>NC_089236.1:66349413-67581913 GCF_963924675.1 Phocoena phocoena | reverse complement strand
GTGTGGCCTTTGCACATTGGGGAATAGTGAGAAATGAAGGTAGGATTGGGTCGAATTGTAAAATGCCTTAAAGGGGGGAAGAGGAGTTGTGTATTTAATACGTTAGGGAAGAAAAAGTCATTATAGACATTGGAGCAGGAGAAGTATCAGGATAAAAGAAATGTTTTCAGAAAATTAAACTAAAAATGACATCTAGAGGTTTAGAGCAAGAAGGGAGGAATCTATTTGAGTAATACAGGTATGAGAAGTCTCGACTAGAATAAGCAAATTGCTCACAGGTTCCATATTTTTATATTTATCCTATTTTCCTCAGAATTTCTATAACATTTATCCCTACTATTTATGTGCCCCTTATGTACAACCTGTGTGATAGTCATCTCAAGAGATCACATGCTAGATTACATATGGGGACCGTATTATATATTTATACTTTTTTTTTTTTTTCGATACACGGGCCTCTCACTTCTGTGGCCTCTCCCGTTGCGGAGCACAGGCTCCGGACGCGCAGGCTCAGCAGCCATGGCTCACGGGCCCAGCCCATTCCGCGGCATGTGGGATCTTCCCGGACCGGGGCACGAACCCGTGTGCCCTGCATTGGCAGGCGGACTCTCAACCACTGCGCCACCGGGGAAGCCCTATTTATACATTTTAATGCACTGACACTCCCCTAAAATGGTTTACCCACAGTTGGTAAAGAAGAAAATCAAAAATCATTTATGTTGACTAAATCAGAAGAATTTTTTAAAATCTTAATGAGAAATAAGTTAGGGGAGATGGTCAAAGGTTATCTCCCAATTTTCTAACCTAGGAGATTAAAATAACAATGATATACTTAGAAAATGGTTTGTTGTAGGGAAAGTTGATGAGTTATGTTTTAGCTGTGTTGATAAGTGTAGAAATATGATATGTGGAAATATCACGTCAGCTTTTGGAAATATAAGTGAGAAATCATCTATACTTTTACTTATCACTGTCTCTTCTTATGACATCATCCTATTATGACATTATTGATTACCTATTCTGTTTCAAACAAATGTTTTATCTCTGTAAATATGGTGAATGCAGGATCCATATCTAGTCTACCTTTGTAAATAAAGTACTACTTTATCTTCCTCAAAATACTTAGCATAGTGAATTGTACATGATAGATTGTCAATAAACATTAGTTCTATGAATGAGCAGATTGACAAATGTTTATCAGGGTTTCTCGACCTCAGCTGTACTAACATTTTGGGCTGGTTAGTTCTTTGTTGTGGTGCTGACCTGTGTATCGTAGGTCGTTTAGCACCATCTCTAGCTCCTGTCCACTAGATGCCAATCCTATCCTCACTCCCCAGGTTCTGACAATTAAAAATGTATCCAGACATTGATAAATGTTGTCCCCTGGGGGGTGACATTGGCCCTGGTTGGAGAACCCCTGGTTGAAATAGATGCTGGATTACATATATCAATTTAGGGGTCATTTGATTAAAGATTATGCTTTGAGTCTTGGTTCCAATAAGAAATGGAACATTGAGAAGAAATGGCTGGTGGCTAAGAGCAAAGCTTTGTAATGAGTATGAAATTAGGTTTGGGGGCTCGTAAGGGGGTTTCCAAACAAATTGCTAATTCCATGATACATCTACCTATACATTGTACTCAGTGTCAGCCAGCACTGTCCAATAGAAATATGTGAGCCACAAATGTAATTTTAAATTTCGTAGTAGTTCTATTTAAAAAAGTAAAAATAAACCGATGAAATTAATTTTAATAATTAGTCATTTCATTTATTTTTCTATGTCCGGAATATTACTACGTCAACAAGTAATCAATATGTAAAAACTATTAATGAGCTACTTTGCATTTTTTTTGTATGAAGTCTTTGAGATGTGGTGTGTACTTTACACTTACAGCACACAATCTGATTGCCTATTCAAGTGCTCTATGGCCACATGTGACTATGGGCTACCACATTGGATGGATCAAGTCAATTCAGTCAATTTAAATAAATGTTTATTTGTCCCTTTAATTTACATCATTATCCTTTTCATAGAGGAAGCTACAAGGGCTAGTGATATATGTGAAAATTTTTATAAATTTACTTTGTAAACAGCAGGTGTTACTTTTTTGGCATAAAGTTCTGTGAATTTTGATAAATACATGGAAGCATGTGACCATCCCCACAGTCATATACCGAACAATTTTCTTACCCCAATAATTCCCTTGTGCTGTTCTTTTGTAGTCAATTTCTCCCCCACCTTTACTTCCAATTTTTTCTTTTCTTTTTTTTTTTTTTAGGAGTAAGATTTCCCCCATTACCAACAACAACTATATGTATGTATATATGGAAGAAAAAATAGAGGGGAAACAGAAACACAATAGAGAAGATAGAACCCCACTACCCTGGGCATTGGGAACGTACTGTTTCCAAAGCTCATTGCTCAAAGTGCAATAAGCCCTGCTTTACTTGTAGTCACAGGAGCCTACTCAGACTGGGGGCCATGTGTGCTCCCTTCCCCCACCTTCATCTGTCATTCCTCTGCAGGTTACTGGAATAGGAAGTTCTCTCCCAGAATACTGCATGACACATGCCAGATTACTCCAGGAGAGACCCAGAAGAGGAACACAGGCAAGCCCTCCACAGGTCGGGGGAGACCCCCATTGCCAGCTAGATATTCCTGACACTCCAGTTTATGGATTCTCAGCTATCTCCATATTTCCATGGCCTCTTTGCTTTACTAAGGAGAGAAACTCATGAAAAATAGCTCTTTAGTGCAGGTGCAGCTCCTGTAGTGGACAGGTCTGGGCTGCTGCTCTCATCAAAGCGTAGATGACCTGGGTTGTGCCAGACACCATGAGAGCGGGTAACCTTGGGCCAACTGACAGCAGTGGCCCTGGCTTTGCCATGCCTCTCAGCAGTCCATTCTGTTCACAAAGCCCAGGGAGCAGATGGGAAGAGGCATGTGGAAGCACCTCCCTCACATGTATGTCACCATTGGCACCCAGGTTGGGAAGGAGAACGTTGCCTGCTTGCTTGATGTCATTCCAGGAGCACATGCCTACTGTGCTGTCCTTAGAATCATGCTACAGAAATTGAGGTCTGCAAGCCACTCACACACCCACAAACACACACAGGCACACAATACACACATGCAAGCACATTGCTGTAGTTCACGTGGTTGAACACTTATCTTTGCAATTGTAACAATGTAATTGTGGTTCTTAGGGTACCTATTCTTGGACTGCTCTTTAGTACCATCCATATTTTATATACTTCTCCTATTACTTCTTTTTATCTCCCACCCTCCCTCACATAAAATTTTGAAAAACAAATCAAGAGATTGCACCCACCCTTCCTCATATAAATATAAAGTTTTGAAAAAAAATCAAGAGATTGCAATGACATAAAGGAAGGCACTGACCTAAATATATATGCATTAATTGGCCAAGTTCTTTGAGTAATTATCTTGTAAAATTTAAGCAGGAAAGCATTTCTATCAGAACCAAAAAATCCTTTTAACCTCATATCTCATCCCTTCCACAATCTTCCAGTAACATGCTTATACTGGAAAACCTGGGGACCGTCTGAAAGCCTGCTTGTGTTCAGTGGATGGCTATCCATTAGTTTATCCAAGTCATCTCGGGTTTACCATGAAGTTCAGCAAAGTCAAGCATCCTCTTTGGCATGCACTTAAAAAGGGGGAATGTCCTGTGGTCACTGGGACTTTGTAGACAAAGAAGAAAAAGAGGGAAGTAGTGGCAGAGGGAAGAAAGACTCTGTTCACAGATTCTCATTTCATTTTCCTCCTGAGCACGTGGGAAGGCCACCTTTTCCCAGTCTGCCCTGACAACTGAATTCTGGCTAGGACATGTGGACTGGAAGTGACACATGCCCCATCCAGATCTAGCCCAGAAAACCACCTACCAAAATCTCCATGCACTCTCCTTGTGGGCCGGCCAGACACGGGACATCCCATGAAGTCTCAGAGGCCCCTGGAGATGGTGGAGCCATTCAATGGAAGGAGCCTGGATTTCTGCTTGAGCAGAGCCTCTACCTCTAGTCCTCAAACCACACTGGACTGTGAGATGGGCAAGAAATAAAACTCCGTGAGTCACTGAGCTTCTGGAGTTGTCTGTAACAGTGTTTTTTGTTTCCTACAGTTACCAAACACCTGACTCCCAGCCGTCCTCACCTCTGGTCTCAAGATAGGTTCATCGTGCCAGGTGCTCCTTCACTGGGATGTAGCTATGAAGGATATGATGTTTATGACTCTTCGGGGACTAGGGCTTGTCTACTGCCCCATCCAATTTTACTAAAGTTAATTTACTACTGTCTACTGTTCAACTTTTATTTGCTTAGTCCGGTCTCCAGGGGAAATCACTAGTGACAAGCTGGGTCTCCTAACATCACCGGGGTAAACAGCAGTTACACACTTGTTGGAGCCTGATTGGTGGTGAGCTGTCAATGTTTAACAATTGGTTCTCTGGAAAAAATCACAGGCATATATATATATATATATACACACACACTATATATATATATATACAAACTATATATATATACACACCATATATATATGTGTGTATATATATACTAGTCTATTATTAATTTTACCGATAATAATTTGTAGCACACAATTTACAAAAAAAAAAATGTATAATACTTTTTAGTGTACGTTTTATACAGCCAATTGATTCTCACGGAATGCTTTCATCGATTTTTGCCAAACTCTTGCATCCATGGCAACCTATTATTGCAATTCAATCATGATTTGACAGAGTTATGTACCAATCTGCTAATTCTTTTCCTGATACATTTATTGTTATTAAATCTGATACATAGTCTACTATTTCTCAGACTCAAACAAATTATATTCACTAAAATGAAACTTCTTTCAACCTCAGCACTGCCTATATGGGAACTTCACACATTTGTCAATTACTGAGCAACTCTTTTTGCTGAATTGGTTAATAGTTTTTGACTCCAAGAATATTTTTACAAGTTTTTATGCTAGTCACAATGTAATGGCTGTATGTTTGACCTATATTATTGCCTCCATTAGTTTCTTTTTATTTATTTATTTATTTATTTATTTATTTATTTATTTATTTATGGCTGTGTCAGGTCTTCGTTTCTGTGCGAGGGCTTTCTCTAGTTGTGGCAAGTGGGGGCCACTCTTCATCGCGGTGCGCGGGCCTCTCACTATTGCGGCCTCTCTTGTTGCGGAGCACAGACTCCAGACGCGCAGGCTCAGTAATTGTGGCTCACGGGCCCAGTTGCTCCGCGGCATATGGGATATTCCCAGACCAGGGCTCGAACCCGTGTCCCCTGCATTGGCAGGCAGATTCTCAACCACTGCGCCACCAGGGAAGCCCTCCATTAGTTTCTTAAATCTAGATTAGGGGTTGGCAAAAATTTTCTGTAAAGGGCCAGATAGTTAAAATTTTAGGATTTGTGGGCCAAATGGTCACTCTCATCACTACTCAACTCTGTCACTGTACAAAAGTAGTTGTAGACAACACGTAAACACCTGGGCATGGCTGTTTTCCAATAAAACTTTATAAAAACAGACCATAGGCTGAATTTGCCCCACTGGCTGTAGTTTGCCAAACCCTAAATCAGCGCTTGATATGTAGCGTTTGCCAGTTTGTTTGGAGTAAGTACTCCCACCATGGTCAATTTCAGACTACTGCTATGACGTCACTGAATGCAGAGCTGTGAAGAGAGGTGCAGTAGCAGAACACTGTGGGATATTTCCACCAAACAGATACAGTAGAGATAACAAGACCATCAATAATACTAAAGTGTAATAAAATAATTAGGAAGTGACACTGGGTATTTATCACCTTTGTTTTTAATGCAATTAAACTGTAACACTATATAATTTGATTTTTAATAATGGCTGCATTTAACAACTTGCTTACAAAATTCCTGAATATTTATTAATCAGATCTCACAAGACAGTATGAAATGTTTCCAACACAGCAGTTGATCCTGAACAGTTTCTCTTCTCCACAGCTGCTGGATCAGAGTAGGGGCATATCTCCCACTGATTTATTTTCTCCTGAGGTACTGTTAGAGTTGTTGGCAAGTAAATATTATTGAAACAGTTAACCTGCTCAAAAGATAACCTTGTCAACACTTAAAACTCAAAGCACCCATCAGTTCTTACTCACATCTTCAGAGTTATTACAGATTCGTTGCACATTTTAAACCAAAACATGCTCAATGTTTTCCTTAAACACAGAGTGACTTTAACCTATCTGTACTTAAAAGGGTAGATACGATAGATTATGACATTGCATGAAAAATCCTTATGCACAGCCTTTTACGCTTTCTATACATCCATCTCAAGGTGAGGAAATCAAAAACTCAAATGTAAATTCACTACAGCAAAAGAGATCCTTACACTGACGGTCTATGCATGAGGCAACATGGCTAAATTGAAAAGGATACCATTAGAATCAGCAAAACACAGGTTCAAATCCCTGCTCTGATATGTGCTCACAATGTGATCTAAAGTAAAATTTCTAACCATTTTAAAGTCTCATTCTCCTGTTCTGTAAAGTTGATCATGAGATTGTTACGCGGCTTAAATGAGGAAAAAAATGATGTGAAGTACCCCAGTGTTCATGTCTTACAAAGCACTCAGTAAATGGTAGCTATTAGTGTATTCACTGAAATGTTCATCCCACCCCATTCTGTTTTCTAATCGTGAAGTTGACGATCACAATAGCTACTTAAATGCCAATGATTAGTCACACTTTTAATCGTTCCAAATTTGGATGGGGGGCCCTGTATTTCAGACACATATGCATCCATCATGCATTGGGTACCAGCAGGTGGGCTGAATGTTCACAATTTTTCAGATCTGCAAGGTTGAATTGGCAGTTACCAATTACCCATGTGGTACGCTGAGCTGCTTCTGCTTCTCAGCTATATATAAGAAGCCAAAAGTGGTATGCTACCGTTGAAAAGAACGTAGTGGCTTTACCTTCTCAATGATTTGTCCCTACTTGGTAAGGCTCTCTAAGGTGGCTCGCCATAGCTGAGTGGAGGCATTCAGCTTCCAATCAGCTTTACCTTTCCCATTCTGTCTCATGAATGGGTCACACTAGATATTAAGATTGAAGCATCTGTTGCCTTTTGCACTTCTATCCTAAACTATCTCCACAAATGTTCACATAATTCTTTAGGAAGATTTCTCTTACTAACTTCAATATGGGAAAACATGATTAACCCAGTACTTAAGGAGCAGATCGGCATCTGTTGGTATTGCCCAGTATTGTCTTTCCCCAATAATCTCTTTATCTCCTACAGCTCTTAATGGTGATGACACAGCCACATTAAAATTTTGATTCACTATTGCACTTCGAATCTTCCCAAGTTCCCACTGAAATGTCCAAAAATATAGAGGTGATCCCGGACTTCCAATACAATCATCTGATCTTATTATTTTATCACAATTTAGACAACCTTGCAGTGAGCAAAACTCATATTCTTGGCCATTTAAGAGTGGTTGGTGACATCAAGCTTATGTCATCATAGCGATAAACTTGACATATTTGGTGAAAGTATTTTCTTCACCATACTTAGCACCCATAGTTGAAAAATAACTATGTGCCCATTTTTGATTTCTTTTAACAGGCTAAATAGAACAGTTACCAGGCCCAATGCTGGTCTAAGAGCTTTCTGAAAGGAAGACATAAGTGACTTTCTTTATGATTCTTTTCTTATTTCCTTTTTCCTTTCAAGCAATATGTACTTAAACATGACCTCTATTAGCTATATTTTGATAATCACATACCTTAAAGCAAAATATCTTTATTAAGCTGAGTTGTATTTTGCTCTCTGTATATTTTAATTCTCCAACTTCAAGCACATAGCAAAGCCCTGCCCTCAGCTCTTCCTGCACTGCGTGAAAACCTAAACACACAGAAGAGGTTATACTGGGCTTCCCGGAGGGAACTGGAGGAAATGCAGTACTTAAGAGAGAACATGGGCGAGCTGAACAGGGGAAATATTCTTTAGCAATGGGCTTTGTAAGACATTATCAGAAATGTTTAGTGTGGGCAAAACTGGGTTGGCAGTTTGGGGAAGACTGGTTTTCTTTCTTTCTTTTTTTTTTTAACATCTTTATAGAAGTATAATTGCTTTACAACGGTGTGTTAGTTTCTGCTTTATAACAAAGTGAATCAGCTACACATATACATATATCCCCATATCTCCTCCCTCTTGCGTCTCCCTCCCACCCTCCCTATCCTACCCGTCTAGGTGGTCCCAAAGCACCGAGCTGATCTCCCTGTGAGAAGACTGGTTTTCATAGCCCCAGAGATGATTAGGCTGGAGCAAGGGCTCCACTAAGTCGCAGGGGTCCCTAATGAGAGCAGGGCAGTGGCAAACACAGACAAGAAACTCCTCAACAAGCAGTGGAATTCTCTTCTGAACAGCTCTCTTCACAGGCAGATGAAACTCTACCTAGGCAAAAAGATAGATGATAGATAGATAAGATAGATAGATAGATAGGCAGATTTGCCCCCTTCTTTAAGGATAAAAAGATTTGAATATATAAATACATATTCAATATATTCAATACATATTCATTTTCAAGACAACTTATTTAAGCTCCACATACTTGATGTATATAAGCATCTGAAAGGATAGGAAAACAAAGAAAATATTATACAGAAAAAAAAAATCCTATAGTTCAAAAGAAGGCATGCTTCTGAGTTATCAGAGGAAACAGTCTATGACGAAACAGATTATGCACCAAGCAAAATCCAGGAGAAAACTGTTTTTAAAATCTAATTTATATTCTCAATATGATTCCCTAAGATATTATATAAATGAAAAAAAAATTGAGAGCAGGGAAGATTACTTTTGGAGGGAAATTGTTATACTAAAAGTGACAAATATAGCAGATGCCCTAAAGAACAGAATGAATAGGAAATCAAGAAATTAGATAAATAGCTCAAAAAATCCTCCTAGGGCTTCCCTGGTGGCGCCGTGGTTGAGAGTCCGCCTGCCGATGCAGGGGACGCGGGTTTGTGCCCTGGTCCGGGAAGATCCCACATACCGCAGAGCAACTAAGCCCGTGTGCCACAACTACTGAACCCACATGCCGCAACTACCAAAGCCTGCGTGCTCTAGGGCCCACGTGCCGCAGCTACTGAGCCCGCGTGCTGCAACTACTGAAGCCTGAACCCCTAGAGCCCGTGCTCCGCAACAAGAGAAGCCTGCACACCGCAAGGAAAAGTAGCCCCCGTTCACCGCAACTAGAGAAAGCCCATGCGCAGCAACAAAGACCCAACGCAGCCCAAAATAAATAAATATTTAAAAAATGACTGTTGGTAATATTTTAATAAACCTGCTGATTCTGCACAAAGCAGTCCCCTGTGTAACCTAGAGACTCTCCTTGCTAGCCATTGACTAAATAAATCCCCTCTGCTTCTGAGCTGTTACATGAGTTGCCAACGAGAAGCTGCTCAGTTCCAGGTGTTGTCACCTCCACCAGCGACCTTGATTTGGGGCCTGTGTCTGAAGACGCTGTTGTTTGCCCGATCCATGGCCTCTCTAATTACCCTGGCCTGACTTGGCCAGTTTGTAGTCACATCACTTGCTTTTTGCCTCACATCAATTGCAAATCTCTCTGATATGCTCCACCCCACCCCCAAACTCTAATAATGTGAATTTTGAGTATATTCAAGACCTATATTTTAAGTTAAATCAGCCCACTGCTATCTCCCAATTTTTATAAAATTTAGTATCAGGTAGAAAATTGTATTTTTAGAGAATTTTCCCATTAAACATGTTTCTCCATTAAACATTGTGAAAAGAGTAAAAAGAAATACCCCCTAATATGATAACATTGGTAATATCGGAGTGATAAAATTACAGATGGTTACTCCAGATTTTATTAAATGTTAGATTACTTTAGTAATGGTAAGTTTGAATAAGTAAGAAAGCAACCTGGTTCTTTCACAGAAAGTTTTATGATTGTTAATAAATGAATTCTGAAGATTATATTTTTATATATGCTTATACACACAAAAATGTGTTATATTTATGAGTATGTGTATGTCTGCAAGCATATACATTGATATATATTTGCTTATATATGCATACATATATACATATCAAGTCTTAGAGCTAGAAGGACCTTAAAAAATAATCTTGCTTCCTTCACAAAATCTAAAATTATCTGCTGTGGCCTGTGGTCATTTTAAACCTATTTATATTTTAATTTTTATATTAATCAGCTGGTTTGCTGGGAATTGCAGAGAAGCAGGGAGTCATTGGATATTAGAGCCAGAGGAAACTTAATAGCCTCAATTCAGGCCCCTGCCAGGAAAATGATGAATTTATAATCATTAACAAGAGGTGACTAAGGAAATCAAGCCCAATTTCATTAACAGGTGTATCTTGGGAATAATTATGTCTGGGCCAGAAGCCCATTTCAAGATTACTCTCTTCTTCTAAGTAGAGTTTCACGTTCAGTCCCTCGCTATGTTTTTGCAACGCCAAACTGACAACTGAACCATTTCAGTCAAAATGTCAAAATATCATTCATTTTGTTGGTCAACATGATAGCAAACCATCACATTAAGAGATTTGTTTGCCCTAAATTGAACATGTTTTGGTATCTACTGGCATAGTCTCTCTACATGAATATTTAGGACTTTCTCCTTCAGATGGCCTACGCTCCAAAGTATTATCCAGGTCAGTTTTAACTCATCTAGGTACGCCACTCAAAAATCAATTAGCCAATTTCAGATAGATTGAAGACTGACTTAACTGTCAGGGATAAAATAGTAAAGCTTCCGGAAGATAATATGGGGGAATATTTCCATGACCCCGAGATAGGCAAAGATTTCTCAACAGTACACAAAAAAGCACTGATCGGAAGGTAAAGATGAATAAAGAAAATTTCTCATCTAAAGACATCATTTGGAGTGAAAAGGCAAAGCCACAACAAGGATAAGACAATTATTTTCAGTGACAGAGAGCTCATATCCAAAATATTTGTCACTTCTACGTATTAGTGAGAAATGAATAGATGACTTGAACAAAATATGGACAAAAGATTTGAACAGATACCTCACAAAGAAGGATATCCAAAAGGCCAATAAACATGGAAAGTTATTCAGCATCATTCATCATCAGAAAAATGCAAGTTAAAAACTAAAACACGGTAGCATCACACATGTAGCAGACCGGCTGTCATAATTGGATGACCTGACATTACCAAGTGTTGGTAAGAATGCGGAACAACAGGAATTCAGGCACACTGCGCACAGTGAGGGGGGTAAGTTGATACAGTGCCTTTTAGCAGCACCTAGTAAGGCTGAATATCGGTACACCCTATAACCCAGCAATTCCACTCCTATATATGCTGACACATATACCAAAAAACGACACTTACAAAAATCACCACAGCAAGAATATTCATGATAGCCGTCAACTGGAAATAATACAAATGTCTAGGAGTAGTAAAACGGATAAATGAATTGTGGCATATTCATATAATGTAATACTACAAGGCAATGAAAGAATAAATGACAGCTATACACAGTGTCTGGATAAATCTCACAAAGATGTTGAGAAAATAAACCAGACACACACAAAAATACAGTACGTTTCCATTTATATAAAGTTCAATTCTACATTCTACATCAATAAGCAATATTTACAAACAAACTAACACAAGCAATATGCCCAGGTATGTTACAGGCTTGGTCTCAATACAAACCACTTAAAAAGCATGGGTCGTATAAATACAGAACAAACGTATTACTTAGATCTATAACTCATTAATGAGGGAACCAGGTAAAAGGCAAAGCTGGCTCAAATAAGAATTAAAAGAACAGGATTATAAAATCCACCAGGAAAGACATACTGAAATAACTTTCTGAGTTGCAGACAAATCATTCAATGTCCAACAGGGTAATAAAACTAACCTTTATGATGATCAGCTCCATCAGACTGAAATATGCTCCAGTGTGACACTGGAAGCACCCTGAGCTATCCTTTGTGGGTATCGGTGCTATTAAGCTTTTGATCGATCATGTTGAAGGATGGTATGAAAGGAAGCAAAGACTGAAGAAATAAATATTTTAAATATTTGGAACTACTATAGGTAGTCAAAAATAAAGTTGAAATTTGGTAAACATGGATTCACATTCCAAATTTTCTACAATTCCTCCTGGGCCATCTGCTTGCATATCTGAATGAGTGATATACCAGTAGAAAATGGTACTTGATAAGGGGGTAGGGAAAGATATGAACTTCTTGCTTTGCTGAGAAAGAAACATGAACTAAGTGGGCTATGCGATTTTTGTGGAGACAAGTGGCCGATGAGTGTAAAAACCATGCAGATCCCTCTCCTCTCTGAATCCACAATAACTTCAGTGAAATGTCTGAGGATGTCCTGTCACTTAAATTGTTTTTAATTTATAAAATTATGTTACCCTTTCTGTGTGGTCTCAAGTCATTCAGTACTCAACAGACAGAGAATTCTTTCAACGTGGCAGGCACCGTTCAAAGGCTGGGTGGCAGGAGTCAACGCGTAAGAAGTGAGTGGATACAGTTTGGATATATTTTGATGGTAGAGGATGATTTTCTAATGGATTGAGAATAGGTGGATAGGAGGAGAGACATGGATCAAGTGATCCTGGGGTTTTTCTCCTAAGAAGTTAGAAGAACGGTGTTGCAGTTTACCAAGATGGCAGAAAAATGTGGGAAGATCAGACATAGGTTGAGAAATTTGAAGCTCCCATTTGAACTCATTAGGTTGAAAATGCTTCTTAGACATCCACTGTGGTGATACTGATCAAGCAGGTACATATAGGAGCCTCAAACTTAGGAAGAGGTCCAGCCTGAAGATACAGACGTAGGTAGTTTTAAAGGACTGGATGAGATCATCATGCAGGTGTATATGGGCAGAGACGAGGACTTTGGAGTGAACCTTGGGGGTCCAAAGTTTAGGAATCTGGATGATGATGAGGAACGAAGCAAAGGAAACAAAGAAGGGACCAGAGAGGTAGCAGGAGAACCAAGAGAGAGCAGGTCCTGGAATAGGAATAGCAGGACAGGCAGAGTTTTAAGACAGCTGCAAGCAGATTGATTGAGGACAGGTCAAAGTTCTCTCCCTCTTGCTTCTAACTTTCAGTAAAATAGGAAGAAGGGTTATCTGCTAAGAGTTAGGATGGGGCAAAGATACATAGGATTTGGAGAGAGAGAAAGTATAAAATAGTCTATGAGAGCTGGAGAGCGAACTAAGGATGGCTGTGGTCCTAAAGGCACCCCCAAGGTTATGGTCTTGAATAAAAAGGGACATAACAACGTGGTTTTGTGTTTTTCTCCAGCCACTGCCAGATGCTTCGGTGAAGGTGGGGAGAAGGCAGGGAGCTGGATTTACCCAGGGACCGGCCTTTCCCAAATGACTACAGCAAAGGGAGAGAGAGAGAAGGGAGCTGAGGGTATGTGCGAAGCATATATGATGGGCCATGGAAGCTAAGCTGGGTAAGGACAGTGACTCTATGAGGGGTGGAGGGGGTGGAAAGGTCAGAGGGTCAATGGATTATAAATCCCAGGGGGTGGTTAAGTTTTTGCATTGGGGTGTATGAGGGAGTGAGCTGGAACAGGATAAGGGGGTGATCTCAAAGTAGGGTGGTGAAATTGAGGTCAGGAAGGGACACAGCACTTAGCAAAGGGCCAGAGTACACTCTGGGAGTAGAGGGCAAGGAGAGGGCAGAGGGCCCAGTCACTGGAGAAGAGGAAACCAGAGAACTGCGACCACAGGGGGCTGGGAGGGTCATTATGTTGACCCATCAGGAACTACTACAGGACCAGTAGTGGGTCACAAACTACAATTTCCTATCAGAGAGGAGGGCCCAGGTCAACGTATAAGGAAACTTCATCCAGGTGGAGGACTTGGTGGTGGGGTCTGATACATGGGCATTCAAGATGAAGGGGGGGGTGGTGGTTTGAAAGCAACAGTGAAGAGGCCAGACCCAGGGCTGAGAGGACAGAGGAAGAGGAAACCACCAGAGGGGCTGTGGGCAACGCACCATCCTCAGGGGAGACTGTCGCATCTCCTTAGAATGACGGCTTGAGAACACAGTGGCTTTTGCTACTGAGTCTCCTGTTCAGAAGGCATAGTGGAGGGCAGGGGTCTGTGATGGGGTCAGGTTAGGGGGCCCCATAGGAATGGGGGTCCAGGTGTTGAAGAAGGATATGTGACCTTGGGGCTCAGGACACAATGGGCTTGGTGCTGGGCTCTGCCCCTCTTTGGTGAGGCTGAGGGCTTGAGAGGGGCATCGAGTTAGAAGGCTCTGGGCCCCTCTTCACTCTGCCCGGGGCAAGGCTGCAGGCTAACGGAGCAGTGGAGTTAGAGGAATTGATTATTGATTATCCCTTCCTCTACAGAGAAGTAAACATAGGCCTACTAAGTTTTCGAAAGAAGCATTAAGAGCTGAGAAAGAGGAAGAGCAGGTATCTGCCCCAAACTCTACCACTGTCGCTAACATTCCTAGATCAGGTGGAAGTTTAAGCAGCTCGCAGCACAGTAAGCCCAGGTCGTCAGTGACTAGAATGGCCATCAGGCAATAAAAGAGACAAGACTCCTTTCTGCTGGGGGCTGAGAATAGGGATGGGAATTTTAAACCTTTCCTGTTTGTATGAAAAATCAGGGCACTGGTGAATAGGACTTTGGACACTGACCATTGGTCAAGGGGCGTCCATTGGCAAATGGATCCACCTGTTGTGTTTTCAACACATCACAAGACATGTGGAGAATAAATATCCTGCTTATCCAGGAGCAAGGGAGTTCTTATGGATGGCGAAGAAGAAAGGGCACCAAATTCAGGTGTGCCCATGGCTGCTGTTATGGAAAGTAAAACAGTTTGAAGCGTAATGGGAAGTGGTGAAGAATGGAAACTCAGCCAAGAACAGAAAACTGCACTTTAAGTGGATAATGGATAATGGAGACCACTACTGTCCTAAGATGCTCTCCTACAAACAGAGTCACCTTTTAAGTGATTTGATTTCACCACTAAATTGTTTGCCCGTAAGATAAGTGGTCAATTAAGGCAGAGAGGGAGTTGCATTTGAAGAGATTAATGTTTCAGGCTTTTAGATGCCATGCAGAAAAGAAAAAAATTAGGAACCAACTGTTTCTTTTACCTGCCAGAATGATGCTTCCTTTCCTCCAAGTAATTGCTGCTGAGAGAGTCCAGCCTTCCTGCATTAGCATTCAACCTGGACCACTTTCCTTAAAGATAATTACTGGTAGGGCAGCTTTGGAGAAGGCCTGAAATGGATTCACAGTGTTGCCTTACACGGAAGGCACACTTTGCCCCAGATAAATCAGAGGGTAATTTGTCTATAATACTTCTTGGCTGGCTGGAAATGTCTACTTGGTTTTTAAACCATAGGTCAGGTTCCCCAGGTCCTGGCATCTCATCTCTAGAAAGCAAGGTCAGTTTTAATGGTGGAAATTAGAATGAGGGAGAGAGGATGTGCTTCAAGGTGACAGGAAGTAGCTGTTTAAATATCTACAATGTTTACCTTCCCCTGATGGTTTCCCAGGCATTCCTGTTTATTCTGGGGAGTGGGCTGGAAATAGTCCCCCCGGCGGGGGTAATTGGAAGACACCGCTACACACAGGAGTGCAGATATTAAATTCCACTTAAACACTGGATGCATTCGTCTCCAGATTGTTCTGGGCACGGCTACCCCTGCTCCCTTGTCTGGGGAGCTCATTTTGTGGAAGGTCCCAAAGAACCATTGATTGTAGTGGCTTTCCTTGCGCTCACCCCTTGTCAAGGTGAAAGGTCAAAAGCAAACTGATGCTGTGCACCACCCATCAGGTTTCTACAGTGCTGGAGGAGGGCGAGTGGGCACGATGAACACATGTTCTGAGAACTGTCCAGATGCTGAGTGAGCAGGTGATTTACTCCTGCAGAAAGCCAAGAAGAGATGACTAAAGCGATCAGGACCCAGGAGATCGGTGACTAAATGGTTTCCTGATGACCTGAGACAGTGCCTAACATAATAGCAGGGATGCCCTTTGGACCGGGGAGAGAATCTGGATCATTAACCCTAGCTGGATGATATTTTTTTTCCCTAGTTAGATGACGTTTAAGAGGAAAGGGGATGGAAGCTAGGGGGAACTGCAGAGAGTCGGGAAATTCATTTGTACCGATACGGATGCATCACTGATTTATATCTGTGGTTTCTTGAATCATGGAACACCTCCTTGCAAAACATAAAGTTTTGGACTCTCTCACACTCCAAGGGATGCGCATGTGTGTACATATACACATATCAGATTTGACATAAAATTTCAGAGAATTTTTGTGCTCCTAAACTTACCCATTAAGCCCAGTTTAGGAACTTCTGCCTTATATAGAGTATGAGGGAAATGCTCTAAGAACAAAATTCCCCTTTTCAGAAAGTTTAAATATATTTAATTAAGGGGGGGGGTGGTGGAGTGAGTATTCCTCATGAAAACAAATAGGTAAATATGAGTTTTTAAACTCTGAAGTTAAATTCCTGAATATTTGCTTTTAGTTTCTCTTCCAGGCTTCCCTTGTCAATTTGTCACTTTCATAATTAAATATGGGTAAAACTTAGACATCTATTAACAAAGTATGTATTTAGTATTTATAATATTCAAACAAATACGCTAAGAGTCCTGCCAGGTGTGTAGAGATGAACACGGCACATTCTAGATGCTCAAAGAGAATCTGAAAATGCTGTAGAAATGAGATATTTTCAAAAGCAGCTCTGATACTACATAGAATGTGGCTACAAGACAGGAATCCAAGAAGATCAAAGGGGGAGGTTCATTTCTGGATGACATAAGCTGGGAAAGTTTCATAAATGGCATGCAATTTAAACTGATGTCAAAAGTTGTTTTCAAACTATTTTATCCTGAAACTTCAATGAGAAATACATTTCATGTCACGATGTAGCACACATAGTCATATATCTATCTGAAATTAAAATTTCACAAAGAGATATTTTCTCTTATTGTGGGTCAGTATACTCTGTTATGTCCTGTTCTCTATTCTACTGTTCTCCACTTATTTTCGTTTAGCCAAAAATCATGATTGGAACCCATGAAGTTTATTTCACAACCCGACTGTTGTCAACAATTTGATAAACACTGCCTTAATGGATAGAAGGGGTGGGCATACTCTGCATGATTAATATCAATTGATATTTTCAGAAATCCTATGCTGGGTACCATTATCATCCTTAATGAGGAAACTGGGATTTGGAGAAATTAAGTAACGTGTTGGAGATCATGCAGCTTTTTGGTAGTGCAATAGGAACTGAACCCAGCTCAGGCTGACTGTGTAAAAGCCCGAGATCATGAAAAGGCCCAGAGGGAGGAAACAGTGTTTGGGGTAATGTTCATTTTGGCTGTAGTGCAGGGGATAATTAGGAAAGTTGGGAGAGATGATTATAAAAAGGAATCAGAGTATTATTTTTTTAAAATAATTTAAGTAAAATTCTTCTTTGTCTTTAATTCCTTGTCTCATTCTCAAAATCCTCCTGGAAAATCTCCCAGCAGCCTTAGTTTAATTTTTCCATGCTTGATTTGTAGTTACATCCGTTAAGAAAGACAATTTGACTCATAGAAGATAGTTGAAAACTTATGTGCTTTAATGCTTAGGAAAACAGAAGAAAACAATATGACAAGAAGCCTGTTCTCAAAAAATCTTACTGGGCAGACAGAACTTACAAAGGTGAAATAAATATAGGTATGTTAAACATACGCACGTAAAGTGAAACACTATTTTTAAAAATAAAACGTATACGCTCTATTACAGGTACAGTCTGGTAGTCAAGAAAGGGAGAAAACATTTTTAGCTGGCTGTTGGAAGGCTTTCAGAAGTAGATGGGAGTTAGAAGGGCAATATAGGAGGAAGGCATTCCAGGTAAGGTGATGACAAGGTGAAGCCCAGAGAGCGCTTGGGTAATGGGTAGGGGTAGGGGTGGCAGGCAGAGCGAGAAAGGGGGTGAGAGGTGGAAGGAACTGCAAGCGATTAGAAGGGTGGTGAAGAGAGTCGAGGCTGGGCCCAGGCTGCTGAGGACCGTCAATGCGGTCTTCATTAAATCATCATCTTCTGTAACTAATAGTAAATGTAGACTCTACATCTGATGTATCTAAAGTGAGAATTTCATTTTTATAACAGTAGAGACAAAAAGTCGAGGATTAAAATCAAAACCCAAAACCTAACTTGTGTTTATCGTTTGAAAAGTTATATATTGCATCTTTTAAGTTATCATTATTTAGATGAGAGCACCCACATCTTGAACTGATCTGGGGACACTTCAGAGTTAATATACAGTGATTGCTGTATTTACAATCTGAAGAAATAATGAAACCCTCTCATTTGTTCCCCCCAATGTTTCACTGAATACCTTCTAAGGTAACGGAAGGCATATATAATACTTTCAAAAGAAAGCACAGGACTTTGGATAGCTGGGCTTGGGTTCTTAATTATGACTATTACTGCAACGTTCATGATACCACAGATAACAATCCCCTCTCTACTCCAAAAGTAAGCGTTTTGTTCTGTGTTAAAATGTGCTGGATTATTTGCCTTTTAAAAATATATATTGCCTGTTCAATTGAAAATAGATCTCAACATATCCTTTTTGAGTATTTGTGCTTTACATTCAACATCAATATCATAGAAAGAATAATTCATGAAATAGATTCCACTTTGGCTGGCTATTTGCAGAAAGCAAAGGAATTTAAAAAGGTATCTTTAATATCATCCAAATTCTAAGACAACATCCTCAGTTTCAGTTGGAAATATGTTTCCAATAGCCCAGTACTCTCCTTCCAGAACTGGTCCAGTAGAAAAGAGGCAAAGAGGGTTCTTAGCTAATATTAAAGCACTAATTTGGTTACCAGGTGGGGAGAGGGGTATGTGTGTGTGTGTGTGTGTGTGTGTGTGTGTGTGTGTGTGTGTGTGTGATTTTGAAGAAAGTAACTACCCAGACCTTATTTTATCTATTTTATATGAATACAGCTAAAAATGGTTGACCATCAAGTATTATACTTGTTCTCAAAATCTGCACCTGTCTGAAACATAATCAGTTCTTGTTTTATGGTAGTTACGATTTACAAAGTCCCTGTGAATACTGAATTAGTGAATACTGAATCATTGTTCCTAGGAGAAATACAGGGTTATGTCCCTTTGAGCCTTTGGTAACATTTTTTTTTAATAGTTTTCAATTTATTTTTTCTCTTCATATATAAGTTAAGCTTTATGAGCTAAGGTGTACGTCTCCTTTGTGTCTATAGCAGATACCCCAAAGTCATATAGACAGGGTAGCTTAATAAGTATTGCTGAAGACTGACCAGATTTTATTAAAGAAAGCTATATTAAGCCTCTGGTAACATTTTTGTCAACTGATTAATATATAACTGTGTTTTATGTGTGTTTCTGTTTAAAGACATCTTTTTTTTTTTTTTTTTTTTTTTGTGGTACGCAGGCGTCTCACTGTTGTGGCCTCTCCCATTGTGGAGCACAGGCTCCGGATGTGCAGGCTCAGTGCCCATGGCTCATGGGCCCAGCCGCCCTGCGGCATGTGGGATCTTCCCGGACCGGAGCACGAACCCGTGTCCCCTGCATTGGCAGGCGGACTCTCAACCACTGCGCCACCAGGGAAGCCCAAGACATCTTATTTTAATATATATTACTGATTCATTAACATTGAACTTAGCCAATAGCACTATCACGCATGCCTGAACAGAGATTACTGACTTGAAGGGGTATCCAATATACCTAAATACTGAAAACTGGAAGTTAAAGAATAATGTGTTTAGTGTATCCTTTTCTTGTAAAAACAAAAATATGTGTATATATGTGTGTGTTTGTGTTTGCACAAGCATGCAGAACAGAGTTGAAATATAATAGCACCAGGCTGTTAGCATTATCTTAGGGCAGTAAAGGGGGAAATGGGGAGAAGAGTATTAACTTTTTCTTTATGCATCTTATATTTTTTACATGACACATAAAATAAACATGTTTTACTAATGTGTTTAAAATAAATTAAAATGTGTTTTATAAAATTTAATTCCAATTTATTGATTTGTAAAGAATAAGAATGTTAATAAAATTAATAAACCGCTGTCTCTCTTTAGTTAGGCAGGAGAAACCATAAATTAATCTGAGGAGGCATTATATCTGTGACTACTAACGAGGGGTTTTAATGGTCAAATTAGAATTAGACTAAAATAATGCTAACAGATTTGCAAATCTTGGTAAAAGTTCGGTTTTATAGAAAATATAAATGATCAAAATGACTTGAGAAAAAATAGAAAACCTGGAAAAATAGTAACTTAAAAAATGAAAAAATTATCAAAGAATTACTTCTCCAAAGGGACTAGGCTCTGATGATTTTAGCAGCCAATGCTTTTAAACACATGATTTCAATACCATAAAAACAGTAGAGGGAAGGAAAAATCTATAAAACTACTTTATTCATTCCATTGAAATAGAAATACATATGTGTGTGTGTGTCAAACACACACACACATTATAAAAAAGAATGCATCCATCACCTTGCTGGGAAAGAAGTGTGAAACTAGAGAGCTGGAAACTGAACATTTGGAAGAAAAAGCAGACTGGATCGGAAGGGCATGGAAACCGGAGAAAGAAATATATCACACACGGAAAAGAAATGTATAGACTAAAACCATGCTTTCCCTCCTTGAAGCCCTCAGGCCACTTAAACTTGGAAGGGCTCATGCAATTCATAGAGCAAAATTTGACTCTGAGTTCCAACCTGAAAAATGCAACAATTTTAATCCTGTATGCATTGAATAATATACACTAATAAAATTTATAGAACTAATAATAAATAATAAAATAAATAAATAAATACTAATAAAAGTGACAGAAGTATAAGGAGAGGTTGACGAACCTGCCAAAACAATGGAAAACTTTTCACCTCAAATAATGGATAGACCGCAGACCAAAAAACAAAGCAAAACAAAAAATCAGAAAAGACACACAGGATTTAAACAACACAACTAAGAAATGCAATCTAATGGAGGATATTTTGATATTACTAAAATACTCACCCACATATCTGTCAGTCAGGAGCCAATCAAGAAAGGAGAAGCCACATTAAGTCTTTAAAACAGGGGTGAGGGGATTTAGTGCAAGAAATGGGTAACATATGTGATGGAAGAGTTGCAGTGACAGATGTGTGTAGTTGAGCCAAGAGATGAGCAACAGCAGGAAGCCACCACCACGCCAAAGCCGGGACCAGTAATAATACACAGCTTTGTCAAGCAGCTTTACCGTAATCATTTGGAGAAGGATTTGGGGTCAGGGTTTGGTTTGCTTTTGCTTTTTTAAGGGATCTCTTCCCTTGCCCCTGGAGGAAGAGGTTTTAGGGCTCCTCTTCACAGCTGCTGGAGGCTGAGGTCCAAGGAGAAAGCAACTTAATAAAGAGCACATGGTGGTCCAAGTCCGCTTCTTCACTTTCTCAAAAAACAAAAATGCCTAAATATATTATATAAGGATCATTCTCCGAAACAAATCTGCAGACTGAAGCAGCAACGTACTGTGTTCCAAAAACACTGTCATGCAGAAAGCTTAACACAGAGGCACATCCTGGTGAAGTGGCTGAACGTCAAAGATGAAGGATTTCTTCAGGCATCCAGACAACAGTATCATACCACCAAAATAGAGAAAGCCGTCAGGCTGGCCTCCAGCTCTCCATGATGCTGCTGAATGCCAGAAGACGTCGGTGCTGTGTTCCCAAGGAAGGAGTAACTAAGAACAAGCATGGCAACATGGATGGACCTAGAGATTGTCACACTGAGTGAAGTAAGTCGGACAGAGAAAGACAAATATCGTATGATATCTCTTATACGTGGAATCTTTAAAAATGGTACAAATGAACCTATTTACAAAACAGAGATAGAGTCACAGATGTGGAAAACAAACTTATGGTTACCAAGAGGGAAAGTGGGGGGGGATAAATTGGGAGATTGGGATTGACATATACACACTACTGTCTATACATAGAATAGATAACTAATAAGAACCTAGTGTAGAGCACAGGGAACTGTGCTCAGTACTCTGTAATGACCTATATGGGAATAGAATCTAAAAAAGAGTGGATATATGTGTATGTATAACTGATTCACTTTGCTGTACTGCAGAAACTAACACAACACTGTAAAGGAACTATACTCCAATCAAAAATTAATAATAATAAAAAAAAGAACTAGCATCACCAAATACCTTGTCTTTCAAGCCAACAGCTACATAATTTGAGGGGTCCCAAAGCAAAATGAAAATGTGGGGTCCCTTATTTAAATGAATATTAAGAACTTCGAGACTGTGACAGCACAGCATTAAGCCAAGCACGGGGTCCGTCTCAGTGCAGGACCCTTACAGGCCCTGCTTTCCAGTATAGAGGAAACACTCAGGCCTACATACAAAGTACAGTACAAACCCTCCTCAGCAAATTCCAGAGTGAAGTAAAACAAAGAAGTTAGAAATGAAGAGACTGCACTGGTGGTGAGCACTGAATTTATCTCTATGTAAAGCAAATATAAACAACTTAGGGAATTATGGTTACAGAATATAAATATTTGACAGTTAGAGGAAGGAGAAAATTGCTAATGCACTTATCTAGCCCTGCAGGTAATCAGCTGATACTGCCTAAAATTGTATTATGTATTTAATGAGACATAATGACTCCACACTCTCAAGATTTTCTTTAGTACCTTTTCTTAATTTTAGAGGGATCTTTTGTTGGGAAATATCTCATGGAATGAAGAAACGTTTAGGTAAAGCTTAAGGGATCTCCCTTGTTTTATTCAGTTTCTTTTTCTTCTATTAAATTCAGAGAAATTACATTTAATATTGTTTATTGAAAAATATATGACTGTTTTATGAAAGTCCAAGTGTTAATGACTGTTCATAGATGATGGGATCTGAGTATTTAACTTTCATCTTTGCCTTTTCTGCAATAATTGAATTCTTTGTAAGTGGCATGTGTAAACAAAAGCTAAATTTATTTTGATTTTATTTAAAAGATTTAGTCAGGGTTTCCCTGGTGGCACAGTGGTTGAGAGTCTGCCTGCCGATGCAGGGGACACGAGTTCGTGCCCCGGTCTGGGAAGATCCCACATGCCACGGAGCAGCTAGGCCCGTGAGCCATGGCCGCTGAGCCTGCGCGTCCGGAGCCTGGGCTCTGCAACGGGAGAGGCCACAACACTGAGAGGCCCGCGTACCACAAAAAATAAATAAATTAATTAATTAAATAAATTAAAAATTTAGTCAAATATTCTTCCAACAAAAATCTCCAGGCCAGAGGATTTTATTGGTAAGGTCTAAAACTTCAAGAAACAGAGCTGCTATATTTAGGTTGTTTCAAAGCACAGAGAGCTAGAAAATTTCCGACTCGTTCTACAATATATCACTGACACCAAAACAAGGCAATCTATTACAAAAAACGATACAGCAATCACTTTGAATATAAATATAAATTGCTTGGAATATAAATGAATATAATAATGCTAACTAAAATACTTCCAGCAGGCTGGACCCATTCTGACCTGTGTGTGCATGTGTGGTTGTGTGTAACTGAGAGCGATGCCACTAAGTTGGATGTTGAGACCGAAGCCTCCTTTGGCCTGGAAGTGATGTGATGGAGGTGTTCTCTGCACCCACCTGACCCACTGAAGGACCTCTGCTGGACTGAGGGACACGGAGAGCCATGAGCAACAAAGAAGTCTCAGAGATGGGCACAGCCTAGATTGGGTTCAAACTGTGGAGTCTTAGTTATCACAGTGCTTCTTCAGAGAGGGGATACCGTCCTGCGTTCCTGAAGATGGTGGAGCAAGGAGAGGGGGTGGGAGCAATCCACCCAGAGTGCAGGCAAATAAGAGGGTGCGTTCTGCAGACTGCTTGAAAAACTATAAGAAAAACAGCTTCAGCTACAGGTTAGTCTGCTTTTTATTATCACCATGTGTTTCCAGTTCTACACAATGTCAGCGATCAAATGCTCGTTTGTGAAAAAATCAGCTCCTTTCGGAACTAATTTTATACATATGTACATTTTAATTATCCTTCATTTAATAAACATGGCATTTTACATGGAATTTAAGTCAGAGATCTCCAAGTCAGCCGTAAACATGCAGAATTAGCTACCTAGGACTTTTTCAGAGTAAGTTTCTAATGGTCTGGAAACTTTGAGCTTGTTTCAGGAACAAGCTGTATTAACAACCCCGGTAGTGATATATATCCCTATGTTTAAACAGCAAATTATAAATAAATAATGATACACAAGGATTATGAAGACAAAGAAACAAAATGCTATTTCAATTCTATCAATCACGTGATCTCTTGGATTTTTTTTTTTTGGTTTTAAAACTGTGTGAAACAGAGAACTCATTGAAAGGTGTAATATCTTGGGTAAGTGCACATTTTAATTCACATCTGAAATAAACGCATTTTTCTTCGTGATTATTACTAAAGATAATGTTCTAGTACAGAGATGGGGTGATAAAAAGGAATCTCTCTCAGTGTGAAACACTTGCCTGATACTGAAACCCCTGTTACAATGGTGACATGACGGAGAAATTACAGCAACAGCAGGGGAAGAGAGGGGAGGAGAAAAGTCTCCAAGGCATGGAGCACATTTCCTGTTCTTCATATCTCAGGTGACAGAAGTCAGTATTGAGCCCTCTGGACTGAATAAGAGTCCCAGATTATTATAAGAAGGGGATCCCAGGGAAAAAAGAATGAATTTCTCTTGATTAGTTGGGTAGAGGCTGGTGTTCTTGTTAATTGGATTTTCTGTGAAGGCTTCTGCTTCAGCCATAATACAGTAACTGGAAATGAACTTGCTTTCCCACTATAACCAAGTAGAAAACCAGACAAAATGAGTAAGGCAACTATGTTCGGAGACTGGACAGCAGGCAGCGCCGAACTGTGATTCCTGCAATTAGGGAAACAAATGACGTGAGCCTCAGCTTTCTTCTCGGCAAGACTTTCTGAATAACAATGCAGAGAGCCAGAGAGCGAGGATTGGGAGGCTGGTTCTAAATGAGAGCACAGGGGTCCCCTCTGAGGTGAGGCAACAGAGATGGGAGTTTGGGAAAGAAGAAGCATCTGGAATTTGTGGGGAAAGTACGGAGAGGAAAGGGCTACATAGAATAAAAGCCCATGCGGAGGTTTTTCCCAGTGTCTGAGGATGAATATGAAGTTTTGGATGCATCGAAAATGCTATGAACTGACCAAAGAACTACCAGGGAGCTTTAATCTGAAGAAGTCTCCGAGCTCACAGAGTGAGAGAACTTCCGGTGTCAACCAGCTAGGGTGGAAAGCTGCATACCCAGGCATTCAATAAAGACACCAGAAGAGTCAAGCCTCAGTGGTGGGACTTAGCTGGACCAAGAGGAAAGACTGCTTTAAATGTATGGAAAAAATTGCAAATTCTATATCTGTTAAGGGATTTGTATCTAGTTTATATAAATAACTAACGACTCAATAATAAAAAAGACAACTCAACCTTTGCTAAAGGATCTGAATAGTCATTTCTCCAAAGGAAAAAAAATGCAAATAACCAATAAGCACATGAAAAATGTTCAGCATTATTAGTCACTAGGAAAAAGAAAATCAAAACCATATTGAGATACCACTTCACACCCTCTAGCATGGATATAATTAAAAAGTTAAATAATAACAAGTGTTGGTGAGGACGTGGAGAAATCAGAACAAAACTATTACACTTGGGCTTCCCTGGTGGCGCAGCGGTTGGGAGTCCGCCGGCCGATCCAGGGGATGCGGGTTCGTGCCCCGGTCCAGGAAGATCCCACATGCCTCAGAGCGGCTGGGCCCGTGGGCCATGGTCGCTGAGCCTGCGCGTCCAGAGCCTGTGCTCGGCAATGGGAGAGGCCGCGGCAGTGAGAGGCCCGCGTACTGAAAAGAAAAAAAAAAAAACAAAAAAAAACTATTCCACTTATACTTCATACCCTGCTGTGGGAATGTAAAATGCTGCAGACACTTTGAAAAACAGTCTGGCAGTTCCCCAAAAGGTTAAAGACAGCTTATCATTTGACCCAGTAGTTCCATTTCTAGGTATATGCCCAAGAGAAATGAATGCATATGTTCACAAAAAAACTTGTATACAAATGTTTATAGGAGCATTATTCATAATATCCAAGAAGGTAGAAACACCCAAATGTCCATCAACTAATGAATAAGATCAACCAAATATGGTAAACTCATACAGTTGAATTTTGGAGGGTACACTCATGTTCACAGCAGCATTTATTCATAACAGTCAAAAAGTGGAAACAATGCAAACATCCATCAATGAATGAATGAATAAACAAAATGTAGTATCTTCATACAATGGATTTGGCCAAGAAAAGGGACTAAGTAGTTATATGCCACCACCTGGATGAACCCTGAAAACATGACGCCAGTCACAAAAGACAACACATTGTATGATTCTGTTCAGATGAAAGTCCAGAGCAGGGAAATCTTTAGAGAAGGTGGATTAGTCGTTGCTTAGGGCTGGGGGAGGGAATGCGGGGATGGTGGGTTAGTGGGCTGATAGCTAAAGGGTATGGGGTTTCTTTTTGAGGTGATGAAAATGTTCTAAAACTGACTGTGCCGATGGTTGCGTATCTGTGGAAACAGTAAAAACCACTGAATTGTACACTTTAAAGAGGTGAACTTTATGGTATGGTATATGAAATTATATCTCAGTAAAGCTGTTTTTTAAAAGGTCTGTTTTCTGAAGTCTGTTATTGGAACCGGGGCATGTGTTGTCAGAGAAATAACACTCCACCTGCAAGTGTCAGCTTCCTACGTCACCTGCAAAGGACTCTGGCCAAGAAACAGCTGCGCCCCTGAGAAGCCAACATTGTATCCCGAACTGCAGCCTAAATCCTTGTTTTTATGAGAAATCATGTGAGGTCAGAAGTCAAGAAGCTGGGGACACCCTGACCTAGACTCCTTCCCAGGATGACAGCTGCTTGTAGATGGTATGGGTTAACCAGTACTGTGGGCTGGAGGCAGTGGGCTGGGCACTGGGGGCTCAGAGGTGCCCCAGGAGGCGGCCTGAGTGAGATTCTGGGCCTGCGGTGCCCCCGTCCCTCACTGGGCAGCCTCCCAGAAGCCGGAACCAGGAGCCTCCAGGGCACCTCCCACGGTGTGGCTGGGCCACAACTGACCTCTGGAAGGCCGCACTGCGAGTGTCCAGTTGGGCGGAGACGATGGACGGTGAGGCTACTGGCTGCGTGCTCCTCTCTGGGCCTCAGGACAGCGGGCAGTGCTTGTAGCACCTGTGGGGGAGGCGGGAGCCCAAGCATCTCCGTGGGTCACTTCCTGGGTCATATCCAACCCCCAGGCTCCTGCCTCCTGGCCCTTGAAGCTTCTCAGCCTGAGCTGCCAGGTCTCGGGCTCAGAGCCCAGGAGACTGGGGGATGGATATGACCCAGTGGTCACATCCACACATGGTCCACATCACCGGGCACACCCTGGACAGGAGGGGCACCCAGCTGGTGAACCTGCATTTCATCTCCTCCTAGCAATCTGGGGTCTGGCGGAGTCTGTTGAGCAATTCTAGAATTCCAGCCGGCCTCTGCGCGGTCCTCTAAGTCCCATTACTGGAGCACCAGATGCAGCATCTCAGGGTCCCCAGGGCTGACCACCTCCTGCAGGAACGCCCAGACACATTGCCACGTGTCCAAGTGAAACTGAGGGTAATTCTCAGTTAAATCCATCATGTCACCGCCAAAGCCCACTAAGGATGCGGAGGGAGGGTGGTAAACAAATAAGATAGGTCTAACCTCTTCTTTTGAGCTTAGCCTAGTTTCACTTGCTTCTAGGGGGCTGGGTGCAGAGGCCTTGCACCTAACATGTCAAATTAGAGTTCCCAAAACAGAACCGCTGCACCCGTCACCTCGGCCCAGGGGGCCGTGTACAAGAGCGCTGAGCATGGCACCTCAATTCAAGATGGTGGCAGCGGCAGACCATGTGCAGAGATGCTGTGCACGCCACTGCGATCTGAAGCTTAAGCAGCACAGCTCCGCCCAGCCCGCAAGATCTCCGCCCCCTCCCCTGCTGATGAGACCCTGTAACGCAGCCCTGCGCCGGCCTGAGGCGGAGAGCCTGTGCTCTAGAGCGGGAGCTCCTACCTCCATTCTTTGATCACAGACTAAAGCTTTCCTTTGCTTCGGAACCAAACTGGGTCTCATTCTACTGGCGCCAGCGACACCGGCAGAAGTACACTTGTTGGGGCCTGACTCTGCAGGGTAGGTAGCAATTAGACTTTAACCTGCCTTCCCTGATCAAGCTCGCTTTAATTGTGGCTACAAAAGACTTGCAAGTTCTCCAAGCCTCGTGCAGCCTAGGCAATGTTTGCCTGAGTTGTTTTCTAGGAACTTGGAGTTTTCTGTGTCCAGTTCGAGCTGGAGCCCCTTAAGACTGGTTAGGACCACCCACCCTCCAACTGGGCACGTGTGAGTGTCCAGTGACCTTTTGACATCAGAGGGCCCCAAACTCCACCCTCAGCAAACGGGGCCATTTTCATCAACCCCTCCTGCCCAAAAGACTCATACCCTTTCGATATCCAGTGTCCTTGCTTGGCTGCCTCGTGAACAAACGTTTTCTCTACCTCAGGAGTCTCAGCGCTGGGCTTGCTGTGGGTCAAGCAGACCAACCCGGCTCTGTAATGGAAGGAGGACTCTCAGGGACTCCAGGCTCCCCAGGACACGGCCAGCCCAGGAAGGTAGGCCCCCGGGGCCCTCTAGTTAAATGTCACACTGGCAGGCAGCTGTGTAGCACTGCCTCCAGCCCACAGTGCTGGTTAACCCATACCAGGAGGTGCAGTGGGAAGGCGGGCCCAGGGCTGGGCAAGCAGGGGAAGCTCGGCTCCCAGTGGAATATTATTTGACTGTAAAAGGAGTGAAGTAATGACACATACCACAACATGGATGACTTATAGATGTTACACTAAGTGAAAGAAAGCAGTCACGAAAGACAACATACCCTATGAGTCTATGTATATGAAATGTCCAGAACCGGCAAATCTGTAGAGACAGAAAGTAAATTAGTGGTTGATTAGGGATTGGGGGAATGAGATGGTTGGGGTAGGCGTGATAGCTAAAAGGTATGGGTTTTTGGGGGGGTGGTGACGAAAATATTCCAAAATGGATTGCGGTGATAGTTGCATAACTGTGAATATAGTAAAAACCACTGACTTGTACAGTTTAAATGGGTGAATCGTGTGGTATGTGAATTATATCTCAGTAAAGATGTAATAAACAAATATCAAAAAAAGAGTGCGTAAGAGTGTGAAAAAAAAACGAGAAGTTTCAGATGCTCTGTGTGTAAATTGGGACAGTCACTAGGAAAGCAGTTTCGTAGCACATAGTAAAATGAAAAATCACATACTCTATGACCCAGAAATTCCACTTTTATGTGTGTCATCTGGAGCACTACTCAATCTGTGTTTGGATAAAGGGCTTTGCACCAGAATATAAATCAATGCATCACTTCCGTTCTCTCAAAAGTCTTGTTGTGAAATGTCAAATGAACGAAAAAGTGTGCTTTGTGACATAGATGACCTTTTCTGTCACAGACTCCCTATCTTGCCAAGGACTGTAATAATTTGTGGGTGAATGGCCAGGGTGTGGACACACTTTAAGCAGGACCAGTCTGGAGAAACTTGCTTATGTGCACAAAGAAATATTACAAACAATTACAGCAGTTATGGTAGTGAAAAACTAGAAACCATCTAATAATCAATAGCGAATGAATAAATAAATCGTGGACTATTGATTCAATTAAATACCATATCGTTACGGAAGGAATTTAATACATACTTATATATGAATAGGTCTCAAAGTGTGGAATTTTGAATATATAAAGAATATAATGTCATTTATATTAATAAAAAAATCCCACACAAATCAATGCTCTTTTATGTTCCTGGAAGCTTAAAATCATTTTTTTGATGGATGAGAAGATATATAGTAAATTCATGACAACAGCTACCTTTGGAAAGGAAAGGAGAGAATTCAGGCTGTGAATAGAGAGCAAAGTGACTTCAATTTTATCCATAATACTTTATTATATTTACTTTTTAAAAAAAAGATTTGAATCAAATGTGTCAAAAATATTAACAACTTTCAATATTGGGTGGTAGGTTCATGGATACTTGATATGTGTTATTTGTACCTTTCTGTATTTTTAAATTTCTCAAGAAAAGCAACACAATAAGGTGGCTATACTTTTAGTAAATTATGGCTGCATGTTACCCAGATATCTGCTCCAGTTATATTGAGAAACTGGAAGTGTGAAACTCCACCATCTGTTAAAGAAGGCTTGACATCCACGAAAAGCATGGAAACGTTTAAGCCAGATAACAGAGCAGATATAGTTGAGGACGTTTGGACAACTGTAACCATTTGGGCAACAAATCCTGGAAACAAAAATCAGATTCCATCACAGAACCGGAAAGGAGCATTTAGATCTTCAAGATGAAATTATCAATGATATTGATTAAGGTTTCATTTATGACTTTTCATTAAGTTTCCCGCTGGGCGGGACTGAAGAGCTTTCTTTAGTGGAATTAAACTTGTTAAAAGTGCAAGCTGTTCCAAGGAATCCTTATGTCTATTCCAGTCTGTTATTACAGGATTAAAGTGTTAAGTGTGGGGAGGAACCCAGCACCATTTGAAGAATCACAGCTTAAGCCCACCAGCCCCCCTCCACTAGAAATGAATTGTTTCTCTGACTCATCTCTGTGCAGACAAATGCGTTAAAAGGCATGACTGTGAGGTTATTTCCTTGCTGAACTTTTGACCTGGAGACCTGCTAAGTACTGACCATGGTGCTTGCTAAGTACTTCCTTTGGTAAATAATGCCCCAATTAATAAGTATTTGTTCAATCGTGAAGTCTTCTTTTTCCATTAAAAATATCCGATGTACTTATGTTCCAATTCCATCCATTGGTTTAAGGCAGACACATCTACCAATTACAAGTTACAATATTGTTCTCTATGAGCTCATAGATCTTAGAAATTTTAGATAAAGTAAAGCTTTGGACTTTATTTACTAATTCAGTTCAACCAACTTTTATGTAGTGTTTACTGAGTCTCAGATACTGTGTAAGGCACTGAAAATACAAAAATGAAAATTACATTCCCTACCTTATACTGGTTGTCAAATAGTAAGGAAAACAGGTATGTAAACATATAGTTATAGTTCAATGAGATGCTAAAAGATAACTGTGAAGGCTTTTAAGCCCCATAAGGACCACCTTTTCCTTTTTCACAGCTATATTCTCAGAACTTATCTTAACACCTAAAACATTGAATATACTGAATGAATGTCTTATTTATTAATGAGAAAAAGTACTGCAGAAGAGAAAGTGATTATGATAAAAGCTCTCTTCTTTAAATCAGATGTTATCAAAGACAGTTGGCTAATCAAAAAGTTTGGACAAAGTGAGTACTTAAAGAAAAGAACACCTAACGAAACTTAAGCATTTTATTTGAAACAAAACATCACTTTGGGGGTTGTTGTGGTTTTTTCTTTGTCAGTCCTCTGAGAAAGGGTCAAGCCTTTTTGCGTGTCTAAGCCCACAGTTTGGAAAACTCAGGCCTCCTTCTTGCGTCAAACCATGTTTCTAATGAATCTTCGATGATTCCAAGTTTCAGCGTATTTACAGACCAGGGAACCTGAAATGACTCATATGAAGCATCCAAGTTCCCCATCCCTCTAGATTTGTTATTGTTTTCCAAAGATACACCTTTTCACACTTCTTTTGCCTATTAGTTTTTGCATACTTTTTGTATTTTTGAAGACTTACCCTCAACGAGTCTTCTCAACAGGGCATTCAAATTGTTTTTCAGAGAGATCTATCTTTCCCCATGCACATTTTCTTGGTTTGTGTAAGCTTTAATTAAATTACATGATTACAATAATGTGCACAACTGGTACAAGTGGTTTGAAGTGACTCTTGGTGAGCACATGCTGAGATGAAGGGAGAAACCAGCTGGAGCATCGAAGAGCATCCGGAAAGAAGGCTTCCTTGGGTGTGCTGTGGGCATTTTAGAGAGCGAGGGACATGCTAGTTAATATGAAAAGCTAGGGATTGGAGAATGTTTAGAGAGACTATCTAATGTCAGTTGAGTTGATGCCACAGCCAAATTTAAAAGATGATTAAGATTTGCTAGACTAGGAAGAAAACTGTCCCAGACAAGGAGACAAGTCATGAAAAGATACAAAGTTCGTAAATAGGACTATGCTTAGGGGGAATCTGGTTGATTGGGATATATCCTAATAAGAGTTTTTTTGAACCAGGAATTGATTCTCCAAGAGAGATACAACCAGGATTATCAAACACTCTTTATTAAGGTGATTAACTGAGATAATTAATATATTTGCTATCTGTATGATCCTATTATCAGACATACCCTCTCTGCAGAGTTAACATTTGACTTTGCATGGGGATAAAAGGGAGGAAAAAAGAAGAAGCAGGGGGAGGTAGGGAGGGAGTATATATAAATTGATTCAAAACAAAAACTTTCTACAAGCAAAGTTCTGACTTTTCATTATGTCAGAACCTTACCCTGGTATCTTTATCTAGGGAGTCTTTCATTTCACTAAAATCGAAAGAGCAGCTTTAGAAATTGTTTTGCTTGTTCACATGTATATTCATCCTTATCTACCACCACCCCAACATACACACACATTCATACATACATACTCAATCCCTTTTAAAAATATTATTTTATTTTAAAATATGACCATAAGATCTATCATAACCTCATAATTTCAATATCATAGTATTGTAACAAATGATCATTATATTCCAATACCATATGTAAATTTCCATGAAGAGCCTTTCCCTCAGAAAAATGGTATTTCGTTATGAGGGCTCATGAGATTTGTAGAATTATTTTTGTCCAATCATTAAAGAGCTATACAAGAGTGGAGATCATCCCTTAGTTGAAAGTTTTTCTTTCGCTGAGAAGTTATAATTTTGTATTCCAAAATAGGAAGGTACATGAGATGACTGAAAGCTTACTGTACAGGTTGCTAGATTTTTTAAAGGTTTTTCCAGCAAATTCTTCTCTTACAGTGCTTAAATTCTCCTGTCAGAAACCTCTCTCATGTTTTAAAACACCTAGTTTTTGTAGTGGGTTTTAACAGGCTCATTTCAAACTGTACAGAAATATTTTCTCAAAAACCATGGAAACAAGCAAATAGAAAATAGAAAAAAATATTCACTAAATAGTCATTTTTGCTTTTAGAATTCCTTTATTGCAGCTAGAGAGGGTCTATCTTAATGCTTTCCTCAATTTTTTATGGATAAATACGTATTTTAGTTTCATTGTTACCAAAATGAGACACACACATGCTTTTAAAAGTTAACATTTCCATTGAGAGAAAACAGCTCTTCTGTCCATTTTTTCCCCTTCATTTAGAAATCGTATAGGCATTGTTTTCAGGGATTTACCTCATGTCGTTTGTTTTTTTCTTTGAAGTATTGTTGATTTACAATGTTGTGTTCATTTCAGGTGCACAGCAAAGTGATTCAGTTATACGTATATATGTATCTATTCATTTTCAGATCCTTTTCCTTTATAGGTTATTACAAAATATTCAGTACAGTTCCCTGTGCTATACAGTAGGTCTGTGTTGTGTATCTATTTTAAATGTTGTAGTGTGTGTATGTTCATCCTAAACTCCTAATTCACCCCTCCTTACCCCTTTGGTAACCATGTTTGTTTTCTATGTCTGTGGGTCTATTTCTATTTTGTATATAAGTTCATTTGTGTCACTTTTTAAGATTCCACATCTAAGCAATATCATGTTTGTGGTTTTCTGTGTGGCTCAGTTCACTTAGTATGATATTGTCTAGGTCCATCCACGTTGCTGCAAACGTCATTATTTCATTCTTTTTTATGGCTGCATAGTATTCCTGTGTGTGTGTGTGTGTGTGTGTGTGTGTGTATGTGTGTGTGTGTGTGTATCACATCTTCTTTTATTTGTTGATGGACATTTAGGTTGTTTCTGTGTCTTGGTTATTGTAAATAGTGATTTTCAAAAATATATGCTTTCTTTGACAAACATATTTTCTGACTGGATATGTAGTCAAAGTTACCGTTGAATTCTAAGGGAAAACAGGGAGGAAACCTCTTACGAGCCTGGAAATAATCACGTCACGTTAAAACTGGCTCTTTTTCAAGTTTTCTACTTTGTAAGCAGCATGAGAAAGGAAGATTATGTTGTATCCCCACCTTGTGGCTATAATATGTACCATGAGGCATAAAGAGCTAAAATCCATGCTGGAGATATATATTTTTTCCATTGACTCAGTCTAAAATGTGTCACCCAAATCATCCCCCTTCACCAGACCCCTCATCTGGCATACACTACACCACACTCATACACACACACAAACACACACACACACAAACAGCCTTAATTCTTGTTAATGACCTCACCTATTTATAGCTTTTCCAATTTTCAGTGGGCTAATACTTATACTTCACGCAGATTGCAATTTGGAATACAAAATTCAAAAGGTTACCTTAAGAAACTCCTCTTTTCCACAAGCTTTTTTCCATCCCTCTCCCCACCCCCAATCTCCTATTTTTGAAAGCTTAGGACTTAACCAGTTGAGTTTTGGAGTGTTTGAAACTTTCACCTTCTCAAAAGTTGAATCTCCGACTTAATAGGTAGCTGTCACAGGATAACGTAAATTTCAATCCTCCTCTATTCAGCGTTGATCAACTACTGTGCAAATCGGGAAGCCCTCACTTTGTCATCCCTGAGCCTCCCACCATCACCAGGATGGGAATGGAAAAAACAGAGGGTCAGGCACCATCTGGCAGACAAATCTTAAAGGCTGTAGTCATGTACCTACCAAGCCCATTGGTCAATATACTGAATAAAAATAAACATAGCTTAGACTGTGTTTCTTTGAGAGAGATGTCGGAGATTTGGGGGTGCCTATCGTGCATGATACCCAAGAATGTGCAGATTATTTGGCTTAGAATTGTTCATAGCACCTCCTGAGATCAGCAAGCACAGAGAGGTCTGTAGCTAATGAAACCATAATTTGAAATCAGTCTGAGTGATATGCTTTGGGTTGTGTGGAAGTGGGGAGGGTCAGGGGTAGGTAAGACAATAATCAGTACAGTTTTGTATTTAAAAAAGAGAAAGGAAATTATTGTTTTGTCAAAGTAGAGCTTGAAAGGAAACTCTTTCTGGATGGCGGCTGTGAATCTCTAGGAAGGACTGTAGATTTTGAGACGTTCATGTTTATCAAATTGAGCCAAGGATTAAAACTATAATGAAACACTTGTCTAAGCATGGGGAACCCGCTCCTTACTTTAGGTTCCCTATTCAAAACATTCATTAGATTGGATAGATATTAGAAAGTGGGTTGGTGCCAGGTTCAAAAAGAGTTATTGGACAATAAACATGATCTCTTATTCATATTTCCAAATTGCACAAGAAATAATTTAATGTTTACATGGCTTCCTCTGTGTTATGACATGTCTTATTTTAAGTCTTAAAACGCCTCTATGGCGAAGGTTTTGTGGGAGAGACCTCCTTAAGACCAAAGCTGTTATAAAAAGTTATTTAAAAAAATATTTTCCATTTCACTTTTTCACAATGAAGGTAATAAGTACTTAGTATAAACAAATAAATTCAAACATTGATAAAGAGGAAAGTGAATGTCCTCTTTATGTAGGGTGAAGATGAGACATGCAATGAGGCTCAGGGCCTGGAGGTTAGAACACACCCTAACACCATACACGAAAACTCAAAATGGAGTAAAGACCTAAATGTAAGGCCAGAAACTATCAAACTCTTAGAGGAAAACATAGGCAGAAACTCTATGACATAAATCACAGCAAGATCCTTTTTGACCCACCTCCTAGAGAAATGGAAATAAAAACAAAAAGAAACAAATGGGACCTAATGAAACTTAAAAGCTTCTGCACAGCAAAGGAAACTATGAACAAGGCCAAAAGACAACCCTCAGAATGGGAGAAAATATTTGCAAATGAAGCAACTGACAAAGGATTAATCTCCAAAATTTACAAGCAGCTCAATAACAAAAAAACAAACAACCCAATCCAAAAAAGAGCAGAAGACCTAAATAGACATTTCTCCAAAGAAGATATACAGATTGCCAGCAAACACATGAAAGGATGCTCAACATCACTAATCATTAGAGAAATGCAAATCAAAACTACAATGAGATATCATCTCACACCAGTCAGAATGGCCATTATCAAAAAATCTACAAACAATAAATGCTGGAGAGGGTGTGGAGAAAAGGGAACCCTCTTGCACTGTTGGTGGGAATGTAAACTGATACAGCCACTATGGAGAACAGTATGGAGGTTCTTTAAAAAACTACGAATAGAACTACCATACGACCCAGCAATCCCACTACTGGGCATATACCCTGAGCAAACCATAATTCAAAAAGAGTCATGTACCAATATGTTCATTGCAGCTCTATTTACAGTAGCCAGGACATGGAAGCAACCTAAGATGAATGGATAAAGAAGATGTGGCACATATATACAATGGAATATTACTCAGACATAAAAAGAAACAAAATTGAATTATTTGTAGTGAGGCAGATGGACCTAGAGTCTTTCATACAGAGTGAAGCAAGTCAGAAAGAGAAAAACAAATACCGTATGCTAACACATATCTATGGAATCTAAGAAAAAAAAAAAAAGGTCATGAAGAACCTAGGGGTAAGACGGGAATAAAGACACAGACCTACTAGAGAATGGACTTGAGGATATGGGGAGGGGAAAGGGTAAGCTGTGACAAAGTGAGAGAGTGGCATGGACATATATACACTACCAAACATAAAATAGATAGCTAGTGGGAAGCAGCCGCATAGCACAGGGAGATCAGCTCGGTGGTTTGTGACCACCTAGAGGGGTGGGATAGGGAGGGTGGGAGGGAGGGAGACGCAAGAGGGAAGAGATATGGAAACATATGTATATGTATAACTGATTCACTTTGTTATAAAGCAGAAACTAACACACCATTGTAAAGCAATTATACTCCAATAAAGATGTTAAAACAAAAAAACACCCAGGAGTTTCACACTCCGACAGGACGGTTTTGTGGCAACTGCAACAGAAAGCCAGTGTACAAATATTCACAAGGCCTGCCACTAGGGGGCAGAGAAGACTACCTTTGTGATTGAGTCTTCCCTGTGCCTACTTTCAGGAGAGTTTTTATCATAAATGGGTGTTGAAATTTGTTGAAACATTTTTCTGCATCTATTGAGATGACCATATGGTTTTTCTCCTTCACTTTGTTAATATGGTGTATCACATTGATTGATTTGTGTATATTGAAGAATCCTTGCATTCCTGGGATAAACCCCACTTGATCATGGTGTATGATCCGTTTAATGTGCTGTTGGATTCTGTTTGCCAGTAGTTTGTTGAGGATTTTTGCATCTATGTACATCAGTGATATTGGCCTGTAGTTTGCTTTTTCTGTGACATCTTTGTCTGCTTTTGGTATCAGGGTGATGGTGGCCTCATTTAATGAGTTTGGGAGTGTTCCTCCTTCTGCTATATTTTGGAAGAGTTTGAGAAGGATAGGTGTTAGCTCTTCTCTAAATGTTTGATAGAATTTGCCTGTGAAGCCATCTGGTCCTGGTCTTTTGTTTGTTGGAAGATTTTTAATCACAGTTTCAATTTCAGTGCTTGTGATTGGTCTGTTGATATTTTCTATTTCTTCCTGGTTCAGTTTTGGAAGGTTGTGTTTTTCTAAGAATTTGTCCATTTCTTCCAGGTTGTCCATTTTATTGGCATAAAGCTGCTTGTAGTAATCTCTCATGATCCTTTGTATTTCTGCAGTGTCAGTTGTTACTTCTCCTTTTTCATTTCTAATTCTGTTGATTTGAGTCTACTCCCTTTTCTTCTTGATGAGTCTGGCTAATGGTTTATCAATTTTGTTTATCTCCTCAAAGAACCATCTTTTAGTTTTATTGATCTTTGCTATCATTTCCTTCATTTCTTTTTCCTTTATTTCTGTTCTGATCTTTATGATTTCTTTCCTTCTGCTAACTTTGGGGTTTTTAAAAATTCTTCTTTCTCTAATTGCTTTAGGTGCAAGGTTAGGTTGTTTAGTTGAGATTTTTCTTGTTTCTTGAGGTAGGATTGATTGCAATAAACTTCCCTCTTAGAACTGCTTTTGCTGCATCCCATAGGTTTTGGGTTGTTGTGTTTTCATTGTCATCTGTTTCTAGGTAATTTTTGATTTCCTCGTTGATTTCTTCAGTGATCTCTTGGTTATTTAGTAGTGTATTGTTTAGCCTCCATGTGTTTGTATTTTTTACAGCTTTTTTTTCCTGTAATTGATATCTAGCCTCATAGCGTTTTGTTTGGAAATGATACGTGATACGATTTCAATTTTCTTAAATTTACCAAGGTTTGATTTGTGACCCAAGATAGGATCTATCCTGGGGAATGTTCCATAAGCACTTGAGAAGAAAGTGTATTCTGTTGTTTTTGGATAGAACATCGTATAAATATCAATTAAGTCCATCTGGTTTAATGTGTCCTTTAAAGCTTGTGTTTCCTTATTTATTTTCATTGTGGATGATCTATCCATTGGTGAAAGTGGGGTGTTAAAGTCCCCGACTATGATTGTGTTACTGTCAATTTCCCTTTTTATGGCTGTTAGCATTTGCCTTATGTATTGAGGTGCTCCTATGTTGGGTGCATAAATATTTACAATTGTTATATCTTCTTCTTGGATTGATCCCTTGATCATTATGTAATGTCCTTCTTTGTCTCTTGTAATAGTCTTTATTTTAAAGTCTATTTTGTCTGATATGAGAATTGCTGCTCCAGCTTTCTTTTGATTTCCATTTGCATGGAATATCTTTTTCCATCCCCTCACTTTCAGTCTGTATGTGTCCCTAAGTCTGAAGTGAGTCTCTTGTAGGCAGAGTATATATGGGCCTTGTTTTTGTATCCATTCAGCCAGTCTATATCTTTTGGTTGGAACACGTAATCCATTTACATTTTAGGTAATTATCAATATTTATGTTCCTATTACCATTTTTTAACTGTTTTAGGTTTGTTATTGTAGGTCTTTTCCTTCTCCTGTGTTTCCTGCCTAGAGAAGTTCCTTTAGCATTTACTTTAGAGCTGGTTTGGTGGTGCTGAATTCACTTAGCTTTTGCTTGTCTGTAAAGGTTTTAATTTCTCCGTCGAATCTGAATGAGATCCTTGCTGGGTAGAGTAATCTTGGTTGTAGGTTTTTCCCTTTCATCACTTTAAATGTGTCCTACCAGTCCCTTCTGGCTTGCAGAGTTTCTGCTGAAAGATCAGCTGTTAACCTTATGGGGATTCCCTTGTATGTTATTTGTTGCTTTTCCCTTGCTGCTTTTAATATTTTTTCTTGTATTTAATTTTTGATAGTTTGATTAATATGTGTCTTAGCATGTTTCTTCTTGGATTTATCCTGTATGGGATTCTCTGCGCTTCCTGGACTTGGCTGACTATTTCCTTTCCCATATTAGGGAATTTTTCAACTATAATCTCTTCAAATATTTCTCAGTCCCTTTCTTTCTTTCTTCTTCCTCTGGGACCCCTATAATTTGAATGTTGGTGCATTTAATGTTGTCCCAGAGGTCTCTGAGCCTGTCCTCATTTCTTTTCATTTGTTTTCTTTATTCTGCTTGTGGTAGTTATTCCTACTATTTTATCTTCCAGGTCACTTATCCTCAGTTATTCTGCTATTGATTCCTTGTAGAGAATTTTTACTTTCATTTATTGTGTTGTTCATCATTGTTTGTTTGCTCTTTAGTTCTTCTAGGTCCTTGTTAAACGTTTCTTGCATTTTGTCTCTTCTATTTCCAAGATTTTGGGTCGTCTTTACTATCATCACTCTGAATTCTTTTTCAGGTAGACTGCCTATTTCCTCCTCATTTGTTTGGTCTGGTGGGTTTTTACCTTGCTCCTTCTTCTGCTGCGTATTTCTCTGTCTTCTCATTTCACTTAACTTACTGTCTTTGGGGTCATTTTTTCGCAGGCTGCAGGTTCATAGTTTCCGTTGTTTTTGGTGTCCGCCCCCAGTGGGTAAAGTTGGTTCAGTGGGTTGTGTAGGCTTCTTGGTGGAGGGGACTGGTACCTGTGTTCTGGTGGATGAGGCTGGATTTTGTCTTTCTGTTGGGCAGGACCACGTTCGGTGGTGTGTTTTGAGGTGTCTGTGAGCTTATTATGATTTTAGGCGGCCTCTCTGCTAATGCATGTGTTTGTGTTACTGTCTTGCTAGTCATTTGACATGGAGCATCCAGCACTGTAGCTTGCCGGTCGTTGAGCGGAGCTGGGTCTTAGCGTTGAGATGGAGATCTCTGGGAGAGCTCTCATTGATTGATATTACATGGGGCCGGGAGGTCTCTGGTGGTCCAATGTCCTGAACGCTGCTCTCTCACCTCAGAGGTTCAGGCCTGACACCCGGCTGGAGCACCAAGACCCTGTCAGCCACACAGCCAGGTATGTGGTGATTTTTTTGCCTTTTGGGAAGTCTGAAGTCTTCTGCCAGCATTCAGTAGGTATTCTGTCAGAGTTGTTCCGCCTATAGATGTATTTTTGATGTATTTGTGGTGAGGAAGGTGATCTGTACATCTTACTCCTCCACCATCTTGAAGGTTCTCTGGTAATTTATTAAAATAAAAAATAAATAAACAAAGGAAAGCTGTGCTGTATATTTTCACTCAATTCATTAAAAACACTGACAGCTGTGCATTTTTACATGTATGCAGAAGAGCAAAACACACTAGTGAAATAGTGTCTAAGAGTGGAGATCCCAGGACAGCCCAGGGGGTTGTTTCTAGGACGCCTGTGCATACCAAAATTCAAGGAAGTGCAAGTCCCTTATTTAAAATGTGGTAGTATTTGCATATAACCTATGCACACCCTCCTGCATACTTTTAATCATCTCTAGATTACTTATACTATCTAATACAATGTAAATGCTATGTAGATCATTGTAAATATCATGTAAATACTTGCCAGTATGCAGCAGCAAATTCAAGTTTTGCTCTTTGGAACTTTCCGGATTTTTTTTTTTTTTCTGAACATTTTTGATCCATGGTTGGTTGAATCCAAGGATGTGGAACCTGCAGATACAAAGGGCCAACTGTATAGGATGAGCGAGGTGAAAGAGTCAGGCAGCAGGGCACTGAGGACACTGTTGGAAGACAGTGTGTTGGGGTGAATGGCCACATGAGGTTGGAGAGGTAGTTGCCTGGCAAGATCTTGTAATACAATGTGACTAACAGTGCCTGCAATGTCCAGGTACTCCCCTTTCCCGCTGTATTGTTACCTTTGTAAATGGCAGTAGGCTCCTTTGGGAAAGGACAGGGTGATATTGATACTGACAGGAAGCATTATCACAGCCCCTGCTGGAGTGAGAACACATAGGGTGACTTAAATGGAGTCCTGGTACAGGGCCAGCTCTCAGCGGGCCCATGGACCACACAGCGACAGTTTCCTCAGTCCCAAATGTGTAACACAGGTAGGTTGAAAGAAAAGATATGGGGAAAGTTATACCATGAAAATGCTAAGGGACTTCCCTGGCAGTCCAGTGGTTAAGACTCTATGCTTCCACTGCAAGGGACATGGGTTTGATCCCTGGTCGGCGAACTAAGATCTTACATGCTGTGCAGCGTGGCCAAAAAAAAAGAAAAATGCTAAGAATAGGAACGCTGCTGTGACTACGTTAATGCCAGACAAAGTAGACTCAGAGACAAGGAGTAATGTCAGAGGTATGCAAGGAAATGTCATGAAGATGAAAGAGTCATTTCATCAGAACATAAAAACCATACACGTATGTGCCTCAATAACAGAGCTTCAAAGTACATGAAACAAAAAGTGACAGAATTAAAAGGAGAATAGAGACCATACAATCAAATTTCGGGACTTAACACACGCTCTCAGAAGTTGATGAAACCAGACAAAAAAAATTGGTAAGGATGTTGAAGATTTTAACAACATGACTAACCTTGCCTTATACTCACAATGGCAGAATGTTCAATCTTTTCAAGACAACATAAAATATTCCCCAAAATAGACCACATGCTGGTTATTAAATACATTTTAATACATTTCAAAAGATTGCAGAGTATGTTCTCTGAAATTAAAAATTAAAAATCAGTGACAGGGCTTCCCTGGTGGCGCAGTGGTTGAGAGTGTACCTGCTAATGCAGGGGACACAGGTTCGAGCCCTGGTCTGGGAAGATCCCACATGCCGTGGAGCAACTAGGCCTGTGAGCCACAACTACTGAGCCTGCGCGTCTGGAGCCTGTGCTCCGCAACAAGAGAGGCCACGATAGTGAGAGGCCCGCGCACCGCGATGAAGAGTGGCCCCCGCTTGCCACAACTAGAGAAAGCCCTCGCACACAAACGAAGACCCAACACAGCAAAATAAATAAATTAATTAATAAACTCCTACCCCCAACATCTTTAAAAAAAAAAAAAATCAGTGACAATAATATATGTTAAAAAGCCCCAAATATTTGGACCCTATTGGTCATAGAAGAAATCTCAAGGGAAATCAGAATATTTCAAACTGAATAATGATAAAAGTACAGTATATAAAAAAGTTCAGGGATGCAACTGAAGTAGTGTTAAGTGGGAAATGCTTATATTAAGTAATGAGGTAAATTTAAAACCAGTGATGTAAATGCATCTTACAAGACTAGAAACAGAATAGCATCTTAAACCTAAATCATAAGAAATGAAATAGTAAAGATAAGAGCAGAAATCACAGAAAAAAGAAAAGGGCAACAATAGAGAAAATTAAAGCCAGAAAATAGTTCTCTGAACAGATTAACAAAGTGGCGAAATAGTAATACTCAGGAAAAAAAAGAGAAAACAAAAATTGTAAACATCGAGAATGAAAGCATGTTACTACAGATCCTACAATAATTAAAAGGATAGAAAGGGAACAATATGAATAACTTTATGCCAATAAGTTTTAAAAACGCAGATGAAAACTAAGATCTCCCAAACCTGGTACAAAAGAAATAGAAAATTTTATTAAGGATATTGGATTTGCTATCAAAAACTTTCTCACAAAGAAAACCTCAGGTCCAGATCGTTTCGCTGGTGAATTCTATTAAACATTTAAAGATGAAATCGTGCCAATCTTACACGCTCTTTTAGAAAGTAGAAGGAATACTTCCTAACTCATTTTATGAGGCCACCATCACCTAGATATCAAAACCTTACAAAAAAAAGAGCTTGCAAGAAAAAGAAATTACAGGGCAAAATCCCCCAAGAACATACAAGTGAAAATCTTTAACATAATGTTAGCAAATTGAATCCAACAGTATAAAATAAGAATACTTATGACGTATATATGCTTATACTCAAAAGTTTTCTTTGTTATCTGAAATCCAATTTTAACTGGGCATTACTGTATTCTAAAGACCAAGGCAGGGCGGTCACAGTGAATTTTAAAATTTTGCTAGAAAATCATTCCACAAAGGAGGCATCACCATCTCGTTTCAAACTATTTGTGACCTAGGAATTAGTGTTGCTTAGGAGATATAATTGTGAATCTCAGCTTGAGTCGAAGGGGTCCTTTTGCTTCCCTCATAGCACTGAGGGTCAGCCTTTAACTGTCTTCTCATTACCAACCAGACTGACCAAAGCATAGCCCACATCCAGAAGCAAAGGCTGACGTCATATCCTTTTTGTCAATGAGCTTCCAGAATCATCGGACCAAGTTAGAAGAATGTGTTGATTGATCGTAGAAAAGTTTTCCATAATGACCTCCGAAACAAAATCTTAAAATTTAGCTAGAATATATTTCCCGACTACCACAGGCAAGAGAATTTACTAGAATACAGTTGACCCTTGAACAATACGGGTTTGAATCGCACAGGTCTACTTACACACGGGTACTTTTCAATAAATATGATACCTGTATTTTCATTTCATGATCTTTATATTAACTAGGTGTAGGGGAAAGTTTGTGTTTGATTAGAGATTGCAATATGTGGAATCAAAAGAACTAGCGTTTGAGTCCTGATTGTATCCAAACTGTTTTAGCTTCCTGCCCTTGGATTTTTGACACAGAGAATGCAGTACCTGGATTTTGGACTGCATGGGAGGTCGGTATCTCTAACCCCCAAGTTTGTTCAAGGGTCACCTGTGTAAGTAAACCTTTTTGAGGAGCAGATATTTTTAGCACCCCAAATAATTGATACAGCTGTAGACGATTATAATTTAAAAGGTATCATATTACTTGATTATGGAATCATTCAAATGGTTAATGATTTTATCCTAATGTTACTAAAAGCAACGATCATGGCAATTTTTCAGAGTAGTAGGATATTTTTTGGGCACGGGGGAATGTTCAAAAGTCACAGCCATACTTTCTGGTTTGCCAGGATTGTTCGTGCTTTCCTGCTACCTTCAGGGTGAAGGCAGAGTGCAGAGCAGTGTTTGGTTACTTCTGCATCCCCAGACCCAGCAGAGGTGCTCAGAATGTCTTTATGCGAGCCTCTTGTGAGCCTCATTTCCAGTGGTTTGCACACACACACACACACACACACACACACACTCCCGCCCCCCGCCAATACAGTACCTCCAGCCTCTTCAAATTCTCTCCCAATTATTTCTAGGCATTGCTAGAGAGTGCCTTAGCATGTGCTCACCAACAAGTTCTGTTTACCACCGCCCTGTGACTCTGGCTTTCTGTTTCCTAGAACTCGTGCTTCGCTTGAGTCCTACTGGCCACGTGGAATGAGAATGGCTCTGTGCTGCCTGCACAGGAATTCCTTCCACGTATGCCCAGCCTCCCTACAGGTGCTGCTGCCTGAGGTAGCAGAGGGGGACCAGGTTGTCTGAAATCCACTGGGCTGTCTGTAAAAGTGTGGAAACACACTCCCTCCATCTTTTGTATAATCTTTGTCTTCATGCCAAAGCAATATTGGCTTGTATCCAAAGACTTACAGAGATTTTAGTAAAATATCTCTCATCCTCTCCATCAAGTTTATCACCAGTGGATGGTAAACGTTCCGTGCTAAGAGGCAACAGTGACATCTGCTGGTGAAGGGAAACATTTTCAGCCACATCTAATTTTTTTTTTTTTTTTTTTCCCTTTTTCAGCGTTTATGAAACTTTGTACTCTGGTCAAGACAACACTGACAAATACGAACAGGTCTAATCTCTGATTGGCCAGAAATATTTTATTTTTAAAGTGTTGTTCTATATATATATATTTTTTTTTTTTAAGATTTGTTTTTGATGTGGACCTTTTCAAAGTCTTTATTGAATTTGTTACAATATTGCTTCTGTTTTATGTTTTGGTTTTCTGGCCGTGAGGCCTGTGGGATCTTAGTTCCCCAACCAGAGATCGAACCCACACCCCCTGCACTGGAAAGCGAAGTCTTAACCACTAGACCGCCAGGGAAGTCCCGTGATCTGTGTATTTTCAGTGCTGAGTATATGATATTTACTATTTAAGTAACTTTAGGAGATTCTAACCTAAATGGGTGAGCAGGTCAGGGAATGGTCTAGAAGACCTCTCCTTTCTAGGATTTTTTAACATGGAGAAATATTAATTTGCCAGCTGTTCTCGTACTCTGGAGAGCAAATTTCCACCTCCAGTTCTACAAAGGCACAAAATAAACAAATGGACAACAAACCTGTATCACACTGAACCACGGTGATATAGAATCATGATTCGACATGGGACCTTTAGAGCTATGGAGCGTGGGTACGAATCGCAGCTCTGCCACTAGCAGCCATAACCTTGGGCAAGTAACTGAATTTCTCTGTGGCTCACTTTTCTTATCTATAAAGTAGGAATAAAGATAATAAAACCTATCGCATAAGAGGTAGTCTTGAGCTAGTATGTGTCCATATGAGCAAATATGGTCTCTGGAATTTAGTAAACACTCTGAGTTTTAAGGATTATTATGCTATTTAAGTAGTGTTAGGAAATGCTTCATATTAATCCTGAATGATTATCTGGAGAAGACTTGGGAGTGAAAGAAATAAAACAAAGAACTTCAAACATGTCAGATATTTCATCATAATCAATATGAAAGCAAAATGAATCCGTCAGGTAATCCTAAAATTTACAAAGCTTCCTGCAAGTTTAAAGCAAGAAATTTTTTGCTGTTTTAAAAGTTTTACCAATTGTTTTATTGTCACTAGCCATTGAATATACTGAAAAAAAAATCAAGAGAAAAATAGAAAGTCACCTTTGCATTAAGATAGAGTTCTCTTTCTTTTAGAATTCCAAATGAATGGTTTTATTTTAGAATTTAAAAATAGCTTTATGTTTTAAGTATTCATGGATATTAAATCCTAAATTAAATATAAGCAGATCCTGCACGAGGACTCACATGTGACTCACATGGTTGCAGATCCTGAATTACAATTGTCTACTTCTCCAGAAAAATAAATAAATAAATAAATAAAAGCAGATCCCCAAGACTAGCATATTACATGGCATTATTTAAGTAGCATTAATTGAAACTTTACCTAATACTAACAACCACTACAAGAGTGTTTCTTGACTAAGAATATTTTGTTCCCTGTATTAAGAGGCAAAAAATAAAAATAAAAAAAATAACAATGACAACATAATACAAAGAGTTGCCCTGTGGTCAGTACAGATTCAGCCTATACCTCTTTACTCTTTTAAAACAGAGGTTTGGGGCTTCCCTGGTGGCACAGTGGTTAAGAATCTGCCTGCCAATACAGGAGACACGGGTTCGATCCCTGGTCCTGGAAGATCCCACATGCCGCAAAACAACTAATCCTATGCGCCACAACTACTGAAGCCCACGCACCCTAGAGAGAACAAGAGAAGTGCACTCTGCAACAAGAGAAGCCACAGCAATGAGAAGCCTGTGCACCACAATGAACAGTAGCCCCCGCGCGCTGCAACTAGAGAAAGCCCGCATGCAGCAATGAAGACCCAACACAGCCAAAAATAAATAAAATTAATTTTAAAAATAAAAAAAAATAAAATAGAGGTTTGCACATCTTCTAGGGCCAGAACTATGTTGGAGGGACACAGACTCACAGGAAAGCAACATTAACAATTTGGGGAAAATTTTTTTTTGTATTCTCTTTTTTTTTTAATCATTAAATTATTATATAATTTAGACGGTAAATATGGTCTATTTTTGCTTCTTTCCAATAGAATACATTTGATCACTTTTTTATATATATACAACAGGTTCTTATTAGTCATCAATTTTGTACACATCAGTGTATAAGGTTTTGTTTTGTTTTGTTTTGTTTTGCGGTACGCGGACCTCTCACTGTTGTGGCCTCTCCCGTTGCGGAGCGCAGGCTCTGGACGCGCAGGCTCAGCGGCCATGGCTCACGGGCCCAGCCGCTCCGCGGCACGTGGGATCCTCCCAGACCGGGGCACGAACCCGTGTCCCCTGCATCGGCAGGCGGACTCTCAACCACTGCTCCACCAGGGAAGCCCAGTGCATAAGTTTTTATCAAAAATATGCACAAGTAAAATTAGCAGAATTCCACATCTACACGTTGTCTAATGGAGTAACACAGGTCAGTTTCAGAACTACCTTGAAAGACAAACTAATATAAGAGAGCAAGCATTGACGAAAGTTTGTACTAAAGTGCCTTCAAATCTGTTTCAGGTCAAAAAGAGGCAGCCTATCAAAAAAAAAAAAAAACTTGTCCTATAAAAAACCTTAAATTTTAATGCGTTGCAAGGACATACTTGAACATCTGACTGATAAACTAAGGTTAATTCAATTTTTACAATATTTGGATGAAAGCAGGGGAACGAAGTACTAAGCGCTTTTCCGATTTTTGTTTTACATATGAAACAGTTTTGATCCGTTTGCAGGAAATTTCATGGTAAAATACCCAAATATGTGAGTTGGTTGCCTGTTTGTAATTAAACTCATTTTCAAATGAGAAAAACGTAAGAGAGATTTGCAGATGGGGCCTACCTTGCATCAGTGACAGGCCTACCTGTCACTGCTTTCTCCATCAGAAAATGTCTCTCTTGATTTTTTTGGTAAATTCAACGGCTAGTAAAAACAGAAAAATTCATAAAACGTTTTGAAAGCAACTAAAAATATCTCTGGATGAGATGCTCAACTAAGGCTGTAAGTTCTCCTGCACATTCAGCCCAGCCCTGAAGATGCCAGAAGAGAGATGGGAGGTTGATAGAAGATACAGCTACACAAAATGCAGAATCAAAGAGTGAAATAAACGAAAATATAACAGAATCTCTTTCTAGATATATACCTATCTATAAGAGAGATGAAATCACTATAACCTTGAAAATCAAGATGAAAAAGATAAATTTCTAGCAAAAATGATTTTTTTTAATTGGCATAAGAAGAATTAGAAAATACAAATGGACTAAAAACCATGTTATATATTGATGCTGTAGTAACTAAAAAAAGCTCCAGGCCAAAAAGTTTGTACAGGTACATCCCACCAAGCTTTGAAGAGGCAGAGAGTCACCGTCTTCTACGGTGTTCTTTTCACTGCTCCGTGCAGCCATCTTTGAATCTCAAATAGACATAACAAACAAAATAAATTATAACTTATATTGAAGGATTATCCCAATTTTCTTGACAACTGGTCTCTTAATGTCTGACTGATGTACCATATCCGAGTGCCTACCACCAGCCTGGGCTTATGTCTCCTTTACTCAATCCTGGTCCACTTGAAGCACTGAGTCCTTGGCCACTCCCTGAACTGAGCTGCTGACCCAACTAAAGCCGATTAGATGAGACCACAACCTTCTGCATCCATCAGGTTTTATTCGGGCACAGTTATTGATCTGCAGACAGACATGCTGAGAAGTTTCTTAGCAGGAGGATTTTATGGAATCCTAATTATTTCAGAAAACTGCACTTATGTACTATACCAGCTCAGCCTAACTTTCACAATACACTTGTGAAACCTTGGAACTGTGGGCTGCGTTCTTGCTAATTCACAGGTGGATCAATACAGACAATTTTCAAGTGGTCTTTGATATAAAACACATTATCTAAACCACGTACAGCTGTGGCCCACAAAAGACGTGTGCTAAAATATTGCCTGAACCAAGCAATTTTCTTTTTGCAGAACTGCCCTTGGCCCTAATTCATCTAGATATGTAAGATAGTACTGTGCTCTTACTAGCCATTAAAATGCCTTTGAAGTTATAAACATTTACTCACTCATTCCACAATCCTTTATTTGACCAGCTATAGACTAGATGGAGTTCAAGGTGCCGGGGAGAAACTGATGAACAAGACAGACAAGGTCCTTGCCTTTATGGAATTTGTATTCTAATGGAAGAAGACAAACAAGTAACAAATAACACAGTTTCATGTAACAAAAAAAATGTAGAAAAGAAGCAGGGTGATGAGATTTATTGGGCTTGGGGGGAAGTTTAGTAGAGTGATATGGGAAGACTTCTTGGATGAGGCACTTGGACCAAACAGAATATGTAGATGAATTGGGAGATTGGGATTGACATTATACACTAATATGTATAAAATGGATAACTAATAAGAACCTGCTGCATAAAAAAATAAAATTCAAAAAAAAAAGATGCCCCCCCCCCCAAAAAAAAAGAATGTGTAGTACTTGAGTCATGGGAAGATCAGGGAATATTTCAGGCAGAACAAGACCTACTATATAGACAGGGAACTCTACTCAATATTCTGTAATAACCTATACCGGAAAAGCATCTGAAAAAGCATGGATGCATGTATATTTGTGTAACTGAATCACTTTGCTGTACACCTGAAACTAACACAACGTTGTAAATCTACTATACTCCAATATAAAATAAAAAGTTTAAAAAGAAGTTTAGGAAACATTAACCAAAGAATAAGGTCGAAATTATCAACATATTCAATAAATCTGAAAAGGCCAAATATTTATGAGGGATGCTTATAAGTTTGTGGTGATTAGTTAACAAATTTAAGCCAGTTGTTAAAAGATGCTAAAGTATCCCAGAAAAAAAAAACAAAACAAAAGACAATAAAACACCAAGCCTAATGGGCCTAAGATTGGAATGAGCTTGTAGTGTTCTAGAAACAACAAGGCCAAAGTACCTGGAGATAGTGGGTGAGGAAACAGGAAAAAAGGACAGAGAGGTAGATGGTGCTCCAGTCACATAGGGCCTTGGAAGCCAAGGTAAGGAATACTGTGAAAGAGACAGTAAGTAATGCTCTTTAATGAACATTTATTTTAAAACAATCTATTATTACTTACAAATTATTACAAGGAAGAAATGCTTCTTAAATTTCTTCCTAGGTTGAAAAGAATCTGCAATAGTCCTTTTATATGAGTTGGTTTTATTGGAGATGGATGAGGGAGGTCAGAGTGAAATGATTATCCCAAGGTTGTAGGTGAAAAGCAATCACCCATGACAAAACTAGTTAACAACCTTAGGTGAACACACATATTTTTTTTTTAACAACAAAACAATCTTATAAGTGTGACGTCTTATAGTAGACATTTTTAATCTTTTAAGGACACACGCCAACAGTCTCGGAACTTTTAAGAATCCTTTCAAGATTACAGGAAAGTTCTTTGACCTCCTCAGTAAAAAGACAAATGCAAATTCACCCGTGAGTTTGTAGGTAACTAGTATGTATATATACTACCTACATTTTCCTCTTACTTACCTGACAACAAGTAATGAGAGTAGAACAATTTGTCTTCTCAAGCACCCAAATCAACAGTCTCCCATTCTTGTAAGATTTCTTACGAAACTCTGAAAGGAGACCTGTGGCTTCTAACTTCAGTTACATTTTCTAAATGAACAGCTGTGGGGTTTATAATTTACCTTTTCACGGGAGTTTGATTGTATTCTAAGTGTAGCAGGAAACCTTTGGAGGTTACCAAAGTAGAGGAGCAGTAGGATGTAATTCATATTTTAAAAAGAATACTATAGCTGCTGTGTGGAAAATGGACGTGAGTAGTCTAAGAGCGAAAGCAGAAAGATCAGTTAGGAGGTTGCAGTTTACTAGTTCTCAGATTGGTGACTCTGACGATGGGGCAGAAGCCGTGATAAGCAGTCAGATTTGGTAAAAGTTTTGGGACCGGAGCCAGGAGGACCTAGTGATGGATTGCGTGGGGACCTGCTAGAGAGAACAACATCAGAAATGACTTCCAGGTTCGAAGTTTGAGCGATTGGATGAATGCTGGTATGATTATTTGAGATGGAGAAGATTTTCTGTGGGTGTGGAGCAGAATCAAACTTTCTGTTAGGTATCTGAAATTTTAAGTGGTCCATGAGACGTCAAGAGGGAGATGATTACAAGGTAGTTGATGATATGTGTTTGGTAATTAGGGCCAATTTCTGGGCAGATATAAATTTATTCCATGGGATGGAATGAGATTTTCTAGGGCAAGAGTATAAATAGAAGAGAAAAGAGGACTGAAGATACAGCCCTGGTGCACCTTAGCGTTTCCAGAAGAGCATGGCAGAAGGATCCGGCAAAGCTGCAACGAAGGAGACACCAGTGGGGGTGAAGGAATACCAGGCAAGCACAAAGTCCCAGGAGACAAGTGAATAAACTATCAAAAATGTATGAGCTTAAGAGATTGCCCCTAGACACAGGAATCTGTGTGGACTAAACAGGACAGGCTCTGGCATGCTGCGGGAACGAATGGTCCAAAAGACGTTTATTTCTCTCTCATGCTGCGTGCACAGCTCAGCTTGGCTGGGTGCTTTGTTCACTGTGGTCACCCAGGGACATGGGCTTGTAGAAGTTCTGTTTTGAGATATGGTTCCATGACTGACAGGGCGGGGGATAGGAACATGTTGCTCATGCATTGACCCTTAAAGCTCAACTTGGAAATGACGCAGGCCACTCCCCTTCACATTTCGCTGGCCAAAGGAAGACATGGTCACGGCTAAGTTCAAAAGAGGTAAGCAAAGGCAATGTCATCATGTGCCCAGAAGGAGATGAAAACGGGGTACCTATAAACAGCCCTAATGATTCCCATGCAGTGGGTTGCTGGTAATAAGTAGGAGTAGGACGGTAGTGAATGTCCATGACTCGTGGACATTTAGAGATCAGAGCAGACTTTAAAGATGGTTCTAAGAGTGATTTGCCCTTTCACTGGCTTCAAAACTAACTAGGATAGGTGACTGTCATCCATGTCATTTCACAATGACAGTAGAAAATTGAGGATTGGGGAAAGATGCCAGTGCTTTCTCCTAAGACGTAACTCAGATGCAACAGGACGCCGGCTTAAGTGTGAGTTCCCCGTCCATCACCCATGTCAAGGTCCAGTAAGGAAACCAATATCTGAACAGAGAGAATTTCATAGGAAGAATTGTTGACTAAGTACAAGATGATTACAAGAAGAAGCAAAATAGAACTTTAAGGTTTAACAGGGCGAGCACCTGAAGACGGCAGTTACGAGCACGAGGGCCGAGGAAAAGTGACCAAGGAAGGGATTTGGAAGCATTGAGGAGGGCCCGGCAGGGCTGAAGGAATGGTGGGTAGAGGAACGTGCTGCCCGATCCTGAGAGACAAGAAAAGGGTCTGGAGACTATGTGCTTTGGAATCTTTAGAGCCACGGCCACTGCAGTGAACTCTGTGGCTGTGCTAGGACCACCACTTGCCTCGTAAGTGAATCCTACGAGGAAAACAAAAGCAGCGGGAAAAAACTAGTCCTGTTGCGGGTAGAACTGTATCCCCCCAAAAGATGTATTAAAGTCATAACCCCTGGTTCCTGTGAATGTGATCTTATTTGGAAATAGGGTTTCTGCAGATTCATTAAGGTGTGAGATTAGATGAGGTCCTACTGGCGTAGGGTGGCCCCTTATTCCAATAGGACTGGTGTCCCTAGAGAAGAGAAGGGACACAGAGTCAGACGCACACAAAGAGAATGCCATGTGAAGATGGCCATGCAGTGATGGAGACAGAGACTGGGTGATGCATGTACAAACCAAGACATGCCAAGGACTGCCGGCAATACGAGAAGCCAAGAGAAAGGCATGGGACAGATTGTCTTCAAGACCCTTCATTGAGAGTGGGCCCTGCCGACACCTTGAGTTCAGACTTCTATGCGAGAGACTACTTTTCTGTTGTGTTAAGCTACCCAGTGTGTGGGACTTGATTAAGGCAGTCCTTCATAACTAATACAAGTCCCTGCTGCCTCTTGCAGCCTTGCTGCTCCCCTCCAGGGCTACCTGTTGGAAGGCAAAGGAGAAATGAGGCTTGTGGAGACCTCAGCTCACAAAGCAGGATAAAAAAAAGTGTGAGCTAAGAAACACGAAAATAATAACTGGTACAGCCTCTGAGACCTTGGATAAGTTGAAAAATTTCTGTGATGCTGTTTCCCCACATATAAACTAGGGAGAATACTACTCTGGGACCTCATGAAGATGTCCTGAAAATAAATGCATATAGCTGACTTAGTTTAGTAGCTGCAAAAAGAAAGCACTTAATAAGATACTTCTTAATATACTGAACATTTTCAACATGAGTTGAAATGGAAGGAAAATGTGCTTTATTTCCTGAGGAGATTTATGTTATGCCCACCCTTCTTTTAGGGAAATAACAGCATGATAAAATTTCAAGTCTCATGACAATTTAAAACCCTTGCATTTGGAGATGCCGGAGAACACATCTGTAACCCCTAAAAATCTATCCAACCAAAAGATGCTACCTTTCAAATAACTTCCCAAATATCCAAATTACCATAAATCCTTAACCCTTTCAGCATCCCTACTAACAACCTGAAACTGAGGAGGAAAACAGAGCAGTCAATTAAAAAAAGAGAGAATTGGGACTTCCCTGGTGGTGCAGTGGTTAAGAATCCGCCTGCCAATGCAGGGGACACGGGTTCGAGCCCTGGCCCGGGAAGATCCCGCATGCCGTGGAGCAACAAAGCCCGGCCACCACAACTACTGAGCCTGCGCTCTGGAGCCCGCGAGCCACAACTGCTGAGTCCGCGTGCCACAACTACTGAGCCCACGTGCCTAGAACCCGTGCTCTGCAACAAGAGAAGCCACCGCAATGAGAAGCTCACGCACCGCAACGAAGAGTAGCCCCTGCTCGCAACTAGAGAAAGCCCGCGTGCAGCAACGAAGACCCAACACAACCAAAAATAAAATAAATTAATTAAAAAAATAATAATGTTATATAACAAACATCAACAATGCCAATACCAAAAACACTGGGCTGCTTTAGTTCTTCGAGAAAGTGCCTTCTGCTGCCTCTAACTTGTCTGGGTTGGAATTCTTTATTGCTCCCTGGTCACACAGCACATTTCTTACAAAGCTAAGGGTCATTGCTGAATCCATTTCATTCTCTTCTATTTATGTTAACAAGCTAAGTTTTAAAATGAAAAATAAAAAGTTGAAAACAAATTTGGACTTATTCTAGGAGACAGCTGGAGCAAGTTTGCTCAAGGGAACGACTTTAAAGAGGCTACAGAAATACAGATTCATCTGTGTTTTTCTTAAGCATGTCCATGTTCAGAATTCACAAGGGTTGACTCCAAGGAGAGGGGCTCTACTAACATACTATGTATATTACAGGGCAATTGCTGGGTCCTGATGATGCCTCACTTGGTCAGGTCCCATAGCTTGATCCCTGAAGACCCCACCTCCCGGCCCCCAAAATAATAACTCTGACTTGTTCATTGGTTGCTGAGCACCAGACCCTGTACCAGGCATAGGGAAAACAATGGTTAACACAGACTTATAGCCTAGTGGGGAAGACATGCGATATTCTTTAGGACTTCCAGAAAGCACTTGTGTTCAGGTCATCCTGGGACTGGCCTCTGGTTACTCGTTAGAGCCTTTAAGGGTTTTCCTTATTCCAAACTTATCCTTATGGAGCACAGACATCCGAGACTTGGCGTGCACAGCATGGCTATATGCTGCAGAGTGTCTGGCTTCTGCTGGCCTCTAGGGGCTCTGTGACCAAATCCCTGGCTGGATGTCACATGCTGAGTTGCTCCAAATCTATTAGAAATTTACCCTAGAAAATGTTCTGCAAACGTCTGATTCTGAGTCATCCAGCTGTGATGCCCGGGGTTCTGAGGGAGAACTCTGCCAAAGGCAAAAATCTCTTAGGGATCTCTTAGAAGTCTAATGGTGAATGTCCACCAACACGTGGCCACCCAAACACACCAAGTTCAGCTGCATAGGACTGGTGTCCAGTGAGGAGTGCTGGGAGCCTGGTTGAACTGTCCACTCACTCTTCAACGCTTAAACATCAAATGAAAACTCGTGAGCAAACTCATGAAAAAAGCCATTCAGAGAAAAATACCCCATTTTCTGATATCAAACGGAGGAGATCTGTAGGGTTTCAGCCTTACTATCTCAAACTCTTAGAATATGGCCTCTTCGTTGCATGTGGCCATGTGGCGGGGGGGGGATCAGCTGAAATGAATACAAGATAGTCATTAGCAGAGGCAGAATTAGGGGCAGGCACGTTAAGATTCTATTATTTTTGGATAGAAGTGTCAAAAGACATAAGCGAAGATTCACAAACCAGTGAGTTCTATCAGATTCGAAGAAGGAATGTTTGTCATTTTCTTCTCCAGAGCAGCCTTCTCACTAAGACCTCATCTTTTATTTTTCAATTGTGCTGCCCCTTGGTGTGTTTAAATTGCTCTTTATCATCTGACATATACTTTTGACCCTGCAAGAGCCAGAAATGCTATTAGATTCTATTTCATTTATGGGACCGGCATTGTTTCAAAGGAATGATGCAAAGATCGGTTCTTTAGAGCAAGGGGCCACGAGGAAAAAGAGACATAAACTGTACTAGCAAATACGGTGTCCTTGGCAGAATCAGTCCCATGTGTGGGCAGAGCTATTGGCATCTGTAGGACATGCTTTGAGATTTCCTGAAAGACACCTCCTCCACGAGGCATCCAAGTCTCCTGTCCTGAGTGTTCCATAAAGACTTTCCTAAGGAGCTCTACAATTTAAATAATTCTATTTATAGATTTTAAGGAACCTCCATACTGTTCTCCATAGTGGCTGTATCAATTTACATTCCCACCAACAGTGCAGGAGGGTTCCCTTTTCTCCACACCCTCTCCAGCATTTATCGTTTCTAGTTTTTTTGATAACGGCCATTCTGACGTGTGAGGTGATACCTCATTGTAGTTTTGATTTGCATTGTTCTAATAATTAGTGATGTTGAACATTTTTTCATGTGCCTCTTGGCTGTCTGTATGTCTTCTTCAATAAGTGGTGCTGGGAAAAGTGGACAGCTACATGTAAAAGAATGAAATTAGAACACTCCCTAACACCATACACAAAAATAAACTCCAAATGGGTTAAAGACCTGAATGTAAGAGCAGACACTATAAAACTCTTAGAGGAAAACATAGGCAGAACACTCTATGACATAAACCACAGCAAGATCCATTATGACCCGCCTCCTAGAGAAATGGAAATAAAAACAAAAATAAACAAATGGGACCTAATGAAACTTCAAAGCTTTTGCACAGCAAAGGAAACCATAAAGAGGATGAAAAGACAGCCCTCAGAATGGGAGAAAATATCTGCAAATGAAATAATGGAAAAAGGATTAATCTCCAAAATATACAAATAGCTCGTGGAGCTCAATATCGAAAAAACAAACAATCCAATTAAAAAATGGGTGGAAGACCTAAATAGATAGGCTCATTTGTGTCATCTTTTATATTTCACATATAAGTGATATATGGTATTTGTCTTTCTCTTTCTGACTTACTTCACCTAGTATGATAATCTCTAGGCCCATCCATGTTGCTGCAAGTGACATTATTTCATTCTTTTTTATGGCTGAGTAGTATTCCATTGTATGTATGTACCACACCTTCTTTATCCATTCATCCGTCAATGGACACTTAGGTTACTTCCATGTCTTGGCTATTGTGAATAGTGCTGCTATGCACCCAGGGGCACATGTATGTTTTGAATTATAGTTTTGTCCAGATGGGCTTCATAGTTTGGACCTGCCACTTCCCCATTTTCCTACAGCTATATGACCTACAGAATTATTCAAGATCCCTGCATTTCATTACCTCATATGTAAAATGGGAAGATGAACAGAACCAACTTTATAGCGTGAAGTGTTGTTTGTCATTAGCAGTGTATAATGTGGGGAACTAAAAGAGCATATTTGTACCATGTACAGAGTCTTTCCTCCCCACTAGGCTGTGAGCTTATTTCTGATAGGCGTGACGTCTTAGATACTGTGATTCCACATTGCCTGCCATGGTATTAGGCACTTGCTGGTAATGCCTGACTTTTCAATAGCCCTCAATAGTTTCTTTTAGGGCGTATTATTATATGTGCAGTTTTAAAACTTGTTCAGTTTCCCCACGAACCGTGAGGTAGGCAAGGAGGTATTTTCGTCTCTAATTTATTACTGAGAACACAGTAGCCTCCGGAATTAAGTAACTTGTCTCAGCTCATCCAGTTAAAATATCCATAGTCAAATGCTGAACTATGGTTGTTGTTATTTCAAACTCAGTGGCTGCCCTGTCCGTGTCACCGGGATGTTTTTAGGAGGCTCCCTGTGAATATCTGTGGTCTGGTTTGGTTGATGGATGGATTCACAGGTCATAGTGAAAGTCGGGCGCCTGGGGAGGTCCCACAAAGAGGATTTGCGAGACACTGAGGGTGTAGTGCCTTTCTACTATGTTCTAGACTCAACCGTGCCCACTGGACTCACTCAGCTTCAGGCACGATGCCTCTGGCACCTGCTCCAGCCGAAGGGAGGAGAGACAGCAGAGAGAGACGGACGGCGAGAGCAGAGGCACAGCCAAACTGGTCTTTGTTTACCCTGGCACACGTGTGGTGCCGAGGTCAGCGGCCAAGGACAAGGAGAGGAGGAGGGTCCTTACTAATCGCACTTAAGAGCCGGCATACTGCGCCCCTGCGGGCAGCAGGCTCGCTCTCATTCCTTGCTGCTAGAAAAGCGGCAGGGCGGTGAGGGTTCATTTCCTCAGCCCTCCACAGTACACAAAGAGAAAAATGTGACTGGAATGCTGTTTGCTAGAGAAACAGGTGCATTTGGCCCCAAGGTTATTTCTGTTGATATGCAGGTTCGCTCTCTGAAATAAGTTAGAGAAATAAGGAGTGGTTGGCAACTTTCCTATTACGTCTGAGGAGTCCAGATTATTGGCAAAGTCCTCATCTCCAGTAACTTAATAAGATAAAAGCCTGAAGTGTGCACAGAGTCAGCTTAAAAAATGTCACTTACAAACAGACAACTTGCCATCTTCGTCCTTGAGGTGGGAAACCATGTTACTGCTTCCTCTCCCTCCTCGGGTGTGTGTGTGTGTGTGTGTGTGTGTGTGTGTGTGTGTGTGTGTGTACTCAATGTTGCATGGCTCCTTTTAAGCAAATTTGTAAAGGTCTTTCTCCACAGTTCCCCTTTTGCCTCTCACAGCATTATTATCTGTGTATTATCCCCATTGTGGATGGAAGGCCATCACTGAAAACCTCTGATACATCACATATGTACAAATGCCATGTGCAAAAGACAGCATCCCTCAAGGCTCTGAGCTAGAATGACCCAGCATAAATCAGAGGTGGAGGTTCTGTAGCCTGAGACTCAGTGAGTTGAGAAGCTTAGGTGCGTGCAATCATTCAGACAGAAAACTCTACTAGAAGCTAGAGATAATCCAGCGCATTCGTAGTTTATGAAATTATTTTGTGACATAGAACAGGGAACAGTTCATCCTGATTAGCTCAATCAAAGAAACCAAATTTTGAAGTCTCCCATGGTTTATAAACACGAGGAATAATAACTGAAATGTTCCTTCCCAACTGACACTTCTGAAAACGTCGAATAACTTTTCCAAGGTTGAGTCTGTGTCAGTCAAACTAGTGATTTCCTAGTTCAACGGCAGGGCTGACTTCATGGGCATGTGACTCGTGTGGTAGCCCAGGGCCCATGCTCCAGAGACTCCCTCTTTGGGCTTCATGTTCGCTCTTCCTGTCTTGAAAATCTCCACAATGTTACCTTTGAATTCATGCTTCGTGAGTGAAATACGACGGACAATGGAGTACTTGTCTGAGCAGGGGAGTTAGATGCGACCCATGTCCATTGTCACTCCTTGCAGCCCTTGAAATAGCATTCACGATGCTCGATAATCAAGGAACACTGGGGGATCTATGGGGCATAGGAGTTCAGTGATTCAAAGCAAGTGCAAGGTCAGTGTTACGTCTATGACTAAGTAAGAGGGGGCATTGACAGCCCCTAGAGGCTATGCTTTCTGTTTGAGCCAGAACTTGCTTTGCATCCAGAAAGAAGGCACTGGTGCTCTAATAAACACTAATGAGCAAGGAAACACAACATGTTATTTTTTTAACTTGTCTTATTTCCCTGAGTGAACCAGTGAATTATACTGAAAACGATGGCATAGGAAGAAAGGAAAAGGTAGGACAGCCCATGATTCCTTTCAGTCTTCCCTTACTCATCAATAGCTGCAGATACAGTACATAGAATGTGTGTGTGGAAAAGAATAAAGTAAAACAGCTGGGTTGGTTTTGTGTCATGCTTCCACGGTTACGGTAAAACCAAAATACACATCCATGTAGGTATGAGCTTTGGAATATGGCTTGTGTAATTTTTTTTTTTTTTTTTTTTTTGCGGTACGCGGGCCTCTCACTGTTGTGGCCTCTCCCGTTGCGGAGCACAGGCTCCGGACGCGCAGGCTCGCCGGCCACGGCTCACGGGCCCAGCCGCTCCACGGCATGTGGGATCTTCCCGGACCGGGGCACGAACCCGTGTCCCCTGCATCGGCTGGCGGACTCTCAACTACTGCGCCACCAGGGAAGCCCGGCCTGTGTAATTTTGAGGGTGCTTCATGTAAGTTGAATGCTCTTATATTTGCATTTAAAACTAACACTGCATCATATAAAGACGAATGGTACATTTCATGCTAATAATTTAACATGTTAATTTTTTCTTTACTTAGAATGACATTAAATAGCAACAACAACAAAAAAACACCATGACGTCGAGAAAGACTGTGGAAGAAAGGAAAAAGATTTATATTTTAAACCTTTAAAGACACTTTTCTCCCGTTTTTTAAGCATGGAGCCCACATTTTCCTTTTACAATGGCCCTGCAAATTATAGAGCTGGCCATGCTCAAGGGCTAATAAGTGCATCGTCCATGGTACAAAAAGAGGCTGCATTAAGGGTCCACTCCAGGGAATAATATCAGGCAAGGACATTGTTCAAGAGCTCAGCCTTTAAAGGGCAAGTGACTACAATCGCTGGGTACATGTGTGATAAAGCCTAGGCATCCCTGGAGCTGTTCCTTTATCATGACTGGTCTGCAAGGTTGCCTTTAGGAGGAAAGTCTACCAGCACTCACATCCCTCTCACACCCCCTCACACCCCCTGCTTTCCCCCCACCTGGGCATCACTCTGCTATGACCACAGAGACCAAAGGTAATCAGGTTGGAAAGCAGTTATGAGGCAACAAAGTGGCAATATTTCTTTTTCAAATAAATGCATAATAACATAACCAAATGCGGATGTATTTCTTCAAAGAATATCACTGAGCTTTGGGCAACCTGTTTGCCCCTGGTTAAAAATAAAATAAAACAGAAAGCTCAGATATAAGGGCTCAAAGGACATCTAAAACCACAGAACCAGCGATCAGTATATTTTGACATGTGGAGGAGGGTTAAGGGAAGCTTGCAAAGGTCAGGAATAAACCACCTTTGAAGATGGGGTAGAGGTGAGTGAGTCACTTTTTCTCCAGGTGTAGGTTACCCAAATGGAGCTTACTTACACTGTCTCTTCAGTTATCAATGGACAAGTGTAAGAATTTCACAGAAGTCTGGGTACAGTTAAACTCACAGTTGGGATTAAAGCAGGATTTACAATGAACGAGGTTTAAAAAATTTCCAATTGAATGAAATATCAGTTTGGTATAATTAGGAAGGGAGGAGCAATAAACAGCTTAACGATTTTAACTAACAATCATACATCGGGCACAAAGCAGGAAGGGCAGACTCTGGAGGACTGTCTATGAAAAATGGAAGAAGGAAGACACAGCTGTTATAATTAAATTACTTATGTTTTCATTTTCTCCCTGAAAGTGAGCACGAAGACCAGCCACTCTAAGATTAGATACGATGCTAACTTTCCATTTTAGTTGCATTGCACTGCATTTCAATCTCCTGTTCTTCGTACCAGCTCCTCCACACGCAGCGCCTGTCCATCACGGAGATGAACTTGTCTGCCTTATTGTTCATAAAGCCCAGGCTAGCTGAAAAATATTTTGGTTCCCTTACTCAAATCAGATTTCAACTTTGATTTTTCAAAGGTTAATAGGTTAGCACAGTGGTACTGTTGTGTCAACAGGGCCCTGGAAAAAAATTAATCGTGAAAGCAATACCAAAAGGTCAAAAGGAAGAGATTGAAAATGCTATAATAAAGAAATTACAGAGCCTGTTATGGTTTCTTCTGAGGCATTTTAATTCAAATGCAGAAGCATGACAGATATAATAAGATAGTATTGTGCAATGTGGTTGCTGAAGGGGAAAAGTGACATAAGACTTTAGCAGGGTAGAGAAACAAATTTCAAAAAATGTGAACAATCGTTACTTCAGCACCAAAGAATTTGAATCCCTGAACTTCCATCAGCGTGTAAGAGGGATTAACCTTCTGTTCACATGGTGAATAGAACAAGGTGAGGTACAGAAGTCGAGGGCAATCCTGGAACAATTTTCTCCTATCTGCTTCAGACTTAACCATTCTGTCCTTAGTCATGTCATTGGGGCTCACAAAAGTCACAAGTAGCATTATGGGGACCTCAGCAAAGGAGAGGGTATGGCGGTATTTTTACATGGTGAATGGCAGTGTGTGTGCATGATGGCGATGGAGGGGTGCGTTCCTTCGTGGTCTTAAGAGGTAAAGACAAAGATAATGTTTGTGTGACATGCTGGTATGGTAAAGTTTCCCTTATGCTGGCAAGAGACTTGGCATTGACCCCTGAATCTACTTGTCTTTCGTAAAACAAGAAGATAGCTTAAGGAACCATGTGATTCTGGTCCAACATTCTTTTTATAATTTCAAAGGTTCCAAAGAAAAAAATGAAGTAATAAAACCTTAACCACAAGAGTAAATAGCAGAAGATGAAAACATAAAATATAATAAGTATAACTTGATATATAAATAATATAAATTATATTATATAATTTAAATATAAATATAAATGAATGACTAACTCTTTAAAGTAAAAACAAGGACAAAAAACACAAAGTTGGTTCTTTTTTTCACACCGTTTCCTGGGATTTCCTTTTTTCTTGGTGGAAACTTGCTGATCAACAATTTGAACTGAACACCTGCCCAAGAGAAAAAATAGTAGACGATAAGGTACTGAGCACATTTATTACACTTCCCGACTCAGACACTTCTAATGGCTCCCCACTGCCTGTGTAATTAGATAAAGACAGCTTACCAAAATCTACATCCTTTACCTGTTGCTGTATAACAAATGACCGCATCTTAGTGGCTTAGAACAACACGTTTATTATCTTATAGTTTCTGTGAGTCCAGGGTTAGGAGTCCAAGCACAGCTTGGCTGGTTCTCTGCTCAGGGTCTCACCAGGCTGCAATGAAACTGTTGTCCAGGGCTGCGTTCTTATCAGAGGCTCAGCATGGAAGGACCTACTTCCATTCTCCCTGGGCTGTTAGCAGAAATGGTTTCCTTGGAGGCTGCAGGATTCATGATTCATGGCAGCTTGCTTCTTCAGAGCCAGGGCTGGAGAAAGGGAATTTAGTCTCTCCAAAATGTGCTCCCATTCTACTTTTTAGGACTTACCCATCCCTGCCACTACTCTTCTAGATGTAGTTTTCATTTAATATTTCAGGAGAACTGGACCTCATGTTATTACCTGAACACTTCCTTCAATCCTCAGCCTCCATATTTTTATATAGACTGACCTCTCTTCCTGGAAATCCTCCTTAAAAACATCTACCTTCTTATTTGGCCGCACCGCAGGGCTTGTATCATCTCAGTTCCCCTACTAGGGATTGAACCCAGGCCACGGCAGTGAAAGCATCGAATCCTACCACTAGACCACCAGGAAGCTCCTCTGACGTCTACCTTGGTCTAAATCCTACCCAAAGTCCTTCTCAAATGTGTGCTGTATTCCTTTTTGAAATGTTAACACTTTGCTAATACTTCCCATGAAAATTGTCAATCCTGACGTGTATTTTTGGTTCATTTCAGAGGAATCAACTTTAAGAAGCTCTGGCTGCTGTCCAAAAGGTACATCCCAAGAGGAACATTGGTCCAAGGGCTGAGCCTCAGACTCCAGAACAGATCCATACTTTACTACTCCTTTTCTTTCTCTCGATTCTCCAGGCTTGTTTTGTTTTTGCCTTACAGCTGCACATCACCTCCTCAACCTTATGTGGATACCTGGCAGTCCAGATTTTCATGTGATTGGTTTTCCAAATACTTTCTCTGCTGCGAGTTAAGGCTGCCCTCCCCTGCTAGGAATTGCTCTCCATACAATCCTCCTCTCCAGTGAAATGCTGGTCCCTTTATTCAGGAATTGCTGTAACTTTAGAGTATAAAAATCACCTGGAGAAAACTTGTTAATTTGCAAAACCCTGGAACTTACTCCCAAAGTATGTATCAGTACATCTGCTGTGGGCCCCAGGAATGAACATTTTTTCAAGCACCGTAGGGGTCTCTGATGCAGATAATCCACGGGCATATCCTGAGAACAAAGGTTGTACCTATTCAACCCACTTTCTAATTTCAAACTTTTCTCAAGGTCGCTTCTTCACAATCTCAATCTCAATCTCAGGAGATGATTTAGCCCGGTGGTTCTCAAACTTTTCTTTATATTATAATCACCAGGGCAGCTTATAAAAATCCCAATTTCCAATCTGCTTCCCATACCAATTAAATCAAATCTTCCTTTGGGGTTAATTATTTTTTAATCAAAGTATAGATTCATACAGTATTTTTACACAGATTTTAAGTATCCAGTTCAGTGAGTTTTAACAAATGTATTCATCTCAGTAACCAACATCCTAATCAAGATATAGGACATTTACATCAACCTGGAAAGTTTTCTCTTGCCCATTTGGGTCAACCCTCCTCTCCTTCCAGAAGCAACTACTACTGTAATTTTTATCCTCATAGATGATGATGATGATGATTTTTGCCTGATCTTGATGGAATCATACAAAATGCGTTCATTGTTTCTGGCTTTTTAATTTTTTTTCCTCAATGTAATGCTTTTGAAATTCAGCCATGTTTGGCATGAGTATTTTTTAAACTTTTTAAAGTATTTACAATGTATAGTCAACTTTGAGAATCAAAATGTATCTAATCATTTTCAACTTTGTATGGTGTGTTAACAAGTTTGACAAATGAGGTTTAAAGAAAGGAATTATACATCTTATAAAGGTAGGACCCAGAATTCAAACACATGTTTATTATTTGCTGAGTCATACCTCCCAGCCAGTATTATCGTGTCATGTTCTTGTCCATTAATTATACCACCTCAATCTTTTCTTCACCATTGGCTTTTTTATTTCCCTCACTCTACAATAATGCTTAGGGTCTCTCTAACCTAAAAATAAATAAATAAATAAAATCTTTCCTTTAAACGTGTCAGCCTTCAAGCTGCATCCTTGTTTCTTTCTTCCCATCCCTCCTAATTCACTTGTAACTTCCTGCTTTACTGCTCTACCCACTGCACAAACGAGCTTCAGCCCCTACCACGTGACTGGACTGTTCTCGGACCAGCAGTGATTTCCTAATTGCCCCATTCAGTCTTTCAGCTTGGTGTTCATTCTGTTAAATTCTTGGCCACTCTTTCCCCACATCCTTTTTCATATGTTCAACTGACTGGACAGAGGCCAGTGGGAGACAGCTTAGTCTCAACTAGTAACTAAAACCTATTTTAGTATTAATCAAGGTCAAATGAGGAATCAGATTCATGGTTATAGTAATAATTGCCTAACAACAGTAGGCAGTTGTAATAGTCTACTATACACAGATTGATGGTGTGGCAATATCCAAAGAGGAGAATATAAACTCCTCTCTCGAGATAGAGACAATTTTGTTGATTAGACAAGACTCAAGTTTTAAAACCATTGTAGTTTATCATACTATTAAACAGTTTCAAATGAACACATGCTAGACTGTATGGTACAAACTATAAGTACAGTAAGTATTCAGAGAAGAAAATATATTTCTGGGCAAAGATAGTCATAGACTAGTGGTGTATTTTGTTACGATTCAAGCCAAAAAGATGAGATGGGAAGGATGGTCCAAGCAGAGGACCCTGCACCAGCAAAGGCAAAGCGCTCATTTTCTTGATGATGGTTTTCTCCATTCCCTGGCTTTTCTATATGACATTTTCCTTAGTCTTCAATCTCCATTTCTCCCTGCTTCCATTGGTTACCATACTTCACATTAAAGCTCCTCCTGGGTAGACTGGGAGCCCCATGCTTAGCTGTGCCCATCCACTAGCTCTACTGACCGCCTGGCTCTTTACCCACCTAGAAGACCCATGCCATCTTCCAGATTATACTGGGATTGGATCTAAGGTTGGACAACCTCTTTCCTAATAGTTCTCTAAACTCCCCGGAAGAGCCTCTTTTCAAAGAACATATCATTGTGAAAACATTTAAAAATCATCAAAAGATGTTCACATAGAAGCATAGCAGGGCACTCACATTAGCACAGCAATATCATACATACTCTTCTGAGCAACTAAGCTTGGAGTTTGTCTTAAGTTTTCAAAACTGAGATCCCTTTAATCTGGAACTGACCTGCCCAACGTCTGCTTTTCCTAGATGGAGAACTAGAAAGGGAATTTCCTCTCCCACCTAATTGAGTTGCTTTCCGAACACTACAATTCAGGTCTCAAACTTCGGGGACTCTCTCTGCTGTACCATAAAGTCTTCCTCTGCACTGAAGAAATATTGTAGGAATCTGCAAGGCATTGGCAATAGCTGAATTTGTTGTCTAGTATAGATCAAGACCTTGCTTTAGGGCTTCCCTGGTGGCGCAGTGGTTGGGAGTCCGCCTGCCGATGCGGGGGATGCGGGTTCGTGCCCCGGTCTGGGAAGATCCCGCATGCCGCGGAGCGGCTGGGCCCGTGAGCCATGGCCGCTGAGCCTGTGCGTCCGGAGCCTGTGCTCCGCAATGGGAGAGGCCACAACAGTGAGAGGCCCGCGTACCCCACCCCCAAGAAAAACAACCTTGTTTTATCTAAACGACGCATCTTCACTGAACAATCCATTTTAAAGGCATTAGAAGAAACGTTAACCTTTTTTCTTTTTTAAATCAAGACAATTCATCTCATGAGAGTACTGCTATCCTACCAAGACGTATCATATTGTGGCCAGTTACAAAAAAGCCTGACGAGGCCATGAACAGTGTTTCAAAATATAAGTTTTATTATCATTCAGGTGTGGTGAGACCAACATACCAGGGGATGACTGCCATTGAAAAGGTAGTTTGTTATACTCGCAGATCCCAAGAGGAGGGGGTACACTACACCTCAGGAGGTCACACAGGGAAGCACCAGTGTGGGTCAGGAGGCAGAAGGAGAGGGGGAAATATGGCAAGAACCTTTACTGTGGTTTCCGTGGGAAGGACCAGGCAAGGCAGGGAATCAGGCTTAGGACTGGCTAGTTTGGATAATTTCAGCAGGCGCTGGGGAATAGGGGCTGACCCTAGTTGTCTGGTACCTGGTCCTGGGATGATTAGGGCAGGTGGATGGTGGGCCAGAGTGTGACAGCCCAATAAAGAAGGTGGTTGGGCTATGGGCTTGGATTGGTTGGCTTGCATTTGAAAGTACACTCTCTGATGAGTTTACTAACTCTAGGAATTGGCTAACTCTGGGAGAGGCAGTCTCTCCCCATCAGCAAAGCCCCACATATCAAAGCATCAGAATAAAAGAATAGAGATGGTTAATACAAATGGTCGGGAATGATGGGGAATGATAAACAGGGGAGAGAGAAATTGCAGGGCCCACATTATCACCAATGACTTTTTCCTTTCTCACTCAACCCTGAAGAAGAGGATAGTCGTAATATGTTACTCCTCCTTCTTCCTCCTGCCTTTGGAGGATGCTACTTCAATCTGCCTTCTCTGCAGAGTCTCACAGGGCTTTTGGAGCAGGGGGTGCTTCCTAATTAGAGAAATTCCGAGTAGCCAGATTATCGTGGAGCTAAACCCCGTCCCCTGCTTCAGAGGAGCAATTGCAGCGCACTGCGGGTGGCACCTGTACTGCTCAAATAGCTGTGAATCTAAGTGCTGGAATTCTGTTCTATTGGGTGCTCATTTTAAAGAAGGAAAAGCATTTCTGAATCTGGGCAAGAGACCAATTTTAAAGGGAAGTTGAATTCTACCCTTATATGAGTCTTTGACTTAGGGTTGGTAAAAGACGACTTCCAGATCCAAAATTTGAAGTTTAAAACATAGTCTAAATTAGTGACATCATTTTTCTAAGGCAAGTTGTTTTAAAGACGTATAAACGATATCATTCTCTTTAATCAGAGATGTTTAAGATCTATCAGTTAGTATTTTATTTTATTTTCTATTTTCCTGGAAATGACTACTTTATTGGTGAGGACTTCAAGTTGTAATAAGAAACAATATTTATAGATAAATATTAAAAGATAAAAAAGACAATTGCTCATAATCACCTTGTTGATGGAGCCATTTTAGAGTGTTGGGTTAAAGCACATTGTTTTCTGACAGAGCAATGGCTTCCATCCAGTGGTCCAGCTACCAGCAGCACGGTGCAGTGAGAACAGAGGGCTGATGCCTTGGTCTTACACAGGCCTCCCTGGCTGTGTGCTCAGTCTTGTCACCTGGACGTCTCTAATTCTCAGTGACCTCCTTTGTAAAGGGAGACCGTAACTATGGGTTTTTTTTAACAGAATTTTAAAAATTGTGGTAAAATACACATGACATAAAAGTTACCGTCTCAACCATTTTTCGACGTACAGTTGAGTGGCATTAAGTACATTCACGTGTCGTGCTCCCATCATTATCGTCATCCTCTGGGCGTGAAGACCTATGCCATCTTCAGAGAGTTTCACACGGAACTGTCTTCATCTTTCAAAACTGAACTCTGTACCCATTAAACAATCACTTCCCATTCTTTCTACTTCCAGCCTCTGGCAAACACCAGTCTATTTTCTGTCTCTATAAATTTGACTACTCTCAACACCCCATGTAAACAGAATCATACTGTATTTGTCCTTTTAAGACTGGCCTATTTTACTGAATGTAATGTCCTCAAGGTTCATCCATGTTGTAGCATGTGTCAGAATCTCCTTCTTCTCTAAAGCCTGAATAAGGGTCCCACGTATGTACATACTACATCTTATTTAGCCATTCATCCACCTGTGGACATTTGAGTTGCTTCCCCATTTTGGATCTTGTGACTGATGCTGCTATGAACATGAGTGTACAAATATCTCTTTGAATCTCTGACTTTGATTCATTGGGGAATATACCCAGAGTGGAATTGCTGGATCATACGGTAATTTTATTTTTAATTTTTTGAGGAGCAATCGTACTGTTTTCCATAGTAGCTGCACCATTTTACATTCCCAGGACTGGATATTTTTAAACGTCCTTTCCACATCTAAAATTCTAGGACCCAATACCTGTTTTTAAAAATCCCTCTAAGCCATTTCCTTTTTATATGGACATCTTCATCACCAAGGGAAAATGCTCAAACGTCTTTTACTCTGAAAGCTTCTTGTGATCTCTCTCTCTCTCTCTCTCTCTCTCTTACAACTGACTTATATTCCCTCATAGCACCCTTATTTTCCAGGGTCAAACCCTAATCACTTTTTAAATTAACGGTTTATTTTTCTCAGGGATACGAGCTCCTGGAAGGCAGAGATCAAGTTTTAGTCTTCTTTAGCTCCCCAGTGCCTGATACAGAATAATCGAGCAGCAAATGTCTGTTGAATGAATGTGTGGATGGATTGGAAATAAATAGGATCAAATAATTCCAAATGAGGAATTGAGGAAGTGATTAAAGATAGTAAAATTGGAGAATAATTTTTCTCTGATGCAAAATATTTCCTGGGAGAGTCTGGGACTCAAATAATGGTAAGCATACTAATAGAAGTACCTAATATAGTACTGTCCCAACCATCAGCAAGGGAGGATCTTCTCACTTGGGCTCTGGATGCCTAGTTTAACATTTTTGCTCCTGCAGGCTGGCCCGCCCAGAGATGGACTGGTTGCTTTAATGCCCATCAACACGATAGTGCAAAAGGGGCATTCAGTGCCCATTCACGGTGGAGCGGAGAGGGGGCTTTCTCCACGCGTCCCCATCAGGCAATACAGAAAATTTGTCTCTGATGCTGTCAGGGACCCCAGGATCCAATGATTCAGAGCCCGGTTCTCTTGGGTGGTGTAGCTGAGCTTCAGAGAAGGGAGAATGCTGTTCTCAGGTTATGGCAACAGGGCTGCGTCCTAGGTCTGGAGATTCCAACAGGTGCTCTCCCCGCACAGTCACAAACTATTTTTACACCACTTTGCTGAGCTGTGGAGGGCAAGCCTGTAACTGCATACAGTTAAAAGACCCTCTGGCGGAGGTCTTCAATTTAGAGAGCCAGAATTTAAGTTGATTCCACCCTATACTAAATGAAAGGCCGTGAACTGTGGACAAGCAGGTGGTAGTTCTGGACCCAGAGGACAGGACCCAGGACCGCAACTGCCCTGGTGCGAGAGCCCTCCTGCCAGGCTGTGTTTGCTCCTGGGAATACTGCCCAAAGGGAATACCCCCTTTGGGCAGTTTCGCGGAAAACAGACATGGAGGATGTCCAGCGATCCCCGGGAGAGGAAGCTGCTATCCCTGTGTTGGCCATGAAAGTGGGCGAGGGAGGATGCTGTCCTCTGACTGCTGGGCGGGACCGGGGCGCACCTGCTGCGTGGGCTCCGAGCGGTGGGAGGGGCAGGGGCGGCGCGCGGGCCTCTGCTCCTGACTGTCCGGCCGCCAGGGCGCAGCCGCGCTCCGACGGCCACTCGGGGCGCACGGCGGCCGCGCCTGGGGTGCCAGGTGAGCCGCGATCTTGGGGGAGCGGGCCCCGCGGGCGGGAGGGAGCCGGGTATGGGGGACCTGCGCTGATCCGGGAGCGGGGACCCAGGTTGCGGGACGCCCTGAGCCAGCGGGAACAGAGCCTCCCGTCCCCAGCTTCTTATCTCGGGGCAGCAGTAGCAACCCCGCATCCTGGCAGGGGGCAGGGGCGCATCTGGGCAGAATAAAAGCCTGGAATGGCCAGAGATTTGTCTCAGGGAGGCCTGGAGAAGTTCCAGACTATGGATTTCTCCTACCTTTTTCACGACCAAGCGTGGGGACTTTGGGGGCAGAGAGTTCATCTCTGACATCGATTGATTCCGCCCTCCGGATGCGTACTTAGATCACACCGTATGCTTCTGGGCTTCATGGTGTTAGCAAAGCCCAGAGACGCTGCCCCACAAACCCCTCAGCAAGCACACCAAAAAAACATTTTCCCCCGAAATGCCTTTATTATATCTTGTTTTGTTTCTTTGCTATAGATTAAGCGAACAAGTTTAGGATTGTCTCTAAACCTCCAAATTGGATGTAAAACTTTTGTGTGTCTGTGTGTGCATTTCCGTAGATTTTATTTGATTGGAGAATGTCAAAGATCAAATAGCTAAAATCAGACCTTTGGGCCCCGTCAATGTGGCAGGTCCTAAGACTCGTCAGGGTACCTGAATTGCAGATTCTTATTTGAAATTTGGGTCTGAGGGAAGAGTTGGGGAGAGGGGTCCTTCAGGGTCCAGGGGGGACAACACTCACCCTCTTCCCAAGTGTGTCTGGGCTGAGAACTGGTCCGCTTTCCACAAGTACGAAATTAAATTAGTTTACAAGTAGGTAGATGAGGAAACCAAGATGAATCTTTGTGAATGAAAGGTCTATCTAAGGTTCTTCTTGGTAACCACATGCAACCCTAGCTGTGGGGTTTCCAAGACCTCTGAGGGAGGGTGAGAGGAGCAGTGTTCCAAGTTTATCCCTCCCTGGTCCACTGGAAATTTGGGAAAAGGAGGAGAGAACGGGTGTTAACTTAGCCTTGGGTTTTCAGCACCAGAAGAGCCCAGGGTGTGGCAGGGGGAGCTGAAGAGCAGTTGGGGGCTGTTGGATAAGGAGTTTATTACAAAATTATCAGATACCCTAGAAAAATCACATTGCTTCATTAATCCCACCTGACTTATTCCCACCAAGTGGGCAAGGTAGCATCTGCTGCACCCTGAATAGATACCACGTCCCGCGCCCTGCCGTCTTTATCCTCAGAAGCTTGCAATCCCAGTCTGTGAGGTTCATATGCGGGCTGGCCTTAGGATGACGGTCCTGAGCTGTGCATCCCCAAAACACTGACATCCTGCAGCTAACCTCAAACACTCCCAATCTCTTCCCAGTTTCAGAGAAAAAAGTAGGGGCTAAAATTATGGAGGTTTTTCTCCCATCATAAAAAATTCCCAAATCTTTGGTGCTTGCTTTTATTTGTGTGGCATCTAGTTTAGTTCAAATGTATCCATCTGGTTATGTTGGAGCTTAACAGATCATTCTTTCTAGTTTATACAGTAGTCCTCGGGGGTCCGTAACCGCCCTATGACTGAGATCCACAGTAGAGAATACAGCACATCATTCCACAATGTCCTCTGAATGGAAATGGTGCCTTTGTGGTCAGCCGGTGCTCTGGTGGCAGCAGTGAACCGCTCACAGCCCTGACCAGTTTTTGTCTCCTGTTCTTAACTTCACACGGATTTTGTAAACTGAAACCATTCTTTCGGTGAGGTTTAGGGGGAGGGGTGACACTTCTTGGTCAACCCCGGCTCCCTTACAAGTGGTCAGTCATTGTTCAATAAATCCCAAGCTGCGCTGTTGTTTTTCAAAACAATAAGGTGCTTGTTTCTACCTACAGCCTGCCTTTTCCTGATATGATTACGGTTTAAAATGGCCCCATAACATGGCAGGGGTTTATTTGCAATGACAGAAATTAATTTTGCACGTTATTTTAAAATCCATGAAAGAATCAAACTTTTTTTTTTTTGAATAACCATTGCTACTTTACTAGCTTTGCGGCACAAGATAGAGTTTGCTGGTGTTACTCGTGATTCTTTTATTCAACAATATTTATGGAGGCCCACACAATAAATATGTGTGTCGGCCCCTGGGGTACGAGGTGACTTCCTGCTTCTGCTTTCAAGGAGCTGACAGATAAGCAGTCTTGAATCTTGACTTGCTAAGAACAGACTTCAGAAAGTGCTACTTCAGTGACTCCCTGACCCTGACCATTTTCTTTTGGGTTTAAATGACTGCCTTCTCTCCATGCATAAGCCCATTATGGCTTTTGGTCAAGGGAAAAGCTATCCACTGTGGTTTCCCGGCTCCACAGCACCCTTGCTGGTCAGCAGTGCCTAACTCCTGTCACCCCTAGTTCTGTGTCTGTGGTAGTTCTACAAATAGCGATACCAGTGAGAGTAGATTAACTGAACCAGGAGAGAAACATTCGCTTTTGATTGGTAATACATGGCCCCAGGGAGCGGTGGCCTCTCACGTGTGGGTCCTGACAGCTGCCCTCTCGGACTCTGTCACACCTCAGTGCCTGGCAGTCTTCCTATTCCTGAACTATTCTTTCCCCAATTCATTCAGAATAAAAGTAATAAATGTTTAAATGCATTCTGAGATTTCTCTTGAAACCTCTTGAGCTCTGTCACACCTCAGTGCCTTTGCACATGCTATTCCCTTTGCCTGGAAGGCCTTTCCTCTCTTCTTGCTAGTTTCAGATGAAATGTTCCCTCCTAAATGATGTTCCTTTAGTGCCCTCTCCCATTCTCTAAGTAGCTGTTCCCTCCCTTCTTTGTAATATCAGTAGCCTTGTACTATTCATCTATCAAAGGACTTAGTGATTAACACCTAACATTTATTGAGCACTTATTATGTGCCCAGTAGTGTTCCAAGTGTTTTTCGTGTCTTTTTTTTGGGGGGGGGGGATGTATTGACAGTTCCATGAGATAGCGTTGTATTTTGTTAAAATAATTTCTCTGTCCATCTCCCCGAGTAGACTGAGATAGTGGCTTGTACATCTGTGCATGTTATTCATTTGGTGTCTGTAGGACCTGGCAGAGTGCCTAACTAATACACAGTGGGTGCTTCATAAATATGTAAGTGGATGCATTTTACCAACAGCATTTACATCCGAATAATAACCTAATTGTAAGTGATTCTTCTTTTAAACGATCTTCATGCGGAAATTCACAGTCAAAATTTTAGAAAACACTGATAAGTAAGAAGAAGAAAGGTTAAAATCCCACTCCTCTCAGCCCTGGAGAGCGTTAGCAACTTGCTTAGGGACACACAACTACTCTTTGGCTAAACAGAGTCAAGGTCAGGGCCTCTGGCAATAGCACCCTAGCTCTTAACACTGCATGAAGCTGTTGTTCCTCTTCCCCCTGAAAACACCCCCGCCCCCAACATGAGCAAATTATGTTGCCTGTTAAAATGCGTTGGAAAATTTGAAAATGAAATCTACCAGACATATGATGTTGGAATGCACGAAATCTACATTTTAGAAATGTCTGGTATTCAGTCCCGTCATGCCTTTGCACTTCCCATTGCATCCCTTATTTAGGGTCATCCAGATTGAGAGGCAGCACAGTGAGGCAGTTTGGAAAGAGGATGGGTTCTAAGTCAGACAAACATAGGTTCAAATCCCAGCTGTGCCACTAGTTGTGTTACCAGGAACAGGTGGCGGTTTTAGTCTCTTCTGTAAAATGGAGATAATAAGAAATGTTCTCAGCGTTTTGTCAAGTTTAGAGGTAACACATTGGTGAAGTGCCTCACACGTGATTAGTGGTGGATCTTGCTGTGGTTAAGTCTCTAATGGTGACACTCTAGGGCATACCTCAACAGCAACCTGGCCAAGTCGTCTTCTACAGCTACAACGTCGGGTTTTCCACCCCAGTCCTTCATTTTACTTCTCATAGTATTTAACTTCTATATTATTGTTAGACGTCTTTAGTAACTTGCCTTACAGTCATTTTCTTTGAAATTCAATTTCTTCCTCAGGGTCTCTTTGGAGATTAAAGAGAAAGAGTGGCAAATTTAGGCTATTAGGGCAATTTTCATTGAAAAGTGGATCATTGTTTTCATTACCCTACCGTTAATGTTTTCTATTTCCCTTTATCAGCGAGTTACTTTCTCTCGATTCGTATGGCCAAACTGCACTCTCTTGTTTTCTTGCAAAATGAAAGGAGACAACCATGAATGAGCCACTAGATGATTTTGCAAATGCTTCTGATTTCCCCAATTATGCAGCTGCTCTTGGAAACTGCACTGATGAAAAGATCCCACTCAAGACGCACTACCTCCCAGTTATTTATAGCATCATCTTCCTGGTGGGCTTTCCCGGGAACGCAGTAGCAATTTCCACGTACATCTTCAAGATGCGGCCCTGGAGAAGCAGTACCATAATCATGCTGAACCTGGCCTGCACGGACCTGCTGTACCTCACCAGCCTGCCCTTCCTGATTCACTACTACGCCAGCGGAGAAAACTGGATCTTTGGGGATTTCATGTGCAAGTTTATCCGCTTCGGCTTCCATTTTAACCTGTATAGCAGCATCCTCTTTCTCACCTGTTTCAGCATCTTCCGCTACTTTGTCATTATTCACCCGATGAGCTGCTTTTCCATCCATAAAACTCGATGGGCCGTGGTGGCCTGTGGGGTGGTGTGGACCATTTCACTGGTGGCCGTCATGCCCATAACCTTTCTGATCACATCAACCACCAGGACCAACAGATCCGCCTGCCTCGACCTCACCAGTTCAGATGACCTCACGACCATCAAATGGTACAATCTAATTTTGACCGCGACCACCTTCTGCCTCCCCTTGGTGATCGTGACACTTTGCTATACGATGATTATCTACACCCTAACACAAGGACCTCAGACGCACAGCTGCCTTAAGCAGAAAGCTCGAAGGCTAACCGTTCTGCTGCTCCTCGTGTTTTATATATGCTTTTTGCCTTTCCATATCTTGAGGGTCATTCGGATTGAATCTCGCCTGCTTTCCATCAGCTGCTCCATTGAGAATCAGATCCATGAGGCGTACATCGTTTCTAGACCGCTGGCTGCCCTGAACACCTTTGGCAACCTCTTACTGTATGTGGTGGTCAGCAACAACTTCCAGCAGGCCGTCTGCTCGATGGTGAGATGCAAAGCAGGTGGGGACCTAGAGCAAGGGAAGAAAGTCAGTCACTCAAACAACCCTTGAAACGTTTCACATGCTCAGCCAAAAAGAAATGCTGGTATTTTACCTATAACTTCTACGAAGTCCAGACTATCTCCCTCGGTGGAACTCTTAGGACATACTGTGTACTCAAGTAATGACGTGCCGGAGCCAGGGCAGGGCTGCTGTGAGTTCTTTGCAACCTGTCTATTGAGATCCTCAATACTGATACATGCATATCAGTAAAGAATTCAGATGCAGAATTGGAACTGTGGGAGGAAATCTAGTCTCACCAACTTTATATATATCAATTTATAAAATTATATATAGTGTATATATATATATATATATATATATATATATATATATATATATATATAAATTGATGTTCACCTCCTTGCCCTAAATCTCTCAGTATTTAATGCCACAACAAGAGAAAGCCAATCTCTTCATTCACAGTTTCTTGCTTCTTTATACACAGGTCTATTTGTATTGAGGCCCTACACTACTCAAGGCATTATTTGTATATTTTTCAATATTCGCTTTTAAAAAAATTTCATGTCTTTAATTTTTTTTCAAACTTTGCTTTGTTATTAAACTGTGTTTTTCACTAGGCTTTAGTCGGTTGTGTAGATGAAAGCAACCCAGTTACAATACCCTTGAGACAATTCAAAGATGTCCATACAAATAGCTGTCCATACATAATTATGTATGGACATAATCGATGTCCATACATAATTCCCAAATAGGGGAATTATGTCTTTATTGTTGTAGATCATTTTAAAAATTGTTATTGAATTTATAAAAATGATCAAGTTGTACTAGTAATTATCAACATGTCCTGGGGAAGGAAGGAGCACTTTTAGGGGAACAGAAGTACTTTTCATGTATTTATTGGGTATTAAATAAAATCTAACATTGTTTTGATTTCTGTGGGAAAATATTCCAGGAAACACTAATTCTCTTTAGATACCTTCTCTTTTGTGCCTCTCTTGAAAATATGTTCTCTATTATAACAGCTAAAGCTATTTTTGAACTGTGTGTATTTAATTATCATTAAATGTAAATATTTGAGAAAATGCCTAGTGTGGATATTCAAAACCCTGGTAAATATGTTGATACAATTAATAAACTAATTTAAAATCACTGAATAGGCTGGTAATAGTTTTCTCTGAAAATGTAGCTTTACCGCTATTATACTTAACTGGAAGCTTATGTTCTCCATGTTTACAGAACAAAAATAATTTTAAGAATCAGTTATGGAATAAGGCCGGAAGAGATGATTTAAACAAAGAAAAGGGTACCATAGGAACTCTTCATGATTTTCAGGCTTTTCTAGGACTTAACATCTGACTTAGACCTAAGTGAGGATGCTTGGGGTCAGGAGACCCCAGGCGTGTGGAGGAGAAAGAGGAAAGCCAGCGGCTCTGTGCATGAACTTCTCTGGATGATGGCATTCTCTCTACCTACTACCTTCTGAGCCACCTTTTCCTGGGCTTTCTTTTCTTTCTTCTTTTTGGCCGCAATGCAAGGCCTGTGGGATCTTAGTTCCCTGACCAGGGATTGAACCCAGGCCCTGGACAGTAGAAGCGTGGAGTCCTATCCCGGGCTTTTTTATGGCATGTGGAATGAGCTCTTTCACTAGAGGGCCCAACTTGCCCCTCTGTACAGGTGCACAGTGTGGAACTGCGTTCAAAATTCCACTTGGAACCGAGACGCTGGGTAGCTCTCCTCCCCACACCCACACCCCGATGCACAGTCCAGCTCCTGGGCCATCACAGAGGCGTGACCAGAATAGCCTTTATAGTAATACCACTGTTTTTATTCTAGCCCTTTCCTTTCTCTCTCCCTCTCTCTCTTTCTTATTCCAAAGATTTCACCCAACAGAGAAAAGCTGCCTCAACCTCCTTCATCCCAATCTCAACTTGTCGCTATAGATTCTTTTATCCTTTTCCTTCTTCCCTCCAGTTTACAGACCAACAAATCATCTTTCTTTCTTTTTTTTAAGAATATATATATATTTATTTATTTATTTATTTATTTATGGCTGCGTTGGGTCTTTGTTGCTGCATGCGGGCTTTCTCTAGTTGCGGTGAGCGGGGTCTACTCTTCATTGCGGTGCGTGGGCTTCTCACTGCGGTGGCTCCTCTTGTTGCAGAGCGCGGGCTCTAGGTGCGTGGACTTCAGGAGTTGTGATTCTTCCCACCGTGTTTTAGGTCCTTTTTCTGCTCTCTTGGGGACTTGCTCCAGCACTCAATCCCACTTTCTCAAATTTTTAACGTTTCTATTACCCTGGACAGTTGACCTCGGTTTGGGAACATGCATCATTTTCCTTTATCCTCAGAATACCCTCTCTTGACTCAGCAGTTCTGTCATTCTCTTATCTGACTTGTTCCCTGCACTCATGGGTCAGGTGCAGATGACCGTCTGCCCTCCTGGGTTCTGCTGATAGAATATAATAACAAAGATCCAAGCTAAATTAGATTCCAAAGGTCAGTTTTCTTTTCCAAAGTAAAGACTTTTGGGCTAATTGTGCTGGAGGATGCAGTTTGGAACTGAGGCCAAAAAAGAGATTGATGATACTTCTGAGAATAGAGTGGGACCTGAACGCCCTTTGCCCAGTTCTCCCAGGTGTAGGCAGAGAAAGTACGAGAACAAAAGAGCAGAGCTCTGACTGTCTGCCAGAGAGGGAGCTGCCTAGTCTGTTCGCAGCCTAGGAACGAGAAGCAAGTCAGGTTCCCTGAACCTGTGGGCGGGGAACCCAGACACACCTGCTCTGAACTTGGGAGACAGTAATCCCCCCACTTCGTTTTTAACTTTATATCATAGATGTTTTCAAATAATCACAAAATTAGAGAAAGTAGCAAATGACCTCAGATACCCATGGCTTAATTTCATCTATAATCAACATCTTACCATTCTTGTTTCCTCTATCCCGTCCCACAGTTTTTTGTAGAATATTCAAAAGCAAATCCTAGAGAACATAGTAGTTTCACCAATAAATGCTTCAACATTGATCTCTTTCAAAACATATGTAACCAAAACAAAATAAAACATGGTTCCCTCACATTATTTAATATCTAATCCATATTTTCTTTCCACTGGTTGCCTCAGGAGTGCCTTTTACAGTTGTTGTTTTTTTTTTTTCCTGAAATCAAGATCCAAACAAGGTCTATGTATTACATTTGGTTGATATGTCGGTTAAATTTCTTTTAATCTATTAGAACTACCCCTCCCTTTATGTATCACTGTTTATCTACTGAGGAAATCAAGCTGTTTGTCTGTGCAATTTCCCACATTGTGCGTGTGGCTGTTCGAACTCCATTTTGTTGTTTATCATGATCCTCCACACCTTGTATTTGCTGTAACTCGGAAGGCAGGGCTAGAGGTTAGATTAGATACAGATTACTTCCTCCCTCCCTCCCTCCTCCCTCCTTCCCTCCCTCCTTCCCTCCCTCCTCCATCTGTCATCAGATTCTCCAGCCTTTTTTGCTTTCATAGTTTTCCAGTTGTTGCTTATTTTTGTCATGACCCACTAGGCTTTTCACAATGGTGACTTTGAAAATTCTAACGTTCTTCTGCTTTTGTCATGGCTTTTCTGTAAAGATCTTTGACTCGTCAACTACCTTTACCCCTTCCACTCTGAACATAGTTCCCACTCCTCCACCTTTGGGAAGACACAAGGAAGGGATAGAAAGAGATATGGAAGCTGCCTCTCCATTATTTCTTCCATGAGAGTGTAAGTGTTGACAGAAATTTCGACAGAATTTCCTTTTAATATGAGACAAAGTTTTGTCCTTTAACTCTTTGGGGTTGACAGCCATGCCTGTGACCTACAGGGTTGGAGCTGCCCCCTTGGGGAAGGAGGTTATCAGGGGAGCTTTCTTGCTGCTGCCAGGTTTCTCCTCCATACCACCTGAGTGCCTTTGTGTGTCCTCTTGGGCCAGTGCAGGCCGTTTTGGTCTTCCCCCAGAGGTTCTGAGAAGGAGTAGAACAAGACATTAATAACTCCAACGCCATGTAACATTTGGGGTCAAACTTCATTTCCTGTTCTAATTTTATTCTTAAATTTTACCCAGCAACATCACTCAATATAATCTACCTGATATTAGATATTAGACGAGCCCAAGTGATATCAAGTGATAGAAGAATAACAACATAAAAATGCCTGAAGGGTGAGAGCCCCTTGTGTTACTGAGTTCCCGGGAAGAAATTAAATCACAATACGCACTGATCTTTTTTTTTCCAATTCTATTTTCTTTTCCGTGCTTCTATCTGAACGTTTTCTATTGATCCTGCCTTGTATTGTGTGCCGTTTGCTACTACGCCTGTCCATTGAATTCCTGGTGTCAGATATTTCATGTTTTTCATTTATAGGATGTACATTAGGTTCCCTTTATTAATTCTCCCATGTCAGTGAATTGCTTTGTCTTTTAATCTATGTTGTCCACCTATTCCGATATTTTCTAGAACTGAATAATCATAGTTATTTTAAAGTCCTCATCTTTCCATATCTGGATAACCTTCAGGTCTTCTTCCACTGACTGCCATCTTCCTCGTATTTATTGGTCACGTGATCCAGTCTCCTGGCATATCTATTAATTTTGACTAAATGACAGAAATTGCATGTGAAAGAATCAAAGAGGCTTCCCTAGAGGTTTTTCTTTTGGTTGTTTTACTTTTCAATTGTCAAATTTCTATGTATCTCCACTGCTCTCTGAAGTTTGGCTACTCTTTTATCCACTAAATACATCATTTTTTCCTTTAACTCTTTGAACATATTTAAATAGCTGCTTTAACATCTTTGTCTACTAAGTCCAGCATCTGCCTTGTATTACTTTCCTCTGGATGCTGTAATATTTACCACAAATTTAGTGGCTTCAGGCCACACACGCCTACTCCATTTCAGAGGTCAGAAGTCTGAAACCAGTTTCGCTGGTCTAACGTCTAGGAGCTGGCAGTCCTGCCTTACTTCTGGAAACTCTACAGGGAAAACCATTTCCTTGTGCTTTCTGTCTTCTATAAGCTACCCGCATTCCTTGGTTCACGGCCCCTCTTTCCTCTTCAAAGCCGACAGCGTATCATCTTCAAGTCTCTCTGACCTGTGCTTTTACCTGAATATCTCCTCTCTCTGACTCTGATTCTCTTGCCTTCTTTTTCATTGTAACTTTTGCAGTTATGCAGGTAATTCAGGATAATCTCCTTATCTCAAAGTCTGTAATTGAATCGCGTCTGCAAAGTCCATTTTACTGTGGCATGTAGCGTGTTTACGGGTTCTGGGGATTAAGATGAGGACATTTTGGAAAGGTTATCGTGCAGCCTATCACAGTGGTTTCTTAAAGGACAACAAGTTAAAACAACAATAATAACAATATAAAGTGACCTAGAGGTCAGTTTCTAATTGCTTTTTCTTCCTTTGGCTGTGGGACACAATTTTGTTTTGTGTGTCTATCAATTTTTTACTGAATACTGGATATTGTGAATAAATCATTGTAGAGACTCTATATTCTATTATTGCCCTTTGAAGACTGTTGACTTTTCCTCTAACAGACACATCAATTACTTGCTAAGCACCTTGAAATTGTGTTGACTTGTTTTTACAATTTAAGGACAGATTTGTGAAAAGCCCAAGATGTTTTCCAAGCCCCCCCTTTTTTTTTTTTTTTTTTTTTTTTTGCGGTGCACGGGCCTCTCACTGTTGTGGCATCTCCCGTTGCGGAGCACAGGCTCCGGACGCGCAGACTCAGCGGCCATGGCTCACGGGCCCAGTCGCTCCACTGCATGTGGGGTCTTCCCGGACCGGGGCACGAACCCGCGTCCCCTGCATCGGCAGGCGGACTCTCAACCATTGCGCCACCAGGGAAGCCCTTCCAAGCCCTTTTAAGAAGCAGGACCCAATTGCCAAATTCTGTTTTTCCTATGGTTTTGTCCAGACTTGGTTTTAGAGTTTTTTTCAAAGCATGTCTAGAGTAGACCTTACTCTAGGGTGTGGTCTTTATTCCTAAGGTACAGTTTTCTGTTGTCTCTGCAAAATGAGTTCACGGGGCGTTAGGAGGTTTTTCCTCTCTAGTTGGGCATGAACACCAGTGTTGACCACCAGTATCTCTGATGCCATAACAGCGTCTTTGTGGTTAATCTCAAGAAGGTTCTCCATGCAAGCATGGCCCTTGGTCCAGGAGTCACAGGGAATCTCCGTATATTCCTGCCCCTTCTCTCTCTATCACTGGTGCTCTGCTTCAAACATTTTAGACACGCTGGCGATGTCAGACTGTGCCCTCTGCCTCCTCGGCTCAGTGGGACCGCTGTGCTCTGGTTAGACTCCAGATCTCTACACCACGGTCAGGAAATTAAGCCTAAACGGTGCGCTGGGGTGATTGTGGGGCTCACAGTCTTGCTTTGTCTGTTGTCCCACGCCTGAAAACGCTGAGTGCATATACTTTGCCCAGTTGTATTTTGTCAACAGCAAGAGAACCTCTCCCTTATGTCCTACTATAGTCTACAGCAGCTGAGGGAGCAGGACCCACATGGAACGCTTCCTGCCTTTTCCACACCAAGAGAATGCTAAGCTTTTGAGGTTGAACCAGAAAGATTCTTGACACGAGGACAATGTCAAAAAACCTATAATTAATACTCTCAGAAACATCCTTGAAACAAGCCAGGAGGTTCTAAAGGAATGACCATTCAAAGAACAAAAAAGAGCTCTTTTATACTAAGCTGAAGGAGATTAGCGAGGTTATTCCAAATGCCCTCCACTAACTGCCTACAACTTGATATGTCCTTTGCACCTTTGCACCGGGGAGTTGGGGGTATTCCTGGCATCTTCTTTCAATTTATCCTAACTGTTGGATATCTAGAAGAAAGTCTTAGAGGCTGGTAGTATGATACCAGAGTTGTCTCCTGATTTCAGTGCAGGTGAAGCGTTCTCTGATTTTTATTATTTTGCGTGCATTTGAGTTTAGGAAAGTGGGATTTTTTCAAGGTGCACTTAAACCACTGAGTTTCTTGGAGTTGCTCTGTTTCCTTATTCTTATTTTGTCTCTGTGATTGCGTATTATATGACACGTATAGGAGTATATGTTATATGATAACATAATAGCATATAATTTGTTCTCCATGATTTGGGAATGTGCCCATAGCCTGATCATATTGTTTTTCTTTTTGGAAATGCTTGCTAACACTACATTAATACACCTAAACGAGGCTTTTTGGATTAATCACAGTACCTTCCACAAACATTTGAAAAGTAAATATAGATGCATAAAATATTCTCTATTCAGTTTATATCTTTGCTCGTTGAAGGCAGGGATTTAAAGAACAGAGGAATGCACAGCCTACTTGTTTAGGATTATTTTAAATTTCTATTCAGGTTAACTAACACCAGCATCTTCTAAAGCCCTACTATGTGCAAAGCATTGTGCTATGCCCTGGATGTATAAACCTTAGTAATAAACAATTCTGCTTTCAAAGATACTACAATCTTGCAAACTAACTGTGTTATTCATATGTGCCTTTTAGGTTGAGTATTTATGCCACGCTGCAATCAAATCTCAATGAAAAGTTTATCAAGTTCTTTTCACCATTATAGTTTATCATTATTCTAGTCATAGCTAAAGAGCTCAACCCAAAGGGAGCATTTCAGGAACATATATAGTTATCTAAATCCCTCTTACCAATAACCCTAAAGTGTGTTCTAAGTGGTGAATCCACAGAAATTTCCTAGGGTGCTAATTGTACATGGTTAAATGTCCCATTTATCTGTTTAAATCCACCTAGGAGATGAACAACACCACAGTATTTGGTATTAAATACGTAATGTTATCCCATTATCGAAGGCAACATTTTTTGGGGGGGCTGGAAGGCAACATTTTAAATATCTTAATCTCACATCACAAAGCCAAGAAAAAATCTACATATACACCACAAATGATGCCCTTGGTATCTAATAAGCTTCCTCCATTTTGCAAAACATTTCTGAGTCACATAACCCATCTAACAGTTTGAATAATAGTGCTGGTTTTTTCTCTAAACTCTGGGGCAAATCTGAATATTATTCATGTTAAAGAATTAAAACAAGGCCAATCTTAAAGCTTCTATTCAAATTTTAACCATTCACTGTATATATATACCACATCTTCTTTATCTATTCATCTGTCAATGGACATTTAGGCTGCTTCCATGTCCTAGCTATTGTAAATACTGTTGCAATGAACATTGGTATATATATACAATAGAATATTACTCGGCCATAAAAAGGAATGAAATTGGGTCATTTGTAAAGATGTGGATGGACCTAGAGTCTGTCATACAGAGTGAAGTAAGTCAGAAAGAGAAAAACAAATATTGTATATTAAATATTTGTGGGATCTAGAAAAATGGTACAGATGAACCAATCTGCAGGGAAGGAATAGAGATGCAGACACAGAAAATGGACGTGTGGACACAGGAGGGGAAGGGGGGATGGGATGAATTGGGAAATTAGGTTTGACATATATACACTACCAGGTGTAAAACAGATAGCTAGTGGGACCGTGCTGCATAGCACAGGGAGCTCAGCTCGGTGCTCTGTGATGACCTAGATGGGTGGGATGGGGGGGGTGGGAGGGAGGTCCAAGAGGGAGGGGATATCTGTATACATATAGTTGATTTGCTTCGTCGTATAGCAGGAACTGACACAGCATCGTAAAGCAACTATACTCCAATTAAAAAATATTTCTTCTAACCATTCATGAAAGGACTGCTGAAGTTCAGCTTTTGTGAAGTTTTCTCTAACCACTCATTCTAAGATAGTCAGTCCTGCAAATTCTCTTTCTTATTCATGAAGCCCTTTGGGCACTTTGTCTTATAGGACTTGGATTATCACTCTTCCGTGTCCATGTGTTCTTTTTCTCCCCAGTGAGATTATTAACTCCTCCAGCGCAAGGTCACATCGTGTTTCCAGCTCTTAGCAATAGGCTAGAAGGCGTGAATATAAAACAACAGCAAGCACAAGCCTCTTTTAGAATGCGAGATACCTGCTTTTTAATCCCTATTCTTACTCAACCAATTTCTGGATATAGGAAATCCATGCTTAAATTGAGCCTTTGGGTTGCCTTTGAAGGCAAAGGGAAAAGACTTCTGTTTCTGGTAACAAAGTGGATTAAATCTACTGCACAACCTTCCAATTGGAACTGGTGAAAATGGCTAAATAAAATATTTTCATGAACACCTATAAAATGCTCACTGAGCTGGTACGAAACTAAAGAAAAATTAAACATAAAAATGGAAAACTAGAAGTTGGCAGGCAGCAAAAGCAGCAATTTTCCAAATAGTATCTGCAAAATAGTATCTGTTTTTGAGGCTAAGTTTTTGAGCCTAAGAAATCTGTGTGGGGAAGAGTAGGGTGATCAGACCTCCTGATTTACCCAGGACAGTACTGGTTAACTTCTGCTGCTCAGGTGTAATCATTCACTGAACCCACTTTCATTCTTAAAAGTGTACGGAATGATACCTGCTCATCCTAAGTATAAAAGACAGGACATAATGTATGGAGCTCAAAAAGGTAGGGCTTCTAATAGGAGATCTTTGCAAAATTCTGCACATCAGTGTTAGCGGGAATATTAAATAAGACTACAGGGCTTCCCTGGTGGCGCAGTGCTTGAGAGTCCGCCTGCCGATGCGGGGGACACGGGTTCGTGCCCCGGTCTGGGGGGATCCCACATGCCGCGGAGCGGCTGGGCCCGTGAGCCATGGCCACTGAGCATGCGCGTTCGGAGCCTGTGCTCCGCGACGGGAGAGGCCACAACAGTGAGAGGCCCGCGTACCGCAAAAAAAATAATAATAAAATGAATCAATCAATAAATAAGACTACAAAGCAGAAAGGAACAGCATGTAAAATAGTCTGCACTTACTTTGACAGTGGATGGAAGGAAAATGAATTTGCCCCTGAGAGATCATCGTCAGCATCAAGCGCTCATGTAAATTTGTTACCTGCATGTTAAAACTGAAGTTCAAGTGGAGAATTGAATTTAAAGTAATTTCCAGATGGGTAGGACTACCAGACAACTGGCAGAAGCATATGCAAGAACTCTCTGAGGGAACACGACTTTAACCTAGGTCTCCAAGAATTCCTATTGGTAAAATTTCCAAGGAAAATGAGAAGCACATGTAAAAATAAATCACAGGAAGTGTCAACAAAAAGGCACAATGGGCGAAATACATCAGAATTATAGGACAGAAGAAGCAGACTGTCAAAGATTTCATATGTGGGAAATATCAGACATTAATTGCAAGATGGAATGTTTATTTTCTGTAAAAAGTTTAGTCTTGAGAAGAAGAGAGATGGAAGTGAGACTATAATATTATTAAGCAAAACCCCCCCAGACTTCTAGAACTAACAAACATAATCAATTAAAATAAAAATTTTAGGGCTTCCCTGGTGATGCGGTGGTTGAGAGTCCGCCTGCCGATGCAGGGAATACGGGTTCAAGCCCCAGTCCGGGAAGATCATCCCACATACCGCAGAGCAGCTGGGCCCGTGAGCCATGGCCGCTGAGCCTGCGCGTCCGGAGCCTGTGCTCTGCAACGGGAGAGGCCACAGCAGTGAGAGGCCCGCGTACCGCAAAAAATAAATAAATAAAAATAAATAAAAATAAAAATTTTGATGGATAGGTAAAACAGGAGACTTGACACAGAAAAAGAAAATTAATAAATTGGACATGAAATAAGAAAAAAACTATCTGGAATGCAACCCAAAGCAGCAAGGAAATGAAAAATTTGAAAGAGTTTGGCCTTGAGGAGAAGGTGAGAAGGCCCAATATGTATCTGAGCAGATTTTCAGAAGGTGATGAAAAAGAGGCTGGGGAAAATAACAAAAGCAGGTGGGTAATGAGGTCACATGTTTATTGTATTAATTGACAAGCAAACCAATAGATTATAGAAAGGAAGGCTTTGTATAGAACAGTGATGACAATCTAAATCATATCCTTCTAAACCAAGGATATGATTAATTCAATTCTGTTCACCTGGGAGTTATAAAAGATGATAGATAGATATCAATTAATCCAAATGAAATCAAGAAAGAGGAAGGAAGAAGAAATAGAAAAGTGGGACAAATAAGGCCATAAAATACAATGGAAAAACAAATATGTCAATAATCACAATAAATGTGAAAAAACTACATATTCCAATCTAATGTGTAGATTTTCAGACCACACTTTAGTATAATCTATTCTCTTTTATTTATTTATTTTATTTTAATTAATAAGTTAATTTATTTGGCCATGCCGTGCAGCATGTGGGATCTTAGTTCCCTGACCAAGGATCAAACCCATGCCCCCTGCATTGGAATCATAGAGTCTTAACCACTGGACTGCCAGGGATGTCCCTCTCTGCTCTTTTAAAGAGACACATCTACAATATAAAACAACTTACTAACTTACAAAGGAATAAAAAAATGAAACATACTTGTAACAATGAAAGCAATAGAAATTGTCTCAATACAATAGAAGTTCATTACTCATGTAAAAATTCATTGTAGGTGTTCCTGGTCAGCTAATGTCCACACAGTGATTCAGGGACCCAAATGCCTTTCAACTCATTACTTCTGCACTGCCTAGGGCTTTGGGGTCTTCTTCTTTTTTTTTTTTTTTTTGTGGTACGCGGGCCTATTGTGGCCTCTCCCGTTGCGGAGCACAGGCTCCGGACGCGCAGGCTCAGCGGCCATGGCTCATGGGCCCAGCCGCTCCGCGGCATGTGGGATCTTCCCAGACTGGGGCACGAACCTGTGTCCCCTGCATCGGCAGGCGGACTCTCAACCACTGCGCCACCAGGGAAGCCCTGGGGTCTTCTTCTTAACTCCCCTTTTCTAACCACCTTTCTCACATTCCATTGGCAGTAACTGATCACAGCTCTTTTCCAAATGGCCTGGTTGTAGATCCTCATTATCTGACTATCTAGGAATTAAAAGGCTAGTTATCTGGCAACTGTCTCAACCTTAACACATAAAGACAGAGCAAATGAAAGATAACTTCAATATAAAAGCTCCTTCAGAAAAAGGAAAGGATAGAGACAATAGTCATAAGAATTCTGAAATCCTGCCATGGATACGTTGTAAAGGCCCTGTGCCTTCACTGTGGTGGACATTTCTTGATGAAAACTCAATTCTGCTCTTTAGAAGCAACTTCCTTTCCACTGTTCCCCACTGTCCTGGAGATTCTATTTGATTCTCCTCTAAGGCAGTGGTTTCCAGGTTTAGCAAGCATCAGAGTCCCCTGGAGGGCTTGTTACAACACAGACTGGTGGGCACCATCCCTAGAATTTCCGGATAATTTGTATTTCTAACAAGTTCCTGGGTGATGGTGAGGCTGCTTGTTTGGGGACCACGCTTTGGGAGAAACCACTGCCCTAAGTCTCCATCTGAAATGGGCTGAGGAATATGTTCTCTTTGAGGGCACACCATTTTCACTACCAGCTTCCCACTGGGACAAGTTTGGACACATGAGGGCTATTTTATAGTCACAGGCTTTTTAAAGCCAGAATGTATTTTATTTAGCGAGACAGTTCTCACAGATGCTTAGCAGGCTTCACATCTATTTGCTTCCAGTAAATCCCATGTGCGGATAACCACGTTAGTGCTTTCCCAGACACAATTCTCACTCTGATTCATACGTTTGCTTTCTGCTCCCCACCTCCCATGATTGCGTCTTTCACTGCAGTGGGAGGTGCCTTGGAGCCTTCTCATAAAAGAACCAACCTTGAGTCGGAAAAAAAGTAACCTTAATCAGTTCTTTGGCACGAGATCAAATCCCTTCATGTAACTGAGAATTCCTAGTGGACTTTTGTTGCTCAAAGTTCTTTTCATTCTAATTTTTAAATCCTGGTTTAAAGTGCAGAAACAGTCAGTTTTGCCAATTCTTGTAACTCTACAGTTCTGGACTCTTTCCATTCCTTTCCCTCTCTGCTCCCAAGCCAACCACTTCTTGCTGGGACTCATCTTTTCCTTTTTATACCTTGCTATAAGCAGTGAGTAGAAACCAACACATGCACTAACATTTCTAGCTCTTTCCAGATAGTTCTTGCAGAGCTATACATCCGCTAGGCACTTAATCTGCTTTAAAAATTACAGCAGGCAAATTTTTATGCTGCCATAAAAAAAAAAGCTCTGTACTTATGTCTTGCTTTATTTTTCCTTGCTGCCTGCCACCCATCCACAGTGCCAATGCTGCACATTTTAGAATTTGTTAAGGCAGCTTCCCACTTCAAGATACTAATTTCCGTATCAGTTAGGGTAATAGTAGCCGATGAAACAAAATGACCCCTCAATGAAGCGGCTCACGCAATAGAATTCTTTTCTTGCTCAAGCGACTGTCCAACATAGGGGTTCCTGGTTGGCAGGCTATTTACCTATGTGCAGTGATTCAAACATCTATGTTCTTTCCACCTGTGGCTTCACCAAATCCAGAGCCCTTGCATCTCTGTGGATGAGGAAAGAGAGAAGGCACACACTTTTTTTTTTTTGCGATACGCGGGCCTCTCACAGTTGTGGCCTCTCCCGTTGCGGAGCACAGGCTCCGGATGCACAGGCTCAGTGGCCATGGCTCACGGGCCCAACCGCTCCGCGGCATGTGGGATCTTCCCGGACCGGGGCACGAACCCATGTCCCCTGCATCGGCAGGCGGACTCTCAACCACTGCGCCACCAGGGAAGCCCGGCACACACTTCTTATGTAAGTACCACACCACTTCTACACACAATCCATTGGCAAGAACTAGTCATGTGGATCCATCTATCACTGGTTCTTTTTTTTTTTTTTTCCTTTGGCCATACTGCTCAGCTCGTGGGATCTTAGTTCCCCAGCCAGGGATCGAACCCAGGCCCTCTGCAATGGAAACGTGGAGTCTTAACCACTGGACTGTCAGGGAAGTCCCATATGGCTCCATCTACATGCAGAAATGGATTAACCAACTGCTGACTGAGCAGTTGTTTCCCAACAACAATTCTGTCCTTTGGAGAGGGGCAGGGGCATGGAGTCTTGGCCGGCAGTTAACTTTCTTTGCCACAAATATGAAAGACAATACCGAAACACCTTAGCAGATTTAGGAGCCTATCTTTAAAATTTGAGGAAGAGCAGGATTTTTAAATAAGCCACAAAAAATACAAACCATAAATAAAATGATAAATTCAACTACATACAAAATTAAGACCTTCTGTTCATCAAAATACACCATAAAGAGAGCAAAAAGACAAGTCTCAAACTGTCTTTGAAGGCTGTCTGCCAAAGACTTTGGCTATATTAACAGCTGACCCTACATATCCACAATATATTAAAAACTCTTACAAGTGAATAAAAGATAATTCAGTAGAAACAATAAGTAAAAATGCATAGATAGCTATTTCCAGAAGACATAGCATGAACGGCCAAGAGATATATGGAAAGCTCTTTAACTCGCTAGAACTCAGAGGAATGCAAAATTGAACTGCAGTGAGTTGCCATCTTACTTCTATCAGATGGGTAAGAGTTAAAAGTTGGATAATAAGAAGTATCAGTAAGGAGATGTAGTGAAGTGAATTCTCTGACGGTACTGTTAGGAAAGGACATTTACACACTAATTTGTAAAACAGTTTGGCATTACATCTTAAAGGTAGTGGGTACAAGGGTGTTTGCTTTTTCATTATTCAATAGTAAACTCTGTGTGTGTGTGTGTGTGTGTGTGAGAGAGAGAGAGAGAGAGAGAGAGAGAGAGAGATCTATTTCACAATTAAACGTTTTAAACAATGATCTTTTAAAATTACAGTGTAAGAATTACAGAAAAGATGGTCTTGGTGGTCCCACCTTAATTGCATTGGACGCATTCTGTAACATATTATCCTGCTTCCTCCTCCTGCCCACATATTTAGAAATGGTCTTCTGTTTCATCACTGTACAAACAGTGGATAGCATTACTTCTTAGATTAACGTGAAATGCCAATCTGAACAAATCCACCTCATTATTTTAATCTTTTGAGGATTGGTAGATAAAGGGGTGTGAGGGTAGAGCAATGAAATCTTTTCCATCCCTACATGCTATCCTCTGGAGGAAACTCACAGAGGAAGCATACCTTCTGTTTATGTCAGAGGGGTTAATTAAGAAGAGTTGGTGTCATTTCTAATAATTACTAGGGATCAAAATTTACAGAAGGCGTGATGAGGGCCTGGAAGCTGTACCAAAAATAAATCTTCCTTGAACCACACAGCCGCAGCTGTTACCTTTCAGAACATATTTTCCAAATCACCTTGGCTTTCTGAAAGCCCAACCATGAGAATAGCCTCATTCCTACAGGGTTCACTGGACAGGAAGAAGGGCCCCAGCAAATGCCATACGGCTCTACCCAGTGGCTTTAAAAACTGACACGACTCTTCCCATTTCTCCAGGAGTGAATTTTGAAGCTTCTTCTCTAGGATCCAGAATTTAAGGACAGAAATAGGCTCTTCTTTGTTAACTTTCAAAAGAAATAACCAATTCTCATAATAAACTATCAAGCATACTGTAAATGGGACAGAACTTCAAAGAGCTCCATGTTGGGAAGCACAGGAAAAGAGGTTGGAAAAATAAAGCAAAGTCTGAAACTGTCTTTGTGGAATGGGAGGTAACGTCGTCCGAGAATCCCCCTCTCTCAGAGAAGACATCCCCAGAAACCACTTCCAGCACTACAGTGAGTGCACAGCGATCCCCCTCAGGTGAAATTTTGCTACCTAATTGCACATGACCTTGCTTCCAATGCCAGAAACAAAACACTAACCACTAGAGGGCATAGAAAACCTTATTAGAAATAAAAGTGCCTCAGAGAAAACAATCAGTACCTGAAAACATGAAACGCTTGAAATGTTCTCTTAGCCAGGTACAGCTGGGAAAGGCAAAGTGAGGATGCATTTTTAAAAAGCAATCTCTTCCGGACTTCCCTGGTTGCGCGGTGGCTAAGAAGCCGCCTGCCAATGCAAGGGACACGGGTTCGAGCCCTGGTCCGGGAAGCCCTGGTCCCACATGCTGCGGAGCAACTAAGCCCATGTGCCACAACTACTGAGCCCACGCGCCACAACTACTGAAGCCGGCGTGCCTAGAGCCTGTGCTCCGCAACAAGAGAAGCCACCGCAGTGAGAAGCCTGTGCACCGCAAGGAAGGGTAGCCCCGGCTCGCCACAACTAGAGAAAGCCCGCGCGCAGTAACGAAGACCCAGTGCAGCCAAAAATAAATAAATAAATATGTTTTTAAAAGGAAACAATCTCTTCCTATAAAATCTGATTCTCCTTTTGGAATATGAATTAAATAAGCAAAATCAGTACATGTACCTATTTTCCCATTGATGTGAAGCAATTTCTAACCTACCTTACAATTTAGATTAACCCACAGACATCAGTGTCTTTTTCAAAAGAATTTCATCCAGAAAGGTCCTTTGTAAAAAGTAATGTAGTGGCTCTTAAAGATTACAGCATCTTTGGCTTACAAAACCAACACTTGCCTAACTTGCTCTGCTTAGAAAAGATTCCAAAGGAGTCCTGCTCCAGAAGAGATGGGGTCTAGTGTGTGGAGATTTTGTTTGGGAAATAGTATGATCCTCTCTTTTAGGAATTTGATTGTGCCCTGGGCTCACTGGGCTATAAGGTAGTGATCACGTGGCTGGCTAATCCTTCCACTGGTTGGTTTTTGGCCCTGGTTTGCGTTGTGATGCATAGGTGATGGTGGCTGTTGGTGGTGTTTGTCTTGTCTGTGGGTCTCTCTCCAGAATGTAAGAAATGCATATCAGCTTTGGAGTCCTGCTTTGCGATAAAAATGAATTATTAGGTCACACTACCACTTTCTTTGCCAGACACATTCCTCCTGTGTCTGTTGAAGTACCAATTATCTCCATATTACCAAAACCACTGGGGACTACCAGCTAACTCTTAATAAACATTGATGCACAAGGAAGACGTGAGCCTTCCCGGGGACCACACCTGCCTGGGAAAGGATGGAGAAGAGTACGTGGGCTGGAAGGAGACGCGGAAGGAAATTTTGTTTATTCCAACAGAACGTCATTAGTTTTAAACCTGCAGGAAGAAGTCAAGGGAGAAATTGTCAAGAAGGAGTAAAAAATTATCTTGTGAGTTATTTGGTTAAATGGAGCTTGTGGCAGCAGATTCGAAGGAAAAGGAAGAGTGAAGAATGAACCAAATGAGATAACTCATTGTAATAGAGCTTATGTTGAGAACGTTTCAACATGGACACTGCTGTTCTCTTTTGTCTTTGTGAAAAGAGATGTGGATGAAGGGCCAATGGGAGCTTTTGGGTGACACTCTCATCTCTAGCAACAGGTACAGTTTCTAGACCAAAGAATTCAGTGGAATCTCATCCAAATCCCCTTAGGTGTCATAGGGATCCCAAGTGAGCAGAAATTGTGAGAATTAAGTTCTCTCCTTGCGAGGTAGTCCTCGCACTTATTTACCGTATACTTGGCTTGGCATGCGCTATGGTGGAGACATTTCAAATCAGAATTAAGAGAAACCATTAAACCATATGATAATGACGCTGGCAATGATTATGATGATGGTGATGGTGAGAGCAAATTCTTTATAATGCTTGATGGTAAGCACCTTACATATATTAACTCATTTATTCCTTACAGTAACCCTGTGAATTAGTAATTATTATCAATGTCCCCATTTTATAGATAGAATTGAAGCACAGAGGATTTAGGGGACTCATCCAAGGTCATAGAAGTAGTAAGTGGTGGAAATGGAGTGGAACTCAAATAACTTATCTCAGAATCTACAAATGTTAACCACTGGTCGAACTGGATAAATGGAGAGATATGCTTTGCTAGCATTTTTATCGCCCATTATTTTATTTTATTATATTCTACAGTTATATTACTTTATTGTCCATTAGCACTTATTATTGTATGAATGAAATGTAGAAATGAAGTGGTCTGTACACCCTTGTCATTCAGGTGTCCCATGCTAGCTACTTGGATTCCTGGTTAAGAAGATTGCCTCATATCACAGTGAGTGCTACAATCACGTTAGCTCTTGTTATCTGTACACTTCTTCATCCAGGTTGGATATCTTAAAATATACTACAGTACTTCAAATAGTTAATTTCAAGGAAACACATCTCAACAGTGCTCTTCATGTGAAAAGGTAATCTTCCATGATTTTTCAGGTTCCTGGTCACCTGGGTGGAGTTGTTTGGAGCAATAGGAAGAAGGCAAGTTCAGCCACCGGTGTCTCCAGCTTAACAGTTCACCTCCTCCTTTCTCTCATTCCTCCTTTCTCCTCTTCCTTTTCTAGGCCTTTCCTCATACATAGGATTGTATAAAATTTGCTCTCACCAGGAAGTTCAGAAACCGTAATAGGACTGATACCGTGCAGTGTTGACTCTTTCTCTAAAGGTAAGTTTCCTCCCATTAAGAATTTTTATTAGCACTTTTATTTAATAGTGTTTATTAATTTAATTAATTTTAATGAAGAATTCTATGACTTTGATCAAACCTAAAGAAACTCCTCAACCGGAAGATACTGAGGGAGCACTCACGTGGCACTGCCTGAATTGGCATAATTTGCCTATTTATGTACATCCTGCCACGAGTGAAATAGTTTAAAATGTAGGTTTTATATTTAGTCAAATCATGAATTCAGGCCATTTGCGTACCAAGTGTATCTGAGCAACAGCCTGAAATTTTTTAATCATTTCTTTCAGGTAATACTTTAGACATAAAGGAGGTCAGGAAAAAAAACTGTAAAACAATGCCACTCTTCTCACAAATATTTTCTGCTTTGGTAAACATAGTTATTTTTCAGAAATATACATTATCTGTGTCGACATGTGATGGGTTTATTGTTGTCCTTTTAAATTAATAAATAAAATTTTTTTCAGCTTTAATTTCTAATCTTCTACATATTGATAGATATTATCTACATAACCAAAGCTCTTAAGTACTCAGTACTTTTTTTATGAGTGTAAAATGGTCCTGAGACCAAAGGGTTTAAAGGCCTCTGCTTTGAACAGCTGCCTTAGTGGCCACAACCTTCATGTCTGCTCTTAGGCAGGTACCCTGCTGTAGTGCAAAGACCACAGGGTGGTTCCATCATGACTCACCCATTTCTGAGCTCTGTGCTCTCCGCTAAGTAACTTAACATCCCTGAGCCCCCCCATCACTTCACCTGTAAGTTGCAGATAATACCTATTTCTCCGATTGTTAGAAGGCTTATATGAGTTGCCACAGGTAAGGTGCCCAGCCTGGTGTCTGGAATATAGTAGGCAAGAAATATGTAGTAGCTTCTCTGTTTACCCAGGTGCCTTGTGTCCATCCTACCATTGCATCATATTGTCTCTAATTGTGTAACAAAGAACACTTGCTTATCTCTTTCCTAATCAATACGCTTTCTAAATTTCTCCTCATGACAAAATCTTCTAACAAAAATTATAGCTTACATTCATGTAGTGCTTGCTATGTGTTAGGCATGGATCTACATACTTCATCTGTATTAATTCACGTAATCCCCACAACAAACCCAAGAATTAGGAGTTATATATTATATATATATAGTTATAATAATATTATAATATATAGCTATATATATTATATTATATATATATAATTGTTCATATTAATAAACTGAAGTGCAGATAGCAACTGAGATCACACAACCAATAAATGTTGGAGTCCGGGCTTGAACCCAGTGTTTGTGGACTTAACTTCTACACATGGTGCCAAAGATTCTATGATGGCTCCTAAGGAACTCTGTCCAGGACTCCACTGGTTCTATGTGCATCCAGCTAATATATGACTAATGGAAAATTGACTTAAAGGCATCAATATTTGCTCATTTTAGAAGTTACAACCATGCCTTCTCTCACCTTGCCTCAGTCTCCCCACTTCAAAACAGGCAGAGCTACCATCATTTAAATAGGTTCGAAACAACCAACCCACTCCAGTTCTTCAAAAAGATAACTCTTCGTGACTGGAGTTCCTTAAACACAATCAGATAATCGCCTCTAGCAGACAAGCAGAAACAATTTAATATTTTCCTTCCAAATGATCGCATTTTAATCAATTGATTGGACTGAGGCTTCATTGTCAATTGCTACTCGACAGCTCGTGTTGACCACCTTTAAACTGCCAGATATAGAGAGAATGGGATGTTGATATTTTTTGCTTACATTGGCATGTTTGTGTCCACAGACACTGGAAACTTTTTTAATCACATAATTACATAAATGTCTGCACACATTGTATATACACCCAAGTAGTAATTTCAAAACACGTCATAATTTTTAGAACAGATGCAACACAACTGCCAGATGAAGCAGAACAAGCCATTGTTTGGTACCACGAGCATATGTCTCTTAATTTGCTTTATTTTTCTCACCTAGGCATTAAACGACTGTCATTATTTGTGTCGTCTCCAGAGCCTAATAAAGCTCATTCATAGCACGCAGTATCCTTCCACAATAGGGCATAACTTTTATTAATTTCCGTAAGCTTGGTGAAAAGCTTAGATTCATAGAATATTAAAGCTGGAGAGGCCCGGAGGGACCACCTAGTTTATCCCCCTGATTTTACAGGTGCGGAAATTACTGGTATATGGCTCACAGTGGGGAAGGGAGGCGAGGATCTGGAATGGGGGAAAGACGGTATTTCTATTTCTTTTTCTAAATTTCCTTGCCAATTCTGGTAACTCCGTTTCTCTGGAATTCTTTTTTCTTCTGTCTCCTTTGATCTCCATCCCTTTCTCTCAGTCTTGGCATCAACTGAAATATGGGTCCCAGATCTGTCTCCTTCATACTCCAAAAGTTCCAATCATATGATGCTACCACCAGAGGGAGGAGATTTTCACTGGGGAGAAGTGGAGAATGCTATGGTGGGATTACGTCTCCTGACCACATGGTAGATGAATTTAAATTGAACCTAAGATTCCTCTTTCATAAGAGTCTCTCTGCCGATTCTGGCGATGTCCATCTCCACCTCCCACCATACTCCCTTTATCTCTTCAGCCCACCTTTGACCTCTCTCCCCTCTGTTTTCTCCCAGCTCTATATGTCTTTTTAGGGTCACTGTCTCTGTGTTGCTTTTGCTAACCCGTCCCCTCCGGGGCCTTACTTTCTGTTAGCTTCAGCTTTTCAGTGCATTTTCCTAAATAAAAACACTTCTTTCCCAAACAGAAACTCTGGTACCAACAGCAAAGCAATAATAATTTTTTTTTACCCTGTAATATCATAACTGAAATATATTTAACAGGCCTTTTAATTCTACTATGGAAAGCTGGGCAAGGCAACATTTACCCTGGAAAATGAAGGAGGCAAGACTGGGGAGGAAAACATACCAGGCAAATAGAGCCATCTGGAGGTGAATACGTACAGAACAAGTGGGAAACTGTAGGGCATAGAGGGTGCCTGGATTTCACATTTCCTGTGACAGTGCGAGAAAATGATGTAGGAGCAGATAGCACAGGGTCTTTTATATCATTGTAAAGTATTTAGATGGGTACCAGGATCTGTTCTTCTGGTTCTTTAACCCCTTTCTTAAACATACTTACTCTCCATCCACTCTTGTACCACCACAGTCCAGGCTTCCATATCTTTTTCTTGGACTATTACACTGTTTTGAGGTACAGATACAAGTTAGAACATGATACATTAAGAAAATGGATTGTAAACTCAGGACAGAGTAAAAATGTGTGGAGGAGTGATAGTAGATAAGCTGAAGAGATAAACAGGCACCAAGACTATTTCCAAGGTCAACTTTGCATCTACTCAACTCTCTTTTAGATCTCAGCTAACTAATGATCTACCCAAATCTATCTATTCAACCTCTAGGAGGGAGCATTCCACCACAAAATCTTTTTCCCATGCCCCTCTAAAAACTACACGAATGAATAAAGATTCTAGTAAATTTCCAGTGTAGCATAAAGTTTATTATAAAAACAAATATCAAAATTACAATATTGTATTGATAGAGATCAAAGAAACTAGTAGAGATGCTCCATGTTTACGAGAACGGGTTGTAATGACGTTTAGTTATTCCAGGCCATCTGTGCAAACATGGAAATAGCCTCATTACATAGAAACACACAATAACAGGGGTTATTAAAATTTGATTCTCTTTGTAGTGTACTCAAACAAAATGAGAAACAGAGATGTTAAGGTACATTTTCTATGAATGCAGAATCAGGAAAATAATCAAATGCAAACAAAACAAAAAACCTAGAGTTTGAAAATTCTTTCTAGGATATCTGAAATTTTTATTAGAAAATCCAAGATGCCCCATAGATTAACCTAACTATTGGCCTAAACTCACCCAGAGTTGACCATGTCTTACACAAGAAGGTCCACAGTCACTGAAATCAGCAGGCTGTCTTTGGAAGGGTTCTCTCCATACCTTGCTGTGCTGTTGTACTGATTGAGTGAATCTGTCAAAGGCCCTGACATCTACTAAGCCCCTAATAAGTGGTAGCTTCCTGCCCTTGATTGGGTGGGGAAAGGGCTCTACTACCTCTACTGGATTTTTACCATTGCAAGTTATGTTTTGATTCTCATGTGGTTGTGTTAAAATATAGCAACACTTTTTTGGGTCCCTAGTCTCTGCCAGGTACTCTGCACAGTATTTTTCATATTCAGTTTCAATAACCCCAGCTATTGAATGAGTGCTCAGGACTGTAGAATTAATAGGCTAAAGAGCCAACATTTAGTTCAGCTTTTTGGTTCTCCAAAGCTAGCATTCTTCTCGCACCTTCCTGTTCTCATGCCGTCAGGTTTTCCCATGGGACTCGTAAGGTAGTTGGAGCCTGAAAGACTTTTCTTTGACATACATTGAAAAAAGATGCCCAATAGTTTGAATCATCTAAGTTTCAGTTTCGTGGTTGAAGCATCCTTCCTACTCATTCATTCACACTTGAAATTCCTATGAACACAGGTAGTCCTCATTTTGCAGATGCAAACTGAAACCATGAAAAGTGATTTTAATAATCAGTGAGGTGAACAGAAAGGCTCTCGTTCCCAGGAGACACACAGGGTCCTGCTCAGTTTCAGTACTCGTTTTTTACAGAGGTCCAACTGGTGATAGGATTTGGAGAAAAGGAGAATATACAGACCAGAGGACCTAGCAAGCCGTGAGGCTGCAGGGTCTTGGTGCTCCGGCCAGGTGTCAGGCCTGAGCCTCTGAGATGGGAGAGCCAAGTTCAGGACATTGGACCACCAGAGACCTCCCAGCCCCATGTAATATCAATTGGCAAGAACTCTCAAAGAGATCACTGTCTCAATACTAAGACCCAGCTCCACTAATGACCAGCAAGCTCCAGTGCTGGACACCCCATGCCAAACAACTAGCAAGACAAGAACACAACCCCACCCATTAGCAAAGAGGCTGCCTAAAATCGTAATAAGTTCACAGACACACCAAAACACAGCACCGGAGGCAGTGCTGACCACCAGAAAGACAAGATCCAGCCTCATCCACCAGAACACAGGCACCAGTCCCCTCCACCAGGAAGCCTACACAACCCACTTAACCAACTTTACCCACTGGGGCAGACACCAAAAACAACAGAAACTACAAACCTGCAGCCTGCCAAAAAGAGACCCCAAAGACAGTAAGTTAAGTGAAATGAGAAGACAGAGAAATATGGAGCAGATGAAGGAGCAAGGTAAAAACCCACCAGACCAAACAAATGAAGAGGAAATAGGCAGTCTACCTGAAAAAGAATTCAGAGTAATGATAGTAAAGATGATCCAAAATCTTGGAAATTGAATGGAGAAAATAAAAGAAACGTTTAACAAGGACCTAGAAGAACTAAAGAGCAAACAAACAATGATGAACAACACAATAAATGAAAGTAAAAATTCTCTAGAAGGAATCAATAGCAGAATAACTGAGGATAAGTGACCTGGAAGATAAAATAGTAGAAATAACTACCACAAGCAGAATAAAGAAAAAAGAATGTGAAGACTGGAAGACAGGCTCAGAGACCTCTGGGACAACACAAAGTACACCAAGATTCGAATTATAGGGGTCCCAGATGAAGAAGAAAAAAAGAAAGGGACTGAGAAATATTTGAAGAGATTATAGCGGAAAACTTCCCTAATATGGGAAAGGAAATAGTCATCCAAGTCCAGGAAGCACAGAGAATCCCATACAGGATAAATCCAAGGAGAAACATGCTAAGACACATATTAATCAAACTATCAAAAATTAAATACAAAGAAAAAATATTAAAAGCAGCAAGGGAAAAGCAACAAATAACATACAAGGGAATCCCCATAAGGTTAACAACTGATCTTTAAGCCGAAACTCTGCAAGTCAGAAGAGTGGCAGGACATATTTAAAGTGATGAAAGGGAAAAACCTACAACCAAGATTACTCTACCCAGCAAGGATCTCATTCAGATTCGAAAGAGAAATTAAAACCTTTACTGACAAGCAAAACCTAAGAGAATTCAGCACCACCAAACCAGCTTTACAACAAATGCTAAAGGAACTTCTCTAGGCAGGAAACACAGAGAAGGAAAAGACCTACAAAAACAAACCCCAAACAATTAAGAAAATGGTAACAGGAACATACATATTTATAATTACTTAAAATGTAAATGCATTACGTGCTCCAACCAAAAGACATAGACTGGCTGAATGGACACAAAAACAAGGCCCATATATATGCTGTCTACAAGAGACCCACTTCAGATCTAGGGACACATACAGACTGAAAGTGAGGGGATGGAAAAAGATATTCCATGCAAATGGAAATCAAAAGAAAGCAGTTCTCATATGAGACAAAATAGACTTTAAAATACTCTTACAAGAGACAAAGAAGGATACTACATAATGATCAAGGGATAAATCCAAGATGATATGATCATCTCAATAGATGCAGAAAAATGTTTCAACAAATTTCAACACCCATTTATGATAAAAACCCTCCAGAAAGTAGGCATAGAGGGAACTTACCTCAGCATAATAAATGCCATATATGACAAACCCATAGCCAACATCATTCTCAATGGTGAAAAACTGAAACCATTTCCACTAAGATCAGGAGCAAGACAAGGTTGTCCACTCTCACCACTCTTATTCAGCAGAGTTTGGATGTTTTAGTCACAGCAATCAGAGAAGAAAAAGAAATAAAAGAAATCCAAATCAGAACAGAAGAAGTAAAACTGTCACTGTTTGCAGATGACATGATACTATACATAGAGAATGCTAAAGAGGCTACCAGAAAACTAGTAGAGCTAATCCATGAACCTGGTAAAGTAGCAGGACACAAAATTAATGCACAGAAATCTCTTGCATTCCTATACACAAATGATGAAAAATCTGAAAGAGAAATTAAGGAAACACTCCCATTTACCATTGCAACAAAAAGAATAAAATACCTAGGAATAAACCTACTTAAGGAGACAAAAGAACTGTATGCAGAAAACTATAATACCCTGATGAAAGAAATTAAAGATGATACAAATAGATGTAGAGATATACCATGTTCTTGGATTGGAAGAATCAGCATTGTGAAAATGACTGTACTACCCAAAGCAATCTACAGATTCAGTGCAATCCTTATGAAACTACTAATGGCAGTTTTCACAGAACTAGAACAAAAAATTTCACAATTTGTATGGAAACACAAAAGACCCCAAATAGCCAATGCAATCTTGAGAAAGAAAAATGGAGCTGGAGGAATCAGGCTCCCTGACTTCAGACTATACTACAAAGCTACAGTAATCAAGACAGTATGGTACTGGCACAAAAACAGAAATATAGATCAATGGAACAGGATAGAAAGCCCAGAGATAAACCCACGCACATATGGTCACCTCATCTTTGATAATGGAGGCAAGAATATACAATGGAGAAAAGACAGCCTCTTCAATAAGTGGTGCTGGGAAAACTGGACAGCTACATGTAAAAGAATGAAATTAGAACACTTCCTTACACCATACACAAAAATAAACTCAAAATTGATTAAAGACATAAATGTAAGGCCAGCCACTATTAAACTCTTAGAAGAAAACATAGGCAGAACACTCTATAACATAAATCACAGCAAGATCCTTTTTGACCCACCTCCTAGAGAAATGGAAATAAAAACAAAAATAAACAAATGGGACCTAATGAAACTTAAAAGTTTTTGCACAGCAAAGGAAACCATAAACAAGAAGAAAAGGCAACCCTCAGAATGGGAGAAAATATTTGCAAATGAAGCAACTGACAAAGGATTAATCTCCAAAATTTACAAGCAGCTCATACAGCTCAATATCAAAAAAACAAACAACCCAATCCAAAAATGGGCAGAAGACCTATATAGACATTTCTCCAAAGAAGATATACAGATTGCCAACAAACACATGAAAGGATGCTCAACATCACTAATCACTAGAGAAATGTAAATCAAAACTACAGTGATGTATCATCTCACACCAGTCAGACTGGCCATCATCAAAAAATCTAGAAACAGTAAATGCTGGAGAGGGTGTGGAGAAAAGGGAACCCTCTTGCACTGTTGCTGGGAATGTAAATTGGTACAGCCACTATGGAGAAGAGTATGGAGGTTCCTTAAAAAACTAAAAATAGAACTACCATATGACCCAGCAATCCCACTACTGGGCATATACCCTGAGAAAGCCATAATTCAAAAAGAGTCATGTACCACAATGTTCATTGCAGCACTATTTACAGTAGCCAGGACATGGAAGCAACCCTAAGTGTCCATCGACCGATGAATGGATAAAGAAGATGTGTGGCACATACATACAATGGAATGTTACTCAGCCATAGAAGAAAATGAAATTGAATTATTTGTAGTAAGGTGGATGGACCTAGAGACTGTCATACAGAGTGAAGTAAGCCAGAAAGAGAAAAACAAATACCGTATGCTAACACATATATATTGAAACTAAAAAAAAAAAACCAAAATGGTTTTGAACAACCTAGGGACAGGACAGGAATAAAGACACAGACATAGAGAATGGACTTGAGGACAGAGAGAGGGGGAAGGGTAATCTGGGAAGACGTGAGAGAGTGGCATGGACATATATACACTACCAAACGTAAGGTAGATAGCTAGTGGGAAGCAGCCACATAGCACAGGGAGATCAGCTCGGTGCTTTGTGACCACCTAGAGGGGTGGGATAGGGAAGGCGGGAGGGAGACACAGGAGGGAGGGGATATGGGGATATATGTGTACATATAGCTAATTCACTTTGTTATACAGTAGAAACTAACACAATATTGTAAAGCAATTATACTCCAATAAAGATGTTAAAAGAAAAAATCAATGGGGAAAATTATGATTGCTTCTTGATCTTTAATACTTTTTGTTGAAACATTAAAAGCTCTCCATGTCACTTGTAAACATAAAGGGAAATAGTGAAAATATGAATAGTAAAATAGTATGAATTTAGTATACTATAAATGAAAACACTAGACACATTGACAATGAAAGTTTTTCATTTTTTTGTAAAAACGTATCAAGAGCAACTTGAACAGAGCTTACTTTCTTCTCATTGTAGAAGTTACAACATGCACGGAGAAAACATCTTTTCCATGCCTTGTTGAATTGTCATACTCCTTTTTAAGATTGGATCACCTTTCAACATTGTGTTCTCTGTGCCTTCAGTGTCATGAAATATCACTGGGTTTTCCTTTAACGTGAAGGTTTTTTTTTGCCAGCTTCACTTCCTCTGGGACATCTTTATCTTCAAAGAGTTAAAAATAGAACTACCATACGATCCAGCATCCCCACTTGGGGTATATACCAAAAAGAATTGAAATCAGGATCTCTAAGCCATATCTGCATTCTTGTGTCATTGCAGTACTGTTCACAATAGCCAAGTTATGGAAATAGCCAACATTCCCAACATATGAATGGGTACAAAAAATGTGGTATACATACACACAACGGAATATTTCTCAGCCTTAAAAATAAGGAAACCCTGCCAGTTGTGACAACATGGATGAACCTGGAATAAGATAAGGCAGTCACAAAAAGATACATACTGTATGATTCCACTTCTATAAAGTAGCTACATAAGTCAAATTCAAAGAAGCAGACAATAGAATGGTGGTTACCAGGGGCCAGGAAGAAAGGGAAATGGGGAGTAGTTGTTCAGTTGGTATAAAGTTTCAATTATGCAAGATGAATAGTTCTAAAGATCTGCTGTACAGCACAGTGCCCATAGTCAACAATACGGTACAATACATGTAACAATTTGTTAAGTTGATAGATTTTACGGTGAGTGTTCTTACCAAAAAAATCCCCAAAGGTACGTGAGGAATCTTCAGAGGAGTTGGTTGTATCTAGTACCTTGACTGTGGTGATGGTTTTATGGGTATATACAGATGTCCAGACTCATCAAGTTGCACATGTTAAATATGTAGTTTGCTGTATATCAATTATACAGTTAATATTGTATACCAATTATACAGTTAAAAATTGTTTCTTTTCTTTTTTTTTTTTTTTATAAAATCTTCTAAGTTCAGAAAAGGAAAAATGAATTTTCTGGGGAATCTCAAAGCTTTGCTCCTGCTTTCAGTACCATGTGAAAGAGTCACTTTTAGTCTTTCTCAACACAAATCTTTAAATCTATTCTTCAGAGAATTATTTCCATGATCATGTATTTGCCCGTTCTTGAAGTCAATGAGAAAACTGCTTTCACTAATATTTACTTACTACTGTTAACAGATCTAACTGTTGAATGGCAGCTGGCCACCTCAGTATCCACTGGGAGTTTATCTTCTTTTAGAAATGAATTTGTTTGACTATGTCATGCCAGACTTTCTTTATGATAAGTCAAGATATTTGCTCACATAAATATTTTAGGAAGCAATACAAGGAGCTTCGGAAAGAATTCTTGAAGAGGAGATAGGTTTCAGTCCAGATTCTCCCTGTAAGGCAGTTAAACTCTTTCTTCCTGTTCTTTAAACACTGTTCCAAAAAATACTTCAGCAGTGCACTATCTCCAGATTTGAAGTATCTTCTAGAAAGGGCGTAGAATGCGCCCTACCCAGGGAAGACAGAATAGCTGTCCTTTCTGTACAATGTGGCATGACTTTCATTGTCGTGCAAGACTATGCTGTGATGGAACATGGGAGGACGCATTCAAAAGGATTGTCCTGGGGCTTTGAAGAGCCTTAATTATGATAAAAGTGGTATTTGAGGGCTTCCCTGGTGGCGCAGTGGTTGAGAGTCCGCCTGCTGATGCAGGGTACGCGGGTTCGTGCCCCGGTCCAGGAAGATCCCACATGCCGGGGAGCGGCTGGGCCTGTGAGCCATGGCCGCTGACCTGCGCGTCCGGAGCCTGTGCTCCGCAACGGGAGAGGCCACAACAGTGAGAGGCCCGCGTACTACCAAAAAAAAAAGTGGTATTTTGACAATTCTTTCAACAATGTGGGAAAAAAAGGAGGCTTTGTACTTAAATGACTTATTGCCTTAATTATTCTAAAGCTTCACTATACGTGAAGAGGGTCTTCTCCCAACTCCCAGGCAGTTCTGAGCTCCACAAGGCAGATTAGACATAAGGACGTGCTTTAATAAAAGGAACAGTGGAGCTCAATGCACAGTTGTGATTGTAAACTTTATGCTTCCAAATTTCCCCACACTTTAGAATAGATGAAGTTCAAGGCCTGCTATCTGTACAACAAACAGTAATGGTTCCAGCTGTGTCCTCTCCTATACTACCCACTTATTTCTTCAAAGAGCTGAGAACAGGAGTCATATTTCAAACAAAAAGCACATGTCCTCTTTTGATAGATTGGGGGCATCTTGGTGTGGTGGAGTAAGCTGTGTGCTTTCCCAAATGAAGTTATACAGCAAGCCTGAATTTGTTGTTTGGAAAATGGCAGTGTAACCATCTTCAGGGAATGTAATCGTTAAAGGATGCTCTAAAACACTGAAAAGAAAATGTAAAGAGAAAAAGAGGATTAGCAGTAAAACTATCAGTAAGTAAATGTCAAAAACAGGGATAATTAATATTAATTCAACAGCTGTTTAATGAGCAAATACTTTATGCCAGGCAGGGCTGCTATTCGTGCAGTGTGTAGACTGCACAAAAGTACCTGGATACACACAAAGAAACCATGTGGGCTAGAGTCCGGAAAGGTTTTTCGACTCTGGGGGTAACATGGTGAGCCAAAAAGACAAAGTCTCTCTCCTAACAGAGCTTACATTTCAGCTGAGAATGCAGACACATTAGTAGGCAATTACATACATACCAGTGTGTTGGTTGTTACGTGTACGGAGTGCCATGGGCACACACAAGAGGACCCCGATTCGGGTAGAGGATTCCTGGAGATGGTGGCGAATAGGCTGATACCAGAGGGTGAGTAGGATTTAGACAGACCCACACACAGACTCTGGGCAATGGGAGTGTTTCAGACACAGGGAATGAGATTGGCAAAGGCCCAGAAGTGCTACTGAGGTTGGTACTTTCAAGACTCTGAATGAATTCCATTTTAGTTGGAGCGTGAGGCTGGAGAGGTGGGCAAAGGCTCGCTCACGCAGAGGCCAGCTGACCTTTGCGAAGTGGCTGGAGCAGTGAGCAAGTGTTCTCAAGCAGGCGGGGAGGGGGCAGGGTGACGGGATTTGTATTTTGAAGAGACCATTCTGAGTACAAGGGCCAGACTGATTTAAGGGGAACGAGAGGAGAGGGAGCATATAAGTGAGACTGCTTTGAACATACCTCATGTTGTAGTTTTTACTTTGGAGCCATGTAAATAGTGTGCTTCAACGACATTTAAATAAATTAAAAGGTAATCACTTAGAATTGAAAGTAAAATAAAATGGACCACCTTAACTGTGTATCTATTTGGTGACAAAACCACACCGAGAAGAGTTATTCCAAGTGACTTTAAAAAACAATAGAATGATTGGCCCTAGTGGGATAGATGCAGAGACAAAAGCACTGTGGGGAAAAAATTCTTACACTGTTTTCAGCAATTGTTTTGTTAGAGGAAATGTTAATATGATTATTCCGAGATTTTTCTGTATGTTTTGTGAACAATATCAAATAAGTAATTATGTGAGATTTTCAGCAGAGTTGAAAGGATATACAAATATAAAATTGACGAGGTTAAATGGAAACTTTATAGGCTTAGACTTGAGCTATAACTGTATTATGCTGTACTTTTTTGTCCTGAACATAGTATTTATTTATTTATTTATATTTTATTTAAGGAAAATATATTATTTCCTACTGTGTCCACTGAAAAGGTTAGAAACAATGCCCAGCCCATTTGCCACGATACAATTATACCCAGAATGTTGTCTGTAAATACTGAAGGGGATCAGGGGATCTTTTTCACACTGAAAGAGCCTGTCTGAACTGGCTCCTACCAGCCAAAGGTGAGAAAATTTGTCCATTAATTAAGTACAAAGGATTAAAACACAGTACCTTAGTACGTCTCGGCTGCTGTAACAGAAATACCATAGGCTGGGCAGCTTATAAACAACAGAAATTTCTCACCGCTCTGGAGGCTGGAAATCCAAAATTTGGGGGCCAGCATGGGCAGGTCTGGAGAGCCTCTTCAGGGTTGCAGACAGCTAACTGTTCCTTGTGTCTTAACATGGTGGAGGACAGAGAGAGGAAGCAAGCTCTCTTGTGAGTCGTAAAAGGGCACAAATCCCACTCATTAGGGTTCTACCCTCATGACCTTATCTAGTCCTAATTACCCTCCAAAGGCTCCACCTCTTAATACTATCACATTAGGGGATAGGATTTCAACATATGAATGTTGGGGAAACACATTCAGTCCATAACACGCTGTAAATATGTTTAAATCCATGAATTCACAATGACACCAGAAATAAACCAATATGGAAACAAACGAAACAAAACCAGCATTGGTCAGTATTAGAGGATGAGAATGACCGGCCTAGTGACCAAGTTTCCTTGAAGGTTTTAGCCATATCTAAACTCTTAGAGCTGTACAGTGGGTCCCTGGATACAGGGTCAGACCTCAGATTTAAGCAGTATAACAGGTCTATGGGGTTTCTGGTTTGCAATGCTTAAAAATCCCTTTTACACTATGGGCCCGAGAGAAAACTCATTATTACTTAAAGCAATAGGCCTCACTCACCAACATGATACTACCTTTCCCATTATAAATGGAACTACAGCTCTCTTTGGGCGGCTACCAAAAATTTTGTCAGGAACATCCAACACATAAAAGAAATTTCCTAATCGTTTACACACATTCTAAAGAAACTGATTCCTTTCAGTTTAAATAAGTAAATGTGTCTTTTAAAAAATATATAAACAGTGACAGCTACAGAAGTAAATATCAAACACAAAAAGGCATTTCTTCCATTAGGTAACTTCCAAAGATTGTCATTTTCTTAAAAGCAAAACAAACAAACAAAAAAGACATACAAATTTTAGCTAACTGGGAAAATCTCAAATTTTGCTAATTTATGACACCATTGTTTCTCTTTTTTTCCTCTAAAAAATGACAGCAAAAATAAATAAAATTGTGAAGCTCTGCAAGATAAAATAAAAGCTACCATGGAGAAACATATACAGAGTTGCTAATTCTATGCATTTAGTTTGGTTAATTGATTGCTTTTATTTTATATATATATATATATATATATATATATATATATTTTTTTTTTTTTTTTTTTTTTTTTTTTTTTTTGGTACGCTGGCCTCTCACTGCTGTGGCCTCTCCTGCTGCAGAGCACAGGCTCCGGACGCGCAGGCTCAGCGACCATGGCTCACAGGCCCAGCCGCTCCGCGGCATGTGGGATCTTCCTGGACCGGGGCACGAACCCGTGTCCCCTGCATCGGCAGGCAGACTCTCAGTGACTGCGCCACCAGGGAAGCCCGCTTTTATTATATTTTTAAATGCAGGAAGAGTGACACTAACTTGGGGATACCATAAGACATCGGGTGGTAAACCTTAAAAGTGACCCAGTTTGTATCCAAAACCTCACATCTCCTATCAACCTTTGCTCTCTCTGGTTTAAGAGAATTAGCTACTTGCAACCTAAGCAGAAAAAGGACATCAACTTGCATTCTTAGTGCAAGAGAATATAGTCAATAATATTGTGATAACTTTGTATGGGACAGACGGTAACTAGACTCATCATGGTGGTCATTTTGCAATGTTTAGAAATATCGAATCACTGCTGTGTACCTGGAACTAAAGTGGTGTTGCAGGTCAGCTTTACTTCAATAAAAAAAGACAATAGAATCATTTTTTAAATGCTGGAAGAAAAGCAAGATGAAAAGTAATTTGTGCACTTGGTAAAAAAAAAAAATTAAACTGTGAACAGTAATGAAAAGTCAATCTCCACCTGATTGCATGATTATGTTATATAGATTGGAGCACTCGTCTTGCTTGACTTTCTTGCTCTCTTGCTGGCTTTGAGGAAGCAAACAGCCATACTAGGGAACCCCATGTGGCCAAAAAACTGCAGGTAGCCTCTAGGAGCTGAGAGTGGCCCCCAACCCCCAATAGTCATTGAGAAATAAAGCCCTCACTCCTACAACCACAAGGACGTGAATTCTGCCAACAATCATGTGAATTTGAAAGCAGATCCTTCTCCAGTCACACCTTCAGATGAGAACACAGTCCTGCCTGCCACCTGGGTTGTAGCTTTAGAGAGAGCCTAGCAAAACCAAGCCCTGATTCCTGACCCCCAAAAACTGTGAGATGATAAATGTGTGTTGTTCTAGTCACTAAGTGTGTGATAACATTGTTACACAGTGACGTGAAATTAATACAGTACCCTCCCACAAATAGGGTACATATGCAAATGACTTATACTTATTTTTCTCCAGTCTTGGAAATTATTCAACATAGTCATATATACACATCTCTTATCTTAGTTTTTAAGTCTGTCCTATATTCTAGAGATAGAGTTTCCAAATTTTATTTAACTAGCCCCCATTTAATGGACTTCTAGGTTGTTTTCTTGGACCTTTAAAAGATCCCATCCTGTCACCAGGATAGATATAAAAGTGGCTTCAAATGCCTAAGGACAGTAAACCAATTTTTAACAAACCTCTGCTTGAGTTCCTGGTTACCAGCCCTTTTTGTCTTTCTATCACTGCTTCCAGCTGAGGTTTTAACTAGGGTTACTTACCTTTTGGTTTGCTCAGGACTGACGTTTTTTTCTGGAATGCAGGACTTTTCAGTGTTAAAACTGGGAGAGTCCCAAGGGGAAAAAAAAATGGGATAGTTGATCACCCTGTAACCCCTAAAAACCAACCAGTGCCAACAATTGCAGGTGACTTCCACAAACTCAGCCAACAGCGAAGGAAGGACTTGGAAGATGGGCCTGCTCATCTCAGCTTGGAATTCCCTCTGAGGCTTCCACTAAAAATGATAATGCAGTGTCTTTATCTAATGCAAGAATGAAAAGAAGCCTTTGAATTTTCCGAATAATAGTCTACCTCTTATTATCAGAGCAATAAACCACTCAACCTGAAAGCATAGTATCCACACAAGGGCTTGGATTCACCCCTCACAGAACAGCAGGGTTACAGCTGCCGTCAAGCTGGAACAAACAGGCCAGGCAGAAAGAGCCTCTGAAAAAGGATAGGCTGCGAATTTCAAAGGCTTCAGAAACGGGCTGCAGAGGGTTTGGAGTCAGGCTGGCTAGAGGCCTTGAGCAAATTACTTCCTGGCTCTGAATCTCAGTTTTCTCATCTGTAGGGCCTTGTATGTGGCAGGAGTTAATGCATATAGGTCCCAGCCCTCTCCCTCTCCCTCTCCTTGGAGGGGACACCTAGGTCATGCTGGGTGGACAGAGGTGGGTGTGAATTCCAGGAGGAACAGACAAGCACACTGTGACTTGACGCTGCCCCACATATCAAGTGCCCTGGGAAGGAGGTGCTGAGGCTGAGGTGCTGACGTGACCGTGCTCCCTGCACACAGAACGGTGAAGAGTGAGGTTCACTGAGCACCTATATACGATAGACCCAGGGACAGAGACATGGCTGGTCTGTTCGGGAGCACATCTGGGTGTTTCCACAAGGAAAATTAGTTAGGAGACGCTTTCTCATGTCCACAGGAAAGATTCCCTGCTCTAAGTTTACTACTTCATGTTTTGTTGTAGGCATTCAAAGCCATCCTTCTGCTTAGGAGGGAAAAAAAAAAACCACTTTCAGATGCTAGAAGACTGTAAAATTCAAGCACCTTTTAGTCTTCTCTTTCTTGGACTCAAAAAACGCAATTCACATACCATTTCCTCAGGAACAGCAGACGTATTTGTGCAGCAGCTTCGGGCCCTCCAACCACAGCTGTCATCACGCAGTCACTGTGCTCAAAGGCTCTGAGAGGAAGCTGTTACCTGCGCTTTTGCCAGTTTAGCAGTCAGGCTAAGGGGAAGGAAAAGGGGCCCCAGGCAACCGGCACCCTCCTTTCACTCACGATACTTCTAGAGACACCGATGCCTATGTGTTTGCTATTATTTATTTGCGAGGGTCCTGTCTGCAGAAGGGCATTTACAAACAAACAAACAGGGACTTCCCTGGTGACGCAGTGGTTAAGAATCCGCCTGCCAATGCAGGGGACACGGGTTCGAGCCCTGGTCAGGGAAGATCCCACATGCAGCGGAGCAACTAAACCCGTGCGCCACAGCTGCTGAGCCTGCGCTCTAGTGCTGGTGAGCCACAACTACTGAGCCCGTGAGCCACAGCTACTGAAGCCCACGCGCCTAGAGCCCGTGCTCTGCAACAGGAGAAGCCACAGCAATGAGAAGCCTGCATACCGCAACGAAGACCTGACGCAGCCAAAAATAAATAAGTTTATAAAAAATAAAATAAAATGTATCCCTATCTCAGGAGCCCTTGGGGCCCCTCTAATGAAGGCAAAAATAAAAAACAAACAAACAAACATCTGTTGGGGAAGGAAAACAAAACTAGTAGTTGAGAGTAATGAAAGTTCCTGATGTTTTTTAGAATTGACAGGAATCTGGCCTCTCACTCATTTCACGTAAGAAGGTGTTATCAAAAAGGGAAATTGTTGGGGACTTCCCTGGTGGTCCAGTGGTTAAGACTTCACCTTCCAATGCAGGGGGTGTGGGTTCGATCCCTGGTCAGGGAGCTAAGATCCCACACGCCTCACGGCCAAAAAACAAAAAACAGAAGCAATATTGTAACAAATTCAATAAAGACTTTAAAAATGGTCCACATGCAAAAAAAAAAAAAACTTTAAAAAAAAGATAGAAGAGAGCTGTCATTAAACCACTGTGCCTGGGCTTCCCTGGTGGCGCAGTGGTTGAGAGTCCGCCTGCCGATGCAGGGGACACGGGTTCGTGCCCCGGTCCGGGAAGATCCCACATGCCGCGGAGCGGCTGGGCCTGAGAGCCATGGCCGCTGAGCCTGCGCGTCCGGAGCCTGTGCTCTGCAACGGGAGAGGCCACAACAGTGAGAGGTCCGCGTACCGCAAAAAAAAAAAAAAACAAAAAACAAAACACTGTGCCTGGGCCATGGGGCCAAGGAAAGGAGACAGAAAACTTGGGAAGAGCAGCAGATGAACTTCCATTTGGCGGTTAAGGCAGCAAAGAAGAAACAAAGTGGGGGAGGTGGTCTATTCTGATCCTTCTCTACATTTTGTCCTCTTAGGTCGCTCGTTCCCCACTCTCACACTGTGCCTCTGAGGCCTTTTCGTGATAGGCTTCCTGACCCTGCAAACCTATAATTTATAAAGCCGTTTAAGAAGAAGCTAAGATTGCACCCCTGAAAATGTCATTCAAGGTTTTTGCAAGAATCATTCCCGTCTCCTTGGTTACTTCAACCCATCCAGATGACGTGTGCTTCTTTCACAAGTATGTGCAGAGAAGGGGCACTTGAGAACTCCAAGCTTCAGGCAACAGGGTGTGAACTACCCACACTCAATAGCAATCACAGTAGAAATGGCAAACATGTAGAGTTGATAAGTAACCCAATAATGATGCATGTTTCCACTTTGGAAGTTTTTTCTGTCCTAAGCCATTCATTCATTTACAGACATTTCTTCAGCCCTAGCCATCTTCCCCCTCACGTGCCTGATTTTTGCACAGACACCTTAATTCTCTTGCTCCTCTGTACCATCCTGGTCAATACAATCCTGGAGAAACGAAACATCCACTTATTTCTTTCCTGCAGCTGAGTAGCCAAATATTGGCTTAGCAAAGCACACAGTTTCATGTGTTTGTCTCACTTTAATGCATACATTTCCAATGGGCATACAATGCTGCTTGCTAATCTCATTATAGAGCCTTAGCATTCCCTTTCCCACTCCCTAAAGTGACTTTTCAACACATTGCCCTCTCTGCTCAAACACCTTGCTTCCTCTATGCCCCCGTCACTGTCAACAGATGACCTTGCCCTAAAGCGCTAAGAGAAATTAGGTACAACGAGATAGGAACTCCTTCCCCTTTCCTCCACTAAATTCACCAACCTACAGGATATCAACCTAAATTCTTTACCTGCCCTTCAGCTGGATGAATAATCTATCCCTGCTTCTATCAATCACATATCAACCATCCTCTTTTTCTTTCTCAAGAAGAACCTTACTCTCTGGGTAAGTCACTGTCAGAAAACAGGGGTAATTCAATGATTGGGAATGTTTTTTTTTTTTTTCTCCTGCATCATTAATTTCTGCTTTGTACCAGATCATACCAACGTGAAACAAGTGGCTCCAGCCTTTAATACGATACAAAACAGAACCACAAAGACCTCTCTTGACAATTTCCCTATAGCTACCAATTCCTTACTCTTTCTTACCCTCCCCAAGCAAACATCCCTGAAGAGTTGTCCTGAGTTCCTATCTTCACTGCACCTTGACATCCAGCTAACACTGCTCATCCAAGTTCCCAGCGACCCTCACTTTGTCACATTCCTTTTCTCTTGTTGCCTCACTTGATTTCTAGGTAGTATTTGGGGCAGATGGATGTTCTTTCTTTCTTCAAACACTTTTTCTCCTTGGCTTCTGTGATATCACTTTCTCTTGATTTTGCCTCTACTTCACTGGGGCCACCACTCATGCCCATCACTCCCAGTCTCTTGTTAACTCTTGCTTTTCTGCTTGGCTCTTAAATGTTGGAATGTTCCCAGGGATATGTCACGGGACCCTTTCTCCTCCCAAACTATACTCTCCCTCGGTAGTTCCTTGTATCCCGTTTAAATGTCACGATGAAAAGTCTTGCAACATACCTTCTAGTCTTTCCCATATCAGTAAGTGACACTTGGAACTGAAGGTCAAAAAGGGGATGGAGTCCTTTTTGTTTTCTCTCTTTCCCTTATGTCTCATATCCAATCCATTAGAAGGTTCTGAGGACTCTTCCTCCAGAAGACGGCCTGAATCAATCTGCTTCTCTGAATGCAATCCACCATCACTACTTCTCTGGATTATTCCATTAGCCCCTTAATGTTCTCCCTGCTTCCATGTAGGTATTATCTTTATTTTATGCGTGAGGAAACTAAAGTTCAAAGGGCTGAAATGACTTTATATGTTCATTCAAAAATATTTCTGAGCACCTGCTTTGTCCTGCTGGATGCTTGCCTAAGGTGCATGATGAATAAATGGCAGTTCTAGTTCTATCTATAAAGCCTTATTTTCGGTCTCATATACTGTACTGCTATCAGGAATGTTCCAGAACATTCTCTCAACTGCAAGAAAGAAATACATAGAAAATAATCCCAGTACATTTTATAGAAATACACTGGTATGTAAATATATCATGTGTTTCCTAAAAGTGAGAACAGACCAACTCAGCCTGAGGGCTTTGGGAAGTTTTCTCAAGGGAGTCAAATTGATCTATGTAAATTTCTCCCAAGGAGCTTGACAGTTTTTCCTTTACCAATGTGGCTTCCTCTACAGGGAATACCTTGCAGGTCACATGCCTGTCTAATAACTACTCAGCTCTGCAAAAGCATCACCTTATCTGGGAAGTCTTCCTTAACCTCAACAAAGGGAACAAAGGGAGGGAACAAAGATTCCTCCCCTTTGTGCTCCTTAGTTGTCTGAGTTCACTGCTCTCACGATACTTATTGCATTGCATTGCATTTTGGGCTTATACCTGCAAATGACTTGGTCAAATGCTTTTAAAAATATTAGGTACAAATGATAAATCTAGATATAGATACTTGAAAAATCCATAGGGAAATCAGTCACTATACCAGGGTGGAGAACAAATGCAATCGCTTTCCTTTGGTTTTTCCAATGAATCACTTAAGACTCGTTTGCCTTTCTTAGCAAAATAGCTGGAGGGTGGTGGTGGTGACATTCCTAAGGGCAAAAGATAAATCTGAAACACTTCTTCCATCCCTTCTGGGAAGTGGAGTCTCTGTAATTGTATTGCTAAACACTGAGCCATCTCAACCCTCAAAGGAAGTGGGAACTAGGTGTTTTGTTCTCACATATGGATACACATATGTATTTTTTTTTTATTCAGAATGACTTGAGGTTTAGTTTTAGTGGCTGTTGAAACTCTTAATTCAAGGCTCTTCATCTGGAATGCATCTGTGTTCTAAGTTGTTTATGGATGCTTGGAGTAGCAAGGGGGACTACACACCATAGGGAACCATGGGCTATCTCAGTAAGAGTGTTAGGAAGACTCCATTACAGGATTTGGGCTTCTGTGAAGTGATTTGGGGAGATTCAAGGAAATAAGATTACTCTCTGGGTAAATCACTGTCAGAAAACAGGGGTAATTCAATGATTGGGAATCTTAATAACTTTTATCTAGAAGCAAAAGAATGGAGTGAGGTTAAAGTTTTAACTGATAAAGAAGGGGTAGTCACTCAAGTTTGCCAGGAGAAACAGATTGCAATATTGCAATTTATAAGAAATATATATATATTTGGTCATTCAGATAACCAAAATATTTCTCATATATACTTGGTGTTCATCCATAGTTCCTTGGATCCCTGCAGGATGGCGAGGAGGGACCCATCCCACACCTGAACTTAGTGGTTAGGTTTGGAGAACCACTGACTGAAATCACATGCCCTGGCCAGACCCGATATTTGCATAAGGTATCTTGTAACAGGAGATCCTGGTAAGGAATGCGGAACTAACGAGCTATCACTGACCAGCAGGGAAGAATTCAGGAAAGATCAAAAGGAGAAAGGAGACACCAGTCCATAAGTCCTACCAACCTCCCAGAATTCTTCTAGCTGGAATCCATCTCGGCTGAGCGATGCACACACCAGGAAGGACCCTGAGTCAGAATATTTGGCCAGAGACAACCCGGAAACTAACCCCATGACCATAAAACCCGAGACTGCGAGCCACGTGGCAGAGCCGTTCTCCTGGGTTCCCTCACCCTGCTGCTCTCCGCTCCCAGGTGCCCCTTCCCCATAAAGTCTCTTGCTTTGTCAGCACGTGTGCCTCCTCGGGCAGTTCATTTCCGAGTGTTAGACAAAAGCCCACTCCTGGGCCCTGGAAGGCGTCCACCTTCCTGCAACAGTTAGACAAACCCAGTTAGAGCTCCTGGGGCCGGTCTATTATGTAGTAGCTGTGGACCATGCAGGGAGCAGAGTCTGAATTGGTCCTTCCAGTCCCCCGGGCCCTGCAAGGGGCTGCCTCTAAGGCAGAGGTCTTGGGCCAAATGCAGATAAACACACTCTTGGACGTAGTGTACTGGAAGTCCCATTTTCCCGTGCCTCTTTCTCTCAAATGTGTACTTTCACACACAATAGATCCCAGTAAAGCCTGCAAAACTACCACGATTTTCCTGTTTTAAGGAGGACCAGCTTCCAATTACAGGGAAGGGCTGTGCACAGCAAGCACTAATGCTGTAAATCACAAGGATGGGCTCCACATACAGGGACTCCTTGCTTATGAGCTTTTAATGTCTTCTTCCGTCACTGAGGAATATGTTATTTATACTCTCTGCCAGAGCTTTGCCTTCTGCCCTTCCACTGACCATAAAAGTAATAGCCACTGTTTGCACACGATGACAAATCAGACAAGGCAAATATTATACCTATGGAGTACAAACCCACATGAACTCTTTTTGATCCCTTCTCACGAGGTTATTTGGATGTGTCAGAGTAAGAGGATTTGGTTCTGTTTCCTTATCAGTGCAAATCCTACAAGCGGGTAGAGCAAATAGGCAAATAGAGTTTGATTTGAGAGGCATAGAGAATGGCCTTTGTCCAGCTCCCCATCCTCCACAAAGTCTATCTCCCCCATTGCTCTCTTCCCTAATTTCAAATGCTTCCCTTCGTGGGTATTTGCATTCAAGTCTCGACAAGAGTTTAAGTCGAAGGAATACATTCTTGGTTGTGTAATTCTACATCAGTTAGCCTGTGGTGGAGGTACTTGCTTCAGCATGGCTGGTTGAAGTCCAAGGGTATTGAGCTACAATTTACTCTGCATGTGATAGCAGGTTAGGGTCCACTTGGATCTAATAATACAGAAAATTCCTTTTAGACCGTATGTTCCACTGTGGCCATTGCATTCTACTTTGGCTCCATTGCCTGCTTGTGATTCTATATTATGAGCAAAGAGCTACCAACATGGATCATGATGAAAATAACTTAATTAGCAGCTTGATAAAAAGTCAGAAATTCTAACCTCCCACCTCTGAAGAACCTGTGGTAGTTCCTAGGAGCACATCCCCAAGCGCGTAGAATATCTAGGAGGTTGGAGATGGTTTCTCTAGGGCTATGTTCTAAAGGGAAGCCCATGCTCTGACCTTGGGAAAAGAAGCCACGGATCAAGGTCAACTAGTAACCATAGCTTTAACTCCAGGGGCAAGTGATTGCTTTACCATAGAGTACACAGTCTGCAGGCGGTCAGCTGGCTTTATTTGGAAAATGACACATTTCGGAAGCAGCTACTACATGTATTTCTAGGAGCCAAACCTCAAGCAAGCTACCCTGTGTCCATTTGCATACCGAATGTCAGAGATGGGTGTTTATCGGTGAAAAGTATTGATTTGTTGGCTAGTGTGAGGACTGCTAGGAATGGCATCTCATTGGTAAAATCAAAGTTTCTAAGATATATTAGAAATATTTTAGAGACCCCCCCCTCCCCACCTACCTCTCAAAAGGCCACGGTATAAAACCTAGCAACGTCTGTAGCCTGCTGGTGTAGGCAAAGCAACTGAGGTCCCTAAATGTCCCTTGGCTTAGCCATTAGTTAGGAGGGTTTCTGAATGTCTGACTACAGAGCCCAGAATACCATCTCTGCAATGCTGTTGTGTTTGGCTCGAGAGAAACGTTCCTGCAAAGTAAGGTCAGAAAGCTTAAAAAGACCGAAAGTCAGCACTTCACTGAGCTACTGAATATTTTGTGCAAATCATTGTTGCCTCCTTGCTAATGTTGATTTAATGGATGTCTTGCATGTGCATTAGCATTTATGACACGCTTCTTTAGAATCTGGTAGTGAGGTGAGTAACTATTCCTTATCTATCTGAGTCATTTTTGGTAGCCACTATGCTCTAACAAGCAAACAAAAGCACAAAGAGTTGTATATGACCTTTTTTTTTTCTTTATAACTATTCAAGATGTAGTTTGAAATCATTTTCTAGAAGTCTAATTACATAATATGTAAATATCTTTCTATATAGGGATCTGTGGGAAATTTCTCTAGGGATATGGGGAACAGTCAAGTGATTACAAAACGGAATAAGAAGGAGCTTTGAGTCCTTGAAGTGGAGATGGCCTTCAAAGCAAAAAGACTGCTGGAAGGAGTCAGAGAAACAGATTTTTCCTTTGGTTCAGCCTGTGGTTGGATTCTCCTCTCGGACTTCATTATTCTCAGCCGCAAAATAAGGAAGATGAATAGCGAAACTTCAAGGGTTCTCAAGTTCTATGACTCATTTCCAGGAGCCCCACAGGGCAGAAGCAAGCAGGCTTCCCTACTTCTCTGGCAAGTCAGCAGGAAGGTGATCCTATCCCAAGCAGACTCACCCTTCCGCTTGAAGTTCAGCTAACTGGACCCGCATGGAGACAAACAGTCCTCCTCTTCAATATGGTATTATTGGAGGAGAGTGGGAAGTTTCAAATATTCGCAGCTTAGTGGGAATGAACTTAACTGAATTGCTTTCTTTCTGATGATTGATAGTTCATGAACAAGAACGTGGGTTGCTTTTCCCTGAGGGGGAGGAGAGGTGAGAAGGAAAAGAAGTGAGAGGTCATTTTGATCTATGGTACAGAACTCGTGATGGGAATGAGGGAGGGGGTGTGTGCTGAGAGGTGTGTAGGGCACGTGTGAGCAGGAGTGGTGATTAGTCAAAGCTTGGACATCCAAAATTCACAGGTGTTCGGCAAGTGAGAAGGAAAAATCAGGAAAGGGATAACAAAGGCACATGTCATTGATTAGGGGTCCCGTCTCCTTTCACGGGTCCAGGTCCGATGAACCTTGGACCTTGAGTTCTTAGGTTTTAGAGCAGAGAACACTGTCCAGAAGGGAAGTCTTCCCCAGCCTTCCAGAAGCTGCTGCTTCTGCCCTCTCTACACTTTACTTTATGAGCTGACTCAAAGGGAAGGCCCACCCAGGTTGGGCCTCACCCATACGCGTGCAGAGCCATTTTTTGTTGAGATCCTCTTCCCTTGTCTGCAGCTCAGGGGGAGCCTTGCTATCTCACCTGGGCACCTCCAACAGAAGCTGACATGGCGTCTTTCTTGACCTGCCAGCGCTTGTGCAACACTCCAAACACAATTCACAAATCTCGCTCAGAGAGCATGGGCTGACACTGCCTTGGAAACCCAAGTCACTGGAAAATCTTACAGTCCAGGGAGGGCAGCAGCTGTCTTGTTTTCTTACTGATCATCCAGCCGGTTGCCTATCACCTTTGCTGAGAACATCTTCCAGCATTTCTCCAAAAAAGGGAGTATGGGAGGGAAAGGAGAAACTTTGCCTGTCTGCGTTTTCTATTATGTTCCCTACTCACTCTTTATTGATCACCTAGTGGGTATAGAATTCTGGAATGAAAATCGTTTTCTGTTAGAAATTTCAAGGGGATGTGCCACTATCTGCTGGCTTGTAATGGTAGTGTTGAGAGTCTAAAGCCCTTCTGACTCCTCAGCCTTTGCTTTTTGTCCCTGGAGCATTTCGGGGTGTTGAATTACACTGTGGTGTTTTGAAATTTGGCAAAGCTACACACTGATGTTCTTGTTTTAATTATGCCGGATACTCATTTTCTTCATTGCTTGGAAATTTATCATATTTCATTGATAACGTAACGTCTCCATTTTCTCTATCCTCCCTTTCTAAAAGGCATTTTTAGTTGGTTGTGGTTATGTGCTAGCTTGATTAACTAATTGCTCTTTTCTTTCATTTTTCCAACTTTGTTTTGTTGTTCTGTTTGGCTTTTTGTCAAGAGTATGTTTTCAAAAGCCTTTATTAAGTTATGTTTTTATTCTCCTCAAAATACCTCATTTTAGAGCTTACTCCTCACTTTTCTACCTTAGTCTCTGCGTTTTTCTTTTCAGTAGTATCATTTCAATCAAGAGTCTTCAGGAGGATAAACAAACTAACCAAGCAGACAAAACCCACAAGACACAAAAGTGTCTTAAAACTGTTGAAATAAAGATGACACTCTTCTTCTTCAGTCCCCCCTCTGTGGCCACGTGGGTTGAGGTATTCTTGTGACTCTAGCGGCCCATGTTTAAGGTTTTTATCTTATCTCTAAGATTCTGATTCAACCAGAAGTTTCGGGAAAGAACTGAGTTGTCACTGAATCCTTAAATAGAAGGAGTACACAATCCTTGTAGCCAAATCAATGAGCAAAGCTTTATAGTAACACCTTCAAAATCTAGATTCAGATTGTAGAAAATCAGCATTCCAGAGTGGGAAAGTAAACCACCATGATTCTTCTGCTCAGTTCCAGAACTATAAGCCAGGCTGCCTCAATTTCACCAATTCCAGAGGACCAGAAAGGCCATTTAGAATTATCCTTGCTATCAAAAACTTTCTGGCAACTCAAGGTCAAAGTCTGATTGTACCCATATCTCTGTACCTATACGCTGTTGAGATTAATTTTCACAAGGAAAATGTTTTTTCTGGGTTTTGTTTTCCTTTTGGGTATTAAGATCTGAAATTCCATAGTAACAGAGTAGACAATGCTAAAGCTTTTTTTAGCACAGGCTGTTTCCTAATATAAAAGATATATTAAAAGATATACTCCTAATTCGCATTTATCTCCAGTTCCAGAGTTGGGGAGTGGGTAGCAGCATGTAAGTGCCTCCCTGCCGAAAGCAAAGGGTTCCTTGGGTCCAGGAGACCAGGAGAGATCAAGGACAGAGATTGGCAGTTTGGCTGAGATTTATGGAGTTTTAAATATGCACTTTTCTGTCCTCTTAGATGCAATGGTAAAAGAAGAAGTGTTGGAAAGGCCTCATTCTCTCCGAGTGGGAGGACTCTTCATGTATCATGACTCTGTCCACTGGGAAATCTGATTTTAGCAGATAAATCCAGTAGGTGTCTTGACAACACTTTCTCATCCGTTCTTTAACTTTACCCCAGAGATACAAACTTATTAATTCCATCAAGATTAAATATTTCCATCAGGATAATAATCTCCAGATCCCATAACTGTGTTATCCCACTTCTGGAATTTAAGGAAATAATTCTAGGCAAGAAAATATAATGTTACCTGTTCTTTATAGAAAATTCTTTATAATTTCAGGACCATTGAGCTCAACCTTAGTTTCATACAAGAGGAATGATATGGAAACTGTGCTACTTCCCTGATGGATCATTGACAGTAATAATTATTAAACCCATGTAACAGTAAGAACTTTAGTAAGAAAACAAGAATACAAAATATTATATATTATATTATAATTTATATATTATCATATATAATATATAAATATATTATAATATTATATATTATAATTTATATTATATATATATTTATAATACATCTGTAGCCATACAGATGTATAAATTATATTTATATTATATTAATAATATATTTATATTATATTATAATTTATATTATATAATTTATATATAATTTATATTTATAAATATAATTTATATTTATATTATAATATAATATTTATATATTATAATATAATATATAAATATTATATTATAATATTATTTATATTATAATTTATATTATAGCTTTATATTATAAAGCTATATTATAACTGCAAATTTTAAAATGTATTAATATGGACCAAGATGAGAAAAGAAAAAGCCAAAACAAAACTATTTATCAGCAGTTGTTGAATGTTTGGTTGACCTTTCTTTGTTTTTTATTTGTGCTGTGTGCTTACCGTGTAGTCTAATTCTGGAGCAGCTGCTCTATAGAGAAGCAACTGAGAATCTCTGACCTCTAACAGTGCTCCCTAGGTGTGTTTCATGGTACACTAGTTAGGTCCGGGATGTTAAGGCATTCCATGAAAACAACACAAAGCAAAATAAAAAAGGTTTTTGACCAAATGCATGTTAAATCTATTTGCTCTCGAAACTGTCACCATCGGGCTCCTTAGAGCCTTTGATATGCAGAATATTTCGCAGGAGTGGCCATTCCTTAAGGTTGAGAGCAGCAGTGAGGTATGGGATTGAAGCAAAACAGAAAACTAATCTTGGTAGGCACCAGAGGTCTTGTCATTCTTCCTTGTGTTCCACAAGCTGACCTTTTGTGTTCCTTTTCCCCTCATCTCGTGGATGCTCTGGTATCACATAGAATGAATCTCGCAGAAAGGAAATAAACATGCAGCTTTTTCAAGACACCTCAGGCCACAGATGACATCCCCCTAGATCTAGACATCACTAGATCTAGACATCACTCTAGAATCGGGCTGTCCGATGCTCTATTCACATCACAAAATAAAATTTAAATAAAATCAAAACTTGAGTATTAAGTTCATCATTTTTGCATTAATTTTGATTAATAGGTTGTGTGCGTGCAAACTTTGACTATATGACCGAAAGTAAGGAGAAAAAATCCACTGTTGTATATTCATATCAGAGAGATCATTGCAAAGGGAAATACAACAGGACTGTCAGATATAGAAGTGGAACTAAAGATTGCTGAAACTATTTTATGTGAAACATTTTGGAATAAAATGAACTAGGGTGGCACAAGAGACCTACAGGAATTCCTGAAGTATTCCTACCAGTGAAGTTAAACTAGGAGGAGGGCGTTTGGGAGGCGGTATTGGCTGCTTTTAGGAAAAATCCAAAACAGCTGAGTCAGCACTAAAGGTCCAAAGCAGCCATAGGAGGTAGAAGTCATGGTGGGTAAGATCCAGCGACAGGAGGTTGTGTTCCAGACACGGAGGGAAGAGGTGCTATGGCAATCTCGACCTCCAGTCAGGGCACCGTCCAGTCTCTGCCAGCCCTACGAGGCCAATGAACAGGATAGTTGTAACTCACTGGGGCCTCCCTCCTCTCCTACTTAGGAACCCAAGTCTGCATGCAGTAGAAAAATATATGGGAACATGAGGACAGGGCTACCCAAAGCCTGGGGACTCAGTGTGGCTCCAGAGCTGGTGGGTTAGAGCTCCAGGTGTGCAGAGAGCATGCAGAGCTCTGATGAAGAATGCTGGCCTGGCAGAGCACCAAAGTACCAAGAGAACTGTCCTGCTCTCAAGGGGAGTCAAGGAGAGCTTCCTGTACAGAGGGAGTTGGCCTCTCTCTGCGTGACGAATGCTCTTGGCTCCAAGCCCCACCTCCAAGTGGGGGCTGAACACCCAGCCTTCCCTCCCAGAGAACCTGCTGGAAACTCCCATTCAGTCTGAAACTAGGACTCCTGAGAAAGAAAGAGAATAAGAGCTGCGATAGAGGAGATCTTGCTTGGGGAGCGTGAGAAATTCACTTCCTTAAATGCACTGCTTGTTACGCTTAAATGCACTGCTCATGGTCTACAAAATATGGGTGATGCATAGACATTGCTTGATGTGTGTAGACCATTTTCTCTTGGGGATCAATGTACAGCATCATTCAAGTTCCCCAAATAAATGATATGGTCCTGTCTTTCCTCCATTCCCACATATCACAACAGGATGAAAATTTGAGCAGTATTAGATGCCCTTGCAGGGGCTGCAGAGATTTTGCTGAGAGAAGTATGTAGCAGAAAAAGAAAAAACCAAACAGCTATTGGTGGTACATCGTCTGGTGGCAAACTTCCTTCCTAGTGGGATGAGGAAATTTTTTTTTCTTGTATCAAGATACCTTGACAAGCTGTTCATGGCTTCGATAGGGCAAACCAGAGGGACCCACGTTGGTCTGCCTTCTGAAGTGGGAGCTGCTGTGAGTTTCAGAAGTCGCTGTGATGGATGAGATGCCCTCGCCGGAGAATGGAGATGAAAGGAGATGTGATAGGGGAGGTTGAAGCAGGGTGAGTGGCTGTGGGGCTTGGGGAGAGAAACCTACCAGGCAGAAACTCACTCTAGAATCGGGCTGTCCGATGATCCATTCACAGTTACCTGCTGCAGGGGCTTTGCTGTCACCTACAGCCCCACCCTCACTCATCCCACCACCAAATTTGTCAGCAAAAGTCTCTCTAACCGCAAGTGGCTTTCACAAACGGTGCTGTGAAGGAAAATCACAGCAAACCAGAAGGGTTAGTGTTCTGTATTTTGGGTTGAAATACAGTGGGGTGAAAGGGAAATGAAATGAATAGTCACAGAACGGGAGCTACAGGGGCAATTGAGAATGAAACTGAAATAAAAACAAGGAAGCAAAAAAGAGAGGAGAAGAAACAAAAGCCCTTGAAATCCCTTGGCCCATGGGAGGTGGGAGATGGAGGGATCAGGATTGAAGTTCCTTCCTCCTGTGCGGGTGGAGCTCCAGCCACCTCATTTCACTATTACAGTAAAAGGTGCCCCCATAAGGCTGGCTGAGGTGAGGACTTCCAGGTGACTGACGTTGAAATGAGAGCTTAAACGCCATCGCGTGTCACATAATGGCATAATAGTTTCTTTTCCCAGAATAATAATAATGCATTTGACAAAAAGCTTTTACATGAGTAAAGAGAACATAATTTCTGAATATTTCATGCAAAATCGCCATAGAATAAAATGATCATTAAATATGTAAATGCTATTAACACATGCTTATTATACTCATAACTCGTCTCTTATATAATCCGATCTCTGTGCCCTCATTTGTCACTTGGTCATGGGCTCCACAAATCAAAATGCGGTGCAGTGTCTCACAAAGAAGCAAGTTGATGAAATGCACAAAAAATATCTCTTTGTCCACTAACAGGAGGTTTCTATGTTTGGCTTTGTCGGTCTTGAGCAGAGGAGGAAAGATGGCGATCAGCCCCCTACAGAGGACTGATGTGATGCCAGGTGGTAAAGAGCTGTTTAGATGAAAGATAAGCCCAAGTATCCAATCTCAAGTAGAGACCAGTGGTCTCCATAGGCTCCTTTAATGTAGTACTAAGAAAAGATTAAGAAAAAAAATTTAAATTAGCCTTTGTTCATCGTAAGTGAGCCAGTTTTCTAGTTTCTCATGAGGACTTCCAACGTGGTATTTATTACTTTAAAAATAAAATAAAATGAACCTGGCAACAGCAGTCTCCCTTATTCTAACCCTCATTACTGTGCATTTTTTTCCACTTTCATTAGAGGAACCAAGGCCTGCTACTCAAAGCACAGTCTGTGGACCCACAGCCGTGGCATCACACAGAGTATATTCAAGATGCAGAATCTCAGGCCCCACCCAGAGCTACTGCATCAGAGTCTACATTTTAAATTTTTTTTAATTTTATATTGGAGTATAGTTGATTTACAATGTTGCGTTAGTTTCAGGTGTACAGCAAAGTGATTTAGATATACATATACATGTATCTATCCTTTTTCAGATTCTTTTCCCATAGCGGTTATTACAGAGTATTGAATAGAGTTCCCTGTGCTATACAGTTGGTCCTTGTTGATTATCTATTTTTTGTATAGTAGTGTGTATATGTTAATTTTAACAGCATCCACAGGTGGGCTGTATGCACATCGGTGGTGGTTTTACGACAGTGTCAATTTGGATAAGCTCGAAAGACATTGCTCCTGGAGGGCCCCCAGTTAGAGTGGCCAGAGAGAAATTTGCAGGAACTGGACAAGATGGAAGTGGAGCAGTTTCCCTCGCTCTCTGAGAATCCTCATAGCCGCCGCGAGACACACAAGTGCATGTCGCCGGGTCCAGGTTTTCCTCGCTCTCCCCCATTCCACACCCAGCTCTCCTTTCTGACTGTCAGCCCTGCTAGCCAAAGGAACTCCAAGCCCACATCCCGACACGGAGGCAACAGCCTCTCATAGATTCACCAGCATCCCTTCTCCTTCCCGCTGGCATCTGAGATATTCCTGAAAGCTCTGACTTGTCCACACAGACCAAAGCTTCAGGAAGTTTCCTTAGTGACTTTCCTTTGATTCTTCAATTCCACTTACTGGACTTACTTCCCAGATCATCTCATGATTATAATAGGTTCAATTCCTAGACTAGACCCCTTGCTCCATATTATTCATGGTGGTCCTGCTTCCCTGGTGGCACCCTCATTAATGATACACTAAAGTTTGGGCAGCCCTGGTCTAGGTTGCATATATGATTAACAAGGAACACTGCAAGTTATCCATTTTAAGCAAGCCCACTGGCCCTATTCCTTAGAGGGTTTATCTGAATGAATTGTGTGCTTTTCAAGCAGTGATGTAGCGAGCTTCTGGAGTCTCTGGTAACTGTGTGTGAGTGCCCTTTAGTTGCATTATTACAATTAGTTCCCCAGTGCAGCCTGGGGAACCTACGGAAGTCCCTTCAGCTTGGTTGAATGTTTTAGCTCAGAAGAGGTGGAAGGTAGGAGTGAGAAGTTCCCACTTTGGACACCTCCTTATTTGATTCTTATGAGATTTCCTGGTACATTTCTGAGTGATCAGCTGTGAGTTGAGCTCTGTATTGACTCCTTCTCTTTCATTTGCAAACAATAGAAACTGACTCAAAACCAGCCTAAGATGGTTAAAAAATACTGTTTTTTCTCACTTGACCGATTCTTTTTTTTTTTTTTTTTTTTTTTTGGTTAGGGGGAGGAATCAATCTAGTTTCAGGTGTGAATTGATCCAGGGACTTAGTGATGTCATGAAGACTGAGTTTCTTTCCATCCTTCTGCTCTGTATCCTGTGTTGGCCTCATTTCTGGCAAGATTTCTTTCAGTGGCTGCTAGAAAGACTTCATAGCTCTAAGTCCAATGGAACAAACAAAGAGAACGCCTTCTTTCTGGTCACCTGGGCAAAGATTCTGAGATTAGCCTGATGGGACAAGATGGACTGGCTTGTGTCCCCTGCTTACGCATGACTCATCCACTTGGCCAGGAGAAGGGATGCTCTGATGGTCCAGGCCTAGGTCATAGGCATCGGGCCACCCTAGCAACTGCAGTTGGAATATCGCCACCTGAAGTACCTTACAGTCTTGGGGATTGAGTACCAGTATGGCACAAGGCAGTTCTTTGCAGGGAGAATAGGGAATAGCTATAGGCAGGCACAAATAACCACCACTACTGTATGGAAACTAATAGATAGCTACTTCAGGTCTGTGCTGTAAAACACTTTGGATTTTTTTGTATTAGGTTTTCAGAAAGCAAATATAAGAGGATATCATGGTTTCTAAATTTTTAATTCACTAAGTGTTCATTGTTGAAATTTTAGAAAGTGCAGGAAAGCATAAAATAGGGAGAAAAAAATCACAATAATCTCACCACCAAGAGAAAATCATTGTAATCAGGTAGGTGTGTAAACTTTTTTCCAAGTAACTTACTAAAGAGTATTTTCCATATCATTAACTGTACTTCTACACTGTGTTTTTCAATAGTTGCATAGTTTTCCATTGTATTTTTATATTATTCCACAAGTCTCATATTGTTAGACCTTTTTTATTGTTTCTAAATTATGAACACTGTGTTTAAAATACTTACTATAAATCTTTGTGACCATCTATAACGATTTCCACAGGATAAATGCCATGCAAAGAACTTGCTGGGTTAAAAGACATGAACGTTTTCCAAATTTCCACCATTTTGCCATCCACAAATGTGTATCAATCTATGTTTCTATCAGATATGCATTTTTCTGCTTCCTCCATGATGATTATTAAAAATATATTTTAAGCTTGCCAATTTGATAAGCGAAAACATGGTCACTGTTTCCTTGGTACCATTCCATGAAGTTAACACACATTTTTATGTGACTATTGGTGCTTTTATATCTTTTTTGCTAAACTACTTCTTTAGGTCGCTTGCCCATTCTAAAATTTGGGGTATTTATGTTCCTGATTGTTCTGTTGGACACTTTCTATCCTAGGGATATCACTTCTTTATAATATATGTTAGAAATATATTTTGCAGTTTAACACGTACTTTTTAATTATTCTTAATTGAAATTCAGATTTTTCTTTTTCTTTTTTAGACCAAACAATCTTTCTATTTATATAACTTGCCTTTAATACCATTCTTAAAAACGTCTCCTTCACTCCAATAAACAGAAAAAAACAGAAGGAAAAAAAAAAGGAAATTCCAAAGTCTCTTCCAGGTAGTCTGTGCTTTTAAAGAGATATTTAGTTACCGACTGGGATGAATTATACCAGTTCTGCTGCTGTCTCTCCCAATCTACTTACCCGCGAAGGGGTAAGTTGTTGACAACCATTTCTGATGTAAATAATGTTATTTTGCACTGCATTTCCCATATGAATTTGGGTTTCTTTTCATTTGGATCATTCGTTTCCAATGATATGTGTGTCTGTTCTAGTCCCAGAAACACAATGTTTAATAACCGCTACTTGGTAGTGTCTTGTATTTTCTGCAAGTCACCTCTTATTATTTTGATGTAAAATTTGACTATTTTATCATTTTTTGGGATACTTTGTGGGATAATTTCGTCCCACAAGTTCTTCTGAGATTTTTATTGAAATTGCTTTAAATTTATGAATTAACTTGGGGAAAAATAATTCTTCCCATCCAACAGAATTTCATGTCCCTTTTTTTTTTTCTCCAAGAGTATCATCCCCCACTTTAAGTCACACAAAACCAGGACACCCCTTGCTCTGACATTTGGAAATCTCATGCCTGGGGCTGTCAGTAGTGCAAAGGCTCATCTTTCTTCTTCCTGGATGACCCAATGATCCTTCTGGCATTGCCAAGGCCTTCCAGTGGAGACTGGGGGCTCCCTGGAAAAGTCTTCGCAGCCAAATGAGATCTGAACTTCGAACTCCAGCCCTGCCGTGAGAAAGAGAGAGAATTAATAGGCCTCTCCTATGGTCTTCGCCTTACAGGAAAGAAGACAATTTGCAGACACTCAGCCGGCAGAATTTTCCTCTAGGAAAACTGGCTAGAACTCACAGCGGCAGAACCGGTCATTTTCTTCCACCTCGGAGCAAATTCTTTTAGAGCAGCAGGAAGTGAAATGGTACTCACACTATCAATTACCCCAGCTGTTTACCTAACGGACTCAGCTGAAGAGACAGCCATTTTCAAGACCAAAGGAATATAATAAGCCCATAGTAACCCTGCAGTAACAAGCACCTCGGCAAACTCATGGTCTGATTTCAGGCGATTACAGTCTAGCTGCCAGGAAGATGCCATCCCACTGACTTATAATGCCATATTATTTATTGGGATAATTATGCTTTTCTACCCCTCAGGGGCCCAGAATCAGAGAGAGAAAGCAATTTATTCTTATTCATTCAGCATGTGAACCAATTTCAATTTAGAATAGATCTGTCCAAGATCTAGTATACTATGAGGGGGCATCCTGCAGGCTTTCGTCCCTACCCCTAAAGATTACAGGGCCTTAAAAGGCATTGTGTGAATCAGTGGGAACTTGCTTCTCCTAAGTTCAGTGAAACAAATTTCTGTTTTGTCAGAGCAGCTGTGCCGGAACGCTCACTCGCCACACCCAAATGTTAGCATCTTGTTCCTGCTCTCTGAGCTCCTTTATAATATTGTATGTATATAAATGAAAGTTAAAAGAGCACTGCAGGGCTTCCCTGGTGGCGCAGTGGTTAAGAGTCCGCCTGCCGATGCAGGGGCCACGGGTTCGTGCCCCGGTCCGGGAAGATCCCACATGCCGCGGAGCGGCTGCCCCCGTGAGCCGTGGCCGCTGAGCCTGCGCATCCGGAGCCTGTGCATCCGGAGCCTGTGCTCCCCAACGCGAGAGGCCGCAACAGTAAGAGGCCCGTGTACCGCAAAAAAAAGAGCATTGCATATATTCCACAGGACCCTGCCCAGGCATTATTATGGCAGCTGAGGAAAGAGAGGCTCAGAGTAGTTAAATGACTTCTTTGGTCTACACAAGTGAATAATTTTCTTTTCACTGAACATAATTCAATTATTTATTTAATTTCCTACCAGGCTCCCATGTCCTTGAAATCAGACATCTTCTAGTTAGATCTCAAATGCCCCAGGCTCTGGTACAGTCCTGATATACAATGGGAGTTTAATAATTGTCTGCTGAATAGGGAGAAAATATGGGGCTAGAAGTCAGTAAAATGCTGGGATCCAATCTCAGTTCTAATAAATATTAACCTTGTGAACTTGGGCTTATCACTTTTCTCTCATCTTCACTTTCCTCATCTCTAAAGTGCAGGTAATGATACCAAATACTACTAAACTTTTCTTCCTCTCCTACAGATTTGTTGTAAGAATTAAACAAAATTTAGTGTAGGAAAGGGTTTGAAATAAATTATGAAGTATAGATAAAATAAAATCCATCTTGTTAAATACTTGTTAATAGGAACTGATTAGATAAGAAGAGACCTTGATGACTCATTGCTTTCATCCCTCCTAGCATGCAGACCAGAGCTGCTTTCATGACATCAGTGTTTACTGAGTCTATTCCAGTGGATCTTTCTTTCTGACCATCTGATCTCTATGCTCTGGACCCTTTTGAGTGATGCAGGAGGAAGATCTGTGAATACAAAGGCAAAATATTCAGGTTTGATACTTGTTTTTCCAGCAATAAACCATGTGATCAAGTTACTTAAACCGTGGGCTTCAGTTTTTATTTTCTTTCCTATAAAGTAGTGATGGTGATAGGGTTGCTGATGGTATATTTGGAAGAAGAGAGTGGGATAGGAGGAAGTTGACTAGATTAGCTCTAAATTATGCTGTAGCTTTATTATTCTGTGATTCTATGATATGTGTGCTTTGAGGTTTCATTATTACGATCAAACTAGAGTTTAGAGAAAGTGGTGCGAATAAGATGGGATGCGAGGGTTTGAGTCGTATGTATAAGCACACAGGGTCACTGATAAAGAATGAATCCAGAATATCAGCTCACCTTCTGCCCCTGTAAGAAGGCGTTTTACATACGGCAGTAGGATGTAAATCCTGACCCAGGCTTGGATCTGCTTTCCCTGGGGTTAGACTCCAAATCTATCATGAAGTACCATCTAATTGGATGGCTTCCTCCCTAAAGATCCACTGGCGCTTGGCCAGAGTATCAGGACTTGAGATGTTGACTTCTTCAATGGGGGGCGTGATACCCATGGGGATGTCGTCACAGGCATCTGATGGGACATTCTGCGGCCAGCACAAACTGTTAGCCCACTGCTGTTTTTGTCCTGCTCTGTCCATTACTCCAGCTCTTTTTCCTGGAGGTGTCCCCAGCTCCAACCTTCTCCTCCATGTCTCTAATGAGCATTGTCCAGAAGCTGCAATTCTCCTGCAATATCTCTGAGAAATCCATCACCTTTTTCTGGCAGGCTTTGAACTTTGCTGCTTATTCAGAGGATGGGATCTAAAATAAAACTGGCTTACTTAGCAGTAAGAATAATACAAATTTCATAAAAATCAAAGTCCCATTTTCTCTGTTGTATTTCACGTGAGTTTCATGTGATTCACATGAGTTGCCACATTTTACCCAAAGAAATTGATACTTCGTGTGGGGAATAAAAAAACCATGCGTTCACAGTTTTCAATGTCAGCTTTTCCTGTATCAACCATGTTACTGCACCTCCTCAGGACTAGCGAGTTACAGATCCTGCTGAGGCCTGATTCATATTCATGGAAAGAGAAAACAAGCCTCTTAAGACATCCTTGAACTTTAGAGTGAAGAAAAATACCTTGGGGAGACATTTCAGCACCAGAGTGCAGCTCCGAGGCACCAAATCTATGAGAAAGCTGATGATGAAAGACAAAAACATTTTCTAGTTATGGATTTTATAAGTTAAATCCTGGGGATTAGTCCTTGGTGCCAGAAGGCTGTGAGAAGCACATGGACAAACAGAGCGATGAGCAACATTAATGACCTTTCCTATGAATAAAAGAGTTTTATTACTTTGTACCTTTGCTAAGGACAGGGGCCTAAGAAAAGGCAGGTAGGGCAGAGAAAGAGAGTTAGCTGTGACTTCCCTGGTGGAAAATATATTCCCAAAATAATTGCGCTGGGTGCTGGCATGCCACTGGAAGGGACTATGTTTTAAAACTTGTAAAATACTGAGATCCAGACTCAACTGAGGTCTCAGTACTGCCCGGCAGCCTTCTATGTTTTTTTAGACTGCTGTCTTCCATTGTTCAGAGTGGTTATTTCAAGGTTTCTCTACTTATCTCCAAGCACCCCATGCCACCTCCTCCACAGATGCCCCAGAGATGACACTGGGTCCAAGTTCATAGTAAAAGGTAACAACCATCATGTCAGAACTCCCTTGACTTCTTGCCTGTCACGTTCAGATTTACTGCCACTGGTACCCTAGAGCCAGCTAGGGCTGCTGTAACAGAGTGCCACAAACTGAGTGGCTTCAGTGGCAGAGACGTATTGCCGCACAGTGCTGGAGGCCAGAAGTCCAAGATCAAGGCTTGCTTCCTTCTGAAGTTGCTAGTGAGGGACCTGCTCCAGGCTTCTCTCCTGACTCCTGGTGGATTGCTGGGAATCTTTGATGGCTTCTGCTGCATCGCCTTGATCTCTGCCTTCATATTCACATGGTGTACTCCTTGTACGTGCATGTCTGTGTCCAAATGCCCCTTTTTTATAAGGACACCAGACATATTGGATTGGGGGCCACCATACTCCAGTATGACCTCATCTTAACTAATTACATCTGCAATGACCTATTTCTAAATTATGTCACATTCTGAGGTACTGGGGGGTGGGGTGTTAAGACTTCAGTATATGAATTTGAGGGAGATGCAATTTAACTCATAACAGGTACCCTGCCTCATCGTTTCAGAAGTTCTGTTCCGATTCTCTGTGGCTACTCCTTCCACAGCTATTATGACGTCCAACCATTCCTGTCTTTATAGAAACATGGCCCAAGGAGGTATCATTTTTATTCCCAATAACTACAATTGCTCCGTCTATACCAGCTCTTCCCAATCAACATACAAACAAGTTCACTGCTCTCCCAGTTCAAGAAACAAGTGCAACAACACAAGCTCCCCATGGTCTTGCAACCCACGTCAGCTTTGACCCTGCATTCTTTACCCTGCAGCCTACTTCAGCTCTGTCCACTGCTAGCTCCTATTTATCAGCTCACTCCAACCTGGCCGTCATTCTCACCCCTTCACTGAAACTGTTCTTGCTAAGAACTGTGAATGACTTCCTTTTTGCTCCATACAATGGCCTCAATAGGCTTCATCTCACCTGACTCTTCATCATGACTTCATATCAGTGACCTACACTGACCCTGGAAGTGGTCACCGATTTCAGCCTCCACATCTCCCCATTCTCCTGACACCGTGTTGTCTTGGTTTTCTTCCTACCTCATGGGCTGCTACATCACAGTCTTGCTGCCTCATCTTTCTTTGTCAATCCCTTAAAATGTCAGCATTTCTCAGAGTCCCACCCTCAATACTCTAGACTCAAACTCCTCCAGACTCCAGTGACCATGTGTATGCTGTGACTCTCAAATATTGTTCAAGCTTGGATGGCTCTCCTGAGCTCCAGACCTACATATCTAATATCTATGGTCATCTTCAGGTGGATATCCGCAGCCAGCTCAAACTCGGGTTGTTCCAAATTGAATTCATCACTGATTATTCAGACCTATTTTTCTATCTAAGCCCAATATCTCAATCCATGGTCCTGCAATTTTTCCCAGTGTCTAATCCAGAGGCCTTGGATTCTTCTTTACTTTCTTCTTTCCCACACACCACCTCCAACCACACATATTCTTTAGATTCTCTTTTGTTACCTTTCGGATTCTCCAGTTCTGCTTCTGGCAGTAACTTATTTCAGGCTGAAAGCTAATGATTGAGATAACTGGAATACCACCCTGTGACTTCCTCAACCAATCAGAGGAGGGTTACACACCCTGAAGCCCTCCTCCCAAATTTTGCCTATACAAACTTCTTCCTGAAACCCATTGGAGTGTTCGAGTCTTTTGAGCGTGAGCCACCCATTCTCCTTGCTTAGCCCTTGCAATAAACCATTCTCTGCTGTAAACTCTGACATTTCAGCTTGGCCTCACCATGCATCAGGCACACAAGCTTGGGCTTGATGAAAAAACTACATTTAAAAGCTGTGCATTTTGTTGTGTGCCTTTTGTATACCTCTATAATTTTAAAATATTTTTAAAGAAATGCCCCCTCCCCCCATCAACGCGGATGTGAAGTCATAAGATCATGAACTTGAAGCCACGGCATAAGAGGAACATGACGAGTGTGAATCAGGTTCACAGAAATCAGATAGATGATTATCCTGTCTAGATATGTGAACATCTTCCCTCTGGTACATATAAGAAAATGCACACAAGTTGTGAAGATTACTAATTATTGCCCAACAGGAAACACTGACATTTTAAAAGTTTCTAGGGGTTCTTACGTATAGGTTCTACACTTTGTATCCAAGAAAGAAGGGCTTGGGGCTGGGCAGACACTTGCCCAGCTGAGGATTTGATGAAAAATTAAGTGTCAAGCACTTCTTAGATGAGATATGTATTCTGCAGCCATTTGCTCTACAAGTATTGGCTAAATGACTACCGTCCTCTCATAGGAGAAAGGGTAAGGTGTCCCTGAAGTAAAAGGAGACAGGTAGGATTTTTGAAACATGATGGTTACATGAGTCTAATATTAGCCTTACATGTGTCCGTGTGCCTTAAGCGCAAACAAGAGCACCGGCCAGCAATTTTCAATAGTTCTCTGGAGGTTAATGCACTGGCTTTCAGCAAGATCGGACACAGCACAGAACAAGGTGTTGTGTTATTAAATACTTGATAATCACAAATAGGTTTATGGTAGAGAAGATCTGATTTGGAAACTACATAGAATGGAATGATCTGTAACTCGCATTAAAAACAAATATTAAGAAAACACTGCATTTGCCTATAGGCTTTGTCCTGAAGGTCAAATATATCTAATCCTTATTATCCCAGCTCTACCTCTGAGGCCCTGGGTCTTCTGTAGTCAATGAGTCTCCTATGTTCTGTAGTTAATGGGCGTCAAACACAGGCAGAGGTAAGATGGAGAAATGAGCTGAGATGCAGAGCAGAGGGAATTCTCTGGGCTTCCCTGCTGAGAGGAGATAGTCAGTCTTTGGGGTGGGGGGGGCAGAGACACGGCAATCAGCCTGCAGAGTTCTGTGGTTCAATGCAAATGCATTCTCTGAAGCTCCTCCCGTTTACAGCTATACTCTCACAGATGCCTAGCAGTATTCTCAAAATCCAATGCTCTTCAACACTCACAGATGACAAGCCCCAAACAAGTGCCACCTTTCCCAGTATTAGAATTATCACCAATACACCAGAGATAAGGAACACAATATAATACAAACACTAGTTACATAAACTCTTGTGAATCAACTATACAACACAAGTAGTTCAGAGAAGCTGGACAAAGAATGCAGAGAGGTAATTTGCAAAAGAAGAAATGCTAGTCTCTAAATTACATTAAACAGATCCAAGGGTCACTAGTGAGCAAGTTAAAGCAAAATGAGCTAGGGCTTTTCAAGTCTCAGTCTGGTGATGATTTGGAAAACAGCCGTGGGAGTACCGCCAGACAAGCCTCGCGGGACATTTAGTCCTGTCCAAAACATCCATAAGACCTTTGGTCCATGCCAAAATATCCTTGATATTTGTTCCTATCCAAAATATCCCTGAGCATATGTAGTCCATGCCGAGTTGTAGAAACAGACAGTGGTGATGATTGTACATTTTGAATATAATTAATGTCACTAAATGGCACACTCAAAATGGTAAAAATGGCAAATTTTGTGTTATGTATATTTTAAGACAATACAAAAAAATTTTTTTTAAGTCTGTAGACAAAATATGTAGAAAAGGGTGTTACGAAGTTGTGTCACAGAGTTAATATCAATATTGTGTTGTTTTTTTCCTGGTTTTTGTGATGTTTGAGGTAAATTTTAGCTTTTATATTTTGTAGTTTGTTGTGATTTCTCAATTTGAATAAATTTTAATATTGTTAAAACAAAAAACCTAGATAGAGCCAACGAGTAGCTGATATAGTTGTGCCCCATATGATATACTTGAGGAATAGCTAACTGTTCGACCTCCCTCTGTCTTGTTTAATCCTGCAGCATCCTTGGGCCGTGGGTACCAGTATCCTTTATCGGTGATTAGGAAAGTGAGCTCAGGAGATGAAGGGACTTGCATCCAGTTCCCTCTGATTCTGAAGCTTGTGCCAATAATCACTGCATGACACTGCCTCTCATTTGAAAACTAGTTTAGGGTATAATATGGTTGAAGAAAATAAGCTCTGTGCCCATTCTATAGTTTTATTTTAAGCAAATATATGCAAATAACTGAAAATTTTAGACTGAAAACAATGAGTTTTCCCTCTGAAAGAAAAAGCTGCTGTCCTGTCCTGGCTTAGTCACTGACAAGTCGGGGAGCGCAGGCAAAGCCATTTAGCCACTTTGGGCCTCAGCGACGGCATCCGTAAGAGCCAAGTCGATAATATTTATCGAGTGGCCACAAGGCTCAAGACCCCGAGTGAAGGTCTGAAGGATGCAGAGGCAGCGTCAACAGCTCTGCTCCCGGCAAACTCAGGATCTAGTTGAGCAGAACAGAAACACCCACGAAAGCTGCCGGGAGCCGGAGGACAGACCATCAATTCTGTACGGAGAGGCAATGCTTGATGAAGTGTGAGAAGGCAATTGATAGGCATGTAACTGAGTCACCAGCCTTTGTGTCTTTGGGGCTCGGGGCTCGGGTTCCCAGGAGCAGTCAGTGAAATCGGTTTTTCTGGTTAGCTGTTTGGGTGAACGCCTGCTTTGCTCTCTTTAGTTCTCATCGTCTGCGTTGAATGATCTCAAGTGCCTGTAGGTGATTTACAAGGGATGGGAGAGGGGAAGGTCTAGTCTCCATCCTCATGCACAGTCCAGGGTGGCATACCCTGGTGCGCGTGCACACTCCAGAAAAGGTGAAGTGCTTTGCTTTCAGTTCTCAGTAGAGGAATGGCACTGTACAGAGCATGAGAAAAGTAGGAGGCTAGCAGGGAGACCCTCATGCACACTCAGGTCTGTGCATGTCCTAACCCAGAGCCTCCCTGCCCCCCACTACCCCGCTGCTTGCACCGACAGACCAGTATGTGGACTTTCTCTCACTTACAGGCTCCAGGGAGTAGCTATCAGACTCTCTCTCTCCTCCCCTCTCTCCCTTTCTCCCTCCCTCTTTCCCCTTCATGGCCCCGCCCCTAAAAGTTGCTCGCTTCTTCCTTTAAATCCCCTTATCCCTTGCAGTCTTGATCTCCAGCATTCTCGGGCTGGCCCTCCCTCACTGTTTCTCCTTGGTCTCAGAAAGCTTAGAGCGAGCTGTGAGTCACTCTCTTCCCTTTGCCCTTCGTTTCTGCTGTTGGTTTGGTGGAGGTAGTTGTGAGGGAACTTTGGGTCCTAAGAATGCGCGAAGTTAGAACCGTCATTTTTAAAGAAAGAGATTCTGAACGGCACCCTTTTTGTCTTTCCCTAACCTTTAATTACACCCCAAGTTATGTTATCTTTATTTGTCTGTTATTAATTCTTGACCTTTTTCCAAACTTGACAGCTCAAAGGGCCACAGATAAAAGACCATCCCAGCTCAGATACAAAAGAGAGACAGGTTTTTTGGCAGAGAGAATAGACATGGCAAAGACGAAGAGATGGGAATGTACACAGTACATTAAAGGTATGGAAATAGTCTAGTCTCTGCAGTGAGTGGGGTCCTGGCAGATGGTGGTAGGAAATGAGTTCTCAGAAGTACAGTAGGGACACCCCGTGAGAGATCTTGAGTATTTCAAGTCGACCTGGTGGCTTTCACTCTGTAGCAAATGGGAGGTGACCATGAAAAGTTTCTGGACAACTGATGATATGACTGTGTCTTTGTTTTGCTTAATTCTGATGGTTTTGTAGAATGAATTAAAGGGGAGAGAATCTAGGAAAATAGTGTTTTCAGTAATTCAGCAAATATTTATAAACTGCCTACAGTCTGCCAGGTACTGTACTAAGCGCTGAAATAGATGGTGAACAAAATGGACAAAAATTCCTGCCCTCACAGAGTTGAAGGGTTATGGGTTAGAATACTGTGGGGCTGTTGTGGCCTAAATGTGCCCGGAGTTTGGGAGACAGGTGAGAACTACAGAGCTGAGAGACATCAGAATACAAGTGATAATGAAAACCATTAGTAGGGTCATCCAGAAAGAATATGTAGGGTTAGAAGAAGAGAAAATGAAGCTCAGAACTTTGGAGGAAATATACCTTTAGCATCAAAAAACAAGAAATTAATGAAGGACCGAGAAAGAGTCATCAAAGAAGTAACAGGAGAAGCAGGAGAGATGGATGCTTTGGAACTCAGAGGAGGCAAGTGTTTCAGGAAGGGATGAGTAGACGTAAGTATAGGAGGGAGCTCAAGGCGGCTCAAGAGAAGGTCGAGCCAGGATAGAAGCCCTGAGCACGCAGCTTCATTAGGGGAGAAAGGGGCATTGGGGATGCCTGATTGCATGAAAGGAGCAAAATAAATGGGAGGCAAAGAAGTACTACAGGGCATTCACGAGCTCTGTATTTCTTAACTTAAGTTTAGGTGTATTAGAAAGAGTAGTTTTTAGGTGTTCTGTGACTGACTCTGTGACACTTATTTGACAAAGTTCCTTTTCTATAATTTGCCCCATGAACCCCAAGAGACTAAATGTAGGGGATGCAGAAGAATCGAACCTCTTCCCAAGGCCAGCAGGGAATGTTCGAGAGACGTCTTGCTCTCACTCCTCACTGAGTTGAGCCTCAATCCCTTCCCCACTGTCCATAGAAAAGATTTGAGAACTGCGGTCCCAGCATCTTAGGACATGGCATGGATGTGTTTCCTCTTTCATAGCGCTACAAGGACGTGGCTTCAGATGAAAGACAACATTCCAATAAAGGCTCCTTTGTGGTCAAGACATCTAGAGGCTTTTTGACTGCAGAGCTCTTGAACATCCTACAGAAAACAGGGGCCCTTGGACATTTCAGCATCAGTATTTCTGAGGCATCAGAAATCAGTAAATAATCTTCTTTGGATCATAATAAACGGAGTGAACCTCAGCTAAGAGTTCGTACTTGGACCAGATTTAAGGGATCAATAACTCAACCTTCCTCCCGTCCACAGGATGGCACAGCTCGATGCTGTCATAGGAACACCCAGCACCCCTTTTTGTTTATTGGCTTCAAATTGCCTCTTCTGTCCTCCCATGGCAGTTTTCAGTGAGTTTTGTGGCCAGCTCACACTAATTCATTTGTTCAAGTCTGCCCCCTTCGGTTTTCCACAGAGGCTACAAAATTAAATGGTTCTGAAGAACCTAGGGGCAGGACAGGAATAAAGATGCAGACGTAGAGAATGGACTTAAGGACACGGGGAGGGGGAAGGGTAAGCTGGGACGATGTGAGAGAGTGGCATGGACATAAACACACTACCAAATGTAAAATAGATAGCTAGTGGGAAACAGCAGCATAGCACAGGGAGATCAGCTCGGTGCTTTGTGACCACCTAGAGGGGTGGGATAGGGATGGTGGGAGGGAGACACAAGAGGGAGGGGATATGGGGATATATGTATACGTATAGCTGATTCACTTTGTTATACAGCAGAAATGAACACAACAATGTAAAGCAATTATACTCCAATAAAGATGTTAAAAAACAAATTGTCAGTACCCATAACCGCCTGACCTTTTCAAGTGGAAAAGTTCAGAGACTGGCTGATTGGGACTCAGAGGTAATTCTGCCAGGAGCAACTCTGGCCTCAAACAGTCAAGGTAAATATTTCAATAGCTAAATCATCAGTCAGAGAGCTTGGGCCAAAAAACTACAAATGAGGAGCAAGACACAGGATGTCACAGGTAGAGTAAATTTAACAGGAAAGTTACAGAAATGACATTTCTTAAGAATACAACTTTGGGGGCTTCCCTGGTGGTGCAGTGGTTGAGAGTCTGCCTGCCGATGCAGGGGACACGGGTTCGTGCCCCGGTCCGGGAAGATCCCACATGCCACGGAGCGGCTGGGCCCGTGAACCATGGCCGCTGAGCCTGCGCGTCCAGACCCTGTGCTCCGCAACGGGAGAGGCCACAACAGTGAGAGGCCCACGTACCAAAAAAAAAAAAAAAAAAAAAGAATACAACTTTGTCAGAAGAGGAGCTTTGAAGTAGAATAATCTAAAACCCAATAAATGACTGTTTTCAAGGGAACTCGGGAGGATGAATGCAAGAATGTGTGAGGGCCTCCATTCATCCTGGACTTTGCACTGTAAGTGCTACATCATCACAAGGGTCCAATTTATTATTTAAAAAGTACTCAAAAATTTTTTTTCAGTCTTATTGGATTGTTCGGTAGCACCAGTAGAAAACAGGCCAAGAAATGCTTTAGTGGATGAGAAAGGAAAAATAAAGTCATAACCATGTGGCTTGAAAAGCCCTCAAAATTCTAGTATCCAAGAGAAATAAACAAACTGGAACCGACTGTAGCTGAAATCCCCATCGTGAAAGTTCTATAAATATAGAAGGGTATGAGAATAGAGAGTGAAAAATATTCCCATACATCCATGGCCAACTGATCTCAACAAGGGTGCCAAGACCATTCAATAAAGAAAAAACGGTCTCTTCAAGAAATGGTGCTGGGACAGCTGAACACCCACATGGAAAAAAATGAAGTTGAACACTCACCTCACATCATATACAAAAGTTAACTTCAAATGGATCGATGACCTAAACAGAAGAGCTAAAACACTTTAAAAAAAAAAACATAGGGGTAAATCTTCATAACCTTGGACTTGGCAATGGGTTCTTAGATATGATACTAAAAGCACAGAAAAAAAGAAAAAAATAGGTAGATTGGACTTCACCAAAATTGAAAATGTTCACAACAAAGGACATTATCAAGAAAGTGAAAAGACAACTTACACATGGGAGAAAATATTTGCAAATCATATATTTGATAAGGGTCTAGTTATGCAGAATATATAAAGAAACTTTACAGCTCAAGAGTAAGAAGATAAACAACACAATTTTGTAAACGGCCAAAGGACTTGAATAGATATTTCTCAGAAGAAGCGATCCAAACGGCCAGTAAGCATGTGAAAAACTGCTCAACAACATTAGTCATTAGGTAAATTCAAGTCAAAACCACAGCGAGAGACCACTTTTCATTCACTAGGATGGCTATAATCAGAAACAAGAAAATAACGACTGTTGTTGAAGATGTGGAGACAGAGAAACCCTTGTACATTTGCTGCTGGAAATGTAAAGTGGTACAGCTGCTGTGGAAAGCAATTTGGTGCCTCCTCCAAAAATTAAGCATAGGGGCTTCCCTGCTGGCGCAGTGGTTAAGAATTCGCCTGCCAATGCAGGGGACACGGGTTCGATCCCTGGTCTGGGAAGATCCCACATGCTGCGGAGCAACTAAGCCCGTGCGCCACAACTACTGAGCATGCGCTCTAGAGCCCGCGTGCCACAACTACTGAGCCCGCATGCCACAACTACTGAAGCCCACGCACCTACAGCCCATGTTCCGCAACAAGAGAACCCACAGCAATGAGAAGCCCGTGTGCAGCAACGAAGACCCAATGCAGCCAAAAATTAATTAATTAATTAAATTTTAAAAGTTAAGCATAGAATTATCATATGACCCAGCAATTTTACTCCTAGGTATTGATATATACCCCAAAGAATTATAAACAGATACTCACAAATACATGTACATGCACATTCACAGCAGAACTATTGACAGTAGCCAAAAGTAGCCCAAAATTTGGGAAACAACCCAAATGTCCATCAACGGATGAGTGGTGTATACATATAATGGAATATTATTCAGCCATAAAAAGGAATGAAGTGTGAACACAGGCTACAACATGGATGAACCTTGAAAACATTATGCTAACTGAAAGAAGTCGGGCACAAATAGTTACATATTGTATGATTCCAATTATATAAAATATTCAGAATAGGTGAATCCATAGATGCAGAACCTAGCTCAGTAGTTGCCCGGGGCTTGGAGGAGGGGAGACTGGGGAGTACTTGTACTGAGTACGAGGTTTCCTTTTGAGTGATGACAATATTTTGGAACGAGATACAGGTCGTGGTTGCACCATGTTGTGAATGTCTAAATGCCACTGAGTTGTTCACTTTAAATTGTTCATTTTATTTTGTGTGAAGTTCACCTCGAAAAAAATTTTTTAATAGAGAGGTATGGTTCATAAAATTGAAGTCATGAATTCTATACAGAACGACTTGGACTTTCTCTTTCAGGAAGCATTCAAGCCTTGTAATGTAAAGAAACATGTTCTCATAAAGCTTGGCCCAGGGAAATATGTGAAGTAGCTTTCGAGACTTTTTCCTCTCCATTCCGTCCCACAGAAGCTGTGGGTGGTTTTGAGGACAGTCTTCCCCTCAGTTTCGTCCCCTCAGGAAATCTCACGCATCTTCTGTGCTTTTAACTTGGGATTCCACGGAGGGACAGCGGATAGTAAAGGGCTCATGAAGTACACCAGTAAATGCATTCCCACTATAGCCATGTGCTTCTTCAAGGAGTTTATTCAGACCCATTCTTCAAGGCTCTGTTACCCTCCTGGGAAGCCTGTCCAGTGTCCTTGGGCAGAATTCCTCCTTCTCTGAACTAGCTCGGCTTGTTCATGCCATTAGTCTCACTGCTGTAGGCCACCTGTCAAAGCTCGGTGTCTAGCCGAGTGCCTGATATACAAGTCGTATCAATGCAATCACTTATCCCTGTCGGATAATAACATGTCTCAAACTCAGTACAAATGCACTTGTTCCGTAGTAATATAAGCGTCAGTGTGAGTGTGTGCATATGTGTGTGTGCAGGTGTGTTTGTGTAGGTGGTGTGTTGGGCAGAATATATTGGGATGGCCAAAAAGTTCATTCGGGTTCTCTGTCGCATCCTGTGGGAAAACCCTGGGAAAACCCGAACAAACTTTTTGGCCACCCCAGTATTTGCTTGTGGAAGCCTCTTCATGAACATGGGTCATCTCACCAGAGGACCTCCTGTCAATGCCGGTGGGCATATCAGTCTTGCTGCCACAGAATTTCTGTCCTTCAAAGAGTAAATGTATCATTCAGAAACCAATGAATTTAACCTAATTCTGCCTTCGAAATAAATGGGGAGCTGCTTCACCTGAGGCTGGCTCTCTAAGATGGAGAGGGGGAGGGACTGGAGAAAGGTGCTTGGCGCATATCCAGTCACTTATTTCTGGGGGACTGTGGTGACCAGGAGGCAAAGAAAACCACCTACCGCTACCGGAGAGGCTTGGGAGCCATCAGTCTCTGGCAGCATCCTTCTGAGAGGGGGAACAGAGAGAGGGAGTGGGGAAATGCAAGAGAGGAAATGCAATCACTAAAGCAGAAATATCTTTTCCTGTCCAGATCCAGAGTCAACCCAGTTACTTCAATTTTTTCATCGTATCAACTCTCTCTGAAAAAATGTCTGTTCTGAATGTGAATTCAGAACCTTGTGTGGAAGGTAGCTTGGTGGTGATGGGACTGGAAGAGTCTGGGGAGTGAGCTGGGCCATTAGAGCGTGCGTTCCCAGCACCCAGACGCCATGCTCCACAGGGCAGAGCAAGGGGTAATTTATTTAACCTAAAATTCCAGATGTGATACATTCCTATTTCACCGAACACTACTGCTGCTGCTACCGTCCACAGCACACCTTGCTTCTAACAGCTTCCAAGGACCTTGTAGTTTATCTCTTCCACTAAACCCTCAGGGGAGGAGTCATCTATCTTGTGTGTGTGTTTTGCTAATAGGTTTGCAATTGTTTTCACTCAATTCTTGTGATGGGTCTTACCAGCTCAGACCACTGGAAATCATTTCTTTTTTTTTTTTCTAACATCTTTATTGGAGTATAATTGCTTTACAATGGTGTGTTCGTTTCTGCTGTATAACAAAGTGAATCAGCTATACATATACATATGTTCCCATATCTCCTCCCTCTTGAGTCTCCCTCCCACCCTCCCTGTCCCACCCCACTGTAGCTTCCTCTTACCTCATCTAGGTGACTCTTCTGAGGAAAGCTGCGATGAAAAAAGTCGGCTCAAGTTTGTGATTTTGATAAGAAAAGATGAGAAGAAGTTGGCGTCTGGGGCATGGGCCATACAGGGCGGTGGGAGCTGCCAGAAAGTGGGTACATGGTTGCTACACAATTTTAAAACTATAGTAAAATCAACACAAAGTCAATTTATTACCACTATGTGGCCGCAATTCTCAACCATGTCAGTGTTATAATACTCCTTCCTGCCAGGGCAAACCAAACAATTGGCTTGACCACGTTTAGCGTGTTCCTGAACTCCTCACTGTAAAATATTTTTGAATGTAGAAACATAGAGTATTAAGACCAAAAGGCAGCCTAGGTATTCTTTCATTCTTCTTTCATTACCTTCTTTCATTATTATGTCCACAGGTAGAGATCATGTTTACTAAGACCTGCCCCTGCCCTTGAGAAGCTTGTACATCAAAGAAAGAGCAGCTAATGACTTTCTCAAGGTCACCTGAATGCTGAAAGGCTGAGTCAAAGCAGGATCATGATATTTTCAAATGACCTTCCTTCCTTGAGGGGTTTAGAGAAAGTAGAACCACACAAACGGCAGGGCCTTGAAACACCTTCCAACTTTGACCCAACAAAAAGAGTTTAAAACTCTTGATATTCTTAATGAAAAATGTGTTCTGGGTTTTGCTTTTCCCCTTGGTACACAGATATTTCCAGGAACCTGGCAACGGCTCCTCCGAACACTTGGTATAGGGAGATTTCTCCAGCAGCACAATTGCATTTTGACGTTTCTGCCTCAAAGTTAGTACTAACAGTTGTCTCCCCAGGTGCCTGAGCTGAGGCAAGTCCCATCACAACACCGCCTCAAATGACTTTTAATTAAACCGAACTCAGTCAGTGGTGACTTATGCTTTTTGTGCTTCTGTTTTCTACAACCGAGGTTCTATTTATAAACCAGTTAGTCATATGGGCCACTGGATTTGGAACCTAATTAGAGCTGTGTATTATGGCTTGGTGGCCCCAAATGTTGGCATTGCTTTCCTAGGAGGCAGGTTAATTCATTGCTTGTGAAGTGCCGGCTGCACTTGCCTCTCCGGGTTTGTCTGTTGATTCCAATCTTGGGATGCATTTCCTCCAAAAGCCCCAAACCACACACCACTCTGAGGCCACTTCTCTTCGCTTAATGGTCAAAGTGTGTGTTGTGATCCAGGTAGGTGACGACAGCTCCCACATGCCAGCCAGCAGCCATCAGTGACTCGAGATGGGCTTTGGGAAGGTCCCCGGTCAGCACGCCGGGCTCTGATAACTGCACAGCCTGATGGTGCTAACAGTCTTCAAGGTTAAGGCCCATTCCTCCTCCCATTTTGGATGGAAGCCAGGATTTAAATGAAAGAAAGAAAGAATAGGAAAAAGAAATCAAATAGAAATTCAACCGCGGGAGTCAAGGGCAAGTGAAACTGATTTTAAAGAGCTGGCTTCCAGCCACAGAAACAGAGTTGAGGTGGAAACTGTGCTCTTGGTCAAATCGCAGCCACTGCTGAGGAGAAGTCTGTAATGAGAACGTGGACAAAAATGCTTCATTTTTAGCTTGCCAGTGTCCTGAAGACTAAGGCAGTGACGCATCCTTTGAAATTAAAAATTGCTCCCAGAGTAGTTCTGTCTGCCTGAAATGTAAGAAAGAGGCACTAAAATCAGGGCAAAGTGGGAGGGTGGTGGGAAGAAAAGCACAGCTTGAATTTTATAACTCCACATTACTCTTTAGTATTTGATTTCTCTAAAGTCATATACTTTGCACTGTGTAAATAGGATATCCAAATTTAGACATTATAACGCCACTTATGTAACTGACTGCAAACAATGTAAGATTTATTGAGAGGTGACATTGCCTTGTGATTAGGGGAGTTGGTGCTAAAGCCAGAATGCCTGAGTTTGAGTGTTGGCTTTACCACTTCCTAGCTATGTGATTTCAGGCAAATTGCTTGACCTCTCTGAGCCCCAATTTGTTCATCTGTAAAACGGGAATCATACTAATAGTACCTATGTCATAGTGCATAAAATGACTGCTATATGTAAGTGGCCTAAGGCAATATTTGAACATAATAAGTCCTATATAAAGTGTTTTCTTTTTGGTATTAAGTGTTAATAACATTTTCTGCCACCTCTTTTAGTTATCTATTTAATTTTCCTCAAAAATCATCAACACAAAATATCCATGTGGGAAAAAAATGAATTTTGAGCCATATTAATATTATATACAAAAATTAATTGAAGGGCTTCCCTGGTGGCGCAGTGGTTGAGGGTCCGCCCGCCAATGCAGGGGACACGGGTTCGTGCCCTGGTCTGGGAGGATCCCGCATGCCGCGGAGCAGCCGGGCCCGTGAACTGTGGCCGCTGGGCCTGTGCGTCCGGAGCCTGTGCTCTGCAACGGGAGAGGCCACAACAGTGAGAGGCCCGTGTACCACAAAAAAAAAAAAATTAATAATTCCAGGTAAATTGTAAATATAAATGCTAAAGTTTCCACATAAATCTCTTCTAAAGGAAGTTGAAAAATAAGATCTTCAGGACTGTGGTAAGGCGAAAACAATTTTAAGCAGGACATAAAAACACTATAAGAAAAAAAAAAAAAACACCAGAAAATTAGACTACTTTAAAATGAAGAACTTCTGTTGGTCAAAAAATATGTTGAAAGAGGAAAATACAAGCTGCAGAGTGAGAAAAGAATGATGCAAAGACAGTTACATAGAGTCATATCCAGAATATACAAAGAACTACAATTCAACAAGAAAATATCAGACAATACAATAGAAAACTGGACAAAAGACTAGCAGAGACACCTTACAAAACATAATATCCAAATGCCCCAGATAAAAAGATGTTCAGTGTCACCAAATTTAAGTGTTAACCACATTAAAATCCTTTCTATACCTAACCAGAATGGCTAAAAAAAAAATGCAAAACACTAAGTGCTGGTGAGGGTGTAGAGCAATTGGGACTCTTACACACTACTGGTAGGAGTGTACATGGGAACAACCATTGTGGCAAACTGTTCGGCAGTGTCTACTAAAACTGACCCTGTGTATATCCTACGACACAGAAATTTCACTTCTAGATTTTTAGTCACAGGTATATGCCCCAAAATGTATGTATAAAAATGTTTATATCATTATAATTATTAATAGCCTCAAACTAGAAATAACTCAAATTCCAACAGTAGAAAGAATGAATAAATTATGACATAGTCCTAAAATGAAATACTACAAAATAGCAACAAAAATGAACAAACTATTGTATGCAAAAATGGGGAGAAATCTCAAAAAACCAAACTTGAATGAAATAAGCCAGACATACAAAATAGCGCTTGTTGTATGGTTCCATTTATATAAAGTGTAAAAAACCCCTAAGTTATGACGCCGAAAGTTAGGATGGTGGATATCTTTAGGGAGAGGGGTTAGTTATCAGAGGAGACAAAGAGTGGGGCAGTACTGAGAGGCTAGTAGTGTTTTATATTTATTCAGTGATGGTTTCAATGACGTGTTCTTGAGAAAATTCATTGAAGTATACACTTACATTTTGTGTATTTCTTTTACATATGTTATACTTCATTAAAGAAATTTTACTTGAAATTATTAAGGCTATGGAATTCTAACAAATAAACGTGCTAAACAACAAATTTGACCTTCAGGTCTTAACATTGGGTTATAATCTATTTACCTCTAAATTGAACTGAGCATGTGTAAGTATGTGTGTGTGCATTGCTAGAATGTAAGTTCCTTGAAGACAGAGCTTTTTGACTGATGATTTGCTTCTCCTGTCTCTGGCTGCTTCAATAGTGTCCGATACGTAGTAGGCACTCAATAAATATTTGGTGAATGCATGAATGAAAAAAATACCTTGCATTTGATAAATTAAAAGAAAGTTCATTTAATACTGTATTCGTGGGCCCGGAAAATAGAGGTAGTTACTTCCCAGGAGGTATAAGTATTATGATTGATCTACTTTTCTGTTTCCTCCAGCCATTTTTTCTCAAGCAGCATTCATAATTGGAGAGAGTGATACATGAGGAACAGTCAAGAGTGGGAACCAGTGTGCAAGGCCATGAAACATGAAGGAAATTAATTTCTGAGCCCACCAAGATATCTCAGTATCTATCATTTAACAGAATACATACATTCCAGTAAAGACAACTCTAAAGCAATTTGTTTGGTAAAAGGAAATCTATTTTCCTATCGGAACTCTAAGAAGAAGTTGAACAGGTGTTTTTACAGGAAAAAAGCCTACAAGAAATGAGGGTTAAGAAAAGTCTTCTAGCGGGAAAAGGTACAAGATGGCGGGCAGTCAGCTTCAAGACATACTAGAGTAGACTTTCTGGCTGCTGTCAGTCTCACCTTGTTTATTATTTGTCTGCGTAGGTTTCCCAGACTCAGCATTCTCTATACCCAATCAGGGAACACGTTTCCATGAAATTCTGGCTTCTCGATCTCCTCTTTGGGTTTGGGTATTTTCCATATGTAATGAAGCTGGGCTGTAACGGCGTGCTTCACCTGTATCAATAATGATGTCACATTTTAGCTTTAAAATCCCTCGAGTTTGAAGTTAAGGGTTGTATGAAAGAAATTTCTAATTTGGTAAATTCAAAATCAGGTAAATCAACCTCAATTTTCCTAATGGCTCAACTTGTATAATTTGTACACATAGATTCTAAAGCAGTTGAGTCAGAGCGCCTGAGGGAGCCACACGGTCCACAATGGTCTTAGCCTCTTAGGAGAGCGGGGGAGTCAAGCCAGAGTCTGAACCCATGTCTGCGGCTCTTGTTTAGGGAGTGACCATAAGCCTCAGTTTCCTCATTTGTAAAAAAGAGATTAAATTTCCTAGCTTGATGCTTTAATGAGTTAGTGTATGTGCCCCACAGATTAGAAGCTCAGTGAGTGGTACCAGCTTCTTCTTCATCATCATCATCACCATTTGCATCCAAACAGCCAGAAAGTAGCCAAGTCCTGTGAACCCAATGAACCAGCAGTTACTGCTGGTTGCAGTCTGGATGGCAGAGAACTTGAATTTAGCTTCGTTTTAGCTGAGTTAGTTTAGCAGCCTGGCCTGAGACATTACTCAATAGGAGAGACCAGCTATTAGAAAGGCTGTTTCTGGTTCTGTTTTTGAAGAGCAACTCATCACCATGCTTCATCTGCACAATGGGGATGAGAACCCACCTCCACTCACCGCAGGAAGCATTTCAACACTGCCCATCTTGGAAACTGGCTGTGCAGTAAGCAGAATTAGCAAAGCAGGCAGCAGGGAAGTAGGAAGGCCCTTGGGTTGCTTGTTGGAAGCTGAGAGCTGGAAATCATTTTCTCTGATCTATTGCCTAGAGAGCACCATGAGCCAGCTGGCCTGAGAAGATAAGGGAACTGTTCTTCTCCAGCCTGGGTGGTGCCATTACCTAACAAGGAGTTGGGAAAGATGCTCAGGGAGCGGTACTTTCACTGTGTGCCAAAGTCTGCCCGCGTTTCATCTGGATTCCAATTTTTATCCTTTGCCACGTTTTAAAAATTATTTTAGATCTTCCCTGGAGGAAGGAACCACAATTTCTCCAGCTCTTCTCAGACAATTTGTTCTAAGTGTAAAGGATTGGAGGTGGGGGTGGGAACAGACATGGAATTAGCCAAATTTGAGAATTTTTAAAAATGCCTATATTTTAAAAAATGACTTGGAATCACTTTGGAAATCACAGTAGCTTTGCAGAAATGCTGTAATGCCCTGCATCCCCTCCTTGTTCTGTTTGTGTTAGACCCAAACGGTCTACGAAGGATTCCAACTCGCCCAAGAACCGCCAAGAGTCGAGAGCCGCTGCAACACGCAAGACGTTTATTAGGAGCCGATGTACCGGGGTTCCCTGAACCTCACGCAGGAGGCCGATGGGGAACCCCTAAAAGCGGAATCACATACTTTTTATAGGTTTATTTACTCATAGGGCGGGTATATTCTCACAATGATTGGGTAAATGTGGTGACTTTTGAATTCATTGGCTTAGGAACTTTTGTCCCACCTTCTGGCCGTTATAGTTGTCTGTTCATTGTGGCGGTTAGGGCGTATACCTGTTACGGGCAACTGGAAAATTACCCGCTGTCTGGCAAGTCCCCGTCAACTGAAAAACTCCAAGAATTGGTTTCGATAGGGAGAAGGAGTGGCGCACGATAGGGAGAAGAATTGGTTTCGATAGGGAGAAGGAGTGGCGCACGATAGGGAGAAGAATTGGTTTATGGGAACAAGTGAGGGGGTGGAAAGTCCCTAAAGGCCCCACATTTGCACGCTTGCTCTTGAGGCCATATGCTGCCTTAATAGAAGCAGTGTTTGGAAAACTAAGAGGAAAAAGAGGAAGCAATTGGTTTTCACCTCTGTAGGATGGTGGCCTAAGAATGGAATTGAGCATTGTGATGGGCAATTTTGTGTCAACTTGACTAGGGCGTGGTGTCCATTTGTTTGTTCTAAGACCAATCTAGATGTTGCTGTGAAGATATTTTTTTAGATGTGATTAACATTTAAATCAGTAGATACAATTCTGACCCCAGTTCCAATGTGTGGGTTTTCCAGCGCCACCAAGCAATTCTCCAACACCAGCTGGGTGTCCTACAACTCAACTCAGTTCTGATGTTATCTACCAGGAGATAGCAGCAGATCCCACAGGTTAAGGGCTTAGTCCCACAAGATGGCTCCCCGCACCTCCCCAGATGCCAATTGCAAGTTCAGGTTGTTACCTGTGCTTCTGACGACCCACTTATAGATTGGAAGTTCCCACGACACCCTTCTTTAATACATTTGCTAGAATGGCTCATAGAACTCAGAGAAACATTTTACTTACTAGATTACTGGTTTATTATAAAAGAATACAATTCAGGGGCTTCCCTGGTGGCGCAGTGGTTGGGAGTCCGCCTGCCGATTCAGGGGACGCGGGTTCGTGCCCCGGCCCGGGAGGATCCCGCATGCCACGGGGCGGCTGGGCCCGTGGGCCATGGCCGCTGAGCCTGTGTGTCCGGAGCCTGTGTGTCTGGAGCCTGTGTTCCGCAATGGGAGCGTCTACAGCAGTGAGACGCCTGCGTACCGTTAAAAAAAAAAAAAAAAGAATATAATTCAGGAACAGCCAGATGGGGAAGAGATGTTTAGGAAAAGGTAAGGGGAAAGGGTATGGAGCGTCCACGCCCTCTCCTGGTGCACCACTCTACCCAAATCTCCACGAGTTCACCAACCCGGAAGCTCTCAGAACCACGCCCTCTTGGGTGTTTGTGGAGGCTTCATTACACAGGCCATTGTGTAATGATTAAACCATTGGCCATTGATGGTTGACCTCAATCTCTAGCCCTTCTCCCTTCACCAGAGGTCAGGGGGTGGGACTGAAAGTTCCAACCCATTAATCACACGATTGCTTCCTCCGGGGTCACAAGCCCCCATGACAAGCCCCCACCACCATTAGGTGGCATTCAAAAAGCTACCTCATCAACATAACAAAAGATACCTTTATTGTTCTCCTCACTTACAGAAATCCCAAGGGTTATAGCAGCTCTGTGCCAGGAAGGGGTTGAAAACCAAATATGTATTTCTTATTATAAATCACACCTCCTAGGGACCAGCATGTCCCCCTTTTGCTGTAAGAGTGAGATGCTAGTATTAGTCAGTATTCTCCAGGGAAACAGAACTGATAGGAGATGATATATAAATAAGAGTTGAGGTTCCAGTTTCAAGTCCAAAATCTGCAGGGTAACAGGGAGAACTCTTTGCTTACTAATACCAGCGTCTCACTCTTATAGCAAAAGGGGGACATGCTGGTCCCCAGGAGTTGTGATTGAAAGGCTGCCATAAGATGGCTCATCCCCAAACATCCCCCCTCCTCTCTTTACCCCCAAGTCTCCCAGTCAGCCTGCAAATTCATTTTAGAAAGTCGCCGAGAGGGACAACATTACCTATAGAAGGCCATAGAATTTTCCTTACCATTAGCTTGGCAAATTGCTCAGATTAGCTAGCTGGGCATTGGACCCTGGAAAGAGAGACATAATAATAATATTGACTCCTGAAAACGGAGTCCTATTCTGATACTCACAAACCCTGAGGGTCTGGGGCAGATAAGGGCAGTCTAAAGAGTGGGAACTGGAGCTGGAAGGGATGCTGAGAAGGAAGGTGAAGAGATTCGAGGGAGACCATTTGTTATGTTTAGTAATATTATGAATCGGCATTTTAATACTGATAAACCCCAGCCCGGGCGTCTTGTCACTGGAGACAAATCTCACCGTTCACACCTCCGCAGGCAGCAGTGGCCAGTGGGGTACAAAAATGGCGAAGTGAAGGCCCTCGTCCCTGACCCTTCCGGCCCCCACTGCTCAGCTAAGCAAGGAGCCAGATAACCCCACCCTGTCAGCCACGCCCAAGGACTTTGCTTTCTTGATGTGGGAAAAGACAGCTCAGAATCTTTCAACTCAACAATTTCTCCTCCCCCAGATCTCATCCCTGTGAACCTAGACCCTATACTGCAGTCGGTCCTTTGCTTGGCAGTAAAACTTTTCCTCTCCCTACTCAATCTTTGGTCTCTTAATATTCTTTTTCTCTTTAAAAATAATCACCATTGATTCAGTTCCTATCCTCATTTATAGCCCTTTGGTGTAAATATTGCTCCCTCTTGCAAAGGAGGCAACTGAGGCTGAAAGAGCTTTCCCAAGTGTCAGAGGGCAGATTCGAGCCCAGCTTGGCTGAGGGCTGATACTTAAGTTGACCCACAAGAGATTCCAGAAATGATGGCGCCATGCTACAGCTGAGGCACCCTGGAACTGAAAGGGACTCCATGGTCAGGCTCTATGCACAACGGGAAGCAACAGGAGAAAGGAGTTATTTAAAATGAAAATTAAGGGCTCTTTATTCTCTGAATTGAAATGCAGACATGACATTTACAGCATGATAACCCAGGAATACTAACACGCTGCTCGTAATTAGACCTGGCGCGTCTTTACTCTTTGACAGATGCAAAGGATTTCAAAACGTAATTAAACCTTCCAATACCCTTGTGAGGAGGCGGTATCATATTCATTTTACAGATGGGTGAACTGAGGCCAACAGAAGACAAGTCTCTGAAAGTTAACTCAGGAATTTGTAAGAAAACATTAAGGAAGCCCCATGGTTCTCTGCTCCACTGTGCTTCAGCTCCAACCAGCCCAGAGCAGTGGTCTAGAATTTTTAAGGAAGGAATCAAGATTACATGTTGTTAGGAAAACTTTTCACCCATACTTATCCATCAAAATATCTAAAGCAACTAAGTGAGGCAACAGAATGAAAATCAGTTCATAAGTGCTTTAAGCCATTATGTTAGCTGCAGTGGATTTATCCAGGATTTCTGCAAACATGTTTGTTTATCCAGGATTTCTGCAAACATGCTTGGTCATAGGGTTCTCTCATGGTGTTTGTTAATGATCTAGGTTTTCTGGATTCTTTCTTAGAGATTCTCATTTGGTTGGTCTGGGGTGGATCCTAGGAATCTATATTTTTTAGAAGTTTCCAGGTAACTTTTTACAAGCAGGCAAGCGTGGGAAATGCTGGATTAACCATTCTGTAAGTACTTTGCAAGCCTATAATATGCATGCCTGGAACTGTGTTAGGTTCTGTCAGAGAGACTCAGAGTATAAGAGACAACTTAAAAGCTCCTTTCTTCCCCTTACTCAATGTAATGGAGAATGCAACAAATGTTTGTTGCACATCTATTCTACTGAAAGCCTTAGTTCCCATTTAGGTTGTTATATAATATTGAGCAGAGTTCCCTGTGCTATACAGTAAGTCCTTGTTGGTTGTCCATCTTAAATATAGCCGTGTGTACCTGTCAATCCCAAACTCCCTAACTATCCCTTCGCCCTACCTTTCCCCCCTGTAACCATAAGTTCGTTCTCTAAGCCTGTGAGTCTGTTGCTGTTTTGTAAATAAGTTCATTTGTATTATTTCTTTATCTTTGCATTTTTAAAGCATGAAATGGGGATCCTCAGAGAAATCCCCAAATGGGCCTTGAAGTCCTATGAGCCATATGGCATTATTTTTTCCCATTGTGCTTATAAGATCAGAGGCTATTAATATTATAAATGTTTTTTTGGTCAAGGTAGGCCAAAATTCAGTGCCCCTTTTCCTATAAAATATCTGTGGGTTTACACTGGAGATAAATGAATAATAGATACAAATTCTTCCTTTGAAGTTACTTTGTTTGGGAAGCTTGTCCCCTTAATTTGCATACAGACTTGTCCCTTGTTTCCCAAATGAACCAGAAGAAACATCTAATGGAAAGTTGCTGTGAGCCTCATAAGATTAAGCCATGGGGGAGGTTATTAACAGAGTTCATTGTGGGCAGCAACCTTTGCCCCAGGAAAGTTTATTAGAAAAGATGGAGACATGCCCCCATTTATGGGAAGAATTCCCCATCGTTCCAGTGATGTGATGGTTGGAGATAAAACTTAGCTACACCCACTCTGGAGTCCAGGTCAGTTCAAAGTCGCCAAGAATTTGACCTTTGTTAGAGAGCTGAAAACTGTACGTCATATCTAACGAGTGAAATTTCCGTCATAGTATAATTAAAAGAACCAGAGCCACTCTAGCCCGGAAAGGGGAGACATCCTTAATTTCGGCAGCCCTAAAACAGTCATCTTCACTCATTTGGAAGCTTTCGCATCACTGACCCACGTGATTCCCGCCCCCAGGATCCTGAAGCAGGACAGTGGGCAGGACTGCAATGTGTTCCCGTGACCTGAGGATCCTGAGGAAGGAAAGGCAACACGGGCTTCAGTCCTGGCTCTGTCACCAGGGGCCTCAAGGAAAATAATCTCAGTGGGATCTGTAAGCAATAGGGCTACTCTCTCTCACTCACAGGATTAGAGGAAGGGCAAAGTAAGAAAGTATATCCAAAATCATTTGAAAAGGAATAGTGTCCTTTGATGTTTTCTCAAAGGGGAAAAGAAGAAGATTTTGCTGATAATATTTGGGAGGTAAGGGAGGGTGGAACTAGCTGCAGAATAGGGGAAGTTTTGTGCCCAGAGGGAAATACAGATAGATTCAAAGAGAGAGCAGGCCTGGCTATATGTGACATGTGACCATCTACAATGCTTTCCGATGGCCCCTCCCTTGATTGGTGACTTGCTTCTGATGACAAAAGACGGCCAAAGTGATGGGACGTCACTTCTGCGATGAGGCTCTAAAACACTATGACTTCCATCTTGCCGGCACTTTCTCACCCTATCTGCTCACGCTGACGAAGCCAGCTGCCCTTCAGAGCAGCTCATGTAGCAAGAACCGGGGTGGCCTCTGGCCAACAGCTCAGGAGGAGCTGAGACCTGGAGTCCATCAGCTCATAAGAAACTGAAGCCTGCCTACCACTGTTGAGTGAGCTTGGAAGCAGATCCTGCCCAGTTGAGCCTGGAGATAACTCCACCCCCCAGGAGAGACGCTGATGGCAGAGGCAAGAGTCTCTTGTGAGAGACTGGGGGCAGAGGCACCCAGATCGGCCATGCCCAGATTCCTGACCCGCAGAAATGGTAAGGTAATAAGTGGGTACTGTATTAAGCTGCTAAAACGTGGGATAATTTTTTTTTTTTTTTTTTTTTTTTTGGTGCTATGCGAGCCTCTCACTGTTGTGGCCTCTCCCGTTGCGGAGCACAGGCTCCGGGCGCGCAGGCCTAGCGGCCATGGCTCACGGGCCCAGTCACTCCGCGGCATGTGGGATCTTCCCGGACCGGGAAACGAACCCGTGTCCCCTGCATCGGCAGGCGGACTCCCAACCACCGCGCCACCGGGGAAGCCCAATGTGGGATAATTTTTTACACTATAGGTAAGTAATTTACCAGTTAACCTAGGATTACCTGGAATGGTTCTGGAGGAAAAGAAACGAAACGTCTGACATAATGAACCTGCGAAGTTGTTAAACATGTGACCCTGACATGGAAGAAAAGGGGGGAAAAAATGCTCCAGGAAGAATCGGGGCAGAGAGGAGAGAGAGAGGGAAAGGTAAAAATAAACAAAGAGCAACCAAATGAGAGAAGCAGAGACTATTGATTCAGCCCTTGCTGTAGCAGGGAGTCAGCCACCATCATTTGTGTTTGGCAGAGACTCAAGGGCAGGCAGGGCAGGGGGAGAGCTTCATAGAGGAGAGAAGGGAAGGGTCCACCCGGGCCCTGATTGGAGGCTATTGGCCTGTGGAAGCTGGGGGGCGGGACAACTAGGAAGAGGGCCTCTATGTGATTGGTTGGGGGACATGTTTGGCTTTCTCTGATTGGCCCCAAGTTGGAAGTGAGGATGAAAATTAGGGAAGCTGGCAGTTATTAAGCAAGTCCCGGCCATTTTTGCCCAAATGCTAGAAGGGTTATTGTTTAGCTTCCTGGACTGTTGCTAGAGATAGTAGTCTGACTTTCCACAAGTCTGACTTAGAGCTGGCTGGCCTCTGGGGCTGCTTAGTGTGGATAGTGGGCTGTTCGCTGCAGATCGTGGCTCAGGGCTCTATTTTTATATATGGTCTAGCCATTGTCCATTTGTATATTCAATCTCTCAGAAGGAAGAGTAGTTATGAAGAAATGGGGTGCTTGAACTAAATTGAGGGGATTCCAGAAATGGACTTCAGATATCCCTAGTCACAGAAGGGAAAAGTATCAGAGGCACCCTGCTGCTTTTTCACAGACTTATAGATAAATCCATGATGAACACCACAGAGACAGGTTCGTCCATAACATGCTTCAGAAATGTGGACCCATGACAAGTCACTGGTCCAGTTCAGGTTCCTTGTGACCATGTTTAAGCCACACCTGTTTTTCCTTTCATTACCTGGATCTGAAAGCAGGTTTGCAAAGCCATTTCTACGGTACGATTTAGAGTCTTTTATATAGTTTGCTTTGCTCTCTGTCACGCTTCCCTCCATAGAGCCAGCATTAAAGTGGACTCTTACATTCCAGGTTTTTTTTAGAACCAGCCCCCCCCCCCCCCCCCCCCCCCCCAGAGAGTCTTTACCTCCATGATCCTGAGTTACAGCCTAGCTTTCTCTGCTGAACTCCTTTTAATACAATCTTTTTCACAGTCAGACTTCGGAGACGGGTTTTTTTTTTTTCTTTTTTTTTCTTCTTTTCGCTTTGCCTTTTTACCTGCTGTTTAACCAGAAAATTACCCTCCACATAGGAAGGTAAATGCTCTCTTCTCCTGTTGTTAGAATAAAAAATTCTCTTGTAACTTTGCACTGTCGGGCAAAACTACATCCAATCAACACTCCCTCTTAGCAAGCAGTGACTTTCAGAAGGGGGACCGGGGCCTGGATAATAACAGCAGGGCTTGTAATCTTCCGTGTGCTAATGAGGGTCACCTCCTACCTGACTTGCAGGCCTTCTGCAGAAGTTAAAGCTTCTCCTTGCTCTAATTAGCGATGGCCGATGGAGGGGGGAGCCTGCACCTTTAAAGGTGCCCATCCTGGCGATTTGAACAATGCAGAGGACAATTATCCGCAGGCCCAATGGCAAAGATGGTTAATTAAAATAGTGATGATGCTGGTAAGAAGAATGACAAACAGGGGTCCCCCGTTAATGAGCGTGGTCGCATTCTCCGCTCCCTTCTCCCCTTGCTCATCAGGAAATAGCAGAGTGGAGCCCCCAGGGGACTCGTGCTCAATTAGGCCCTGCAGGCAGGGGAAGCTGCCAAAGGCCCTGTGAAGAGAAAATTGAACCACCTAATTTGGGAGGGAAGGAGGGAGGGCATGGGCTTTAATGGAATGTGCCACTGGCACTTCCAGGCTCACAGCTGATGGGACTGCCACTTGAAATCGTTCCCGAAAAGGCAGACGTGTGGCAGGACGGAGAGACAGGGGTTTTGAAGTCACACAGGCCTGAGTTGGAATCCTGGTTCTAGAGATGTTACTCCACCACTCAAAGCCTGTTTTCCCCGTCGAGTGTTGTGTGAGATTATGTGTGTCTGTGTGGGAGGATGGGGCGGGGGTGGAAAGGGTGCAGAGCACCCAGATCACACAGGTGAAAACTGGAAGCCTCCCTTCCCACCTTCCCATGGCCCAACACACCTGCCCCGACGGACCTCATCCCTCTCTGCCATCTCTGTTGCCCTTCACGACTGGTAGGACCTGTTTATCGTGGGCTACACTTTGCCCCATTCAGTGTTAGCTGGAAGGTTGTCCTAAAGACCTTTCTTGGACATTATGTGTTATTCCTTCTAGAAGTCAGCCTTCTAAGAACAGGCCCTGTTCCTTCTCTGTCTTTGTCATCTTCCCACCATCAGTGCTCAGCAGACCACAGCGGTGGCATATGAGTTGGACGTCTCCCCCTCCCTACACTGCCCCTAACAAGGGAGGGTCCTTGGAGGGACTCAAGGAGCTAAAGAACCCGAAATCTCGCTCTTTCAGGTCGAGGGAAACCCTCCCTGGTGCTAACACCTTCATTTGTAGAGCAGAATCGTCTTGCTATATCCATTTTGTTCTTTCCAATGACCCTGTGAAATTGATGGGCTGGGCAGAGATTCCCAAAGTTTAATTGACTTGGCGAAGATCTAACTTTTAGGGAGAAGCAGACGTAAAAGCCAGATATTCTGAGGAAAAGCTGGAATATACTTTCCGTTCTTCAGGACGTAACCAACATTGATTGGATTCTGTATCACTCAGGATAGGTTAGGAAACTCTCAGTGGCCTTAGAAAACCCAGCTTTATTTCTCTCCCAGGGTACATGTCCATCCCAGGTCACTTGGGGTCCTCGTCGCTCAGTCACCCCCTGCAATCGTCTGTCCTCTGAGGGCCAGGCTGACGGAGCGGCACTCCTCGGAGCATCGCTAATGGCGGCGCAGAGGGCAAGTCGGGAAGGCTTAAGCCCATGATTGTTCCTGAAGCATCAGCCTGGGGGGTGACACCCTTCACGGCACTCAGTCTCAGTGACCAGGCCTGAGTTCGGCAGGGCAGGGCGGTGTGACCCTCGCAGAGTGAGGGCTGGACACTTCTGAGGAGTGACACAGTCTCCCATCCACCCCATTGAGCTTTGTCTCCACTCCTGAGTGCTGTTGGAATGAGGAGCGGCTGGGGGATCTACTCAGCCTGGATAGTCACGGGATACTAGATGGAGGATTGTGGACCCCTCTTCCTGCCCTTTCTTGGAAGCAGAGACCCGGGAAAGATATCTACAATAGCGTTTACTTTGGAGGAGATAATTTAGAAGGTAATGTTTAAGCTTGACCATCAATAACATGCTTAAATCCTGGACCAAAAGTTAATATCTTAGCAATTGCAAAGGGAGAGGCTGTATGCCCTCTGTACCCACCTTGGCCTCTCATCACAGGGAGTCAAACACTGTTCCAGGTGTGAGATTGTTTCAAAGCCTCAGGCAAAGATTTACGGTTTTCTCTAAAATGTCCCACATTTTTGTTTGTTTGCTGAAAAGAAAGAGAACAAAGTAACTTGCTGGTGACAAAGGCCACACTTCCCCCCTAAGAACAGTAGGAATAGCCTTTCCAGGATGTTTAGTATTGCCACACAGAACATGGCCAGGGGCCTCAAGCAAAGGACTGGGCTCTCCAGGACTGGAGCTCTCCCAGGACAGGCCACACAGCCTCTCCACTTGTATTTGCAGCGCAAAGTTCGTCTTCATCCTATAAAAATGGCTTGTTTGCAAAGAAACAAAAAATAAGAACCCACAGATTCTCCTTCTGGTTCATGCAGCCGGTTCCGTGTGGCTAAACATCAAATACATTTACTTACTGACTGAGACTTCCTTTTTCACCTACTTCCGGGAGGGTTTGTGGCAGGGTCAGCTTTAAACTTTGTGTGAAATAGGACAGCCAGAACTGAAACCAGAGCAGACACTGCGGGGTGGGAGCAGAGCAAGTAGAAGTTTCCACATCCCAGAATAGCTAGCGACCTGTCAAGCACTGACTTGCCTCCGTTAAGTTCTGGGCGCTGAGGCACCAAAGGACCACATCGGCCTCCTTGGAAGGGTCGTGCCTCTGACAGCCTAGGTGATTATGCAGGTGAAGTGTCACTTTGAGCGCTGTCCTCTCCTGCGTAGCTGCAGGCGACTACCGGTCCCCTGTCTGGAGGCCTAGGCAAGGCTGGTCTAGGATAGGTGTGCCGTGAAATCTTAGCGCCAGCCTACTCACCAGCAGTGTCCACAGCCCTCTCTCCACTCTGGCCCTGCCTTCCCTCCCAGCTACCTTTCTCGGGAAGAAAGAGTCTGATCCATCTCTGTGTTCAGATGTTGGCTGAGAAGACCTTAAGATATGACCTGACCCAAGGATTTTTGTTCAATTACCTGTATCTAAAATCAATTTATTGACTAGCTATCAGAGCCAGGAAGTACAGAGATGAAGAGGACAGAGGGTCTGAGCATGAAAACCCTCGGGCCCAGGCCACCAGGGCTCCCAGGCTTAGAGGACCCACTCTGTTCCTCCTCCAATCCTGCCCCTCCCAGGCCTAGGAGGGATGTACCAGCTGAAGCTAGTGAACTTCCCTCCTTCTGCTCCACGTTCTGGGGACCCAGCACCCCAGATTCCTTGCCCAAACAACCCGCAACAGCATGCGGGGCCTGTGCAAGCCCCTCCCCAAAGTCCCACCAGGTCTGGTAGGAGTCCATCCAAGGGGTGAACGTTGGGGGAGAGATGACCACGGCTTGGACTTTCGGCCTGAGCTGTCCACAGACTTGAGACCATCTCCCTCTCAGTGTGGGATGGAACAAGGGGTGGGAGGGGGAGTGGGCTGGTCAGCAGGGCAGGGCCTCTACTAGAATGCTTGTCCTGGTCCTGAAAACGTGGGGATGGCCTCGTGATTGGGCAATCTGGGAGGCGATGGTAGAGCAAAGGTTAGATGCCAGCAGATCCCAAATCTAGAATGGGTTTCTTTCTGCCAGCAAGGGGTTAATCCACGACTGTTACCTAGTTCTCATTGTTTACGGGAAGACTTGATCATGAGCGGCCAGTGAAAGTGTTCGAGAGTCTGATTCTTCTTGTCTATCTAAATTACTATCTCAGGAGGCAAAGCAAACCAATTTACCTTGAGGCTTTCATCAAAGAAATCCATAGACAGTCCCAGAACCACGTGCTAACAAGATAGTGAGCCCTAACGCAGGAAAACGAACCAAAAAGCCAAACTCAAACTAAAAGATATTGCTTCATGATAAACTCCCACTTGTTCAGGCTAAAGAATCCAAGGATAGCAGTATCGGGGAACATGCAAACATTCTGGTTAACTGAATGTCAAGTTAGAATTATCTGTCCTCACAGAATTAACCAGGACAACATTAAAATTATACATAATACGTCCCTCTTTCTGTCACTGAGTCAGTGATTTTGACAGATTGCCTTCCCCGCCTCCTACCCTACCTCCAACTTTCTTTTCCTTTTTCCCCTTTTTTTTTTAATTGCCAATATGTATTTAGGGTCCCTCCTTCAAAGATTGGCTAGGAAGTAGAAGTAGAACAAGAGGGTCCCAGTTGTCCCATCCTTGTTATGACCAAAGACAGACCCACAAGAACTTTTCCTTAGGGGCCATTGGCAATGTCCCTACAGTCATGGCCTCCTGTATATAGTTTATGGCTTGACTGCTGTGGTGATGCCTCAGCATTAGATAGGACTCTTCTCAACTGTTGTCATCAGAGAGAGTGGCACTCACCAGAGAATCCCCTTTAATTAGAGAATTCCGTCTTCTCCACTCTCCCTTCTGCACTGCAGGAAGAACAACAGTTACCTGCTTAGCCAATGAGGTCCTCCGCCTACAGAATGTGCAAATCCCTGTTGTCATTTAATTTCTTCCTTTACCTTCTTGGTTAATTCCATCCTTATCCACTTGATGATCCCCTCAGGCATTTTCCCCCCAGACCATTTGAGAGATTTCTCCAGGAATCTACGTGACCGTAGAATATAGGACAGATTTGATAGAGAGCCAGATGACAGCAAAGAGTGTATGCAGTGGGGATGATGGACTCTAAATGCCCTGCTACAGAGCATGTACTTTGATCTTAAGGTCAACAGATCACTATTCACAAGACTGAACGAGTAAGGGACATGACCATGTGTTTGAAAAGGCAGAGTCAGGCCAACAGGGAGGGTTTTAGAGGTGGGGGGAGAATTCTTGCATGTAGAACTTGGGCTTTGTGTTAAAGTAAAACTGACTTCAAATCCTACTTTCAGGGACTTCCCTGGTGGTGCAGTGGTTAAGAATCTGCCTGCCAAAGCAGGGGACACGGGTTCGAGCCCTGGTCCGGGAAGATCCCACATGTCACGGAGCAGCTAAGCCCATGTGCCACAACCACTGAGCTTGCGCACCACAACTACTGAAGCTCATGTGCCTACAGCCCGTGCTCCGCAACAAGAGAAGACACTGCAATGAGAAGCCCACGCACCGCACCCCCACTCTCTGCAACTAGAGAAAGCCCACGCACAGCAACGGAGACCCAACGCAGCCAAGACAAATAAATAAATAAATTTATTTTTAAAAATCCTATTTCCAATATTTATCAACTATCTATCCATTAGGTGCTTGTTATTCACTTTCTCTGATCCTCTATTTCCTAATTGGAAAAAGCCATAATGCCTCGCAGTATTGCTGTGAAGGTTAAATAGGTATAAGGAGCTCCTACCGGCAAACAGGATGAGACAGGAGGCAGGTCTAAACCAGGGCAGTGGTGGTGGGCATGGAGAGGAGGAGATGGGCTTTGGGCATCACCCAGCGTCACCGGGATGGGTAAGAGGAATCGAGGGTGGCTAGGTGTTGCATCTTGAGTGACCCGACAAATTGTACACTTCATGGCTGAGTGGGGGTTAAGGAAGGACAGAAGAAGAACAGATCTTTTTCACATGGAAAAAGGGCAGACACTGAGTTTCATTTTGGATAGTTAAATTGAGAGAGTGAGTGGAAGACATCTAGGTGCCGGTGGTGATTAGTTCACTAAAAACAGGGCTGTCTAGAGAGCACTGCCTATTCGGGACTCATCAGAATGTAGGCCCTTATGGTCACTATGGAATTTGCTTGGCTGGCCCAAGAGGACAAGTTGGATCCATTCTCTCATTGATTCTTTCACCTACTAATTCATCAAACATACGCTGGGTGTCTCTTATAAGCCATGCTCAGTGATGTTAAACAATGGTGAACAGGCAGAAGTTGTCCTTGACCCTCAGAAACTTATCCTATCCTAGGGTAGAGAATCTGAGATGGCCACAGATGCCCCAGCCCTTCAATCCTGGGTGGCCAGGACCCCAAGCCTGCGTGTGGATGGGATGCCAGGTTGCTGAGTGGGGCACAGAGTGGAGTATCACTTGTCTGTGGCTGTGAGTCATGGCACAAGGAGGAGGGAAGACAGTCTTGGCAAGCATGTCTGAGAACAGAGCAAAATGCAGATCTGGAATAAACAAGGTACAACACAGGACCAGAAAAGTGGAATGTGCAGGTTGAGAGGGTTGAGGGTGAAGAGATTCCCTGATGTATTTCCGGGAAACCTGTCACTTAGCTATAGGTGCTAAAGTGATTGCTGAAAACAATCGGAAATTAGTATTTTGGATCAGAAGGACCTTATTCTTTTAAGTACCTAGCATTGTGCCTGGTAGAACATGCTTAGTGAATGTTTTATAGAATGGAAAGAAAAAGGAATAATACAATGAAAGAAAGGAAGGAAACATTGGAAAGAGTTAAATTATGAGTTTTAGAGTTAGAAGGTAATAAAGAATCTCTAATGACACTATACTGAGTCATAGAAATTTTTATGGGGGTAAAAACTCGATAATCTGAGTTTGGGGACTGCTGAAAATTAATGAAACCATACTCTGACGACTTTGAGTAAAACTGGTCACTAGTAACTCTGTGGTGGGCAACATCAGAATACTATGAGTTAATTGTGTACCTTTTCTAAATTTCAGAATCTCACCTAGGGGTGGCTTTGTCTCCTAGAGAGCAAAGAAAATGACATTAGCAGAAGATCATGACCGTTCAGCGGTGACTGAGCTAATACATCGTCCTCAGTGGCTTCCACCTTCACGTGGGGAGTGGTGACAAGGTGGCTGGGGGGTTACCGGCTGTGACCTGCAGCTGCGCGTGTGAGCGTGAACCTTCAGCAGTGGCTTCTTAGAACAGTGATATGTATGCTTCTGCTTAAGACTTAACTGGCAGGCTTCCTGGCAGAGCTTCTGGCAGTGAGGCCCTGATTTGCAAGGACTTAATGACTTGTCATTTAATACCTGCAGGTACAGAGACAAGAGGGGAGGGTATTTGTACATGCCTGTGTCCCCAGAGAGAGTGAGCACCATGGATTTGTGAAGGCACTGTCTTGCCTTTCCAGAAAAGAATTCTTTATGCTATGTGTATTCAATAACCGTTACTTTGATATCAACATTCAGTGTTCTTACTCAGAACTATTTAAAAATTCTATTCTTCAATTTCAAAACTCCTGCTATATACTACAGAAGGTCATCTTCTTCCCTCTCCCCTCTTTTGTGTATATTATGATGGGTTTAGTTAGTCATAAGTTAAGCTTGAAAACAATTGTACTTCTAGAGTTCTGATAAAATTTTCACTCCTTTAATTTTCTTTTTTTTCCTCATTGAACAAACATATTATTCACAGGAACAGATGACATCCTGAAAGCTAGATGTCCCCACGGCTTTCAAACACCAAGATGGGAGGTCCCGATTTCCTCTTCATCGTCATATCTTCTTTTCCCACATGCAACAACTGTTTGAATAATTTAAATGATCAGATATGCAAGCATCACCCAGAAGTGTGAGGACTTTGAGTTTGAAATAGCTCAGTATTTCCAGACTAGGATAAGAATAACAGTGTGCCTAATTTACATTTTCTTATCTCTTTTTGATATAGTTATAATGGTAACTGTAGTAATGGTTTAACAGCAGCAACGACAATGTAAATCTCAAGCCCCAGAGACAATGTAAATCTAAGCCCCAGATTACCTCTAATCCAGGGTTCTCACTTCAGGTAATTAAAGCCAACAACTGGAAGTAGGAAGAGGGAAGCACTTCAGTGTAAACGACTTCAAATCACACAAAGGAAAGTCAAATAAATATGGTTGGATTCTTAATATTGGTTCCAAGGAAATCATAGCTTATCAGGACAATAGAACATAAAAGAGAAAAGAAGCATAAGTAGTAGAAATCATAAAACGAGAACATCAGAGGATAGCAATCTAAAAGTCATAACAATGCTCAAACTAAAAGACAAAGACTCAGACCATGTGAAGAAAAATGAAGCTACACATTAACTGCAAATTACAAAAATTTGAAAATAATGTTAAAATGAAAGGAAAATTTAAAACAAAAAGTATTACATGATACAAAGGGGTCATTTTATATTGGAAATGGTAGCCCCCTCAATAAAAATATGGAAGTCGTAAACACTAAATAACAAGTCACAAAAACATATAAACTAAAACTTATGAAAGGATACAAGCACAGTTATAGTGGGAGATTTTAGCAGGCACTCTGTCTTTGATAAATTAAATATTTTTATGTATGTGTATATACACATATATCATAATTTAAATGATTATATACAAGGATATATATGCAATATATAGTCACAGTATACCTTACATATATTTTTCTATTATATAGAGAGATATTTCTATAGCTATATAATTTAATAATGCAGTACATACTCTTTTCAGGTATCCATGAAATTTTTACAAAAATTGTGTACATACAAAGCCCCCAGAGAACCTCAGTACAGTTCAGAAAGTAGAAATTGTGCAGGCAGAACTACCTGACCACATGTTGATTAAGAAAAACAGGAATAGAACCAGTACCCACCTCTTTGCCCTGGAAGTGCGCTTGTGACCTGTTTCTCCAGGACATCCATCCTTTCTTTCCTCCAGAACTGTTCTCAGGCCTTCTGATTTGGGTCTTAGACTGGAACTACACCACCAGCTTTCCTGGGACTCCAGCTTGCAGAGGGACTTCTCAGCCTCCAAAATTGACCACGTGGTTGACAGGGTCTTAGTGCTCCAGCTGGGTGTCAGGCATGAGCCTCTGAGGTGGGAGAGCCCAGTTTAGGACATTGGACCACCAGAGACCTCCCGGGCCCACATAATATCAATTGGTGAGAGCTCTCCCAGAGATCTCTGTCTCAATGCTAAGACCCACCTCTGCTCAACCACCAACAAGCTCCAGTGCTTGACACCCCATGCCAAACAACCAACAAGACAGGAACACAACCCCATCCATTAGTAGAGAGGCTGCCTAAAACCATACTAAGTTCACAGAAACCCCAAAACACACCACCAGACGTGGTCCTGCTCATCAGAAAGACAAGAGCCAGCCTCATCCACCAGAACACAGGCACCAGTTCCCTCCACCAGGAAGCCTACAAAACCCACTGAACCAACCTTATCCACTGGGGGCAGACATCAAAAACAACGGGAACTACGAGCATGCAGCCTGCGGAAAGGAGACCCAAAACACAGTAAGATAAGCAAAATGAGAAGACAGAGAAATATGCAGCAGATGAAGGAGCAAGGTAAAAACCCACCAGACCAAACAAATGAAGAGGAAATAGGCAGTCTACCTGAAAAAGAATTCAGAGTAATGATAGTATAGATGACCCAAAATCTCGGAAATAGAATGGAGAAAATATAAGAAATGTTTAACAAGGACCTAAAAGAACTAAAGAGCAAACAAACAATGATGAACAACACAATATATGAAATTAAAAATTCTCTAGAAGGAATCAATAGCAGAATAACTGAGGCAGAAGAACAGGTAAGTGACCTGGAACATAAAATAGTGGAAATAACTACCACAGAGAAGAATAAAGAAAAAAGAATGAAAAGAATTGAGGACAGGCTCAGAGACCTCTGGGACAACATTAAATGTTCCAACATTTGAATTATAGGGGTCCCAAACGCCTTGGTAAATTTAAGAAAATTGAATCAAGTATCTTTTCCGACCACAGCGCTTTGAGGCTAGATATCAATTACAGGAAAAAACCTGTAAAAAATACAAACACATGGAGGCTAAACAATACACTACTAAATAACCAAGAGATCACTGAAGAAATCAAAGAGGAAATCAAAAAATACCTAGAAAAAGATGACAGTCAAAACACGACAACCCAAAACCTATGGGATGCAACAAAAGCAGTTCTAAGAGGGAAGTTTATAGCAATACAGCCCTACCTCAAGAAAAAAGAAAAATCTCAACTAAACAATCTAACCTTACACCTAAAACAATTAGAGAAAGAAGAATTTAAAAAACCAAAGCAGAAGGAAAGAAATCATAAAGATCAGAACAGAAATAAATGAAAAAGAAATGAAGGAAACGATAGCAAAGATCAATAAAACTAAAAGATGGTTCTTTGAGGAGATAAACAAAATTGATAAACCATTAGCCAGACTCATCAAGAAAAAAAGGGAGTAGATTCAAATCAACAGAATTAGAAATGAAAAAGAAGTGGCAACTGACAGTGCAGAAATACAAATGATCATGAGAGATTACTATAAGCAACTATATGCCAATAAAATGGACAAAGTGGAAGAAATGGACAAATTCTTAGAAAAGCACAACTTCCAAGACTGAACCAGAAAGAAATAGAAAATATCAACAGGCAAATTACAAGCACTGAAATTAAAACTGTGATTAAAAATCTTCCAACAAACGAAAGCCCAGGACCAGATGGCTTCACAGGCGAATCCTATCAAACGTTTAGAGCAGAGCTAACACCTATCCTTCTCAAACTCTTCCAAAATATAGCTGAGGGAGGAACACTCCCAAACTCATTCTACAAGGCCACCATCACCCTCATTCCAAAACCAGACAAAGATGTCACAAAAAGCAAACTACAGGCCAATATCACTGATGAACATAGATGCAAAAATCCTCAGCAAAATACTAGCAAACAGAATCCAACAGCACATTAAAAGGATCGTACACCATGATCAAGTGGGGTTTATCCGAGGGATGCAAGGATTCTTCAATATACACAAATCACTCAATGTGACACACCATATTAACAAACTGAAGGATAAAAACCATATGATCATCTCAATAGATGCAGAAAAATCTTTCGACAAAATTCAACACCCATTTATGATAAAAATCCTCCAGAAAGTAGTCATAGAGGGAACTTGCCTCAACATAATAAAGGCCATATTTGACAAACCAACAGCAAACATCATTCTCAATGGTGAAAACCTGAAACCGTTTCCACTAAGATCAGGAACAAGAACAAGTTGCCCACTCTCACCACTACTATTCAACATAGTTTAGGAAGTTTTAGCCACAGCAATCAGAGAAGTTAAAGAAATAAAAGGAATCCAGATTGGAAAAGAAGAAGTAAAGCTCTCACTGTTTACAGATGACTTGATACTATACACAGAGAATCCTAAGGATGCTACCAGAAAACTAATAGAGCTAATCAATGAATTTGGTAACGTAGCAGGGTACAAAATTAATGTACAGAAATCTCTTGCATTCCTATACACTAATGATGAAAAATCTGAAAGCGAAATTAAGGAAACACTCCCATTTACCATTGCAACAAAAAGAATAAAATACCTAGGAATAAACCTACTTAAGGAGACAAAAGAACTGTATGCAGAAAACTATAATACCCTGATGAAAGAAATTAAAGATGATACAAATAGATGGAGAGATATACCATGTTCTTGGATTGGAAGAATCAGCATTGTGAAAATGACTATACTACCCCAAGCAATCTACAGATTCATTGCAATCCCTATGAAACTACAAATGGCATTTTTCACAGAACTAGAACAAAAAAATTTCACAATTTGTATGGAAACAAAAAGACCCCGCATAGCCAAAGCAACGTTGAGAAAGAAAAACGTAGCTGCAGGAATCAGGCTCCTTGACTGCAGACTATACTACAAAGCTACAGTAATGAAGACAGTATGATACTGGTACACAAAAAGAAATATAGATCAATGGAACAGGATAGAAAGCCCAGAGGTAACCCCACGCACGTATGGTCACCTTATCTTTGATAAAGGAGGCAAGAATATACAATGGAGAAAAGACAGCCTCTTCAATAAATGGTGCTAGGAGAACTGGACAGCTACATGTAAAAGAATGAAATTAGAACACTCCGCAACACCATACACAAAAATAAACTCAAAATGGATTAAAGATTTAAATGTAAGGCCAGACACTATAAAACTCTTAGAGGAAAACATACACAGAACACTCTATGACATAAATCACAGCAAGATTGTTTTTGACCCACCTCCTATAGAAATGGAAATAAAAGCAAAAATAAACAAATGGGACCTAATGAAACGTAAAAGCTTTTGCACAGCAAAGGAAACCATAAACAAGAAGAAAAGGCAGCCCTCAGAATGGGAGAAAATATTTGCAAATGAAGCAACTGACAAAGGATTAATCTCCAAAATTTACAAGCAGCTCATGCAGCTCAATATCAAAAAAACAAACAACCCAATCCAAAAATGGGCAGGAGACCTAAATCGACATCTCTCCAAAGAAGATATACAGATTGCCAACAAGGACATGAAAGGGTGCTGAACATCACAATCATTAGAGAAATGCAAATCAAAACTATAGTGAGGTATCACCTGACACCAGTCAGAATGGCCATCATCAAAAAATGCACAAACAATAAATGCTGGAGAGGGTGTGGAGAAAAGGGAACCCTGTTGCACTGTTGGTGGGAATGTAAATTGATACAGCCACTATGGAGAATAGTATGGAGGTTCCTTAAAAGACTAAAAATAGAACTACCATATGACCCAGCAATCCCACTACTGGGCATATACCCTGAGAAAGCTATAATTCAAAAAGAGTCATGTACCACAATGTTCATTGCAGCTCTATTTACAAAAGCCAGGACATGGAAGCAACCTGTCTATTGACAGATGAATGGATAAAGAAAATGTGGCACATATATACAATGGAATATTACTTGGCCATAAAAGGAAACGAAATTGAGTTATTTGTAGTGAGGTGGATGGACCTAGAGTCTATCATACAGAGTGAAGTAAGTCAGAAAGAGAAAAAAAATACCATATGCTAACACATATATATGGAATCTAAAAAAAAAAAAAAAGGTCATGAAGAACCTAGGGGCAAGACGGGAATAAAGACACAGACCTACTAGAGAATGGACTTGAGGATATGGGGAGGGGGAAGGGTAAGCTGGGACGAAGTGAGAGAGTGGCATGGACATATATACACTACCAAATGTAAAATAGATAGCTAGTGGGAAACAGCAGCATAGCATAGGGAGATCAGCTCATTGCTTTGTGACCGCCTAGAGGGGTAGGATAGGGAGGGTGGGAGGGAGGGAGACGTAAGAGGGAAGAGATATGGGGATATATGTATAACTGATTCACTTTGTTATACAGCAGAAACTAACACGCCATTGTAAAGCAATTATACTCTAATACAGATGTTTAAAAAAAAAGAAAATTAAGATTAAAAATTCAAGCATAAATGTAAGATTAATAGCTGAAAACAAAAATTAAAAAGTGGAAAGGTAAAGTAAAATATATAAAATACATGTGTAAGTGGGAAAATAAATATATTATTGAAGGGAATGATTACAAACAGGTTTTGGAAGAGATAAGCAAACAGAGGGAAAAGTCCCTCTGAATAGAAAAGGAGTGAAAGTTAATTGTGAAAAACTGGAGGCTCAAAATAGAAAATGTGATGAAGGGCCGAGTAATGGAGAAGCAATAGAAGCACAGACTCAAAGGAGATTTCAACATTTAAAAGCAGACTCGTTTCTAGAAGCTTGACAGACTGAGCCAGCACAGATTCCTCTTACATCTACAAACAAGTAGAAACGTTGGATAAAATATGCCAAAATAACCTTCCAAAACATAGCTGAGCTCAAAAGATAGGAAGTCTGCAGGTGGTAGAACAAAGAAGAAACACAGCAGAAGGCGGCAGAGGCTAAAACTCGGGGGTCCGTGCCAAGTCTAGGTCCCCGGAGAGCAGAGTCCATGGTAAGTTGTGTGTCGAAAGCTAACTGAGGTCACACCTATGGGGAGAAAGGGCCACAGGATGGGTTGGAAGCAGCCCGTGAACTGAGATGCTTTGCAGTGCTGTCCTCAGCTGAGCCTACAGGGCGTTTTGGAGCTGAGATGTCGCCAGTCAAAAGACCTGACCTTTAGCTCCACACCAGAGTCATTCTATATGACCTGCTCCCAAAAGGTGGCATGACCTTGGGGGAGGGCAGGTCCTTGAGAGACTCAGCTGGGAGCTGTCAGCCTGCAGCCAGCACCCCCAGCATCATGGGGAATGAGAGCTTCACTCCAGGGCCAGGAGGGTGGTTTTGGAGACATGCATATAATTTTCTTTGATGCTATGGATAATTTTTATTTATTTCTTTTATTAACCATTCATTTAGCTCCATCTATATAATTTTGACAATCTTGAATAATTTTTCTTTCCGAGTTGTTGGGAAGATACAATCAAGTGGCCCACTGTCCTCTCTCCAATGGGTGTACAATGACACTTAAATAGATGCTACTTATGTACAAATATATTCACTTCAGTGTTATTTACATTAGTGGAAAAATTGAAAACGAGCAGAATGCCCCCAAATATGGGAATGATAAAATTATATGCAGCTATTAAAATTATGTTTTCAAAGAATGGGTACTAAGATGTTAACCTATGTATTTACATCGCACAGATTGTATGATTCTCATTTTCTAAAACATTTGTTATTTTAAATGTTACTCTAATTGCTGATGCATAAAAAGTAGGAAAGAAAATAGATTGAAATAATGTCAGAGTTCGGCTCTATAATTTATGGACATTTCAATGCCTTGTATTTCCCAAATTATCTAAGATCATATATTACTTTATAATCATAAAAAACAAGTTGTTTATAAAATAAAGAAATAATTATGCTGAATTAGACTCCATTAATTTGCAAATATATATTTGATAGGAAAAGTGAACTCTGAGAGTGAAACAGTACTACATTGCGAGCAGATTTTCAATAATATTTTTGACATTTTTTTCAGTCTTATTTTCAACACTATTTTCAAGGTGAATGAGAGCAAGAAGTAAATCTTGAGTATTCCTCAGTCCTACTCTAACTTGTGTGAGGATTTTCTTGGAAAAGTCCCCCTTATGTCTCCGTGTGTGTGTGTGTGTGTGTGTGTGTATTTAACTTCTGCTGTCTTTTGGAGCCTTTCGTAAGACGACTCCAGTTGCATTAAAGTCAAGTTCCCTTTGCGTATGATTCTCACTAGATAGAGGAACGTGGTCGAATGACATTTTTCTAAGGCTCCAAATCTCACTAACCCACAAGCAAGGAAGGAATCCGCCGTCCCCACTTTTACAGAACAAAAAGAAAATGATAAATTGTTTCAATCAAGGGATTTTTGAATGAATGAACTCTCCTAGAAGTTAATTTTGTTTCTTTGCTTGTATTATAAGAGCTAGTCATTTAAAAAAATCTGCAAACCATGCACACTGAAACTGTGGAGAGACCCATATTAGATTTCATTATTGCTTGTGTTTTCTTCCTCTCTGTCTCTCTCTCTCTGCCTTTCCTCCCTTCCTCTTTTCTCCTTTCTGTTACCTTGAATTCCAAACTCCTTTCCTCTAATTCCTGTTGTTTTCTTCCATCACTCTTAAATCCTTTCCCCCTCATCATCTCCAGGTTGTTTTCTGCATCTCACAGTGAATTTCCTCGTGCAGGGTGCGCAGTGACCAAGGAGACTCACTGAGAACCATGGTTTTAGAAGCTCATGTGTTTGAGAGCCTGTAAAATCCTGCCTGGCCTCAGAGATTTGAAATTGCTTCGATCTATATTTTCTCTGTCTTTTATGCTTTTAAAGTTTCACATCCAATATGCTTTTAAAGTTTCACATTTTTATCCAAAGCGTGGATTCTGAGAATTTGACAAAGCTGATCCCCTGTATGCAATTTCCATAAATCCCTTAAAGTATTTAACCTGCTCTTCTCCTTTTGTAAAAAATGTCTAACAAAATCACAGGGGAAAACAGTTGTTCTCGACATCACAACAGTTTAATACATTAACTTATTCATTAAATTGTGCTTCACATCAATGGGAATCCTCAGTTCTACAAACTATCATCTTTAAACAGCAATAAAGGTTGATAATGTCACAATACAATCTCTGAGTACCCAAGTTCATACATATTATGGCACAGAAACAAAAAGAAATATCTCTTAGGAGAAATCATTTACTATCTATTGGATAACTATCTTTACGTCTAAAATGGGGAACCAGATAAAAGTCCAGATGCTTCTTTCCAGATGCTTTTTCATTTTGGATACGTTAAATGAAAAATAATGCAAGCAAAACCCAGAAAGTATTTCTGGGGAGGGAGGTGGGCAGAAGGAAGGAAAAGAAAAGATGGCCACATGATAGAAAAAAAAAAGACAAGTTGGTGGAAGACAAATGTGCCAGTGACTAAATCATACACATTCTGCTCCCTCAGACAGCTTTCCCCAGCAAGAACTGAAGCTTTTCAGCACTGACATCTGGCCCTTTGATGAATTCCCGCAGTGCAACAGAACGTGTAACCCACAGAGGTTCCACTTAATGTGCCAAAGGATGACAGTTGCAGTCTCGTCCATAAACGACTCAGAACACAGGCTCAAGAAACATCTGTGCTTCTGTGTTCTCAGATCCATAGTTTTGTTAGATGACCTCGAGTCCTGGCTTGGAAGTTCAGGGGCTTTTGTCTTGCAGATGTTGCTGGTGTTCATAGCGAGGCCAGTCCTCAGGAAATCTCAGCACCTCTCCAGGGCAGGTTGGTTCTGTAGATGTGTTGTGAAGATGGGTCCATGTGCATTCTGGCTGCAAAACACACAGGTCTCAGAACCCGCCCACTTGCCCAGAAGGGCTAATTCAAAGTTTTATGGAGTTCGTTCAGATGCGTCCAGCTGAATGTGGTGAGGGAAAGCAGGCTTACGTCCAGTAGCGATGGAGGGAGGGGGTTAGAAGAAAAGCCGGAAGTGCTTTGGAGAAAGAACCGTTGCATGCTTCCCAGAGGTGGCACTATTGGGTAGAGTCATCAGACTCAGCCAGCCCCAATACCCACCTGCAGACTTTCAGCTGGAGCTCTGCTGACCAGTGGACATATAGTAACTATGAAAAAGAAAAACCTTAGAGACACAGCTGTGATCAGATCACAGTACTCTGCCTAAGTCTGACCCAGCTTTCTCTTTGCTCCAACTCCAATTCAGTCCCTAAAACCATCGCAATGCTCTGATCCTGTCTCACGAGCCTCATGCCTTTTCCTGCTGTTTTCAGTGGCCAAAAGAATCAGTCCACTTGGCTCCAGACTGCCCTTGACCCTGAGGATAGAAACTACATTAAGTTACTTTTCTGTGTTTCCATATTCCCTGGCACTTACTTAATTCCTCATCTTTCCACCTTTGAAAGACCTGCCCCCTTTTAGAAGGCCTACTTTCCTCCACAGTTACCCCTACTCTCCCAAACCCCACCTCTGCATGATCCCATCCTACGGGCGCTGCTTCTCAGCTAGAGGTCAGGGATGGAGAGGAATCAGATGAAACCTCTGTGCGAAGATGTTAGCTCATGACGACTTAAAGCATTTCCTTTCCCGGGCAAATGTGCAAAGGGACTCATTTAACACCAAATAAAATCAAGAACCCAAACAGTATGTTGCTGATAAAATTCCACGGACCTGGGGAAGAAGTAGAGAAGAAGGGAGATTTTTTGAGCAGGAGTTCTACTGATCTCCCATGAAGCTTCTCTACTCAGGCTGCAGGTGCCTGAGTGGTCGTGCTTCGAGATCTCCCTGCAACACTGTCCATCTCTTGGACATTTCACTCCTAATAAGAGGGTCTCTCCCTGGAGGCAGGGGGTTGAGAGCCAACTCTACCCCCCTCCTTGGCACTTTCTAAGTCGCTGCAGCTCCATGAGAAGGTAAGAGGAGATATAAATCAATACAGATTTAGATTTCATATTCTTGCTATTCTCGATCCCAATACTGATGATGAGCATAAAGTAGTAGAAAATATGAAGTCAGAAGACTGGGGCTCTGAGCACCTGTCTTGTTAGTAAGCTAGACGCTTTAGGAAATCGTTCATCATCCCTGAATCTCCACGTCAAACTGTTGAATGGGATTAATGAATAGAGGTCCTATTTTACATGCAAGAATGTAGTAAAGATCAAATGAAATACTAGATGTAGAAATGTTTTGAAAAGCATTAAATACTATACAAAGTTACAAATTTCAATCTTAGCCTTTGCAAAATAGATGACGAAATAGATGACATTGAAAAGCACTTGAAATATTTTTCAATTTCCTTTTGTGTCAGAGACTGATAGTTTTGATCAGTATTAATTTTCACATTGTTTCTTTAATAACAGAACCCTTATATGTATCAAGGCACATCGCAACCAATAACGATGACATTTCCTGGCCTTCTTTGCAGCTAGATGTATCTAATGGCTAGGTTCTAGCCAACGAGATGTGACTGGAACTGATATGTACAACTTCTCTCCACTTCCTCTCGGCTGTCTTAAATAAAATTGAGATGGCAGGAACTGCAGTAGCCATGTCAAACCTTGAGCTGGAAGCTGTACATTAGTATGAAAGAGCAATGAGAGGGCCTGGGATTCTGGTAAGATCACACATGAGACCAGTTTGTCTTTAAAGCAAGCAATTGCTTCAATCTTTTGAAGTCACTGTTATTTTGAGTTTCTCTGTTAAAGCAGCCAAGTAGGAATCCTACTTAATGGACTTGTATTTATTTTTTAATGATCTTTGCTCACCTCCTTGCTAGGTCTATCTGGTAGATCTTCTCCCCCATATTCATATGACCTCCAGTCCGACTTTTGAACAAGTCCTTATATTTCAAACCCTTGATCAAGCCATTTCTGACACAGTTACCTCCTTTAGAGGATAAGGAACAGATTTTTATAATTTTTAATAACATACGTGATAACCTTAACTGTTGCCTAACGCTGATCGCTAATGTTAGCAATTATTAGAAAGAGTATTCAAATAATTCTCAGGGCAGGTTTTCTCTATTTGTCAGAAGTAGGTTGCCAAAAAGTTAAAAGGAGACAGAATATACAGTATGTACCTCAGACCTTAATAATAATTTAAACACACACACACACAGACATTTTATGCCAGTGTGGTTACTGGAGTTGCCATTGCCAGAGAAGGAAAGGAAGGTCTATCTGGGAATTGTAGGAGCTGGTAGGACACGGAACTTAGGGATTATTGATTGATTGCCTCTTCTTGGCTTTTAACACTAATGTATCTGGAATTGCTTTGGTTTGGGGTCTTAAGGCTGCTGGCTTCCCACGGATCCTTAGGCCCAGAGGCCTCCTGCCGACTGACATCCCTTCCTTTCCCTGAGCATCACTTGGCATGTAGGCATGCAGCTGACTTTCAGAGAACAAACTGCGTCCCCACCTCTTCATTTCTATCAACATAGGACCCCAGGGAGGGGTGAGTATGCTGCTTTAGAATGAAATGATACGAGGGAGGAAGCTCGTGTCTGTCTTTTTCATTTGCTCAGCACTGGCCTCGGGCCAATACCAAGAGATGGTTTCTCCTCTGAACATCCTGATATCGGGTCTCCAGTGGAGCCCCGTACATCACACCTTCAGCAGCAAGGCCGAGGAAAGCCTTTTGATATAAATCCCGAGGTGCCTAAGGAACAGCGTGAAGTTAGCAGAGGCTGCCGCCAAGTCTCAGCTATGCATGAATTCCCTGCCAGAAATGTAAAGTGAGTTGAAAGGAAACAATCTAAACGCTTTCCAACTTGTTTTGATTTTCCACATGACAAAACACTGGATTGTTACGGTGCGTGTGTGTGTATGCATGTGTGTGTATTCGTGTGTCTGTTTCACCGCGACAGTCAGAACCGTCTGCAGCCCTGCCATTCTAAGCAGCATTAGATCCTAGCATCGAAATGGGAAGACAGAGAAAAAGCTACTCATGAATCCCAGCTGCAATCCTCCTTCCCCTACTACCTTAGGAACAAGTCATCCGGATGGGAAACACTAATATTTTGTGAGCCTCATCTCTACCAGCTAACAAGCGATAGTTACTCGGCCCCTTTAACTCACCCCACCTATGGCTCAAAAAGTACAATTGCCTATGACATCATCAGTGTCTCAGCTCCTTGATGGGTCAGTGATTTGGAAGGGGCCGGACTCACCCAAGGCAACATGGGTCCCTGCTGGCTTGGTGCTGTCACACTCACATGGGTTAGAGACAAACCCTACTGGGCAATAACAGGTGGCTTCTAGCATGATTGGCAGGAAGCTTTTATCCCATATGGAAAACACGATGGAGAAAAAAAAGAGCTTGCCCTTTGCAGTCTGCCAGACCTAGCTCACAACGCTTGAGGAGGCTATTCATTGTCTGTGGTCTCACTTTCCTCATCTAATTGGGACTAATACGATCTACCTTCTTGTGACTAGATCTGAGGTATAAAAAGGGTCTCCCAAAGTTTCTGGCACAAGGGAGGCCCCAGGGATGCCTTTCCCCCCAAGACAGATGAAGCCAAGGCCCGTGTAAGAAGTAGCTAAGCCTCTTCTCCAGATCTCTCTTTGATGGAGAGACTGGGTTCCCCTCTGTGCAGGCGAGCACTCCATGAACGCTTGTGAGTTGATTAACTCTCAACCCCAGAGAGAGTATTCTGGAGGCTGAGACGAGGCTTATGTAAAGCTGGCTTAAACATCAAACATGTTAGATATCAATGAAATAGGCTTTTCAATCTCATTTAGGGGTTTCACTCATTTTGCCTTCAGCTCCTTGAAGGGATTGATCAGATCAATCTGTTGTGGAACTTTCTGCCCACTCTGATCTCCTACTAAACGCTGGGCAAGGATTTTCTATTCCCTCTGCCATAGGCCTCCCCTTATTACTCGAAAATTTTGTGATATTGTAGTCGCGATTGGGAAAAGGTGAGAGTAAGAAGCGCTTAGCAATGCAGCACATTTTTTGGTCCTGTTGTAGCCAGACTCTCACAACGGACAGAGATCACGTGAGGAGAAAGTGTTTATCAGGCCAGAGATATTCGAGCTATCGGGAGGTAGAGTCCTTCTAAACTCCTGGGATAACCACTCCACTGTGTTCCATGTCTCGTGGCCTAAATCAGTTATTTTTTAATTTAGTGACCTTGACTATATTTTGTATACATGCTAGCCGAGCTCCTATTCTTCAGGCCAAATTCTTTTTAGACGTCTTTTCCTCTGTGACAGCAGTGTTTCAAACGTGGTGGTCCTGTACCGAAGAAGATGACTGCTCCACAGAGGTAAAACTCTGAAAGAGTCCTTAGAAAACTAAGGCTCTGTAGCCAGATTGGAAATGCTAGACATGTAGTTATCCTCCTGCTTTCCCTGCCCCCGTTAATTTATCATTCATTCCTTACGCTGAACATAAAAATTGGTAAATGGTGATCTCCGTAGGCATTCGTTAATAAGCACGTTTTCTCCCGAATGCCCCTACCAGTGTTCATTTCTCTGAGGCACGCCTGTCCTGGATCTACTAGCCTTTCCTTAAAAGATGGGGAAGGAAGCATGGCTCAGGGCTAAGATGCAGGGGATGTGAGTCTCCAGCGATGGTCAGTAGCAGGGTAATCTTGTTGAAAAACAATTGTAACAACAAAACATGTTTACACTACTTGTGATTTAACCCACATTCAAATAGAGTCCAAAGATGACAGCCAAGTAACAAGAGAGAGTTGGCGTTAAACCTCATCTAAAGGCCGAAAAAGCCTTCTCTTCCTCTCTCTTTAAACAGCAGTATTTCCATTAAAGAGGCAGTATGAACAGATCAGTTTCAGCAGAACATCCAAGCCATAATTTGGCTTTTCACGTGTGCCTTGGTGGGTTCCAGTTGCCCAAACTATAACCTATGCCGCCGCCGCAAAAAAAAAAAAAAAAAAAAGATCCCAAGGACTCTTTCCTTTTTGGTGCTTCTCCCCTTGACCTTCTAAAGCGGTCTATTATTGGATGCATTCCTACCCTACTTAATATCACAGACTGAAAAATGTCAGGAGAAAAAGAAGAAGACGGGTCATCTCCAGCTGGATAAAGGTGAAGACAAAGAGGAAGCGGGGGCCCCAGTCAAGCCACCTACAGCCAGCCAGACGTCCTCAGCATGGTCCCACATTCTCCAGGGTAGGGCAGTGCCCCGGTTAATGCTCCCCCTCCTGTGGAGAGGAGGGGAGGGCAGCGGGTCACCATCTCACCACCTGGCTGTTGTAGTCCTCCGTGACTGCCCCCTCTGGGTTCCCGTCCTGTCTGGGCCACCGGCGGCCCCTGTGCTCCCGCTGCAGCCTCCGCTCCCCGCGCCTCTTTTGCCGGTCCCTCTGGCGCTCCAGCTGCTTGGTACGGTGGTAGCGCTGCTGGAAGAGATCCTTCGCGTACGCGTACAGCTGCACGTCCAGGAAGTTGAGCTCCTCGATGCGCTGGCGGGCACCCTCGTTGATCTCCACGTTGGAAGCCCGCGTGACGTTGAACTGCGTGAAGGGGGAGATGAACTTGAGGTTGAATGTCCTCTCAAAGAGAAATTGCGTCTTCCGCTGGAACTCCGTGAGCCCGAAGAAAGCCATGTTCTTCAGGTTGCTCTTGGCGCTCTGCAGCAGGATGGCGTTCCTCTCGCTCTCATTCATGAAAGTCAAGTTGTAGCAGCCCACCAGGCTGAGGTCGGCCAGCATGCGCACCTGGCGGTTGTTAGCCAGGTTGTAGGTGCAATCCATGAATTCCCGTAGGCTGACCCCAGACCAGTCGTCCCCGGGGTAGCAGGTAGGCAGCTCATCGGGGGTGGGGCTCCTCCCATCGCACACGTGGAGGGAGGTTTTCCACGTGGCCCCTCTCTGGACGTGTTTCCACTCGCTCAGGTACCGGGACACCGGATCCCGCAACATGGTGATGTAATAGAAATTCCTGGAAGAGATTAGACGAAGAGCGTCAGTCCGCCGTAACTATAACCCTGGGACCCCGCGCCTCTATAGCGTCTCTATCAGCATTGACTCAATGGGTTTTTCTGCCAGATGGTCACGTGAGAATATCTGCCTGGATTTGCACCTGTCGGGCCATGTTCCCCTATGTGCGTGTTTCTACAATACAAACACGCATGAATCGGTTTTCAGTACTATTTGCTGGGTTTTTTCTTTCTGCTCCAGGGTGGGGAGGGGCGGGGCTGGGGGAATCGATCAGCAGTAATTCATTCAGCAACCACTCACTGTTCAATCGCTACCAGCAATAACAATACCTTACATTAAGAGAACACGCCATGTTTATTGAACGTTATCACCCATCTGATATTTTATTTGATCCTTAAAAGGAACTTTCGTAGTAGACACGGGGGACTATTTGATAGGGAAACAGTGCAAGGGGGTTAGGATGATTTATCCAAAGCCATGTGACTAGAAAGAGCAAAGCTGGAAGCCAAGTCTCCTTAATCTTTCCTGTTCACAGGGGTATTCTGGGTTAAGAGGTGGGTGGGGTAGGGGAAGGATGTGTTGTGTGTGGAGACCAATATTTACCGAGCAGTCACCGTGTGCTAGAAACTGAGCTGGGTACTTTATGGATACTGGCACAGATCACCTTCAACATAACTTTGTAAAATGGGCTTTATCACGACTTTTTTTTAAAAAAGCTGATAACACAGAGACTGAGAAAGGTGAAAAATACAGCCCAAGATCCTAGAGCAAATTAATACTTGATGCAATAAAATATAGGCCTATTTGATTTCAAAGCTTCTGTGCTTTCCTGGGCACCATATTGATATTTTACAAACAAAAATGTAACGAATATTTATTGAATGCCTATGACTTGTCAGGTGTGGTGGTTATTATAATCACAGGGCTCATCTCATCTAATGGCATCTATTGGAACATTGAGAAGAGATACATTTTACAAATGGCAAGCTTCAGAATGATCAGGTAAAGATCAGGGCACCACTGGCTCAAAAGGGCAAGAGAGCTGTGAAGAGGCCAGGAGAGATGTGGAAAAGTCGACAGATAAAGACACAGCAGTATATATGTGTTAGCATACGGTATTTGTTTTTCTCTTTCTGACTTACTTCACTCTGTATGACAGACTCTAGGTCCATCCACCTCACTACAAATAACTCAATTTCGTTTCTTTTTATGGCTGAGTAATATTCCATTGTATATATGTGCCACATCTTCTTTATCCATTCATCTGTCGATGGACACTTAGGTTGCTTCCATGTCCTGGCTATTGTAAATAGAGCTGCAGTGAACATTGGGGTACATGATTCTTTTTGAATTATCGTTTTCTCAGGGTATATGCCCAGTAGTGGGATTGCTGGGTCATATGGTAGTTCTATTTTTAGTCTTTTAAGGAACCTCCATACTGTTCTCCGTAGTGGCTGTATAAATTTACATTCCCACCAACAGTGCAGGAAGGTTCCCTTTTCTCCACACCCTCTCCAGCATTTATTGTTTGTAGATTTTTTGATAATGGCCATTCTGACTGGTATGAGGTGACACCTCATTATGCTAACACACATATATGGAATCTAAAAAAAAAAAAAAAGGTTCTGAAGAACCTAGGGGCAGGACAGGAATAAAGATGCAGACGTAGAGAATGGACTTAAGGACACGGGGAGGGGGAAGGGTAAGCTGGGACGAAGTGAGAGAGTGGCGTGGACATATACACACTACCAAACGTAAAATAGATAGCTAGTGGGAAGCAGTCGCATAGCACAGGGAGATCAGCTCGGTGCTTTGTGAGCACCTAGAGGGGTGGGATAGGGAGGGTGGGAGGGAGACGCAAGAGGGAAGGGATATGGGGATATATGTGTACGTATAGCTGATTCACTTTGTTATACAGCAGAAACTAACACAACAATGTAAAGCAATTATACTCCAATAAAGATGTTTAAAAAAAAAAAAGACACAGCAGTAGGCATTAGAGGAAAGCAAACATTGATTCCAAGTAAGGAAAATCTTTCTCATCATTTGAGCAGCTGCCAATGGAATGGGCTGCCCACCCCACCTTTATCACCAGGGGTGACACTCAGGGTGCCCCTGGGCAGACTAAAACTGTGCCACCAGGGAAGCCCCAGACAGATTTTTGAATGCTCAAATAAGATCACATATGGTGGGGGGGGCTTCCCTGGTGGCGCAGTGGTTGAGAGTCCGCCTGCCGATGCAGGAGACGCGGGTTCGTGCCCTGGTCCAGGAAGATCCCACATGCCGTGGAGCGGCTGGGCCCGTGAGCCATGGCCGCTGAGCCTGCGCATCCGGAGCCTGTGCTCCGCAACGGGAGACGCCACAGCAGTGAGGGGCCCGCGTACCGCAGGGAAAACAAAAAAGATCACAGATGGGAAATCTGTAAGTTCCCTTGTCAATTGGACAAAACGGAAAACACAAAAGAGGATTTAAACAAGAAAGATGATGACTATCGATTGATAAGACTCAACCCCATTTATGTGTCTCAAATTTAGACACAATCCAGATTTTTAAAATAATCATAAGAGCTGGAGGATTTTAGGGCTGGGAATTACAACAGTTTGTGACATAAAGGGTTAACTGGAACTTGCTGCTGGAACCTGAGAGGCTTTGGTCTCACTTGGGAAAATTAACTGGCCATAGAGTTCCCTGTGCTTTCTTTGCATTGGACTCCACATGGTCTCAAAGCTAACTGAAACTAGCTTACACTTTAAAATGATCTTGGTTTCAAATTTAACTTTATTCAATGTAACACTGCATTTAACAAAGACTAGCTAAGTTGTAGAGTGCTGTTTACATGAGTAAAATAAGCCCCAAATGTCTGCAAGTTCTACTAGCCAAATAGGACAGAGGTCCATTTGTAACGAAAACAAACTCTGACATCAAGACACAAAAATGGACTAGGGCAACATTCATATTGATGAAGTACCAAGTTGTCCCATCTCATGGTTCTGGAACCAAGTGCCTAATAGCATTTGGGTATTGCTTTAGTCTGACATATTCTCATGTATGTTTTATTTGTTTGTCTCAATCTTGCAAAGCAGTCAAAATACCAAGCTAGAATAATAGTTAAAAAGAAAATAGGGTTGAAGAACACCTAATTATTGAAGAAGAAAACACAATTTGATCGATTAAAAGCATTTTTTCTCATCTCTATTTTTTTCTCTACTTTCATTTGCTCCTCTACTATCAGATGGAAAACTGCAAAAGTCATTGCTGAAATGATGTCTACCTCCAGGCCACACGCCCAACCTTCATTGTGTACAAGCTTCACTCCAGTTTCATGACTCTCTTCCCTGCTCCCAAACAACAGAAACTCATTTTCTTCTGCTCCCATAACTCTCAATTTCGTTTCTAAGAAAATTCTTTTTTTTTTTTAGAAAATACAAAATATTTTATTTAAAAATTTTTTTATTTTACATTGGGTTATAGTTGATTAACAGTGCTGTGTTAGTTTCAGGTATACGGCAAAGTGATCCAGTTATACATATACATGTGTCTATTCTTTTTCAAATTCTTCTCCCATTTAGGTAATTACAGAATATTGAACAGAGTTCCCTGTGCTGTACAGTCCTTGTTGATTATCTGTTTTGAATACAGCAGTGTGTACATGTCAATCCCAAACTTCCAATCTATCCCAAACCAAGGAAAATTCTTAAAAATACTCTGAAATCTGCAACTTTCCTTTTCAAACGTTAATTGTTCAACAGCACAATGGAGGGTAAAGCAGAGACCAGAGAAGAAGGACAAGCAGCTCCCAAGCAAATGCCACGTGGCCACATGCAGAGGCTCTCATCAACACCCGTTCCTTTGTTTTTTTTTTTTTTTTGCGGTACGCGGGCCTCTCACCGCTGCGGCCCCTCCCGCCGCGGAGCGCAGGCTCAGCGGCCATGGCTCACGGGCCCAGCCGCTCCGCGGCATGTGGGATCCTCCCGGACCGGGGCACGAACCCGCGTCCCCTGCATCGGCAGGCGGACTCCCAACCGCTGCGCCACCAGGGAAGCCCCACACCCGTCCCTTTTAACTCAACCCCCTAAGCAGAGGCACAGTCTCATCTGTTCCGACACTTGTCCTGGCAGTTAAACTTTCCCCAGATTTTGGAAACATTAATAAGCAAACTATTATTTCCTCCTTCCATCCATCCATTCACTCACCTGGTAATTCTCCAAACATTGATTGAGCCCCTGGTATTTGCCACACACTGGGGCTAGGCAGTGAGGACCCCGAGATCACTAAGACATTGTCCTCGAGGAGATCTCAGGCACCCAGTGATTCTGGTAAAGTGGGAGAAATGCTAACCATCAAGTTAAGGGACTGTTCTGCCTGGACCTGAACGATCCCAAAGACGACAACTTTTTCTGTCTCAGGGACAGCGTGCTGACAGCACATCTTCCATTTGCCACCTGCTTCATTGAGAGTTTGGGCGAATTCATTTACGAATGTCTGAAACACAATTACAACTCTTTAGAATTGTTATTCTTGTGGCCTCAGGGTAATGATGGCAAAGCCCTGTGTACTCAGGGGCATTAGGGGACGGGGCACCTTGGTTAGTTCAATGATTATTTTGCTTTGTTTTGTTTTGTTTCTGTACGCGGGCCTCCCACCGCTGCGGCCTCTCCCGTTGCGGAACACAGGCTCCGGACGCGCAGGCTCAGCGGCCGTGACTCACGGGGCCCAGCCGCTCCGCGGCACGTGGGATCCTCCCGGACCGGGGCACGAACCCGTGTGCCCTGCATCGGCAGGCAGACTCTCAACCACTGCGCCACCAGGGAAGCCCAGTTCAATGATTATTTTAACTGATGATTATGATAGGGACCATCTTGGCTTACAAAAGCACAAATACACAGAACACACACTTTTCAGTCTCTTGCTCTACAGTAAGGTAATCCTATTAAAAAATTCTAAACACAGCACAAGGACGTGACTGCCTTCCTTCAGTCTTTGCCTTTTCCTTCACTCATCTGCATCCTGCTCGTCTTTCCTGGCCCAGCTCAAGCCTCATTTCCATCTCCTCTGACCTTTCTGGCCTCGAGGATTTACTGCATCACTTACTGTGCTTTTAACGTGCGTATGAAAGTCTTGGTCACATCTACCCTTTAAGTTCCTCTTTGACCACTGGACCTTAGGCCTGGTGTCCCATGGCACCTCCACAAATCCTGCTCTCTGCAAGCATTCAATAAATGATACCGTGGAAAAGAAGTGACCTTCATACGAGATAAGTGTATTTTAACGACTAAGGTTAATATTGCCTTTGATAAATAGACCCTTCTTTTCTCCCCTAAAAACTAATCTGACATTATTTTTGAATGTCCAAAATGTGTGAAAAGAATAAAAATGCATATAATCTTCTAATATATCCATCATTCGATTGTGATGGTTGATAGGCAGAGATAGAGAGAGATAGAGAGAGAGAGAGAGACAGTCAATACAGACTTTGGGTAAAAAGCAGAATATTTCATACACCAGATAATTAATAGAAATGAGTTTTTGGGCTTCCCTGGTGGCGCAGTGGTTGAGAGTCCGCCTGCTGATGCAGGGGACACGGGTTCGTGCCCCGGTCCGGGAAGATCCCACATGCCGTGGAGCGGCTGGGCCCGTGAGCCATGGCCGCTGAGCCTGTGCGTCCGGAGCCTGTGCTTCACAACGAAAGAGGCCACAAAAGTGAGAGGCCCGCGTACCACAAAAAAAAAAAAAAAAGAAAAGCTATAGAAATGAGTTTTTTTAATGTTAAACTTAGTAGGTTTCTCCCCCTCTGCTTCAAGAACCTGTATTTCAACAAGCAGTTTATTGTATAATTGCTCATTTCTTTAATTAGCAAGTCATTTAATTAACACATGCTTATTGAGGGTTTGTTGTATGTAAGGAGCTGCTCTAGGAAATGTGGAGAATAAAAAAAAAATAGAACGTACTCCAGTATTGTAGGTGTAAAAGTGGTAGATTAGAAAAAGAGGCATGGATTAGCAGGTCATGGAGGTAAGCAGTAGACAAAGAATATTTAAGAGAATATTTCAGAAGGTACAGAGAGCAGAGTGGCCTAATGAGACCAGGAAGTACATGTTGTGCATTTCACTGAATGTTTGGTCAATAAATGAATGAATGAAAAGAGGGACATAAGCTAGAACAGGAGGCTGAGGCCCAATTGTCATGGGCTCTACCTGCACCTGTGAATTGCTAAAATAGGAAAAGTGTTGATTTAGGCAGATACACGGAGGAACAGAGTTTGGGATGGATAAAAGTAGGCAGAGACCAGGACAGACACTGGACAGCCATGGTGAGAGACCAGCAGGGAAGAACCCAGAACCGTGGGTACTGATGAGAAAGAATCAGAACTGAAGAACTGTCACACACCCAACCTTCACTATTTGTTCCTCTTCCTCAGCTTCCTCTAAACTACCTTTTCCTCCTCCGTATTCCCTTCTTCCTTCTATCTAATCCTTCCCTTTCAATTCTGTGATGTAAAACAGGCAGTGCTGGTATGCGCATCATAGAAGTCCCTGGAATCACTGTGCCTGTGGTGATTAAAAGATATTCACGTCCATGAGGCTATGATATGCCTGTCCAGTGAGAACATATTTGAAGGAACCTACAAGACGCCAGGTTCACAAGGAGGGTTAATAAGTATATTCCTTCCACCACCGGCTTACCTCTTGTAAAATCAAGTAACACAGTTAATATCTCCACAATCCACAGTTTGAAGCATTCCTAAAAACCAGTTCAACTAGAAACTCCTCCCATCAGCCTCCTTTGATGTCCTCGGCAGAAGGGATCCTCTCCCTCATCCCCACCTGCTGAAACACGTGCCGCTCGTGCTTTTATCTTCATTCCGGGACCAGTGAATATCTTATCCCTTGAACTGGCTTTATGTCTTACTCATCCTTCAGCCTCCAGAGCACATGATACATCACCTTGTACATCATGGATGTTCAGTTGTCCAATGTTCATGGAATTAAAAAATAGATACATTTTATCAGTCACTGTTTTAGGAATTCTCATGGTGATTGTCCCCAGGAAACTTCTGTTGGTGCCTTAGCCAACAGAATTAGCCCAGGCTAATGATTTCCCTTAGCCCAGACCTTGTGAAATGTATAGGAAATAATCTTTCCTCCTTCCTCTTGCCCTGCAGACTTTGAAATGAGTTTTCTCTACATATAATCAAGTTTTGCCAAAGCTCAGCGTCTCACAAAAGAACACCACGAGTGACTGTAAGGTGGCCTTGGGGGCATCTGAAGGAGCTCTTTGGTCCTCACCAGGGAGTAGGCACAGACAACCAGTCCATCTTAAACACAAGCTGATGTGCGCGTTTTTAAAAAGTGAAACTTAGCTCTCCCTCCACCCTGCTGTATTGTGTGCAGGAGTCATCTTCCAAATTCTCAGAATGGAATTAATTTCTTGACTCTCTTTAGAGCTGCATGCTCATTATGGGCTGCCCATTCTTCATTATCTCAGTAGAGTATTAGCTGCACTATTCTGTATCTGATAGGGGGAATCACAGCACTTAGAGCTTGGCAATCAGACTGCCCTTTGACAGAGTGATGAAAGGGTCTTTTATTCGAGCCTTGAAAACAAATTAAGGAATTTAAGAATGATGTTCTAAGCAAATGGGAAATTGGGGACGATGATGGTTAAGTGTTGTAATAAAGAACTTTCGGGGGCTGACAATGGTGTGTGTCAGAGCAATTGGTCCCAAGGATGTCGGGCATTGTGATGAGAAAATGGAAACATTCACATGTCCTTATCTTACCTCATCCAGAAACCCTGCATCCCCTACCAAGCTGCCGTGGTCACCTCCTCCCTGACAGTGACTGACTTACAAAGCAGCCAGACCCTTTTGACTAAGGCATGTTTTATCTTACCTATTACCCAGAGATCTTGACACTTTTCCGCTGGTAAGATATTGGGGAGAGGAAAGCCCATTGTGCTTCCCTCAGGAGGGGAGGGGCTCTGCATCCCTTTTCTTCCCTGTGTACCTGGTAACATTAAAGGGAGAATACTTTGGTTGTAGCTGGTCTTTTTTTTTTTTAAATCATTAATCCCCACCCCCAAACCCCAGTGATAATTAATGCAACACACTGTCATTATGGAAAGTATGAGCAATGCAGAACCGTAAAAAAAGAAGAAGATGAAAATTACTTATAATTACTTCACTCGGATATAACCACAGTTAAATATCTATTTCTTTCTTTTACAGATTTGAGATCATACTGTACATTATATTTTTAACATGTATTTTAAACTTAAAAATACAAGGGGGATATATTTTCCATTTTATTTAAGGTTCTTCCTTAAGAATATACTATTCCAATTATGGATGTCCCGGAATTTATGTGACCAATCTCCCAGTTTTGGACAATTTAGCTGATTCTGTTTGCAGTGGGGGCTCCTATAAACAAGAATCTGATGAACATCCTAAGCCATAAATATCTGTGCAGTGACTAAATTGCTAGGAACAGAATTTCTGAGTCAAGAGAATTGCCCTCATTTCATCATTACAATGCCGAAATATAGCCTACCACGGTCAGCATAGGTGAAGACAGGGCCCTTCCATGAGGCCTGACATCTTCAGGTGCCAGGAAACAAGTCTACTTGAAAGTCAGGGGAAGGCCATGAAACAGACTCCTGGCTCTCCCTCCTCCCAGCTGGACCAGGAAGATGCCCTGTTCAGATCACGAGTCTAAGATGGACATTCCAGGACAGCCAGGCGGGGTTTGTGACATGGTGGTGGGGAAACATACTTCCTAAAAGATTTATTTTACACTTGATGAGTAGCTGGAATATCAAATCAGAGGCTAAACATTTGTGGAATCAAATCCCACTCATCAACACTGCAGCTATATTAAAGCCGACATCTAGATCAGAAAGAGGGAAGTGCCTCTCCTGATTATGTTCAGGGCCGGTCCTCACAGAAACAGCCTCTTGAGATGGAGCTTTTCTGCAAGTCTAGGTATCAGCTAACTTTAATAATGGGAAGCTGCACATGTTACTAAACCAACCAAACAAAAGCAAGAAATAGAGGTTTCCGGACGATACTGGTCATTTCTCCACGAGGATCAGTCCACCCCCCAAATTCCCCAGAGGAAGAAGTAGTATTTATCAATAAGATAACATTTGAAATCTTGTCACATTGCTTCTTAATGTCGACACAAATCCTAGGGGCCTCAGACTCACAGAAATGCCATGATTTTCGTTGTCATGTTTGCTTTCAGTTTCCCCCAAGCGGCTGCTACAAGAATACATTTCAGGAGATGCGTGTTCCAGGGACGTGTTTCTGCTAGCTTGCTGAGTATCGTTCCTCCCAGTACAGTTTCAAATGTGCCAGGGAGGGTCCTGCTCTCATGCATTATTCAGGGACTTCTGTGATTATTGGGTTCAGAGGCGCTCTGCTTTGCGTTGCCGCGCTGGGACTTGGGCACGAGGACGTTTCCAGGCGCTCTGCTCTGCAAAGCTGTGGTTTATGCATGCGGGCATCCACCTGAAGCCTGGAGCCGCCCCAGAGTGAGATAAGGCTCAGTTCAATCTCACTCACAGCTCTACTCCCAGCCAGGCAAAGCAGAACACCAGATAGTACACTCAGATTGTGTTATTAGGCCACGCGTGTTCAGTCGTGCTCGCTCTTCAGTTAATTTCTCAGGCGCTGCTTTTCGGGAATGTGAGAATTACAGGGTAGAAGCGACGAGGTGTCTTCATTGCCATTGTTTTGTAGTAGCCAAGTTGGAAAGGAAAAGTAGTCAATCAGGGCCTTCAAGGACAAGGCACATGTTTTGATATTTAGGTTTATACCTGGCAGCTTTGATACAGGTGCTCCTAAAACATCACAAAACTGAAAAATAAACCTTCTGTGTCCAGATTTTGCCATATTCTTCCATGAGAGATTCTTTTGGGTTAGAATTTTCCTAGATTCTGCTGTCAGGACTGGGCAATCATTTTAGCATATTCAACAAAATACGTAAGAGATTCCCCACCTGATTCCATCCCTTGCCAGTTCTCAAAGAAAGAGTGCCCTGAAGGTCATCCCCCAAGCAATGATTAAAAGCAAGCTAACTTAAAATATGGAAAGTTCCGTGTGAAAGAAAAATGGATATTAATAGCAATAATAATAATGGCTAATATTTATTGAGTACCTACTGTGTCCAAGTACAGTTCTAAATGCTTTAGTTATTAAAACAAAAATGGAAAATTTTATTGAATTTTTAAATTCAGTGTACCTATTGAAAGAAAAATTGGTACTAATAGCAATAATAACAATGGCTCACATTTACTGAGTGCGTACTATGTCCAAGTACAGTTCTAAGTACTTCCACTAATCAATTTGGTCATCAAAATAACCCTTTGAGTTACACAGGCTTTTAGATGATATCTGAAATTTCACAAAGTGATGAGAGTCCCCACAGTCTCTTCCATCATCTTGTAAGTGGCAGGCTGTCTTAGAGATACTTTGCAACTTACTGCCGCAGGGGTCCAGGCTTTGTTTGAAGTCAAAGCTCCAGAAGCATAATAAGCATCTCAGGGTGAGGGATTTGTGTTTACCTGTGGGTCGATGGGAGCGAGGCAGCACATGGCAGGGGCTGGGGAGGCAGGGGTGCCTGTCCCCTCTCAGGGTCAGAGGCTCTCTTAGATGCTTAGAACTTGGAAAAAGTCCTAAATACAGTTTTCCTGAGCTCCCTCACAACTACATAACAAATTCACCCTCGAGGAAAGGGTGTTAGAGACAAGTGGGAATTACTGCAGTTCCATGCGTTTTTAACGCTCCCAGGTAACCTGGAAGCCCAAAGCTGCAGTTGTATCAGGACAATAAAGGGTGGTTAGAAATAGCGATGCAAGGGAATTCAGATACAGCCAAACCTCACGCAACGCCATCATTCTGTTCCTGGTTTTAAAATAGGTCTTTTTAAACACAGTGCTGCTACAAAGACTCAGAAATGTGTCCCAGAAAGGTTACTGGATCCTGAAGTTGGCTGTTCTGATGCCTTTATTCAGGAAGAGAAGATTCAAGGAAAATGCAAGTCAAGCTCTACCATTCAAATGGAGCACGAACACAAAACTTCAGACATGTTGGAAGCATCACCTAAGGCGCCGTGGAAGGCAAATGAGTTTCAAGTTAGAAAGATCTGGTTTCTGTGTCAGGTCCATCTCACGTTTGGGGTGAGTTGGTTAGCTTATGTGACCTCTGGGACCCTTAGTTTCCTCATCTAAATAGCCAGGGTATAAATGCTTACGTCATAGGGTTGTGGGACTTAATGACTAAACTAATGACCATAAAGGGTCCAGCAGTAGCTGAGAAGCAGACCCTCAGCATAGTGCACACCCTCCACTTCAAAAATTTCCCTTTCTCGGGCTTCCCTGGTGGCGCAGTGGTTGAGAGTCCGCCTGCCGATGCAGGGACACGGGTTCGTGACCCGGTCCGGGAAGATCCCACGTGCCGCGGAGTGGCTGGGCCCGTGAGCCATGGCCGCTGAGCCTGCGCGTCCGGAGCCTGCCTGTGCTCCGCAACGGGAGAGGCCACAGCAGTGAGAGGCCCGCGTTCCGCAAAAAAAAAAAAAAAAATTTCCCTTTCTCCATGAATGTCAGAGCCTCAGAAACTACCCAATACAGTGAAATTTTAAATATTAAACAAGCTGTGTTAATAATTAAAAAAAACAGCCGATAGCGCTTTTCTATTTGTATAACATACTTATGGTTTTCAAAACACTTTCCTCATCCATTATTTCATTTGGTTCTCAGTACAAAATCATATCAGAGGCAGAATTTACAGATGAAGGAACTGATGCTCACAGATGCGAAAGGATGTTCCTGAGATCAAACAACTAGTGAAGCTGAGACTTCTTTTTCTTCTTCAGCTACTAGACTAGTTTATTTGTTTATCTAAAAATATCTGTCGATTATGTATTTGATGCCAAACACTATGTTAGATTCTCGGGGTATAATGGTACACAAGACACAGCCTGATCGCAAGAGCTGACTGTGGAGTTGTCTTATTTTGCCCAAATGTAGTTAAGAGTTAGAAAGAAAACATGTCATGAGCTCATTATTCTACATTTGGGGTTTCACTGGTTTGTACATTAGCTCATTTTCTCCTTGAAACCCACTGAAAAGGGGGACCCAGAAGAAACAGCTAGAAATGCCAGGACATGGATACACCTTCAGGTAACATTTGAAGTTGTGGAAGATAATCATTCTGAAATAATAAGCTCTCGTTTCTACAGAGGCAGTGCTGTGCACTTCTGGAGGCACTAATGTCTGGTGGTTGGCCCTTTTGCGGTGCCATAGCCATTGGTAATCATTCGTTCCAGGACTGCAAATGGCGACAGTCTAACAACATCCTTTCTTCTTCAGTTATCAGCTGCCACGCTTCTATGAAGACAAACTTCCCCCTATCAGCTATTTGATACTCCAAGGCAGATGAATGTTTGACTCTTTCTATTTACTCGTTTTCAAAATAACCGTTTGCTTTCCTAGAATCCTCCAAAGGGGTTTCTGTCGAGGTTTGTTTGTTTGTTTTAATATCATTACGAGCTCACGCATCTAAACATACAGAATGAGTTTCAATACACTGCAGTCATGATTCAATACATTCAATACAGTATCCCTACTGATGTTCAAATTATCTAATTTTAGGCCAGTAGGAGCTTAGTTAGATGGAACCTTGGTCCTTTTGATGCAATCCTTGTAGATTTATGCATTTTCTTCTTATTATTATTTTTTCTTTTGCAGTACGCGGGCCTCTCACTGTTGTGGCCTCTCCCGTTGCGGAGCACAGGCTCCGGACGCGCAGGCTCAGCGGCCATGGCTCACGGGCCCAGCCGCTCCGCGGCACGTGGGATCTTCCCGGACCGGGGCACGATCCCGTGTCCCCTGCATCGGCAGGCGGACTCTCAACCGCTGCACCACCAGGGAAGCCCGATGTATGCATATTCTTAAAGGATCTTGCCCAAAAGATCAAGAAAGATGGTGTTAGAGCTTGAAATTCTCTTCAGTTCCTGAAGAATAAAGTGATTCCGTGGCCAGTGTTACCTGCACACCACAGTCTTCTTTTTCACTCCTACAAAGCCACGTAACTGCAGTCTGTGCTAATTACCTGCGCATCGAAGGGGAAATAGACTAGACACCACCTTCAACTTTCATAGGTTCTATCGAGGCCCGAACACCAGAGGTTTTCCCTTTCATTTTTCCTTTTCTTTTTCTTCTTAAGCTCACATGCATGACATTTTCCTTGGTGGTAGGAATAAAAGGCAGGACTAGTGATTCATCTGTGACCAGATGCCAATGCCACTCCACAAACTAATCTAGGAGAAACCAAATTATGCTGGAAGTAACTCGGAGCCCTAATCAGGTTCTCTCCAAAATCCACTTATTCACAATAAGAGCCCGAGTTCCTTCCAGAAGCCCAGCTTACCACATGGACACTCAATGACATCTTTCAGCTGCAGTGGGTTCCGAAGCACAGCTGTAATTCTGCCTAATTAATAATGCAATGACAGAAATTTAGAAAAAGATATGCACCATAGTTTAAATCTCCCAGAAAAAAAAATCAATCGATTCTGTCTAAACTTTGCCTTGGGTGTTCCCTTCACCAATTCAAGTGTGGAGCAGTCAATACCTGGATTAAAAATAAAGAGGAGGGGCTTCCCTGGTGGCGCAGTGGTTGAGAGTCCGCCTGCCGATGCAGGGGACACGGGTTCGTGCCCCGGTCCGGGAAGATCCCACGTGCCGCGGAGCGGCTGGGCCCGTGAGCCATGGCCGCTGAGCCTGCGCGTCCGGAGCCTGTGCTCCGCAACGGGAGAGGCCACAACAGTGAGAGGCCCGCATACCACAAAAAAAAAATAAAATAAAATAAAGAGGAGGCATCCCTTAAGAAATGGAATAATGCAACTGCAATTCCCTTGTTTTGTGAACTTTCCCAAACATGTCCCCTCTGCATTTATTATTTCTCTTGGTGATAAGAATCTAAGTTTAATAATCATAAAAAAGAAGTAGCCTGTCCTTTTAAAATTGACACCAGCTACCATCTCTGAGTCCTCCATTGAAATGATGTGGAATATGCTGATGTTAATCTAAAATTTAAAAAATTCAAAACCCTAAAGCAAGCAAACAAATGTAACCGAGAAGAAAGGGGAAAAAAATGAACAAAAACGGCAACCAAAAAACCAGCTCAAAGCTTCTTTTCATCTGTTTTCAGGTTAGATTTATGCTAGCCACAAGGGGGACCTCAAATCTTTCCAAGCACAAGGTAAGTGCAAGAGCTGTTTTCCTAGTTATTAATTTCCACAAATCAATATTACCTATTAATGTACATTACAGAGACAAGCTATCGACTTCTGACACTTTACACTCAAGTTAGAGAGACTTGCTTATAAAAATTCTAGGTGCCCCGCAGTGATCGTAAGTCAAAACCAAAATGAGTTGCACCTGTGATTTCCTGTGTCTGCTCTAGCATAAAAATTTCCAACACTGCAAATTTCATCAAAGGTTAAAACTGAATCTGAAGCACTATGTATATAATGGAATACATTGACCTCCAATGGGTTTTAAAGGCTATTCTGCCTCCTTCTGCCACATCACGCACCCCCAAAACAGCCATGGAGGCTGACACAGAAGTTAAAATGCAGTGACCCTCTCTTGGGGCAGTGGGAAGTTGCCAGAGCCATTAGCTCTGGAGGTTTTCAACTCACGCTGAGAGCTTGATGGTGTTGACGGTGTTTACAGCCTGTACCACAAAAGACACTTGGAAGAAAGAAGGGATTTTAATTTTCTGTTCAAGCTAGAAGGTAGGGCAGAATAGCACAGCATAGATAATAGATAGTGCTACACACGGGCAGAATGGAAGGCTTCAGCAATTAAGGACAGACTGGAAACGTAGCTTTCTCCAAAGCTCCAGCAGAAGAGAGAATACCACCTGTCACCCCCTACCACAGGGAAACTACGGGAACAGAACAGAAGCAGTCCCAGAACATTCCATCAGGTCAGCTAGCTATCAAAATCACCCTGTGCAAACCCAGAAAGCCCCTCTGAGCTTTGACACGAAATGACTCTTTGCTGACTGCCTTTTCTCTAATGTTAAAATAATCCCATAGAAAGGTAAGGATTGCTAACCCTTCTATTGTCCTAGGGCAGGAGTGCTCCCGTGGAATTGCAGGGATGTGGTCTTTCTTTTAGACAGCTCGCTGTCCTGGACCTCAGCACCAGGAGGAGGGCTGAGGAAGACGAGGGACACCGGCTCGGGCAGTGCAATTGTCACTCCTGATCAGAGTCCCCATACATCATGCTCTCACGTTCACTCGTTTCTGAAATTAAGAATTAGCATAAACTCCTGGTTCAGAAAGCTCAGTGTTCTGCCTCTGACTCAGGCACTCGCGAGAGGTGTTCTGGAAAATGGAGTTCTCTCTTATGAAACCCTACCCTGCTTGACACGTGCCCCCAGTACAAATGGAACCCAACGCTGGTGCAAACTGTGTGGATGCTTAACTTACATTTGTAGAGCTCGTGGTTCCCCAAGTTTAATTTTCCATTTGAATAGCAGTAGTCCCTCTTAATGTGCCTTAATCATTCTTTTTTGAGAATTTCAAAGGGCGCCTTCTAGGAAGCGTCGTGTTATTCTTCAGATCTAATCCAGACTTCCGCTTAAATTCTTCCTCTTCGAGACTCTGCAAGTTACTTTTGTGCTTTCCCGCGTTCATCCCATCTGCCCCATATACTTTTGCTCATTCGTGTACCCTTGGGATAGTGCCCTTCTAGTGGGACAACCCTTGTTAAAGCATTCCGGCCATGACCTGGGATTTACGTTTAGTCTAGGGATTGTGTGCACAGACAAGAGCCCTCAGCTGGGTCCTGACTCAGAGTCCTGCCCTGCCAGAAGGGCAGGTAGGACTGAGGCAGACCCTCTGAAGGAGGGGGGATCAAGCATCGAGCGGGTAGAAACGTCCAGATCCTTAACAAATCACGGGGCATTTTGGTTTTGGGCAAAGCACATCTAGTCAAGTTTATATACGTACCTTTGAAACACATTTTGATTTGTGTGCTTAAAATAACTCAAATAAAGAGAAGGAATTTCCCACCTCTAAAAGGAAGCCAAAAAATGTAATAGGTTGCATGTCTGTGTCCCCCCCAAAATTCATATGTTGAAACCTTAACTCATAATGGATGGTATTAGGACATGGGTCCCTTGGGAGGTGATTAGGTTTAGATGAGGTCTTAAGGGTGGAGCCCCACGTTGGGATTAGTGTTTTCACAAGAAGAAAAAGAGAACAGATCTTACTCTCTCTGCCATGTGAGGAAACCAGAAGACAGCTGTCTGCAAACCAGGAAGAAGGTCCTCACCACACACGGAATCTGCTGGCACCCTGACTTTGAGCTTCCCAGACTCTAGAGTATGAGAAATACATTCCTGTCGTTTAGCTACCCAGTATGTGGTATCTTGTTATAACACCTGAATTGATTATGATAGCAAAGGTGGGTGTTTTAGAGAAAATAAGGGAACCCTTTCTCCACCATCCTTCCTCTCTCATCTGGTTACAATAGTATGTGACCACCAGCTCTCTAAAGAAATTAAATGACTAAATAATCTGCTGAGATGAGGGAGGTTGGGAGTGAGGCTTTGGAGGACTAGCTCTTCTCAGCTAGTCTTTCTCAATTCACCAGACCAACTGCCAATCTTTACTAATCAACACAAAACCCGTTATTGATCTCCCACCGAGAGGTGTTATGGGTTGAATTGTTTCCCCAAAAGATGCTGAAGTCTTAGCTCCCAGTACTTGTGAATGTGACTCATTTGGAAATTGGATCTTTGTAGAGAATCAGGTTAAGATGAGGTCATTAGGGTGGGCCCTAATCGAATATGACTGGTGTCCTTATACAGAGGGTAAACTTGGACACAGACACAGACAGTGTGAAGACACAAGAAGATGGCCATCTACAAGCCAAGGCATGTCTGAGACTACCAAAAGCTAGGAGAGAGGCGTGGAATAGATTCTCCCTCGAAGCCCTCAGAAGAACCAACCTTGCCTGCACCTTGCTGTGGACTTCTAGCCTCCAAAGGTGTGAGACAATCAATTTCTGTTATTTAAGTTTTGTGGTACTTTAACCACAGCAGCCCTGGAAAACTAATGCAAAGGGAGATACTTACTGGAGAAACAGATGAACATAATGGCAGAGGAATTCTCCCTAGCTGCCTGCGTTAATAAGACTAGTTTTTATCTATAAATATGAATGGAACATTAAGGATTATTAAACATTTGAGAAAAAAATGAATAAACAGAATAACTGCCTAGAAGAAATCCACAATTTAAGAAACAAAAATATTATTATGACTATCCTGAGAAGTTACCATATCCATTAAATAAGAATAGGATTGGGCTTCCCTGGTGGCGCAGTGGTTGAGAGTCTGCCTGCTAATGCAGGAGACACAGGTTCGAGCCCTGGTCTGGGAGGATCCCACATGCCGCGGAGCAACTAGGCCCGTGAGCCACAACTACTGAGCCTGCGCATCTGGAGCCTGTGCTCCACAACAAGAGAGGCCGCGATAGTGACAGGCCCGCGCACCGCGATGAAGAGTGGCCCCCGCTTGCCACAACTAGAGAAAGCCCTCGCACAGAAACGAAGACCCAATACAGCAAAAATAAAATTAATTAATTAATAAATTCCTCCCCCCAACATCTAAAAAAAAAAAGAATAGGATAGTAGGAAACAAAACATGGAATTCTTAGAAATTAATTTATATTCATATATATGTTGGGCCTGAAAAAAATCAGTAGTCGGAATAAACCTGCCAGATATGATGGGGAGGGGAAGATGTGGAAAATATGAGAAATTCAGTTAAGACAGAAGGAGATGGATTCTATAAGTCTAATGCCCATTTAGAAAAGATTCCCAATAGAGAGGAGAGAAAAACAAGAAATAACCAGGGAAAAATAATAAAAGTAAAAAAAGAATATTTTGTAAGCCTGAAAATACATGACTTTTCAAATTGAAAAAGCCTGTGAAATTCAAAGAGTGTGGATAAAATTTTAGAACTTTAAAGACCAAAAAGCTTCCAGAGAGGAGGGACCTGAAAAGAGTTAAGATGGAATAAAAAGCAAATTGCCAACAATTTTTTTGTTGTTGTTGTTGTTCTTTTGCGGTACGCGGGCCTCTCACTGCTGTGGCCTCTCCCGTTGCGGAGCACAGGCTCCGGACGCACAGGCTCAGCGGCCATGGCTCACGGGCCCAGCCGCTCCGCGGCATGCGGGATCTTCCCGGACCGGGGCACGAACCCGTGTCCCCTGCATCAGCAGGCAGACTCTCAACCACTGCGCCACCAGGGAAGCCCACCAACAATTTTTAAAATCAGAACTCTGAAAGCTAGAAACATTGGATCAGTGACTTCAAACTCCTGTGGGAAAATGATTTTAAACGCTGAATTTTCTACCTAGTCAAATTATCAATTAAGTGTAGAATCAAAAATATTGATATGCTCAGAAAATTTACCTCCTCTACATTTTCTGGAAAAAGAGAATTGTAGTCGAGAAAACATCCCGACATAAGTAAAAAGGAATCCATGAAAAAAGGGTGGGCTCTAAGACACTGGTATTAATGTCTGCAAGGGAAAGATTTACGAGGATGACAACTCAGATATCTCCAAAAGGAACTTATGTGAGAGAAAAGGGGTTCACTTTCAACAAATACCAGGATTCTTAAATTGAATATTTTGGATAACAATGATGAAAGAGGCATAGAATTCTTCTCTCCACAAGACAAAAGAAAGGCAATTAGCAATTCCAAGAGAAAAAAGCTGAAAGAGAAAGTTACAAACAGAGGTGAAGCAAACAAAATGTGCATGAATTTCATTTTCCATAGTGGAGAGTCAAGACATCTCTGGGTGATGGAGAAATGGATAAGGCATTTATTCCTTGCATACAGTACTTGTTGAGCCTAGAAAGCAGAGGCAAGAGTAGAAGCAGCACACTCGTAGACAGGCTGTGATTCAGGGGTCTCATTCCTCACCGGACAGTGACAATATCCATGACAGAGTCTAGATGGAGTAGATCCTTCTCAAGATGGAAGGTTGCAGGTTGATGCCTTTTACTACCCTTGCATTCAGCCCAAATGACATGACATGGGACAGACTCTCCTAACGCTGAAGGTAGGGTTCATACCATCCCCCTCTTCTGTATTTTTAACACTTTTTTACACTTCTGTATTTTTAACACTTATTTTTGCTTTTATTCCTGTTTATCAGATCCTAGCATGGCTGTGGGGCAGGTAAACCTGCACTTATGCTTCAATCTTCCTGGAAGTAAATTGCAAAATTTATCTTGAGACGCAACCAGCCCCAGAAGCAAGGAATTTATATATAGCTGCTCTGCCAGACCGGAAATAAGATAAAAGAGCTGGCAGAGCTGATCTCACAGGTACCGAGATCAGAGAAGAGGGACAGAAGGAATCAGGCCCCGCTATCACCTGAATCCTAAGAAGCTGATAACCCTATATCAGATTCCTTCAGGCTCAAATCTGCAAGAGCCACTGACAACGTGGAACCTTCCAGCAAACCCTAAGTCAGATATCAAAGATATATCTCCAGTGTCCAACACCGATATCTCCCGGGTGTGTGTGTGTGTGTGTGTGTGTGTGTGTGTGTGTGTGTTCATTTTTAAATACAAAGGTAAGTCCTCATATTCAGAAGGAGAAAAGACACCATGATTGGTTGACAACTTTATAATGATCAGAGTTTCCGCTAATAGTTGGAGTAAGCAGTATCTCAAAGCTTAAAGAATGAAATGGGAAGGTTAGCAAGCTAATTAGCAGGAAAACCACCCTTCGGTGTAGCTCTTCATTGTTTTCATGTGCTCTCGAGGAGGGAAAACAATGTCGAAAGGTTGTCTTAAGGGTCAACTTCAGAATTCTTTTCAGGAGGAGAACTGAATTTGCTGAGCAATTTACCTGCATTGGCATGTATTTTTATATAGCAGAAGCTCTGTGCTCAGCATGGAGGGCCAGATAAAGTGAGGACTCGACTCGGACACTTTCTAAAAGAAGCTAACTTGGATTTGGAGTAAGGGGAAGTAGGAAGGAAAAAGAAGTTTCAAGAAAGAGAAAGACAGTGATCAAGGTGGAGGCATGTGGGGAAATGTTAGCCAGCAGGAAGCTTCTGGTGGCACAGTGCTTGAAAGATTTGCAAAAAAGATGACTAATACTAACTTCTAAATTTATTTGTGTGTGATTCTGTCTTGGAAGTCCTCTTTGCTACCCCAAACCATCAGTAAATTCTGCTATACTAACATCTTGCGTGGGTGGTAGATTGGGGCAATCAAAGAAAAGAACGTTTGATCTGGGCCAGAGCTGGGATGCCACTGAATTCAGGCTGTCCGCCAAAGGTGACCTTGAAAAAGAATGAAGTCCTCCCTCACAGGGCATAGAAAATCTGGAGAAGGATATGTGTGCCCTTGCCTGTCCCCCCGGCCCTGATTCCAACTCTAAGACCCCAGCCCATCTGGTCGACCCCAGCCTCACCCCAGCAGGTACATGCACTCTCTGGCCAAGACTCCTCCATTACCTAAGTCTGTTCTAAACATGTTCTTTCTGATCTACTAAAAATATCTTGAGACCCAGATATTCCTGGTTCTTTCATACCTCCACCTTGAATTTCAAGCCTCAATATTCTTTGTATTTTAAACAAGGCTTTCTTTCGGTGGTAAAAGACTAAATCACAAAGGTAGGTACAAATGTTATTCATTATATGTGTTCAACTTTCTAATTTGTTTTTAATGAGGTCTCCCAGTCATATTTTTTATTCATTAATTCATTCAACAGATACTTAGAAACCTACTATGTTGCAGCCAGCGTATGTTCTATTCCATGAAGTAATTCCACCTTTTTTGTACACTGTAGTAAATGTAGCTGCTTCCTAATACAGAAAACGTTGAATAATATTCAGCTTTTCTTTGATATCCTTTTTACAAATAACTTCATTTTTCCTGTTTACATAGAGCTCAAGACATTTATTGAACATTTTCCAAAGATTCTTTAACACTCCAGCCAAGTGGGGAAAAAAAGAATTGCTATTCTGCCTCAAAGATGATTTAGGAAAAGGGCCCAAATTGTATCCGAAGGAGAAAAGCCCTTTAAAAATAGGACCATTTCTTCTGGGTCTCTGTGCCAAGGCAGCACAGGGCACGTCTCCTGATGAGGCCTTATCCCTTCCCAGCTCACACACTGAATGGATATTTCCTTTGCAGCACGGAGGTCAGTAACAAAAATGGCTTTTCATTTCTGCTGTTGGTCTTACACGAGTAAAAATGTTCACTTTACTTCATGAACCAGAAAAAAGATTCACACTGTCTAGGAAACTGCTGCTCCTTCATATAGAGCATTGTTTTCTTATCACTTGTCCTAAACAGACCCCAGGGAGGTGGGAGGTCTCTAGAGAACTTGTTTCCGGACGGTCCCTATTATTAGTACTTAGTGTACTGTGCACAGCATAGAGGCCTATAATTAAGCCGCAGGAGAACCTGAATTGTAATTTCTTCTTTGTGAGTAACACAAGTCATAGAAAAATTAACTAAGCTCTTCAGCTCTAGTTTTTGTTGTTGTTTTGCGTCTCATGGACCGTTTTTCCTTAGACAAAGGCAAAGCAGATTCTCTCACCCCATGACATACACTCAAGCTTTAAGTTGGGAGCAAATTCCCCAAATTCAGGGAAACCCAAGTTTTCCTTCTATTTCAATTTAACTACTAATGCATGCTTAACATTGTCCTACATTTGCTCATTAGACAGAATCCAAGTTTTGACACCATTTACTTGAACAAATTACTTAACCTCTCCAAGCGTTACTTTCCCTGTGTCCAAATGGTGATAAAAATAGTACCAACCAGGCTTCCCTGGTGGCTCAGTGGTTGAGAGTCCGCCTGCCGATGCAGGGGATGCGGGTTCGGGCCCTGATCCGGGAAGATCCCACATGCCGCGGAGCGGCTGGGCCCGTGAGCCGTGGCCGCTGAGCCTGTGCGTCCAGAGCCTGTGCTCCGCAACGGGAGAGGCCACAGCAGGGAGAGGCCCGCGTACCGCAATAAATAAATAAATAAATAAATAAATAAATAAATAAATAAAAAATAGTACCAACCTCTCAGGGCTTCCTGTGAGGATCTGGTGAGACACAATAGGAAGAAATCTCAGCGCGGTCGACCACACAGTAAGCACTAAATAAAGATCAGCTACTCTCATCATTCACAAAGTTTTATGACAATAATAATAATAAATGATAACAACCCAAACAAATACCTTTTATGGGGAGGGGGTCCTCCCATTGTGCCTGGTGAGGGGAGGAGATTGGTCTGCTTCCTCCTTCTCTCTTTACCTCTTTGTCTCCCTTCCTCACGGAAGGAAGAAGAAGGGATCTCTAATAATACTGGATAGAGTCCAGAATGTGACGGAGCTACATTTTTTTGATAGGAAAGGCTACCAAACTGTCAAAGTAAGCCTCCATGGTAAGACCACCTTGTACTTGCTTTTCTCGTGTTAAGGAGTCAGGACGCCTCACTGGGTCATCCAGGTCTGTATCACTTTCTCCGAATTAGCCTTTGCCTGATCTCAGCCTTGCGGGGTACTGGATGCAGTCTCAGCCCTGGATGAAGAGGAACTTTGATTCTATTTGGCAGCTCTTCCTTGGTCAGGAACCCCAATGGTAGCAGTTTTGTATGCTGGTCATAATAGCATCATTACAGTACCAAGATCTCACTCTAAATCCCTTGCCCCAGGCACTGTGCCAAGCTCTGTGGAAACATAGCCTCACTGAAGCTCCGTAATCCTTAGGGAGGCAGGTGTCATTGTATTCAACATTCAGAGGACCAAGCCAGGTCTAGAGAGGTTACTGCCCCTATCCCAGAGCTCATAAGTCTTGCAACCAGCATGTAAATCCAGGTCTATCCGACTGCAAAGCCGGTGTCTGTAAGTCTTATATAGCTCTGCCCTGAATGTGCTAGGAATTATAATAAGTTCAGGGATACCAAGATAATGAAAACACAGCCCTCCCTTCATAGAACTCAAGGATCAATATTGTGTCCCTCCAAGTGAGGTCTGCAGATGCCCTGAGCACAAGGCCTGAGCTATTTCTTAATATGTAGGCTCCTAACTCCCTTGTCTTAGACTATTAGGGCTGCTATAACAACAATAACAACAAAAACAACATAGACTTGGTGGCTTAAACAACAAGCATTTATTTCTCACAGTTTTGGAGGCTGGGAAGTCCAAGATCAAGGCGCTGGCAGCTTTGGTGTCTGGTGAGGACCCACTTCCTGGTTCATAGAGGGCCATCTTCTTGATGAGTCATCACATAGTAGAAGGGGTGAGAGAACTCTCTGGGGTCTCTCTTATAAAGGCACTAATCCCATTCATGAGTGTTCCACCCTCATGACCTACTCACCTCCCAAAGGTTCTACCCATACCATTCCCATTCAAGATTAGGATTTCAACAGATGAATTTGGTGGGACTCAGGAATTTAGTCTGTAACACCCTTCTTCCCCTATTTATGCTAAATCAGAATCCTTCTGAGGTGGGCCTGAGAATTCTGCATTTTTAATGTGTCTTCAGGTGATTCTTAAAGTAATTAAAAGTTGACAACTACTAGTTTCACGTTTAAAAGTAAAAGACAAGACAGAATAAGGTATATTCTCAGGAAATCGTCGTAAAACATTCATCTATAACAGTGCTCTTCTCACCAAACATATCTTTCTAAAATCTTAGCCTGAATATTTTTCTGAGGTTGCTTAAATCCACCAAACATAATTCTTAGAAAGAATCATGTTAGCATTGGATTACAATAAAAATTTTATTACTACACTTAACTTTAGAAAAAAGGAGGACATTATTATAGGGCTAAAAAGAAGCATTACTCAACTGTGATGAACGCAAAATCAGAGGTCCAAGAGCTCTTTCCTTGAGTCTAAAATATTAAGCCAATAGCTCAGATGGTTAGAGGTGAATCTATAAATTCTCCCCATATTAGCATGTATTTTGTTTTTTTTAAGTATTTAAAAAATTTTTTTTAATTTATTTTATTTTTGGCTGCTTTGGGTCTTTGTTGCTGTACACTGGCTTTCTCTGGTTGGGGCAAACAGGGGCTACCCTTACTTGCGGTGCGCGGGCTTCTCATTGCGGTAGCTTCTCTTGTTGCGGAGCTTGGGCTTTAGGCGCACAGGCTTCAGTAGCTGTGGCACACAGGCTCGGTAGTTGTGGCACGTGGGCTCAGCAGTTGTGGCTCGTGGGCTCTAGAGCGCAGGCTCAATAGTTGTGGTGCACGGGCTTAGGTGCTCTGTGGCATGTGGGATCTTCCCAGACCAGGGATCGAACCCTTGTCCCCTGCATTGGCAGGTGGATTCTTAACCACTGCACCACCAGGGAAGCCCTAGCATGTATTTGGTTTTGTTCTTTTTCGTGACTTGAAGGAGAGTAATGCCACCAATTTAGAAAAACTTTTATCTACTCACATCTCATCTGCACCCTGCAGTAGTCAGACTGGGCTCCCTTCTTTAATTCCCATGGACCACTGCCTTCCTATGAATCATCAAATTAACTTCTCACATCTAGCCTCTATTCAAAACCAGTAATAGACTCCTGAAAGAAGTCCCCGCTTCTTACTCTGACATGCAAAATTCTCTGCAATCTGGGCTCTCTTTTCTTTATTTTAGAATCCACTTCTTTTCAAAATTAAGTTTTTTCAAAGAGTTAACCTACTTAAGATTCTACATTCCCATATCTATGCTTTCTCTTTTGCCTTTTCTCCTACAAGTGCTGAATCAGTAAGAATAGGCTGGGTTATCTGTAGTAACAAAACAACCCCTAACTCTCAATGGCTCAAAACGACAAAGGCTTATTTTTTGCTTAGGTCGCACGTCTGTTGTAAGTTAGCACGGGCTGGTCTCATCTGTCACACTGCAGACTCAGGGGATGAAGCAGCCATTTTGGACATCGCTGGTTGCCATATCAGAGAATGAAGACAGCTCAGCAAGACTCAGATTGGCAATAAATGCTTTGACCTGGAAGAGACACATGTCACTTTCACTGTCCACTCATTCATGAGAAATAGCCATGGGGCCCCACCCAACTACAATAGAGTCAGGATGTACAATGCCACCAGTGGCTGAAATGGGAAAAAATAGTGGTATATAGCATTTATGAGAGTACTGGTTCAAATTCTATCAGTACTAAAGGCTAAGGTAAAAACTCTCTCCTCTGTTGCTTTTCCCACAGAGCCCAGGTGGATGGCAGTGGTGTTTTTTTTCCCTTCACTTTTATTTTTTGTTCCATTTATTTAGCGCTATCATATTTAAACATATTTTAAGTTATTATTTCACGCACATGTCTTATCTCCTCTGAGACCAGAAACTCTGTCATTTTGGAAATCATTCACCTGATCTACCACAGTTAAGAGCACATAATAGATGTTTAGTAGCGTACTGAGGCATTGATTACCTTTCCAAATTTCATTGAAAATACAGCATCTACCACACTGCACTTTGATTTTGTACCACTATACATTAGAGCTTTGAACTCCTTGTTTAGCCAGTTTAATTTTTACGATAATCATTTCAAATACTATTTCCTTAGTTGTTTTATCAAGCACTTATATTTTATCAAACACTTATTAAGTATTTTTGATGTTTTACATTGTATCCCAAACACATAGGATAGTGCCTGACAAATAATAATCACCCAATAAATATCTCATTGAATAATTCATTCTGTGTTCAAAATAACCCTGTGAGCGGGCTTCCCTGGTGGCGCAGTGGTTGAGAGTCCGCCTGCCGATGCACGGGACACGGGTTTGTGCCCCGGTCTGGGAAGATCCCACGTGCCGTGGAGCGGCTGGGCCCCGTGTCCCATGGCCGCTGAGTCTGCGCGTCCGGAGCCTGTGCTCCGCAGCGGGAGAGGCCACAACAGTGAGAGGCCCGCGTACCGCAAAAAAAAAAAAAAAAAAAAATGACCCTATGAGAAACTGTCCTCATTTTACAGATGAAGAAACTGATTGAGGTTTAGGGAAGTCTGGCAGATAAGGCAGGATAGTATTCTGATACAAAATAAAATTTGCGAGCTTTGTTCTTGATGGCAATCGAGAGAAGCCATCTTAGCTAACTTAGGCAGAAAAGGCATTTTGGGGGGCGGTGGTAAAGGAGAGCTTGTAGAGTTGATGAACTGGTTAAATAATGGGTTGGGAAAGGAAAAGCAGGATTTAAGAGCAGCAAGGCCCAGTGGCACTTCCACAGCAAGAAGTCTGTTAAGGAAGCCCGCCCTGGTGCCCTTCCCACTGGCCCCTGGCTCCACTACTGCGGGACTTGACACTCTGCTGTAACCCTCTGTCCGTCTTCCACTCACCTTGAACCCGTGAGCCAGTTCCTCAAGAACTGAGGGGCTGGTACAAGCCTGGTGGAGCCTTTGTACATGTTTGTACCATAGATGCTCAATTATGCAAGACGGGGCCCTACCTCTCTGCCATCTTGGGAGAGACAAGGACAGCAGCAAACGAACCAAAATGGCAAATTTCCAATGAGTTATGTGGGGTTAATTAGACCCCATGAGCCGGATTGGCATTTCTGATCTCAAATCAAAAAACTACAATCATCACACTACAGATAAACAGCAAGGAGCTACTGTAGAGCACAGGAAACTATATTCAATATCCTATAATAACATATAATGAAAAAGAATCTGAAAAAGAATATATATATTCTGTGTGTGTGTGTGTATATATATATACACACACTATATATATATATGTATGTATAACTTCCCATATAGATAGGTCTATACATATATCTGATTCACTGTGCTGTACACCTGAAACTAACACAACATTGTAAATCAACAACAATAAGAAATAACAAAAAACTATGACAATCCCTTGTATCAGACATGAGAGTGCAGAGAGTTTCCACATAAATGATCCCTTAGGGGTAGTGAGAACTGCTGTTCCCGTTTCACAGTGGGAAAACCGAGACATCTTAGGTTGCCTGACTAGAACAACAGCACAGTAAGTTAGTGGAGTCTGAGCCTAAGCTTATGTCTTCCTCTACCCAGACACTGTGTTCATTTTACCACATAAGACTATACTTCAATCTATACTGGAATTCAGGCAAGATAAAATGTTTATTTATAAGAGATAGAACGAAATTTTCTTTAGTGAGAACACTGCTCTTAAATTCCTTCATGTAATGGCACATGTAGAAAATAAGCATTATGATACAGCCCTGGGATAAATGGATGAGGCTGCTCAGAGCTGACTCCAGTGAAATCCAGACCCTATCAGGCTCCACAGAAAGCTGAGGGCATCAATATTTTAGATTACACAATGTCGGAAGCTCTGATTTATAAAAGAGCTACATGAAAACAATTGTAGAAAGCATTTTCTAACCCAGGTACCTGGGAGTATAACATTAAGTGATACAGCCCATGACCAGGGATAATCCCCCAAACACTGATTTCATATCTACTATGGGCGAAACTGAGTGGTCAGGGCAGAGAAGACAGGTTCACACACAGGAAGAGCTCAGATTTTCAAAGGAAGCAGAAAGTTTCTGTGCAGTGTGGAGTGGCCACAAGCCAAGGAATGCTGGCAGCCACCAGAAGCTGGAAGAGGCAAGGAACAGATTCTCCCCTAGAGCCTCTAGAGGGAGCATGGCCCTGCCAACACCTTGATTTTGGCCCAGGGATACTGATTTCAGACTTCTGCCCTCTAGATCTGTCAGTGAATTAGGCAAGCTAATTAGGAGCAGACGTAGACTTTGAACCGAGATATTCAGATCCAGAACCCTTGCTCTTAAACTTTATGACATTCCTTCTGCAGGGAAGTCCATGTAAGAGGGGATCTAATAGGCAATTGTATCAGGTGAAGATACAGATCTGGCAAATATCAGCTTAGAAGAAGTGTGGACATCCTAGAATCTGTCCATATCTAAGAATATATGAAACTCACCTGCAATTAAATAGTCAGCATTAACCTGATTCATGGTTATCTTATCCTATGTGTACATCAACCCACTCAATTGAGACTACACTTCACAGTCTGATAACCAGGAAGACTGAAGGTGCAGTGGGTGCTTTGCTGGCACTGATTATTTTTTTGGTAAAGAATTTCATAATATTTACTTTAATATGTTTCCTCCTAAACTGAGATGGTGTGCCCGTAAGCTGACTAAATCCTAATATTCTCTTCAATTTCAGCTGAAATGCCATTTCCTCAGGAAAGTCTTCTCTCACCTGCTCCCACAATAAAGCAAACACCTGTTAAGGATGCTCCCAGTTTGTGCACCACAAATCTATCTGATCACGGTTCTACTGGGCTTTATTTTAATCATTTATTTAGTTATCAGTATCTGTTAGTAGACTGTACGCTCAGTGATGAGAAAGGCTGGATCATTTTGTTTCCATGATGCCTCTAATACCTGCACATCTCAATAAAATTTCTATGAGCGCATGAATACACGAATTGATTGAACTTTGATTATTCATTACTCTGGGACTTGGAAAAATTTCAAAGTTGTTTAATGAGGTACGTTCTGGTTCCACCCACGGATATTCTCTGGGGGAATTTACAGTGACCCATTTGCTTATGTGTCTGTGTTGGTCTCTACCACATTTATAAGATGGAATCAATCCCACCTCTAGCGATGCGTGGGATTTAACAAGTGTTATAGATATCTACTATCCCAGGTGCTTGTCAGGGAGCATATTTTAAAAAGCTTGAAATAGAATTTGTGGAACAGTGCTTTGATGCTAGAACTATTCATGCTTCTAGGTACCCTAAAATATATCCTTGGGTTAGACAAAAGTGTTAGAGCCCTGCGTACCTGGAACAAAGGTGTATAGTTTTCTTATAGAACTTCTTTAACAAACTTGCACTTGGATAACTGTAGCAACTTTATAGCATTTCTAACGCTATCGAACTCGTTTAGGTTCACCAGGAGAATATATTTGAGGAAACTGGTCACTACAGTTCATTGTGACTGCTTGTTGGTGACTCAAGTTCCATACTCTACTTCCGTTGGAAAATCTGTTTATTTTTATCACATCATCAAGTCTTGGTTTCCTTACCTGAAAGATGAGGACAATAGTAGTATCTACCTCAGAGAGTTTGGGACAAGACAAAATGGGGTAACACCAACAAAATGCCTACTTAGCCCAGTACTGGGTGCGTGGTAAGCGATTACTAAGTATTGTCATCATCATCATTGCCGTCATCCTGCTCACCATCACCATCACACTACTTTCTTGGCATCTATGATTGGAAAGCACCAACTCAACCAAGTGGAATTTACTTCACGGACAAAATAACCCTTAACTTCATTCTTCCAGTCCTACTTTTCCCTTGAACTACCTTTTCATTTACCTATTTCTAAGTGCATTTTTGTTCATACTCTTAGATGCTGGCTTACAATCTTTGCGGAACAAAGTGAGTTTTTAGTACATACACACGTACACATAGTGGTTTTCAAAGGGCAATGATGTACCACAGAGAGGTGAAATGACTTGATTCAAAGTAGCAAAACAGGAAGAAGTCCTGTGTTCCAAATCTTAGCTTTAGGTCTTTTTTGGCTAGAAGGACACAAGTTTCCCTATGGCTGAATTTCCACGCAATCCCTTCAAAGAGTTTGATGTGGTTTTTGCCACATTCCAGGCTACTTATTGTTGAAATGAGAGCTTTCCCTCTTATTTGGTGCAGAAACTGCATAGAGAAGGACCCTGAGAGAACGAATCACAATAGCTGGAAAGGACGAAAGGATTCCTGGAGTGTTGTGTACTGCCTAGGTAACCTAAATATCAACTAGTGAACTGATATAAGCAGGGATTTTAATATTATTAACATGAATCCAGCCAGACACAGAGCCCTTGAGGATTTATGGCTATGTGCATGTGATGAACATAAGTTTATAAATACATTTGTAATCCCCAAGCTCTACCTTTCAATACTGAAAGCATCGCCCACTTCCCTCTTGATACCACGTGGCCTTGTAAGCTGCATAAAGGACATTGGGGGCTGCCACCTGCCCTAAGTTTCTTTACAGAGATTGACTTTGTTCTGACCACTTCAGCTGCGTATCTGTCCTCCCTCCACCACTATCACTCCCATCTCTGGCCTTTATGCTTGTATCTTCTCCATGTGGATTTGGTAACTTGACTCCAAAGTATTTGCCTTGGCACAGAGAACCAGAAACCCCACGTGGAACGCTGACACAAGCAACTGCTCCACTGCCCAGCCTTCAAGTTTATAATCCCAGGTTCCCAGGATTTGCCAGTAAGCACGTCCAGTCTCCTGCAGAGTCAGAGGGAGAGATGGTCCTGGATGAGTTTCCTGCAGATAAACTGCAGCTTTTTGAAGGCGGGGCCCACTTCACTCCCACAGTCTGTAGGTTCTGCAGAGCAGGAATCTTGTTAAAATACCTTTTTCTTTTGGTACGTTCTGCCCCCAACAAAGCCATTTAGGGTTATATTCCACATGACCTGGAAGTGTTTATTTAAGCAGATCATAGGCTAGAAACAAAATCACAATTTCCCACTCCTGTTGTCAAAGGCTCCAGATACTAGAATTATACCCACCTACCAACACACACAAAACTTCTTGCCTATCCACTCTCAACAGTAAACAAATAAACAAGTTCTGGCAAGAGTTCAAATTTGAATATAGGCTGTATGCCAGAAAATACTGAGTTCCAATCTTGGTTTTAACTCAGAGTCTCTTTTTGGTCTTAAAAGAGAAAAACAAAACAAAACACATTTTCTCATCAATTTGTGCAAAGTCATTCTCACCTGCCCCTCCCGGCACAGTGAGGATTAATGACTTCTATTTCCTAACAATACCCCAGACCCTCCCTGGTAGTAAGTTAGGGATATGGACCCATTAACTGCAAATGTTGCTCTAGTGGCCTTAAAGGATTAATGTACCTCCCTGGTAGTAAGTTAGGGATATGGACCCATTAACTGCAAATGTTGCTCTAGTGGCCTTAAAGGATTAATGTACCTCCCAAAGCCCTTAAATCACTGGGACAAATCTGGCTCAATGAGTTAATGGGCTAATTAGTTAATTGTCAACTCTGCAAAGATGAGAAGTATTGTTATTTTGCACTTTATTAAATTCTCAAGGATTAACAAGTATGGGGGGAGATGTTAAGAGGATTTGAAAGAGGCTGGATGATCGTGACACACCACAAACTCTTGTCCAGCCTCTACTGGGGGAGGGAGAGGACACGCCTTTAATTATATCCCATGGGTATAAGACCCAGAGTGGCTGCAAAGAGATTGGAATCCATCAAATAAAAATCCTGTTGATGTGAGAATGCCTCTCCTAAAGTAAAACGAAGCATCAGGGTAGTAGAATAATTGTAAGCTTCTATGCTGTTGACTGAGAGAGACATTATGTAGTTATGTGTCAAGAGAGGCAAGGTTTGGCCTGCAGCATAACTGGATACGCAGAATGGTGAGGTACTTTATAGGGAGGCTTTTTCATGCCACTTGAAAATATGGTTTACTTTAGAGCCAAAGAAAAAGCATGGGGAAAGTATTTGAAAATGTGAATATTCTCTAAATAAGAATGAGGTGAGACCAGCACAGGGCATCTGAGTCACAGATACTATTAACAAGGGAAAGTCACTGGAAGACGTTCAAATGGTTAGTTATGACCAGAGATTATACATAGCTCAGGTGACTTTTTTCTAAGGAGAAAACTTTAAAATTGCATGAGCCTCTGGAAGATTTGGGAATGTGTTCAATCCTTTTGCATACCAGTACATTTTGAAAAATTGGAAGTCCTACACATAACAGTCACAGACCAAATGATGGATAATTAAGCATTCCTGGTACCATGGGAAGCATGTTTTATTTAAGGCTCTTGCCAAAAAAGTAGCTCATTAGACGTTTGGAACAAAAGTATGTACAAAGAACAGCTGAAAATTTCTTCTTATCAAAGTGAAGTTTTGTTCAAAGGGAAAAAGGCTTCAAAATGGAACAAACACAAATACTGTGCCTGAAACGCTCCTTGAGAGATGGAGTAGGTTGTCTGTGCAATAGCCATCTTCCCTCTTTCATGATGCCCAAGTCCTGATCTTCTGGTTTGCAATCCAATCCCCTTACCCACGAATCAGGTAGATTTAGATAAGTCTAAGGCATTAGTGATGGCTCCACTGCTACAAAGGTGGGCAGTTTATAGGTAGACATGTAGCCAGTTTTGTCAACAAGATGTGAGAAGATGTATACTGGAGAGCTTCTGAAAGTTTTCCTTCATAACGAATTTCATAGGTAAAAATTTTCTCCTTTTCTACTGCTGGATGGTGTTGTATGTTGGTGTGATTCTGTAACTACTTCAGCCATCTTGTAGTTATAAGAAAAAACAGCCTTTAGACGAAACCAACACAGAGAACAGCAAAACAGAGAGCTGGAAAGAGCTTGGAGGCTCCTTTTGAGTTCTGATCTCACTGTGACATAAGTAATAAGTGCATTGAGATGATAAGTTCCATTATTTATTCTAGTTAACCTTTCTCTGTAGCTTACAGCCAAAGGCACTCTACAAATCCAAAAGAAAGTGCCACCTCCTGTCCCCAAATTCCTGTTTGCTCCAGAAATGCTAAATGTAACATTGTACACGTATTGAGAGTACCAGCAATAGAGTCAGATGCAGGGATGGATCCTGACTCTGCCAGTGACTGTATGAACTTGGATAAGTCACTTAAACACTCTACACCTCAAGTTTCTATCAATGAAACTATGTTGAAGAGCACTTGGAAAGATTATGTAAGAGAAGGCATGCAAAGTGTACTCAGGAAACAATAACCAACCTACCAACACACATACATTCTAAAGGTAACTCTGACGGCTGTTTTCAAATAGGAAACATATCAAGTGAGAAAATAAACGCCATTCAAGCAGCAGAATTAAATAAAACTAGGAAGGCATATGGGATTATCAGACAGCATCTGAGTATAGGACTTAAAGCCTATATATTTTGTGTGTGTGTGGTACACGGGCCTCTCACTGTTGTGGCCTCTCCCATTGCGGAACACAGGCTCCGGACGCACAGGCTCAGCAGCCATGGCTCACGGGCCCAGCCGCTCCGCGGCATGTGGGATCTTCCCGGACCGGGGCACGAACCCGTGTCCCCTACATCGGCAGGCGGACTCTCAACCACTGTGCCACCAGGGAAGCCCAAAGCCTATTTTTTTGACACCTCATGCAAGATGAAGTACAAAAATATTTGTATTTTTTTCTGATCTCTTAGGAACCTAGAATCTGATGGGAGGATCCCTTAGGAACATGGGGTCTGAGAGGTACTCAGTGTTTTAGGGCTTTGAGATTTTCAGAGAAGGCTCACACAATGAGGCTGAGATGGAGTAGCCAGTGATATAAGTAGGGCAAAAGAGATTGAACATACTGATGCAGAAGCCAAGAGAAGACAGTGTTCCTAAAAGATGGAGTGGACAACGGTGTGGAATGCGGCTAAGACACCAAGAACAGTAAGAATACAGAAGGGAACATAGGGATTTCCAAGGAGGAAGATGATGAAAAGATGAGCGGAGTGGATTGAGGAATCCATGAGGGTTGAGAGTTTGGAGACAATGACCATACATACCTTTTGTATCATATTAGGGCAGGATGAAAAGAAATAGGGCAGTAACTGCAGGCCACCAAAGGTGTTTTTCCTTTCTTTCTTTTAGGGTGAGAGATGCTAGGACATGCCTGTATGCTGACACAGATGATGCACTAAAGGGGGAGAAACTAACAGAGCCAAGAGAAGAGGGGTGATCACGAGAATAAAGTCCTTGAGGAAAGATAATGATGAAAAATCTGGCCTTAAGTAGGAGCTGGGAAACTGTATACGTTACCATGAGGTAGGACGTATGATGTGTGCAGATGGATGCAGGTTCTTTGGTGGATTGGGGAAGATTTCCATCTGTTGGCTTCTATCTCAGACAATGGACAACATGATATAAAAGTCGAAAGATAAAGAACTTCCCAGAAACAGAAAAGTGTTACACATTTACCTTGTTCTGCATTTCAAAGTTTTGACCTTGGGTTAAAATTCAGAATTCTGAGAAAGAGGAGAATTTGCCTCTAACTGGAGACCACTCTAATGATTCAGACGCTGAGCTGCTTGGATGAAGAGCTTCTTTGGAGTAGGTACAGTACAAATGCTTTGGGACAGGGTAGTCATGCATTTAACAGGAAAACTATTTCTCTGACTGTTGTCCAACTACTTGGTGGTAGCACAAAATAGTAGAAAGAAAACAATTTGGGGTCAGAAGAAATGAGGGGCACTCCCAGCGTTAAATCTAACACACATCGAATAATATCGGGCCAGTGTTTTACCTTCTCTGCGCTTCAGTTTCTCTAACTACATAGAAAATTATTATGAGGATAATTTGCCTCTGACAGATTTGATATGAAAATAAAATTATATGAAAATAATAAGAACAATGTCCCTAATAGTAATAGGGACTATTACCTATTGAGCACCTACTATGATGCAGTAATTCTAAACTCTGCTCTCTCTATATATACTGTTATGGACTGAATCCTGTCCCCCGCAAATTCATTTGTTAACAACCTAATGCCCAGTGTCTCAGAATGTGACTGTATTTGGACATAAGGCCTTTACGGAGGTGATTAAGTTAAGATAAGGCTGTTAGGGTGGACCCTAATCCAATCTGTCCATTCTGACTGGTGTTCTCATAAGAAGAGAAAATTGGACATGCAGAGATATGCCAGGTGTGCACACGCACAGAGAAAAAGCCATGTGAAGATACAGTGAGAAGGTGGTCATCTGCAAGCCAAGGAGAGAGGCCTCAGAGGAAACCCATTCTGTGGACACCTTGTCCTTGAACTTCCAGCCTCCACAACTGTGAGAAAATAAATTTCTGTTGTTTAAGCCACCTAGTCTGTGGTATTTTGTTATAGCAGCCCTAGAAAACTAATACATAGTATAGATAGATAGATAGATAGATAGATATAGATATATGTATATATATGTATAATCTCTTAGCCCCACCTTAATTCTACAAGGTAGGCATTATTATCCTCATGTTATAAATGAAGACACTGAATATACTATGATAAACCATAATGGAAAAGAATATGAAAAAGAATGTTTATATATGTATAACTGAATCACTTTGCTGTACAGCAGGAATTAACACAAACTTGTAAATCAACTATACATCAATAAAATAAGTTAAAAATATAAATGAAGACACTGAAATTTAGAGAGATTAAGTGACTTCCTCAAGGTCACATATGACAGGTAATTTCTTACAAAGTGCATATTGACTATAGGATCCCTCTTAAAGGTAATTATAAAAACTGAAGTCACAGAAACAGAAATTAAAAAAAGAAAACTTTTAATCTGTTTCCCATAACCACTCTCTTAGATTCCTGGCTTATATGCTACGATTTCATAGCTTTTGTTCCGTCGTTATTTTCAGAGGTCCAACTCCACTATCTCTTCAAGGTTATTAGAATTTTTAAACATCCTTCTTATTGCACCTTTTATTGGCCCCTTGCTGCAATTCTATCACTCAAACTCAATCAACCAGATTGTTTATTCCCTCGGCCTTTGTTCCCATCAGCTGGATCACTCCAGGGGATTGCAGCTTGCCAGTTCTGAAATGAGGTGCTTAGATCAGAACTCTGAGCTGGACCCCATTTTCTGGGACAGCGTTGCAATCAGATGGCGCCTATGTCAATGCAGCCTGGGACCTCGTAGCTTGGCCAAACATCTGCGCTCTCTGCTCTCCCCTGCAGCATTTTACTCCCATTAAAAGTGGAGCTTCAAATCTCCCTTGTGCATCCAGGCCTGGGCACTGGGTGACTTCCAGTTAAAGGGTCAATAAATATAATTAAAAGGCTCATCCAACTGGATCTCATGCTCTGAATATCTTCCCTTGGAGGGCCAACTCTCTCCCTCTCATAAATGGATTTTTCAAAAACTGGAGGGCTGTGAAATGTTGCAGATGTCCTCAGCCTACGGAGTTGCATGGCTTTGTGTCTGGCAAGTTGTCTTCGGGGTCCTCAGACTCATAAGAACACATCCATATGTGCAGAAAGTTAACAGACAGTGTTTACTGCATTATTGCCTGTCCAATGGTCCCCTGATGAAGAAATGGTCATCCACTCAGATCTCCTCATAGACAGACAAGTAATAATGCCATGACCCATCAGGAACTATCAGTGAGACAATAATGGTCACAGCCAGTTTCTTGAGCAACTAATGTATGACAGAGCATTTCTTTGTATTCTGATATACCTTAGTCCTATTCCTTGCCATAACCAGGCAAGCTGTCAATCATTACTTCTCTCTCATTAATAAGGAGACAGGGGGAACTCCCCCCTGGTGGTCCAGTGGTAAATGGTGGTCCAATGCAAGGGAGGGGGGTTCGATCCCTGGTCACGGAACTAAGGTACCACATGCCACGGGGCAACTAAGCCCACATGCCACAACTACAGAGCCCACGCGCCCTGGAGAGAGAAAACCCGCACGCCACAACTAGAGAGAAGCCCGCACACCACAACGAAGAGCCCGCATGCCTCAACGAAGATCCTGCGTGCTGCAACTAAGACCCGACGCGGCCAAAAATAAATAAAATAAATAAATAATAAGTAAATCTTAAAAAAAGAATAAGGAGACCAAAGCTTGGTGAATGTAAGTAATGTATCCAAGGTCTCATAATTATGTGTCTGAGTTGGTCTCTCCATCTCCAAAGCTCATGTCTTTTCACTCCATTAAACTTTCTCTCAGCCAATCATCACTGACACTCCCCAAATATGAGTTTTCTTTAAAAAGTTACCCTTTGAAAATTCATTAAGTTGAATGGTGCTTTCTTATACCAACTGTCTGAGCTGCTCTCCCGTTTTAGAAGTCTAGATGTTCAGTGATCCTTTGAATTATTGGTTTATTGCCATATCATTCAAAAGAAATGACAGTATGGTTCATTTAAAAAATTTCTTTTGCGTCTGAGGTTTTGCCAAGATCTGTTTATTGCTGTCATGTGGAAAAGGAAAATACGATGAGGCTTGAGATGTTCAGATGTGAAGTTTTCCTTTTCCCATTCAAATAAGGGCCAGCAACAAATCAAAAGGCGAGGTTTCATTTTCAGTGATTGACTCAGACAAACTGAAGGCGGAATACATGTCAGATGAATTAGATGTGGTGACTGCTGCTTAAAATATGTGAACCTTGATACTTTTGAAAGATAACAGACAGATTGGAAATAGATCTTCTATCAATACTAATGGTGACATCAAGGATCATAAGGATGGTGATTTGGGTTTGTGTTACTTTTTCCTTTGCACCATCTCAAAGCTGTCAACAGATGTATCAGGAAGCAAAGACCACAACTGGCCATGTCGAGTGAGCACCCCTGGGCTGGATTACTATGCCTCGTCTCCAACAAACGACAGCCCCTCTAGGATGTGTGGCTCCTTGCCATTTGACAGAGATTGCAAAGGAGAATTCAATCAGATATTTGTTGCTATGGGGATAAGAGTTAGGAAATGAGCTTTTCAATGAAAACTCGTCTCCCAACATAAAACCCTTCCCTTTAGATATGATTCTCTTTGGGTTGTCTGGGGGCCAAGCTGAAAATAATTTGCAAAAAAGTCAGAAACTTGAAGGAGTAACAGCATAATCTTTAAAAATATTTTTTATACTTACATTTCTATTGCATTTTAAAAAACTTTTTATTTTATATTGGAGTATAGTTGATTACTAATGTTGTAATAGTTTCAGGTGTACAGCAAAGTGATTCAGTTATACGTATACATGTATCTATTCTTTTTCAAATTCTCTTCCCATTTAGGTTGTTATATAATATTGGGCAGAGTTCCCTGTGCTATAGAGAAGGTCCTTGTTGGTTATCCATTTTAAATATAGCAGTGTGTACCTGTCAATCCCAAACTCCCTAACTATCCCTTCCCCGCACTCTTCCCCCAAGTAACCATAAGTTCGTTGCATTTTTGTTTGACGAATGTAAGGCAGATATTAATGAATGAGGAACAGAATCATCATTTATACAATTTTGATAGCTTAGCAGTCAAGATAATGAGATTGGGATTCAAAGAGACTAGCTTCAAATCCTGCTTCTGCCACGTGTTAGTTATGTGGCCTTGGAGAATTTCCTTAACGCCTTTTGTCTTTAGTCTTCTCAACTATGTGAGGGAAACAATGTTTTACTTATAGAGCTGGTGGAAGACTTAAGAGGCAGAATGAATATCAAGCATATTTCAAGTACCTGGCACAAAGATATTAAAAATAGCAGATTTTAATATTAAAATTGATTATTAATATCATTATAGTACTGTGATGACAAGACCGGGTAATAATGTCATCAGTTAGTTAAAAAGGTAGGTTTATAATATGCATTTCCAAAGCTAAGAAAGAGGATGAAAAAGAGTGAAGGGTTTGAGAGATAATAAAAGGACTTGGGCTTGAATGACTTTGCTATAAATAGATTTCTTTGGAGGGTAGGCTATTTTAAAAGAAACCAAGCTGCGCATTTTTAAAAACCACACAGTAGGGTACTAAGGTGGAAATCACAGAAGAAAATCAATATTCTTTGCCAAAATATAAATAAGAAAATTCATCAGCTGGAAGAAGCATTGCTACAATGTGCATGTTGCTTCCATCTGAAAGAAAAATGCCGGAAAGAGACTTAATATTCATGACCGACACATTTTCTTTGTACTGTCAGTCAGCTGGAACCAAAATACACAGCTGGTTAGAAAGCCCATCTCTACTTCATGTTTCATCTGATGACCTTATACATCAAATCAAGAACTGTGGGCTGAAACAACACTCTTCATTCTCATTTATTTTTTTCAGAGGATGGTACAGTGACCAAAATCTGCCAAAATGTAGCCTGTTTCCTTTCTTCGCCTTTCAAGTTCTTATCAGAAATCAACACCAGAATTCAAAAATAGATGTCCACTTAATAAACCCCTAAAATAAGTGAGAAAAAAATACACACTTGGTCAAATATCTTCTTCACAGGCAAAGTAATTTGTCAAATAGAAGATTCATTTTTGTTTTCAGAGCACTGAAGTTATGTAGTGATATCTTAAATACATTTTTTGGGGAAACTTGGCCATAAATATTCAGGAAATCTACATGTTGGAAAGATCCTCATTGTTAAAATACGTCTTTTTTTTTTTTTGTGGTACGTGGGCCTCTCACTGTTGTGGCCTCTCCCGTTGCGGAGCACAGGCTCCGGACGCGCAGGCTCAGCGGCCATGGCTCACGGGCCCAGCCGCTCCGCGGCATGTGGGATCTTCCCGGACCGGGGCATGAACCCGTGTCCCCTGCATCGGCAGGCGGGCTCTCAACCACTGCCCCACCAGGGAAGCCCCGTCTATTTTTTATAAACTGTAAATTTCTGGCATCAAATTCAACCTTTTATTACACAATTTCCTGGATCTGTAATCTGCATGGAGTATTTATCAGAGAACTTTGCACGAAGTACAAATAACTCATTTACCAAATTATATAAGTTCGGGGCTATACATTTTCACATTGAAAGGGAGTGTCAAAAGTGTTACTGTTTAATGTCATCAGGGATGGAAAGAAGCAAATTGTCCCATAAAGGATGACACTGAAGCATCTTGTCTCCTCAGAAGAAAATCACTGCCATTTGTCTGAGTGGAAGATGTCATAATTGCAAAATCGGTAGAAACAAAAGTAGTCCGCTAAATGCGCACCTAAGTCTTCCTCCAGAATTCCATTCTTTCTTAACACGTCATTGTAACCAATCAATAAGAAGATATTTGGGTGATGATGAAAAACTAAAATACGTTATTATCTTTAAACAATATTTTAGGTGGGAGGTAATTCTTAGAACCATAATAATATCCTTATTCCCTTTCCAGGGATTACTTAGCATAGAAGTCCCAGAGCACTGTAGTGGAAATAAATTCCTAGCACTCTGGCCTTCTGAGAATTTACTGCAGGTTTATATATTTTTTTGCTTGCAGATTTATATATATTTTGCTGCAGGTTTATATATATCTTTGCTTGGAGCAGACTGTAAGACCCCAAGATGACAGAGTGTGGTTATGATTCTACGGTCCGAGAGATTTAGTCATCAAATGTGCATTGTCTAATGATGGCTGCTTAAATTATCAAGGCACACACTGTAATTCTCATGCCCACAAGCCGGAAGGATGCATGAGGTAAAAATCCAGTGAATTCCCCTTTGACATAATGGGATGCAGGGAAATACCATGTTACCACCAGCAGGCTCACAGCTCACCAACTCTCCTTCGCTAACGTCTGGGCTGTTTCGTATTTCACAGGTGATTGCTGCTTATTGTCTGTCTCCCAACTACCATGTTTGCTCACCATCACATGGAGCAGTTTCGTACCTTGGCTAATTTCACCCTAGAATAATGGTTCTGTTTATGGAAGCCTAGCTTCTGTGGCAAGCAACAAATACCCAGGAGTTTCCAGGGAAGCAATGATAACAGACGCTGGAATGATGAGGAGAGCCTCCCCAATCAGAAACCAGCCCCCACTTCTACACGCCGTCAGTCCTCACCATCCATGGGGAAGTGGTGATTAGAACCCTGCTGTGCACAGCTGCACTTCTCAGTACAGCCTGTGGGAGGGCGGGTACAGAGAGGGCACCTCATTACCACGACGTTCAGACTGTAAGGTAAAGAATAATGTAAAATGAATCCTTTCAGCTAAAGGTCAGGCGAGGCACAAACTCACTTACTTCTCAGGACTAAGCAATGTGCTTTATTTCCCTCCATCCCTCTCATGTAGAAGGCATGGACCACTCGTGACGGAAGAGAAGCGACGCTTGGCCATCGCAATAAACTGGTGTGGTGCCAGGAGGGAAGGAATACTTGATGATTAGAGAAGGATTGATGACTGCAAGTGTTTTCCAGCCATAAACCATCTAGCCAGGTGTCTTTTTTTTTTTTTTTGTGATACGCGGGCCTCTCACTGTTGTGGCCTCTCCCGTTGCGGAGCACAGGCTCCGGACGCACAGGCTCAGCGGCCATGGCTCACGGGTCCAGCCGCTCTGCGGCATGTGGGATCTTCCCGGACCGGGGCGCGAACCCGTGTCCCCTGCATCGGCAGGCGGACTCTCAACCACTGCGTCACCAGGGAAGCCCTAGGCAGGTGTCTTTTAACTAAGATTAATAAACATATGTCACCAGCAAATGTCTCATTACAAGACGCATGATAATGGAGAATCAAAATTTTCAAGTTGCCAAGCTGCCACAGAGTAAAATCTCTCCAGGTAAACAAAGCCGTGCCAGCTCGAACAGGAAAAACTGCCTTTCTGCACCTGGAATATTTTATGCCCAAGGTAAATAGTCCCCTCTCTTTCTGGAAATTGAACTTGGACCAGAGGTCTCTCTGTTCAGGCCACAACACAGGTTATAAAATTTCCTCTCAACTGGCAGTCTCTGCTCATCCGGACCAAGGCAACATCCTGGCCTCTAAGTTAATGCCTGAAGCCAAGTAAGGGACTATGTTAGAGACTGTCATCGAAATTGGTAGCCAGGGGGCTGGAGAGAGCAACGATTTCACAGGACAACTACACAAAATGTGGAAGATGATGGTGACAGGTGTAGGAAACGTTCCATGGAACACCAGAGGGAAACACAAGTGGCCAACTCAAAATTTAGTTTCTCTCAGAATGTCAAAATGGGCCAGGGCTGTGAGTTCTCAGGGAGCCATCTGAGCCATGGTTTGTGTTACCAATTCAGGATCAAAGTGTATTTCCATTCTACAGCTCATGTGTGTAAATCTATCAGTGAACATTAGTTTGAATCTTGCTGTGAAACTCTGGGCAAACTCTTTTCAGAGAGGTAGTTAAGTGCTTTGAAAACAGAGTATCTAAGCTCCTTATCCACAAAAGATAATTTTGCATTCTTCCACTTCCTTGAACTTGTAGTGGAATGGCAATCCATTTTTCACTTGAGACTCAGGGTAAGGTGTATATAATATATAGTATAATATATTATGTAATATATAATAATACTAATATATATTCACATGTATATATGTATATAAAATATCTGTACACATATACATGTACATATATAAATGCAATATATATGTTACCATATACATGGTGAAGTATATATGTGTATACTATTTATGTATAAAAATATATACATAGAGAAATAATAACCATATTATTTTGTCTATAAAACTATTCTGTTGATGAGAAGTAGACAGGCAAACCCTTAACAAAAACTTATGGGAATTCATCCTTAATTTAAAAGTTATCTTGTTATCTTCCCAGATTACACACATTATTGCTTTTTATAGCCTGGCATAGTTATGGCAACTAAATTTCACTGCCTGCATCAAGTCTGATGGCTTGCTATGGCTGCCTGGACCTCCTGTGTTGAGAAGGATTCTGAAGCTGCATCTGGGCTCAAGAAGACAAGGGATAATCAATAAATAATATCTGCTCTGGCAGATGGTGAGTACATAGCATATACTTGTCATGATTCACTCCATACCTACCAGGTGCTTGTTAAATGTTTATTATTGATAATAAAGAATGGAATGTTAGCATGCAAGATGCCAAAACACCAAAGGTCAGAAGTTAGAGGATGGTGAAAATCAGCACAGCAAGGAGAAGCTTCCTCATGAAATAGAGGTTCAACAAGGTTCAATAACTTGAAGAAATGGGCTGTGGCCTGAGGAAGTCATCTTCCAATGTAAAAAGAATCTACTTCACATTGCAAAACTTGAGGACCTGGTACTAGAAACAGTTACCAGGAGCTAAATGAAGAAGCTTCTCCAGAACTGCATCTAATACCAGTGGGGATAGCAGGGAGGAAAAGACCTTTAAAAACACTCTTTCATAATAACAATTATGATATTGTTACCTGAATAACAATAACAATTCAGGTAATCAAAATTATGTTCTTTTGTAATATTACAGAAATGTGTTTAAGGGGAGGAAATGGTACATTCAAGGGAAAGTTAGATAATCATTTATCAGAATTTTGTGAGAGAATTAATTCATGAGATAGCCAAAGTCACTCTGAATCAAGGTGGGGCACCAGAACCACCTGTGGAGACAGCTATCGAGCCATATTATACAAACTTCAATGCCTGGGACCCAGGAATATGTGTTTTATGATGTCCTCAAGAGATTCTGACACATCCTAAATTTGGTAGAAAATAAACTTACAGATTTAAGAAGCTCATAAATCCCAAACAACATAAACTCAAAGAAGTCCATACCCAGACACATCATGATCAAACTGCTGGAAACTAAAGGCAAAGCAACCAGGGAAAAGTGTTGTACTATATACAGAGGAAGAAAAATTCAAATGGCTATGAGTTTCTCATCAGAAACCAAGGAGGCCAGGGGGCAGTGCACTGTTTATTTAATATTTAAAGAAAAGAACCGTCAACTTAGAATTCTATATCCAGCAAAATTATGCTTGAGGAATAAAGGGGAAATGAAGACATTCTCAGAAGGAAAACTAAGAGACTCCATCAGCAGCAGCAGACCTGCTCTAAAAGACAAAAGTTCTTCAAAAGAAAGAGAAATGATATCGGTGGGAAACGTGGAACTTCAGGAATGAAGAAAAACAAAAATGGTAGATATTTGGTTGATATGGTAGACTATTTTTTCTCATATTAGTCTTTAAATATGAATGATGGTTGAAGGCAAAAATTATAATATTATCTGACTGGGGCTTCAAGGTATAGAGATTATGACTACAATGCAATGAATGATGATGATAACATAAAGGGAGAAGGACTAAAGGACTCCTTTAGTGGTAAAGTTTCCACATTCCACTAGAAGTGATAAAATATTCATTATAGCTAGACTACAAAAAGGGAAGTATGTACATTGCAATCTCTAGCCAAGCACTAAGCATTAATGCAAATAGAAATATTAAAAAATTCAATAGATAAACTAAAATGGAATAATAAAAAATTCAAACAATCTAGAAGAAGGCAAGATTATGGGGAAAGAGAAGAATGTAAAACCAAGGGAACAAATGAACCAAAGCAAATAATAAAAACGGCAGACCTAAATCTGAGCATATCAATAATTACATCAAATGTAAACAGTTCATGCAGCAATTAAAAGTGAAAGATTATCAGAATGGCCAAAAACAAAAGACTTAATTATATGCTGTCTAAAACGACCTACTTTAAATATTACCAGGGATAAAGAAGGAATTACAAAATGATATGTGGGTCAATTCATCAAAAATATATAACAATCTTAAGGGTGTATGCACCCAACTGTAGAACTTCAAAAATGATGAAGCAAAAAAACTGATAGAGCTGAAAGGAAACATGGACAATCCACAATGAAACTCTTCTGAATAGAACTGAACAACATCATCAACCAATGCATCTAAGTGACATTTAAAGAACACTCCAAAAAGAGCAGCAAAACTACATGTGAAAACTACAAAAGGCTGATGAAAGAAATCAAAGAACTAATAATTGACCTGACATACCGTGTTCACAGATCAGATGACCCAATATAGTTAAGATACAAATTCTCCTCAAATTGATCTACGCATTTAATGCAATTCAATCAAAATCCCAGGAGGACGTCTTACAGATATAAGCAGGCTGATTCTAAAATTTAAATGGAAAGGCAAAATAGTATAACCAAAACAATTTGGAAAAAGAAGATTAATGTTGGAGGGATCACACTATTTGATTTTAAGACATTAGAAAGCTATGTTAATCAAAACTGTGTAATTTTGGCAAAGGGATAGACATATAGATCAACGGAACAGAAAAGAGCCCAGAAATAGACCCATACAAGTATACTAAACTGAATTTTGACAAAGCTACAAAAGCGTTTCCAAGGAGGAAGAAAAGTGTTTTCAACAAATGGTGCTGGAGCAATTGGATACCTATAGGCAAAAAAAGAAACTTGACCTCGACCTGACTCCTTATACAAAAATTAAAAATGGATCATCAACCTAAACATAAATGTAAAGCTAGAAATTTATAGGAGAAAACATAGGTGAAAACCTTTCTGATGTTGGGTTAGGTAAAGAGTTCTCAGATAAAATACCAAAAGCATGATCCATAAGAGAAAATTGGAAAACATCAAAACTGAAAAATTTTGACAGCGCAAACAGCACTGCCAAGAGAAAGAATGGACAAGCTACAATCTGGGAGAAAATATTTGCAAATTACATGCCATAAAAAGAACTTGATTACAAAATATATAAAGAACTCTTACAATGCAATAATAAGACACAGAACTCAATTTTTAAAATGGGCAAAAATATTTGAACAGGCATTTCTGTGAAGAAGATATACAGACGAAAATAAGCATATGAAAAGATTCCCAACATTATTACCCATTGAGGAAATGCAAATTAAAACCAAATGAGATACCACTACACACCTGGTAGAATGGCTAAAATAAATTCGTATAAATAAATATGTACGTACATACATCGATACATAAATGATAAAGCCAAGAGCTTCAAGAATGAGGAGCCACTGTAATTCTCATGCACTGATGGTGAGAATGAAAACTGGTACAGCCACTCTGGGAAACACTTTGGCAGTTTTCTTAAGCTAAACATGCATTTTCCACTCTTGTGGTAAGAATGACCTGACCCAGCCATGCTACTGCTGGGTATTTATGCCAGAGAAATAAAAAACTTATCTTCACACAGAAGACCGTGCACCATGTTTACAGCTGCTCAATCTATAATTGTCAGAAAATTGGAAACAACCCAAATGTCATCAACAGGTGAAGAGATAAACTGTGTTACTGTCACACAATGGAATATTGCTCATTAACGACACAGAACAATCAATACATACAACAAATTGGATGGCTCTCCATGGAGTTATGCTAAGTGAATAAAAGCCCATCTTAAAAGGTTACACGTTGTATGATTCCATTTATGACATTCTGAAAAGACAAAACTCTAGCGATGGAGAACAGATGAGTAGTTATCAGTGGTTGAAGTAGGCGAGGATTTAACTGAAAAAGAGTGCCATGAGGATATTTTCATTCTGTGCCCTAGCTGTAGAGATTGTTTCAAGAATCTACACATGTGCTAAAACTCACAGAATTGCACATCTAAAAAAAAGTTAATTTTACTATATGTAAATTTTAAAAATAAAAAAATTAGAAGTCTCTTTTGATCATATGTCAAATGTTCCTGTTTGTAACGTTTTCACGCAAGTGTGTGTGTGTTTTATTGTGTGTTTTGCCTCTGTGTGTAACTCTCTATTTATCTACGTATCCACCAACTGGAGATCCTTTCAGTCTAATGGAAGAAACACATGCTTTAGGGGCAAATCTGACTTTAAATTCTCGCCCCCAAACTTTATCCATATATATACTGAGCACCTACTGTATGGCAGGTATGTGTTAGGTTCTTGGAATTGAAGGATAAATAAAACAGAGGTTTAGATATCAAGGAACTTACAGTCTTGTGGGGAAAACAAACAGTAAGCAGAAAAACACTAGAATAGGTAATTCAAGACGATTATAGACTGTGGTGAGTGCTACCCAGAAAATAAACAGGGTGATGAGCCGCAGCAGAATGAAGGAGGGGCCGAGGGGACATTTGAGATCTGAAGGGTGACAATGAACCGCCCACGGAAAGGGCCAGGAGAAGAGGCACTGCCGCTGCAGGGAACAGCAAGGCTAAGGGAGCAGAGGTAGGAAAGGGCTGGTGCATTCTGGGAACAACAAAGATGCTGATGGGGCTGGAGTGTTGTGAGGGGAAAAGAAAGAGATGAGTAGACACATCACAGAGGCTCGTAAGCCATGGCATGAAGTCTGGTTGATTTGAAGAGCAATGGGAAGCCACTGGGTTTTGTTGTGTTTTTGTTTTTTTTTTAAGCAAGGGAGTGGCCATGGTCTTCTTTATATTATCAGTGTGACCTTTGGAAAGTTCTTTTAACTTTGCATCTCAGTCTCCACACATGCTAAGTGGCGATCTTCACACACCGAGCAAAGTTTTTGTGAGAATTACATATATTGGGGTCTAGAATTGTGCGGGTTATACTGGGTGCTCAATAAAATTTGAGTTTCTCTTCTTCCATTGTGTGTGTGTCCTTTTATTGCTTTTGTTTGTGTGAACCTCTCAGTTCTGTCTCTTCTTTCTGCCGCTCCATCTTTTGCTTTTCTGTCTGACCTCCAGCACAAGCACAGCCAAAGCCTCTGGTTTCTGCTGTCACTGCCCACTTGCGAGAGTGGGCTGGGAGACAGGCAGCTTTGATTCTGTGTGGTTGACCCATACGAAATGGCTATTTGGTAGATCACAACTGATTAAATTAGGGTGAGCCAATTTCACATGATTCAGCTTCGTAGCACACTTAAATGTGACCATCACCGTTCCGAGGTGTTTCTTCATCTGCTACAAATTAGATGATTTTTGAGACCCATTATTGTCCTAAATTCTGTGATTCTAATCAAGCCCATGTTCATCAAAGACGTACCCTATCAGGAGCCTCAGAGGCCAGATGGCATGGGTCGATCTACTTGAAGTGTTGAAGGAAAGAAGCTGTTAACCAAGAGTCCTGTATTTAGCAAAACTGTCCTTCAAAAATGAGGGAGAAATTAAGACATTCCCAGTTAATAGAGAGTTGAGAGAGTTCTTAACCACCAGAACCGCCTGCAGCGGGGAGTCCTTCAGGCTGGGGTGAGGGATCCTGCGCAGTAACTCAAAGCCTTATGAAGAAATAAAGATCTCTGGTAAAAGTAGACAGACGGGCGATTAGAAAAGCTAGTACGATTGTAACTTTGGTTTGTAGCTCCACTTTCTGGTTTCTGTTTGATTTAAGAGACTAATGTATAATTAAAAACAACAGCAACAACAGAAAGACATACCCTTTCTCACTAGTATAAGCGAGCATCCTTCTCTCTGGCTCACTGTCTTGGTGACCAACAGATTGCTGGGTCCTCTTTACAGTCAAAACATTAATATACAAAAGAGTTTTCCCAAGCACTGCCTTCTGTGTCAGAAGTGTTCGATCCTTGTCATCTTTTTATTAGGCAAACTTCATGGTTTCATTGCACGAAACATTATTGCCATCACTTCCTTGAGGATGACCCTGATAGAAGGTACAATAAAATTAGAAAATCAAGACTAATACAGTCAGTTGATAAGTCCTAGTTTGCATGTTCTATTTGAGGCACCCAGTTTATAATTCCTTGAGGATGATACGTAACATCTGTAAAATGCATTTTGTAGAATGCTTCTTAAGCTAATTTTCGTTTGAAATAGGAATCCATTGTCTGCTGCTTTTTAAACAAAGCCAAGTCATTTTATCTGTCCACAAGCAGGAATAGCATTATGACCCTTACCTGAACACTGTCCTACAAGACGATGTGTGTGCCACATATTAGGTTTCAGCATAGGACATTTTATCCAGCTCTCTGCCTCTCCCTTGGCAAAAATAAATAGATAAACATTTAAAAGTTACAAATCCTACAAGCTCATTTCCTGAAAAGCAGATTGCAACTCCTTCCCTTTTCTGCCCTTCTTTGCTGATCTGCTGACTCCACTTTTGAAGCACTGGCTTTCACCAGACTGGTCGGTTACGCAGGTCATATTAATTTCCGTAAGGGTTTTCATTCCCACCTTTAATCTTTCCCCAGATCCTCATGAGGAGATAAAGCAGATATCGATACAAATAAACATGCAACTTATTTATTCGTATCAGATCTCCTCTCTTCTCAGCAGGAAGTGAATTTCAGCCTCAGTCTCCAATCTCCCAATAGTGCTGAATCAAAAGGCAACAGCCAGAAGAACTTGAAAATATCAAGATGAAGAGAGGCCTTCAGGGTCTGGCTCTCCCCCGCTCGCTCTTTCTACTGAGTCTTTCTTCAGGGTGTTGTCATTAAGATCCTTGGTAAGTGCTGAGAAGCAGCGTGGTGGGAGTTTCTGAAGATCAATGATGTACCACATATGATGGTTTTAAGGCACCCTCTTCTCGACCCAATCAATAACAGCTTTGATGCGATCCTGTGATGCAAAGTTCTTACACATATTGCTGCCAGGTTCCCCCTAATCACATCTCATGTTCCTATTCAAGAGCTCCTACTGCTGAGAACTGCATTGCTCATCTCCCAGTAAAAGGAATTGGTTTATACTGGCTCAAATTGCCCGACAAAACTTCATTGGTTCCACCCTGTCCATAAATCAAGGTATTGATGCCTAAGCCTCTGGAAGACTTTTTTTTTCCTTTCACAAGAGAGAAGAAATACCTTTATTTTTCTAATACCCCATAGTTGCGGGTGGCGGTGGTGGAATTTACAATTTCTTAATAGAAAAAAAAAAAACTATTTTGAATTGCAAACTCAGAGACAGAAAGGGAGACAGGTGGAAAATATCAGAGATCGCTACAGCCTGCAGAACGCTAAAATTGGATAAAAACTGAAAAATTCAGCCAGCCTTCTTGATGTTTAGCTGGTAGGCTATCAACGCCCTAATGGGACAAGAAGTAAAGAAAGCAGAGTCATGACCCAGGATGGGGACAAATAGCCAAGTTCGGGAGTACAGAGACCAGCTAAAGCTGTTGATGCCCAAGGAATGGTCCCGACACAAAGCCTTCCTGCACTAAGTGTACAGGCTCGTTCAGTGCCATATATTCTGTTTTTATATTCTGGGGGTCATATCCATGTATCCACCCAAGACTCTTAATACCTGAGACTCTTTGTTCCTTCAATAAATAATACGATCCGTTTCATTTGATCACATGGTTTGAAATAACTTACTCAGCTTATGAATTATTTCAGGTCTGGGGCCTCTGCCTATTCTTACAGACCAGAATTCCTGGCCTCTCAGAGTTCATCTTTCCTGCCATAGACAGTAACTGTGCATTTCTTCTCTCCCTTCCTAACAGGGACCCAGAAATTCCAGCTTGAGTTATTTGGAGGGCTTCTCCTCTCTCTACTTAAAAATGACTGATTTTAAATGAACATCAGATAAGCCTGTTTAAAGAAGCCTCTCAAATTCTAAAATTCCCTTTGTATGTTCACCATTTTAGAGCTGGCTTATGGCCACTTAGCGATTCACTGCCACACATCCATGTGCAAGGAAAGACACGAAAGCTGAATAGGAACAAAGAAAATTCATTCTATCTGGCAATGATGTGACATGTTCATGGCAACCATTCTGGAGACTCTGGAGAAAACTGGCAATCCTTAACTCTGGGATAATTTTACTGTCTTCAGTTTCCTAAATAAATCAATGGCCTTCTTTGCTTGACCATTAACATATAACCCGTGGAAACTGGGGGCAGCATCAGAGCTAGATGGGTAGATTGATTATATTCTCTGAAGAGAAGCATCAGACTCCGGGAAAAAAAGAAAGAGTAGCTGAGACAAGCTTGAAATTTCGTAATCAATACGGATGCTAATATATCACAAAATATTTCTATGCATTTTCTTAATAGATTTCTAAGTTACCCACAACCATTCCTGTTTCACAGGAAAAATCTATATGAAGGCTAAGTGGCTATCGGACATGAGATAATTATTTGGGAATGTATTTATGAAAACAAGATTACTTTTTCAGGGTTTCAGTCCGTGATTTTTCCTTCAAGGTTTGACAACTAACGAACAATAAGGCCAACGAACACCAGCAGTTACGTATTTGCCATTCCACTATAATAGCTAAGTGGAAGCAATTTTAGCTAAACAGGATCATCTCTTGCAAACAAGATTTGCATTTGCAAGAAGTAAAAAAAGGGTTCATGTTTTCCATAATAATGGAAAAGAGATTATTTTTGAGGCCCAAAGACAACAGAAGTTGTTCTGAATTGGGCTTCATCTCATTATTGCTACATTTTCGTCTGTTGAACTGCAGTAGAGTTATGATCTGCCCTGGTTTCCTGTTGAGAGTTTTATCTTTCAATTTTTACAGTACATGCTTTTTCAAAAGAGTAAACTTCCAGAGCAATTTATTTAAGAAGATACAGCTACTGAATTTCAAGATCACTGAGCAACTGTCATGAATACACTACAGCTTTTCCTGAGAACAAAGCTTTGTCCTTGGCTCTTCACCTCTGATAGTATTTTAAAAAGTCTTGGCTCCAGGCTGCTGTGTAGAGTTGAGCGGGTTGTTCACTGCACAAGAGCGTCTAGCCAAGGGGTGAGCGGACTGAAATTCAGCCCATGCCCTGCTTGTTTAGCCGCGTGCCCTGGCATTGGGCTGCCTCCACTTGGAAGAAGGAGGGCCTTTTACTAATCTTCACAGAGGCATTTACGTATAAGGGGTAGGCAGAGCCTTTAACTTTGCTCCAGAAGCCAGGATGCGCTGCAGGGGAGCTGACTTATTCTCATCCTGGACTAGCATTCTTAGCAGAGGGCCGAGAGCAGTCTATGAATCCTATAATTATAGGAAACATTTGAGGGTCCGTAAGTCCGAGCAAGTCTCTGCTGGGTGAGTCTGTAGCATTCACTCAATTCTGAAAGTGCCTTCAACACAAAGTTTAAGGAGCTCTAGACTAAGGAAAGAGAGAGGGAAGGAATTAAGGAAGATTATTTCTCCCTTTCTCCAGGAAATAGAGTTCTTCTCTGGAATGAATGTGTCAAGAACTGCCTTGTCCAGCTCTTTGCACCGTATTTCTCTCTTTCTATAAGACTTGGGCTGTCCACTGAAGGCTGCTGGTTCTTACTAATGTAGGACAATCACTCCTAACTTGAGCTGAAGCAAATACTTGGCATAGTATCAAGGGTCTATCCTCTCGCTTTCTATAGATGCTGTCAGTCTCTCTGCAGGGATCCTTAATCCCAACTATCCACCTTCTCTTGCCAGCTTCTGTTCTTGATGCCTACTTCTGTTTTCTTGCGGTATTCCATTCTCCCCAGTTCTAACTTTCACAGCTCCAGATCCGAGTCCCGCCTCAGGGATTGAGTTCCATGCCTGCCGCTGAGACCAATCTCCCCCATGCTTGCCTTCTACCTGCTCTGCTTTTCGATCTCCTGGTCCTAGTTCCCTGCCCTAGTGTCCTGTTCTACTCACACTGATAGAATCAAGCGCAGACTTTGAAAATGAATCACGTTATTCCGCAATACATTCCAAGAACTGCATTTCCACTCCGGGACTGAACAAAAGGTCGCTGAGGTCTGGAATTTATGATTCATCTTGGCTTCTTTCCAGACCCTCAACTTGAATCACATTCTTGGTGAGCCAGACAAGAAGGGTTCAAATTCCCCTGCAAAAAGCAGTGTAAGTAAGACCAGAAGTTTTAAGAGAGCAAATATACCTGCTTGATCTTGGGGCAAGTCCAAAAGTCAAAGAGCCATGAGTTATCTCACCCGTGTTCATTGATCTGAACCCATGTTTACTCTTGCACAGTGTGTGGCCCACTCCACAACTCTGTATTTTCATCTACTCTCTTTTTGCATCCTGTATTTTCAACAACTATCACATCCATCCGCACATGGATGTTCTGTTAGCTCCTCCATACTCAAAATGTCCAAACCCTCAATCCACTGTTTTCCCCCCAAGTGACCTCCAAACTCAGGTGCATTTTTAACACTATAGTCATAATGATCTTTGCGACATGCAGCTCTGATGTAGTTGTTGGCTACCTCAGAAAGTTCCATTAACATCCCATTCCCATAGAACAAATTCCAATAGGAGGAATCTATGAGGAATTCTCATAGAACAGATTCCAAACTTCTTCCATTCCTATAGGACAAATTCCAAAGATGACATTCAAGACTATAGTCACCATGAGGGGGAAGGACCACGCTGTAGCCAACATTACAGTAACTTGGAAGGGATGCTCTTCTCATTAAATGTTCATTCTGCACCCACTTATAAACACTGATGTACCTACATAACTTGACCTGTATACCTTGGTGCCCCCGACGCTATGCTTGACTCAGTGAAGATGCTTAATAAATATTGTTTTAATAAATATTGTTTTATTTCCTCATACCTGTTCTCTTAGGACAAGAAATATTTAACTCTAAATTTCTCCCTATAGGATGTTTATTATAAACATATTTATATTACAATATTCTGAGTATTTGATGACCATGGCCCAACAACCAGATGGCTTTTTTGTTCTGGCGTCCATTTTCTTACTCTGTCCAACATAACACTGCTCTTTTTGTTTTTCTTTAACTGGATGTGCTTGAGAGTATAGAATAGTGCTGCAGTCTACCATCCGTGCTCCTGGTATGCACTGAAATTAGGCATACCACAAACTCTATTAAAATAAGGTAAACCTTTACCTCTGGAAGGTAAATTGGGGATTGGCAGGGAACCAGCAACTGGTAGTCTCAGTAGCACCAATTCTGACGGCCTTGTTGAGTTTCACGTCCCCCTTGGGTCTCGCCCACCTTGGTCAGTATAGGCTGCGCCAACATCTTGGCCGCAAATGTGTGCTATTGTCCATAGAAACGCTGTCCTATGCATGAACCCGAATACCTTCCCTCATTATCCCTTAGCAAAGCTGGAACACCGTGGAATAAAAAAAGAAAAAACAGACTTCGCCAAATACGAAAGCAGAACACAAAAACAACAAAGAAAGAATAAGAAGTGTAAACTCGGTCATGAGTATACCATATAGATTTGTAATATTTCCTAGCTAGTGTTTCACTGTCACAATCCATTGCTCATGCTTGTTAGAACTAGAAGCTAGGGGAAGACGGTCTCCTTGCAAAACACTATATATATTTAGTATCTCCTGGTAGTCTTGCTTCAAGTTGATGCCTGATCCGTTGAGGATTTTTTCTGTCAGAATGTGATTATGAGTATCAAAAGCAGGCATGCCAAGATCTTCTCTAACTGCCTGGGAGAGAATGGAACGCCTGCTGTGTAACAGGACATAGCTGCCAAAATCTTGGAAGGCTTGGCACCTTGATAGAGGAAACAATGAACATTTGTTTACTGCAACCTTCCTGAAATGTACATATGCTCTCTCAACTGGGGGCTGGAATGATTAGGCTTCTCTTGTAACCCCTCAGCCATTTGTGATCTGCTTATGTTATAGCTCTATGAATAGTTGAGCCATTACATCATTAGAATGCTTATTGAGATTTCCTGAATTATTTCAAAAGATGACTTGCTTTCGATATATCATCAAATTTGCTGATCCAGCAAAAGTCATCCTGCCAATGGATTAATTACCTACTACAGCACTACCCTCCTTTCAGAGACAATAACTGTTGAAACGTGTAACCTCATCAAGACTACTTTTGATACGGTGCCCTAAACACCCCAAAAGTCCCCTAAAGGATGACCACAGACCTCAGATCCCAATTCAAGCTTGATAAAAGTTAGTACTGTTTCAAACTCTTCTATCGACTTCTCACAATTACTACCCAATAATTAATCAATCCATAATTTAATACCAATCTACTGAGTACTCACAGTGCCATGAAATCTACTATTTTTTCCCTCAACATCTCCTTCTATTTCATCCCCACCAAGAAATTCAAGTATGCTTTGTTTTGCATCACGGTTTTCTATATATTGCGGCAAACAAATTTTTGCCTTACAAAACCACGATTCATATGATATATAATATTCAATAAAGAATCACTTGGTTCTTTAAGGCAGGCATGTACATAAAACATGAAAGTGTTAGGTCTCACTTATATTTGCCTAAGTTTCTGGCCATTTAAAAAATGAGAACATGTCTGCATTAAAGTTACACTCAAGAGAAATTATTGGAGAAGTGCTAAATGGTAAAAATCACAACCAGCATCCATTTTCAAATCAGCTCATCCACGGGAGCTCCAGTCTGGTGTCTATAAATAACTGAACCGCATTGGGCAAGGAAGCCAATATTTAGAGCCAATAGCTGTGCACACACATAGTTCTGGATAATTTATTATTCTGTACAGTAAATGGCTGGTCCATAATTCACAAGCTGAGAGTTAATGAGAATATCTGTCCCTAATACCCATAAGAAAGATAAGGACTGGTATAATGCGGTTTATCCAGGACTTCTGAGCCTTTCAAGGGCAGAAATGAAAGCCTCTGACAGCAAAATGCAACAAGAAATATTGCACTAACTTACATCCTTCCTGTTCTTCCATCAAACCAATCCATGTGTACATGCATTAAGGAGTAATTCATTCTGAATAACTCTTCCCAAATAACTTGATCCCTTTTAATCACTGGTATAATTAACTTAATGATGTAATTGTGTAGCTCCAAATAAGAAAGGGGTAGAATAGGGATAGTAATTTATTTCTTCCTCATAACTCAGCTAGCAAAACTAGAATATATATATATATATATATATATATATATATACACACACACATTTATACACACATACATATATAATACATATTATATACATTTAAAACTATATATAAAATACATATATTCTATATATATATTCATTCAAAACTATCTATCTATCTATCTAATCTACATGGGGGTATATAGGGGTGAGAAACAAATTAAACAGGGAAAAAGTCCCCCAAATGACTGTTTATCAGTATAAGTGCTTTTATTACAAACCTTTAGAAAGTAAATATATGCTGGGGGTTTCATCAGAGTGGTAATAAATATTAATAATTACCAATTGGCTAGAGGTTTTAAATGGCCCTGCTAAAGCAATGTGTCAGTAATGCTGTGTCCCTAGGAAACACAGAATGGATGTCTGCATTCATGGCTTCTCCTCTGTTTGGGGTTTTAAAGTCAGGGATGTGCTCAACGGTCTATCCTAATGGCCTTCTAACTCTTTCTGCTATTTCCTTGAAGGTAGTTGAAATGTAAAGAAGATGTGTTACCACTCTATCCTGAAATGAACCTACCAAATCCCCTGCCTTAAATAAAAGCAGATTGTGTGTGTGTTTGCGTGTGTTGTCTTAGGTACTAACAGTAAGGGGTTCTCAATGTGGGCCCTTTGGCCAGGATCAGTGCTCCCCCAAGTGGCTCATGGGCCAGCAGTATCAGCATCACCTCAGAAATTGTTCGAGCTGAAAATTCTCAGCCCCCCCCCCCCCCACGGCCCACCTATTACATTTCTGGAGCAGAGCCCAGGAATCTGTGTTTACAAGCTCTGCAGGTGATGGGTTTGCTCACTAGAGTTTCTGAAGTATTGGTCTAGAATTTTCCTGTGCTGTGAATAAAGTGGGTATAAGCAAGCAGATATTAGAGACTAAATAATGGGATTGCTGGCATTTTAGATTTTATATAAATGGCTCATAGGCTCCATGGCATTGCTTGTGCATTCACTGAAGAGTGTGGAGGTTGCTTTTTATGAAGGGTATGTTTCTGGGATCCAAAAAAGTCGTATTAAAAATCTTTTTCCCCCCACCTGTATTGTGGCTTACGTAGCAGGAAAGAATTCATTTTATTCTGAATTTAAACATGCTTCAGTCAGAATAGAAGAAATGGCGTTTGAGTATTTACGTTAAAATTCTAGCCCCTTGAACAACTGTGTCTGAGGAGAAATGAAGGAAAAGCTAGAGAAGAATGCAAAACTGACATAGTTGGAATTCGGGATCATTTGCTAAGAAAGTCTTGCGTATGTACTCAAATGTTCTGCTTGCAGAAGGCAGGTCCCGAATCACTGTTGGCAATTACTTTGCTACGTGGTCAACTAGCTGACTGAGTGTCGCTAAGCATCTCTCTCTTTCATAGACAGTGTTCCTTCCCCTTTCCCCTTAATCTATTGCCTCTAAGGCAGTTAAGAGTGGTGTCTGTATGCTGAGCCAGTGTGACCTACCTTCCAAGCATAAGCGAGGTAAACAAAGAGAGGAGGAAGCTGCCGCTAGTGATTGGAAAAATAATGAAAGCATTCTTCTTCCCAGGCCCTCAGAAAGACTGTGAGTCTCTAAGGCTCTACTGTGCCTGCCTGAATGAGAAACGAAAAAAGAAAACAAGATATAGGATGACCTCCAGGCTGTTTTCCTTTCCAGGCCCTGGCCTCTTTCTTCTTAGCTAAAACAAGAAAGCAAAAATACTATGGCTTCCAATGGGGTCAGAAGAACAAGGAATTCACCTGATTTTCATATTAGCTCCTTCCAAGGACTCAAGGCATTCCTGGCCCTTAACCAAGCCAGGGTGATGGGTATTTCATTTGATAAAGTTGTGTTGATGCTTTTTTTTTTTTTTTTTCACTTTTAATTCAGGGCATGTCCAATGTTTTGGCCACTTAATAATTAATTTCTAGGCTGATTGAGATTTGGGCGATATATGAAACTGGCTGGCTTCATGCCTCAGCCTGCATTCCTCAATTCCCAGACTAATTTCTTCATCCTGATCCATTTCACATGGCTTTAGGCACTAGTTATCACCAAACAACACCCAGACCTCCCACAAGCAGAAATTCTGTCAAAATCCTATCTGCCACCACGTGCATACACCCAGCTTTATTTCAGGGTTGCAATTAAAGAGGTTCTCAGACAAACACGGAAGCAGTGTACAAGATGTGTAACGGGTTACACAAACAGGCAACATTTTTAATGTTTTTGTATTCCCTCCCGCATTTCCCCCGCAAAGTCATAATTTCTCAATATCACACACAGATTGAGACACATCTGACCTTCATTTTCTTCACCCTTACCGTGGGGTACATGTGTGTTACCATGTGCATATACGCATGTGTGTTAATCGCAGTGTGTCACATGTCCTGCAGTAGATGTGAAACAAAAAGGCCATGGAGAGGATTTTGATGTGGGTCTGAGGATTCCAGGCCTGATGGCCTCACTGCAAGTTTCATAACTAATGGTTATTTATTAACTACAACATAGGAAACTAGCTCAAAGAGTTTGATGGATAGACTGCTGAAAAAATGTAGGGTAATAATTATACTCTGCACAAAAATACACTAAAGTTACAAATACTTGAGACACTCCACTCAGAGACTGGCTCAATTCAAAAGCAAGAGACCCGTTGTGCGACATTATGCCTAGGTTAACAACATTGTTTTGTACATTTAATTTGCTAAGAGGGTAGATCTCATGTTAAGTGTTCTTACGACACTAAATAAAAATAAATACATGAATAAATGTATGTTATTCATAACAATATATATTTTTTAAAGCAAGCTATCCCCGGAGTGAATTTGTTATGAATGTTAATCCTTTCAGATTAGTAGGGTTCTGACAGGACAAAGTTAGTGCTATGTAATTTCTTGTATGAACCAGAAGAAGTCTCAAACAATCTTGTTGAAGGGCAAACATCCTAGCTGGGGATGGTCCTATAGCTATAAACTATATTTTGGTGACAAAGGGGGGATTGCTTTCATCAGAAAATAAACAGACTGAAGCTGATGCAAGTTTCCTCAGAAATATTTCTCTGTGACACCCCAAAGGAAGTTTATCCTTAGAGAAAACTGCAGTTCTTTTGCTGGGTTGCAAGTAAAAGGATTCCTTTTAAAGATGCTAGAGAGTCTCCAAGTCCCTCAAACAGTGAGCTGCAATCATGTAATCAGTCATCTCCAAGTGTTATCCCACCTAGGTTCATAAAACTTCTACTTAATGATTTTCTCAGGCACCTCCCTCCCAAGGGAACTTCTGCCTGAGGGAAGGAGGGGGAAAAACAGACATATGCTAAGAATCTTCCTAGTTAAGGGGTTGAAATAACAAGCAAAAGACGATTAGCACAGATAATCAGCACATAGGAAATTGGCTGCATTCAAGGTTTTAAAATTCCCCCTTTTATGACGATTAACCCCATATTGTCACAGTTACTTTTCCAAGGGATGTAAACAGAAACTCTGTCTTACATGATTTTTTTTAATCATTTGCTTTAATTTATAAACTGAGGTTCATAAATGTTTCTCACTGGATAATTAAATGTTGCCCTTTCATTGGAAGTCCTGAGGAAAAAAAGGGAAATTCTAGTCTCCACTATTTTAACCCTCTATTTTTCTTGCTTTTTTTCTTTACTACCTCAGGGTGACAAAGAATGGAACAGGGACCAACTTGTGGTTCTGATTGATTGACAACAGGCTCTCCTGCCAGTTTATGCTCAGAATGTATACATGGAAATTTGGAAGAATTTGCCTTGTACAATCAAATAAAAATCAGCTGCTACCCTGATTTCATTAACTGTAATAGAGTTTATTAGTGTGATTCCTACATCTCAGATGAAGCTTTTATCTCAAAATAGAATGTGTCCTCATCTCTTTCTGAGACCTGTTTCATAGTAAAACAGCTGCCAACACTCATAAAAGAAAAAAAAAGCTCTTTAAAACTCTGAGGCTATATTTAGTACACAAAGCTTTTGTTGAATACATTACCATATTCTTTATCAAGCACTTGGTTCCAACATACAAGGTGAATATAAGAGAGGTGCATTTTGCAAAATGGAGAGAGAGAGAGAGAGAGAGAGATTGGGAGGGAGAGGCTCTGCTCACAGAATCCAAGGCAGTACTGCCAAACCCAAGAAAAGTCCTTGGAAAAAATCACAGAACGCTAGTGCCAGAGGGATCTTACCGTCATCTGATCCAATCTCTCCACTCTAGAGATGCGTAGGCTGAGGCTGAAGCTGCGGGAGATAATCTGTAGTGCCTGAAGTAAGGCTAGTGCAACTCAGGGACTGAATTTTTAATTTTGCTTAGTTTGAGTTCCGGCTTCAATTTCAATAGGCTCTTATGGCTAGTGGCCACCCTATTGGACGACCCTATACTGGCTATTCCTATGTCCTTCTCTACAACTAGGTTTAAAGACATGGACGACGGGCTAAAACTCGAAAGAATTAAAAAGACAAAAGTCACTCACAATTAATGAAATCCCCAAAGCTTTCTGAAATCAACCACAAACATGACAGGCATTCCAAGCGGAAGTGATCCATAAAACAAAGACCCACGGAAACCAAAACACTTGTGAGGACTTACAACCTTCCTCCGGAGCTGAAAGGATGAGAAAGTGTGAAAGTGGCACAAGGGAACAGGCAGGGCACACACTTGTCCCTCTCACTTCTTAACTAGCAAGAATCCTGCCTGAACAGAAGCGGTGTGAAGGAAAGCTTGCAGAGATGCAATCAGTGATTAATAAGAGGGGCGCCACTAAGCAAGATGGCAGGGTTGGAAAGACGGAGAAGATCATCTTGCCCATCTCCTCTCCCCATCATGCACAAAATCGATGCCAAGAGGATGAGCTGGCAGCGGACACTAATCAAGTATATTGGATTTTTATCGCTATGTTAGCAAGTTGGAGTGTGACCTTGGGAATCACACTTAACTGGCTCTCTCACTTGCCTCACCTATTTAAAGAAATGATAATGAGACTTGGTTTCAGGTACCTTGGGAAGCCTCAGATGAAAGTGTAAGATATAATCATCACTTGTTCCTTTTCCATTAGGCCATACTTCTCTCTCCAGTTAATAAGACCAATCACTTTCAAACCACAGTCCTAGTTTCTTGTTATAGAAGCCCTCTTTGGAAACAGTCAGGCTTAACACTTTTTTTAGCTTCTTTTAAAATATAACAATCGGGGCTAAAATTAGTGTTGTTCAAGAACTCAATAGAAAAGACTTTAAAATATTTAAGGATGGAGCAAAACCATGTGAGGAAATCCCTAGAATCTAAAGAAGTGGATGTGAGTAAACATTGTTCTTACGCTATGAACTATGTTTAATTAAAATACAAATGGTTGTGATTCTGTAGGTATAACTGCCTGTCGTAATTTCTTTCATTTCTACTGTTTTCCTGCACACCACATTTTCCTTTGGAAATCAGCTTATTTTCTAACTTCAAGGTTACCCAAGAATAATTGTCTTCAAAAAAGCATATCGATGCAATAACGCTTGTAACCCTCTTGTCCAATTTTTTCCCATTTTTTATTTTATCTACTGAGGAAACTATATAGTGCTTGCTATATGTCCAACATTATTCTAAGCACTTTACAAATATTACCTCATTTAATCAAGTTACCACTATTACCTCCAATTTATAGAGGAGAAAAATGATGCAAAAGGAGGTTAAAAATCTTGTCCAAGCCATGCAGCTCCTAAAGGTGGAGCCAGAGTTTGAACCCTGCCAGTCTAGGTCTCTTAACCTTTAGGTCGTGTTACTTCATTTTAGATATATACTTATGTCAAATTTTAAAATAACCTTGGTAAAATTAACTGGCTTGGAAAACTTTTTAGTAAGCCACTTCCCCCCCCGCCCCCCGCAATGCTGTTTACCCACACCCTGTTTCCTCACTTACACTTTACTTCCAAAGAATCTAAATGGGCAATGTGCTACATCATCTCACGTTGGCAAATCATTTCTCTCGAAAGGAACTAAATCACCACTTGGACAAGGGCGGTATTAGGACAGAACATCTATTCCTGTATCTCGTTTTTTTGTGTGTGTTGTTGTTGTTTTTTAAGTTTATTGTATTTTTTCTAAAACTTAAAGGACTGAAATGGAGAGAAGGCAGTCTAATGGAAAAGGAAGAGGTGGAGGGATAAGTAAAAGAGAAGAAAGAAGAGTGGAAGGAATGAGGGAACGTAGGAAAGATGCAAAACCTCTCAGCTTTGCCAAGCCTTGTAAAATGTTCAGTTCACACGAGATAAATATAGTAAGTGCTAATTCTTTACAATCAGTGACTTGAGTGGTTAAAGAACAGGTTGGACTTCAAATAAAAATATCTTATTCTCCCAAAAAGAAGCAGTCTTGAAGAAGGCCGTTGAGCCAATGAATAATTCTTTGTTAATTTTATTCACAGGGCGACAAGAACAACGTGAAGAGAGAGAATAAGGTTCCAGTTGGAGTCTATACAGAACCAGCTTGCAAGAGAGATCAACACGACCGTAAACATCACCTTCTATTGCTAAGTAAACGCAAGGTAAAAGGTTTAGAATTTGTGTCCTATCAACTCTCAATATTTAGAACATTTATAAGCAACTCTTCTCTGATTTGATGGTATATATTTCAATACCTACATATTTCAATTCAAGCAATGTTACTTTAATCTCATATATACACACACCTTATTTTTTCCAGTTTAATTGAGATATAACTGATATACATTACTGTATAAGTTTAAGGTGTATAGCATAACAGTTTAACTTACATATATTGTGAAATGATTACCACGATAAGTTTATTTAGCAACCAGCAACTCATATAGACGCAATAAAAAAGAAAAAAACAAGAAAAAGGAACAAAATTTTTCTTCCTTGTGATGGGAAATCTTAGCGTTTACTATCTTAACAGCTTTCCTATATATCATACAGCAGTGTTAACTATAATCACTGTGTCATACATTAACATCCCTAGTACTTATTTATCTTATAACTGGAAGTCTGTGCCTTTTGACCACCTTCCTCCAACTCCCCAACTCCCCTGCCCCCATCCTTTGCCTCTCTCTGGTAACCACAAATCTGATCTCTCTTTCTATGAGCTTAGTTTTTTGCTGCTGTCATTGTTTTTTGCTTTGTTTTCGTTTTAGACTCCAAATATAAGTGATAGTGACTCTAATATATATAAAAAAAGATAATACATCATGGGCACATATGGTTTGCCATATGGAAGATTTGTTTAGCATATGAAAATGAATCAATATAATTCACAATATTCACTAAAGAAAGAGAAAAATTATACTATCTCAGGTGAAGAAAAGAATTGACAGTATTTAGTACCATTCATCATTTAAAAAATTCCCCAAATTACAAAGGGGTTTGACAGTAGAAGTCTCTGCAGACAATTCACCACATTAATAGATAAAAGGAGAAAAAAAAGTCATATATCCTCTCAGTACATGAAGAAAAATTCATGATAAAATTGCTTTACTCCTAATAAATATCATGAGTAAGCTGGAAATAAAAAAGAACTTCTTGAACCCAATAAAGAGTAGTTCCAACAACCTAGATCCAAAACATCCTTTAGAGTAAAATGTTAGAAGCAATCACTTTAAAATCAAGAGCAAGAGAAGTATGTCCACTATCTGCTTCTATGCAAGTTGTATTATGGGTCCTTGCTTGCATATTAACACAGGAAAACTAAATTTTAAAATATAATAACTAGAATGGAAAAAACAAAAATGTCATTTTTCACAGATGATATAATTACATACACAGAAAATCCAAATTAATTATTAAATTAATAAGAGAGTTTAGCAATCTGGCTAGAAATAAGATGAATGCACAATCGCGATACCATCAATAACAATTTTAAAAATGTAGTTTTTTTTTAAGATATCATTTAAAATAGCAACAGAAATATAAAGTACCTAAAAAATCTAACAAAAGATTTGTAAGACCACTATGGACATATTTTTACAGCTTTACTGAAAGACATTAAAGAAGTCATAACTAAATAAAGAGATTTAGCATCTTCAGGGGAAGGAAGGCTTACCATCATAAGAGGTACATTCCTCTCCAAATTTATCTAAAGATCCAAATCCCATCAGGGTTGTTTTTTGTTTGTTTTTAAGAAGTTTGCCCAGGTGATTGTAACATGTATTTTAAAAAGCAAAACGGCAAAGGCTATTGAAAAAGATAAATAGGTGGTGAAGACTTGCCCTACAAGATTAATTTAAGGCTCCAGCAATTAAAACACTGTAGGATAATTACAGGGATAGACTAGGGAAAAAAAAAAAAAAAACTGAATAGACACAACAGACTTATGACAGAGATGGCAACACAAATCTCTCGGAAAACAAGTGTTTCTTCAAGAATGTGCCCTGGGGCAACTGGTGAGTGATATGAGAAAGAAATTAAATTTGAACACTACCTCTCACACCATTCACAAAAATAAATGCCAAATGTTTTAACTATAAAAGGCAAAATTTTGCAGCTTTCTGAAGAAAATATAAGAAAACATCTTTATATTCCTGGAGGTTAGAAACAGTTTTAAAAGGACACGAACAAAAATTTAAAAATTAATAGATGCATTGAATTCCATTACATTAAGCTTTCATCATCAAGAGATATTATAAAGATGGTGAAAGGCAAGGCACAAACTGAGAGAAGATATTTACAACATATGTAACTGACAATGTATCTAGAATACTTATAGAAATCTTAAATATCAATATGAAAAGACATGATTCAGTAGAAAAATGAGCAAAAGACATGAATGAATATCTCACACAGTGGGAAACACAAATGGTCTAAAAACTTATTTTAACATGCTCAACCAATTATCAATCAAAAAAATGCAAAATAAGATCATAAGATCCCATTCTGCATTTACTAGATTGGCAAAATAAAAGAGTTACACTACCAAGTTTTGGAAAGTACGTGGAGCAACAGAAAACATTCCTACACCACCGGCCGGAGTGTTAATTGGTGTCAACACATTGGAAAAACAATTTGGCATCATTTTCTACACCTAAACTTGTGCACATCCTGAGAATGTGCAAGTCCAGTACGCAGTGGTACATGCACAGGCATGTTACTTAATAGCAAATGCTGCACACAGCTCCAGTATCCATCAGCAGAAAAACAGGTGCACAAACAATGAATGTAGCACATGGATCAATTGCAGAAATGTTCATTGAGTGATGAAAGCATCTCTGAAACGACTACATTGACTGTTACACCATTACATAAACTCAAAAGAAAGCAATATAGTATTTAGGGAAACCTGGCTTTAAAACTTTAAAAAACAAGAAGTGATTTTTTTTTTTTTTTTTCCGGTACGCGGACCTCTCTCACTGTTGTGGCCTCTCCCGTTGTGGAGCACAGGCTCCGGACGCGCAGGCTCAGCGGCCATGGCTCACGGGCCCAGCCGCTCTGCGGCATGGGGGATCCACCCGGACCGGGGCACGAACCCATATCCCCGATATCGGCAGGTGGACTCTCAACTACTGCGCCACCAGGGAAGCCCGACAAGTGAGTTTCTTAAAGTCAGAGTAGTTACATCTGTAGGCTATTCAGGGGCATGAGGGAGCCAGAAGACCACATAAGGAGCTTCATCTGTATTAGTAATAATCCTGTTCTTAAATTTGGTTGTCAGTTAATGAGTCTTTGCTTTTAAATTATTTGCTTTGAAATTTTTCTATTTGCATGAATTCCCTGGCCATCCAGTGGTTAGGACTCAGTGCTTCCACCGTCGGGGCCTGGTTTCACTCCCTGGTCGGGGAACTAAGATCCCGCAAGCCGCTCGGCACAGTCAAAAAAAAAAAAATTCTATTTGCAATTTATGCAAATGATTATAATCTAAATAATTATATATAATTCAATATATATCTTAGATCATGTGTGTATATATGCAGTATATGTATGTATTATATGTATTATGTATATACATCACATTTTTTTAAGAGGGGACTTACAGTATACTCTCTCTCTCTCTCTCTCTCTCTATATATATATATACACACACACACACACAGTATACAATTATACAATATATATCTCTGTCCTGGAAATCAGCTTTCCTTTTTTTTAAACATCATATTCAAGAGAAATCATTGCATTAGCTATGATTAGTTATATACTTACTCTTTTTGAACTATTGGAAATCCAGGCTCCACTTAAACATGTATCCAAATGTATCAATTTCCATGTGTACACAGGTATATTCATTTTCTAGGGCTGATATAACAAATTACCACAGATTTGTTGGCTTAAAACAACAGAAATTTATTCTCTCACAGCTCTGGTGGTCAGAGCCCCAAATCAAGATGGTGCTGGGTCTATGCTCCTTCTAGGGACTCTGGGGCAGGTTCTGTCCCTTTCCTCTTCAGCTTCCAGGGGTTCCTTGTCAGCTTTCCCGAGCTACATCACTCCAATCTCCACCTCTATCTCATCCGGCCCTCTCTCTGTGTCTTTTTCATTTCCCTCTGCCTTCCTGGTATAATGACAAAATTGGATTTATGGCCTACCCAGACAGGCTAGGATGACCTCATCTCAACATCTTTAACTTAATTACATCTTCAAAGACCTTATTTCCAAATAAAGTCATAGTCATAGGTTCCAATGGGTATATCTTGTGGGAAGGGGCATCATTCAACCCACGACAGTAGGTATATCCACATACATTTTATTTTAAATATTATTTATAAATCTGAGATAATATTCACAACATATTATGAGGGGGAAAAATGTTGTATGATTCCCTTAATACAAATATACATAGATAGATAACTGAAAAAGTTATGGGCCAGATTATGATTCTCTCCAGGTGGTAGATAATAGGCAATTTTAATTTTACATTTTTCTATATTGTTTGAAAAGGTTTCAATGAACCTGTAATTTTTTGTAAACAAAAAAGTAAGCTCTTTTCGCTTTGGAACTAAAATGCTATTGACATGTTTCTTTTTTAGATTTTAAAACCTTCACCTACATTTCAACTTAGGTTGACAGAATTTTAAAGGAAGCTAATGATGTTTCACAGTAGGCTATGTCATGGCTGATCTCCTGCCTGTTGGGCAAAGTTTCCAGTCTCTCTTGAATGTCTTCATGGTTAATCGCTTTCTCTCGACAGAAGGCACACGGGTCAGACTCAGATCTGAGTTCAAGGCCAGCAGAGCAATTCTTCTTTTAAAAATAGCTTCTTCTTCTTCTTCTTCTTCTTTTTTCTTTTTTTTTGTCAAAGGCATACAAAGCATTTTGAAAGCATTATCTCATTAACAATAACACTCCTGTTGATATAATGAAAGAGTTATAGGAAGGAGGTATGTGGCATGTACCTTTATCTTCACTTCACTGTCAAAGACAAGACGGGCTTGTTGAAGATGGGATGTGGCTTCCCAGTGAGGAAGGGGAGGTCTAGGACTGCACCCAGGGTCATGGTGCCATTCCTGTATAGGCTGTAGCTGTAGAATATTGCATCTCTTATAATCCCTGATTTTACCCAGGGCTGGTACAGAGCTAGGCAGCATGTATAGAAGCAATTTCAAAAGATGGTAGTTTTATTTGGGCCATGTAACTATCACTGTGTTATTTTTTTTTTTTTTTACTGACTGCCTGCCTTGCAATGCCTGGTAACTGGTACAAGTCTCTTCAATGGTACCAGGGTAATCTAAATATGTAATTGAGGGAATTTGGAACGTCTGATTATTGTCTTCTAGTTATTATGGGCAGAACACTTGTGGGAGATTTCTGCAGCTATTAAGAACCCTTTACACAAAATAATATCTTCTTCCATTTAATTATAGAAGAGTAGACTGAGAGCCAAGAATTTTAAGTCTGATTTGTTCTTATGCCCATGGAGTAGGGTAATTGATAAATCCATTTAGTTATTAACTCTGGATTATGATACCTAGGGATATTTTGAATTAAATGATAAGTAAAATAAAGCTGAAGAGAGCATAGGGGTAAACTTATAAAAGATAAAAGTAGAAATTAGTTAACTAAAAAACTAAGAGACAGTAGAGCTTAGTAAATATAAGTGTGAAATACACAAAGTTTTGACCAATCTGATAAAGCGGGAAATAAAAATAACATCAGAAAAGGGGCATTTCTGCAGACACAAAGATGATCTTAAAAGTTATGTGAAAGTACTAAGTACGAACGTATGCAACGACTTTTGAAAATATACATGAGAGGAGCAATTTTTAATGAAAATATAAATTACCAAAATTGACTCAAAAAGATTTAAAATTCTTCATTGGACAAGTGACCAGAGATGAAATTAAAATTTAGTTAAATTTCTATCCCTAATTTAAAGTACCAACCCAGATTATTTTACACATGAATACCAAAAAAAGAAAATAATGGCAATGAAGAATACCGGTCTTATTTAAACTATTCCAAAGCTTAGAAAAAGCTGGGAAGTTTCATGCTCATTCTACAATGATCATATAATATTGACCCAAAACTATAAACTAAACGTGAGAATATTAACAAATTAAATCTAGTGGTGTATTGGAAACTTAATACACACATGCATTTATACATATATTTGCCTATATATATAATTATATATAATTACATATTTATATATAAAACAAGACAGATTATATATACTGTGCTTTTTTCACTTAAAATGTAAAAGAAAAATCTTGACTTCTTATCATCTTCAACAATGGTACTTCATCAGTTGCACAGAATTCCATTAAAATCACCATTTTAAGGCAAAATAAAGAAATAATGTACTCGTGTTAATCACAGAGCATTTTTGCAGTGATACTAGGGAAAAAACAAACACCTGACAGTTACTCATTTTATGCTAGTCTCAGGAACTCCCCAAGTAACTGTGGCATCAACTGTTAATTTTCTATTTTAGTGAGAGATTAACACGGCAGAAAGAGAAGGTGGGCAGTGAGAGGTAATTCTAAAGATCCGGTGAACTAAAAGTAGTTCAATGTCTGGGCTATTTATTTCCTAAACTGAAAGGTAATAAGGGAGCCAGGGGGTAGGAGAGAGAAGGATTTTGAGGGAGGCTACCAAGTGCCAACTCAAATAAAGGCAATTTGAAAACGGCAAGAACTTACCCTGTTACACGACACCTAGTGCCAGACTCTACCAGTCTCTCTACAAAGGGAAGAAAAAAGCATGATAATTCATTTCGCAGACATTTCTGAGGTTCTACTATGAGCCAGACAGAGCAATATGCAAGACACAATCATTTAATGAAGCCTGAAAATGTACATTGTAATGGATGAGACCAGGCAAAAGATTTATGAAAAGGCAGGCATACAAGGAGAGTGTGTAAGGATTGCATGTGAGACCCTTGCAAGCTAGCTCAGCTCTGAGTAGCTAAATATAACGGCATGAGCTATATTGCTCGATTCTTCACAGGATTAGTCATGGTTAATTAACTCGCCAGGACCAAGAGCTTTTCCTCTGTATTAACTGAGGACTTCTGCTTTTGGCTCGTGGTCTTCTTTTCCAGCCGTATTAGAAGCTTTTGCCCCAATTATTTCCCTTTTCATAAGACCTCGCACCTCCAGGTCACAGGGGTGCACAACCCTGACCCAAGCAAGCACTGCATCTTTATTTCTCCATCCATAGTTACTGGACCAAGAGAGGATACAAGATCCAAGCAGGGCTACAGAAAATCTTGTCCTGGGAGTTGAATATGGGCTTTGTAAGACACAAGTTCTCTTTATTCTTCTTTGCTGAACAAGGAAGTTAGAAATCTGGGGATACCCATGGCCACCTTTCATGCCATATGGAGAACACGTGTTTGCAACAGCAGAGGATGAAGTAAACATAAGGGTGAGAGAGACAAGCTAAGATGAGAGATAGATCAAGAAAAATGACCTACATGTATGAAGTGAGATTCACCTCCAGCCTTCCCACTTGTATGAGCTAACGAATTTGTTTTTTACATTAGTTAAAATTTCTGACACGTAAAATTAAATGCTTCCTGAATGTATCTTCCTAATATCTACCCTGCTTCTAAGAGATTTCCATATGTGAATGATTCTTGTGATACCCCCAGCATCACCATGTTTTGATTATACTGTCTCCATGGCCCTGAATTTTAATCTTCCTAATATCTACCCTGCTTCTAAGAGATTTCCATATGTGAATGATTCTTGTGATACCCCCAGCATCACCATGTTTTGATTATACTGTCTCCATGGCCCTGAATCTTAATCTACTTCAAACACCACTGGGCCCTTGTCATTACTCAGAACTGCCACACTATGAAGGGCTATCCTCTAATAATTAGAGAGATACACATATTCATTAGTATCTGGATTATGAAAAATCAGTAGTGACAGATTGCTTAATATAATTAGGTGCTATAAAGTTTTTAAAAGATTCTTTCCTATTTGGGGTAGTAATATTTAAAAAAAAAGCTCAAGTGTTCTATCTAATTTCTAGCTAAGCATATGGCACATAAAAGAATAGATCTTATTAATGATTTTCATGGCCCCTATTTTAAAACACATGGTATTCTTATATATTGATTGGTCTTTAACCAAAATAGACAAAAAGAGAAAACTGTATCATTCCAATCCTCCTGAAAGCTAAATATAATTGATCTTTGTTTTCTTCACATTTCTTTTAGCCTTATGCCGCATTTTTAGAAAGCATATAGAATTAATTGAATGTGATGAGCGATTGAAGTGTTCTGAGATAGCATTAGGATAATAGAAAGGTAAGGAGCTGGGCCACGGTTAATCATAACAACATCCCACTTAAAAATTGGAATGCACCAGCAATCTGCGGTTGCCATATTGATTTCACTTAGCCCTTCTGGATGGAGTATCAGGGAGATTTTTTCCAATGCAGAATCAAAACAGATGGTAGGGAGGTTGGGGAAAAAAATAGTCTCACAGTGTAATGGGAGTCAAAGCAAAGCTTTCTGAAAAATATTATTATAATTCCTTGACAAACAACTGACATCAAACTAAAAACATCTATTAGTACCATGGCAAGAATCAATGGTGTAAGAACCTTCCAGTCTTCAGCGATGTTCACTAGCTTTTTACTACTTTTTATCAGTGAAGTTAGACTTTGCAGGGCTATCAGTATGACACTCTTATAGATGAGCTCCTCAGATCATTTTAAAAATCAAATGACATAACGCCATTAATTAGACTGGAGTTTCAGGGGAAATCTTGACCTGAAAATGGAATTTTCAAAATGACATTTAATTACAGAGCAAGTGTTTAAATGTTATATCTTTAATAAAAAGATCATATTCATGAATTAAACATTAATGTTGATGGCTCATGGTTTCCTATGAGATCAATATAGAAGCCCAAATCATGTTACTCTTGTGATGCAAAAAAGATGGAAGTCCACTCTTACGTAGGAAGTGCCCAGTTTTCTTCATGTTATCCAAAGCTTTGGAAGTGACTACTTTAAACTAGTTACCTCTATATAGTTACTATACTCTACCTTCCTCAGGTATATTTCACCTACTATCATTTTTTTGATCTTTAGAATTTGAGAGGAACCAAGGTAATTATTATTCTATGTACTTGCAAAAAGAGATAGCCTGGTGAAAAAAAATAGAATTTTGAGGTCAAGGGTTTTAATTCAATCCTACCACATATTAAGTTTTTGACCTTGGACAGTTTACTTAACCTTTTAAACCTTCAATTCCTCAATGCAAAATTGGAATGATATCAAATAATGTTAAACGCTATTAAGAAGATTAAATACATAATTATATAAAAGTGCCTGGATTAGTCCCCTTAGTTTCCCTCATTCCTGGCAAGAAAATCCACTCTCTCTTTAAAGTGGGAGTGGGGCTGGATAATTTTCAAGTGGAATTTCTTGCCTCTTCAATGAGTCTAACGCATTGCTTGGGTCTAGTCGTGATATTGGGGACTGACTCCCTACTTTTTTTCTAGAGCTGACAATTTATGGCTGTAAGGAAAGCCAGTTCAACCAGAAATTGCTGCTCCAACTCATCGCTTGGGCTTCGTCTTTCCGCAGCAGTGGAAAGAGCTGAAGATAAAAGTGAGGACCAGGACCAAAGCCAAAGGAGTAGAAGCCAAGTTTCAAGGGAATCTTGCTTCTGCATCAGGCCAGCTGCCAGGGGGCTACAAGAGCAATCCTGGAGTCAAAGCAGAAAGTTCCAGGGCTGCATATCCAATGACCTCAAGTGTTGGTCAAGCCAGAGACCTAACTAACTGAACGCACTGGAATCAGTTCTGAGAGATTAAATATACGCTAACTGTAGCAGACCCGCGCTGGAAACTCTTTGCTCTCCACAGGGAGGTGGCCTTGCCCTCGGCCTCTAAGCCAAAGCCAGTTCACTGAAGGAACTAAGGTGACTTGCACCACTTTCGGCGCGTTGCCAAAACATAGCTGTCTCCAGCTCTGCTCTAATCCCCGGCTCCTAGAGAGATTTGACTCATCTTTTTGAAAGGCCCTGGAGTCATGCATGTCTCCTGAGACGAGGTCATCACTTTCATGACTCGGCTGGTCACTGCCTTGAATCCTAGCACATGTTGTCATGACCACTGTTTTGCAGTTCATTTGTTCTCTTTTTGCCTTTTGATCTCCTCCTACTTCCCCTAGAGGTAGGAAAGGCAAGTTCAATTAAGTTAATCGAGGACATAATGCTTGAGCTGGAAGGTGCATTAGAAAATATTTATTTAAATGTCCTCATTTTTACAAAGGCCAGGAGGTCAGGTGACTTGCAGTGGTCATATGATGAGTGGTAGAGACGAGAGTAGAACTCAGATGTTTGGAGTGATGTTTTGTTCCTATGAAACAACATATCTTCTCTTGGATGCAAATCATGGAATTTGTCGGATGCTTAGTAGGCCTTCAACTGTAAATGTTGAATAAGTAGTTGCTTAACGGGTAATTGCCACGTAAGACATGTGATCAGTAACTAGATTCCTCTGCGAAGTTGACGTAAAGTAGAAAATCCGATTTATGTGTCTCCATTTTCTCCCTGTTTCTTTAGATTTGAGAATTGTAAAACACAGCACGAATGAGTGGAAAGAGCTTAAGTAAACCGTGCTGGCAAATGCACGGGCAACAGATTTGGTTTCGATGGGCAAATGTGGTCGTGTTTTCCCCTGTCATCTTGGCTACCTTGCTGCCTCCGAAAGTTCTGCCCTCTGGACTACAGTGCATTTGCTTATGCGAAGTTGATGTTAAAAATCTGGTTCATCAAAAGAGGAAAAAAAGATGATTGTCACAAGGGGAAGGCTTTTTAGAACTGAAGACAAGCTGCTCCTTTCCAACTGAAAATGTCAAACACTTATTCATATGGTTCTTACCAGACTTGATTTATATGAGCAACTGCCAATCCTCAACTTCCCCCTCATGCAAGTGCAAGTAGGAAGGCTGTTCATTCAGCCATTAATATCACGTTAGTTTTGCTTGATATCCTGAATAGAAAATCACTTTTCTCCTCCATGTAGGAGTTATTGATTTACCCTGTCATTCGCTTTAAAACTCTCCTAGTTCCTAAATATGTTTGTTGTTTACCTGCAGTGTTGTAAAAAAACAGGATTATTTTTCTTATAGTTTTCTAGAAGTTTGGCTTTAAAAAAATAAATGTTGCTTACAACATGACTTGTAAGTGAAATTCATATTCTCCAAGCCCAGTGAAAATTATACTCTTTATAGGAAGAGAAAAAAATCAAAAGAAGATAAAATTTAATTTATACCATGTTTCCCAGCAATAATATGGCTTATATACTGAAATCTATGCATTTTCTTAAGGACTCAAATATTAAAAATTTTTTACTTCTTGCATTTCTTAGATGAGATATGACTTTTATAGAAATATTCTTTAAATGAACATTCCCAGATAGTGAGAGAATTAACAGGAAAAATGACAGGTACATGATTGGGATAGATGAAAACAAGGTTTTCAGTGAAAATAATAAAGAAATAAAAAGAAAAAGGAGCAAGCTTGGCCCTATAGAATGAGTCACTTATTTCAGAAGGAGAAGAGGGAATCAGAAAGCATGATTTATAGTACCATGGTCCAATAAATCACAGCCAGGAAAAAGAGTTGTAAGGTACAAAACATTTCCTGTGATATGCCTCTTCGAGCACCAGATTGACAAATCTTCAAAAAGTAGTCCCTACCCCCAAATGTATATTACAACAGAGAACTCTCTTGAAATCTCCCGATCCACAACACCCTCATTGTCAAACTAACAAAGACAGGACCACAAGCTGTGTTTTGGTTTTATTTCATACAGCACAAGGACTACGAGCTCCAGAAAAACTGTAAAGAAACATGCCCCCGTTTCCCCACTTCAAAAAGAATAGAAAGATCAGTTATTCACTGAGCAGGATTTCCACTATTATGGGATTTTACTCACAGTATGTAGCGCTCCTACAAGAGAAGAACAGAGGGTGTTTAATGGCCATGTTCTCCAGGGAAAGCTGGGTCATCACAGAAGCTTTCTCTCCCAGTACAAATGCTCAGTCCAAAGACTGCCAAAGAGGCGTCAATATCAGAATCACCCGAGTGACTGTTCGATCTCCTTGATTTTTTTTTTTTTTTTTTTTTTGTGGTACGCGGGCCTCTCACTGTTGCGGCCCCTCCCGCTGCGGAGCACAGGCTCCGGACGCGCAGGTTCAGCGGCCATGGCTCACGGGCCCAGCCGCTCCGCGGCATGTGGGATCTTCCCGGACTAGGGCACGAACCCGTGTCCCCTGCATCGGCAGGCGGACTCTCAACCACTGCGCCACCAGGGAAGCCCTCCTTGATATTTTTAAAGCACGAATTTTGAGGCTCTCCACTTTTTTCAAACTCACTTTTTCCACATTAAATGACTTTCTTTTGAGACATGCCTGATGCATAACTCAGAACAAAGAATGACTTGAGACAGCATAACTTAACCACTGGTTGGACCATAAGGAAATACACCACCTCCTACAGGATTAATGAAATCAGACCCGATCATCCAAGGTTGGCAATGAAGCATGGGAAGGATTGGAGGTCTCTTTGGACATCTCGTACTCATTACTGCAGCCCTATGAGGAAATGTATTACCATGTAAAAAACCAACCATGCTTCTCTGTAAGTCCTGGAGGATAAGAAAAAGGTTAAGGGGGACACTACGTATTTCCCGAGGAGATTCTCCCTCCACCCCAACATTGGCAATCTGAACTGGGTTTTATCAAGGATATTGAAAGTCATTCCCTCAATTAGCAAGACAGGATGCAATTTCCTACTGAAATCTCTTTCATATTGAGCGTGTCTTCTTCTTTATCTATAGCATTATAATAAGAAAATGAAATGAATATCACCAACCATAGGAATGTAACTCTATTTTATGAACATAAACTTAGAAATTGGCATTTTCTAGGAAAAAAATAACCCAGAATTTAAAACAAGCCTGAATACTCAGCTGAAATATCATGCACCTGAAACTGTGGTATTTAACTATGTGTTAAATTCCTTCAAGATGTGTAGGAGCTGGAAATCTTACAGCTACAGGTAACAGAATTATATGACTGCAGTGGCCTCAAATACATTTATTGCTAACATCCACCTGGTAGATCTTTTTTCCTCCTTTCACTTGCAATCTTTCTCTGTCCTTATATTTTCTCTGTGTCATTTTATGTGTGTCACTTATAAACAGAATATAGTGAATTTCGGTTTTCTTTTATTCAAACTAATATCTCTGCATTTTAAACTAGAGAGTTTGTTCCTCTTATATCAACTGAGACTACTGATATATTTGGAATAAGTTCTAATCATCTTATTTTATTGTTCCCATTTGTCCTGATTTTATCTAGGTTTATTTTTTTCTCTTTTCTGCCATATTTTGGAATCAAATTTTAAAATTTCACTCACCTGCTTTCTGCCACTAGCTAGGACGTGACACACTATTTCCATTCTCTAGTAGCCATTTATATTAACTAGGATTCGTTCAGAGTAAGTGAAGCCCTTTGTACTTTTTTTTTTTGTTTTTTGTTTTTTTTTGCGGTACGCGTGCCTCTCACTGCTGTGGCCTCTCCCGTTGCGGAGCACGGGCTCCGGACGCGCAGGCTCAGCGGCCACGGCTCACGGGCCCAGCCGCTCCGCGGCATGTGGGATCCTCCCGCACCGGGGCACGAACCCGTGTCCCCTGCATCGGCAGGCGGACTCTCAACCACTGCGCCACCAGGGAAGCCCGCCCTTTGTACTTTTTAACATTATCATAACTACTGGCTTCATACACCCTCTTTTAGTGGGATGTTGGTATAACTTCAAAGCTGACAAGACCTAATCTTGCTTACAGAGACATGGGATATCTTGTTAAACTTGTGAACCACAGAATCACATGAAGGCAGGGGAGCACAGGAGAAAAGCAAGTATCTCCACCGCGCTCCCACGCTTGGTCTTCATTCATCCACTCAGCCACGTACGGAGTCAAAGAGCAGATCTTTGTTGCATGCCCTCATACTGTTGGTATATCACTTGATAATAAAACCAAATCGCTTTATATGCAAGGAGTTTGTCTTCACTGGCTATATTGTGCATTCCAAAGAAACAAAGACACGGTCTTCTATTTATTTTCCATCTTTTCATTCAGTAGTTCTCAAACCTCAGTGAGCATCAGACCCACAGGGGAAGTTTGACAGTCATGGGGGAGAGCTGGGGGTCTGCATGTTTAACAAGCACTTTCTCAGATGGAGATGAAGCACAGTTACATGGTCTGTCCAGTCAATTCTGCACTTAGTGGTGATCCATAAATGTTTGCCACTGGGAGGTAGATTGTTGCACTAGAATTGGGGGAGGTAGGAGTCTACATTTCTATAAAACAGTAGTTCAGGTATTAGTTGACAAGGTCTTGATAGTGTGGTATGCAGACTAAAAGTTAATCAAGAGTAATAATAACCATGGTTACATTTTATCTTTATATTAGTCTGACCCATTTAATCCTCTAAAGCTGTACCAAGAACCTGACTCTTTCAAAACCATCCTTGGCCGAGAAGCTCGCAAAATAGATGGGGCCGTGTAAGATGGCAAGGGAATCTTTGGGATTGCGAAAATGTTGCTCTGTGGCCAGAAAAAAAATGCACATTAAGAGAATTTCAAGACTTTAATAATGCCACATAATGTCAAATGGCAGCCAATTATACACTTTGCTAAAAGAAGACACATTTCTGGCGGCAGTGAATTGTTTTCCAGACCAAAAGTTACTTTGAAAAATAATAAAGGATGGATTTTTCCCCTTGTAAGTGTCTATTTCAGTTGAAGGGGAAAATGCTTAACGTTAACAAGGTGACTTTGCTTTAGCAGCGTCATAATCATAACCACCACTTCTAACTCTTTACAATTACGTGCTAGCTGGTATCTGGCAACTGTTCGATCAAGCATTGTTTCCGTCCCGGTCTTGTTGCCAGAGACACTGGGTGAGTCCATTTTGTGAGCAGCTATCCATCTGCCACCCTAAGGTTGGTCTTTGTCTTCCTCTTAGAAGAGAAGAAGAAATCATTTTGCTGTGGCTCGAGCTAATTTGATTTTGATCTCAAGAGCCCTGGCAAGTTCTCTTAAAAAGTGGGGCAAAGAAACGAGAAAGAAGGAACTAGTGACGGAGAATATCGCCAACGCTCCTCCTTACTGACTTTTATTAAAGTACCATGTAACTAGCCCAGAGCAAAAAGAGCGATGCGTGACCCCAAATGGGGAGGGAATATTTCACACTCCCGGCTCAAAATCTGTCACTCCATCCCAACTTGCACTTGAGATTAGAGCCTTTGTCTAGTATTTTACAATTGTTTGTAAATGATCTAGTTCGATTGTTTTAAGTATGTAACGTGGCATACAATTCAACGTTTGAAAATAAATAGATTGTCCATTTGTCCCCCAGAAATCCAATTCCCTTCCACAGAGAAGCCTTTGTCATCACATGCTTGTGTATGCTTCCAGAACAATGCAATGCCCATAGAAGGAATTAATAACCCTTTCAGTAAATATTTCCTGAGCACTGAATATATGTCAGGCATTGAATATGTGCATATATAAATGAACAAAAGAGTCAATATTCCTTGCCTTCAAGGAGTCTACATTCTAGTGTGGGGAGACAGGCAATCAAATAAGATAAATGTGCTAATTTTGTAGCCTACTGGAACATGACGATTGCTATGGAGAAAATTCAAACAGGGAATGGGGGAAGAAAGTCTTGGGAAGATGTAGAAATGGGTGGTCAGAATAAAGCTTTACAGAGTGACACCTGAGCAGACTTACAGGAGGACAGATAGTGAGTTCTGTGGTTATCAGGGAAGAGCATCCAGGAAGAGTGAGTTTGGAAGCAAAGAATGAGAAATGAGATCAAGGTACACAGTGGACTACATCAGGCTGAGATGTGTCACTATAATAAACTTGGCTTTGATTCTGAAGGAAATAGGGAGCGAATGGTGGGGGAGGGGAGTTTGAGCAAGGAGTGACATGATCTGACTTACATTTTCGCAGGATATCCTGGATGCTCTGTTGAGAAGAGCCTGAAGAGAAGCAAGACTTATTAGGGCGCTAAGAAGGACTTGGCAAGAATACAGTCAAGAGATGATGACTGGTGGCTTGGACTAGAAGGCAGCAATGGAGGTGGTGAGAAAAGATCAGATTCTGGATAGACTTTGAAGGCAGAGTCAACAAGAATAGACTATGGCTTGGAAGTGGGCTGAGAAAGGAAGTCGAGAATCAAGAGCGAGTCTAGGGATTTTAGCCAGAACAACTGAGAAAACGGTGGTGTCATTACTGAGATAGGAAGCCTGAAGGGGGAGTAGGCTTTGAGGGGAAAATGAGAAGTTCAGTCTTAGCTACCCTAAGCCCGAGATGCTTATTAGACATCAAACTGGAGATGCTAAGCAAACAGTTGGATATATGAGTATGAAATCGCAGAACAGACCTGAGCTGGAGATACAAATTTGAAAGTCAAGGGCAAATTGATGGTGTTCAAAGCTGTGAGTTTGGAGGAGACCCCGACAGAAGTGAATGCAGGGAAGAAGGGAACAGGGTGGAGCCTTGGGATTCTCCCACAGTTCCTAGTGAAAACGATAAGGAGGAAAAAGCAAGCTGACTGAGAAGAGGCAGCAACGGAGAGGAGGAAAGCAGTGTAAGATGTCCTGGAAGCCAAGGGAAGGAATATATTTCAAGGAGGAGGCATGACAACTGTACCTAATGCTGCTAAACAATTTATCAAGACCAAGGTCAGTGGCAATATTGATGAGAAGAGTTTTAGTGGGATCAAAACAAATTAGAATGGATTTAGGAGTTAGGAGCAGCAGAGAAACTTGAGAAAAGATGTATAGATTAAGTCTCTTGAGGAGATTTGCTGTAAAAGGAAGCCAAGAAGAGAGGTAATAACTAGAGGGAGAAAATGTGATCAAAAGGAGATTTTTTTTTTTAATGGGAGAAATAAAAAGTTTGTTTGAATGCTGATGGGAATGATCTAATAACAAGGGGAAGTGTGTGCGTGTTTACACATATTCATTCTGTTACACGTGATCTTGGGTTGGCCAAAAAGTTCCTTTAAACCCGAACAAACTTTTTGGCCAATCCAATACATAGTTACACACAAATCTGAACTTTTTCTTCCCCACTTAATGACAGTATTCCATCAAGTTCAAGTTCTCACTGACCAGAACACACACCATTATTATTTTACCGCTCTGAAAGAAACAAATATTCTGCCATTTAAATATGACAGGCCATTATTTGAAAGACACATCCTGATTCCAGAGATGTTAAAATGGGAAAAAAGAAAAAGCACCTCTCATAAACAATGACATATGATCTGCATTTTGGTGATTTTTTCCATCTCAATTCAAAGAGGAAAGCATCTTTCATGAAAGCCTGAAGAATATTCCTTTTAATCAGTGTACCCTAGCTTATTTAACCAGTTCTTTTTGATGATGACTTACTTATTTTCAATTCTTTGATGTCATAAAAATGCTGCAGTGAGTACCCTAATATATACAGTCTTCTTTACCCTGTCTAGGTGAATCTGTTAAAGAAATTTCTGGAAGTGCAATTGTCATCTTATGGAGAATCCAAATGGCTGTGCATAAAGGTTTTACCAGCCTTCAGCAATGTCTGAGCATGCTTTCCGACCCACCACCAGCCAACATATGGTGCTGTCAAATATATTAATCTTTGGCAATATTGTGTGGGAGACAGAATAGTGGCCTCCCGAAGATGCCTACATACGAATCTACAGAACCTATGACCATATTCCCTTACATGGCAAAGGCGACTTGGTAATTAATTTAAGGATCTTAAAATGGGGAGATTATCCTGGATTATTTTTGTGGGTCCCACGTAATCACAGGGGTTCTTATAAGTGAAGGAGGGAAGCAGGAGAGCCAGAGAAAGGATGTGAAGACATGTCAGAAAAGCAGAGGCAAGCAATATGACTGGTGGCTTTTTGAAGACGGAAGGGGCCACGGGACAAAGATGAATTCCTCTGGAAACTGGAAAGACAAGGAAACAGGCTCTCCCTTAGAAATGAGAGCTTCATTAAAATAACCTAGAAACTTTCCTCCACTGTTCTATACTCTGAAACAGAACAGCATCGGAGTTATCTATTATTTAACATTTCAGTAGAATGGTGCTTTGAAATAATTTGTTATAGAAGTTGGTCTGTATAAAATTTCTATATATTCTATTCTATTTACAAAGTCATCCTCTTCATCCATATTCTTTATTATGTTTGTATAGAGCTGAGCAAAATAGACTGTTATGATTCTTTCAGTTTCTACTGCACTTGTACTCGTCAAATTTTTCTTTTGTATTTTGCTTTCTCCCTTTTCTCTAAGTCAGCTAATAATTTATCTATTTTTCTGTTACCTAGCTTTTAGATTTATTTACTAGTTCTATAATTTTTCAATTGTCCCATTCATTAAAATCTGTTTTTATCATTCTTCACTATTCCTTTGCTTTTCTAAGTTGGAAGTTTAAATTATTTTTCTTGTTCATTATTAAATTATTTAGTGCTATGACTTTCTCTGAGCATGACTTTAGATGTATGCTATAAGTTCTGGCATGTCATGCTTTCATCAGTCCTTCCAGATGTATTACAATTTGAGTTTTGATTTCTTTATGTCTCAAGGATTAAGAGAAAAATTTGAAATTTCCATATGACTCTTTTTGGTTGTTTTTAAATAGTTATATTTTCAAATTTCTCCTTTTATTGCAATTGATCAAAAAATGGTTCTGATTCTATTCCAGCTTTGGTGAATTTGCTGAAGTTACATTAATGGCCAATATATAAATTTTTGCAAAATTAATTAAATTAATTACATTTCCTGAGCATCTAAGAAAGAAGTATTCTCTATTTTCAGGGTAGTGTGTCTGATATATATGTGTGTGTGTGTGTGTGTGTGTGTGTGTGTGTGTGTATATATATATACACACACACATATTTATGTATATATATTCCATCTTATAAACTGTTATTTAGGCTTTCTATACCCTTAATCCGTTAATTATTTTTTGTCCATTTGGTCTATTGATGACTGTAATAAGTAACTGAAAGTCTCCAATTTTGCCTTATATTTCTGGTGATTCTTATAATGATCTTGATGTTATATTATTTGGTGACTGGATAGTCACATTGTTTGAGCTTCATTGTGAGCTATACTCTATATCCTTATTAAGGGCCATTCTTTGTCTAGATCTTCTCCGGATTCAGATTCATCTGATAACAACACTGCAGTCAATGCTTTCTTTTTGTTCCTATCTGCCTGGGATGTCCTTGTCTATCCTGTGAGTTCCTCCCCTTGTTGGTCACTTGGTTTTAGGAGTCTGCCTTTTAAACAGAATATAGGTGGGTTCTGTGCTGCATGTCTGAGAGTCTTTCTCTTAGATGAGTTTGACCAGTTTAAATTTAATTATATGATAGATATAATTATTTCATCGTTTACAGCTTTTACTTTTTAAAAAATTACTCGGAATATGGTAGGAGAGAATACAGGTTCCATTTATTTAGTGCAGGGAATTTAGGAAGTCTGGAGAAAGGGAGACTCTTAAATGCCAGAAATGAAGGTCTTGGTTCTGTCTACCATTTGTTCCTCAGATACAAGGCAGTGATCTGACTCAACATCCTTTCTGTGGTCTGAATACAGTTTTCACATTTTGTATTTAATATCCTTCTTCATATATGTCAACACTTCTTTTATAGTGAATGCTTACAATGTATAAGAATTATTTAATTGGCAATATGTATAGGTAATACCTATGATGAGTTATCGATGTGTTTCTTGATAACTTTCCATTGATTCTCAGCATTTCTAAACCTGCGTGGTTTCCTTCCCATAGCTGTGTCCCACCTCTAACACACAAGACACATCAACCATTCTCCGATGTTTTAAAATAAAAATAAATTTGCCTTTAGAGATCCTGTGTGTTCCTCTGTCTTCTTCTGTAGGTGATTTTCATCATGCATTACCCTGGCCTCTTAAAAAAAATTGTGCAGGTAAATAACACATTAGAACTTACCGGCTGATGAAATGCACCCACCTAAGCAGTCTACTGAGTTGTTCAACTGGAAGCCCGATGACTTTACTTTCTTTGTCAACTTAATGTATTATCTTCCTAACCTGAGTGAGTAATACATGGCAAAATCCTACATCCAAAATAGCCCTGCAGCATCTCAACCTTCAGTTTTTGGGGAGAATGCCAGAGTTTGTTCTATAAGATGATTCTTAACTGCTAATGATTAACACCTCAAAGCCTGGAGGCACTCATGACTCCTCACTGGAAAAAAATACCCAATAGCAGAAGCTGCACGGGTGTGTGTGAACGAAGAAACACAAATTTCTCCAGACACAGTGTCCTGAAGAGAGAATCAAATGGTGGGTGAGCTGTCACTTGACCATTCTCTGTGTTAATGCTGCTGCAGGCATTGCACATTTTAGTTTTCCATTAGCAAATAATCTTATTAAAAAGATGGTCATGATAACGCTGACTGATGGACAGGAAGCATGCCTGGTTTCAAATACTCACAATTTATAATCAACTGTGCTTTAACAATGTAAAAATGTCATTTTAAATGCTGTGTATATTTAATCTACTTCTGAGGGAGCAATTACGTCTGTACGAAATTCTAATGATTTGAATGCAATGTTCATCAAAGGATTCTCCATTTTCGTTCCAGTCCCCTTCTCTTTAACAAATAGTTACTTTCATCTATAAGAACTGCATTCTTGAATACTCAATGATTATTAAATGTCAGTGTCTGGGTAATGAAGGTGGGACCAATGTAGGAGCAATCATAGTTTCACCATTTCTCACTGTTAGATGTCTGAGCAGTCTATTTTAGAACACTGACTTAGAAGTGAAGGATATGATCAAGTTGGCAGAAAAGTCTTTTTCCCTTGCAGCAACAGTACAGAGTATTCCTTCATCCAGCAAATATTTGTGAGTGCCCCCTGTATATTAGGTAATGTGCCAGACAGTACCAGGTATGTATTGAAATGACTGGTTGGTCCCTGTCCTCTTAGAGCTTGTGGTCTGAGGGGAGCAGTCAGATCATAAGTAAATAAGGGGGTTGCCTCCTTAGGTAGGTTTATTCCTAGGTATTTTATTCTTTTTGTTGCAATGGTAAATGGGAGTGCTTCCTTAATTTCTCTTTCTGATTTTTCATCATTAGTGTATAAGAATGCAAGAGATTTCTGTGAATTAATTTTGTATCCTGCTACTTTACCAAATTCATTGATTAGCTCTAGTAGTTTTCTGGTGGCATCTTTAGGATTTTCTATGTATAGTATCATGTCATCTTCAAACAGTGACAGTTTTTACTTCTTCTTTTCCAATTTGGATTCCTTTTATTTTTTTTTCTTCTCTGATTGCCACGGCTAAAACTTCCAAAACTATGTTGAATAATAGTGGTGAGAGTGGGCACCCTTCCTAATCTTAGAGGAAATTGTTTCAGTTTTTCACCATTGAGAATGATGTTGGCTGTGGGTGTGTCATATATGGCTTTTACTATGTTGAGGTAGGTTCCCTCTATGCCCACATTCTGGAGAGTTTTTGTGTAAATGGGTGTTGAATTTTGTCAAAAGCTTTTTCTGCATCTATTGAGATTATCATATGTTTTTTATCCTACAGTTTGTTAATATGGTGTATCACACTGATTGATTTGCATATAGTGAAGATTCCTTGCATTCCTGGGATGAAAGAAATCAAAGACAATACAAACAGATGGAAAGATATACGATGTTCTTGGATTGGAAGAATCAACATTGTGAAAATGACTATACTACCCAAATCAATCTACAGATTCAACGCAATCCCTATCAAATCACCAATGGCATTTTTCACAGAACTAGAACAAAAAATTTACACTTTGTATGGAAACACAAAAGACCCTGAATAGCCAAAGCAAACTTGAGAAAGAAAAATGGAGCAGGAGGAATCAGGCTCCCTGACTACAGACTATACTACAAAGCTACAGTAACCAAGACAGTATGGTACTGGAACAAAAACAGAAATATAGATCAATGGAACAGGATAGAAAGCCCAGAGATAAACCCATGCACATATGGTTACCCTATCTTTGATAAAGGAGGCAAGAGTATACAATGGAGAAAAGACAGCCTCTTCAATAAGTGGTGCTGGGAAAACTGGACAGCTACATGTGAAAGAATGAAATTAGAACACTCCCTAACACTGTACACAAAAATAAACTCAAAATGGATCAAAGACCTAAAGGTAAGGCCAGACACTATCAAACTCTTAGAGGAAAACATACACAGAACACTCTATGACATAAATCACAGCAAGATTCTTTTTGACCCACCTCCCAGAGAAATGGAAATAAAAGCAAAAATAAACAACTGGGACCTAAAGAAACTTAAAAGTTTTTGCACAGCAAAGGAAACCATAAACAAAACGAAAAGACAACCCTCAGAATGGGAGAAAATATTTGCAAATGAAGCAACTGACAAAGGATTAATCTCCAAAATTTACAAGTAGCTCATGCAGCTCAATATCAAAAAAACAAACAACCCAATCCAAAAATTGGTGGAAGATCTAAATAGACACTTCTACAAAGTAGACATACAGATTGTCAACAAACACATGAAAAGATGCTCAACATCACTAAACATTAGAGAAATGCAAATCAAAACTATAGTGAGGTATCACCTGACACCAGTCAGAATGGCCATCATCAAAAAATGCACAAACAATAAATGCTGGAGAGGGTGTGGAGAAAAGGGAACCCTGTTGCACTGTTGGTGGGAATGTAAATTGATACAGCCACTATGGAGAATAGTATGGAGGTTCCTTAAAAGACTAAAAATAGAACTATCATATGACCCAGCAATCCCACTACTGGGCATATACCCTGAGAAAACCATAATTCAAAAAGAGTCATGTACCAAAATGTTCATTGCAGCTCTATTTACAATAGCCAGGACATGGAAGCAACCTAAATGTCCATCGACAGATGAATGGATAAAGAAGATGTGGCACATATATACAATGGAATATTACTCATCCATGAAAAGGAATGAAATTGAGTTATTTGTAATGAGGTGGATGGACCTAGAGTCTGTCATACAGAGTGAAGTAAGTCAGAGAAAAACAAATAACGTATGCTAATGCACATATATGGAATCTAAAAAAACGGTACTGATGAACCTAGTGGCAGGGCAGAAATAAAGACGCAGACATAAAAAATGGACTCGAGGACACAAGGGGGTGAAGGGGAAGCTGGGATGAAGTGAGAGAGTAGCATTGACATATGTACACTACCAAATGTAAAATGGATGGCTGGTGGGAAGCTGCCGCATAGCACAGGGAGATCAGCTCGATTCTTTGTGATGACCTAGAGGGGTGGGATACGGAGGGTGGAAAGGAGGCTCAAGAGGGAGGGGATATGGGGATATAAGTATACATATAGCTGATTCACTTTGTTGTACAGCAACAAATAGAAACCAACACAACATTGTAAAGCAATTATATGCCAATAAAGATATAAAAAAATAAATAAATTTTTTTAAAAAATTGGACTAAAAATAAATAAACAGGGAGCTGGATTTTATTTCAAGTCAGGGAGAAGTCCCTGCAAGGTTTAAGCAATGGAGTGTCAGGATCTGACTTGCACTTTTAAAAGGTCAAATCCAGCTTCAGCATTAACTAAAGGAAGGCTGAGTTGAACCAAGGAGACTTCAAGTCCTTTGCAGTGACCAGGGGCCTGATAGTGAGGTGGCAGTGGGTAAATCTGAGAAAGTGGTAGTGGGACTAGCGACTAGCTATTGTTTGGATGCAGAGGTGAAAGAGGAGGCCTATCACAGGTCTCTTCTAAATTTCATGCTTGTGCTATGCGGCAGAGGGACCATATACTGCACTCAGGGAAAGGGGGTGGGGATAGGTCCAGAGCCCAACATATGCCAAGAGTTTTCCTAGTGCCTTATTATATTCACAAAACCTCATATGGTTAAACATGATCCTCCCCATATCCTTGATGAAGACACCGAGGCTGAAAGGGGTCACATTACTTGCTTGAAGCCACTTATCTCATGAGTAACGGAGTCAGAATTCAACCTTATTCTAGCTTCTCCTCTCTTCTCTCTCCTGCCACTCTTGACATAGTTTAGAAGAACTTTAAAGGTATGCTTTCTTCCTTTCTTTCTCTTTTAATTGTGTCCTCTTTTGTCCTGTGATAATTTGTTTTCGTCTTACAGTAAATCCAGATTTATTATAAGCTATCTCAAATCTCATTAGAGGAATTCAGTCCAGTTACAAGGACTTCTTTAAAACTGATTAATGGTAAAGTTACTATAGAATATATATATATATATGTATATATACGTGTGTATAAATATATACGTATATACACATATGTATATGGTATTTGGATATCTCCCTTGTTAATTATCTATATCAGTACCTGGATTAAGATACCATCTAAACTATAAAAAGAAATGGAGCATTCTTAATTATTTGAAAGGACAAGAAAAGTGCTAAAAGCTGTCTTAAAAAATCTGTTAAAAAAAGATTTATGTTCTTTTTTTTCCTTGGTAGGGGTGGGGAGACCCAAACACACTGAATAAATCAAAGAGCTGGCCTAGTGACCCAATTTACTTCTACTAATGTTTATCTAGTGCTTATTTTCTGCAAAGTACTCTACTAGATTCTGAAACAGTCACAAAATTAATTTAAAATGACTGGCTATAAGCAATATCTGGAGGATTGGAAAGTGGCTGGTGAATCCTCAAAAAAAAAACACTGATAAAAGGCAACATAATGAACTGCAAAAAGATGACCAGAGGGAGCCAGGGAAATGAATGTCTGCTGCAGCTTGAGCTACAACTTTATTAATCCTCTGGAAGGCGACGAACATTAATGAAATTTCCAGATGATGCTAAATAGGGAATTGTCAAACACACCAGTGAAAACAGAGAAAGACTATTATGTGCAAAGGCTAATAAGAGCAAGAAATAAAGGTTAGGCATACAGAAAAGATGTCACTGCATGTCATTCTACATTAAGAACCACTGTATTCTACATAAAGAGCAAAGATTCAAATAAATAAATAAATAAATAAATGCTAATTGGATTGAGAATGTACCAGAGGTGACAGAGACAAGTAAAACAATAAAATCCAAGGAGAGCAAGGTGTTATATACACAGAAGATGACAAGGAAGCTGGAAAAGCAATTGCTAACCAAATAGACTAAAAATATTTTGGATGTTTTGAATATAGAAAGTATAAACGATTTTTATTTTATTTATTTATTTTGCGGTACGCGGGCCTCTCACTGTTGTGGCCTCTCCCGCTGCGGAGCACAGGCTCCGGATGTGCAGGCCCAGCGGCCATGGCTCACGGGCCCAGCCGATCCGTGGTATGTGGGATCCTCCCGGACCGGGGCACAAACCCGTGTCCCCTGCATCGACAGGCAGGCTCTCAACCACTGCACCACCAGGGAAGCCCTAAACGATTTTTAAAAGCCTCAAACAAGCAGTGAAACAAAAGGCAACCCTGAAAAAGTTTACTGTCTGGAGCATCTTAGGCCATGCAGGTTCTGCCTCCAGCCTCTTGCTTTTCCTAGTTCAGGGTGCAGGATAGCCCACACCTTCTCTCTACTCCTTTGAAGGCAGAGCCTCTTTTTGCATCCTATCAGCTGAAATGATGGAAGAATAGCACTACTTTTTTAAGTCAGCGAAGGCTCTGTGTTCAAAGCACCTCTGGAGGGCTTCCCTGGTGGCGCAGTGGTTAAGAATCCACCTGCCAATGTAGGGGACCGGGTTCGAGCCCTGGTCCGGGAAGATCTCACATGCGCTCTAGAGCCCGCAAGGCACAGCTACTGAAGCCCATGCGCCTAGAGCCTGTGCTTTGCAGCAAGTGAAGCCACTGCAATGAGAAGCCTGCACACCGCAACGAAGAGTAGCCCCCGCTCGCCACAACTAGAGAAAGCCCGCACATAGCAACAAAGACCCAATGCAGCCAAAAATAAATAAATTAAATAAATAAATTAAAAAAAAAAAAAAAGAAGCACCTCTGGAGGTTGGTATTCTAGCCCAGAGTGTGCATTCTATTTATTACCCTAGAGGAGAGATGCCCTGCCCACACCTCACCCCACCATGGACACTGTCATTAACTACTAAAACTAGAAACCTCTTCTTGTTATCTCCTTCTCGTTCTCAGATATACCAATTTTATCTAAGGTTGTCTTTGGATTAGACAGTGAAAGGAGACCTCAAGCCTTGTTCCTCAAGCACCCAATGTGCATTCTCACAGATGAGTCACAGTGCTTAATAAGACATGTATTGCTCACCTAAAGATGAAAACTCGCAAGTTGATATTAAGCAAATTACCTAGCTCTTTTGCTCTCTCTCTTTCCCATTTACACCAAATGAAGGAGGTAACTTCCACTACCGCTACTACTCTGTTTTATAGTTTGGTTGTAGGTTGAATAGTACAAAATACTTTTTCTGAAAGCAGAACTAGCTTTCATTTGGCACTAGCTATATGCCAAGCTGCTGGCACACATTAGCTCTTTTATGCTCCATAACAATCTTATGACCTAAAGATCACCAGCTCCATTTTTAGAAAGCACTTCTTTTAACAAGATCCAGGAAAAAATGTGGCTCTTCTTTGAACATGATTATTTTTCATGTAACCGACCAGGAATGGTTGATTAAAATCATGATTGTAGAAAGGTGCAAGTTTCATTAGGTTCCCAGATAAAACTTTTCAACATTTGAGCCTGTCATACTGTGAATATGGTGACAAAAAAGGTGAAATCATCAACTCTATAACACTGAAAAGGACTCACTATTGTATTCATATTTAGCATAATTCAATAGCTAGAAAAATACTCAAGCAATGGGTGGCCTCCTCCTTCTAGGAGAAGACAATGTTAAATATTAGAAAAAAGAACATTGTCTTTATAAATATTTAAGGCATTCCCTGAGTTACATTTAATCTCAATTCTAGGGTATCTATTTTATCTACATTTTAGGAATACAGAATGATGCCATGGAAACATGAACAGTGAATTTTAGACGTAAGTCTAACACAAATCTGGTAAATAGATATAACATTGGGCTTCCTTATTTTTTCAGTAAATATTTATTGAGCACCAACTGGAAGTAATCTCTCTCACATCGGAATTTATATACTGAAAGTATATCTCAGTTATTTATCTTGTATTTTCAGTATTTATGTCCTTGTCCTTTCTACTTTATTTATTTATTCAACAAGTATTTATTGAGTGGGTAAATTTTGTTAGGCTAAGTGCTATGTGGGACTGTATTTGCCTTCAAGAAGTTTACAATGAGTGGAGGAGACAGAGAAGAAAGTAGACAATTACACAACTGGAGTTATGGAGAGGACAATATATGTAAGGAAACGGTCCAAGACCAAGGAGACAGCCACTCTACAAGATTAGAGAACACATCATTTGGCTTCTCACTCAGGGCTGGGGATTGTACCTGTTCCCAGTAGTCAAACTAGATAAACTCAAAATTCACAGGCTATTGAATAAAGTACTATTTTTCTGGCCCCACCTCAAAAAATTAGATGAAAGACTTAATGAATCTATTTCCAAGTAATGTAACTGAATCCAGATAGAAAGTTTAAGAATATTTATAGGAATACAAAAATATCCAGTCCAACAAAGTAAAAATGACAATGCCTGGAAGACACTCAAAAATTATCAGATGTGCAAAGAAGTAACAAAATACCACCCATAATGAGGAGGAAAATCAATCTAACAGAACCAATACTGAGCTAGATATTAGGATTAGCAGACAAGTATACTAAAACTATATTCAGGATACTATCACTGTATTCCACATGTTCAAAAACTTAAGTAGAGACATTGACATTATAAAAATAACCCCAAATGAAAACGATTTACTGGATGAGATTAATCACAACTGATAAAATATATATTGGATGGGATTAACCACAGATTAGAGACTGCAAAAAAAAAAAAAAAGAAGGATTAGCAAACTGGAAGATATAGTAATGGAAACTATCTAAATAAAACAATCCTTCCTTTTTTTTTTTTTCTTTTTTCAGTGAGAAGAGTACCATTGAGCTATGAGACAACCTCAGGAGGCTTAACATGTATGTAATTACAGAGCCTCAAGGAGAAGGCGGAGAAGGGGGAACAAAAAATATATTTGAAGAAATATTGGCTGAAACTTTAAACACACAGATCCAAGAAGCTCCAAAAACAAAACAAAAACAAAAACAGAAACAAAATGAAACAAAATGAAGAAAATGACACCAAAGCATATCACAATCAAATTGCTCAAAGCAAATGATAAAGAAAAAATCTTAAAAGAAAAAAAAAACCACATAAAACATACAGAGGGTAAAGAAAACAATGACCCTAGATTTCTCTTTGGAAACTATGCAAATGAGAATATAATGGAACTGCAACCTTAAGGTACTGAAAGGAAAATAAATAAATAAATAAAAGTGAAATTTTTTTCAGTCATTCTAAAGGTACAATAACTCATCACCAGCAGACCCTCACTCCAAGAAATGTTAAAGGATGTCTTCCAGACATAAGGAAAATGATATTAGAGGGCAATACGGATTAAGAATTAAGACTTAAGAAGTAAATCTGTCTTCATTCTCAGATGACATTATTGTCTACACAGAAAATCTAATAGATTTCCTAATGGATCCAATGGAATCTGAAAGAAAAGCTACAAGAATAATTGAGCTTAGCAAGGTTACCTGATAAAAGTTCAATGTTCAAAAATTCATTACTATCCATATATTAGCAACAAACACTGAGGATTCGAAATTTTAAAACATCACCATTTACAATAATATCAAAATATGAAATACTTGGGCACGAATCTGACCAAAGATGTGCAAGATTAGTACCCTGAAAACTGCCAAATATTTATGAGAGAAATTAAATGAGAGTTATACCATGTTCATGAATAAGAATAATCAGTATTATTAAGATTTCAATTCTCCCCCAACTGAGCTATAGATTTAAAACAATTCAAATTAAAACTCCAGCAGGAATTTTTGGAGACATTTTAAAGTTTTCTAAAATTCAGATGGAAATGCAGTGGACCTAAAATAGCCAAAACAGTTTTAGATTAAAAAGAAACTTTGAAAGAGTAGCATCACTTGAACTAACAATGTATGAATCTCAAAATCATTATGCTCAGAAATAGAAGCCAGACTAAAAGAAAAGAAACATCTACAGTTACAGATAGCAGATCAGTATTTTGTCTGGATGAGAATGGCAGGCAGGGGTGGAGTTAGGGCCAATGGAAGAATTTACAAAAGGGCACAAGGAGACTCTTGGAGTGAGGAATATGCTCACTATCTTGATTGTGGTGATGGGTTCATGATGCATACGTATGTCAACATTTATCAAATTGTATACTTTAAATATGTATAGTTTATTGTATGTCAATTACATCTCAATTAAACTGCCTAAAAAGTTACAGATGGAACTATCTTATGCCATTTCCCTCCCTGCTCCCACATACGTAATCACGACTAAAGTCAATTTCTTATGTACTCAGTGCATTTTTTCTTACTTTTTCCACATTGCTGTGTACCCATACAATGTATACTACTGTTCTCTGTGTTTTAAGCGTACATAAATGTTAATATAATCTGCACATTATATTTTATTGGCTTTAATCTCTCCAGAGTGTTGTGAAGGATATATGAGCTTCACTTCTGAAGCTGTACTGCCTTCTGGGAAGAAACCAATATAATCCCGAGAGCAATAAAGCAATGAAGAGGAAACTTTTTCTGAAATGGAAAAATGAGACTGAAATAAAAACAAAACAAAGAAAAGATGTGATGAAAAGTTTTGGAAGAGAAGAGGCAAAGAGAAAGCCAAAAAAAAGCATTTCTCAATGAAACATCAAAAGAGTTCTAGAATCGTAAAATAGGAATTAAAGGAATTTAAGATGAAACCATTAAAAAGATCTTTAAGAGGCTGCAGGAAACAAAAGTAGGATAAAACAGAAATGGCATGGAAAGTGCCTTATGTAACAAACTGCTGGTTAAATCAAGATCCCATCGAAGTGTTGGGGAAAGAAGGCACCTGACAGCCCAGGGTATGGGGAGGAGGGACCCACAGCTGGGCTGTGAACGCACTGTAGGAATTAACCAGTGAGCCCAAACTGGTAGGTTCCAAAGACCTGCAAAGAGAGTTTATGAGTGCCAGTAAAAAGCGGACTGAGGGTACAGCTCAAGAGAACCAACATCTATTGAAAGCTTTATCAGTTAGAGTTAGGTTCAGCTGTAAGTGTCAGAAATTCCACAATAACAGTGATTGAACAAGATGGACATTGGCCTCTCTCTTGCATGAAAAAATTCAAAGGGCTAGAAGGGCTGTTCCACAGAGTTGTGAGGAGCTGCCCAGGTATGTTCATTATGCCATCATCCCTAGGGTGGAGTCCTCCATCATGGTCCAGGGATGCCTATTGGAGGCACATTGTGGGGATTCCAGGGTAGAGGAAGGAACAAAGGAGAAAGAACAAAGCATACCCCAGTTTCCTCCGGTTTCCTGGAAGGTGCCACCCAGCACTTCTGCTCTCATTTCATTGGCTGAGATTTTGTGTCATGGCCATACTCGGCTTCAAGGAAGGCTGGGAGATGGAGTCATTATTTATAGTGGCTATAAACCAGTTAAAAATTAAGGTTCTGCCATTAAGCAGAAGAGAACAGGGGGACTGGGCACACAGTTAGCAGTCTTTATCACAAACTCCTTTAGGCTAAGTGCTTTTATACACATAGAGTTTTAACTTTCATATAAACGCTACAAGATAAATATTATTACTCCCACTTTACAGGTGAATAAAATGAGGAATCAAGAGTTCAAGTAGCGCCTCCGGAGCCTGTGCTCCGCAACGGGAGAGGCCACAGTAGTGAGAGGCCCGCATACGGCAAAAAAAAAAAAAAAAAAAAATTAAAAAAAATTTAAAAAAATAAAAATAATAAGAAAGAGTTCAAGTAAATTATAGAAAAGTCACAATACGATTAAAACCTAGACCTATCTGGCTCCACAGCATCTTTTCACGGTTAAAAATGAGAAATTTAAGAGTCAATCCTGAGGATATGGGGAGGGGGAAGGGTGAGCTGTGACAGGGCGAGAGAGAGGCATGGACATATACACACTACCAAACGTAAGGTAGATAGCTAGTGGGAAGCAGCCGCATAGCACAGGGAGATCAGCTTGGTGCTTTGTGACCGCCTGGAGGCGGGGGATAGGGAGGGTGGGAGGGAGGGAGACACAAGAGGGAAGAGATATGGGAACATATGTATATGTATAACTGATTCACTTTGTTATAAAGCAGAAACTAACACACCATTGTAAAGCAATTATACCCCAATAAAGATGTTAAAAAAAAAGAGTCAATCCTGAGGGAAAGATTCTTGGGAAAAGCACAAATGTAAATGCAAAAATGAGGCAGAAGACCCAAGCAGAATGATTAAAATTTTATAAGAAACAGGACAATGTATTGATAATTTGGGGAAATTGTTCTATGTGATGTCTACGGAACATTTTTTGTTTTTGTTAGCGAAAACTTGGGTCTTTAACGTATATTTTGTATAGGTTCACAATCTCTTATTTATATGCCAAATCCTCAATTTCTGAAAACCAAAATTTTGCCCCCAAATCATTTATTGGCAAAATCTGACTTAAACTGACGTGAGATTCTTTATATTCGTTATTTTGTGTGACTCTTCGTAAGTTTCACTGCAGCGGTATCAATGAGCTTGACTATAGGGATGGCTATACATCCCTGGGACGGCTATACATCTCTGGGTAATAATGATATATGTACAATATTACCTTTCAAAGTCTGAAACTTTGTGTAAGAAATATACCTGGCCCCTAGGGTTCAGCTAAGGGAATGTAGACTCTATAAAAACCTTTCTAACTATTGAAAATCAGATAAGGTAATATCTGTGAAAGTGCATAAGGAAGACTTGGGAAATTCATAAACGTGTAATATAGTATTATCAGCTCATGGCCAGACTGGCTCATTTACCTTGGGCTCGGCAGGTCAATACCTGAGGTATATTTTCCTCCATAGAAAAGAATGTGTCTGTAAATTTACTTTGAATATAAATTTCTTAGACATTATTATTATTAGATAAATATTGTGATTTATGCTGATATTCTAATCAGCCTGGTTCAATTTGGTTGTGAAAATATCTTCCTCAGAGACAACACTTTATGTGAGGTTAATCCCTGAAGGCTCCTGACTAGAACACACGTCAGCTGCAGAGGCAAATATGAGGTCATTAAGTCGATCAAGATATAAAAATGCCGTGTCATGTTCTAAAATAACATGTCTGAGCACCTTGCACTCGGGTGATATGCACCAGAAAAACACATAAACAGCTCGTTTTTCAACAAGAGGAATTACCATGAGCCTCAGAATATAGGCAATCAGCACGAGAGGGGTTCTGAAGAATTGAAAACTTTGCTGAAGTCTGCTTGTTAATTCGCAGCTTCTAGATCCCTACTCTCTGCTCACCATGTGTCTTTCTACAAATGGTATGACTTTTCTTCAGTTTCCGCAGTGGTTATCATTACGTTGTCTTTCACTGAGTGCTTCTGAAGAGATGCAATGAAGACAACAGGAAGATGGGCTAATGTGGATTGTTCTTTTAATGGCAACCTTAAACATGCGAGACGAATGACATAAATACTATTTCCTAAGTGAGCAGCGAACTTCCAGATACCACAAGGCATATCCACGTCATCAACTTAGGAGCCAGAGGCCTATCAAGATACAGGGATTACGAACAAAGGGAGAAAATCTTTATCTCCATAGGCTTTTCATCAGTAGAAGAGATTTCCTTTTGCAGCAGATATTGCCTTTTTTTTTTTTTTTGCCATTTCAGGATGAGGATAAAAGCAAAGGATAGTGAAATAGCAACAAAACAGGAATAGCAGTGGTTCAGTCAGGTTCGAGGACCATAGCTAACCAGCTATGTCAGCTCACCTAAAAGTCAATTAGCGAGTACACGGAAGACCATGTCACTGAAAATCTTTCTTAGTTCATTCTTTTCCTGACCCCCCTAAACTCCAAGAGGTAAAAGAAAGCTAGTGGCAAACCCTCGGAAGGTAGAAGAATGGACAGTTGCTTCTCCAGGATTTCAGAGCTGCTTCAGGCCAAGCAGAAGCATCCTACAGGGTTACTCTCTCCTTTCTGTATTTCATTACCACCTACTGTTATGAGTAACACAAAAGGAAGGAAGATCACCGTAGACCTTGTGGCGCTCATAACCTATTTTTCTGAGATAAAAGTACAAGAACAAAACAAATTCTATGGAAGGCAGTGCCCGTAAGTGACGGCTGGGTCTTAGAACCACTATACACTCTAGGCATTGAGAGGAGAGAGAGATTATTTAGGACTTCCCCAGAAGCCAAGTGACTTCTTTTATCATTGCCTCCAGTGTCCCGGTGACCTAAAGAGGCAGGCAGGAAGGAGGAGGGGTGGGGAGAAACAGGTGATCCAGAACGTATGCTTTGGCATCTGGGACCCCAAGGACACACACCTCCAATTTGTCAGCACCTTGTCAGTGAGGATGAGAGAGTGTCTCCTTGAATGCAAGGAGAAATGTGGCTGCCCGTGGAGGTATGAGGTCGGCAGCAGAGAGGGGAGAAGGAATAGAGAGAGAGGATGTTAGGAAGACTGGGATCTCGAGGTAGTGAGGGTTGCATGGGTACTCTTGTTCTGGGCTTAACCAAAGACTCTCGAGAACAACTTTGTGGACGTAGATTCACAGTAATAGGTAACGGCGTAGGTCCTAAATTATTTAACCACATTTTCTTTAGTCCTGCAAGCAAGAGCACCAGTAAACCTGTAGAAAAACTGATTCACCAAAAAAGCCGAGTGCAGATCGCATAATGTAAAACAGTAATTATGCTGACAATTACTCATTTTAAAGTCTAAGCAAGCTGGCTTTAATAAACCACAAACCACTTATCACCAATATTCTCCTTTTTATTACAATAAAATAGCACTTTCAAGCTTCTAATTGCTTTATAGACCTAGAAACAGAATGTTGATGAGATTATTTCCACAGGGTTCAAATAGTTATGAAAATCCTAATAATTTTAAAAGTCAAAACACAAACATTACCAAAAAAAAGAAAAAAACCTCATAAAATAAAACAGCCTCTCTGTTGCATTTTCTGTTGTCTTTAAACCAAGAATTAACATTGGTCTCACATTTTCTGGCTTCTCCAAGTAGGAGCTTCTTAGTTACCATTTCAAAGAAAAGGTTTCATAGAGAAATTTGGATGGTATATGTCTGGGTTATTTCTAAAGGAATAAGCTTCTTTATAAAGGTGTACTTTTACTAAAGCTTTTTGCTGAAAAGCTTTATTACTTAAAGAAAGGTTTATAGGTAAGAGAAAAGAGGGGATAAAAAGGGAAAGACAGAGGAGGTCCAGAGATGGCTGATGAGTGAAGTGGAAATTAATGGCCATAATTGCTAATGTGGACATTTACCAAATGGGCTGTTATAACAAACTGCCATAGACTGGGTGGCTTATAAATAGCAGACAACTATTTTTCATAGATCTGGAGGCTGGAAGTTCAAGATCAGGGTCAGGTGCAGCTATTAAACTCTGCTTATGTCCTCAAATGGTAGAGAGCAGAGAGGAAGCAAGCTCTCATGAATTTTATAAGGGTACTAATCCCATTCATTAGGGTGCCACCCTCATGACCTCATCTAACCCTAAATACCTCCCAAAGGCCCCACCTCCCAATACCATCACACTGGGCCCTGAGTTTCAACATCTGAATTTTAGAGGATGCAGATATTCAGTCCATAATACCAAATATAGCATTCATTCATTCATTTGTTCACTCACTTAATTCACCTAATTAAAACAGGTTTTAATTAGGGCCTCTTCTGTTACCAGCACTATTTTTTGGAAGTTATAGCAGTAGTTATTCCATATTTTTTCAAATTAAATCTCACATTACGTCTTATTATACAAAGTAGATTGAAGAGGTATTTTATGAAGCTGGATTGTCATGTCATGAACTCAAGTTTATAATCTTTATTTTCTATGGTTAATCACCAAATAATATGGCTATTTTGATAAGCCCCCCAATTTGACATTGGCAGTTATAGCAGTCAGCATCCAATTTATTTTTTGTCCTTCCCTTTTTGTTGTTGTTGGTTCCATTAAAAATCTTGATTCATACCAGAAAGGAGTCACAGTTGGTAAGAGTTCCCTAACAGCATGACAGCATGTGTCCTGTAATCTCAGGGTACTCTTCAATTAAATAGAGATGAAAGAAAGGCTTTGATCTGAGGTCTGCACAAAAATGACTTAACCTGGTATTTATTTATAGACTCAATAAGTCACTGCTAGGGATATAGTGGTGAGAAACTATCTTTGTCAGTCTTGTGAAATTTAAATCTGGCAGGGGAGGTAGACATTAAACAAAATTAATTACACAAGTCATTATTTAATAATCATTGTCATAAATGCTACAGAGTGCTATCTGAGTATGTGGCTGGGATGCTCACTCTGACTGGGGATCCAGGAAATCTCAGGACTGGATGACTGGTTGGGTGTGGAAGGCTGGAATGAGGGAGGTACCAAGGACTGTTGAGTGGACTCTGAGTCAGGGAACTCCAAGGTGGAGCAGCTTTGTTACTCTCAGTTTATTTTTCAGGGCAGAGAGAGTCATACGCGGTGATCTCCAATGTGTTAAAATTTGGATATCATACCTCTGAGTGTATTTTATTATATTTTCAATATACAGCTGCCCCACACACATGTGGGACATAGAAAGCACCTCTCTAGGATCCTCATGCCGTCCTCCCATCAGAGTAGTTTTGAGGACATAACGCCAGGATTAAGTCCAAGTTCACCACCTCTAGCTTGACACCTAGGAAGTTCTGTCCCATTTCTGAGTGTTGATTTCCTCAGCTGTGAAATGAAAGCAATAGGCCTACCTTATGGAGTTGTGAGGAATAAATAAATGTAAATATGAAGGGCCCCTTGAACAGTCCTTAGTAACTAATAGCCATGTAACACATGTTAATATCAATTTCTTTATCTCTCTCTTCTTTATACCCCTGCAAAACAGGAATGAGGATACACACTTACCAGGGTTAATGTGAGGATTAAACGCCATGCTCTATGTGGAAGCATGTGATACATAGTATACGCTCAGAAAGTATCAGGAAGGAAAAAAAAAACTGGAAAAAGCATGAGAAATACGGTACTTCACACTTGGGACTAGACGCTGTTACTCTTCCCAGAACCTACTCCCTCTCAGCACATAATCTATCAGCTCTAGAAGAGCCAATATGTTCCCCATCACCTACCTAAACACTAGTCCCTGGGATGCATCCTTGGAGATTTGCTTCATGCAAGTGGACAGCAAAAATCATATGATCTGCCACCCAAGTATCCCTACTCTACGAAACTACACTTTTTTTTCCCTTTCTGGACTACATCTTGTTCAGATTTATGGGTTAAAAAACTGAGTGAGGTACACTGTTCACAAATTACTCCTGGAAGTTTACTGACATCCCAGACACGGAGACTAGGGGTCCTCAGGCTGCCCGGCTTCTGCGCATTTTCCCATCAGAGCTCCACACTTCGGACTTCGTGATTTGAGGCTGGACCCCAACATCCGGCTCGCCCATATGGAGGTAAGTGACATCAGGTATTCTTCCATCACGGTCTGTGTTAGTTCACTACTTTAGAGGCTAATGGTTGCTCCTCTATGTGGCCCACCTACCTGCATTAATGAGGGAGTCAGAGCGTATTCTATCTTTACGCACGCTCTTCTCCTTTTGCTTGACTTTTACTGTATGCTGTTTTTTAAAAGTCTGAAAACCCCAGGAACAGAAATAAATGGCATAGATATAGGCATATATTTAGATAGATGGATGACTAGATAGGTGCTAGATGGAGAGATGAAAAATAGATTAGGTAGGTAGGTAGATAGCTAGAGAGATAGATAGGAAGGAAGGTGAGAGAGCTGTGGACAGAATTCTAAAGGTGCCCCCACCTCCAAGAGTCTCCAAACCTCGTTTATTCAATCTAGCACTAATCTAGGTGCTGCTTTGAAGGAATTTTTACAGACGTAATAAAAGCCCCAGGTGGGTCTGATCTCATCACTGAAGCTCTTCAAAGCAGAGAGCTTTCTTTAGCTGGTAGCAGAAGTCAGAGTTTTGAAGTTGGAAGATGGGCAGACATGCAGGCAGCCACTAGGAGCAGAGAGCAACCCTGGCTGACAAGCAGCAGGGAAATGGGACCTCATTCCTAAAACCACTGGAAAGAATTCTGTTGACCATCTGAATGGCTTGGAAGCAGATTCTTTCTCAGAGCCTCTAGGCAACAGCCCAGCCCAGCTCACATCCTAATTTAGGTCTTGTGAGACCCCAAGTTGATAACCCATCTAAGTCCACCCATGCTTCTGACCTACAAATCTATGAGCTAAATTTGTGGTAATTGGTCATGCAGTAACATAGAAATAATGCAGATAGGCAGACAAATAGATATCACTGCCAGCATATTGCATTAATTAAAATATTGGAGAGTTGAAATTACTCAGTGACATGTCATAGGACGATTATTTGGTGGTGAGTCTAGATCAAGTATACCCTGTTGGTTATTACTAGATCACAGAATTTACATTGTGCCCTTGGTTGCTATTCCTTCCAGAAAGATTTTAACCCCAGTTTAATATAAAACCAAAGATTCAAAAATTCATTTAACATGTCATTTAACAATTATGGGTTATGCTTTCAAGTAGTAGGCTTTAGATTTCTAGTAGGCTACTTTAGTCATCTGTCCAGATTCACTTTTACTTAAAAAAAACTCTCCTAATGGTATCAGCCCCTCACATGGAATGCTTGATATTATGGGGCATTTGAACAATTTTCAGAAACAATAATGGTAGCTAATTCAAGAAATAAAGGCAAGTAAAATTCCAAGGAAAAGCAAAAAGCAATATGAGAAAAGAAATAAAACCATGATTCACTGTTTGGATCTATTTTAAACTGCATAAAATAATCACAATAATATAAATATTCCTTATTGATTTTGATCTTTTAGAATTAGCTCAAAGCATGGAGATTTAATTATGATTGTGAAACAGAATGCAGATGTTATTAATCTGAATAGTGTTAAAGCACAAAAGAAAAAGTCTCAAAGGTGGAAGGGGAGGAAAACAGTAAGAAGAACCCATGTTAGGAAGGAAAGGAGCAAGAAACACCATCTGTAATTGATGGAACACGAAACGTAAGATTTAAGTATACACATTTCTTAAAACTCAATATGAACCAATAAAGGAACTATACATCTCAATATAAATATCTTTAAAAATTGTGGAGGGAAGGTAGGAAGTGGTATAAGTTAGTACAATCATTAACTTTCATCATGGGAAATAGGTAATGTTTCAACTGGTAGGATTTTCATCTTAACTAGAGATAGAGCAGTAACTGCTAGAAGAAATAGCTAAAGGTAGTTAATAATAGTTGCCTCTGGGAAGTGGCACAAGGAATGGAAGGGAGTCTGGATGAGAACCATTGTGTGTGTGTGTTTTGTTGTTGTTGTTTTGTTTTGTTTTTGGCCACACTGTGCGGCATGTGGGACCTTCGTTCCCCGACCAGGGATTGAACCCACGCCCCCTGCATTGGAAGTGCAGAGTCTTAACCACTGGACTGCCAGGGAAGTGCTGTGTATGTGTTTTAATTAGAAATAGTTCAAGAATTCAAAAACAGGAATAGATATTAACAGAATAAACATCAAAGTAAACACAGTTTTATCAAATTCAGTATTTTCCCACATTTGCTCCAGATTTTTTCTAATTTAAAAAGTGTTTAATTTTTTAAAAAGTAAAATATAATCAAAGAACCTGATGTATCTCTCTAATCTGTCATCTATCTTCCCTCCCCAGAGTTAAAAACTAATTGGAAGTGAGTGTTTTATTCCCTTGAATGTTTTGTTTTTCCCTTCATATGAATGAATCCATAGCATACACAGTACTATTTTGCATGTTTTTAAACTTGAAATTTCCAGTTTGCCATTTTTTTCTCCAACATTACTTCTTGAAGATGTACCCATGTTTTCCATGCTCTACTACATTCAAGATGTTTGTTTTTGCTATTTAGTATATTTAGCAAAATGCTATTTGCATTTTATGACTGCTCTACAATTTTTAAATTAATCCTTCCATCAATGGGCAGTTGGGCTGTTTCCAAATCCTCACCATTATAAGCAATCATGAATATCCTTACACATCAACTTGTGTGTTGATTCACCCATGCAAGGGCTCTTCTAGGCTGTGTAGCTAGCAGTGAGTCCTTAGAGAGTAGGGAAGGCACTCTTTCAACATTATCACATCTTGCCAAATTAATACATCAAAAGTAGTGATGCCAATTAAAATTTCTACCAGCAATGCATGAATGGTTCTGTTGCTTCACAAGCTTTCCGACTCTTGGTATTCCCAAACATTTCAATTTTGCATACTTGATAAAGTAAAATGGCATTGCTTTGCTTCATTCTGCCTTTACCTGGTCATTTGTGAGGGAGAGCATCATTTTTTTTTTTAATTGGAATATAGTTGCTTTACAATGTTGTGTTAGCTTCTGTTATACAACGAAGTGAATCAGCTATATGTATACGTGTATCCCCTCCGCTTGGACCTCCCTCCCCCGCCATCCCACCTGTCTAGGTCACCCCAGAGCACTGAGCTGAGGTCCCTGTACTATACAGCAGGTTCCCACTAGCTATCTGTTTTACACACAGTAGTGTATATATGTCAATCCCAATCTCCCAATTCATCCCATCGCCCCCTTAAAAGGAGAGCATCTTTTGACATATTTGTTGGACATTTGGATTTCCTCCTTTGTGATTATCCTACTCTACCCTTTTCCCAATTTTCCATTCCATTGTTTGTTTTTTCTTGGTAATATGCAGAAGTGACCTATAGACTCAGGATGCTAACCCTCTGTTATACCTTACAGATATATTTTTATAGATAGTCTTTCCACTTCGCATATGGTGCATTTTATATAGATGTTACACATTTTAATATAGCTTTAATTTATCCATCTTTTCCTTTAAAGTTCATGGGGTTTTGTACCTTAAGAAATCTCTCCCTGAGCCAAGTTCAGGACACTGGACCACCAGAGACTTCTTGGCCCCACCTAATATCAATCAGCGAGAGCGCTCCCAGAGATCTCCGTCTCAATGTTAAGACCCAGCTCCACTCAACGACCAGCAAGCTCCAGTACTGGACACCCCATGCCAGACAACTAGCAAGACAGGAACACAACCCCACCCATTAGCAGAGAGGCTACCTAAAATCATAATAAGTTCACAGACACCCCAAAACACACCACAGAATGTGGTCCTGCCCACCAGAAAGACAAGAACACAGGCACCAGTTCCATCTACAAGGAAGCCTACACAACCCACTGAACCAACCTCACCCACGTGGGGCAGACACCAAAAACAACAGGAACTATGAACCTACAGCCTGCGAAAAGGAGACCCCAAACACAGTAAGTTAAGCAAACTGAGAAGACAGAGAAAACCCACCAGACCAAACAGATGAAGAGGAAATAGGCAGTCTACCTGAAAAAGAATTCAGAGTAAAGATGATCCAAAATCTTGGAAATAGAATGGAGAAAATACAAGAAACATTTAACAAGGAGCTAGAAGAACTAAAGAGCAAACAATGATGAACAACACAATAAATGAAATAAAAAATTCTCTAGAAGTAATCAATAGCAGAATAACTGAGGCAGAAGAACGGATAAGTGATCTAGATAAAATAGTGGAAATAACTACTGCAGAGCAGAATAAAGAAAAAAGAATGAAAAGAATTGAAGACAGCCTCAGAGACCTCTGGGACAACATTAAACACACCAACATTCGAATTATAGGGGTCTCAGAAGAAGAAGAGAAAAAGAAAGGGATGGAGAAAATATTTGAAGAGATTATCATTGAAAACTTCCCTAATATGGGAAAGGAAATAGTCAATCAAGTCCAGGAAGCACAGAGAGTCCCATACAGGATAAATCCAAAGAGAAACACACCAAGAAACATATTAATCAAACTATCAAAAATTAAATACAAAGAAAAAATATTAAACATAGCAAGAGAAAAGCAACAAATAACATACAAGGGAATTCCCATAAGGTAAACAGCTGATCTTTCAGCAGAAACTCTGCAAGCCAGAAGGGTGTGGCAGGACATATTTAAAGCGATGAAAGGGAAAAACCTACAACCAAGATTACTCTACCCAACACGGATGTCATTCAGATTCAATGGAGAAATTAAACCCTTCAGAGACAAGCAAAAGCTAAGAGAATTCAGCACCACCAAACAAGCTTTACAACATATGCTAAAGGAACTTCCCTAGGCAGGAAACACAAGAGAAGGAAAAGAGCTACAATAACAAACCCAAAACAATTAAATAGATTAAATGCTCCAACCAAAAGACATAGACTGGCTGAATGGATACAAAAACAAGACCTGTATATATGCTGTCTACAAGAGACCCCACTTCAGACCTAGGGAACATACAGACTAAAAGTGAGGGGATGAAAAATGATATTCCATACAAATGGAAATCAAAAGAACGCTGGAGTAGCAATTCTCATATCAGACAAAATAGACTTTAAAATAAAGGCTGTTACAAGAGACAAAGAAGGACACTATATAATGATCAAGGGATCAATCCAAGAAGAAGATATAACAATTGTAAATATTTATGCACCCAACCTAAGAGCACTTCAGTACATAAGGCAAATACTAACAGCCATAAAAGGGGAAATCGACAGTAACACTAACAGTAGGGAACTTAAATACCCCACTTTCACCAATGGACAGATCAAGCAAAATGAAAATAAATAAGGAAACAAAAGCTTTAAACGACACATTAAACAAGATGGACTTAACTGATATTTATAGGACATTCCATACAAAAACAGCAGAATAAACTTTCTTCTCAAGTGCTCATGGAACATTCTCCAGGATAGATCATATCTTGGGTCACAAATCAAGCCTTGGGAAATTTAAGAAAATTGAAATCGTATCAGGTATCTTTTCTGACCACAACGCTATGAGACTATATATCAATTACAGGAAAAAATCTGTAAAAAATACAAACACATGGAGGCTAAACAATACACTACTTAATAACCAAGATATCACTGAAGAAATCAAAGAGGAAATCAAAAATTACCTAGAAACAAATGACAATGAAAACACAACGACCCAAAACCTATGGGATGCAGCAAAAGTAGTTCTAAGAGGGAGGTTTATAGCAATACAGTCCTACCTCAAGAAACAAGAAAAATCAAATGAACAACCTAACCTTACACCTAAAGCAATTAGAGAAAGATGAATTTTTAAAAAGCCAAAGTTAGCAAAGAAGAATTAGAAACACCCCAAAGTTAGCAGAAGGAAAGAAATCATAAAATCAGATCAGAAATAAATGAAAAAGAACTGAAGGAAATGATAGCAAATAGCAATAAAACTAAAAGTTGGTTCTTTGAGAAGCTAAACAAAATTGATAAACCATTAGCCAGACTCATCAAGAAAAAAAGGGAGACGACTCAAATCAACAGAATTAGAAATGAAAAAGGAGAAGTAACAGCTGACACTGCAGAAATACAAAGGATCATGAGAGATTACTACAAGCAACTATATGCCAATAAAATGGACAACCTGGAAGAAATGGACAAATTCTTAGAAAAGCACAACCTTCTGAGACTGAACCAGGATGAAATAGAAAACATAAAGAAACCAATCACAAGCAATGAAATTGAAACTGTGATCAAAAATCTTCCAAGAAACAAAAGCCCAGGACGAGATGGCTTCAGACAAATTCAATCAAATATTTAGAGAAGAGCGAACACCTATCCTTCTCAAACTCTTCCAAAATATAGCAGAGGGAGGAACATGCCCAAACTCATTCTATGAGGCCACCATCACCATGATACCAGAACCAGACAAAGATGTCACAAAGAAAGAAAATTACAGGCCCATATCACTGATGAACATAGATGCAAAAATCCTCAGCAAAATACTAGCAAACAGAATCCAACAGCACATTAAAAGGATCATACACCATGAAAACCCCAAGTGGGGATATCCCAGGAATGCAAGGATTCTTCAATATATGCAAATCAATCAATGTGATACACCATATTAACAAATTGAAGGATAAAAACCATATGATCATCTCAATAGATGCAGAAAGAGTTTTTGACAAAATTCAACACCCATTTATAATAAAAACTCTCCATAAAGTAGGTATAGATGGAACTTACCTCAACATAATAAAGGCCATATACGACAAACCCACAGCCAACATCATTCTCAATGGTGAAAAACTGAAACAATTTCCACAAAGATCAGGAAAAAGACAAGGTTACCCACTCTCACCACTATTATTCAACAAAGTTTTGGAAGTTTTAGCCACAGCAATCAGAGAAGAAAAAGAAATAAAAGGAGTCCAAACTGGAAAGGAAGAAGTAAAATTGTCACTGTTTGCAGATGACATGACACTATACATAGAGAATCCTAAAGAGGTAACCAGAAAACTACTAGAGCTAATCAATGAATTTGGTAAAGTAGTAGGGTACAAAATTAATGCACAGAAATCTCTTGCATTCCTATACCTATGATGTAAAGTCTGAAAGAGAAATTAAGGAAACACTCCCATTTACCATTGCAACAAAAAGAATAAGATTCCTAGGAATAAACCTACCTAAGGAGACAAAAACCTGTACTCAGAAAACTATAAGACACTGATGAAAGAAATTAAAGATGATACAAATAGATGGAGAGATATAACATGTTCTTGGATTGGAAGAATCAGCATTGTGAAAATGACTATACTACCCAAAGCAATCTACAGATTCAATGCAATCCCTATCAAACTACCAATGGCATTTTTCACAGAACTAGAACAAAAAATGTCACAATTTGTATGGAAACACTAAAGACCCCAAATAGCCAAAGCAATCTTGAGAAAGAAAAACATAGCTGGAGGAATCAGGCTCCATGACTTCTGACTATACTACAAAGCTACAGTAATCTAGACAGTATGGTACTGGCACAAAAACAGAAATATAGATCGATGGAAAAGGATAGAAAGCCCAGAGATACATCCACGCACATATGGTCACCTTATCTTTGATAAAGGAGGCAAGAGTATACAATGTAGAAAAGACAGCCTCTTCAATAAGTGGTGCTGGGAAAACTGGACAGCTACGTGTGAAAGAATGAAATTAGAACACTTCCTAACACCATACACAAAAATAAACTCAAAATCGATTAAAGACCTAAATGTAAGGCTAGACACTCTAAAACTCTTAGAGGAAAACATACACAGAACACTCTATGACATAAATCACAGCAAGATACTTTCTGACCCACCTCCCAGAGAAATGGAAATAAAAACAAAAATAAACAAATGGGACCTAATGAAACTTAAAAGCTTTTGCACAGCAAAGGAAACCATAAACAAGACAAAAAGATGACCCTCAGAATGGGAGAAAATATTTGCAAAGGAGTCAACGGACAAAGGATTAATCTCCAAAATATACAAGCAGCTCATGCAGCTCAATATGAAAAAAGCAAACAACCCAATCCAAAAATGTGCAGAAGACCTAAATCAACATTTCTCCAAAGAAGATATACAGATAGCCAACAAACACATAAAAGGATGCTCAACATCACTAATCATTAAAGAAATGCAAATCAAAACTACAATGAGGTATCACCTCACAGCGGTCAGAATGGCCATCATCATAAAATCTAGAAACAATAAATGCTAGAGAGGGTGTGGAGAAAAGGGAACCCTCTTGCACTGTTCGTGGGGATGTAAATTGATACAGCTACTATGGAGAACAGTATGGAGGGTCCTTAAAAAACTAAAAATAGAACTACCATATGACCCAGCAATCCCACTACTGGGCATATACCCTGAGAAAACCATAATTCAAAAAGAGTCATGTACCACAATGTTCATTGCAGCACAATTTACAGTAGCCAGGACATGGAAGCAACCTAAGTGTCCATCAACAGATGAATGGATAAAGAAGATGTGGCACGTATATACAATGGAATATTACTCAGCCATAAAAAGAAATGAAATTGAGTTATTTGTAGTGAAGGAGATGGACCTAGAGTCTGTCATACAGAGTGAAGTAAGTCAGAAAGAGAAAAACAAATTCTATATGCTAACACATATATATGGAGTCTAAAAAACCAAAATATATATATGGTTCTGATGAATCTAAGGGCAGTACAGGAATAAAGATGCAAATGTAGAGAATGGACTTGAGGACACGGGGAGGGGGAAGGGTAAGCTGGGATGAAGTGAGAGAGTGGCATGGACATATATACACTACCAAATGTAAAATAGCTAGTGGGAAGCAGCTGCCTCACATGGGGTGATCAGCTAGGTGCTTTGTCATCCCACCTAGAGGGGTGGGATAGGGAGAGTGGGAGGGAGACGCAAGAGGGAGGGGATACAGGGATATATGTATAAGTATAGCTGATTCACTTTGTTATGGCAGAAACTGACACAACAACGTAAAGCAATTATACTCCAATAAAGATGTTAAAAAATTTTTTTTAATTAAAAATAAATTTAAAAAGAAATCTCTTCCTACCAAGAGGTCAAAATATATTCTCTGAGATTTTCTTCTCAAATTTTAAAAGTTTTTTTCATTTTCACATTTAATTCTTTAGTACGCACGGAAGCTATTTGGAGCCTAGCATAAGGTACGGGTACGATTATCTCCTTGTGGATAACCAGTTATCCCAGCATCATCTGTTGACGTGTCCATTCTTTCTCCACTGGTTTATATGCTACCTTGTCTTACCACATTTCCATACATGTGTAGGAGCTTCCTAAGGAGCTTTGTTCTGCTCCAGGGATCATCTATGTTTCATCATCAGGTCTTCTGAAATATTTATTTTAACCATACATGTATATTAACTTCAAAATAATAAATATTAATAAAATTTAAGGGTTTTTTGACTGTAAAGGTAGAGAATTTTCCCTTTTCTTTTGAGCCTCTATTTTTTTTTTAAAGTGCTTTCAGTAAAACCATGGATGGCTGCTTCTATCAAAGCACCACTCAAAGCAAATTACTTTCACAAATAGTCACAAAATCGTTGAACGCATGTGCTTTGGAAAATATATTTTATTTAAAACTGGCTAAATTACTCAGCAGTGTAATCTCCTCTCTTGGTATAAAATAAAATTCGTATATGGGAGGTGTTCAGGACCTACTCTTAGAGAGGAGTTATAAACCGGCTCTAATGCATCTTCTGGAGCCATTAAGCCTTGCCAGGTAAATACTGTGTGTTTTAAACATCCCCGAATCTATATTTACAGTCATATGATAAATGGTAATGGCTCCAAAGAGAAACCTTAAGATCTAATGGGCATTTAAAACAGCCCTTCAATATGTATTTATGCAGGGAATTCAAAGAGACTCAAAAGTGGTTTAGTTCTATTTGATCAATGGTGATCAATGGTTTTAAAAGATGTAGAATGTTTAGAGTCCATATTTAAAACTTCTATAACAAGCAGGCCTACAAGCTTATGGTTATAAATCCTTCTTTGTAGCTTGGGGCAGATGTGGAATTTTGAAAATATCCCAGTAACATCACACCAAAAAAAGGCCAAGAAAATTTAGCACAGAAAAAGATGACATTTCACAATAGTGAAGTTGTAGTACCAAACAAGAAAAGCTGGCTCATCCTTTTTATATCCTCAATTGGATTTTCATTTGATGTTACTCAGTAGGAGTCACTTTGAAGACAATTTCTCCTGAAAATAAGCTTTGAAGCTTTACTGTTGTTAAAAATCTCATTTGATTCAGTTTGCACAGGCCTTGGTTTCTATTTCCATTCTCTTCTCCCTTTAGAATCACTTACTTTTCCATTGTATTGTTTGAATCACACTTACTGGATCCTTTCAATGCACTGGGTGTGTGGGGGAGGGAGAGGATGTCCCAGAAGGAGAATTTACATCAGATTCTTAGAAAGCCTTTATCGGCTAAATAAAGAGTGTCAGGAAAATGTGCGGGACATTCGGAAGCTACCCAACAGTGGCTTATCAACATATCACCTTGATTGACTTGGATGGTAAGCCAACACTTCTCACTCTAGAAAAATGGCTATTTGACCTCTGTAAAGCATTAAGGTGCCGTCCTGGCGGCTAGCTCATTCTTTCATTGTCTCACCACACACCACCCCTCAGCCCTCACCCTGGAGTAACAGAAACTGTATGCTTTTGCTTGCGTGAGTTTGATCTCTCATTGAGTTCAACATACGGAATTCCAATCCAACCCAGCCTATCACCATGGAACTCGAATCCCACAGCTTCAAATCATCAGGTGATGCCCAATCCACCTGTTCCCTGCTTTATTGGTATTCCAGGTTCTTACAAGGCCGTCACATCAGGAAGTATCTACAGAAATCCTGGTGCCAAGAAAGATATATTTGTACTTCTTAGTGTTCATGCCCTAAAACCATGCTTAATTCTCTCTACCATTCACCTTAGTTCAATTGGGTTCAATTTAGCCATTTTCCACAAATCTCGGCAGCCCTTACACAGTCCCTAAGCTATAGGTCATGCAAGGAAAATCCGAACTGGTTCACACAATAGACAAGAAATGAACTCAGACCATTCCTGGCCTGTAACTTTCGACAAATATTCCATATTAGAGTAAAGCATCTGTTATCCCAGAAAACTAGAGTTCCACATAAGTTACATATTTTATATTCTACTGGGGCAGAGAATCACAATAAAAAATCTTAGCTTCGCATATAGAATACTAACTGGTCTGCTCAATCTATTACAATTATATTAGATATGATTCTTTATAAGGAATATAACTGAGATTATAAAAAAGTCAGATTGATCACAATCTGGATTATAAAATCACAAGGTAGGGATATAAATAAGTATGAAGTCATAAAGAAAACCCACAGAGAGAGCGTGGCACAAAATATATTGGGAAACACATGGAAAGTCTGGAATGAGACATGCAACGACACATAAATAGAAAATATGTGGGAAGGCAGCCCCTGAAAAAAGTCCTATGGATACGCAGGTGCTTAACTGATGCTTTAGATGGTGGCTTCATAAGGAGACATCCTTAGAAGTTAGGAGAAAAAAGATATGTATGCAAAGTAGAAACTAAGAGGTTCATGCAAAGTAGAAGCTAAGAGGTTCATAGAAGGACATGAAGTAACAAAAGCCAGAGAGAATGAAGACAGGCAAAGGCGTATCTTGTCATAATTGCTCATATTCTATTTTCATACAGAGAATTACTGAATGAACTTATGTATTTCTCACATAAAAATGATTCATCTCAATGTTAAAGAGTTTATTTCTTCTTATTTTATTACCACTTATTACTTTATTAATAAATGATACACATATTTGGGAATCATTAGAGTGCCCAGTTACTTTATTTTCACCATGTAATTATATGACTGACGGGTGCTGTGGCTGGTCAGGCTCTGAGAACTTGAGAGAGTGGGTCATTCAGCCTGGGTTATGAGGGGATATAGGCTGAGGTATGGTCAACCAGGGGGAAGACAGGTCAGCATGAGTTTACTGGCCTGTGCAGGTAATGGTCAAAGAAAGATGCCCAAGCTGAGAACGGAAAAGCTCAGTTTCTACAGTTCGCTCACCTCCCTCTGGACTGGGCAGTTTACACACAAGGCAGGTTAAGATGTAGGACAGACTCAGGACAAAAGGTAGATTTTTGTTGATGAGACCAGCGAACGACGAAAGTGTGGAATTGTTGAGAAGTCTGAGAGAAACGTGCTATTCTGATACCAGCATAGTTCATTCAGGTTCCGCTGGCTACGTGCCCTCTGAGATAACTCCCATTTCATCTTCAAGGATTGGGACAGTTCTCTAGGCCTGGTTTCCCCAGGGCACAGAGAGATTCAGCCTCCATCCGGAATTCTCCAGCAGGTCCTCCTCGCCCCAGGGAGAGACATTTCTCTGTGCACAGAGAGCATCTTATACCTCATCAGGGGTCTCTCAGTCTGAACTTGGGAGGGGCAGTTGCCTGGGAGGCAGTGCCTGCCAGGAGATGGAAAGATGGTGCGGGACCCACTGCGGTGGGGTCAGCCTGGCAAGACGAGGCTGGGGGTTGGGACTGTGCCTGGCTTGGTAGATATTTGATAGACATGTGTTGTGTAACCGATGAAAGAATGAGTTATCTACCTAATCTGTGCATTTCCTTACAGAGAGAATCCCCTGTTATTTGCATTCACCTACTAAATGCCAAGACCTCACAGAGCCCAGTTTTATCACTTTAGTCTCTGGGACCTGAAGCAGCCAGCTCTGGGTGGGCTGTGTCCCCAAAGCCTTGCTGGTGGGTGTGGGGTTCTGGGGAACCCAGAGTCAGCTGCCTTCAGGGAGAACTCTGCGGAGTCAGCCCCCAAATGAACGTGGCCAGTTCAGGCTGGGACCTGCACTATGGTTTAATTTCTAAATTTACTGTTAAATGATACTGCTTAATATTTCATCCTATATCTTTTGGCTGTCTTCTTAGCCTTTTTCAAAATCTTAAGCTGTACATTTAGTAGGCTAATTATATATAGCAGGAGCATTAGAATAATAGTCATTACAATAGACATTAATAGCACGAAGTGATTATTTACTCTGTACCAGAATTGTTTCAGCTACCGTGCCTCCCTTATATCTTGCAGTGATTGAGAAAGGGCACAGAGTTGCATTTAAGGACAGGGACTGCAGACACAGGTTCAAATATAGCTCTGCCACTTAGAGCCCTTTGTCTGAATTCTAAATTATTTTCTTTACATCTTCTCCAAGTTACAAAATGGTAATCATAATAAGGAAGATGGAGCTATTTCAATTTACCACTTCACATAGATATTAAAATTAAACAGTATCTTAAAATGCTTCACCTTGAGTCATCTATTTGACATTTATTTATTGCTTACTATCTTAGCTCAGGCTGCTATAACAAAATACCATAGAGTAGGTGGCTTAAACAACAAACATTTATTTCTCACAGTTCTGGAGGCTGGAAGTCTGAGATCAGGGTGCCAGCATGGTCAGGGTCTTGGTGAGGACCCTCGTCCTAGTTTACAAATAGCCACCTTCTTGCTGTATGCTTACATAAAATCCATCTCTCTCCTTTCTCTTCTTATAAGGGCACAAATTCCATTCCTGAGGGCTCCACCCTCATGACCTATTTAACTCCCAGAAACCCCATCTCCAAATACCATGACACTGGGGGTTAAGGCCTCAACAAACAAAATTTGGGGGAATCACAAACATCTAATCTATAGCACTTACCACTGGGAAAGTTTCCAGGGATACAAAGATGAATAAGATAAAATGCTTTCACCAAAAGAAACTGTACACATGTGCATGTATGCTCGTATGTGTGAGTTTGAGAAAGAGAGAAAGTAAGAGGGAGACACACAGAAAGAGGGTGGTGATGAAAAGACGGTTTTTAGGAAAAGGGTGGGGGGATGGGCAGTGAAACATTATTTTTTCTCCTATCCTTTCTTTCATCCTATCAACAACTGAACAGCATCTACTTTGTAAAATTGCCTTTCCATTCCCTTGTCCCTCATTGATAGGCGTATCATTTTGCATCTTTGTGGCAACGCTGGAGAACTGCTCCACAAATGAGTTGAAGGAGTGATCACATTCCCCCAGGTCAGTTGGCGTGGTCTGACCAGGACCTTTGGGTCCCACACCACTGGGCTATTCTCCCTTGGAGACCCACATCTCTCTGAAGAGAATCAGTCTCTGGGCTGTGTATGAGAGCTGCTTAGTTAAATAAAAGCCTGACCTATGTGTATAGAGAGGACAGGGGCCGTCTGAAGAAGGAAAAGAGAGAGGATAGTGTTATTGGCGATAAGAAAATAAGTGAAGGATATATTAGCAAATTGAACATTACTGCATCATTATTTTTCTGACCTTCCTCAGTGAGACAATTAGCCTAAGAGAGGCCAGAGAAAGACACTGGTGAATTCTCAAATTAGACTGACCCTGCCTTGGGAAGTCAGAATACTATTATTGAAAATTTCATGTTACGTGCTGTGAATATGAGGTCCAGACTTTTACGTGGCCTCATGGTTTTCAGAAACTTAATCCAGTCATGAGCTGATCTCAGATAATTATGGGCAAAAAATGTAAAGTGACTTCTAAGTGCAATGTTTATTCATTTGCCACAAACATACTGTGAAGTAGGGAACGGGTCAATGATTTCTGACTGCTGTTTTCTTGAACTCATGACACCAGTGCTTAGTGTTTTTCTGCAGGCTGGCTGAAAGGTTCACAAATCCAATATCCCCAGGAGTTATTTCATTAGATTTCCAAACTTTAAAGCCCATCTGGAATGCCCTTGTTCCTTTACAGCTCTTATCGACTGACGTTGATTATGCCATCAGCAAACCTCACTAACTCAGCTTCTTCATTTAGATCATTAATGGTCAATAGAGGGCCTGAGATGGTTTACTATCAACTGTTTTGCATTCAGAGGACCTTTCATTCAGAGGACTTTCCTTTGTTTTTCACTGCCTGCTTAGGTTGGCTCTCTATAGGGAGAGGAGAAGAGAGTGAAATAAACAAATCCTGGATTCTTCCTACATCCTTCCTATGTGGACATGAGCCCTGGGATTGTCAGGGCTCCTCATATGAGCTGAACATGCAGAGTGCAAAGGAGGAAGCATCCAGGGTGTCTGGCTCCCAGTGCATGTATGTAGAAGCCAGAGGAGGCATGGCCAACATGCAGCACTGCCACAGTCGGCTGCAGTAGTTCTCCAGTGTCAGCTTTTTGGCTCAGGCCTGGCTGGATGCATCCCAATGTCATGGAAAGGCTTGAAAACTGCAGATTCCTGGGTCCCACCTCTAGAGATACTGATACAGTAGAACTGAAGTGGAGCTCAGGAATCTTTTTTTTTTTTTTTTCTCTTTAAAGCTACTCTGGTGGTTCTAATGCAAACTGAAGTTTGGGAACTGCTGTTCAGGGAAGCTTTCAGCATCTCTCCACTGCCTAAAAGTGGCAAGGGTGGGAGAGAGAAGGAAGATTATCTGTTGGCGCTGCCAGAACTACACAGCCATGTGGGTACTCTGAGCAGGTCAATCATTTGCTACTCCTCTAAACTAACTTAAAGCCCATCTGGAATGCCCTTCATTGGGCATTGCCCCCAAAACTGCCCCAAGAAAACAAATAAAAAATATTTTGTGTGTGTGCGAGAGACAGACTGTTGCATAAGGAGTGGCAGGATTCTTGGAAACCGTCTTTGTCGCCCTGAGGCTTCAGCTCTGGTCCTAGGCTCATAGCATCCACCCCCAGCCCTGGGAAACAAAAGCCCTCCAGTCACATGGACCCACTGTCCTGAGAAGAAATTTACTTGACCACTAGTTGTTATCAAAGCCTGCCTTTTGAGAGCCTCAGTATCACCCCATTTAATTCAGCACCTATATTTCTTAACCTACACAGCATTTTGCCTGCTAAATATAAGATATTTCCTTGCTATTATATTTGCACTGATGTTTTAGCTCCCAGAGATTTTTTTTTCACACCTTTTTGTTTGAAGACCCAGGCCGCTAACGGTTCTGCCTGTCCCTCAGTCCAGCTCTGGGTGTAACACACGACCCGAACACAGCTTCCAGGGGCTGCCTGCTCAGTTTCCGGGGGGATGATCCTGGGTGAAGGGAAACGTGCTCATTTCCTTTTTGCTCTTTGGGGACGGATGTACTACAAAGAAGTCAATTTCCTTATTTGTAAACAGTTAAAAAGACGACTCATTATATTTTGTGGAAAAGTGCCACAAGGAAAGGAACCCATGGATTATTCCAAAAAGAAAAAAAGATACCTAGATGAGCCTGGATTTGGCAAACACCTGTACTAAAAGTAGAGAACTAACCAGATATCTATGAATAAAAGAGGAAAAAGAGGCAGGAGCCAGTGAGAAGTTACCGTCATCTTCCTTTGGGTGAAGTAAGCAAGAGTTTAATGACGGCACCTCCAGCTGGAGATCTGATGAGATCGTGGTCACCTGGGCAGGTGTGCAGGTGACCCTTTTCTGCCCACCTGTGAGGTTCCTCATGCGCTGCAGGCAAAGGCTTGCTTTGGGGAAAGAATGCACAAAGCTGATCCCTGAGGACGTGAGTCATGGAGAGGATTCTGAGGCTCGAGCCAGAAGCCACCCACCTTTGGGTTTCAGATGTGGGCCCGTGGAAGGGCCATCAAGATCTGGGTGCAAGAGAGGAGCTGTGAGCGGCTGGGATGGCCGAGTGGGCTCTAGTGTCTTTTCGTGGCGCCCTTATGGAACTTCTGATCCCAGACGTGGAAAATTTGCAGAACTGCACGGGACCCCATGAGTGACGTCACCTGGAGGAATTCGAGTAAAAAAATCACACTGACAGAAGAGTTGACCTGAGTCATTATTTTGGCTACTTTTGTCTTTCTAAAAGTTATACTTACATTGGTTCATAGGCAATTTAAAAAAATCCTAAGAAGTTGTGGGGGGAGGCGGGATAAACAGGCAAAGCACAGAGGATTTTAGGGCAGTGAGACTATTCTGTATGATACTGTAATAGTGGGTACATGACATTATACATTTGTCCAAACTCATAGAATGCACGACACCAAGAGTGAATGCTAATGTAAACCACGGACTTCAGGGGATAATGACATGATGACGTAGGTTCATCTGTCGTAATAAACGTCCCACCCTGGCGGGTGATGTTGATAGTGGAGGGAGCTATGCATGTGTGTGGGCAGGGGTTACATAGGAAATCTCTGTTCTTTTCACTTAATTTTTTTATGAACCTAAAATTGTTTTTAAAACATAACATCTATTTTATAATGCCCTAACAGAGTCTTTTAACAAATTTATTTGCGTTAACAGTTTCTGAAAAAAGGTCAGACAGCACCCCTATGGGATCCCAGGCAACCTGGACCCTTAACAGCTCCCTTCCCATCTCTGATAGAGACCTCAGGGTGCCTATCAGGTTCAGATATTTAGGAACTCAGGAGAATTTCTCACTCGTCCAGTCCTGTGACTCAAGTCTCCCTGAGGCCTGGTGTCCCAGTTCTCAGTGTCCATCCTGCTTCCTCATACCTGGCTGCTTCTCTGCAAAGCGCCACGAGGTTGACTCTTCAGATGGCCTGGGTCTGCTTTCCCACTCAGCTTGCTTGTAAGCCCAGGCCCCAGAGCATCCAGCTCATAAGCAGCATATTAATTCTAATACGGGCATTTAAGTTTACCGCTTCTAGATAGATTCAATAATTTTAATTTCTGGTCTTTGCTCTCGATCAAACGATAGCATTAATCTATAATTATCTTTCCACTTGAGACGTCCGCATCCATTTGCCCCATCTAACTGCTGACGTTTGTCCTTGGCAAGATGACTAGGGCAAGCCAGCTTGGGAATGAGTCCTGTAAACCATCCAGACAAGATCCAGATCGTGCCTAGAGAACCAAAAGCCTTCCAGGTTGGGATTTAGCCTCGAAAATACCTGATGCGGAATCCCATCTGATCTGTGTGATATTGACCAGAGACGGAGCTTGCTGTCTGCTCCACTGACCTCTTTTTGCTTCAGGGCAGGTTGTGGAGTTGCCTGAGATACTCGGGGCTAATTAGAAGTGCCACCTTAGAGCTACTCAGTCCTGGAGGACAAGAAGTGACACCAACACGTTTAAGCCAAGTTTTTGTTTGTTTGTTTGTTTTAATAACAGAAGAAGTCTAGCATCCTTTGTTAAGTGCCCCAGTAGTGAAGTAAGTAATCCCAACAAATGCAACAAACAGAACGTAAGAGAGAGATGATCAGTAAGTAGTGCTAACACTGGTGTCTGTGAATTTGCTGCATTTTCTTTGTTATCCCCGTTCAGACACATGAAAATATTTGCAGCAATTTTATGCGGAACAAAAAGCAAGCGCTCAATCAGGCTAAGTGCCTCTGATGAGAGCACACCATTATTTTCATTCTCCATTTTTAATTAGGATGCACCAGAAAATTACAGGTTGGTTACTCTTCTCACAACCTTAACAAATGCAGAGGAGCAGAGCTGCTTCCCGGGTTAATGCTAAAAGTTCTCAATGCCATTTGTTAAATACAGTTCTTAAGCCCAGGGAAAGCCTCAATGATAGGCAATGCCGATGTCAACAGATCATTTAGGAAAGTTAGTGTTTAGTGGAAGCTATCTCATAGGTATACACGGTTTGCTATTTGGAAGAAGAAACTCTTCCTGGTAACAGAATTATGCCCAGTATTAGAATTTGATTTTTAACATTAATGGAAGCAATTCAGAGAGCAAATATGTCCAATATACATGAATGTTTTAAACCAGGACTTGGAGATCCTCTAGTTCAACCATTGTATTGGACAAAGAAAGAAGTCTCAGGATAGTTGAATGGGGTAGCTCCAAGTTATAGAGCAGAAAATAACCACAAAATAGCACCTAATGCTTTATTAAATTTTATAGTTTAAAAACACTTTCCAGTATACCATTCCTACTGTGCAAACTGAGGCTCACAGAATTTGATCGACTTGTCCCGGTCACTTACCCCCTTCATCTCTCAGTCCCTTTGTTCCATGTCCAGCTAGTATGTCTTGTGAACTCAAATATTCATGGTAATTCTTGGGACGTATTTAAAAGCCCCTTAAAGAGACGTAAATCCAATGATCTTAGTATTTTTTCTCTTGGGACACTTTTCTGAAATTAAAACGCTGAACCCTCCAAAGTTTCTTTGTTCTGTATATATAAGCAAGTGATTTGTTTTGTAGGTTGTCAGTAGAGAATGGGGCAGTAGGTTTGATACAGCCATGCTGATGCCCAAGCTGGTATCAGCAAGAAAGGTGTGGGCGATTCTCATTGCACCCTGATGGTTCCAACATTAGACTTTAAAAGTAAGGTAGGAATATGTCTAATTGGTTAATGTTATCGATTTGGCTCATTTGTACATACATCGACAGTATTTCCTTTAAAAAGTGCCAACTGAACTACACGGGAATATTGTCCCCAAAGGGCCAGTCTGGATATGAAAACACCAGAACAGTCTGTCTAAAAGGCCCTAAAGACTCTGAATAAAGGCAGAAAAATCCCTATCAGATGCCTTTTGCATCATCTTACTGGGATGACTGCAGACAGCTTTTGACCAAAGAGGAATGGACCACACGTTGTTTAATGGCGTCATCTGCAACTGTGATTCCTCCCCACAACTAACGTGGAGCAAACAATAAATATTGCCTCTGATTGACTTCACCTAGGTATTGAATTCCATAGATTCTGCACAGCCATGCTTACTGTTCCTCTCATCTCCCTCATCACATCCTCTTTCCGTCCCCTGTGAATTCCATTGATCACCTCGATCCAGCCTCTTCCCTTCCATCCATTGTCTATGCTACGTATTGTTTTCTTAATACCCTTTTGCTTATATGTAATTCTTACAGTTTTTTTGTCTTCCTCATTAAATTATAAACAATTGGATCACGGAGACTCCTTTTTAAGTCCAGCAAGTACCCAGAATACAGTAACGTGCTTTGAGTATTAAATTTTGACTGACTTTTCTTCCCAGCTCTGTGAGTTCTGTACTGTTGGATTTTATTTTTGTGCCCAGAAAAAAAAAAAAATTAAGGCAAGTTAAATATGTTTATTTAACCACTTCCAATAGTTATTTAAAATCCAGCCTCTTCTAATTTTATTCTTAACTACCATAATTGGGATTTGTCTAGACATAATGTAGAGTCTCAGTGAGCTACCATGGTATTAGATTACTCATTCGCTACGCCTTCAGACCAGTAATTAACATTTCACCTGTCTCTAATTGCGCAAGTGTCGTAGATGAAACGAAAACAAAGTGAAAGGCTGGCTTTAATGATACGCCATGCCAGTTGTCATAATAGAAATGTTGTGACTTCGGTAACTGAGGCTCCAGAATTTAATTGACAAAAGAAGAATAGTACTTCCTTTGTTAGATGGTAATTTTGATTGATAGATCAACCAGCGATTTAAAACAGCTGATTACTATCCAACATGTGTCTTCTCCCCAAATCAGCTGAAATTAAGTTGTTCTGCTTATTATGATGATCCAAACAACTCTGTGAGTAAACAATTCCCCCCTTAAATCGTGACCATGTCATTCCAGGAGGTGAATTTCCACTGGTTGGATTGTTTCTTTGGATGAACTAAATGAGACCTGGATGTCCCAGGGTCCTCGCCATATACAAATAAGGAGTTTACACTCATTAAGTCATTATCTAGCCTAACGATTAAACCCGATGAAATCATACTGAACCATTCGCTCTACGGGAAGTATGTCACCTATTTTAGGCCAGAAAGAAACGATTTTGCAAATGACCTTTTCCAGTGTGACAAGCAGTGCCTATGGAGCCAGGAAGAAGCCAAAAGAAGGCGTCTTGTTCTCTACAGTGGATAATTTTTCCGCCTCTCCTACACAGACCCAGATATAGTAGGACGACAAGCAAAATATTCAAGTTCTTTCTTTAGCTTTAGGAATAACAGATTTATTAGTTTAGGTTTCATAGGTTAAGATAAAAACCGGCATCTGCAAGCATGTTGACAACGTACATGATGGGTTTGTTCGAATAAAAAGAATTGAAAAGGGATAATGCAAAGCTTGGGACATAACCACAAACAAACAAATAAGAAATAAATGCTGAGGTCCTGAGCAAGGGAGATATGTTTTAAGGATACAGAAATGAAAAATAGTTTAGAGGCTTAAACTGCCAATAAGTTCGATAGGATTCCACAAAAGCTATTGTCACCAAAAGGGCTAATGCAATCTGAATCCACTGCTCAGGAGGAGAAAAGTATTTAAAAGGAGTTATGTCATAAACCTGCACTATTAATCAATGATGAGTCTGTATCTGGAATTTTGTGTTTGCTTCTATGAATCACATTTTAAAATGTATAAAAATATATTATGCCGGTCTCTGGAGAATATTAGAGTAGAATATAAAAATACTCCAAAAGCAAATGAGATAACCCATCACTCCACCAACCAAAAATAACCCCTGGCTGGTAGAATTCTGTGACCAAAACTATCTCCCCTTACAGTTTTAGTTTAAAGGCGCTGTCCCATTGTCTCCAAGCAGGCACTGCTGCTGAGGAGACCTCTTTCAGAGGTTACATTTATTTTGTTTAAATTTTCTCTTTTTCTGGAAACTTTAAGGATATTTTCTTTACTGTTGGTGTACTAAAATTTCACATGGATGTGTCTAACTCTGGTGTTATCTCATTTGTCCTATTCAACACTCAGTGGAAACTTTTAAATGGAAGAATCTTGTCTTCCATTAGCTGTAAAAATGTTCTTGCACTGGCTCTTTTCTAGTTTCTCTGGCTGTATTTTCTCTTCTCTTTGGGTGGAACTTTTACTTGTCATATGTTGGAATGGATGCGTTGATTTTAATGTCTCTAATATTTTAGCTCATACTTTCCTGTTACTATTACTTTTTTTATTGTTGCCATATATTTTCCTCTTTTTTACACACATACACACATATTAATTTCTGAGGGACTTTTTTTGGTCTCTTTATCTTGTTCATGTTATCTTCTTCTTGTTTTATGCATGTGTCATCTTCTCAAATCTCTCTGAATATAATAGCTGTACATTATCGTCTGTTTCTTGAATATTATGTTTTTTTCTGGGGCAGTTTTTCCATTGTGTTTTCTTCCCTTTTCTCTTTTTTTAAATGCTGCATTCTTCTTCAAGTGCTTAAAGATTTTGACTGGCCATTTATATTTAAGGACGAGGAAACAGAGGGGCTGCCTGAGAGGTGTGTCTGCGTCCGTGGACTGCACTTGTTCATCGTGTTTTGGTTTGATGTGAGCAGATCTTGAGCTCATTGTCAGGCTAGGGGCCTCTTCTCAGCGCCAAATGATGCAGGCTTTACCCTCGTCTGCCAACACCTATGTCCTAATTCCTCCCAGATGTTAGTTCTGCTTCCTCAGAGAAAAACTCTGCAACTTTCCACTCAGCTTTAAAGGTTAGTTGTATGATAGAGCACAAGAGCACAAGGAAGAAAGATGTGGGGAAATCAATAGATGTTCAGTAAATATCTACTTTTCTGCCTCACTTTCCAGTCCTGCCTAAAAACTGTCCCTGGGGTTCTGCCAGGCTCCCTCCTCTGCTGTCGCCCTGTCAGTGTATTATACATGCTGCGACTTCCTCCTCTCTGATTTATCAGAAAACATTTTGCCGTGCATTGTCTATCTTCTGGTGTGATAGTCAGCTTTATGTGTCAATTTGGCTTGGCTACGCTTCCCAGTTATTCAATCAAACACTAATAGAGCAGTTGCTTCTGAAGGCGTTTGTAGATGAGATTTAAAATCCCCAATCAGCTGACTTTAAATAAGGCAGATTATCCCAGATAATCTGGGTGGTCCCAATTCAATTAGTTGAAAGGCCTATGGCAAAGCTGGGGCTTCTTTGAGAAAGAAGGTATTCCACCTGTTGACAGCGGCTCAGCCCCTACTTGAGAGTTCCATCCGCCCTTCCTGGCAGCCTGGCCTGTGGATTTTGCAGCTACCTAGTGAGCCTGGACAGTCATGTAAGCCAATTCCTTGCACTAAAGCTCTTAATACATACTTCCTACTGTTTCTCTGTTTGGACCCTGACGGATACATTTAGAAATTTGTTAAGCTCTTCCAACCATTCAGAGACTCCTCCCTACTGTATAGTTCTGCTGTTACGGATTTATATTTTAATAAATTATTATGAAGAAGGTATGAACATATATTCTCAGTCTACCCCTTGGTGCCATTAACCCCTGAAGATTTAATTCACTCGTTAGTTTTGGATAATTCTGTTTTTCCAAGTTTTCATTATTATTTTTATTGGTGTTATTATTAATGTGTGTTCCATATCATGTGTAAGAACCTTGTACCTCTCAATATTTTTCTACACTAAGTTCCTATAATAGAAATTTCTGAATCAAAGAGTAAGCACATTTTAAAATCTTTTTGTTACATATTGCCGAATTGTCCTGCAGGAATTTTATGCCTATTTCCCTATCCCACCTGCAGCGTGTCAGAGTGACTACCAAACTTTCTGAGGGGCCAAGGAACTGGAAAACCTTCAAATGAGATTGTCCATTACAGAGGAGAGAATCAGAAGTTGTCTTATATTCAAATAGAACTAGGGATGATTGACCTAGAGAAGACTCCGACGGTACAGGAGAACCGTCAATATCTTGTCTCAAAGGAGTAAACTAGGATCAATGAGTAGAATCTAAAAAGAGAGAGTTTTTTTTTTTTCTGGGCAACATTAGAAAGAACATTAAATTAAAAAATTTAAAAATGATAATAATTAAAAAATAATTTTAAAAAGGACTACAATAGTACCCTTAGATGAAATGGGTTTTTCTCATCACCCACCCTGTTCAAGCACCTAGATGGATGCTAACAATCATCACATAGCTGGGACTTTGAACCAAAAGATTTTTAAGGATACTTTTAAGCTGGAGTTTCTAGGTCTGTGTTTCTGGGCAGATGCATGTGTGTTTGTGTGTGTGTGTGTGTGCGCGCGCGCGTGCGTGTGTGTGTGTGTGTGTGTGTGTGTGTGTCCCTTATTTTGATACATCAAGTTGGTTTTTTTTTCGTAAGATTTAATACTATGGACAGGGAAAGAAGAATGGCTGCCTGCAGAGGAGAGAAGGATATTACTGCTTAAACTCGGTTGCTTTTAGAATGTTAGGTCTGTAGGTTACAAACCGTTGCTGAGAACAGCATGAATTTGAGGGTCAAATCGGGGCCTGTGTTACCTTAATTTAAAGAGGAGTCTCTGTGACAGGGCTAGAGCCAATTTCCAAATGAAAGACGTTTAGAGATTGAGAACGTGAATATGAAAGCAGCCACTCTGGCTTCAACCTTCCTGAGGGATGGTCTCACACTAGCTCTGCCTAATTCCCCCCAAATTGTGTTTAGAGCCAATCATCATTTTACCATGAGACTAAATGGCTGAAACGATTTGGATTATGCAGTAACTCCAATACAACTCTAAAGAATCTAGCTAAATTTTTTAAAATGGCATAAGAAAGTCACATATATCTGACATTAGAGAAGGTTGTTCTATATTCAATAATGAGGATGGGATCTGTTTTCATAATTTTATTTATTTATTTTTATTTTTTGGCCGCGCTGTGTGGCTTGTGGGATCTTAGTTCCTCAACCAGGGATCGAACCCGGGCCCCCAGCAGTGAAAGAAAGTGTGGAGTCCTAACCACTGGGCCACCAAGGAATTCCCCATATTTTTATTAAAAACAGGTGAAACAGGACAATAAGCGGTAGAGAAAGTAGCCTTACCTGCATAAAAGCAGATAATAGATGAAGGGTGAATTCCATCTTAGAGAACTAAAACGAAATTGTAAATTGCGACTGTAGATGGACATCCACCTTTGGGAGTCACTGCAACTGAGTATGAAGCTTAATTTTTCCAATGGGGATTATCATTTGGCCACAAATGCCCTTTTCAAGCAAAAATTCCAAGATGAGCTTGGTAAAATATAGACCAGACCATATTCTTCAAATAGCACATTAAAAAATGCACCAAACAACAACATATTTTCTCTTACACAGTGATTTTTGAGAATAGTAATTGGATTTGTATAATTCTGAATACAAGATATAGATAAATAAAACACAAAAGAATTAACAGGAGACCAAAATTAGTAAATAAGCAAACGGAAAACTATACATTTTTGTTTACTAATTTGACCAATAATAACTATGCCAGAAAAAGAAAAGATGTGAAAAATGAACATCTGTTATTCCATGAAACATTATTAATATTCATATAGAAATAGATGCTGCTGAGCCGTTCAGTATGGAATCTTAATGCAGTTTAATTATTTTCATCTTCAGGATTTGTACAAGCTCCCTGAAAGCAATCTGTGATTAAAGTTCCCAACAGATTCGGGAATCTGTAGCTGCCTTATAGTATCAAGTGTCCTTGAATATACTATGAAATCAGTGAGGCCCCCAAGGCTACATAATTCTGAAGAAATATGATTTCCCAGAAATATCTGTTGTTTGAATGAATCTGAAAATTTCAATCTGAGCTGATTCCTGAATGAGCAATTTTCATTGTTCTAAGTATTAGTCTTTCTCTGACTCACAGTAAACATGATTTAGTTCAGTTAGGGCAGTTGTAGTAAAAGGACACTGTATTTAGGCTTGGGCTCAAGTTTGAATGCCATTTCTCTCAAGTGCAAATTGACCTTGAACATACATTGTTTAACTTCTGCCACTGCTTTTTCTTCTGTAGAGTTGGAATATTAATATGTACCTAATGGTGATTAATTGGGGTAAGAGTTAAATGAGACGAAATAGTGCCTTGATTAAGAATTAGTTAAGAGTTCATTTCTTTAGGGCACACATCCACCAAATTTGCTATTTTTCTTTAAACTCTTCTCTCTGCTGAGTTAGTGTTCAGGTTGTTTTAATGATATAGGATGAGGAAAAAGAAAAAGAAAAGAAAAGAGAAAAGAACTTTTAAAAAAGCATAAAAAAAAAAGAAAGATAAAAGGAAAGAGAAAGAAAAACTCAGCAGAGTTACCTGAGCTGGCTGTCAAACTTTCAAAAGACCAAATTTGCCATCCTACAAAGTCAAAAACTTAAACTATAATATGTTTATTTAAATTCCAACGAATTGTTCCTTTCTTCAGTTCTTTCTATATGACTACCAGTAGTGAGAAAAGATACAACGGGCTTCTTTCATTGGCCAACAAGTTGAGAGATTATGAAGATCAAATGAGCCAGGAGAGGGGCATAGGGAAGCTGGCTACAGGTCTTAGATTTAACAGCCCACTTTAAATCCCTTATCTTCAGTAGCTGTCACCAGCACAATCATTTACACATGGCCCTCTGACAACGTATCAATCATGAGACAGCTGCAAATTAAATATTTTGGCTGAAAACACCCCCTCCTTATGTCAGGACACATTAATTTGAAATAAACATTTTGCTGAGATGTGAAATGAAGCAGATCCATTAAAGGCGACTAGTCACGTGTTTTGATTTATTACTTTCTGATGTAGGATCTGCTGTTGTGCAGACACAGTAACCGTTGACCAACGTGATGGACTTTCCATGGGACAGGAAGGGAACTGCAAATTACGGGAGGTGTGCTGCATGCCAAGGACAGTGTTAGACACTTTATTTTCCTATTTCCCGATAATAATCTATTAGGTAGGCACTTATTCCCAATTTAGGAGTTGAAACATTTGAAACCTATCACAGCTGAACAGTGACAATAAGAAGAATAAAAGCCTTATTCAGATTTTTTTTCTTATATCTCTTGTGGGCATTCATTTCACAAGGTATAAGACCTTCCCATGTGTTCTGAATGGATTTTCTTGTTTCCCTATCCCTGAGAGTTTCCATGCAGAGTAATGGTCTCTGCACAGAGGCACTTTGAAAGTGATCCAAACATGCATTTCCACAATTTCAGAAGTCCTTGACAGTGCTTGAAGGGTAATCTCTATCCAGGTAAACGGAGGTAAAGGTTACCAGATGCCAAAGCCAAGAGTACTTCTTCGTCACTCCCTCCTGGCCTGGGAGATGACTTTCATTTCAGTTGATGCACGAAGGTCCCCGGGCGCACACTAGAGAAGTCTGTGTTGTATTTATAAGATATCCCACTTTCTGGTTTCAAATACCAAGTCGGAAGGGAGCCATGCATTAGTGTCTAGAAAAGCTTTTGTTATGAAAACTCAAAATACCAATCTATCAAACAAAGATGACTTGATTGCATTTTGAATAGTAAACCATACACAGTGTACTGGCTGCATATAAATTATAACCTAAGTAATGAAACTAAATGCTCTAGTATTCTTGTACTTTAGCCCAATGCTTGGAGTTCGTCTATTCTTTGTTTCCAGTTTTTTTTAAGGCTAATTCTCTCCTTTGAATTTCTATTTCATTTAATTCAAAGGTTCATTCACGATTTTAAATCTAATATTTGAAAATGGGATGGTATGAACTTCCTTTGTAAGGACTGAGTCAAATATCTGAAATCTAGGATGCAACAAAGAGGTGATTTCTGTCCATAGTATCCATCACAGGTTTTCTTCACTGTAATTCAAAACATGAGCAATTAAAGGGCACCCAGGGCCTTTCTCAAAATGGTCCAATTTTCCCTGCTTATACCTTCTCCTCTGTGAATCTTTAACCTATCAGTTTATGATATGGCTAAATTATTAACATTGAAACAAAACCAAAACTGGAAGCTGCATATTATAATAAAGAAGAAGGTGTCTGTGGCCAGCATGATCTGAAGTTAATAATATATTTCTCGATAAACGTCTATTGACAAACACACTTGTGGATGCTAAATAAAGAAGAATAACCAAGGAAGCAGCCTTCTTTCTAGAAGGAAGGTGAACCAAAATTTGTACTGCATTTCTTTCATACTTACAAAGTAGGTGTATTTATATATTTATTTCTATATGTCAGTCAACCACACAATTACCAAAAAAACCCAAAAAACCAAAAAAAAAAAAAAAACCCTACAAACACAAATCCTGCTGACTAAGGAACAAATTAATTCATTTTGTTGGAGACCCTTTTACTAGGTATAAACTACAAAATCGTGCCTATTCTTACATCCCTGGCAATATAGCTGGGGATACGGGGCATACATGTAAATTACACCAGAATGTAGTTTAGAATAAAGCTAAATTTGCTACAGATCAGTATTTTAGGAACTTAGATGAGGGAAAGATATGGGAAATAAAGAAGAGCCTGGATTTTATTGCCCAACAAATTTCAATCTAATTTCCAGTTCCTCCACTTACTAGCTGCCAAAGACAGTAGTGATTCCTACCTTCCAGGGACCCCTCCGAGGACTGGGAGTGACAAGCATGTGAATGGTGCTGACTATGTACGCTCAGCAAACCCTTACAGATGCCGTTTTATTTAACCCTCAGAACAATTCTAAAGGGCTGTAGAAGGTTGTGTTTTGATTATCTCCATTTTACATAAGATAAAACTAGGACTCAGAGAAAGTAAATAACTTACCCAGTCAGACTCATGAATCGATATCCACTGCTCTACACTGTCTCATAACCAGCTTTCTTGCAGGGAGTACAAGGACCTCACACAGGTGGAGATTACTGGCATTCTCTAAACGGTGGCTCTTTGGACCAGGGTGAGAGGAAAGGCTTCAAGGACAGAATTTCAGCTGGACTTTGAAGCATAAGTAGGGTTCAAATAAGTAGGCAGCAATAGGAGGATGACTAAAATGGGGGGGTCTTGCTAATAAGGACCTACTGTAGAGCACAGGGAACTCTACTCAATACTCTGTAATGGGAAACAAATCTTAAAAAGAGTGGATATATGTACATACATAACTGATTCACTTTACTGTACAGCATAAACTAATACAACATTGTAAATCAACTATACTCCAATAAAAATTAATTTTAAAAATGGGGGGTCTTGGGTAAATAAGAATTGGCAAAGCATCCTTGGTAGGTCCTACACTGACCACCGTGGCTAGGCAAAAGATATATGCCAGAGACTAGTGGGGCCCTTTACATGGTGATGGACAACTCATTTAATGAAGATTATACATATATTTTATCACACTAAATAGGTCACTGCAGAAGAGAGTTCATAGACAACTGACAGATTCACAGGTTCAAGAAAAACTCATTAACAAAACCACACTTAAATTCCGAGGTTGTGAATTTGACAGCTGATAGGGTTAGAATAAACCTCTCTGTCAAGTGAGCATCTCTTCTCTATTACTCCTTCAGCCATATCCTTCAAGATCTGAAAAGGTGGGGCAGTAATTAAAAACAGAAGGAAGAAAATACCTTCGATCTACCATCCTTGGATCCGCACCAAACTAATCCTACCTCTTCATGCTACCAGCTGAAGGAAGTTACATCAATCACAAAGAACAAAATCCATTAAAAAATAAAAGCGAATTTTATTTGCACGTAAAAGAATAGCGTCCAGCTGAGCTCCGCAGCCTAGCTTAGTACCACCAGGGGGAGAACTGAAAGGTTTTGGTTGACAAAATTGGAGCCAGAGTCAATTCATTTCAGAGGTCTATTATCCAAATGACGCAAATGAGGACTAAGCCGGTGTTTGTCTCATTCATTGTTTCAGCCAATTTTTAATGAGAAATTGCACTGTGTCAGTCACTGTGACTCACCAGCTTTTTCTTCTTCATCCATTGCCCATCCCCCTAAAAAGACCCTGGGCCTCAATCCTTCCCAGCTTTCCTAACCTTTTACTACTCTGTTTCCAGGGCCACCAATCAACAAGCCTGCCCTCGTCCAGGATAATATTTAGACCCATCCAGCCCATTGTGGGAACTCCCTCTTGGATTGACACACACACTACAAGATCATTTTAGAGATAGAAAGTGTTTCACATTTTTCAGAGATTGGCTGATATGTGAGTTGGAAATATATAATCATTTCTGCCCTTCATTTCCTGCAAATCTAAAATACCAAAGTGAGCTCAACTGTGAGCATGTTTAGAGACATTCTACATATTGTAGTCATTCTTAAAATTCACCCTGTCTAGATGTGTTACAAACATAAGTTGCCTAAATTCAAAGTAATTGACTTTCAGCCAACTGTGACCACATCGAAAAAAAGAACACGCTGTGTGTTACACCACGAAAACCCACCCCAGACTCAGAACTTTCCACCCCAAAGGAAACTTTTAATAGTCTGCCTTGAAATCACACACATATTCTACAGTGAATAAAAATAATGTGTTCACTGGGGGTGGAGCGTGTAAATTTGTCTCACTGCACAGATTATTTTTTAACAGAATTATTTTGTCTATTCGTTATAATGAAAATAGTCACAAAAGGAACATTTTACCGTCATGTTTGTAAAAAAAGAAAAAAGATAAATAAAGCCTCTTCTGGCTGTTTCAGAATAAATTTGGTATTTACTCCATGTTTCTTTAACGAAAAGGAGAAAAGAGCCCGGAGGACAGAAAGCAGTAAGCATGCATAAATTAAATTACACTTTTATCTCTGGTGAATATTAAATACCAAAACCCACATTTTAATATATCTGATTATCACATGCATTGGACTCCACAATGGGGAATAGTGTAAAAAGTACCTATAGACAATAGATACCAAATCAAATGTATCTATAACATATGGCTATGAATCCCATTCCTCAACACCAATTGTTATACACAGTCATCTTCTAAGTTGGTTTCCACGACGGAAAAATTAAGTGCTGGAGCTATAATTTTACACAGGGACAATGGTTAGAGGACTGGAACAAACATATGGCATTTTAACTTTCCTCGACTGTACGCATGCTTGTTTTATCAAGGAGCCTTTTCTATTTTACTATTTAGTTGCACAGATCATGAGCTTCTTGATGGAAGGGGCTGTCTTGTACATTCAGTGTCTAAGGAATGGAAGTTATTAGATGTACTAAATTAAAACAACAACAAAGCAATAAAAATGACTATCAATCGTTCTCAGATGTGCCTAGACAACAGAAGATAGAACATTAAACCTGAATAGGTTCAGTTCCTTGTATTCGTTTGAAAACTACAATAACTCAAGACATTTTTTAGATGGCTTTGGTCTGAGCTGGATGTACTAACACCATTTCAGCACTATTTTCACAGGTAATAAACTATAATTATTAAAAGAGAAGAAATGCAGTGCTGTGGGCTAAACCACAATCTGGTCTTCACAGCAATAGAAATGCCTTTTCACTGTGACAGTTATTTTCTTGGCTCGAAAGGTCATCATTTGCTGGAATAAATAGGCGAAAAGGAAGGTTTTCAAGCTGTGTTTGTAAGGAAAATGAGACCCCAAATTGGAGGAGACGTGTATGGTAATGAGAAAGTGTGATGATGAGTTGTGTATAACTGCAGGCAAACACTTTCCTCCTTGTATGAAAATTTAATGATGGGTTACTTTTCCAATGGGAAAGTAATAACTTAGGTGAGTAACGTTGTACACTCCAAAAATTAAATTATTTTCAGTTTTAAAATATAACCCCAATGCCATATACCTGCAACTTTGTCTGCTACTGTCATTAACCGAGAATCTAAAATGAACGTCTCATTCTCTGAATTCCCTCTAGATTTGGCGGGGAGTTAGGTAACATGACATGGATCACGTCTCTCAGCTCCTTGGAAGTTCTGGGAAATTACTCTGGGCAAATGAGTGAAAACAGGAATGAAATGCAGTAGTTGCCATCTTTCCCATGGTGTGTCTGTGTTTAAGAGGTGGTATTTTATCTACTTGGGGTATAATTCTACTTCTTTTCCCTTCGAACCCCATCATGGAGCAGGCACACTATAGGATGGGAAGGGGACAAAATTCACCCATGGCACGCACCTACGGAGTGGAAGATTTCAACTGCATAATAATACCTCAAATATTGCTGACGTTCAGCATACGTTGATTGAATTAGTGAATGACCGCCACGTTTATTCTCTACGCAGTATCTAACGCAAATACTATGTGCTGGTTGTATGGAACTCACTACATAAAACGATTAGAAACATACATTTGTGACTATGTAAACGTGCGTAAAGATACAAAATACAATATGGCCTTTGCTCTTCCACAGATATTTAAGAATTGACATTCTTTCCACAACCACAAGCATCTGTCCTATTTCCATCTCTTTTATGACCAAAAAAAAAAAAAAAAAGCCCCAAAAGAATGAGGTAATGAGAAGTAAACTATCCACATATAAAGCCTATTGACCTAAGTAAGATAATCAATTTCTGGTCTACTTAGTGCCAAAGTGATTGGTTTGACCTGTATTATCTTTTCATTGGATTGTTTTGGAATCACAGCAGAGAGAATAATGGTTAAATGATATTTCTCTATTAAAAATAGAAGACTGTCAGATTAAGAGAACCAGTCCCCTGCCAAATAGATCGATTCCGTGTGCTGTGTGCTGAATTCTCATTTTATGTATTGGTCAGTCTTTTTCACCCATATGTTTCTGTTGAAAGCTAAAGAACCCAATAAAAAATGCTGTATACGTGTGTTTTCGTTGCATATGTGCATAATACACACACATATATGTACATATATATACACACATATATATACACACACATATATGTACATATATATACACACATATATACGTACACACACAGAGCATTTGTCTACTGTAACTGTCCTGGTAAGCAGCTCCTAAATGCGCCTAGTAACTTCTTGCTTGGCTGGGTCTTCTGCTAGCATCCTTCCTGTCATGTGCCACTGTGGAGTGCATTGTAATTAGCTGTACATTTCATGTCATGGAGCTGCACTGTCAAGAGATAACAGGTTAGAGCTGTCAGTTCAAGCATCAGGAGTATGAAAGGATATTAAGTGCAGAGATGACAACACAATGCGAAGATTTCAAATCCAGGAGTCACTCAAAATTTAGGCCTCTATCGATCAACAGGCTACCTTTGCAAGAGAATTTATTTGTAGCATCAACTGGTCCTTTTCACGCCCCTCACCGATATGTGCATACTGAGAACTTTGATCTCTGGCTTGAGTTTTGAAGAAGCCTCTAAAATTATACTCACAAGTCTCGCAGTCCTATTTCCACTTATATTTCTGACTGCAAGTAAAAACTTCATTGCAAAAGTACTGGCTGCTATCAAATGTTAACAGCAACAGTTAATTCAACTACTTAAGATAGCTCAAAAATTAGAAATCCATTGGTCCTGCACATGGTGTCTCTGGATATACAGAAATGCAGTTTAAAACAGACCACCTTTTGGAGCATCCATGTAGAAACAAACAAAAAGGTACCTTAAGGGAAAAAAAACTACAAAAGAGAGATGAAGAGAAAAGATAATTATTTTACCCAGGTTCCTAGAAATTTTATATCATAGAAAATACAGAACTTTTTACTCTGAGCAAAATAGTTTATAGTTATTGGGACAACAAATGTATGTGTGAGTTCAGTGTTTAACCTGTGCTACCCAGACCTATTGTCTCCAAAACCACACCTGCTTAACTATTTCTAGGTAAGTAAATATTAACGGCCTTGTAGAAAGTGACTTAGCTCTCTGCTTAACGTTTCAGATTCCCCAGTGTACAAAGATTGTTTCAATTAGAGAGGTATGCAGAGTAATGTGTCAGAGAAATGCCTACTTCTGTTAAAAACAAACACTAGGGGCTTCCCTTCCCTGGTGGCGCAGTGGTAGGGGGTCTGCCTGCCGATGCGGGGGACGCAGGTTCGTGCTCTGGTCCGGGAGGATCCCACATGCCGCGGAGCGGCTGGAGGGGCCGCGGCAGTGGGAGGCCCGCGTACCGCAAAACAAACAAACAAACAAAAAAAGCACTAGGTTTCGAATCCATCCACCCACATTTCAGTTGTTTACAGAGTCTGTGTGGTTGGTAATTCTTACACTACAAAGTTTTTATAAACTGAAGATAGCACTAAGTGTGTTCTGTTATGCTAAACGACTTGGGAATTGTTTACATCTTGTTATTATTATTACTGAAGATTTTTCCCCTACAGAAAAATGCTGACTCTTTCTTATGCAAGCAAATAATAGTCCAGTAACACCAACAGAAACGACACATATGATACGAGGGTATTTCCCCCAAACTGAAGACTGTTTAACAACAGTGCAATGACTTAGCCAAATAAACCAAAACCTATTAGTACGAATGGCTACCGATCTTTTTTCCGCAGTGCTTTGGCTAGCACTTACTTCGAACAAAGTGATGACAATAAAGGAATTATGAACATATTAAGCCAATGATGGAATATCTGCTAGGATTCATGCTCCTACAACGTCTTAATGAACATGCAATAAAAAGGAGAGTGCTTTAGGCAACTGTCTCCATCAGTAAAAATTCTGCTAAGGTACACCAAGGTTTAATTAAAACATCAAAATGTGCGGGAGAAACAATTTGACAGATAAATGTGAATATCATGGCATTGTCACTGAGCTTTTCTAATGAGATTAGATTCTTCTTTAATTGACATTTCCGACTGAGGCACAGATAAAACAGATTTAATGGGAGCAGTTATATATATAGCTGGACTCTAGCTGGATGAGCAAGTGTTTGACATTTAAATACTGTAAACGATAGGCTCCCCTCACTAACAACACACTGTCAACATTAAGAAGGATAAAGAGGTATGTTAGATACATAAGGCAGAGAGAATAGCACAAGTGATGCAGATAAACCTATGATGACACCGTTACATCAAACAAACTTGCACGAAATCAATTTCATTCCGCGCATGTAGGGTCTTCTGTAAGAAGTGAAAAAGCCTCGCAAAGAATCACTAAAAGTAATTTAATTTTGTGTTTATAAAAAGGAACGGGAGGATATAAAGTTTCTTCTGAAAGTGTATCAAGGATTTTTTTTTTAAAAGAATGCTAATCAGGTGCTTTTCTGGAATTGTTTTCATTTAATACGAACAAAAGACATGGGCAAAATCCATCAACTAATGCAAGGTTGCATCATGATCAAGACAAAAGAAATAAACCCATCATTTATTTAAAAATATCAATACAAGAGCTCCTTCCTTTATTGGCCTTTAACCAGCGTTCCACCATGAATGCACCTGAAGTACTTTAGCTTAATGAAGGAAATGTGCTCTTATGAGGTCTCTTTTGTATCAGGCCTAGCATCCAAGTACTGCAGCTCCAGAATCTATGTGTGATCCACTACACTCAGTTCTCCAAGAGTCACTGGTGGCCTCTGGAGTCAAAGTCATTCTCCTCCATTTGCCCAATTTCTAGCTGGAGTTCCTCTGATAACTCAGCAGGCATCAAAGCATCACTGTGTTTCTACAAATCCTTAACCACAACTACACAAGAACAAGTGATAGACTGACCATAGAAGACGAATAAAACATTCAGCCACAGGACGCAAGGCTTTCCTAAGCATAGTGAATAGAAAGAGAATATAAATGATATGAAGGCTGTAAAAAAGTTATTATGCCACCTAAATATTTATGCACAAGTACAATTTCAGTGAGCTTAATACGTATCTGTGAATATGAAGAGGTCATATATTCAGGTATAACGACGTAAATGTTTGCATATGGACAGGTATCCTTAACATCCAGGCTAAGCCTTGTGTATTACTTAATGTTCTTGGAGAGGAATAATAATAATTACGTTTATACATTTTAGTTTTTTAGTTCCCCAAATATTTATGAAGCACACACTATGGTCTAGACACACAGATGAACAATACATGTCATTGGTCTCCAGAAGTTCAGTCTATGGAATAGATAAGAATATACCCAAACAAATATAATAAACAGACCCTTGGTTTTGCTCGGGTAGTCAGCACAGGCTCTGTGGAGGTGGGGGAGGATGCCAGATGGAACCCTGTACTAATGGATGAGGAGGTATTTTTCACACAAAAGGAGATTTCTCGATGAGGCGTGAGAACAAGGATTATTCAACAAAAGGCCACAAGTTAGCAAGCCTAGACTGAGACAGTGTTTAAAAAGTGGGCTACACAGAATCTCTTGGTGCAGGAGGAAAGGAAGAGGGGAGCACATGGAAGAATGAGTGTTGGGGGCTCTTGACCTCGACCCACAGATCAAATAAAGCAGTCTCGTTTCATTCATTTTTCATATCATGCTTGAAATTGGATTTCCTTTGAAGAAGTAGTCTGCTGCTAAGAAAATATAGTTGAAAATTAATTCATTAAAAGTACATGTCCACAGTGGAATGTACAGGGGGAATACTAAAAAGAATCTAGGTTAATGAAGCGCCTTGCATGAAGATCCAAGGGGTTTGGACTTTAATCTTGGACAATGAAGAAAATGAATGCTGTAATAGGGTTACTGATAGGATCAGTTTTGCTTTTTTTGGAAGGTAAGTGTAGCGGCAACAGGATGGAGAATAGTTCCTAGTGGGGGTAGAATTACAGAAGCTAAGAGACCGACCCATGAGAGTCTACAGCAAAGGAAACTGGGGTGGAGAAAAGGTATTGTCAAGCATTGTGTAGATGAAAGAACAGTCTACACCAATATCCCAGATTTGACAAAGGTGACTGGTTGACAACAGGTGTCATAATTCCTTATTTCACAAAATATTCTTACCTTGGACAACATAAAACATACTTTTTGTGCCTAGTTTTATTTCAAATAGTCATACATCTAATCGATTCAAACAAAATGTATACAATCAAGTGTTATTATTCTTGCTGGGGCCAAAATTGTGGAGAACCCTATAAAGTGGAGCCCAGTATCCCAAGTAGGTGAAGGAGGCAACTACTTTTATGGCACATTTTGACGATTTTAGGGGAAAAAAATCTAATGATGGCAAGTAGTTTCCCCCCATTTTACAGATTTTAAACTGAGGCCCAGAAAACTTAAATGCCTTACCCAAAGTCATATAGCTAGTTAGTGGTGAAGCCAGCATTCCAAATCACAGTTACGTAGCTCCAAATTCATCACACACTCTCTCTACCTTCTCCCACCCTACATGTTCCCACCTCTTTGCTATTATTTTTTTATGATGCCTGGGATTCCAGTGATGACTTTTATGAAGTACGGAATCTTCTAGAAATTTACATATCCCTGGAGTGGGAAGAAAAATATGCCCAGGCCTGGAGGAGGGGACAGTTGAACCAAGATGATGGGTCAGCTCCTGGTGCAAGAGTCTTGTTGACAAGTTGGCCAAGACAGCCCATGCAGATATGACCAAGAGCTGTGGTCTAACCTCTCAGGAGGATGGTGGTGCTGGAACCTTCCTCAGCAGTGCTAGCATACTCTCTATACCTCTGTGGAAAGACATTTTACTGCCTCTACATAAAGGGAAGTGTCCTCTTCCCTGTTTCTCCAAACTGGTGTGCACTAAAGGGGTCTTATTTCATCACAGGGTAGGGGTCCTTAAGCGTTCCGCTGCCTGGCTTCTAATAGCATTTAGTCCAAACCCACTCTCCCTACCCTCTCACAAACCTTAAAAATGTGCAGGAGATTTTCCAGGTTACACTCATCCAAGTTGTAGGGCTCTAACGTGGTGCAATATCTCTTGGGTTCAAGGAGGGGTTGCTGACCCAATGTGGTGAAGAGATGACAAGATTCAGGGATGCCATCAAAAAGTGCAGAAATCACTCAGAGGTCAAGGGCTGTGTGGCAGCCTGCTTGGGTCAGTTGTCCTTCAGAAAGAGATGCTAAGATGGGCCTAGGGCCTTTCATAGATATTTTCCCCATCCATAAACACTGGCATCTCACAGGCAGCAAATCCATCCTGGAGGTCTGTGCTGGGATGGGCTCAGGGTGTCTTTCTTCACAACCCAGGGCTGTATTCTATTTCCCTTTCTTGTACTTCTTCCCCATGTTTTTACCACCTCTGCTTTCAAGCTAAGAATAGGGCCTTTGGGGTCTCAGGAACCCCATTTCTTATTATGCCCAAACTATCCCCATGAATTCTAATGCTCTCTAGGCCAGGACCTAGTCTCTTGGACCTTTAGATCCCGTTATTGGATCCCAGTAAATACCAGATCCTTAAATGTTTGATGAATGAATGTCTGACATCTACCTCAAAGAAAGAAATGGCAAAAAAACAATCTGCTGCATACAGCACGGTTGCCACAGTAACCAGTGGTTGACCTCCAGGAAAGAAGGGGTCTGTGGAGGCAGAAAACTAGGGGAGAGCAACATTTCAAGTGTGCTACTCACAGGAGAACAAAAAGAAATCACGCTACAGAGACTAGTGAGCTGCATAAGCTAAAGGATTAACTGCCTTTGGCTGTGTCTTGCAGCGACGGCTGGGACAGGCTGGGGTCTGAAGGTTCCAGTGGGCGTGGGTGGTAGGCGGGATGAAGAATGGGGGAGTAAATAAAGGTGCCCAAATATACACGTGTGAATGTGTCTGCGCAATTGTTTTACATTAAGCATTTGTGTGGTTGCTGGGGGGCAGGGTGATAAGGAGTCCCAGGTCCTATCTCCTGGGGTGAGGTAGGCAGAGATGCTGCTGTGGGCCTTGAACAAACCTGCTCAGAGCTTTTTAAGGAGATGCTCATGTTTCTCATCATTCATTGATTAATTAGTTCCCTAGTTCAGCCATCAGTCAACTTTTGACTCTTATGTTAAGATGCTGGAATGTGAGCATCTTGTAGATAATATTAAGATGCTCAGAACCCAGAGATAAGTGCTGGTCCTACCCAATAGTCTAATATGGGAACAGGTTGATATCTGAAGATGATGTTGCCTCGTGGAAGTGAAATAAGCACGGAGGAACCTGCCAGATGGATGAGGGTCCTGCATTAACTCCCTTTGTCCTAACAGGAGTGACTTCTTTGTCCTATGACCAGTTGAGAAAATACTTTTCCGATCTTCTCTGCACTCAGGGTGAATTTTGGGTTGACATTTTAATAAAATGTTTTATAAATAATAAAAGCACCCATTTGAAATTCTGCTTTCTTTGTTCCTTCTTCCTAATGCTGTGCAGGCTGTATGAATAGCTGAATTGATAAGAAAAATAAATAAATGACAAAGTGCATAGTGTGGTAATTAGTAGGTGCACAGTTAATGAGGTAAATCAGAATCTGAATCAAAAAGACTTGATTCAGAATTATTGTCAATTCTTCACATTGCTTTTGAGCTCGGAAGACCAATCTTGCTTTTATCTGGTTTTCAATATTAGCCAGAAAGCTATAATAATGTATTATAAATAGGAGTATTACCAAATATTGTAGTCCCAAGTCCTAAAAAATATTTCTCTACATTAAAGAACTCAGTATGAAACAATAAATAAATAAACGTTTTGACCAAGTACAATATTCACTTAAATTTGAAATGAGATTTATGTGAGTCTAGTATGACTCAAGTTGCCGAGGAGAGGAAAGAGATGTAATCAAATATTTACAACACAATGTCATAAGACGTATAAGAGAATTGAGTGCAAAGTGATATGGGCCCAGATTTGCTAATAATATCCCCAAAATAAATCTCTTTTAAAAAGAAATATAGCGTGGGGAATGAAAATGATATGTAACCTTCTCTTTCACTTTAATTTTTCTTGAACAACAACAAAATATGTTTGATACATATGCGCGTACACACACACACACACGCACACACACGTATATGCCTAAGTGAAATTTAAAATGCTGAGAAACACTCATGACCATCGTAGGAAGACCAGCCCACTCACGTCCTATTTAATAGAGAGGCTTTCAATCCATCTAGATGCCACAGCTGCTGGCAAAAGTAGGGGGAGACACAAAGCCAGCCACATGTAATCAACAGAAATCAGACTCATTCACCTCCCCTTTAAATGTAAAATTTCTCATTTTATATTTTATTTCATCTTTATTTATAGAGAACAGATATGCTATCATAATGCAAACCAACCCAAACAACCTGCTTTAATACAGAAAACTCTGACCCTCAAGACAAGAACATAGATAGATGTTCTTGTACTTTACCTCCATATAATGTAATTTAAGACTCAATTAATGTGATGAGCAATTTTTTCCTTTAATTTGAAAATTTATCCGAGCATCCATAAAGATGACCCATGCTCTACCTCAGAGATCTCCTGCACATATCACGATGCAGTATTTGACAGAAGGCAAATAGAAAGCCACCCGGTCTCTACTGACAATGACCATGACCCCTCTTCCATTTCTAGTTCACTTGGAGAGATTTTCTAACTAAAAATACCTGATGATCACCACCCCCAAGGAGAGGGTGCTGGAAGAACCAAAATAACTTTCTGAGGAACAAATCACAGCCATCTAAATTACTCCTCTGACAGAGTAATGGATCTTACAGATGAAAGGGGAACAGAAGGTGTCATTTATCTTGACTTCACAAGACTTGTCAAATTTTCTTGGTCTTTCCTGAAGAACACAATCATAAATAATTTAGAAAATTATGACTTAGACCTCAAAAACTTTGAGCTAGACAACTACAACCTGGGAATGGGGACTTTCAAAAACATAGTTGTCTGCATCTCTTAGGGGAGGAATGGGAAACACGAAGCATTTTATCAGGGAAATGTATTTAGCCTGGTACTACCTACAATTGACAGGAGGGACTCCTGTCTTGGATAATTCAACTTCATTTAATTCAGTAAGCATACATTTGTTTAATGGAGCTGTGATGAAGTTGAACATCGCACCGGGCATGTCAGTTATAGCGTCTGCACCTTAAGAGTTGGTTTCTGGTTCAAGCAGCTCTGCCCCCATAGACCCTGTTAAGAGTTGAATTCTGTCCCCCCAAAAGTTCAGAATTTGAATGCCTAACCCCCAGTAGCTAAGAATGTGACTATACTTTGGAGATAAGAGTCTTTAAAGAGGTAATTAAAGTATAATGAGTTGCACTCTAATCCAACATTACTGTTGTCCTTCTAGGAAATTAGAACACAGACACAAACAGAGGGGAGATGATGTGAAAACAAAAGGAGAAGATGGCCATCTACAAGCCAAGGAGAGAGGCCTGGAATAGATCCATTTCCTTATAGTTCTCTGAAGGAACTAACCTTACCAACACCTTGGTCTTAGATTTCTAGCCTCTACAATTGTGAGGAAATAAATTTCTGTCATTTAAGCCACCCAGTCTGTAGTACTTTATTACAGCAGCCCTAGCAAATTAATACAAAGGAAGACCTATACTCAGTGAGGAAGACTTATACTCTGTGAAATAACCCAAATGCCCTTTTTTTAGAATGAAATAAAAATGTATCCTTTAGTATTGGAAATTGAGTATAGAGAATATATATAATATTTATTTATAATAGCATATATATATATATATATATATATATATAAAATATAATGATGAATTATTCCCCCTCAAAATTAGAAAATACTGTTCTTGATTTTCTCAAATCTGGATTTAGCTTTAGATTTAGGAAGATCTAAATTTATAGAATTACATTTATACTTAAATTTTCAACTTATACCAGTGTGTGTGTATGTGTGTTGATCTTTTGTTTGCATTCTTGTCCAAGCACTGGCTTCCCAAAGATCAGGAGTGGAAACTGAACTCCTGCAGTAAAGGCATGCAAGCCTGAACTTCTCTCCATCTTACCTTGGAAGAAAGGCTGGGCATGGTGCAGCCAAAGCTGGAATAGATTACGTGGATGCTACATTTACTGTTATTTCGCACTAAGGTTAAACATGGTAAGCTGAATCCATGCATTTATATTTGCCTTCTCCTGAATCATGACTTTTTAAATTAAAAAAGAAAAAAAGGGCATAAATTCACAAGGATATTTCTCTCGAGAGTGGAAGAGGAGACAGAATCAAGTAAGAGGCATCAAGAAAAATGTGTAAAGCAGAGCTGAAATAGAAGTCTACAGTGCGTGGGGCTCGGGGAGGGATGGAGATGGAGGCTGGACCAAGAAGAAATGAACCAGTGAGCACTTCTGAACCCAGGCTCAGAAAACTGGAAGCCATGTGCTTCCAAGGCTCTCCCCCATCTTGAAGAAGGACTGTTTACTTCTGCTGAGGCGAAATCAGAGTGTGAACTCAGGAACAGTGAGTCCACTTGAGGACCGTGGAAGACAGGCCAAATGGAGGAACTCAGTGAAAGTCTGCTCATGAGTGGTGAGAAGCCTGGGTCCTTTCCCCACTCAGCTCCCACAATGCTAGCAGCCTGGCTCAACCCCCCCAGGAGGACGTTAGAGGGTTTCTCTCTAAGAAAAAGGACCACCTATATGCAAAAAAAGAGAGAGAAATTGACACTTGGAAGTCACCCAGCAAAAAAAGCTGACACACTTGGGGATCATCTTATAAAATTTTATTCCCTCACTATTAAGTATGAGCAAATATCCAGACATTTGAAAAAAATCTTCCCATGTGAAAGAGGGAGGTAAAAGCAGACCATTATTTTTAAGGCACTTGGAAGGAAAAGAGATGATACAAGAAGTTTAAAAAAAACAAATGAAAAAATTCTAAGGGATGAGAAAATATCGTGATCATGAAACAAGAATTGGATGCTATAAAAAGGAGGAACATGATACTAGATATTAAAATTTTAATATCAGACATGTAAAATATTAATAGGAGAATCAGAAGACACAAGTTGAAGAAATCTCTCAGGAACTGGAAGAAAAAGTTCAAGAAACAGAAAACACAAGAGAAAATATAAGTAAATCGGAGGATTCACCTAGAAGGACTTAGGAGTGTCAACAATTGACAAGTAGGGATTCTTGAAAAAAATAGGTAGGATATAGGAGAAATACATTCAAAGAATCAATAAAGAAAATATTCCTGTAATAAAGGACATGAGTTTCTAGATGAAACTGCCCACAAAGTGCCTACAAAGCAAAATAATTGACAAAAACTAACACCAAAACTCATCAGAAGTAAATTCCTGTTGTTTAAATCACCCAGTCTGTGGTTCTTCGTTATGGCAACTCTAACAGGCTAATACGCTTGGGAACTGCGTCATGTCACTTGTTCTATCAAGGGCATGAATGCAGGACACATCCTTGCAGCTAGGCAGAGATTCAGTTGAAGGGAATTGTCAGTCATCTTGGGAAGAAGGTAAATCCTGGTGCAGGCAACGAGCAGCCCTTGAAACACATAAGGGAGAAGAGACTTCTTCTGATTTGAGTTCTAAAGGATTTGGGAGACAGGGGAAATGATGGCATTCGGGCCTGGACTCTTACGTTCTGAAAACACTTGCAGTATTCCTAGTAACGAAGTGAGCTACCGGCCGTCAATCCATGTGGAAGCAGAAAAGGAGTTGACCCAGTAGAAATTCTCAGATTTGGAGAGAGGGGGTCCCTTCTTTTCAAAGTTACAAACTACTCTCTGCTGGTGTACTTTCATTTTCCCTAAGCATTCAGTAAACTGCTCCTGAAGTTCATAGCTGTTCTTGTTGCAAACAGAGATCTGCTCCCAGGTAAAGTAGGCCCAGCCGAGGGACAGTCAAAGAGTGGTCGACCCCCAAGGAAGACAGCTGTGCTCAGCAGAAAGCACTTATAAGATCTTTGGCTGCATAAACAACACGACATTTTCCATTTCTGTTAGCTGCTCTTTACCCACTTGGTACAACAGATTTTCAAGCATCAGTGGATTATTCAAAGGCTTGAGAAAATATTTGATTACCTGAAACAAAAATCTGATTCAAATATAGAAATAGAGCAGTTCAATATTTTATTTAATGAGCCAAATCTCTAAACCTCCTCCATCTGTACCCATATATGTGACTTCTACCCAGCAACCATAGACAGCTCTCCCTAGATGGATCTAGGATCAATACTCCACTTGTGTACTGGATACTATTCCCTGTCTGGAAGTTCCTTTCTCTCTAGGATCACCATTTCTCTCTTCTACGGAATTATTTCCACTAGTATACAGTCTTGTTGTAAGATCTCATTGCTTAAAAAAAAATGTACTCTTGATATCACTGTGCCCTCTGCTATCACCCAGTTCTCTGTTCCTCTTTATATTAAACTCCTGGAAAAAGATGTCTATATTCACTAATTTGGCTTTTCATCTACCATTCTCTTTTGAATTTACCTCAAATAGACCTTGTCCCTATTACACCGCTAAAAATGACTTTGCCAGGGTCAACAAGGACGTCTTTTTGCTCAGCCTCTAAGCAGCATTGAACACAGCTGGCGGCTCCCATGTTTTTAAAGCATTTTCTTTATTTGGTTTCCAGGACACCACATCCTCCCAATATTTTCTATTTCATCTCTGACCTCACTTCTTCTGAGTCTTCTTTGCTGGCTCATTCCCCTCTTTTCAGACCTCAAAATGCCAGAGTGCCCCAAGGGCTCAGTTCTTTCTATATTAACTTCACTTGCTACATTTACTCCTTAGTTGATCTCATACAATCCCATAGCTTTGAAAATAATCCCTAAAGTGATGGCTCTCAAATTTAAATCTCTAGCCTCAATTTGTCTTCCCAACCCCACATTGGTGTACTCTATGACACTTAAGGCTCAAATTTCTATCCCTCCTCCCAGCCCCACTCCACTCCCCTTATCTTAAGTTACTGCAGCACCACTGGCTGAGTCAATAGAACGGCTACGATGATAATTTCCTACTACTTTTGTCTTAAAATGAAAGGTCTTTATTATGTACCTCTCTTATTAGAGAATTTTTATATTTTTAAAATAATATCACTTTCAGGGCAGGATCCAGAACAAAATAGTGATATGAATATCATTTTTTTAAGTGTTTTTAAAGTGACACTTAAAAAAGTTTTTAAACTTTTTAAAAACTTTTAAAAAAGTTTTTAAAGTGTTCTTAAAGTGACAAATTAAGTGTTTCTAAAGTGACACTTTTTTTAAGTGACAAAAGGTTACTTCTATCCAAGTAGAGCAAATCATGCATGTCCTCTGGTTACCAACTCTTCAGAAACGGAATAAGAAGATATAGGCTTAAACTACCGCTGGAGAGTAAGAGAGGCATGAGAGAGGGCTTTCTGGATGTGATCCCAGATGGGTCCTGGCTAGAAATGGGCCACTAGAAAAGGGAGACACGTTATCCCTCCAAGTCCCCATCTGGAGCTTTCTTGGCCTAGGCAAACTCAGTAGCCATACAGGGTTTACACCCAAGGAGGTATTCACATATGTATGCCTCCAGCATAGCTTATTTTATTTTATTTATTTTAATACATAATGCCCTTCAAGTTTCCTTTGAAGTCTACTGCACATAACAGGTTTTAGCACATCAGGTGATATTTTGCTTCCTGAAGCATTTAAATTAATTTTCTATTACCAATGCAAATGTGTACCTTCCAATTTACCCACTGCACAATGAAACCTAATTTAAAGCAATTAATGTTCATTAATGGCCCCATCTGCCTGTTTATCGCTTTATCCTTAAATACTTGAGACATGGTATCCATATTTTATAGCTCACTTCTTATCAGCAAGAATTCTTATCCTCGAGGGTAAATGTAAGACTAACGTACCAGTATCTCATATCTTTATAAGAAAACCACATTGCCTTTTTTTTTCCCCCTGGAAAAAGCTAGATGAACAAGGTAAATATGCATTATACCAAATGTAGCTAAAAAAAAAAAAAAAAAAAAAAGAGGGTTTGTAATGGTGTGCTTAGCTGCCTCCACTATGTTTTCTTTTCTTCCCCTAGAACTGGTGTGGCACAGAAGTACAGGAAGTGCTCTCCGGCCAGTCCTGACAGGATTTTGCCAGGAATGGGTGGAATGCAGCAGCAGCGCCATGAGGTTTTCCTGCCTCGCCCCCTTCAGTAGATCAATGCCTTGTAGGGAAAGGGCAGGTAGGGGGATCTTCTGACACCACAGGGCATTCTGAGCATGTGCGTTGGCAGCAGCCAGGCCTTGCTTTACCACTTGTTAGTTGCTTTAGTTGTGTACACTGGAGGACACTAGCTAAACTTTCTGAACATCTGTTTTCTCAGCCTGACTGATCAGGACTGAATAAGACAGTATGCTAAAAGATAAAATCATATCGTGATTAAGAGGGTAGTCTCCACTGGTCCAGACTTCCTGAGTTCAGATACCGGCTTTACCTCTCTCCTGCCTCGGTTTTCTCATCTACAAAATGGGCATCATAACAGTATCTATCTTAAAGGTTCCTGTAAAAATTCAGATGAGTTAATACCTATAAATAGCTTAAAATAGAGCTTGGCAAATAGTAAAGTCTTGGTGAACACTGGGAAAAAACAAAAACTGTAGATACTTTGGAAACCACAGCTATTTTTATTAAAGGCTTTTCCCTAAAGTCACAGTCTGTGGTGCTAAAATGTGACTTCTGGGCTTAGAGACAAGAATCCTGGCACAAGGAAACATGCAGGTGGCTGGTCTCACACCCCACCCCGTCTTAGAGGAAGGCAGAGTAAGTACCTCTTCTGTGACGCTATTATGTCTTAAAGCCCTGACAGCCAATTGCATATATAATTCTTGAAAGAGAGAGAGAAGGCACAAACAGAAAAAAAGTTAAAAGTAAATAATATGTTTACACCATTGTAAGAAAAAAAGCAAATGAGTTTGGATGGGATTTTTTTTTAATCCTGTTGCTTAACCAAGATAACCCATCTGATTTCTCTACTCCTAAAAAAAAAAAAAAAAAAGAAAGAAAAGTTAATAAACATTTCCACACATGTGATTTCAATGCAGTTTACATTTACGAGTCATTATCATTTTGGTGGAAGGCAAAAAAAATGATGTTCGGCTTCTACTGGAGGGGCAGATGGAGATGGAGTTTAGGAAGCTGACACACTAGCTGACAGAAATGAGTAAAATTTACGTTCCAACCCACCTAATGGCAAGCAATTCTCTCTGAACTAGGATAACAAATGTGCTTTTTTTATCCTCAAAAAGTTGACATGCATTATAGAAATTTCCAGAAGGCATATTTTCTGGAAAGGCATAAAGAAGCAACTGCTTCTGTATTCAGCATTTAGTACAAGAGTTTAATTGGATGCTGACCCTTTCAGAAGATTTTATGACAAGTTAAAGTTAGATATTAAGAGAATAGAAAAATCTACCTGAAGTTGTCTGCTACTTTCCATTATCTATTCCTCTGTTTAAATATTGCCTTACAAATGTACTTTTACTTCATATTCAATACGATTGATAGATTTTGCCTTTAGCAAAATACAAATTACTTTATGCACAATCCCTAGTCATACTATTTTATGAGTATCATAAATAAAAGTGGGAATTTGGTGTTTATCGTGGTTTAAAAGACCATCTTAGCATGAGAAAGACATTTTTGATTCCATGATTAGGTGACATCCTACATAACAAAAAAATTGGCAAATACAGTGGTGTAAGTTATCATAGGTGACATTATATAATTAAAATGTATTGATATAAACGTTAAGACAATTTAAATGTCTTAGAGTGTGAATTTTGACTCATAAGTTTATTCTACATAAAAAAGCAACCAAAGTAGATGCAGTGTCCTATCTACAAATGACATACCTTGAAACAGGATGAAATGACTTTCATTTACTTATTTTCATGAAGGCATAAAATATAGCTACTACATGATAAAAAGTAAAATTTTGAAAATTAAGTTACACAGAAAGACCAGAAGTATGCATCCACAGACTGTTAGAAATGGAAACGACCATAGTTATTATATAGTTCAAATCCCTTATATTAGAAATAAGGAAGCTGAAGCTAAAAACATTGCCATAACATTATAACTGTGGTATTAAATAACAGCGATGGTAAAGAAAAAATGAAAATATCTTCAGCCCTTTGAAAATTAACCATAGCTCTATTTTAACAGTATTAAAATCTTAATTTAGCAAAAATACTGGAAAGAAAGGCACACCAGAAAAAAGAATCAGCATGCATGTGATCTAGTCCAATGAATTGATGATAGCCCTGTCAGATCAAAGGAAAGTGTGAAAGAAAGGAATAGGAAGAAAAGAAATAACATTGAGTACCTGCTATATCACATTATCATAACTTATTCAAAAGACTGAGTTTAAAATGTCTTAACACTTACTAGTCGGTGTCCTTGAGTGATTCAAGCCCTATCAATCTCTGATCCCACATTTCAAAGCGAAGGAAATAATACCTAGAACAATGTGAGGACTAAATAAGAGACTGTCTGTTAAGCATTAAACTATCCATGCAGAATAGAAAGACTATCCTGGACTCCTGGATCTTCAGAACGGTCCTATCACTTAATGCTCATAACCATACCATGGCATAAAGTCAGTGGCAGAACTGGGATTCACATCAGGCCTGTCTAGTCCCAAAGCCAAGCAATACTCATATATTTGGCCTCAAGATATCTGTACATTTCTCTGCTGGGAATTCTTTCTCCACTCCCCTCTCCTAAATCTTCAACTGCCTGTTAAATCCTATTCATCCTTTACAATTCATTTTAAATACAACTTTTTCAGTAAACTATGCCTGGAGCTTCTATTCCATGTTCTCTTAGTATTCTCTCATTTTTCCTTGGTTGTATTAATTAATAATTAAAGTTGTTAATTCATCTCCCAATTATTTTTAACTACTGTTTCTCTACTAGACCGTAAGCTCAAGCAGGGGCCATTTCTTTCTTTCCGACCATCATGTCTCCCATCCCTAGGAGGGTACCTGACACAATGCAGGCATTCAATAAAAATTTGTTGGATACATCAATTAATGATAAGTGAAGACTGAAAAAGAGTTTTGGGTTGGCAAATAGTTTTGTTTGGTTTTATTTACGGCCGTGCTTCACGGCTTGCAGAATCTCAGTTCCCTGATCAGGGACTGAACCCAGGCCACAGCGATGAAAGCCCAGAATCCTAACCACTAGGCCGCCAGAGATCTCCCTGGTTTTATTTGTTAATGACAGAATGTTAATAAGATCCCTGAGGATTTCAAAGAACTTGATCCAGGGCACAGAAGCAAGAGCTGCCCGAGAAAAGGAGGAGGAACAGTTCTGACACTGTGATAGGAAAGACAACTGTAAGATCATTGCAGATGCAGAAATATTTTCAAAGGAGATCCCTTCATAGACATTCTACTCGGTAGAGGGTGGTATTTACATGTGAGAATGAGTGACTGAAAGGAGATGGGGTTCTGAAGAGCTTAGTGAAGAGAACGGAAGAAGGTAATAAATGAGAGTCCAGAGCTGCCAGAAGGCATCAAGCATTCAGCCAAAGTTAGATCATGAATGCTTAGCCTTACCAATCTACACTGACTCGGGTGGCATTTCCTGATGCATGGCTCGGCAACTAGGGTCTTGAAGACAGATGGTTAGACTCAGCGTAAAGATGATGATGATGGTGATGACAACATTGATTCACTGTTAACTCCGTCAAGCACTGTGTAAAGCAGTTTCTATGAATTGCTTCATTTCTTACACACACAAGGAATGTTGTGTATATCCATTTGTTTACAAATGAGAATGCTGACACTTCTTTTTTACTCAGTTTTATTAAGGTATTTTTACATGCTATAAAATTCACCCAGTGCATATGTAGAATTAAATGATTTTTTATACATTTATACAGTTGGCAATTATCACCACAAGGCAGTTTTAGACCATTTCCATAACTCTAAAAAATTCCCTTGAGCCTGTTTGCACTCAATCCTGCTTTAACCCCCAAACACAGGCAACCACTGATGCAGTATCTGTCTCAATACATTTGCCTTTTCTGGACATCTTATATAAATGGAATCAAAGAATATAGAGATTTGTTTTTTTGTGCGGTTTCTTTCACTTAGGATAATGATTTTGTGGTTCATTCATGCTGTAGTATGTATTGGTATTTTGTTCCTTTTTTATTGCTGAATGGCAATTATATGGCTACACCACATTTTGAAATTCACAGGCATTTTAATTGTTTCCAGTTTTGGACCATTATGAGTAATACTGCTGTGAACATTCACTTACAATTCTTTGTGTGAACATATATTTTTACTACTCTTGTGTAGATTTCCAGGAGTGGAATTTGGAATTACAACGCTGTGTGATAAGGTTAAGTAAGCTTTTAGGAAACTGTCAAAATGTTGTTCAAAGTAGATGTGCCATTGTGCATCCCTACCAGAAAGGTATGTGTCAAATGTGCTTTCTGTGTCTATTGAGATGGTCACGTGGTTTCTGCTGTTGATTCTATTTATGTGGTTATTACATCGGTTGATATTCAGATGTAAAACCAACTTTGCATTCCTGCGATAAATCCCACATGCTCATGGTACATAATCCTTTTTATACGTTGCTGAATTTGTTTTGTTAATATTTGTTAAGGAGTTTGCATGTATCTTTTTTTTTTTTTTTGCGGTACGCGGACCTCTCACTGTTGTGGCCTCTCCCGTTGTGGAGCACAGGCTCCGGACGCGCAGGCTCAGCGGCCATGGCTCACGGGCCCAGGCGCTCCGCGGCATGTGGGATCCTCCCGGACCGGGGCATGAACCTGTGTCCCCTGCGTCGGCAGGCAGACTCTCAACCACTGCGCCACCAGGGAAGCCCAGTGTGCATCTAACTTTACAAAGGATGTTGGTCTGTCGTTTTCTTGTGATGTTTTTATATGGCTTTGGTATCAGGGTGATTCTGGCCCGAAAAAAAAAATGAGAAGTCTTCCCTCTTCATCCATTTTCTCAGTTTATAAAAACTGATATTTCTTCTTTAAATATTTGATAGAAGGCACTAATTAAGACATGAGAGGACATGGGCTTTTGTTTGTGGGAAGATTTTAAGTTACTAATTAGATTTCTTTACTTGTTCTGGTCTCAAGATTTTCTATTTCTTCTTGAGTCCATTTTGGTAAGTTGTAAACACAATTTTCTGCTCTAATCGTTATTATTTCCTTCCTTCTGATTACTTTGGATTTGGTTTGCTCTTTTCTAGTTTTTTAAAGGTGAAAGCTTAGGTTATTGGGATTGGAAACTCTTTTTTGGTGTCATAAGCATTTAGAGTTATAAATTTCCCTCTATGCATTGCTTTAGTTGCATTCCATAATTTTCATCTTTTTTTTTTTTTAGTTTTCATTCAACTCAGAACAACTTTTGATCCTCTTTTGGTTTCTTCTTTGACCCACGGGTTATTTAGAAGTGTATTTATACCCAAATATTTGGCACAGATTCCCTTCTATTGTGGATCTCCAATATAATTTTTCTTGTGGTCAGAAAACAACAATTGCATGACTTTAGTTTTTAAAAAATGTACTGAGAAGTATTGCACAGCTCAGCCTATAGTCTATTCTGAAGAATATTTCATTCTAAAAATGTGTATTCTGCAGTCCTTGAGTGAAATGTGCAATAATGTCAATTAAGTAACATTGGTTGATAATGTTGTTCAGTCTTTTATACCCTTGCTGATTTTCTGTTGAGTTACTTGTTATATCAATTATTGAAGTGGAGTGTTGAAATCTCCAACTATTACTTCTTTAATTGTCTATTTCTCCTTTCAATTCTGTTAGCTTCTGCTTCAAGCCTTTGGGTTTCTGTTATAAGGTGCATTATACATTTATAATTGTTATATCTTTCTAATGTATTGACCCTTTTAACATTATGAAATATCTCCCTTTGTTTCTAATAATATTAATATATGAAGGTTTATTTTGCTTTATATTAATATAACTACTCCAGATCCATTATTGTTACTGTTTCATGGTATATCTTTTTCCAGCCTTTACTTTAAAGCTATTTGTGTTTTTGCATCTAAGTTGCATCTCTTCTAGACAGCATATAGACATCACAAAATGCCAAAGAAAACTTGATTTATTTCTCCTTAATTAGCACCTTAAAGGTTTAAATTACGAAGCTAATAAAGACACCATCTACCCTAACCAAGCAATTGTAAGACTAGGTAATGAGATACAGAAATTTCAACACTGTATTCTTAGGAAAGTTTGCATACATTTTCTTTTAGGTAACTCTGAAATTTGGAATTCAATGTTTAACTCTTCTGGGAGACCAGAGATGGATGATTTTGAGTTTCTAGTCACTTTTTGTCTTCTTTCACTGTGGTTTTGATGACTTCAGATACCCTATTAGTTCTAAGGATACAAGGAAAACTTAAAAACATTTCACTATTTATACTAATATTCCTTCACTGAAACTGAAGGAGAATGTAACTTTTTCTTATTGCTTACAATATTATCAACCAGGTAAGTGACTGATGGCAATAGAGCAGGTCTTTCACTTTTACCCTTAACAATTTCATGACTCTTCATAACCTGCCAGTTATGACTCATTGCTTCTTTACAGCCAACATCACATGTAGATACTTTGTCTTCTTGCTCCCAGTAACACATACTCTTCTCCCAAAGTCTGTGCTTTCAAAATACATGCAATAATATATTGTATTCTCTGTGAATCCAATTGCATCCAATTTCTATCATTCAAGTTTTAGAAAATAACACTGTTTCCATGTCACTTGGGTTATTATTTCCATGGGATGACATACAACAGCAGGACACTGAGTTGACTATCATGTCCCAGGGCTGGGACTAGCACATTTTTCTCTGAACCTCAGCAGGGTGGGACTGAGAGCTGTCCAATGAGCTGAGTGTGAGGAGAAATATCTTGGAATGAGCAGAGGCAGACACATCTCTGATGAGCTCCACCCTGTGCAAGCTGAAGATGTCAAGGTCATCACGTCTCCTACAGACCATTCTAGAATGTCTAAGAGGACCATCCTTCTGCAATGCCATTGCTGAAATTGCTAGTGTCCAAGCAATGCATAATTATTATTATTATTATTTTTGTGTGTGTGGTATGCGGGCCTCTCACTGTCGTGGCCTCTCCCGTTGCGGAGCACAGGCTCCGGACGCGCAGGCTCAGCGGCCATGGCTCACGGGCCCAGCCGCTCCGCGGCATGTGGGATCTTCCCGGACTGGGGCACGAACCCGCGTCCCCTGCATCGGCAGGCGGACTCTCAACCACTGCGCCACCTGGGAAGCCCAACACATAATTATGTGACTCCGACCATCCTAAATGTATGGACCGTTTTATTCTCATTATTTTCCTAGGTCTTTGAATTTATGTCTGAGACACCTTCATTCGTTTTTGCAATCTAGGCTGCCAAGTCTACCTACCATGCCTCATCAGGTGGATGAAAAGGAGCACAGAGTTCCTCTTGAAACTTCAAAATCATTTATTTGATTAACCCAACAATTACAGATTTAGGAGGGCTCCAATTTTGGAGATAGGGCAAGTACTTAATACTTAAAAGGTTACTACAATTTAATGTTCCTGAAGACTGGAGATCTCTCCTGAATTAGAGGCTTGTCCCAGATAAGGTCTGTTTTCTTATGAACAGGCTAAAATGATTTTATGTCTGTCAACCAAGCTAACATGATTTTGTTTGTCGAACATTTATTATTTATCAATAACAAAAACGTTTTTATAACAATTTACATTTTTGAAAGCACTTCCATGTCCATTAATAGGCTTTATTCTTATAATAATTCTGGAGGTAAGTGTTATTATACCCAAATTACAGCTGAGACCTGTTCTGCACAGTTAATAAGGGGCAGAATCTTGATTGGAATTCAGTTCTTCCGATGCTGTATTAATATACTTCACACTATACAATAGAGGTTCTCTTCATTAAAAATTTAATTCCCTTGCTAGCCTTACTGCACTTGTATGGAACAAGGGTACATAATGGTTCAGTACATGTAAGAAAAAAAAATTTAATAATTGAGTTCAAAAGCCATAAGGGATTAAGTAAATTTCAGTGCATCTATAAATTAAATCCTGTCCATTGAAAGGTACTGTGTTGAATATCATTATCATGAGAATATAACCATAATATACAAGCAGAAAAAATTTACAAAAGCCTGTGTGTAAACAGAATAGACAGTCCAGAAATAGACGCACACATATAGAGTAAACTGCCTTATGACAAAGATGCCAAATATTCAGTAGGAAAAGAATTTATTTTCAATAAATGGTTATGGAGCAACTGGATATCTCTATGAGAAAAAAAAGAACTTTGTGTCAGTATTTCACATCATCCTTAAAAATTAACATGAAATGGACCTTGAACCTAAGTATGAAAGAAAAAACCCACAAAATTTCTAGAAGAAAACAAAGAATATTTTCATACTTTAGGGTAGAAAAGTATTTCTTAATTAGTACAAAAATTAATATACGTCAAAGAAAAAATGAGAAATTGTATTGCATTAAATTTAAGGACTAATTTCTCAAAAGACACCAGGAAGAGAATGAAGAAAATAATCCAAGAATGAGAGGAGATAGTTATACAGTTGGTCCTTGGTATCCACAGGGGATCTGTATCAGGACCCTCCGCAGATATCAGAGTCGGTAGATGCTCAAGTCCGTTAAACAGCCAAAGAACAGTCAGCGCTCCGTATCTCACGGATATGGAGGGCCAACTCTAATACAAATATCCAACAAAAAAGCTTATACATGGTGTATCTCAGAAATTCCTTCACACTAATAAGGAAAAGACAAACAAACCAATTTTTAAAATTGAACAGAAGATTTAAACAGGCACATTCAATAAAATCATCAGTGTAATGCAAATTAAAATAACTATGCAATACCACTACGTCCTCGTTAGAATGGCTAAACTCAAAAGACTGATAATACCACTTGTTGTCAAGAATGTGGAATAACTGGAACATTCATATCTTGCTGAAGGAAAACTAAACTGGTGCAACAACTTTAGAAAACTGTTGCCATTATCTACTAAAGCAACATATACCTTTACCCTGTGATCCAACGATCACACCCCTAGGCATACACCCAAGAGAAACAAGTGCATATATCTATCAAAAGACATACGCAAGAATATCCACAGAAGCCTTATTCATAATGGCCAGAAACTGGAAACAACCCAAATAATATCAGTAGAAGAAGAGATAAGTAAATCGTGGTATAGAATAGAACAGTAGACAGGATTAAAATTTAACAAGTTAATGGTGGATGAAATAATAAGCATAAATCTCATAGACATTTTGTTGAGGAGCCAGATGCCAAAAAAGGTTCATACGGTCTGATTCCATTTATATGAACAGCAGGAACAGGCATACTATTGATAATGTTGATATGGATGTGGGTGACAGTTACATGTAACTACAAAGTCAGGTGTCACTTCAGCTTCAATGTACCTCCTTATGGCCAGTGCCTCTTAATTTTTATTCTGTAAAAGTCTGACTTCAGCTACTAGCTAAGGTGTGCTGTTTTTCCTTCCCAACTGCTTTGATGGTAATTTTGAACAGAACTTTCCCATCTTCCTCCCTTCACTTCTTTTTTCACATCTGCAGACAGGTAAGAGTCTAAAAGATTACACTGAATACTTTTGGTGTTGGCGTGACCATTGCCAGGCGGCTTCTTCATGAAAGCTCTTTCTGCAAAAGTCACCAATAGTACCTTTAAACCTCCAGCACTCACAGCAAAGCACTTTTCAAACTTCTAAGACATTTCTTTTGAAATAATGATAACAGGATACATCTGGGCACACTGTTCCTGTATTAACATCTTAAAAGTGAGAGTTCTAGATAATGTCTTTTTCTTTTTAACATAATCCTTATTATGTTTGTAACTTTGCTTTGCAATAACTAAAAATAAGGGAAGAAGATGTCTTTATGTTTGTGCTGAATAAACATTAGAGCTGGTTGGGGTCTACTTTTCTTCTTTTCTTGGCCACACTAATGCAATTAGTGTGGCCACTTGAGGTATGTCTCAAAAAAACACAGAGACACATGCATTTTTCTCTCCCGCTCTGTCTCTCTCTCACACACACTCACTCACACACACACACACACACACACACACTTGAAGGAAGTCAGAATAATCCATTTTGCCATGAAACATCTAGGTTTGGACAACTGGCACCCAGCGGAAAGGCATCCCAAATGTGGCTTTAAAGCAACCATGAGACTGTTTTAGGCATAACATACACAGAACCAATCTGTTTGCCCTGAAATTTAAGGTTTAGAACTCACCTAAAGCTTGAAGCACAGACATCAGTCCTAGTTTCTCAGTACCTCCAGTTTGTTGGAGAATCTAACCAGGATTTGTGATGGAAATAAAATGACATTTCCCTTAATAAAGGAAAGGGTATGTGACATAATTGGGATACTGTAAAACATCCTGAGAAATCATGGATGGAAAGCACTACTGGGGAATAAATCACTAATTGCATTAGTGTTCTGCTCTGCTCAGCTTAGCATATAACTTTAAACTATACCTGGCATCTAGGTCCATGACCGTAATTGACTTTCCTTGCATTTAAAAAATATTCACATGAATTATTTTTAACAATGCTTTTTTCAGATGTTCAAAGATAATCTTCATAATTCCCTTAGTTTATGAATAAAGACACAGAAATATTAATAAACTATGCTCAGCTCACTCCTTTGTTCTTGAGATGCAGGATCTCCTCTCAGAAGATGTAGAGAGACCTGAGCAGCCCGACAGAAGGTTGACAAGTACACAAGGTTAGGAGACGCATCTCTACTCTTTATCACACTGTGGTCTGACTGTCTCGCCGTTTTTCCCCAGCCATCCCCACCCAGCTTCCGGGGACAAAATGCACATCTGGTCAGTATGGAAGGAGCATAAGCTGTGGGTTTGGGGTAGAGTTTCATTTTACCCTTTATCACCAATGTCCGGCTTTCCACAGCACTAGCTGTAGTAATATTCTTCAGCGCACAATCAGGATTTTCTTCCTGGAGAAGGCTCATCACAGATACACCAGAGGGTCTTTGAACAATCTTGTAAATGAAAGGAGTAGTTCTTTTATACAGGCTTCCAATAAGATTGACTATTTGGGCATAGATACGAATGAAAAAACCTAAGCAAAAATCAGCGGTCCTCCCATTAACAGCTCCTTCACAAGTTTTGAGTAAGAATTCAAAATGATGATGTCTTCTATGGCATTCATCCTCCTGGAGATGAGCCATAATCGTGTGCATTCCAAGTACTTTGGTATTCCCCGTTGAACTTGACTTTGAAGCACATTTTCTAACACATGTGAAACGTCCCCTGATTAGCCTCCTTAAGAAAAGTTGACCACCCACCCACTGTCAGGGGTGGGGTCACAGTTTCTCGAGTCCCTGCCATTATAAGTGAGTTAGATTGAGGAATTCAGTTGAACTGAAAAGCATGAAGTAAAGAACTAAGATGGTCATTTTGCTCTCCCCTGACAGATATTGGCAGAGAGAAAATATAAACGTTAACAATGTCCTAAGGGCTCAGGTGATCTTTTCCCTCCACTGATACACACCTCAAAAAATAACAAAAATTGCTAGTAAGCCGGCCAAGACAGCCAAGAAGTTCCCTGAACTCCTGACGGGGAAAAATTGGTACTGACCTTGTCAAATTGAATAACCACTTCAAACAGGTTAACTCTAGTTTTTTTTTCTAATAACGATAGCTTTCAGAATAGGCACATCTAGGATGTGTAAAAGATAAAGATGAGATGTCTGTTCTTACACTAATGGTTAAAAATAAACCATAGAGAGTCTGGTTCACTACAGACTTCATTAGTTTCCATTAGGATATTTATTTTTTGCAAGTGGCACTTCTAAAAACAAAAATTTCAAAAGATTTTATACATTGCCTACTATCCAACCTCTGTTTCTTTGGGAGGGATTGGAAGACAAGAATCAAATCCACAGTGAACAGACAATTGTGTTTTCTAATCCTCTTGGTTCAAGACCGGTATGAATAAAAATGTGAAGCTCCCCTGCCTTTGTATTCACCTCAGAAAAGATTTTAGCAAACACAAGACACCAAATAGTACTGGCATTAAAAAAATTGTTTAAAGCATTTCTATTTTCTTGCAGAGCAAACAGTCAGCCATCAGAGTTTGGTCATCAATTCATTGACAACTACTATGATGTGATTGGAATTTTGGAGCACCATAAGAAAATCCTCCCCATTTCCTTTATCAGTGCTGCATTTTTTAATGGCATTTCTAAAAGACAGGCAAATAGGAGGATGAAGATAGCCCAGCAACGCCTTTTTACATTTACAGTTTTAGAGTAATTACGAGCGCTATTGCTGACGGCAGCAATATTTTCAGAACCCGTATCCCCACAAAGTTCCTCAAAGACTGGATGCGTAATTCGCATCCAAAGTTACTAGGTACCTGTTTGACTGCATTTAGTCTTCCCTTCAGAGAAACACAGAAAACAATTTGCTCTAAGGCACTGTACAGTCAAGAACAAACAGATGCTTTCAAATCTTAAGGCTGTACACCAACAATTCAATACAAAGTACGATGGTTACTTTAATCATCAGCTCCTTTTACTGTGTGTACCAAGTACATCGAAGCAGAGTCATACCTTAAAAATAAAGAGTGAGAAAGCAACAAACAGACAAACAGAAGGGGGAAGGAAAGGAGGGAAGGGAGGGAGAGAAAAGGGTAGACAAGAGATGGAATAGAACGGGAAAGGCAAGGAAGCAAAAAGTGTGTTTGAGCATCTCTTCCATAGATACTCAGACCATAGATGGAGACTTGATGACGTGAAGACTGATTGGCAGGGAGTGGATTATCTGTGTTTGAAAGAGGGGGATTTGATTCATACTCAGAGAAGTGGGTTTCTCACACAGAAGAGCATCCAGTATGCCCCAGCCCTACCTTTCCCAACACTCCAGAAGGTCTAATCTCTTCCTGGAGAGACAGCTGCTCCCAAGATGAAAAGACAGTTAGTAACGAATAAGGGGGCTGACCCAAGAGGCACAGTGACCTCCCCATTGGGGAGGTCAATGGGACACTCTCACAGCTCACAGCATGTTTCCTGCGCCAAGAGGAGTCCAAGAGGCCTGTGCCGACATGTGTCACTGCTTTCACACACGTGGCCCATGTCCTGCACTCGATGGCCATGACACCGTCTTGCCTGTACTTCCTGCTAGTTAACGAGAGAGCTTCCTCGATACGTTTAGCCCAAGGGAAGGTGATGGTATGAAGCTTCTGTTATTGGATTGCATACCAAATTTTATATATTGGACTGCATACCAAATATATAATTTTATCCATTTTATATAATTATATACATACAATATATACACACATATGCAAATATGCATGTATATATCTATTATATATATACATACAAATGTGTTTACATATATATAAATATAGATATATATATATAGAGAGAGACTATATGACTGCATTATATATACTAGTAGAATTTAATTATATATATGAAATTAAATATATATATGTATTCCTGAGACTATACACCAGGTATTAAGCTTCTACATATCTGATGTGTGTCATGACAGTAATATATGGAGCCAAATATGTATGCATTCTGGGCTTCCCTGGTGGCGCAGTGGTTGAGAGTCCGCCTGCCGATGCAGGGGACACGGGTTCGTGCCCCGGTCCGGGAAGATCCCACATGCCGTGGAGCGGCTGGGCCCGTGAGCCATGGCCGCTGAGCCTGCGCGTCCGGAGCCTGTGCTCCGCAACGGGAGAGGCCACAACAGTGAGAGGCCCGCGTACCGGAAAAAAAAAAAAAAAAAAAAAGTATTCATTCATTCATTCCACAAAAATTTACTAAAGACTTTGTTATGAACAAAGAATCGGACCACATGCTGCTGGGGAAAGAGAGCCAAGGAGAATCTGGTTTCCATAGTCCAAATGAGTTCCAAGCTGCATTAAGGAAAAGACACATAGACAACTCATTGCATACCAAACAGTATGAGGCAAGTGCCCTAACAGAGAGAAAACCAGATGCTGAGAAGACCTGAAGGAAGGAGGGATTATTATTATATGGTCTGAGGGTAGAAGGAGACGAGGAGCTGTTTCTTGAAGGAGATGCTTTTTAGCTAATTTTAATAGCTGGAGAAGGTGTAAGAATTCTGCAAGCCATTAGAGAAATGTGAGCCAGGCCCGCCAGAAGGGAGGAATAACACGCTGAGGAATCACAGGGAGGTTCACTCACATGGAGAGGAGGGTGCAGCAAGGAAGCCATGCCAGGGACAGCAAGAGGGACAAGGTGGTCTATGATGTGGACACGGTGCGGAGTCTAGGTCAGAAGACAGGCAATTACTAATTCAGTCCGGGATGATAATGGGGAAGACAAGGCATTTTAACTAAGTACTGAAAGATAAATATGACTTCTACAGTCAGAAGTGGGATGAAGGAGCTTCCCTGATGGCACAGTGCTTAAGAATCCACCTGCCAATGCAGGGGACGTGGGTTAGATCCCTGGTCCGGGAAGATCCCACATGCTGCAGAGCAACTAAGCCCGTGCGCCACAACTACTGAGTCCGCATGCCACAACTACTGAAGCCCGCGTGCCTAGAGCCTGTGCTCTGCAACAAGAGAAGCCACCACAATGAGAAGCCCACACACCGCAACGAAGAGTAGCCCCCGCTCGCTGCAACTAGAGAAAGCCCGCGCAGCAACAAAGATCCAACGCAGCCAAAAACAAACAAACAAATAAATAAAAGAAGTGGGATGGAAAAGAACATTCCAGAAAAACAAGATGGCATTAGGAAAGAACTGGGGATAAGAACATATAATGTGGACTTAGGGAATGGTGAATGTACACTTAGGATAAAACACTTTTGTTCATTCCTGACACATGCTAGGAGTTCAATAAATATGTGTTGGATGAATAAATAAATGATTGATCACAGGGAACTAAGGGAGAAAGAGGTTTCGAAATATGGGTTGGAGTTGAGCCTTGAATTCCAGACTAAAATGTTGGGACTTAATCCAGTCGCCAATGGGAGGCGCTCAAGGAATTTCAAAGGAAAGAGTGACTGTGAGTCCAGAACTGAGATAAAGGATGGACTAGAGACGGGGTAGCAGAAAGAACAGCCTGTCCCTGTATCGCGGACTCAAGATAACAGGGATTTTGGTAATAGTAGGAATTGAACGGATAGAGATAGAATGAATTTAAGACACATCAGGAAGGTGGAGCTATCTACCGCTATTACATAGCTTTCTCAGACTTACCTACTCACAACAGCACGGCGTTGCAGGCCAATATATACACACCACAAGCCCTTCAGGCTTATTTTGGCCATGGTTTGGCCTTTACATTTTGCTTCCCCTCCAGCATCATTCTTGTATTTCGGTCTTCTGCCCCATTAGTTCAATTGCCTGTTTCCACACAAGCATCCATATCGCTCTTGGACTTAAAGTAAGTTCTACTTCCCTGATTTGCGATTCAGCGTTCATTCCTGTACCCTTTTTGTTCCTGGTTGTTTCAGGTATCCCTCACCCCAGCCTCAGCCTTTGGACCAAACCCCTAACGGTAACCCACTTGTTCAGAACGTTAAAATAAAAGGTTCCTTAAAATAAAATGTCATCAGGATATCTAAATACTCCAACACATATACCATTGGACTTTCCAAATGGTCAATGTGGTTTCCGAGATGCGCTCAAAAACATTTTTTTTAAGGTCATTTGACATTTGGTACAAGGCATTGCACCAACAGACAAGAGGCCTATTACACTGATTAATACTAAGAAAAGGCACTAGAAAAAAGGTGGTACAGAGCTAATATATTTTGTGTGTGGGCGCAATTAACTTCATTAAAGAAGAACAGAATCAAAAGCTGATGGTTAACTCTTAATTATTTAGAAACAAATCACGCTACAGATAACTAGACATATGTTATAACAATCAGACATATGATACGACTTTTTAAAAGTTTTATTTAGCTTTGAGGTACAGCATATGTATGCTAATCCCATTTCTAAAAATTTTCAGGACAATCTCACTATCCTCGTAAATGTGTTTGTAATTGTCAAGCCATGTATTCTAATTTTTTTCATGTGAAAAACATGAACACTGTTAGCAGATTTGCTTTGGGCGAAACTAAATTTAGATTCCACCCCCAGTGTCTGCCGGAGGGTGGAGAGAAGCTTACCCAAATCTAAGAATTCCACTATCTGGGGGAAAATGTACCAGAAGCCTAACCCACATGCTCTTTGGGTCTACACTCTTAGGAAAGTTCAGCTAGTCCCTGCTTGCTATAATGCTAAATGTTTTCTCAAATTGCTGTTGAATGTTTGCCCTAGTTCTTAGCAGCTGCTCTGATTCAAAAGGGCTCTTTGTTCTCAGGACATTGAAATTATGACTTGAAAAGAAAAAAAAAAAAAAACGAAACGAAGCCCATTATTGCATTTTTCCTGGTTTGAAAAATCAAGTTGAAGACAGTGACCCTCTTCCAAAAAGCAAGAGCATTGCCTCACGGTTTGGGGTCCTTGAGCAACGTCCCTCAAGGCCTATATATGAAATGAGGACGATACGGAGACCCGAGCGTTCACATAATTGATCCACTTTCATCCGCGTAAAGGGATGAGAAAGTCTCAAATTATCAACAGTCCAGTGCTTTTACAGCTCCCACCTACCACACACTTACTGCTTTCAGAGTTCTCCTAATTGAATTACTGAGAGCAGACCAAATGACCTTAGTTGTCCAAGCAGTATTTATCACATTTTAAATGAATTTCATTATTAAAAGAAAACATTCTCTTAATTCATTTTCCAGCTTATAGTAATTATATCCGTGGTGTCCTAAGTTTTCTGTGACTTTTCTTTTCAAGAAACAACTATTAACTTTCCACAGAGTCAGTGACCTTGTTTGGATGACTCTGTCCCCTCAGGTGACCTTGAGGCAAAAATTATAGAAGCATCAATTGGCAAGTTCGTAAGCATTCAGCAAATCATGAAAAGGGTAAGAGCTCTTCATTTCCCAGCACTGGTATTCATCATGGAAAGACACATAAAAAGAAAGGGCAAATTCCAATGACACGTATCCAGTAAATTGGAGACTCTTGTCACAGTAAATGCCAATTCAGCAGTTTACAATCGCAATGCATAACATGCTACATTACTTATTTTTTAACCCTCTAAATTGGGCATTTTATTACTGTTCCTCTGTGTCACCCTTTGTATCATTGAAAATCTTAAGTTTCTTCTGCCGTGAGATCATCTTTCTGAGTCTGTTGAATTTCATCTTGGTTATTAGTAACAAGTCCTCTTCGCAACGGCATTCAATCAAGAATCACAGATTTTGAAGAAATCTGAAAGGTCACTTGGTTCCACGTAGACCACTGTACAAAATAAACTAGAAGGGAAGTAAACTGTAAAATTGTTTCTAAACTATTTGCAAATACAACAAACCACAGAACTTCTCTTAACAATTTGCCTGGCATTTCATCCCTTTTAAGCAGGTAAATGGAGCCCAAACTCTCTTGCCTGCATTGGAGTTAGCTTCAAAACCAACAATCAAGGTGAATCATCATTCCCAAATATATTTATTTATGAGCTAAAGGAGAGTAGTTCAATACAGATTGCCCTGGTGCCAACAGAGTGTGTCCACAGTAAGTGATGTTCTCTATTAGATGTGCTTGAATGTTTTCACATGGTAAGAATACTACAACCAAAGTGCAGTTAATAAGGTCAAACACATTTCTGGAGATGTCCACACATGTTCAGGTATTCTCACTTCAATATTACATTTCACCTAAGTGGAATATGTGAGGTAGAGCAGTAACATGGAACCAACACTGGACAAGAGGTATCACAGGTATGGAGTTAAGGTCCAGCTCTCTGACTCATGAATTCCATTAGACAGTCACCCAAACTCCCTGGGCCTTGGTTTCCTCATTCATGAAACTATTTCTGAAGTCATATGATTCTATAGGTCTATGTCAAATACCAGATTAACAGCAGGCTTTTGATGTTTTCTCCTAAACCAAAACAAAGCAAAGCAAAAACAAAACAAAAAACAGAGAAGGCAACAAGAACACACCTGGCATTAGTTTATACCTAGGTGCTGTTGAATTTCCACCTTTGCACTATTACTCTCCCAAGCACAGTGAGAGTATTTAGTATTTAGCAGCGGAGTTATTAACCCATGCTCAGATGTGTCACGATGATGCTTGAATCCTATTAAACAATATATTTCTTTTAAAAAAAAGACTCAGGTTTCTGAATCTCTTCACAGTTTATCTCCAGTGACTGAAGCACATATATTAGAAATGAACAGTTAGTATTTCTGGTATAGGACTGATCCAGGTTACAAGGCAGAATCTTTCCTCTACCTAAAACAGAATCTTCTTTGAGATCATCCTTCAAATGATTGCCATTTATGGAAGTATGTCATCTCTGCAGAAAGAGCCATAGAGGAAAACCAATTCCAGAGATTTCTTTTCTGAAGCATGTTTTGTCTATCTGCTATATCAACCAGCAAACAAGGTGTCTGAAAATTTTGTTTTCTTGAGTAAGATGCCCCTATGACATTACTGATCCGAAGGTACAGCCATGGGTTTCTGCTATTGATTTTAGCATCCTATTTGGAGTATGCTAGCCACCTGTTACAAAGCCAGTCCTCACGACATCCCACCAAAAATGTCAATCAGCTTTCCATGCTGCTTCTGCTCTTTGCACACCACCCCCCTGAGGCAGTGCCCTAAATCATCCCACATAAGCCCTGGCAGATCTCCAGGCCCACGGGCAATGGTGGACTCCAAACTAGAGCCACTAAAATGATTAACGTCTCCTGCCCATATGATGCAATTTCAGGCATCTCAAGGCCTTCCCTGCCTTAAAATCAAAATTCCACTTTTCTCACTGAGGCTTCAAATTCCTTTAAAAGAAAAAAGAGATGCTTTGACTCAGTACATCAAAGAAAGAGGAAATATATGACCTGAAATCCATATAATTGATTAATCTGACAAAACTGATTAATGTAAAATCCTTTTCTGAGGACGGACATTGATGAGGAGCCTTACTGTAAGGCAGGTGAAATGGGAAAAGTGTAGCAAAAAGAGACGGAAGGCACCAAATATTTTGCTTACTTTTTGCTTCATAATCCTTTGTAACATAATAATAATGATATTCATCCCATGAGGTTGTTAAGCTAATACCTGATAACACTAAACACCATTTACCGAGTCTTTCAATAGTGAGAGGTAGCATCAGTGAAAATGCTGGTAAGGACATCCAAAAAGCCTCTCCTCTTTATGAAATCAATGAGAACACTGCCAAAAATTGTCAAAGTTGACATTTTTATAACTCCAAAAACTAGCCAAACTCTTGCAGCAATTCATAGAGCATTTTTTTTTTTAAAGGATAAATTTCATTAAGAAGAGCAAGCTTGGGCTTCCCTGGTGGCGCAGTGGTTGAGAGTCCGCCTGCCGATGCAGGGGTCACGGGTTCGTGCCCCGGTTCAGGAGGATCCCACATGCCGCGGAGCGGCTGGGTCCGTGAGCCATGGCCACTGAGCCTGCGCGTCCGGAGCCTGTGCTCCGATCTGCAGTACCCTTGAAAACCAAGAGCCACAATCACAGCTAAAGCCAGCAGTCTGGCAGCCTTTGGAAGGGGCAGAATGGGGCTGGAGCATCTTCAAAGCCCCATTCCTAGAGAATCGGCCATTGTTTGACTTGTCTTGCGGTTCCCGGAAAGATCCCACTTGCAAGACTGTCTTTGAATGAGCTGACTTGAATCTCACCCTATGCAAAAAAGCCTTTTCCCGGGGGTGTCGGAAATAAATCAGAGGCAATTGTTTAGCACTGAAACTCCCTGAAGCAGTGGGTTACAGTTAATACAATAGGCTAAACAAAAGCTTAAAAGGAAAAGATGGGGAATGAGATGGCCATAGGAGGCTTTGAAAATCCCTAGTATATTCCCGGTAATCGAGAAGCCCGTGCGTATGTGTCCGGCTGTGCATCCGGCCAGGACTGTGTGCGTGCTCAGGAGGGCCTAAAACACACTAACCTCTTGCTAAACCTGAGGTTCTATGCAAGCAGAAAATGAAGGCTAGGAAGCAACAGCCCAGCTGAGTGCTGAAGGTATCCTACAGTTACACACACAGAGCCCTTGGCAAAGACTGGGGGACTTACTAATTATAGGCTTTTAAGAAAGTCTTTGTTGAATAATTAGCTGACCATTAAGATAATTGAGCAGACTTCAGTGGCCACACACAAAAAAGAATACAGAATTTACAGAATTTGTTCAGAAAAGTCACTAAACAAACATCAAATAGCAACAGCAACAAACCCTGTGGAGGATGGAGAATCTGATTTCCAGAGCTGCCGTATTATATTAACTAAAATGTTTACTTTTCAACAAAAAGTAGGAGACAAAGAAACAAGGAAAGATGGTCCATACACACAATCAATAGAAAAACTGTTCCTGAGGCAGGCCAAACTAAATTAGCTATTCTAAATATGGTCAAGGACGGCCCGGAGCCAACATCGGCACCCGGGCGGTCCCAGCGTCCCGCCCCCGCCCCCGGCCGCGACACGGTTTCCACAAACAGACACACACAGACCCGCGCGGGGGCGAGGCGCGACGGCTTCCCCGCCGGGTCCCCCGGAGGCCGGTCCCCCTCAAGCCGAGCGCGCGAAAGGGCGCCCGCTGCGCTTTCCCACCCGAAAGCGGGCTGCGGGAACCCAAGCGTGGACCCTGAGACACGAACACGCGCACCACGCCGCCACGGGGGATGAGAGGCCGGGCGCCCTGCATTTGTGGAATGACCGGGACGCCTGTGTAAATTTCCGTTTGGCCTGACATTTTCCAAAGGTCACTCAAGATCAGGGGACAGAATGCCTAGTCTCCAAGGGTCCAGCCAGCCTACCCACTGAAATTAGGGGACAGGATGCCTCCGTTCCAAGGGTCCTGCCAGCCCACCCACTGAAAAAAAAACATTAAAACTAACTAAATAAATAGATAAATAAGGTCAAGGAACTAAAGAAGTTATAAAAAGGAACCAAACAGAAATTCTGGAGATTAAAAGTACAATAAGTGAAATGAAAAATTCACTACAAGAGTTCAACAGCAGATTTGAGCAGGCAGAATTAAAAATGAGTAAACTGGAAGATAGACCATTTGAGATTACCTAGTCTAGGGAACAGAAAGGAAAAAGACTAAAGGAAAATAAACATAACCTAAGAGCATCAAGCAGACTAATATGTTTATAATGGGAGTCCCAGAGGGAGAGAAGAGGACAGGAAAGAAGTGCAGAAAGAGAATTTGAAGAATTCACGGCTGAAACTTCCCAAATTTAAGGAAAACTATTAATCTACATATCTACTAAGCCAAATAAAGTCCAATAAGATAAACTCAAAAAGATCCACAGCTGGACACTTCATAATCAAACAGTTGAAGCCCAAGGCCAAGAGAGACTCTTGAAAATATCAAGAGAGAAGTGACTCATCATATACAAGAAATCCTCCAGAAGACTAACCAATAAGCTGATTTCTCATCAGAAGCCAGGGAGGCCAGAAAGCAGTGATATGACATAATCAAAATGTTGAAAGAAAAAGAATGTCAACTAAGAATTCTAAATCCAGCAAAACTATCCTTCAAAACTAAAGTAGAGGGGCTTCCCTGGTGGCGCAGTGGTTAAGAATCTGCCTGCCAATGCAAGGGACACGGGTTCGAGCCCTGGTCCAGGAAGATCCCACATGCCGAGGAGCAACTAAGCCCATGTGCCAAAACTACTGAGCCTGAGCTCTGGAGCCTTCAAGCCACGGCTACTGAAGCCCGCGTGCCTAGAGCCCATGCTCTGCAACACAAGAAGCCACCGCAATGAGAAGCCCGCGCACAGCAACGAAGACCCAACATAGCCATAAATAAATAAATTATATATATAAAAAAAACTAAAGTAGAAATTAAGATATTCACAGATGAAAATTGTGAAGAATTTATTGCTTGCTGAGAGCATTTATTTGCTTGCTTTTCTGCCCTACAAGAAATACTACAGGAAGCCCTTTAGGCTGAAATAAAAAGATGCTAGATAGTAACTCGAATCCACATAAAGACATAAAAAAGCACTAGTAAAGGTACCTATATAGGTAAATACAAAAGATGGTATAAACTTTTGGTTTTTTGGCTTGTAACTCATTTTTCCTCCTATTTTATTTAAAAGACAACTGTATAAAGTAATACTTGTAAATATGTGTTGATGGGTACACAATGGATAAGGATATCATTTCTATAAAAATAATAGCACAAGTCAGAGTGAAGAAATTGACTATAGGAAAAAAGATTTGTATACTATTGATATTATATTGGTATAAATCCAAAGTAGATTATTATATATTAAAGTGTTAATTATAATCCCCAGGGCAATCACTAAGACAATCACTCAAAGAAAATATAATAAAAGAAATAACAAAGGAATTAAAATAATACACTAGAAAATATCTGTGTAATACAAAAGAAGGTTGTAATGAGAAAAACATTAAAGACATTACACATATAGAAAACAAATAGCAAAATGACAGATGTAAATCATACCTTATCAGTAATTTTATTTAACATAAGTGAATTGAACATTCCAATTAAGAGAAAGAGATTGGCAGACTAGATAAGAAAAAAAAAGATCCCATTATATGCTGTCTGCAAAAGACACACTTTTAAAGACACAAATAGATTGGAAGTATAAAAGATATATCATGCAAACAGTAAAAGAGAACTTCAGTGGTTATACTAACATTAGACAAAATAGACCTTAAAACAAAAATTGTTACTAGAAACAAATAAGAATATTTTATGATGATAAAAGGGTAAATCCATCAAAAAGATATGGTCATTATAAACATATATGTTAGGTATAAACATATACCTAACAACAGAGTCCCAAAATACATGTACCAAAAACTGACAGAATTGAAGAGAGAAATAGACAATTCAACAATAGGTAGAAATTTCAATAACTCATTTTCAATAATGGATAAAACAACTGGTAGACGATCTCAAGAAAATGCAAATCTTGAACAACACTATAAACCTATAGACCTAATAGACATTTTTTAAACACTCTACTCAACACCAGAAGAATACATATTCTTCTCAAGCACACATGGAACATTCTCCAGGATATACCATATGTTAGGCCAAAAAACAAGCCTCAATAATTGTACATGTATATTACTAAAATGTAATGAATTAAAAATCAATGGCCAGGGAATCTTTTAAGTGATTTACAAGCATTATTTTATTTAATTCTCAAAAGTATCCTATGATGTATGATATGATTAGGTATAAGAAGTATGGTTAGGTATGGTGAATATCCACTTATTGCAGATGAAGAAACTATAGTAAAGAGGGATATATACCTTGCCTAAGATTGAACAGTTAATAGGAAACAAAGGTAGGAGCTACAATTAATGTTCTTCTCATGTTTGAGGTCTCAGGGTAAACCTTTCCACCCAATCTGTACAAGGTCCCTTCTATAATTCACTCTGACAGCATCCTATTCTCTTTCTTCATAAAACTTTTCACAATGTGAAATTATAATTCTGGGTCTGAAGACAGACAAGTGGATAATATAAGTAGTGTGAGCAACCTGTTCTTGTTTGCCTGAGCCTTTCCTGGGGTTGACACTGATAGTCCCAAGTACTGGAATTCTCTTAGTCCTGAGAAAATCCGGGTGGTTGGTCACACTAAGAAATAAATAAGCTACAAGTGTTAGCTCACTGACGCCACACAACTAGGCGTTCCCTTCGTAAGTCATAAGAGCTATCACCCAGGAGATAAGTGTGCTGCAGGCAACCTTCTTTCCCCCAACAGCCCTAAGTGTCTTATAAACCACAGGAGGGTCTCTGTTTACCCACTACAAGGCACCCTTCTCAGTCACCATGGAAACACCATACAGAAACTAAACAAAGATGAGATTTTTAACCCAGCCTTTGAAAAAAAAAAAAAAGAGGCTCTCCAAGAAAGCACTACCATTTTGGAAGGAAGGGAGATTGCATTATTGTTTCTTTACTTGTTTATTCTGCTTCTTTCCAGAAGCTATTTACTCCATAAGAGCAGGGGACTCACATTTTCACTCACCATCAAACATTCAGCATCTAGCAAATGCCTGACATCTGGTGCATATCCAATAAATATTTGAGCCAGTGATCATGTAACTTCTAAGTCTTGCTCTTAATCACCATCTATTGCCTGCCTTGATTTAATACTTTAATTTTCCTGCCTTAATAGAAATACAAACTAACAGTATGAACTATTCACAACATCGCAGGCATGATGTTATCCTAAGTAAATTGACAGAATAAGCTTTTGAGGTAATTATCCCCATTTTCCAGATGAAGGAACTGAGGATAAGAGAGATGAAAGAACCGGTCCAAGACCTCAAAGTTAATCTGTATTTGTTCCACAAATGTGTGCTATAATTTCTCAATTCTATCATCTTTCTGGCAAGAAATATTTCTGTACCCACACAATGGAAAACACAGAATATCAGGTGTTTGATATATGCTTCTTTTTTTTTTTTTTTTTTTTTTTTTTGCTGTACGCGGGCCTCTCACCGTTGTGGCCTCTCCCGTTGCGGAGCACAAGCTCCGGACGCACAGGCTCAGCGGCCATGGCTCACTGGCCCAGCCGCTCCACGGCATGTGGGATCTTCCCAGACCGGGGCACGAACCCGCGTCCCCTGCATCGGCAGGCGGACTCTCAACCACTGCGCCACCAGGGAAGCCCTATGCTTCTTATAGAGACCACTTCTCCATGCCTCCAATATTGTTTATCATACCAATCTGGTAAGCTAAACAGTTTTCATATCTGACATAAAGGCAGTCCCAGCCGGGCCCCTCTTCTATTAATAAAGTGCAAATTGACACAAAGTTATGTAAGGCTACAGTAGTTGTAATAATAACCTCTGAATGCATTAAGCACTGGCAAATTTTGAGTCCACCATCATAACTTGCCAAAATTTTTTTCTTCTTCTAGTTTTTAGGAGGCAACCAAAAAATGCAATTTCATTCATTATTTTATTTTATTTTACTGTTCATAACCAATATGGCTCTAAAACCTCTCCTTTCTTCTTCTCTTTTAAAGAGAATCCTCCAGTGTACATGCATGCTATTTAAACTAAGCTCCCTAAAGGTGAATATAATTTATCTTCAAACAGCAGAGAAGGAGGGCAGAAATCTTCAAATATATATAAATTCATAACCAGCTTCTATCGAACTCCTGCACTTGTCAACTTGTTTAGAACACAATTTTCCAAATGCCACTGCTTTCTGGGATTCAGGAGAGGGTAAGAGAGCTCTTTCATTTCACTGGATTTGTGTCAACTCCATCCTGAGTTTCTAGCAATAGGGCTTCTCAGAAAAATATGCTGAGCTTCCCTTCAGGTCTGGGATGCTGTGATTCTGGCATCGCAAAGCACCGAAAGTAAATAAAACGGCTCACATTGTGTTCCAGGCACAAGGGGGCCCAAGAGATAGGATGAGAAATCCAGCTGATGTGCCTAAGACCCTACCTCCAATTGCATGCTGTTGTTTTCTCAATATTCAGAGCTGCAGCCATGGCCAAATTACACACTTGGAGCCAAATTCTCCCCTCGGTTCTGCGTACGCAACTTCATCCAAAGTCGCTAGGTGCAGAGCGCGTATCTGAAAGTGACATTTGGCGATAGCGCCATGGAGTTCTCTTATCTGGCACATACTAACTATGCAATAAGTGCGTTTCTACCAATTTCTGCACAAACGTGAGCCTGTTTGCTACTCTCAGATGGCAGTGCTTGCTGTACCATTTCCTCACTTTTTAAAGATTTTTGTGTTTTGCCAGTCAGGAACACATTTTGCAAGTCCCTGGCAAACACAAGTGTACTTTCTTCTTGGCTTCAACACTTGAGGAAGCCAGATGAAAGGAACAGCTCGCAGGGAAAGCTTTGGATTTCATCAGTCCATCGATGAAGTAGTCCTCTGCCTCTCAGTCAGGTTTTTAAGGGATTGTGTTTCCTTAACTGAAGAAGTAAAAGTGCAGAAGAGGATAAGTGAAGAAAAGAGTTAAAGGTTTGCCTCATTTGAGGAGTATTTTTAGATCCTTCCCTCTACTCTCCCCCGCCCAGGCTAAGTTGGCGGGTTCCACATCCCATGTGCATCTCATATCTTACTGTGTGTGTGTGTGGATTTGCTAGGTATTGTCTGATGCGGGCTCTCTTGAGTCAGAGCCAATATCATGTTTATCTCCATATTTCTAGCCTAGAGCAAGGAGTCTGGCAGTCAGGTCAAGACACATTTATTGTCCACCTACTCTGTGCTAGGCACCGAGCCTCCTCCAGAGATAGAATGTCCTCCCCTTGAGGAACTTAGAGTCTAGTCGGGACATGCATGCACCAGCATAACATTTATGCACAAGCCAACTAGAGGTTACATCGAGTATGACCAAGATGCCAAAGGGAACACAGCAGATGGGTTCGTAATCCTGGCGGTATAGTCAAGAGGACCGCTGGGAGAAGACTGTGCCAGGGCTGAGCCCTGAAAAGAAATAGGAATTAAGTCAAGAACTAGCAGGGAGGGGAGGGAGTTCCAGGCATGGATAGCAGCATGAACAGAGGCAAGAGGGCATAGAACGCTATGCAGTTGGCCCTGCAAACTTCAAGGCCCAGGCTGGGAATAGCAGGCCATTAAGACCAGAGAGGTGGGCAGTATCCAGGTAACCAAGGATTGTTTTTAACCTTATCATTTTTGAGAAAGTAGATATTGAAAGAGTTCAACCCTAAGGGAAACAGGCTCATATCTATGCTTTAAACTGTTCAAACTGGGGAATTAATAAAGGGGCTGGCTTTTCTTTGTGAAAGATTGAAAACAAAGAGCTCAGCTGGGAGGCAATTTTAATCATCTTGGTGAAAGACCATGGGAGCCTGTATTAGGGCTGAGAGTAAGGCTACGCAAGAACTATTGAAAAGGCAGAATGGGAAGGACATTGTGCTGGGTTAGAGGCAGGAAGTGAGTGGCTTGAGGTACTCATTAGACCTTGAGATATATGAGCTTGAAGCTCAGGGAAGTGTCAGGGATTAAGATTAAACTATGTGACTCCTAATTTTATAGGAGCTGAAATTATCCTTGAAAGTAGATGAGATTTCCCATGAAGAGCTCTTGTTAAGAGAGAGACCCAGTAGCTGGGAATCTTTGGGGACAAACTATCATTTAAGGGGTGAGCTGGGGAGTGGGTGCCTCTGAAGGTGATGAGGGGACGTTTCAGAGACCTGCATGTGAGGCAAAGAGAGTGTGAGGCCCTGAAGGCTCAGGGACTTGCAAAATGTGTAGAGATTTTCATAGAAAAGGCAGAAAACAGTGTCAATGCCCCACTGTGGTGAAGTCAATATAGAGTCATGTCCAATAGCTTTGGCAATAAGGAAGTCTTTGAAGATCTTTTCTGTGTCAGAGACACACATGCATATTGTTTAGTAAATACATGAATGAATAAATGAATGAATGGATAAAACCAAGTTTTCAGAGACTCTCTTCCCTTAGGATAGAAAAAGTGAGGCTTAATTTTTAGGTGAAGGTTGATTTTCAAAGGAGCCCAAATCTCTAGCCTTAAAAACTCTTAATTAGTATTTGGCGACACAAAAGAAGTCATTCTGTTTCAAGCCTTTTCTAATTGACTTTTCTTCTCCATACCCTTTGCCGTGCATTTTAATAATGATAGATAGTAAAAGTATGAGATTAGATCACTCCCTAACACCATACACAAAAATAAGCTCAAAATGGATTAAAGACCTAAATGTAAGCCCAGAAACTATCAAACTTTTAGAGGAAAACATAGGCAGAACACTCTATGACATAAATCACAGCAAGATCCTTTTTGACCCACTTCCTAGAGAAGTGGAAATAAAAACAAAAATAAACAAATGGGACCTAATGAAACTTCAAAGCCTTTGCACGGCAAAGGAAACCATAAACAAGACCAAAAGACAACCCTCAGAATGGGAGAAAATATTTGCAAATGAAGCAACTGACAAAGGATTAATCTCCAAAATTTATAAGCAGCTCATGCAGCTCAATAACAAAAAAACAAACAACCCAATCCAAAAATGGGCAGAAGACCTAAATAGACATTTCTCCAAAGAAGATATACAGATTGCCAACAAACACGTGAAAGAATGCTCAACATCATTAATCATTAGAGAAATGCAAATCAAAACTACAATGAGATGTCATCTCACACCAGTCAGAATGGCCATCATCAAAAAATCTAGAAACAATAAATGCTGGAGAGGGTGTGGAGAAAAGGGAACACTCTTGCACTGCTGGTGGGAATGTGAATTGGTACAGCCACTATGGAGAACAGTATGGAGGTTCCTTAAAAAACTACAAATAGAACTACCATACGACCCAGCAATCCCACTACTGGGCATATACCCTGAGAAAACTAAAATTCAAAAAGAGTCATGTACCAAAATGTTCATTGCGGCTCTATTTACAATAGTCCGGAGATGGAAACAACCTAAGCGCCCATCATCGGATGAATGGATAAAGAAGATGTGGCACATATATACAATGGAATATTACTCAGCCATAAAAAGAAACAAAATTGAGCTATTTGTAATGAGGTGGATGGACCTAGAGTCTGTCATACAGAGTGAAGTAAGTCAGAAAGAGAAAGACAAATACCGTATGCTAACACATATATATGGAATTTAAGAAAAAAAATGTCATGAAGAACCTAGGGGTAAGACAGGAAAAAAGACACAGACATACTAGAGAATGGACTTGAGGATATGGGGAGGGGGAAGGGTGAGCTGTGACAAAGCGCGAGAGAGGCATGGACATATATACACTACCAAACGTAAGGTAGATAGCTAGTGGGAAGCAGCCGCATAGCACAGGGAGATCAGCTCGGTGCTTTGTGACTGCCTGGAGGGGTGGGATAGGGAGGGTGGGAGGGAGGGAGACGCAAGAGGGAAGAGATATGGGAACATATGTATATGTATAACTGATTCACTTTGTTATAAAGCAGAAACTAACACACCATTGTAAAGCAATTATACCCCAATAAAGATGTTAAAAAAAGTTTTATACAATTAAACTGTTCTAATACAAAAAAAAATGATAGATGAAGCAAGTCTTAAGGTGGAAATGCAGAATCCAAGGAAACTCTCCCTTCATCACTTCCCACGAATAGGACCCACCTCCACATTTACACGTACACTTGGGGTCACAGGTCATCAGAGGTGTTTGGAAACATGGAAAACTAGATGCCACAGGGTCAGAATTTTAACACCAGCCCTTTCTTGGAGCAGCCCATGTCTTGATTTGAAGTAATAGACTAATGGGCTTCAAAACTTTCTTCCATTTTAAAGTTTTCTTCTAGAGTCTTCACTCTCAAATGTTTTGGAGCATCCTAGATTCACTCAGTAAGTGCTCAACAAAGATTTTGGTTGCTAATTCAGGGCTTTGAGACGAAAAGTTTTATCCTTTAGCAAACAGAACTGTTTGCTGTTTGTTCCAGAACCAAGCTGAGATTTACTTTGCTTTCCGCAGTTGCTCTTCATTTCTGCTTTCCCTGTTTGTACATATGCCTTCACTTTATATTCCTGCCTCTCTCTCTGGACGTCTGAGAAACCCTGGTCCCTGCCAATGCACACACCCATGCTGACGGATCCATGGAATGGTACCAAAATCCACTCCTCCATATTTTGACTCACTGCAGAGAGGAGGCATACTGCCAACTTTGTAGCTTCCTGTGTTCGAAGAGTGACAGGAAAGCAAGATGAAGGAGTAAGAAAAGAAATAGAAGTGTGGTTACAGCTGATTAAAGTGTGGTCCCCAGCACAGTGAGAGGAGAAACACAAACAAATGACCTGGCTGATTTCACCATAAACACGCACATCTCCTTCACGTATTCCCAGATTTTTACATCTACTGATGTCTTGCCTGGTGTTTTCAGACGATGCACCATATGGACAGAGGCAATGTTTTCCTTAATCCTTAGTGTAGTGTACAGCCTGAACTATCAAAGTTCCACCACCAACACTAACAATAAAAAGAAATGGTATTGCCACTGCAAAACAGTGATTCGCTTTCGGTATGGAAGCTGCTAAGGGCAAGACTCCTGCGTACGTTACGTACTGTTCTCAGAGCTCAGCGGGCAGTGACTAAATGGCAAAACGAGGGAGCCCATCTTCTTTCACTGATATCATACATCTCAGCCCTTAATGATCATCTAAGTTCCCTGTGCTTCCGAGGGCTGGTGCTTCGGAACGGCTTTGCAAAGGTATTTTAAAAGATTTAATTGCAGGAAACAAGCAGGGTCTTGAAGTTCAGAAATCACGTTTTATTAGCTAATATTCTGGGGCCCCAAAGAAACAACGGTCCACCAGTTGATATTCTAGAAAGAAAAGAACTCTCTGTTAGGTTCAGTTAATGGGACAGTCCCTCACTCCTGTCTCCATAAACCTGAGCTCTAACTTGCATGGATTTTCAGTTACATCTCCACTGAATTTGTCAAATGGCAGCCCTTTCCACTCTGGTTTGGCATGCAGAGTCCCTTGGTTTTCTTTCAAGGAGATTTTCAGGAGTCCCAGAGTAGTGATTCTGACATCCTACCGTTGCAAGAAATGCTTAAGAAATATATAAAATCTCTACCAATGCGAATTAATTGCCTTTTTGAGAAATTTGCAATATTATCTGGATATATCTAGAAAAAAACCTTGAGTTCATGTTTAAGAAATAAGACGAACAACCCAAGAATACTGATGTTAGTTGCATTTTAGGAATTTTGCAGCATGTCTGGGATATCAGTAGATAACTGTAAGATGTTACAGACTAGAGCTGTGAACCAGTCCTTAATGATGACAAAATCTCCCAATAGAATTACTGGTAGTAAGGGCTGATGCAGAGAAAAAGAAAAATGGAATAAGTAGCTATTTCTTTTTCCAAATAAACAACATTGTTTACTCGTAGAACTTTCTTGTTTACCTCATTAAATTTTAAGGCTGTTGGATAAAGTCAGTGTCTTATGTTATCAGTCTTTGAGAATGAAATTTACAGCATTCATGGCTGTTATTTCATAATAAAAACATTTATTATTGCTACGCCCTCTGATCTAAATAGGGCCATGGGCTGCTAAACCGTTATTTTTAGAAATAGAGAGGAATTGAAAGATGACACCCAGGCACAAAGGAAAGGAAAGGTCCATAATCTATGCGAGAATAAAAGCACTCTGAAGAAATGTTCGAGAAAAGATGAGCTGTTTTGTATACGCCTGACCCTGCCCTTGATGCTAAAGGAGGCTGCCTGACATATTACCTCCACCTCACAGGTCCTTTGATTACAGCCCAATTCTGTAGACCTTTATTTCCTCAGAGGAAATTAGCAACAAGCTCTATCTCATAGGCATTTGCACTCGAATCGACATTTAAGAATACTAGAAACCGTTGACTTCTAATTAGAATGGTGAACTGCACTTCTAAGAAATGTAAAACGCAATAACGTGACTGTCATTCATAGCCCTTATTCCAACGGGCACTATTAAAAAAGAAAAAGCCCATTTAGAGAGGACTTCCCATTTCTAAAAGTATGGCAGGCTGAATTTTCTGTTTACCTTTGAAAGCTCCCAAAATGAATGAAAAGAATCATTTTTAAAGCATAGCTTTTTTTAAAAACATCTTTATTGGAGTATAATTGCTTTACAATGGTGTGTTAGTCTCTGCTTTATAACGAAGTGAATCATTTATACATGTACACATATCCCCATATCTCCTCCCTCTTGTGTCTCCCTCAGCCATCTTGGAAGTCTTGAGGAAAAAAGGAACCCCAGATGAACTGAATCCCCAAAATGAAGTAAAAGCCAGACCCCAGAGAGGTAAGGTAGCATCAAAGCCTCGATTGTCTTGAGGGCATTGGCCAAACCTTGTGACCTTGACTCTCTTTTTGGATGGATTGTCAGGGCATAGCAGGTAAGAGATAAGAGTCAAGGTCTGCAAAGAAAAAATTTAATAGAGTCCTAAACAAAGCTGAGATTCCAAAGTGGAAGAGTAAATAATAAACAATCCTCATCCCAGGAAAGGAGAGTAAGGGAACTTAAAAGACAGTGCCTGCCATAACTTGACACGCGGTATGAGAAAAAATAAATCTCCCTGAGAATTCATCATCACAAGTCAATCCTTATGGACACTATGGAGTTTGTGACCCACATTTATGCTTTCTGTATGTATTGAAAAACCACAAGCATAGAATATAATTAAATATGCATCCAGGTTGGTAGTAAGCTTGGACAGCTTCTCTAGAGGAATTCAACATCAAGTTGGAGCTCTGATAGTTCTCACAGATAATTCTAAGGAAAACAAGGCAATCACAATAAAAAAAGATCACCACACACAAGGAAAAGCACACCAAGAATGAGAGATGGCAGAATCATCTACAAACTTCTCAGATACTGAACACATAATATTCTTACTATAAAAGAATTATGTTTAATATGATCTAAGAAATAAAAGATTCAGAAGCATGGAAAACAAGGTATTTTAAAAAACAAATCAATGATTAAAAGAATCCATTGGACTAAATTTTTTAAATGAAATTTAAAACTCAGTAAGATAAATTAGCAAATTCAACACAGCTGAAGAGAGAGAATGAATAAACTTAAAGATAAATCTGAAGTAATCAAACCAGAGAGAAAATTATTAAAAGTAGAAAAATGTTGAAAAGATATAGAGAAGATAGGCTGAGAAGGTTTGGAGTACATCTAAATGGAGTTTCAGAGGGACCTAATGAATAAAATTGGGATAAGGAACTATTCCAAAAAATAATGACTAATACTCTCAACAATTTTTGGAAGATACTGAGCTCATATCCAAAAAGCTCAATGATTTCCAAGCAGACTAAATAAAAAGAGATTCACACCTTGTCATACTGAAAGTAAAATTATATAACAATAAAAATAAAGACCAGGGCTTCCCTGGTGGCGCAGTGGTTGAGAGTCTGCTTGCCGATGCAGGGGACACGGGTTCGTGCCCCGGTCCGGGAGGATCCCACATGCCGCGGAGCAGCTGGGCCCGTGAGCCGTGGCCGCTGAGCCTGCGCGTCCGGAGCCTGTGCTCCGCAACGGGAGAGGCCACAACAGCGAGAGGCCGGCGTACCGCAAAAAAAATAAAATAATAAAAAATAAAGACCAGATATTTAAAGGAAGTAGAGGAAAAAAAGAATATCATTTATAAAGGAACAATTATACTGATGACTGACTTCTCAGCACAGCAATAGATACCAGAAGATATAATGCAATACATTGAGACAAAACAACTATCACTCTAGAATTTCACATGCAGTACAACTAACCTTCAAGAAGAAAGACAAGAGCATTTTAGAAAAGTAAAATCTGTAAGTATTCATCATATACATGCTATCCCTAACTGAAACTCTAACGGATATGTTTCAGGAAGGAAGAAAATTAGTCCAGATGGAAGGTCTAAAATACAAGATAGGATTCTGAGCAAAGATATTAGTAAATATATGATAAAGACAAACATTGATATACAGAACAGTTTATTGGTGAATATTAAAAAATATAGAAATAATAAGTGGAAAAGAACAGTATGTAAGTTGAGAGGGTGGTGATGAAACCTAAGACATTCAAAGGTTTTTGTACCATTTGAGATGAGAGTAAGGTTATTATTAATTTTAAACTGTGCTAATTAAGCATGTTAAAATATCTACAGTAGCCACTAAAAAAAAAAGCACAGAGAGTAAACATCAAAAATAAGTACAGAGATAAAGTTCAAAAGGAAGCAAGATATTAGGGAAAAATGTTAAATAAATCAAGACGTAAATTGAACAAGAAAAGGTAAAATAAAATTCCAAAGAAATAACCTAGCCAGTACTTTTTTAAGATTATTAGAGTAGGCATACACACGATCATTATATAAATACACACACACACACACACACACACACACACACACACATTCTAACAGCTGAGGATGCAAAAGGATTAGTTATGTCAAATACTAACTGAAAATATCACAAAGAGAATAGATTTTAAGGTGGAAAAAGTATAAGCAGAGATAAATAAGGTCTCTTCCTAATGATGAAAAGTTTAACTTACCAGTCAGTTATAACAATTTTAGACTTATGTGAAACATACTAATGTATCTTGAATTACATACATTGAAAATTTACAGGTGCATAAGGAGAAACTGAAAAATTCACAGGATATTGGAATCCTTTAATACCATCTCTCATAAATTGTTAGCTCCAGTAAACAAAAAATACCGGTAAGGAGATGAAGGTTTGGACAGCATAAACTTGATTTAAATGGACATATATAATATAGAACACTGCGTCAAACAACTTCAGAATATACCATCCTTTTAAGAACACATGAGCTATTTTTGAAAATCGTCCACATAAGAGGCCATAAAATGGGACATCCCTGGTGGCATAGTGGTTAAGAATCCGCCTGCCAATGCAGGGGACACGGGTTCAAGCCCTGGTCCGAGAAGATCCCACATGCCACAGAGCAACTAAGCCCGTGCACCACAACTGCTAAGCCTGTGCTCTAGAGCCTGCAAGCCACAACTACTGAAGCCCACGTGCCTAGAGCCCATGCTCCGCAACAAGAGAAGCCACCGCAATGAGAAGCCTGTGCACCGCAACGAAGAGTAGCCCCCGCTCGCCGCAACTAGAGAAAAGCCTGCGGGCAGCAACAAGACCCAACGCAGCCAAGAATAATTTTTTAAAATAAATAATTGATTTAAAAAATGCTTTAAAAAAAGAGGCCATAAAATACATCTCAATATATTTCAAAAGTTGGTATCATATAGATCATATTCTATAACATAAATTAAGTTAAAAATCAAAAACAAAAAGATGTCTAGAACAAGAGCTGTATTTGGAAATAAAACACATGCTTCTGAGAAACACGTGGATCAAAGAAGAAATCATGATGGAAAATTTTAAATACATCGCTGAATAATAATTAAAGTACACACACACACACACACACACACACACACACACACACACAATGGAATACTCCTCAGCCATAGAAAAGAATGAAATTTTGCCATTTGCAACAACATGGATGGACTTGGAGGGCATCATGCTTAGTGGAATGTCAGACAGAGAAAGATAAATACTGTATGATATCACTTATATGTGAAATCTAAAAAATAAAACAAACTAGTGAATATAACAAAAGAGAAGCAGACTCACAGATATAGAGAACAAGCTAGTGGTTACCAGTGGGGAGGGGAAGGGGGGAGGTGCAATACAGGGGTAGGGGATAAAGAGGTACAGATTTTTATGTATAAAATAAGCTACGAAGATATTGTACAAAACAGGGTATACGCCAAGATTTTATAATAACTATAAATGGAATCTAACTTTTAAAAATTGTGAATCACTATATTGTATGAAACTTTCATAACAGTACTGCTGGGAAGGTAAACTGGTATAGTCATTTCAGTAAATGATTTGTTACACCTTGTGAAGCTGGACATGTGCATGCCTTAAAGCCAGCAATTCTATTCCTTAATATAGACCCAAAGAACCTTCTGTACACATGCACCAAAATACTGGTTCGAAAATGTCCACAGACCCATCATTTGATGGAAACAACCTAACATAAATTAACAACAGAAAACCAAAAATTGTGTTATAGTCATTCAATAGTATATGTTTGCATAAATAAATAATACAGCAGCTGCCTACACCAGCATGGGTGAATATTAAAAGCAATACTGACGAAACAAAAGCAAATTAGAAAAATATTGTATAATTCTATTTATATAAAATCCAAAACCAAGCAAAACTCAAAGAAATGTATTGCCTATGTTTACATATATGTGTGGAGGTGTAAAGAAACCCAATGGTATTAATAAATACAAAAATCAGCAGTGTTACCTCTGAAAGAAGTATGAGTTCTGAGATAAGTAGAGAGGGCTTCTAAGGAACTGATACTATATTATTATTATTTTTGCCTATTGTAGTTTTTTTTAACACCTTTATTGGAGTATAATTGCTTTACAATGCTGTGTTAGTTTCTGCTGTATAACAAAGTGAATCAGCTATATGTATACATGTATCCCCCTATCCCCTCCTTCTTGCATCTCCCTCCCACCCTCCCTATCCCACCCCTCTAGGTGGTCACACAGCACCGAGCTGATCTCCTTGTGCGATGCAGCTGCTTCCCATTAGCTACCTATTTTACATTTGGTAGTGTATATATGTCAATGCTACTCTCTCACTTCGTCCCAGCTTACCCTTCCCCCTCCCCGGATCCTCAAGTCCATTCTCTATGTCTGCGTCTTTATTCCAAGCTAGGTAATGGTACACAGTTTTTTATCTCCTTATTATTCTTTAAGCTGTATATATATGTATATATATGTGTGTGGGGGTGTATACATATATCCATATACATTATGCATGTATGTCTATATATTACATTCTTTTTATATCTGATCTATTTCAACAGTCAGAAAAAATATTTCACCAATAATAACACATCACAAAAAAAGCCAACTCTTCTGTTTTTCAGGTACCTAACAGAATTTGACCTAAGATAAATACTTAGTGGAGGTGTGGTCTTTCCAATTTAAAAAAATGATAATTATGTGGTCTCCACAAGCCCCGGGCTGTTTCCTGTCACGGAACAAATAGTACTAAATAAATGTTTGTTTAATTGAACTAAATTAAAATGTGTATAATACAAGGGGCAAATGTGTGCCATCAGCTATTTTGAATTGTCCATCTCAGCCTTTCTTTGTAACAGAGCTCCAAATTTCACTGTATACTTATCCCTCAACCACACAATCTATATGCTACTGGAGAAAGTGACCCCACTCTTAGCAACCAAGGTGGACTCTGATTGGCTTAAGTTATTTAGTATCTTCCAATTCTTGACAACAGTGTTTGGTTCAAAACAGTTAACAAAATATGAGCCAATGAGAGACAAGAAATGAGATACAACAAAATATTTATGAGAGGTTCGGGGTGTGTGTGTGTGTGTGTGTGTGTGTGTGTGTGTGTGTGTATGTGTGTGTGTGTGATTTGGGTGGGGGGTGAGGGATCCTCCTAGGTCTTCTGAAAGATACTCAGAGAGGCACTCGCTGTGTTTATTGAACATATGAACAAGACTGGCAACCCATCCCTGCCCCGAGAAGCTGCTAGAGCCACCTATGTGGCATCTGAGGAGCTAGCCTTAAATGAAGCCCCAGGTAGGTCAGGGCCAGCCATTCTGGTAATATGGTTGACTAGGTAACCTAGAGCACTTGCTACAGAACACTTAGAAATGCCAAATAAAATACAACAAACGTCCTTTTAAGTGCATGGCTGAGCCCAAAAGAAAGTAAGGGAAATCTCTCAGCCAGGCCAGTTGATGAGAGTAGAGTCACCTTCCCCAGCATATGTAGGCTGCATAGGTGAGAAATGAAAATCCAAATGAAAAATAAAGTGGGAACTGAAGACCAGAGCAGGAAGGGTAGACTGGACAAGGGGCAGAGATTGGTTGCCACTTTCTATAACCAAGAAGCTTGCATTTTATAGCCCATGTGGGGACAGGAGATGGTGGCTTAGGTCTGCAAAAAGTCAGAGAGCTGCAACTGGGACCATATGTAAAGTTTAAGCCCTAACCCTCAGAAAAATGGTGGATTAAACATATATATGTCCTCATCCCCTGTAAAAAAAAAAACACACACACACACATACCAACAGCACAGGGTGATATACTGGTGAATGAAGGTTTATACAGGGTTTGTAAAAGTTTCCTCCGAGAATATATACTCACAAATGTGCTCTCACATAGATTTGGAGTCTGCATCTTTCCTACACCATGATAGAGGAATCTACAACCTGAAAATTTAACATACAATATTCCTGCCAGTAATACTCCTGAGATTCATGCCTCCCACCTCCACCCTAATGCTTAACCCAGGAGGCACGAGATTCCAACAAATAAACTCCTAAGAAAAATAAGTTCACCACCCAAAATTACCAAATAACCCCCCCAAAATTCATCATGTAAAAGTCAACAGATATATAGAAACAGATGTCTGAAAATGGATTTCAGATAATAGGACTACAAGATATAGAATAAAAATTTAGTATATTTTAAATTATTGAGGACATAAAAAGAGAAATTAAAAATATCTTAAAATTATGAGCACTATCACAAAGCCAGGGAGATTTGAAAAATGACCACCTGGAATTTCCAGGAGTAAAATAATTGAAATATAAAACCCAAAAGACAGATTAACAGCTAAATAAGACCTAGATGAAGACAAAATCAGTGAACTAAAATATAGAGATAATAAAATTATTAATAAAGCAGGACTAAAAAAAAGTATAAAATATGAAAGTCATGAAAGATAGAATAGGAAGGACAACATTTATTCAAGTTCCAAAAGAGCTATATATTTAAGATGTGGGCAGACAATATAGAGACCAATGGGAAGAGAGAGAAATAAGATATTTGGTGATTTTTAAAAGATGCTTGATCAAACCTTGCCTGAAGCCCTTTCCATTCCTCAGCTTTTATATTGTTAGCCTATACATTATTTAAATTATTTAAACCCATTTATGTTGAGCATTTTGTTCTTTGCAAGCTAAGTTTTCCTAGCTGATACTGGAAGTAAGAAAATAAAGATTAGACTAAGAAAGTTTTTTTTAAAAGTACCTGACCATTAAGCATCTGGAAAAATAGACTCAGACAAATCCAGCTAAAAGTTAACAGGGAACAACACTTCTCCCATATTGCAGCTGTAAAGTATCATAACGATCACCTCTTCGGGTGATTACTGCTTTTTTACTAAGATGCTTTGGTTTCTAAAATCATTAACTATCAAAAACTTTGTTTGTTAGAAATTATATCAGTAAAAATGAAACATCCCACTCTTGCCTAGAGGATTTAAGCCACTCTGACAAAGAGGCAGCCTCAATTTCCAACCCAAGTGCAGAGCTTCTAATAAGGGGTTTCTGGATACAATATTCCACATTTATCTTAACTTTGTAGTTCCCAAGGAAACAGGACCTTAGATCCACTTCACAGTCCAGAGTTGATGTTAAACCCTTCGCATACAGCCCAGCTTTTCTCTGAGCCTATCCAAACACTGCTTTATTTAAATTTAACCTAAACTCCATTATCCTTCAAAACCCTGGGCTTCCCTGGTGGCGCAGTCGTTAAGAATCTGCCTGCCAATGCAGGGGACACGGGTTCGAGTCCTGGTCCGGAAAGATCCCACATGCCGCAGAGCAGCTGGGCCCCTGCGCCACAACTACTGAGCCTGTGCTCTAGAGTCCGCGAGCCACAACTACTGAAGCCCACGCGCCTGGAGCCCATGCTCTGCAGTGGAGAGGCCACCACAGTGAGAAGCCCACACACCGCAACGAAGGGTAGCCCCCGCTCACTGCAACTAGAGAAAGCCCGTGCGCAGCAACAAAGACCCAAGGCAGCCAAAAATAAATAAATAAATTTATTTTTTAAAATCCTATAATAACCTCTGTCTTTTCCTTTATTTGGTGAGATGCCCCACAGTTCCCCTGGCATGCAGTCTCCCTCACTGCAATGGTGCAATAGAACTGACTTTGCTGAATAAAAGGTCATTTCTGGTGATCTTAGGCTGATTAAGCTAGGACAGGAGACAGGGTCAAGCAAACCAAGTAAACCAAAATATAAAATTTTGTTTTTAGCATTTGCCTAAAGATAGTCATATAGAGAGGAATGGAGAAGAGAGGAACAGAAAAGGTAAATGCTGGTTAGAATCATTTGGTTGGACTGAAACTAGAGAGGGTTTTCACTGATGATAGCTTCTTGGAGAAGGCCAGCCTTGAAGAGAGAGAGAGAAAGAAGTTGCTTCATGTTCCATTAAGAACATGGAACTAGTGGCACAAGTGCTTAAAGAAAAAAGCCCCTTTGCTTCTCTTTGCAGCTGCACATACCCTTCCAGACCGGGACACTTCCTTGTTCCATGCGGGCGGCCCACGGGGCTCCCAGAAAATTGAGTGCAACCTAAAACAAGTGCCAAAGCACACTCTGGGATCCAGCTGCCTCCCAGGTCTAGGGCTGAGCTCCTGGGCTGTATTTTCATCAGTGAACTGGCAGTCATAAATGTCAAGCCCTGATCCGCATAATCCCCGTAGCTCTTCCAGCTTAGTTCACGGCAAGGAAGGGTGGCATCAAGAAGATTTGCTATTTTGGAAAAAAAAAAAAATTTGCTGAACTTGGGCTGGCATAATATTAGCAGTGCTAACATTCTATATGGCTTTTATCTCCAGTAAGTTCGAGATTACTTAAGCATTCGTGGGAATCAGATTTCTTTGTAATCAAGACAAAGCACAACATTTTGGTACCTTCTCTGATTGCTAAGGATGGCTGTTTTTCAGGTGGAGGAACTAAGGAGAACATATCTGGTGTAATGCTGCAGTAGAAATAAATTAAAAAGCGAAGCATCATGAAGATGTAGCTCTCTGGTAGCCTCTGTTTCAAGAAACCCCTGCTACCCCTCTTGCCTTCTTCAGGTCCTATGGCTTCAACCTTGAAAAATAAAGGTCACCCCCATCCCCACAATGCCTAGGTAGGCAGCTCAGAGTGCCTGGAACTCAGAGTATTTGTACAAGTAAACACAGAGGAAAACTACACAAAAACAAAACACAGCTGCATTTTTAATAGCTTGAAAACTCTTCTACCCCTAACTAGTTCAAACTTAGATTACTGTAGCCTCCTGGGCTCTCCCAGTTCATGTGTATCCTTTTCTTGTTTTCTTTTTTATACTAAGTATTTTATTGCTGCCAGTGTATATAAAACAATTATCCTTGTGAAACAGAAATTCATGAAAATTCAGAGACGTAGATGTTAAGGACGGACAAAAGTACAAGTTTGTATAGTATGGCACGTGTGATAGAGACAGGCTTTTGTACTGGCTTCAAATTCAGCTTCCCTTTGAATATTCACCGGTTTATGAAAAGTGGTTTAGAAAATCTTGCAAAGATTCATTTTATTACAAAAAGGAACAGACTTTCTGGGGTCTGAAGGGATTTGAAGATACTCCAGTCAGCAGCGGTTTATGTTGAACATTCTGCTGACAGAATTGTTTCAAATCTGCAGCTGCCTGGGAAACCTTCACAGGGTTGAACCCAGCCTCCAGCCGGGCCCGTTGAACCACGTTCTTCACAGCAGCGACGCTGGAAGGACCAGACATGGCGCACGCGACAGCTGGGCAGATCGGCACGCCCACGTGTATGCTTTCCTAAGCAATTTTTAATGCCAAATATGTTGATTTTCTTGACTAAAAGCATACTGAAGAAAAAGCATTGTAAAGTGTGTGTGCATGCGTGTGCGTGTGTGTTGGGGGAGAAGTGTGTTGATTCTAAACTGAACACTGAGAGATTGTTCGAGGACACAAGTTTATTTTATAGCAATAGTTTCTGGCATTTTAAATAACTCGATAGGTCATGCATGGATACCCTCTATCCCCAATGGAAAGCATCATCACCAAATTCCATCAGCTTTGCAGAAGCTGAAAAGCTCACCTCACCTGCCAATCTCTACAGGCGTCAGCCTTGCATGAAAACATGACAGCCAGCATCTCAGAAAGGAAAGAGACCTGCCAATTCACCTACCTTGTATATTTCACAGACAGGAAATCTGAAAAGGTTTCAAGTCCCAAAAGTTTGGTTATTTATACTGATCCTGCCACTGACATGTTGCCGGGGCCTGCCACCTGTCAATTTTGTCCAACCTACCCAAAGAAGGAAGCTGGAAGGGTGCATGTGCCATTACTGTAGAATATGGGATATTAAAATAAAAAATATTCCAGCTCTTTGATTTCCTTTGATTTTGTGGGTAATACAATAACCAGAATGAGATAGCTGAAACCAATAAAATCTGATTTATAGCATTAAAGGCAATCTTTATAGCACTTATTTATGGTACATTACATCTAAAATCCAATTTCACAGGCTGCTGTTTGAAACTTTCTGTTCAATCATACATACACTACATACACTGTACCTCAGTGCCATAGAGTTAGATTATATAAATGTCTGTACCCCCAGAGGTATTAAAATTCGGTTACTACGGTGGTGAGTGAGCTTGACAGTAATTTTCCTAACCAACTCTTCAACCAAAAAGATCCAGTCAGTACTTGATAAATACTGAAACTGCTAGCACTCCTATCATTAAACCAAAAAAAAGAAAGAAAAGAAAAAGAAATCACTGTTCAGATAACTCTATATTCTGGAACGAAATTAATTGAAAAGAAGTCGTATGGAAATGTGATAATTGGTGATGCTGAAGGATACTTGCGTTAACGTTGCGGGGTATATTTTCAAGCCAATGAGCAAAAAGTACTTTCTTGCATGACATCATCGGTATTAAGAAAAGACACATGGCTAGGTCTATACATGCTACTTTGGAAATATAACCTGAAGTGTCTACATTCATACACTTGAATGTAGAAGGCTATATCCTGTTCAATTACTATAATCATTGTCAAAGAGAGGGCAAAGAACACATGCTGACTTTCAGAGAACTGTCATTTGAATCTTAAGCGACTTCCCATTGATTTAAAAAGGGTTTTATCGTAAAAAAAATTCAACTCTCCAAACACTTTGCTTGCCACACATTAGATAAACGTAAAGGGAGGCTGGGATCCTCACCTGATCTGATGAGCAAGGGAACTCCTGCTCTGTGAGCGATCACATCCCTCAGCACTGAAGTTTTGTTTCCTGAATACATTTCAGCCTCATTGTCATCCAGAAAGGTGTCCCACGCACCCATCACCTGGCTTATGTGCTATGCTGACAAGTCATTCGCGAATAAAATTCAGGACTCAAATATATCAATAAATGACAAAAAGTGGCAGAAACAGTGAATAGATTCAATACCCAAATAACTGCCAAGCATTGTCCTATGCCAGGAGTGCAATGGGATACTGTGGGGCTTGAAGCTAATACAATTTGAAGTCCTCCTTAAAGAAAAAGAATACCAACTTCAAAACTTAATATTATTTATAAGGGACTTGTACAAGTGAAAGCCAGACACCTAAGCCTCATTGGCGACAAAGTAAAAGTATTTCTGGATCTTGTTTTTCCCGTATCATTTCTGATCCTCACACAAGCCCAGCAAGGACAGCATTATTCTTCAGATGAGGACCTGAGGCTCAGATGCGTTGCCCCAGAGGACTCTGGTAGGGATCCGTTCACTGGGATGCAAGCTCAAGTTTGTCTCTCTTGAAACCCATGCATACTGCTGCGTTTCAGTTTAAGTTAATTGAGGTTTGGATTGTTATCACCTGTAGTTCCCCGAGATGGGGTGGTGCTCTCGTTTTAGCCCCCAGAGAATTCTCTACAGCAAGGGAAGGCTTAAGCGTGAATCAGAGTCACCTGGAAGTCTTGTGCAGCCACAGATTGTGAGCCCCACCTCCAGGGTTTCTCAATCAGTAGGTCTGGATGGGGTCTGAGAATTTCCCCGGTGATGTTGATGCTGTTCAGCCAGCACCATGCATTTAGCCGCTGACCTTGAGAAACTGAGCTAATTCCAGCATTCTGCCCATCTATCTTCTTCCTCCAGTGAAACCACAGTTACTGTAGTTCAGGGGTGCTTAACCAGCTCAGCTAAAATGGAGCTAAACCCCACCCCTTCATAAAAGATTTCAGCTGGACTATCAGTAGCTGAGTACAAAATAGGCTGAGAAGGAAAAATACTAGTGAAGAATTATGTTGGAAGAAAAGATAGTATTAAAATGCAATTCAACAATGAGAAACTCAGTATATTTAAATTAGCCTCACTATAGCACAATTTAAAACTGTTATGTAATGGTAGTTAATGAAAACTCATATAAATACCCTAATTTTTCTGTAAAATAATAGAATCAATGAATATGGTGAGAAGCCAAGGAAAGAGAATCACCAGGTTGGGGGGGGGGGGCGTGGAGCTAAGGGACTAAGGGCATGAAATGTCATTTGAAATTGAGTTAGTAGGGTTTAATCAAGGTATTTAAATGCATTCTACAATAGAGTACAACTTACATTCTGTATTTAAGTGATATTCAATATAATGATGATGGACTTTTATTACAGGAAAGCTATTCAGTGATGCTTATGAAACGACTGTAGACAAATTATCTCTATGACATACTACAAAAGTCACATCCATAAATTAGTTTGAGATGTGAGCACTAAGTATATTGAGGTTTGAAAGACTTTAGTTCACTCTGAACTCTTAATGACTCGAATATGTTTACAGAGAGAAAAGATGATCCTTTTGCCATTAGTATCTCGTGGATTATTCTGCAGTAAACAACCTGTGTATTTGCTCTTTGGTTGGAAGCCTAGGGGGCTCTTTGTTTATTCAACAAAGAATTATTGACACTTACTAGGTACCAAGGATACACAAATTAATAAGATACTTATTCAAAGAATTAGCCAACTACATTATCCTCTTTCTATTCTACTTGAAGAAAGGAAATAGAATTACTACAACTATCTAGTAATTCATCTCAGAGAAAGAAAAATAATTTGAGCTTTGGGTTTATGGACTTCTTCTGATCGGTGTGCAATCTATAATAATGGATGGTCAGAGATTCCATAGTTTTCTCACATAGTGATCTTTGTATTGGATAAAAGACTAGTTTTTAAGAAATAATGTGAATATCGGCCCCTTATAATATTTTCTGCTTCCAGGAGCAGAGGTTCTTGGGCAGGGTTTGTGTGCAGTGGAGTTTACACAGGAATTGTTCAAAGAGTGGGAATTGATGGCGACTCTGATAATGAGAAGAAATTAAGAGTTTTTCCAAATAGGATCACAGATTTTCAGAAAAGGAATTTTCAGTGATTTTCTGAGGAGCTGGTAATAAAATTTGCCTTTGATCTAAAATGATATAAAAGAAAGTTCTGCATTTTCCTAGAAAATGTACCATCAGTGGCAATAAATCTTAGCTCTAACCTCCTGTCAATTATCTACCTTATGGATCAGTGCACAAGAAAACAACGAATTCCCAACAATGATCGTGGGATACAGATACCTTCACATAAGAGAGATTTCATAAGAAAATAAATATATGCTCTATAATATCAACATTTAATACCACTCTTGCTTTCTAAAAATGACTTCTATACATTTATTTTCCACTCCACATTTCACAGGCAGATGGTTGAAAAAAATACTCTTTAGCAAAAACAAAAAAAACCCAAAACAAAAAAGCCAGCTTTTCTTCCCAGTGTCAACTGTATTTCTATTAATTTACAATATCTGAAAATAATTATTTTAATTCTCTTTAACGTTGTTAGCAGAAAAACAACAATTTTCGCGTAGTATAATTAGGGAAACAAAAAATTCCTATTAGCAGCAGATCACTTAAATGACACAACTGCCTCACCAAGTAAATTTCAGGTCACGTATCAAATGGCGCCACGGCCAACAGAAAACCAGCTTTTGGTACATTCCATCCGAGGAGATGCTGCCCATTTGCAGAATGCCTAGGATAACATGTCTAAATGCACTTCACAGGTGTCACAAGGTCTTAAAACTTTCACCCTTCACCGAAATCTTCTGATTCCTCTAATGGTTGTGTTTATTCTGCTTCATTGACTTTCAAGTTCACATCAAGTCTCAGAACTCTGAACTAGGAGAGACCATGGAGATGATTTAGTCTCTTCCCTTCCAAATCATCTTCACGTGTGATTAACTGAGACCCAAAAAATCTAGTGAGATGTCCAGTGTCTACGTCTGCGTGATGAAAGGGCCAAGATTGATCGAAACTCTGGTCACATGACTCACTGTCCATCAACGTTGCTCTCACTGTGCCATTTGATCAATGATCTTCACGGAGCCCTGACACCTTCTTTGGAATTACACGTTCTCAACAGCAATCTGAGTGCAATGCATTTGAAGAGCCAGCAAAAAGAGAAGCAGGAATTTGTACATGGAATTCTTGAAGTAGCTACCCTTTGTCTAATCCACAGAACTATTACTAGGATCAAATAATATAATGTAGGTAAAGTGATAAAGTGACAGGCTTTGTACATCAGAAAGCATGATACCGATAAAAGGAATTTTCAAGATCGTAAAACCTAAGACGTTATTCTGTGAAAGTTTTGTAAAGAAAAACCTAGATGTCTTGCCCAAGATGTATGGAATACCACAAAATATCTATGCCAAATTGTACCCACAAATAAAATAACTGGATACATTTTAAAGATATATTATAAACAAGTGTTAAGAATAATCTTATTACAAAAATGTATCTGAGATGGAAACAAATCTGAAATTCAGCAAAAATTTAACCAGTGTTTGTAGAACTTTGGTTGCTTTCTAAAACTGTAACAAAATGTCAATTCTCAGAGGAAGAAGTTAAAAATAAAACCATAATCTCACATTTTCATAATTAAAAGGAAATGCATTTTCAACTGCCTATAACATGATAACATCATTTCCTGTCAGCAATTTTTATACATATGCAGTTCTGAGCCTTCAAAATTCTTAAAGCTACTTATAGCGCTAATAAGAAATTGGATTCTCACAAATTAACAGACCTTTTTCCCCGTGAAAGACCAAATTGAACAAGGATTTACAACATGGGAAGTTTCTATTATTCATGCTTTTTTTCTGTCTGGGAAGCCTGTAACCCACTATCATCACCAATACCCACCCCGGATGTCACTCCCAGACCTGAGACAGCTTTGCAAATACTCGCTAGCCTCGTAAGACACCTAACTTCCTCTCCTCCACCGAGCCTTCCTTGTCACCTCTCTGTCTTTGCCTAGTTCTCCAAACACATAACTCTATGTTCCTGCTGTCCCCTGCTAATAATCTTTGTACTTACTTACTAGTCTATCACAGTTCCCCGGACTTTGAACTCCTTAGATGTAGGAGTACCTTATGGATCTGTGTACTCACAGCACGGCACAGTGCCCGGCACTTGTGATGATCAAGATAAGCTTGATTACTTTGATAAAGCTAACCTTCCTCATCAAACATCTTTTTATTGACTATTTCCCACAGTGAAATTAAAAAGAGGAACTTTTAGAGACAAGCTTTCTTTTGATTAATTTGCTCAACTCAGTATATGACCATAGAAAAGCAGTCAAGTATTGAATATTTAGTATTTACTGCTGAGTTTACAATAACAGTGTTCTAATAGAAAATGGCATCACGCAGGCAGATTTTAAAAAATCCAGAAAGCACACACACAAAAAGTTAAGTGTATTCTCAGAATAAATAGTATACGGTGATTGAACAGAAACAAACTTTCTGATTTTTATCTTTCTGTATTTCCACTGGTTTCTGAACACAGGAGAGATTCTGTACTACCACCTCAACGTAATGTGGTCAAAGTTTATTTATTCATTGAATACTGAGCCAGGCCACGTCCTAGGTACCAGCTCAACAGCAGACAAAACAAAGTCCCTGCTTTCAAAAGACAGCACAACTTAGTAGTGGTGAGGGATGCAGACCACCTGGGTTTGAGTTCAAGCTCCATCACATATGAGCTGTGACATCTTATGTAAGTTACTTAACCTCTCTGGGCTGTAATTTCCTAGTCTATAAAAATGGGAACAATATTACCTACGTCATGGGTTGTTATGAGTATTCAATGAGTTAATATTTGTAAAGTTCTTTAAAGAGTGCCTGGAATGTATGATATACGTAAATGCTTGACAACATTTCAAGGTGCTTCAATTCTACCCAAAAGAGACAGACACAAAACACATACATATGTAATTGGTCACATGGTGATTACTGCTGTGAAGACAGTAAGAGGGGCCAGGGAACAGAGGATGGAGGTCCTTGCTCGCTCATACAAGGTGGTCTCCCCCAGAAGGCCTCTCTGATAATGTGACTTTTGAGCAGAAACCTTAATAAGTGAGGAAGGAGCTCTGGAAATCTTGGAGGAGTGTCACAGGCAGAGGAACCAACTGAACTAGCTCTGAGGAGGAAGACAGCTTGGAGCATTGACAGAACCACAGGAGCCTAAGGAGAGGTGCTGAAGCAAAGCCAGTGAGGAGGAGAATGGCCAGGGGCCAGGTCAGAGCAGGAACAGAGAGAGGAACCCTGTAGGGCCTTGAAGGAGCTCACATTTTAACGAAAAATGACTGGAGGATTTAGAATGGAAGGGTAATGCTACTGGGTTTTTTTTTTTTTTTTTTTGGTACGTGGGCCTCTCACTGCTGTGGCCTCTCCCGTTGCGGAGCACAGGCTCCGGACGCGCAGGCTCAGTGGCCATTGGCCTGACAATCAGAGGAACCAAAAACAGCAGCCCGGGCAACAGTGAAGGTCCAGAAACCCACAAAGATGGGGGGAGTCAGAGAACCAAGTGGGCACCTTATTAACCTGGCAAAGGGGCAGCTGGGCAGACCGAGCAGCCCCCTGCCAGACCCTTCGCTGTGCTCAGGGGTCACTGATAGAGGCAGAGCCGCAGGGCCCAAGCCCTGGACACTAGGAGTCCAAGCTGGGCAAGGGCAAGGCTACGGGTGGGGCTGGAGTTGCCGAAAGCAGGCATCAAGTACCAGCCTGCCGCCCCTTCTGAGGCGGGGGTGGGTCTGAAATGAGTCCCCTCTCCCGTTCCCCACTCACGCTCTTCCTGGAGTCAGGAAGCCATGAGTCCCACATCAGCTGTGGTCTGGAAGGTGATGCTGTCCCCCTGGCAACGGGGAGGCCAGGAAGGGCCAGAGCGCCAGACAATGACCCAGCGGGGCCCCAGGGTCGCCTGCAGGTTGCGGGAGGGGCCCAGGTCGTAAGAGTGCCGCCCCGAGCCCACTCCCACGTGGTCTAGCCCCTCAGCAGCAAGATCCCACGGAAGAGCAGTCCAGCCGCGCACAGCGGTGCACACGCCACACACGTGTCGGTCACTAAGGCCAGCGCGAACGGCGCCGCAGACACTGCCTGCGAGGCAACGGGAGGAGGGCGGTGGTGTGCAGGGGTGTGTGGGCTCGCAGCAGGGCCGACGGGTCAGGGCCCGGCAGCGCACAGATGTGCAGCAGGACGCCTGCGGCGTGAAGCAGCAGACACACGCAGGGCCGGTAGTTGCGGAAGCGCACGCGGCGGCCCGGCGGGCGGCCGTGGTGGTCCCGGCGCAGGATGCAGCGGCGCCAGGCGGAGCAATGCCCGCCGCGCGGTGGCCTCCGGCTTTGGCGCTGGTAGCAGTAAGCCCAGGCCTGGCCCTGACCACGGCCGGCCAGTATCACAGCCTGGATGCTGGGGTCCGAGCGCAGGAAGAGCCCCCCACGTTGCCCAGTAGGTTGAGCAGCTGGAAGGCTGCCGGCGCAAGCTGCAAGGTCCGGGCCAAGAGTCCCAGCGGGGGCGGCCCGGGACCCAGCACCAGCACGTAGGCCAGTTCCTGGCCCAAGACGCAGCCGCGCGGACGCCGCCTCCGCGCTCCCCACCGCCCAGGGCTGCCCCATGGCCTGGACCCACTAGCGGTGGATCCCGGGTACCCCGCCGCTTCCCGCTGCTGGATTTTGGTGGTAAACGGATCACCATAGCTGCTGTGTAGAGAAGAAACTCTAAGACGAGGAGTTAAGAGTAAACACAGGAGGATCAGTGAGGAAACAGCAGGCTAGGTGAGTGATGACGTATCTTGATGAAGATGGAGGGGAACATAAGATGTGGCCAGGTTCGGGTTATTTTCTAGGTTAGTCCCCAGCATTTCCTGACTGAGGGATGTTGGGTGAGAGAGAGAGGAGTCCAGGATGACCCCAAGATTTGGGGTCCAAGCTTCTGCAGGGATGAAGCTGCCACCGACCGAGATGCGCAAACTAAGGGGAAGCGTGATCCGTCATAGGTCAGATCATTTTCCTTCTCAGAAATCCTCAGTGGCCGCCGCTTACTTTGTAAAGTAAGTCCCCTGGGCCTTCCATTCAAGGTCCTGTTGCCACCACGTGCATTTCGTCCATGCTCTTTCTGCTCCAGCCAAGCTTGACCCATTGTCTGGTCCCCAAACCTTCACAACTGGATGACTGTTTCATGATACTCCCTTTCCTGGAAGTACTTCCTCTTCTTGTATGCCTAAGAAAAGGTCACTTAATCCTTCCGTGATTAACTTGGATTTCCAATTCTCTGATGAAGGCTTCTCTGGTATTTCTTGGCAGGTGGCTTTGGGCTTTGTACTTTTGTCACACATATTCCATTTCACCTTAAGCTATTTTATATAGTTGTTTGTTTCATCAAATAGACCGAAACCTCTTGGAAGGTAGAGATCATATCTTATTTATGTCAGTGGGTCTACAGTTCCTAACACACTGCTTGCATTTAAATAAAAATATTTCTGTCCAAATGAAATTAACATGTGTATCACTTCAAATCTTTTGATCTGAAAACAATCAAGTGCTCTCTTTACAATATGTTAATCTTATCATTTTATTTTTCATTTCATCAAATGAAATGAAATGTCTATGTAAAAATTTCCCTTCATTTATAAAACATTGATAGGTAAATCAGAAAAAAAAAAGAAAGTTATAATGAAAGGGAGAATTGATGTGTCTCCGGTTTTTTGCTTTTGTTTTGAAGCCTGATATGTTTCTTTGGCTGATTATGAAGGTGATACCCTTGAGCTTTATATGATAAGGTTAAAAATGTCTCTATGATATCCCAGTATATAGTTCAGGCAATATGCCTTAAGATTTTCTTTCTCCCTTTTTTTTTTTTTTTTTTTTTAGCACAGCTACAAGCTTCTCTGGGGAACCGGCTATAACACAAAGATTTGGTACTATCTGTCTCTTCCATTTCAGAAAACTAGAAATTATGTGCTTTGAGATACAAGGCAGTAAAATATTGATCGTATAGGACATTTCAGTAGAGTAGAAGGTATTCTAATTAACATGCTAATCAACACAGGCTTTTTCATGGAACAGATTGTATAATCGAAAATTTTTATGGATTTTGATAAACATACTTCACTCTCAGAGTGATTTCAAGCTTCTGGTGTTATTTCTCCTTCCTGGACACCATGGTACACAATTAAGGCAAAGGAACAAAGGAAGTTAACTTATAAATCAGCTATCAGTGACTGACTGCGTAAGGGAATAACGCCAGTCCCTGGCATTTCTGAGAGCTATATCATATTGGGGGTGCTGGAAATCACTAATGCCCTGAGAGATTCTCTAGTATTTTTGATATTCATGCGTAAGCCTCATTCTCCATCCAAAATTTTTGCTTAAAAATAAATAATTCTACCTGGGACAGGAAGAGCTCAAGCTTTAGTATATGACATAGTTAGGGTTTTTTTTTTTTTTTTGAGCACAAATTCTGCCACTTATGGAACCGAATATTTTATATATAAAATCTTAATTTTCACAATAACCTAGAGGTCATTAACTTTATCCCCAAAGGCACAAACTGAAGCTTGGAGAGATTAATTCATTACCCCCAAGGCTACAGAAGCCATTAACTGTAGGAACTGGGGTTTGAACCCAGGCTATCTGATGCCGGAATCCACGCCCAGAGTCATTCCTTTATGTTACTGTCTGTGTCCTGAGATCCGCCTCTGAGCCTGTGTGCCCTGTACTGTGTTCTCACTAGGGATACGTTGGTGAAGAACAGCAGAAAATCTGCTATCATGCAGCTTACCTACAAGCTCTGTAGCAGAGCAAGGAAAAGAACTTCTATCGTGTATGCTTTCTTGAAGATTTAAGGAGAAGGCTGTATTGCCCTTCCTAGAACACTTTCTATCAACATATTTTATTAGAAACATTAAAGTGTTGTATATTTCAAATTAAAGTATGTTTGAATGGAATTATTTCCACTAACCTCATGGGAAAATTTTCATAGAACATAATGATTTTTCCTCTGTTATATTCCCTCTTTGTCATTGAAGAAAATGTCCCTATGATCTTGAAAATACATAACTGTGTCAGGCATGACCTACTGAGGAATCTACTGGCACATACTGGGAGGCAGTGTCAGCTGAGTTCTGCTCCTGGCATCGCCATGATGGACTCAGTTCTCTACCAGAGATGCACATCATATGCATTTGCATTGTACTGGATTGTTGTCAATAAACACCCATCTATTATTTATGCTTTGTAGGTCATAGAAACATTTTGCACTGTCATCTCTCTGACCACAGGTTCTCAGAAACATTCATAGTCTTATTTTGAAACTAAATTTTACAAGGACATTAAAAATGAAAAATAAAAATCCTCCAAGGCATAACCCACAGAGAAGTCCTCTCTTTACAGTTTGGTGCTATGTGTCCAAACATTTCTATATTCATATTCCTCCAAACAGAAATCCTTGACTTCTTATATTGAATCATTTAAAACACTGACTCATTTAATTTTTGTTTCTCTTTTGCCTGGTCTTTAAATTTTAATGGAAACTTCTCTTGAAAAACTTCATAATATATCATTTACTTTATGCATTGGGATACAATAGTGCCAATTTTACTAGATACTCTGGCTAGTAATATGGGGAAAAAGTGGCTGTGGGAGATCATATGAACAATATGTGAGGTCCAAGAGACTTACGAAAATATAAGTATGTAATATTTCATAGACAGGTCTAAGGAGTAAATAAAAAGCTACGGCTTTAATCCATTCTGCTCAGGAGAAAGAAGCTATAAGTGAAATATGGTGGGACTAAAGTGTGTGCTTCTAAGATGGTTCATCTACTTTAGACCTGGTGATTGGTATGTTGTCATAATTTTCAGAATTTAGTCATTATTTCAAAATAATATTAATGTAGAAGAGGATCCTATAATCCACAGGAACATTGTTACTAATTATTTTCCATTCCCTCTGTACAAAATACCCCTTATCTTTAAAGGGAATAATATATCTCTACTGATAGGTAAGAATACCCTCAGGTCCCCAAACCTATAAGAACTGGAGTAGAGGCTTTTAAAAATCTGTTGATAAATTATTTAAAACTGATTGAGCTAGAAAACCACTAGAAGAGAAAATATTTGGTAAATGATGTAGAAATGTTAAAAATCGTCAATACTGGATTATTTTAAAGCTCTTTCCCTGTTCTTCTCCACCTCTCACCTCATCCATCAATTCTCCAAATGTCAGCTTGAACCCTCTGGCCAAATCCTGTTTCAGGGAATTTACTTGTGGACGTGGCACAGCAGGCATTAAAGATGCCATTAAGCTGACATCTGCTCCTGGACACGTGAACCTTAAGTGGCCTGAAAGCATATAATGTGCCATGCCAACTAAAGAGAAATCAAAAGAAAAAGCAAAAACAAACAAACAAAACAAAACAAAGCCCAGAAACAAATTTAAAATATACTTAAATGAAATTTTAATTTAAGTGTGTGCCTTTGCGTGCACTCACACATACATATATACACATTCATATGCTCCACTTGCTTTAGATTCGTAGCACTGAGTACAGAATTGGAAAGCCATAAGCTCCATTCTGATAGTGACATATGTTTTACATTATTTTTAAAGAACTAATCCTTACACTCTTTTTGCCAAAGTGTTATATTATCATTGATGCTATTTCCATCTCAGCAACCTTTGGCTATACAGAGAAAGGTTCTCTCTATGTTCTTTTCAAATAAGCTCAAACATACATATCTTGTAAAACAATGATATGCATCACCCAATATGAATTGTGATCTCAAAGAACTGAAATTCTTTCCCCAGCACCCTGACCCAAAAGATGCTCTCAGTTAGCTCCATCTCTAAAACGCACTTGAAATTAATGGAAAGTTGAATTACACACACTGCCTCTATTTTTAAAAATATTTTTACAAAGTAGCAAATTGTTTCCACTCAGTAAAAATGATGGATTATTGTATAGTTTGAAAAAATTAACGAACAGATGGAATATCAACCCGTTATTCATTAAAATATTTCACTGGGTTAATTCAGCAAATAAAAATGGAGAAGAGAGCAGATGGCCATTTATAGTTCTCTTGATTTCTTAAACTACTTCTTTACAGCCAGAACTGCTCCTATATTTAACTTGAAATGCACAGCTCTCACCATATGCACAGTAAGCAAGCATTCATGTGACCTCATAAACTTTTCATATAACACAGCAATGATTTTTATGATTTAGTTAAAGGAACACTATACACTTACAAAGTAAGTTATTCCCATAGCCCCAATATTCTGGGGATAATTTGAATTTCCTAGACTCAGTAGATACTTACCATCATTATCTGGTCTGAAGTAGGTTCAAGTAGGCACATGGGTAAAATTTCACAAAAGGAAGTGATCAGCTTTGTTACAAACGCTGAAGTATGCCAAGTGTGCATAAAATTATTACACAGTGGGCAGTGTTTCTCTTAAGGCAATACTTTTTTTTCCCATCGTATCCTACTCCTGTAAGTTACTGCCTTTTAAAAAAAATTCTATCCTCATGTAGAGCAAATGGGACTCTCACATATGTGAGTGGAATCAACCACTCTGGAAAACTGCTTGACTGTATCTATTACAGCTGAACATATACATACTCTACGGCCCAACAATTCCACTCCTAGGTATACGCCCCACAGAAATGCATAAATATACTCACAAAAGACACTGATATGAATATTCGTAGATGCACTATTTGTAAAAGCTCAAACCAGGAAGCAATCCAGGCAGAATCAATAAACAAGTTGTGACATATTTATACGATGGTATAATAAAGACAATGGAAATCAACAAACTTCTGCTATAAAAACAACAGGAGTGGATATTACAAACATAAAGTTGAGCAAAAGAAGGCAAACACAATAGCATATACTCTGCAATTCCATTTATGTAAACGTCAAAGGTTGACAAAATCACTGTGGTGACAGAAATCGGCATAGTGGTCGTTTTGGGGGAAAAGTGGGGAACAGTGACTGAGTCAGGCAGGGGCCGGTTTGGGGTGCTGGCCGCGTTCTTTTTCCTGAACTGGGTGGTTGTTACATGGGTAGTTTCCTATTGTGAAAAGGTACTGCATTGCACCCTTATGGTTCGTGAACTTCTTAATATGTATGATAGGCTTCAATTTTTTTAAGTTTACTTTAGAAGATAAACACTATGAATAAAGAAAGAAGTCCTCTGTAGCAGTGCCAAGTGTAGTACAGAAATGATACCATAATTAATAGCGAGAATTATATTTCATCAGAGTTAACCCAAGTGACATAATGCAAAAATATTCTCTAAATATTATTTTCATAAAGTTCTCCAACCTCCACATTTGAAGTCCTTGGTAGCCTCCCACTGATACCTTTCCCCTGTTACAGAAGACGTGTGTTTCTCTCAAGCACTGGACCTTCCTCCTTCCTGTGAAACTCCTTTCCCCAATTCCCCTCCACATGGTCTGTGCCCCATGACAATATTCCCAGCTCTGCAGGTGAGGCACGGATGGCTCAAGCCTGAGTTTCTCTCAGACACAAAGTTCTCATTCTGGCAGGACAATTCTTTGTTTTATGGGATTGACCCAGGCACTGTCACAAGGTTAGCTTCCCTGAATCTGAACCCAAGATGCCTGGAGCCTGTAGGGCCTGTAATTCTTATTACATATAGCATGGAGTTCACGATTGGGCTTCTCTCTAAGACATCAGAGACAAGAGACCTGGCATGATGTCCTGTTCATTGTTATTCCACCTAAGCCCAACAGCGCCTAGGTGTGTTACCTTTTCAATAAAGGTCATTTGAAGTTATTTGGCATGTATTCAATAAATGCTTATTGAGCACCTTGATGTGCCAGGCACACCAAGGTTTCTGTGAGAAGCAGCTAGGTTGCCCCTCCCCCCAGGTCCCACCTGACCTCTTGCAGCCAAGCAGCTACCCCGCTGGGGTGAGGGTGAGGGACTGGACCAAAAATGGGGTTAAGTGAAAATCTACACGTGCTGCTGGGGGAGGGCGCTAGTGGGTAGAGTTGCCAAATAAAATACAGGATATCAAGCTAAACTTGGCTTTCAAATCAACAAAGAATGATTTAATTTTTTTTGTATAACAAATCCCCTGCAATATTTGGCACATACTAATATAAAAAATTATTTGTTTTTTCTCTGAAATCCAAATTTAACTGGGCATCCTTTATTTTTATTTGTAAAATCTGGCAACTGTTTGCATGCATGAATGGACAGATATCTGCATAGGTAAACACAGAATCATAAGTACTTGGGAAATGAGCCAACCTGCTATATTTCTCAAATGCAAAAATACAAGGTTGTGCATGAATGGTTTCTATATGTGAAAGAGGCATGTGTTCAAATATATATTGGTTATACAGGAGATCAATTAAGTACCTAATCAATTTTGACATTTATATCTCTCTCTCATTAGTTTAAAATCTCCAACCAGCTTCAGGTTATCCCTCCAGTATCTTACTAAAAGAAGGAACATATATTATAAATTGGTTCTCATTGCTCCCTAAGCTGTTTTCTGTCCCCATCAACCAGGAACCCCAAGTTCAAAATCTTGGGATAGGCTTCTTGCATGACTTTTATCTTCAAATGTGAACTAATAAAATATACAAGTTCTGTCACTTCTTTTACATTTATCTTAAACTCGATTCTCCTTAGGAGTATCAAAGAAAAGGGGGGATTGGAACCAAGCAGAACCCTGCAGCACCCCCCAACCACGAAGTCCTCTCCGTGTCCCCTGCCTCTTGTTTACAGAAAAGCTGAAGTTTCCCAGGGTCCCCTGAGTCACAAAGTGCAGGGTCAGGCAGCTAAGGATTAGCACAATAGAGTCACAGACTCAGTGTCTGATGCACATTCCGGAGTTGTTTACAGATACTGGAACTGCCACCAGAGGGAAAATGCTAACTGCACGATGACCAGGCTGCAGCCATGACATAAGCTGCTCCATCTTGATCAGTACTGAGTCTACGGCTAGCACAATTCCAAGAACAGCCTTAAGAGAATGGCATTAGCACTATTGCTCATAATAATCTATATCTTTGTGGGCATCAAAATAATTGTAGCTTGTTCTGCTCATCTATGTAAACGGGCGACTAAACTGTCAGCCAAGATATGTTACAGACCCATGCAGACATCTTCCACTCTAAGAATACAGCTCCCTATATCGGCATGAAGAAGTTACAGAAGACGGACCTTCGCCCATAATCCCATAGAAACAGAAAGATGTTCTGACAAGTGGGGATTTGTAAGCAGCTTTTGTCAGGAAAGAGCTCTCCACAGGGGGGTCCCTCTTGTCTTGTTAGTAACCTTAAGTCACACCCATGCTCCACTGATCTCCAGCCCTAGCACACCTTTCAAGTCTTTGGATCACACAATACCTTGCCTAAACTGTTGGTTCTTCCCATAGATCAAAGAAGTAGAAATGAATAAGTAACCAACAGATGACCAGATCTCCTCCCTAGCTTCCCTTGCAGTAATCTCGCGAACAAACCATGTGAACAAGACAGCATCTAAGGAAAGGCCAGGAGGAGTCGGGAGTCGACAAGTCTGCGCACAGTGGGGCATGTCAAGGACTCTGACCCCCGATCTCAATGGTTAACTGCGATTACTTCCCTTTTTCCCTTTAAAAACTTTCATGGCCGAGCAGAATCTTCAGAGGTGGTTTTTGAGGGACACCGAGTCCACCATCTCCCCCGATTGTTGGCATTCTGATTAAAAGCAACTTTCCTTTCTACCGAAAACTACCTGTCGGTTATTGATTTTCGAGTGGCGAGCACGGGACCTGAGTTCAGTAACACTCTCAGGTTTAAACCTTCCAGTCTTCCTTATCATTGTAAAGAATTGTAAGGTGGTCATTCTTAGGCTGTGTCAGGCTAGCAGATAGTTTTAACTTGGCTCACATAGTAGTAACAAAGAAGCAATATTTAAGGTTAAGATTTCTTTAAAATCTGGGTGTCTGGTTGCATCTGAAAGATCTGAAGATCTGGCTGCACTAGATCTGCATTTACCCTTGGCTATAACAGCTGGAGTTGAATAGAAACTTTCTTCTTTACACAGAACATGTAAGTCCTCACCTGCTTAGGTGACTTGGTTGGCATCGAACAGTGTGACCAAAATTGGATTACATGCAAACGCCTCTGTAGCAAACATTCAGAGACCTTTCAAAGCTCTTTCCCTGTTCCCCACTTCAGTCCTAGGTCCCAGTTAGGCCAACAGCCCCAAAAGTCTCATTTTTGTTTCCTGCTCCTTCACCACATTTTCTCTTCTTCAATGCAGATTGTTTTTTCTTTAATTTGACTTCCTATTTAAATTGTTTCTGTACATCTCACCAACATTGTTCATCACCTTGGTTTTCTTTCTGAAAGTTAACATGCATATATTCTGTAGGTGTTTTGGGGCACTTGTCTTATCTCACCAAGACTCCTGTGTCAGCTCCCTAAGGACAAGAGCCTTCCTTGATACCTCTTTTAGTAATTCTGGGCATCCCCAAAGCACTCAAAAATTAGTGGTTGCATGAAATGACTACACCGTAATCTAATCGGCATATAAAGAGAAAAGTGGACCTGAACTTATTCCTTTTTTGAACAGTATGCTAGTATGGTTTGAAACTGTTTATTTTTCCTGAAATCTACTAGTTTTAAAAAATAGCATGTAAGAAATAGAAACTAAGCAAGCTCTTTTAAAGTTCTGTTTAAGGTAATTTAATAAAGCCCCCCAATTAAACCACACTATCTCATTTTATTCCATAAATATATTTGATTCTATGACCAATAAAGACTAAAAATTTCATTCATTTTGTTCTTACTTCTCACGAGATTATTAAAACTCACAGACCCAATTTTCCATCATTTTAAGGAGGCTGATTATTTAAATGTTAAAGACTTGGAAGTATTCTCTGTGTATGTATCTATTAAAACATAAGGGAATAGATGAGAAGCCTGAATTCTAAGAAAAATTTTCTAACTGTATGAGCAGATACCAAAATCTATTTAAACAGCTTTGTAAAAAAGAGTGAGTTTTAAATAATTTACTTTAGTTACATACCTTAAAAAAGAATAAGATTTAAAGAGAGAGGTCCAAAAAGCTAACATTTCCTCAATCAAAAAAAATTCTTTCCACACAATAATTACCTTTAAAGAAAAATTTAGGAAGGTTCAAAGGAAAAAATAATTAGTAAGAAATCCACTCACAGTAGGAATTAGCAAATAATCTGAGTTTTCCTAAATCACCTCCTCTTGACGTGTTGTCAGGACCACAAGGCGTGACAAATTTTAAGTGGGTCCATTATAGCTAGTTAGTGAAGACGAAAATAATATTATAGACAAATCTTTTAGAAAAGGCTCATATGCCAATATGCTTTGCAAAATATGAGTTGCATTGCTCATAAATGTATATATATATATATACACACACACACATATATATTTCTTGGAAGATGCTTATGTACTAATAAATAAGAAAAAAAATCATTTCCCAGTCAAATTGAATCTTTGGAGGCAGTAAAAAGGAATTTGGAAGGAAAAAATATATAAGGACATTAGTTTCTAATTCAATTATATCATATAGTGAATCAAAATTGAAAAAAATGTGAAAAATCACTCGACAGAGAAAATTCATTATCAACTCAAATATAAGATAGCAGTCCTCAATTATCCAAGGGAGATTATATTGTTCCTAACCCAGCACCTGACTTACTGATAAGAGCATTTGCATAGAATCATATCATATTACATTAGCACTTGGCATCTTAATGAGTGCCTAAGACCTGTCACTCAAGAAATACCACCAGGGAAACCCCCTACAGTGCCTCGTGCAAGGTTGCTTAATTTGTCAGTGACAGAGGAAGGGCTAAAACGTGGGCTTCTTGCTTTAGAAAAAATCCTGATGTTTTTTGAATTAGCTGAGGTTAATGATTTGCCCCGCTGAGATCTTGCTTGTTGTTTGTTGATTTCCTTGTTTGTTTGTTTAAACGAGAAACTAAATATTCTATCTGTTATATGAAAATTTGAGAGAGGTGTAAAAGGCTCTTTGGTGAGGGATATGAAAGCACTATTCCCATCAAGAGTAAACCGGGAGGGCTTCCCCCGGTGGCACCGTGGTTGGGAGTCCGCCTGCCGATGCAGGGGACACCGGTTCGAGCCCCGGTCTGGGAGGATCCCACGTGCCGCGGAGCGGCTAGGCCCGTGAGCCATGGCCACTGAACCTGCGCGTCTGGAGCCTGTGCTCCGCAACGGGAGAGGCCACAACAGTAAGAGGCCCGCGTACTGCAAAAAAAAAAAAAGTAAACCGGGAGATAGGACTGGAAAGCGACTCTGAGAGATTCTCACGTTCAACCTTATATCTATGAGCAAAGTGAGGTCCAGAGAGGTGATGCAGCTTTCTCCGTGTTACACAGCTAGCTGGTGGCAGGAATCGGACTGAACTCAGTATACCCATATAGTCTAGGGTTCTTTCCTCTGCACCTTGACCTTGAGTTGTGTCTTCAGGGTAAGGCGTCACTATAACATTGAAAAGGAATTCGTCGAGCAAGATAATCACATTAAACGTAAATGCAAACACCACAGTTGAAAATCTGAAATAGATGACTTTTTTATTATATGTTGATTTGTCCAACATATCTATTATTGCTCCTTGTAATTATAATGGATAAACAGTCATTGCCTTGGGGTGTTGCTCATGTGTCTGTAATGTTCATCACAGGCCAACAGGGACCCAGGCACGACCAACAGCTCAGAGGCTGTAGAATTAAAAGCTGTGTCAAGCACTGGCTGAACCGGTGCACTAAAGCTTCATCGATTCGGACCAATGTGGGGAGAATGGGGTACAAGGTGGGGACAAGCGAATTGGTAAAAAATAAAGTCAGAAATTAACTACTTTTGAAGAAATACATAACGATTATTTTTAAGTAAGTGAAAGCAACCACTTAAATACTGTCAAATGTAAATCCTGTAGGGCTTATTTTAATAACTGAATAACTCATCTGTAATTAGGAGATAAATTGTTTACATGCAAATGGCATCAGAAAGCATTTGAAAATACTTCTACACATCAAAAATGTGCCATCAAATCTTATTTATTCCGAAGTTTTGCACGGAAAACATTTGACTACAGAGAGTAGAGAGGTAAATTTTAGTCTAGGTCTAGTTAAATGATCAAGAATTCTCATAGTAATAATGCTCTTACTGAAGTGATAATGATAGCATAACGATTCATCTCCAACTCCTCATAGGCAGTCCATATGTATTTTCTAATTCGTGCCCAACAGACTTCTGTGATGTGAGGGTAAACAGAGGTGAAGGAACTTGCCCAAGATATAGTAGCAACTAAGTTCTACATCCTGGACCAGAACCCAGGGGTCTTCTGACCCCTGCTAAGTACTCTTTCACTCTTCCACATGCTCTCCAGGAAGAGTACAGCATTCTGGGTTAGGCTAGATGAGCTCTAATGTCGTTTTTCATTCATTCCCAGGGTCTATATTTCTTTACGTGCCTTTGAGGTATAATGTATACTATACCTCAAAGAGGAAAGTATACATTACACATATGTGCGACTGGGGCTTAAATATACTGGATTCCAGGGACTCTGCATTTCCCTTCAGTGGGTTGTTTCAGTATTTCATGGATCAGTACGTGTGTTCAATACCTTAAATCCTTGTTGATATGAGATGAGCGTAAATACTCAAACTATCTTTGGTTTCTCCAACTCTTTTTCCTAAACACTAGGTTTAATTTATAAATGAAACTGAGTCAAATATCCCTTAGTCATTCTAATGGCAAGAAAAATGACAGCTCCTTTTCTACCATTAACATTACCAAGACCTAAACTCATGGATAATCTTCTCTTCTCAGGTAACAATTACTGTGAGCCTCACTTTGGTGGGGAGAGCAGGGACACCAAAAGAAAGAATCTTGGAGATTAATTTGTTAAATGGTGAAATACATGCATAATAAACGACTCTATGCTATAAACTTATTAATAAAGAGGAAGCTGAAATAAACATGCACGTATGTTCAACTGTAGAGTCTCTTTCACCTTACCCTACATGTATGGCAATATCATGTTTATTATTGACCTTACATTGTTATAAATACGAGCTTCAACACGGCTCAGTTTGGAGCTTCTTAGTGGTGAAATGTCACCTCTTAGTCTTTGTATATAATAGAAGGGAGATCTTTTGTGACCGATGTGTGTGCACATGTATAACTGCCCAGTGACAGCAGATTAGGTTGACCAGATGACTTATGACTGATCAACATGTAGAGCTGAGCAATGTACATGGAGAGGAGGAAAGACGCCTTGAGCTTTAAATAATGCTGTGAACTGATTAAGTGAGCATTCCTGCCATCACTCTATCAGCCCTTTATCATTTAGAATATTCAGTTAGATTTCTCACCATGCATATCCTCCACCCCCAGACCTCCTGAACTACTTACTCATGGTTACTTCAACAACAATTTTCTGGCTAGTATTCCTTTGCAAATTATGTTTTCTTGGTTGAAATCGTCCCTTTCTCCCTTCGCTTCTCCACCTACAGAATTCTACTCATATTTTAAATACCCAGCTTATATGTCACTTTCTCAGAGAAGACCTAAGTAAATGTACAGTGGTCCCTCGCTATCTGCAGGGACCCCCGGGGATACCAAAATCCACAGGTGCTCAAATCCTTTGTATAAAATGGCATAGTATTTTCATATAACCTATAAACAACCTCCTGTATACTTTAAATCATCTCTAGAGTACTTATAATACCTAATACAATGTAAACGCTTTGTAAATACAATGTAAATGCTGTGTAAACAGTTTCCAGCTTGTGGCAAATTTAAATTCTCCTTTTTGGAACTTTTTGAAAATTTTTTTCAAATACTTTCAATTGAAGTTGGTTGAATCCACAGATACGGAACCCACGGATACGCAAGGCCAACTGTACACTCGTCTACATTCAAAAGTCCTTTGGTCAAGCCATTCCTATATCACCGACCATATTATGCTGTTATTACTTGATTAGCTACCTCACCCATTAGGTTGCACACTCTTCATGGCCAGGGCTGTTGTGCTATTCCTTGTTATATTTCTGCCACTCCTCGGTCCCCTGCCCCTTACACCTGCCAATATGCTCCCCAGTTTCTTGCATACTGTGGGCATAGATTAAGTTCTATAAATGTTTATTGACTGAACTAGTGTGGGAGTGGCCAGTGGATAGTCAGGATCTAATGGGTCGTTAGACTTGTGGGTGATGAAAACCCTCCTAAACATAATGTGTTGACCCAAAGGCTCAACTCCCTGACCTTTGATTTAGGCTGTGAACCAGAGTGCATGAATCTTTGTTCATCCTTTTAATGTGCTATCCACTTAGATTTCAGCCTTACATTAATCTGGGATATTAATTCCACCAGCACTTCTGATGGAAGCTATAATTTATAGCACTGAAAAACCTTTCTGTAGCTTAATATCCAGAGGTGTAAGAATGCAAGTGACATTAAACATTAACTAGGCAAAGAGGTATGAGTGCAGAAACCGTGCTGTGTGAAAACTCAGAGCCAAAATGCAGGCTAAAACATTTCACAATTAAAATAGGATGAAATGAGCAAGTGTCACAGGTCCTCCTGCATTAATCAGAAAGCATGTAAAACAGACCAGAGGCATAGTTATTGCTTAAAAACATCCTCAAATCCCAGAAGTACCTATAATTATTAACTATGTATAACAACACTGGAAGTGTTGACATTGTCTATTCCTATAAAATGAAACATAAAATAATAATGCCTCAATCTTATACAATCCTTTCAAGTTAATGATAAGTTGAGAAGGATTCTATGAAGTTTTAGGTGGGCAAGCACTCATGGCTACCCAGAAATGGAATCTGTTGCGTTAATACCTAGGTCTCCACTCTTAATAACACACGCTCTCTCTCTGACACTAACACCATATAGAGAGAGTATGAGGTGGCCGATCCAGCCCTGAGATCTAATCTCAATATGCCACAAACTTGCTGAGTGACCCTGAGCAATGTGTGTATTTCCTTGGGCCTAAAGTTCCCCATTTAAAGAAAAGGGCTAGAAGAGTGTACCGTATGTCATTTCAATTTGAATATTCAATCATTCCTATCTCTAAGGTTTATTTGATGTGTTATCCCTGTTCTTACTCTTCTGTTAGAGGAAGATGTCGGTGGCTTGATAAAACATGTGCAATTTTTAGCATATTTGATAACTGCAAAGTTAGCTTATTCTAAAATGCTATCCATTGTGATGCTTCCAGCCTCAAGTCATATACTAGAAAGTCCAACATCGTGCAAAAGTATTATTTCATAAATAGGATATCTAGAGTGTGGATGGGCTCAGGGCTGGGTGAAAGGTATCATCAAGGACCCAGGTTTTTCCCATCTTTCTGCTCTGACTTCCTGGGTGCCAGTCTCCTCTTCAGGTTTGTAGCAAGGTGCTTGTCCTAGGGTACAATGGAGAATATGAAGACCAGACCTACAACGTCAAATCTCTCAGCAAAGCATCTTCTCCTCTCTGTCATATTATTAAAGTAGTTTGGGAAGTAGCTGTTGAACACCAGTACGATGCTAGGAATTGTTCGTGATACAATATAAAGAAGTATAAAGGAAAAGCCATTCAGTCTTTCATTGTGGGATCATGACATTCAGAAAATGAAGTACAGTTGCACCACTATTTGGATACCAAAATCTGAGGATGCTCAAGTCCCTTACATAAAATGGCATAGCATTCACATATAATCTATGCACATCCTCCCTATGCTTTAAATCATCTCTAGGTTACTTATAATACCTAATACAATTGCTATGAATATAGCTGCCATTGCATGGCAAGTTCAAGTTTTGCTTTTTGAAACTTTCTGGAATTTTGTGTGTGTGTGTGTGTGCATATTTGCCATCTGAGGTTGGTTGAATTCATGGACGCAGAACCCGCAGATACGGTGAATCAACTGTACATCTGTTTTAGAACCTTAAACCAGAACAGAAATACTCTTTCCATGAGGTTAACCCAGCCCTAGCAGAATCTCCAGGTGTGGTTAGGCAGTGGGACCTTATTCTTACTTCTGAAGAAAACAAATTCCTTACCTGTAAATTCCATACTTAAAGATGATTTTTCAAAGGAATTTATCATAGACTACACTGACCTTACTTTTTTTTTGCGGTGCGCGGGCCTCTCGCTGTTGCGGCCTCTTCCGCTGCGGAGCACAGGCTCCGGACGCGCAGGCTCAGCGGCCATGGCTCACGGGCCCAGTCACTCCGCGGCATGTGGGATCTTCCTGGACCGGGGCACGAACCCGTGTCCCCTGCATCGGCAGGCGGACTCTCAACCACTGCGCCACCAGGGAAGCCCCTGACCTTACTTTTGAAGTGACTAAACCTTGGCAAAGCAGAATGCATTTCGGATTGCAGTGGACTGCAGCCAAGGGTTATTTGAGATATTTAGACTAAGGTTTTCAGCAAGATAAGTATACTGTAACAGTAAAACATAATCATAGCTGCTATAAATTAAAATATATGGCATATGGTATGTACAATGCATTCCTAAATCCACTGTTCTCAGATATATCCTGTTTTTGTACTGGTAATATTATACTATGATCTAAAATTAGACTATGTGATGAAATAGTAATCATAGTATCCAGGTACTTGAATTTAGAGATTCACAGAGTCAAATGGTAGAAGTTGTTAAAAGCACTGTAGTATGAATATATTACAGAATACCTAATTGTGTCCCTATTTTATATTTCCAACAATATTGTGGTAATGCCTTCTGCAGCCTATGAGTGACAGTTTCTCTGTGCTGGAGACCTGGTAGTGGAACTCCTTCTGGGTCACAGAGTATATGCACATTCTTCATTTTCATGAACACTGCCAAATTGCTTCCAAAATGGTTGTACATATTCCCACCAGCTGTATATGAGAGTTTTTGTTTCACTACGTTCTCATAAACACATAAGACATTTTAATTTTTACCAATCTGGTGGGTGAGAAAAGGCATCTCATTTTTCTCCTCATTTGCACTTCTCAGATTCCCAATGAGATTAAACTTAAACACTTTCTTCCATGTTCATTAGCCACGGTAAGCCTTTCTTCTTCTGAAAAATGCCTATTTGTTCTGTTTGCTCATTTTTCTTTGGGATGTTTTCTATTTCATATTGACATACGTTTTTTCTATATATGTTGGTTCTTGTGGGTTAATGCTTCTTTTACTCCTTTACTCTCATTTTCTTTTTCTCTCTCTTTCCTTCTTTCTCTCTCTCTCTTTCTTTCCTTCCTTCCTTTTCTCTCTCCCTCCCTTCCTTCCTTCCTTTTTGGCTGCATTGCGTCTTCGTTGCTGCATGCGGGCTTTCTCTAGTTGCAACGAGCGGGGACTACTCCATTGCGGTGCTCATTGCGGTGGCTTCTCTTGCTGTGGAGCACGAGCTCTAGGAGCATGGGCTTCAGGAGTTGTGGTGCATGGGCTCAGTAGTTGTGGCTCACAGGCTTTAGAGCGCAGGCTCAGTAGTTGTGGCGCACTGGCTTAGTTGCTCCGCGGCATGTGGGATCTTCCTGGACCAGGGCTCCTTCTCATGTCCCCTGCATTGGCAGGAGGATTCTTAACCACTGAGCCACCAGGGAAGTCCATCTCATTTTATTTTTCCCAACTTTATTGAAATATGAGTCACAAATAAAACTTGCATATATGTTTAGGTTGTACCACGTGATTTTTAAAGGGGTGCGACATGATATATATATATATATATATATATATATATATATAGTGAAATGACTAATTAATTCACACATCCATCGTCTCACAAAGGAGTACTGATATTCCTTTGCCATACTGATTTCATTTCCTTTGGATATATACCCAGAAGTGAGATTGCTGAAATATGGTAATAGTTCGATTTTTTTTAAAGTTTGAGGGGAAACTTCATACTGTTTTTCATGATGGCTGTACCAATTTACATTTTCACCAGTGATATACAAGGGTGCCCTTTCCTCTACACCCTGACCAATACTCGTTATCTCTTGTCTTTTTGAGGATAAGTATTCTAACAGGTGAGAGGTGATTATCTCATTCTGGTTTTGATTTGCATTTCACTGATGGTTGGTGATGCTGAGCACCTTTTCATATACCTGCTGACCATATGTATGGCTCTTTTGGAAAAACATCTGTTCAGGTCCTTGCCCATTTTTTAGTCAGGTTACTTGTTTTATTGCGATTGATTTATAGGAGATCCTTATATATTACGGATGCTAACCTTTTATCAGATGTATGGATTGTATATATTTCCCCCCCTCCTTCTGTAGGTTGCACTTTTACTCTGTTGACTGTTTCCTCTGCTGTGCAGAAACTTTTTAGTTTGATGTAGTCTCACTTATTTATTGTTGCTTTTGCTGCCTGCGCTTTTATAGTCATAGCCAAAAAAAATCATTGCCAATGTCAAGGAGATTTTCCCCTATGTTTTCTTCCAGGAGTTTTACATTTTCAGGTCTTAATTTAAATTCCTTTGCATGTGATTGATGAGTTGTCTCAATATCATTTTGAAGAGACTCTTCTTTCCACATTGTGTATCTTGGCACCACTGACCAAGATTAGTTGCACATGTATGTATGGGTTTATTTCCGGGCCCTCTATTCTGTTCCATTGGTTTATGTGCCTATTTCCATACCAGTACCCTGCTGTTCTGATTTCTGTAGTTTTGTAATAAAGAAATAAAAGATATCCAAATAAGAAAGGAGGAAGTTAAGTAGACATGATAAACCTCACATACAGAAAACCCTAAATACCCAACAAAAAACTGTTAGAACTAATAAACGAATTCAGTAAGGTTGCAAGATACAAAATCAATATACAAAAATCAGTTGTTTCTATATACTAACAAGGAACTATCTGAAAAATAAATTAAGAAAGCAATCCCATTTACAATAGCAACAAAAATCACTTAGGGATAAATTTAACCAAGGAGGTGAAAAATCTATACACTGAAAACTATAAGACATTGATAAAAACAAGTGAAGAAGACACAAATAAATGGAACGATATCTCATGTTCATGGATTGGAAGAATTAAAATTGTTAAAATGTCCATCTACTGAGGGCAGTCTACAGATTCAATACAATCTCTGTCAAAATTCCAATGGCCTTTTTCACAGAAATAGAAAAATAATTCTAATATTCCTATGGAACCACAATAGACACCAACTAGCCAAAGCAATCCTGAGAAAGAACAAAGCTGGAGGCATCATACTTCATGATTCCCTTTCTTCTCATTTTGTAAGTGTTTTGGAAGAGGAAAGAGATAAATGGTTGTGGCCAACCCACGATGTCAACCAGAAGTCCTGAGCTCTCCACACTTTAGACTCTTCACTCTGTCATACATGCTGGTTTAGACACTGTAGCTGCAGCTTGCAATGTCACCATGGCCTCTGACCTTGTCCTTCTAATACAACATCCACCACAGCACTTCTAATTTCTCCTCTCATCAAAGAGACAGGTGGAGAGAATGCTTTTATTCTGCAAGTACACGTGAAAAATGGGTATTTTCCCACGGATTTTAGTAGAAAATTTAATTACTATGAGTTCTTTAAATAATTTGCGTTTTGTGTTTGTTCTATTCTTGATATGTTTGAACATTATCCCAGAAGTTAACTGAGTAATTATTTAGGGTCATGGGGAATAGCTTGCTTATTTTAAAACTCGGGATGGGGATGAGGGAAGATTCGGTGTAATGAGATAGTCTGTTATTTCTGTGAATTTAATTAAGAGCTCTTTATTTTAGATTTGCCCAGATCTTTTCATGGAGAAAGCATCCCCACACAAATTCTCATGACCTTGTGCTTTCTTTTCCTTTTATTTTCATGTATATTTGCTATGGTTTTAAAGAGTCACTCCTAGTCAAATAGGGAATTTCTTCTGGTTTCATGGCTAAATGGTGCTTAAGGAGTATGCCAACAAGACATTCATTATGCAAGGTACTAAGGCAAAGCACCGAATGATCTGTGAAGGAAACAGAACTTCAGCTTTGGTTTTTTAAAAGTACTTTCCAAGACAGATTAGAGCAGTTCACCATAAAGGGAAAAAAAATAATCTCAAGTAATTTTATAAGACAAAAGAATAGTAAGTATGTACTGTCTTCACTTAAAAACACATAAACTGCATGCAGTCTGAGGTTTTTCCCAAAGAGTTCCTGAATAGGTAGAAGAAAAGTTCTACAAGATGCATCAACCAGAAGTACTGTGCTAAATTCTCCAATCACTCATGCTCTAAAGAAACTTTCAAAATGCAGTTCACACCTCTTGCTGAACTTTTTAGTTCATTTTCAATTGCAAGGAACAACAAAGTAGTTTCTTTTTCCTATTTCTGGGCAGTGAAAAACGAGTAAGGTCATAAACTGGATATGTACCATTATCATTTATATCTGAAGAAGCTACAGCCAATTATATTATTTTCTGTGTTATCTGCAGGGCAATAAATAGAGGCAGGAGAAAAGTCAAGATGTTGTTTGCACACAGGCTGGTCATACAGATATGGCACAGACCTCACACTTGGGACCAAAGCAATGGGAAGGCAGCAAGTGGGGGGCATGCGTTAACGTCTCCTTGGGCTTACTTCTCTTACAGAAGCCTATCATCTCAGAAAGTGGCTGTACCATAAAGGAAGGTGAGGAGTTTTGGCATCAGGCATGGCTCCCCAAAACACCGCATTAGCAAGTCACTTAACATTACAAGAAAAAAAGACATGATAATACATACTTCGGAGGGACTCCGCGAAGACATGGCCACACGATGTATTGCACCTAACAGATGCACAATTAAGTTCTTTCAAATCCCTCCTTGCATATTCCGTCCCAATCATTAAACTGACGTCATTACCATGCTGGGATGCTACACTAAAGAGCAGGGCACACTTTCGAAACCGTTGAGCAGCTACATAAAGTGACATGATTCTGTGGGACTATCACAGGTCCCCTATACCTGTACACCCCCTAGAGCATCTGCCAGTCAGGTCTGTGGATTATTACCTGTCGTCCTTTCCCTTTCTTATATACTTCAGTTTCTTCCTCCCAAATGTAACTTGAAATGTTTTTTTTTCCCCACTGCTTTAAGACTTCTTCAAGCATAAAAGTAAATATTTGAAAATGGAGCAGCTTTAAAGAAAATTTTTTTAAGACTAATGGGTGTTCATTCTAAAGGAGCAGCGATCAAAAATAATAATAACTTTCAAAGCCAAACAAATGCTGTTGCTCTGTCACTATCTGAGACACCTGGGGTTTGATTTCTTTTTAAGGTTTTTTTTCAGTCCTTTATAATACACGTAAGTGTGATAGGTTCACCCTTTAATCAGGAACGGATCTGAAACAATGTGATAGAAAGAAATTCCTTGCCTAAGCCATGGCCAGACCTGTGTCACAGGAACCTTTTTATTAAAAGCTCTGTGTAAGATCATCACAAGTTTGATTTGTTAAAAAAATTAAATTGAGATCAAAAGAAAACATTTTATTGGTTGAATTGCCGACTAGCTTTCCATCCTGAGGCTCCTTTTTCGTTTCGTCTAGTTGAATCATGGCTCAGTGTAGCTCCTGCTTTCTCTTTCTTAACCAGGAAACCTGAGAGTTTCTGTCTGGATCCCAGAGTTCTGCTTTTGTGGCTTTCTCTCTCTGCTCCTCTCCTGACCATCTGTGAACCAAAAACAAGGCACCTCTTGCAGTTTCCAGAACTATAAGATCTCTGGAACTATAAGACTTCCCTGGTGGCACAGTGGTTAAGACTCTGTGCTCCCAATGCACGGGGCCTGGGTTTGATCCCTGTTCAGGGAACTAGATCCCACATGCGTGCCGCAACTAAGAGTCCGCATGCCACAACTAAGGAGCCTGCCTGCCGCAACTAAGGAGCCCGCCTGCCGCAACTAAGGAGTCCACCTGCCGCAACTAAGGAGCCCGCCTGCCGCAACAAAGACCCAGTGCAACCAAATAAATAAATATTTAAAAAAAAGACTCCTGGATACAAGATCAATATGCAAAACAATCAGCACCAAAATCACGAAAAAAGGTATTTAAAAAAAACAGCTATAAGATCTCTTCTGCCTGAATACCACCTACTGCATGGAGAGCGCCTAGCTCCTTCCCTCTGGGTGAAAGACGCTGAGCCCAGTCACACTGTCCTCCTGCCTGTTGTGTGTATACAGTGCCACACAAGCCACAGAGGCCCTTGTCTATAAAACATGTATCTGGAATAATATTGGGAGGAAAGTAAATAATTTTTTCAAAACGAAATAAAAGTTACTTTACTGACATTTGTTTGCTACAAAAGTTTTCTTTTTTTTCCTGTTATAATTCTGAAAGAAAGAGATTCAACTCACCTGGTCAGACCTTTGACTCTATATTTTTTAAAAATCTGAATGTCAAGAACAGTGTAATAAAGATTGTTTAGAAATTGTGTGGGAAATAAATCTAAATTTTCTGGTTAAACACTATCTGTAATGTTCAGCATCGTACTTATAAAAAGCTACCATTTATTAGGCACTTGCTAAGGGCTCAACGCTAAGGGTTTACTTAATACAAATCATCTCATTTAATTCTCACAAGGTTACATTGTTCTCAGAGGCGATTAAGTAACATGCCCAAACAGGTATAGCCGAGTACTAAGTGCACTGCACATCTTTGAACCCAAGCAAGCACGCTCAGGAGCCCACACTCAAATGCTCATACCAACATCTACAACATCTACAATGAACAATGTATCTGTCCTTCATTTACTAGATTAGATAAACTTCAGGGTTGTTTCCAGCTATAAGCCTATGGAGGGCCTGCGCTGAAACTCTCCTAGATCTCAACCCTGGAATATGCACGAAGGAATCTTGAATACATGCTTTTTGATTAGGATGATAATAATTAAAAATAAAATTATATGAATGATCATAGGCAATACTGACTAGACCGATTTAATAAAATCCACATCACCATTCCACTAAAGATACATTTTAGCGTCTTGATGATTTAATAGAAGATTGCTACACTGCAATTCCCAGCTGTACAAAACCTATTCTCAAGCATGATCATTATAATCTCGTGCTTTATTAAACATCTGAAAGGAATGGCATAATGGTCCTTCAAGGACAGCTCCATTAAGGGAAAAAAAAATAGAATAATCTACAGTATAATGTGTTTAAAATGCTTTTTAAAATAGTGTTGTCATTAAGGTGATCAGCACCTGGGTTATTCTCATTGAAACAGCCTGAGGTCTGCTGATTAAAGAGAGAGCTACACCCCCTTTTCCTGGCTCATTAAATGAACCAAAGATATAATCCACACACCTCTTCCTATAGTCTAGTTTCATTAGGACGAAAATCCGCAAAAACCAGTTAGATATCAGTGCAATAAACTAGGTTGAGAAAAGAGGAATGGAATGATACATAGCTTTATTGACCAATAAAATTTAATTGACTGTCTATATTCTCACTTAGAAATTGGTCAAAATGGCCCCCAAATTCAGTTTGATACTAATAGAGCTTCCTTTTAAAGTCAGAACATGCTTTTCCAAAAGCATAAGCCTACCATTCTTCATCTTTCCTTGGCCAAAATTATATCAGGTATTCAGAATGCACCTTGTCCAAGAGTTAATTAATATTCCTCAGTCTACATCTTAAATTGCATGTGGAACCTACTGGTCTGAAAAATGATACTAAGATTAATAAAACTTATATATCTATTATAACATAAAGTCTACAATTTTCAGGCCTGTTTCCATTTTTAAATTCTCACATCGACAATATTGATTCCCATTGTCCAGATGAGGAAAATGAGGCTCAAAAAGATTACATGACTTGGGCTTCCTTGATGGCGCAGTGGTTGAGAGTCTGCCTGACGATGCAGGGGACACGGGTTCGTGCCCTGGTCCGGGAAGATCCCACATGCCGCGGAGCGGCTGGGCCCGTGAGCCATGGCCGCTGAGCCTGCGCGTCCAGAGCCTGTGCTCCACAGAGGGAGAGGCCACAACACTGAGAGGCCCGCGTACCGAAGAAGAAAAAGAAAAAGATTACATGACTTGCCTGAGCTGACATTGATCTTAAACGGCTAAAGGAGGATTCCAAGCCAGAACTTCCAACTGGCCCTGGGCTCTTTATAGGACTTGGTCTTTTTAAGTTAAAAATTTCCCCTTCCCTGGCCCTTGCCATACAGCACAAATTCTCCAGAACATTATTATACTCTTTGTAAGTGAATCTGTAAATGGTTTGTGAAAAATGAACCTCTTACGCTCAGCAGGCAGCAGACAATGATAACTGTTACCTGCCTGCTGGGGAGCTGAAGGCGAGTTAGTAAATCTCTCTGAAACTTAACTTTCTCTTCTTAATATCAAAATAATAACATACTTGCCTTTGAGAGAAATCAACAAAAGAGCAATGTCAGAGGAATTCAGAACTCAGCACATAGTGAGTTCGCAAGTCCTATTTAATATGCATCTCAGGTTGAGCATTATCAGAACCTACGTGATAATTAAAGCTGTGAATGTAGTTTTTTTCTTTTCGAAGATGGAACTGTTGGAGGTTAAGTAAGTGGAGAGTAGACTTGATGGTTTGGTCATTTGTAAAATAGGAAATAAAAGAGCATTGGGAGGAGATTGAGATAGAAAAAGAGCAAAAAGGTAAACGCTGAGGGAAGTAAAAAAAGAAGAATTTAAAGAAAGATGATACTTACACATATATGCACATATCAGCCTCTGGATAATAACTGAATGACCCAAAGCAGGTATAGCATTTATATCCTTATTAAATCTTCTCACTAACCTTATGAGATTATTATTATTATTATTGTCCCCATTTTACAGAAGAGTCAATTGAGGGACAGAGAGGTTAGGTATCTTACCCAAGGTCACACAGCTGAGATTCAAACCCTGGCTCTCTGACTCCAAAGTCTGCACTCTTATTCCATGCTGTTCTGCTCCTGGTCTGAGCTGGGAGTCAAAAGCAGCAGAGGGGTAGAGTGGATGCTGAAAATACTCAATTACTCAACTACAGGACATCTGTGTTGAAGGCAGGAACCACCTGAGTGTGCTCTGGTTTGGACAGACCTGGCCCAGAGCAGCAGGTCACTAGGGGCTTGGGATGATGAGACACAAAGCAGACACTGCTGTTTGTGCACTTGCCAAGACTGTTGAGGGATCACTTAAATTGAGAGGTTGTGGCTGAAAGACAGTAAACTTTCCCAGCAATCCATTCTGAACGTTGAGCTTGTGAGGACTGTCCTTTCGCTGAAAGCTCAGGGAGGGCTGGGCTTCCCCCTCGGTGTGGCATCCTCAGGGCTCTTCTTAGGCTCCTCCCTTCCTTCCTTACTCATAAACACAGCCACTTGAGCTCATCCGTCAGTGGCTCCTTTACCACACAGACCCTATCCACTGACGCCCTTCAGTACCAGCTCTGCAGTCAGAGGCAGCCCAGGCCAGGCTGTACCATTGCTAGTCGTGTGACCTTTATTTAACCTCCTTGAGTACATCTCCATCTACAAAAAAAATGGTACAACAGGATCTAACTCCCAGGGTAGGTGCAAAGGTACAACATAATTATGCCTGTAAAAATAATCTGGTGTGCTATAAATATGTACTGAATATGGTTGTCAGTAGCAAATATTACTTATGAACGGCAGGACTGACTGTTTCTAGACCCTCACTGTGGGTGAATCCCTCTCACCTTTAAGGATGATCTACAAATCACCTGGATTAAGTAGTTTAAGGAATTGGATGTGACATCAGATACAGGGGCACCTCTTTCCAGCACACCCAACAATGGTGCTTTGCTGTAGCTGCTGCCGCCGACATAACCGCATGGAGCCAAAGTACCCTGGGCCATTATTATATATCATTAATGTCACTTTTAGCATTGGAAAACTGCTTTTCTGCCATTTTTATGAGTAATGACTCACCCGTGCCTGGGACACAGTTACTATTGTTAGCTCTTCTCTCACAGAAGTGGATGGTTTGGAACACACAAAAGAGTTGGTATCAGAATCAGGATAAAAGCTGCCTCACTTGCATTGTAGAGTCCAATCCTCATTGCCCAGGATTAAAATACACTCATATTTTCAAAGCAAATAATTTTCTCAATTAGCCCAAAAGTACACCCAAGTAGAATTTTTTTTTTTTTTTTAAACTGGAGTAATTCCAGTTGACAAATTTAGGGATAATGAATTCTGGCCAAATCTGAGAATGATTATGGAAATTTAAAGGATGCCAGTTTAGATATCAATTTCTAGGAATGAATACGTAAGAATAATGGTAAAACTTAAATAAAATATTGCTTATGCTGGAAAGGAACTTTATTTTAAAGCTAAGGAAATGGAGGCCATAACTCTAACGACCTAGTTACACACCTAGTTAGTATAAGAACTAGCGTTAAAACCAAAGTCTCGGGCTTCCCTGGTGGTGCAGTGGTTGAGAGTCCGCCTGCCGATGCAGGGGACACGGGTTCGTGCCCCGGTCCGGGAAGATCCCACATGCTGCGGAGCGGCTGGGCCCGTGAGCCGTGGCCGCTGAGCCTGCGCGTCCGGAGCCTGTGCTCCGCAACGGGAGAGGCCACAACAGTGAGAGGTCCGCGTACTGCAAAAAAAAAAAAAGTCTCTTTCCTCCAAGTCCAGTGTTATTTTTTTTAAAGCATTATAAATATACGGGCATGAAAACCTAAGGCATTCCTATTACTTTATGAGCAACCAGGGCCCTCCTAGTCTAATACTGGGAAAGCCCAGATGTATTTCTCTCTAAATTTAAGAATAGCCTAGAGAGGGCATATGGTCCAGTAGTGGTTGATCGTATGGTCAAGATCCATTTCCAATGTAGGAAGAATGGTCTATTTGCAAGGGGTAAAGGCATAGAGCCACCTTGACCTTCAGACCCTTCCTGAAATTTTCCATTTCTCCTTAATTATATAAATTAGGAGATCAAGATATAATAATCTATGGTACTAACTTAAGGTGGCTGAGATACTGGGCAAATAAATTGTTTGAAGCAATTTTACTGCTAAAAAAGTGAGAATTTATTTATTGTCTCTGTCTGGCATTTATTGTCACTGACATCTGTGAAGAGTTTCAGACAAGAATGTATCGTCTTCCACATCCCACTCCAGTTCAGTGCACCGTATTCCATTCAGGACTTTTATTTTAAGAACCGTCTGTTTAAAATGACTTTATTAATTCCTTTTGGTGTATTTTCTGACACGCCTACAAATTACAGATCATAAATTTTCTAATAACAAATCGTTCATAGAGCTCTAGGCAGAACCTAACATGAGAATCTAAATATAGAACTGGTATTCACATATGCACCCAAGTAACTCTTACATGATGGAAGCCATGTTTACTATCACTGAGACCATCAGTAGACAAACTCCAGTAACACGGAATATAGCGCAGTGGGACAGGTTCTCTTAGGTCTAGTGAACTCTACAGGAAGGCTATAATTTTACTCTCATTAGAGTCTCTATCTTATCTCATTGTTTTCTTAAAAAAAATATCATATTTAGGAATTCCCTGGTGGTCCAGTGGTTAAGACTTTGCCTTCCAATGCAGTGGGTGCAGGTTCGATCCCTGGTTGGGGAGCGAAGATCCCACGTGCCTCGCAGCCAAAAAGCCAAAACATAAAACGGAAGTAATATTGTGACAAATTTAATAAAGACTTTAAAAATGGTCCACATCAAAAAAATCTTTAAGAAAGATATCATATTTGACTTGAAGCTTAAGGTATATGTTTCCTGGGAAGTTTGCACTCAGACCATTATTCCTTCATTGTGAATTATTGGATCACTGGCCCACATTCCACTGGTGTTCAGGAGAGCAGAAGGAGAATTAGGTGTAATACTGTTTGTTTACAAATATCTACACAGCATCTCACTTTATTCTACAGACTGCAAAACTTTTGGACCGTCACCCGCCATTAAATCCCACAGTGCCTATTCCCAGATCATGACTGGAAGTAGCCCAGGGAGGCTGGGACTCCAATGCTGGGCTCTGAGCCTGCAAAAGGGCATGGCTGCTGCTGAAAGAGCGAGGGCTTGCATGCCTAGCAGCTGATGAGCAAGGGCTTTGCTGCCACCCTACAGGGTTCCTTCCTCGACCCAAGGCCCACATACAAGGAGACTGTGCCCAGACTCTTCCCCAGAGAACCCAAACAAAAAGTAATTTGTGCAGTGAATGCTGGTTTTGTTGTCGCAGAAACAGGGAACTTCGGTCAGCTATTTTTTAGCTATTTACATTCTGAAAATGGATATTAATGGATGTATGTACTTGTTTGGCTATGATACTCTTATTCATCTTAATTGTTGACTTTTACTGTTCTGTCTATACCCCATTGCAGTTAATTACCCAAACATGTTTGTCATTTAAAAAAATTTTTTTTAGTCAAGAGCAAGCTATGATACCTTCTCCATGAACCTCTTATCTCTTGGCTTGGTGACACTTGTACTTTCCTGTTCTCATCTATTCTGAATTGTCCTTTCTCTGTTTCTTTCTCTTTTCCCTCATTTTTCTTCTGTCCCTTAAATGAGTATGAATGCAAGGTTCCGACCTCTCTTCTGTCTTAATCCCTAACACATCCCCTGAGCTGTGGCACTACATTCTAATTACTGAACGTGTTCACATCTATTTCCAGCTAACTGTCTAATGAGGCTGTTTGTATTTCAGCTCTCGGAATTCATTCCATAGCCTAGTCAAGTGCACACACACTCACACTCACACACACACACACACACACACACAGGACCAACTCCTCCTCCTAATTTCCCTAATGCTATTTATTGTACCAATATTCTCTGAGTCTATCAGATTCAAACCTGTAGCCATTCTTGATTCTTTTCTCTCCATCATGAAATTATTCCCATCACGGGTTCTTCGTGTTGGAAACAGGGTTGCACAAGCTTTCTGACATGGCTTTCTTCTTTGACTCAACATTTAATTTACTTTGGATGAAACCATGCACCTCTTTGGTTGTATTAATCTCATGCATAAAATACTCTGGAACTACCCCATGAAGCTTCAATGTAATTTAGTGCAATTACAGGCAGACCTCAGTTTATTGCACTTCACTTTACTGTGCTTCACGGAGACTGAGTGTCTTACAAATTGACGTTTTTGTGGCAACCCTGCATCAAGCAAGTTTATTGGTATCACTTTTTCCAACAGCATTTGCTCACTTCCTCTCTCTTCTGTCACATTTTGGTAATTCTTGCAAGATTTCAAGCTTTTTCATTATTATTTGTCCCAGTGATCTGTGATCAGTGATCTCTGATGTTACTATGGTAATTGTTTGGGGGTGCGTGTAAGACAGCAAACTTAATTGAGAAATGTGTGCTCCATGGACTGGCCGTTCCCCCATCTCCCTCCCTCTCCTGGAGCCTCCCTATTCCCTGAGACAGAACAATATTGAAATCAGGCCAGTTAATAACCCTGCAATGGCCTCCATGTGTCCTAGTGAAAGGATCAATCAATTCAGCAAACTTCACTGTTGTCTTATTTTAATAAATTGCCCAGCCACCCCCGCTGTCAGCAACCACTGCCCTAATCAGTCAGCAGCTGTCCAGATGGAGGTGAGACCCTCTGACAACCAAAAGATTACATCTTGCTGAAGGCTCAGATGTTGGTTAGCATTCTTTAGCAGTATTTTTAATTAAGGTATGTATATATTTTTAGACATGATGCTATTGTACACTTAACAGACTGAAGGATAGTGTAAACGTAACCTTTCTATGCACTGGAAAACCCCAAGACTCGTGTGGCTCGCTTTATTGCCATATTCTGTAATATTCACGCCACGTGGTGGTCTGGAACCGAACCCACAATATCTCCGAGGTCTGCCTGTAATCTGACACTTAAGACTCTATCAAATGTAGGCATGAGGCATGTCTGTGCAAGCTTACCTTCCCATTCTAACCTTTTGTGTCCTGTTCTCCTAAATGCCCAAGCCTTCCTATCTGAACACCTGCTCTTTCCTTAGGCTTATCTCTTTCCTCTACAGCTACTGAAATGTTATCCTCTTCCAAGGCTCAGCTCAAACGAGATTTCCTCTGAGAAGCCTTCTGTACCCACTCCTGGGAACCCCTTTTTCTGTCCCTGAACGGCTGCAGCACTGTAGACCACTCCTACTACATCTATTCCCTGACTTGTCCCATTTGCCTCCGTGTCATAACTCACTACCTTTGTGTCAGCATCTTGACACTGCACCTATTTGACCACTGTAGCTCCCAGGGCATCCAGCACATGGCCTTGTACACGTAAGGAAAGCATATGTTGAACCTTGAACAATGGGTATTGGAGCTCCCAGGAAGAGGGAAGGGGTGCTATAAACCAAGGAATAGAGGGATCACAATTAGAACTGACCGGGAATAAGGAAAATAAACTGTGTGTGTGGGAGCTGCATGGATCTCTTCAAATGCACTTTGAGTTTCATGAAGTCCGGTACCTTCAGTGACCCAAATGTCCACACCCCACGGAGGACTCTCAGATCCCTAATGTCAGGCGATCCTTTCCCAGCCCCTTCCCCACTCCTGTCCCTATGCCTGGACACCTCAAACCCCTCCCAGATTCCAAGGGCCTTTGCTGCAAGTTTTGCTCTGAATCTTTATCCCAGCCATTAAAACTGGGCTTACCTCTCCTTCCACCTAATATTCCAGGTTGGCAGCTGGATTCTTTGCTTTATGCTGTGGCTACCCCTTGTTAATCTTTCCTGTCCCCTGAGTTTTGGATTTTAGTTTGGGTTTCTCAGTACTGTCCTCATGCCTCCTCCGACATAAACTCCTACGTTTGAACCTCAGCCAGGAGCCGCCTACCTGCTGAAGGAGCTTTTGATACCAAGTGCCCACCTCCTGCAAAGCCACTGCCAAGCTCCAGCCGCTGGTCCACGTGCCCCTACTGGTCCTTACTGTGAACTCTCCCTTGCACTGGCTCTTGCTGCCCTGGATATTTACTTTGGCAGCCCCACTAGATCTGCTCCAAGAGTACGCGACTGGATATCCATCCACAGTGCCCAGAGCAGCCAGGTGAGAAGGTCTGAATTAGGCCCCTGGACCCTCGCTCTCTGGCCCTTTCTGCTCTAGCTGACCTGGATCTGACCACAGATGGGACAAGTTGACAGGAGGCCAGCTGCAGAGAACCTAGAAGCACAGAGCACAAACACCATACCACCGTCAGAGCAGTCGGGATCGGCTGTTGCCTCTAGCTGCTTCTGCCCTTGGGTGACCCTGTAAGGCTGTGGTCACAAATACATAAAGCAACCTGCTTCAGAAAAGCGGAACATTTTTAAGAGGAAAGACATTGAAAATCTCATCCTAGGCTGCTCTACTTCTGTAATAGGTACATAGCATGCGTCTGAGCAACAAATACTAGCACTTTGAATTGCTCCAAAACCATTGAAATAAACCAAATTTCATTTTTAATGCATGCAATAAACTTTTTCCCTAGGATATCAGTGAAGAGTGCTCCAACTAAAAGAAAAAAATAACAACTGACTTGTTCTGTATATTCCTTTGGCTCAGAATAAATAGATCAACTAACTTTAATGCTGGCAGGTTTACAGTTCTCACAGAGAAGGGAAATTAAAGCCAAACTGAAGATAAAAAGTAAGTATTTTTTATATTTATGAAGTCTTAAAATTACAGAGCTGAACATATAAGGTCAATACAGAGCTGGCAGACAGCTGCAGTTAGACAGCTCCTACATTAGCTTTCTTTCCTAAAGTGAGAAAGTGTGATCTAGGGGGTGGAGATGTGGGCTGAGCGGAGACAAACGATGAGCTTTGGTTCCAGGACTGCAGGCAAACTCTTCATCCTGAATAAACGTTTACAGGTAAATCCCCAACTCTAGGCTCTGGCTAAATCCCTTCCCAAAGGTATGTCAAAATATGAATTGTGAAATGTAACGCTCTCTACAGTATTTGCAAATTATCATCACGTCTTTATTTTGCAATTATTTTGTGTTTGTATTCCTAGGTATTTGCATTTCCTCACCCACGCGCAGTAAGCTCCACAGGACAAGATTTCTGAGTGCCGAGAATAAAGCCTGACACGTGGCCGTGTCTCAATAAAAATTTGTTGAATGAATACATTTTTATTCTTACTATGACCCCCTCAAAAGACCTCACTAACCTTAGCGAAAAACTTTGCTTGTTCACTAAATATATAAGGGCCATAGAAGCACTGCAATTTAAGGTGTCACTTTCAAAGGTAACATTTTATTTTATCACTTTGAGAGCCTGTCTCTAAAGCATGAGAAAGAATATTAATCTTCCTTTTGTTTATCCCTCTGATCACTAGACGTTTATTAACATTTAACTGTCTTAAATTTGAATTTGTTTTCCAGGGAGCTTCAAAGAAATAGCACGCTCTGAGTAAATCCTTGTAAGATATTAGTTTTTGATCTTAAAGGATAGTTAATTTAGCTTGTTTACATGACAGATTTGGACAGAGTTAAAGGTTAAATTCTACCTTGGAAGTCTAAATATAACTGACAGTTGATATTAATAATTTTATAATTAATGAAACTACGATTAGAATTGTCTAAATATCTTGTGCTAGTAAAAAGTGTCATGATTCTGACTCATCCCCCTGGGATATGACCTGACTTTTGAATTTTCATTACCCCTAGAATTATCAGCTTCAAAACAGCATTTATGAAAAGAAATTAACATAGACCTTTAAATGAGGTTTTTCTGAAAAGCTACTTGCACGTATAAGATTGAAAGTCAACAATGAAATTACTTAAATTAATCATTCCTGCATTTACTCAACACATAATTATTGAGTGCCTGGAGTGTGTTGTTTACTCTGCTAAGTTCTAAGGAATGCAAAACTAAAACCAAAGCCAAAACCAAAACCAATCCATAAGATACTATCCTTATTCTTGAGGAGTCTAGCGGAGGAGTCACTTTTTATTTGTTGATTTCATAAGCATTGGTATTTACAAATACAACATGGCTTGGGTTCACATTAGGCTGGAAGCTCCATGAGGGCAGGAGCTAGTCTGTGCTGCTCACCATTGAATCTCTAATGTCAGGAGTATCAATAAGTATGTATTTCTTTGTGGCGCTTTCCAAGGTGCTGATGCATTAGAAAGACAGATGTGAAAACAGAGAACAACAGACAATGTGACAAGTGAGATAATAAAAGAATGCACAGGACAGCAAGATCCTTTCTGACCCACCTCCTAGAGTAATGGAAATAAAAACAAAAATAAACAAATGGGACCTAATGAAACTTCAAAGCTTTTGCACAGCAAAGGAAACTATAAACAAGACCAAAAGACAACCCTCAGAATGGGAGAAAATATTTGCAAATGAAGCAACTGACAAAGGATTAATCTCCAAAATTTATAAGCAGCTCATGCAGCTCAATAACAAAAAAACAAACAACCCAGTCCAAAAATGGGCAGAAGACCTAAACAGACATTTCTCCAAAGAAGATATAAAGAATGCCAACAAACACATGAAAGAATGCTCAACATCATTAATCATTAGAGAAATGCAAATCAAAACTACAATGAGATATCATCTCACACCAGTCAGAATGGCCATCATCAAAAAATCTAGAAACAATAAATGCTGGAGAGGGTGTGGAGAAAAGGGGACACTCTTGCACTGCTGGTGGGAATGTGAATTGGTTCAGCCACTATGGAGAACAGTATGGAGGTTCCTTAAAAAACTACAAATAGAATTACCATATGACCCAGCAATCCCACTACTGGACATATACCCTGAGAAAACCAAAATTCAAAAAGAGTCATGTACCAAAATGTTCATTGCAGCTCTATTTACAATAGCCCGGAGATGGAAAGAACCTAAGCGCCCATCATCGGACGAATGGATAAAGAAGATGTGGCACATATACACAATGGAATATTACTCAGCCTTAAAAAGAAATGAAATTGAGTTATTTGTAATGAGATGGATAGACCTAGAGTCTGTCATACAGAGTGAAGTAAGTCAGAAAGAAAAAGACAAATACCGTATGCTAACACATATATATGGAATTTAAAGGAAAAAAATGTCATGAAGAACCTAGGGATAAGACAGGAATAGAGGCGCAGACCTACTGGAGAACGGACTTGAGGATATGGGGAGGGGGAAGGGTGAGTTTTGACAGGGCGAGAGAGAGTCATGGACATATACACACTAACAAACGTAGTAAGATAGATAGCTAGGGGGAAGCAGCCGCAAGGCACAGGGATATTAGCTCGGGGCTTTGGGACAGCCTGGAGGGGTGGGAGGGGGAGAGTGGGAGGGAGGGAGACGCAAGAGGGAAGACACATGGGAGCATATGTATATGTATAGCTGATTCACTTTGTTATAAAGCAGAAACTAACACACCATTGTAAAGCAAGTATACCCCAATAAAGATGTTAAAAAAATAATAATAATAATAAAAAAATAAAATAAAATAAAATAAAAACCTTAATGCTGTGTGTCCCTAAAAAAAAAAAAAAAAAAAAAAAAAGAATGCACAGGGAGCTTTATTGCTTAATGGAATACCTTAGTTGGCCTCCAGAGGGCAAAGAAATACACACCGTTGGGCTGAAGCCCCATTGGGATGAAGCATTATCAGGCCAGGCATGAGAGGGTGCTCCCGGCAGACAGACCCGCAAGTACCAAGGCATGGGAGCGGGAAAGAACTCGGCATACTCTAAGCCCACAAATGTTTTGTTACAGCTAACAAGGAAATTTGAAGAGTACTGTGGACATAATCAGAATTTTTCTCAGGTTTCCTTATAAACTGTTACCTAAGCAAAAACAATGCTTTTGCAAGTAATCAAAATGAAAAATTATTATTGATTTATTATAATGATTAAATCAAAGGATAAAGAATCTTTCACTATATCATTTACAAAGTTGAAGAGTTTTCTTTTCCAATATTAGTATTTTTGATGACTTTCACAAAAAGAGTTCAACAAGTTTTATATAAGTCTGGAATTAAATCAGAGTTGCAGCCGTTCCTGATGCAATGAGGATTTAATATTCTAATCTTCTATACTCTGAATAAGCCAGCAGTGAAACCTCAAACCCCACACCACCATTTCCCCCAGTCTGATGAACTATCTCAACTGTATATTGAAAAACACAAATAAATTAATACATGCATCCAACCAACAAATAAATTATGATTCTTGGAGGCTGAAGAGTTTCTTTGTGTGCACACCCAAGAATAACTTCTCCTGAATGCCTTAGGAGAATAAAGCCAAAAACGCAAGTGAGGCTGGTCACCCTTGGAGAAATGGAGAAGGAAAAACAGCTCTTGTCCTTTGGGATAGGACTTCGGGGATGGGGGGGTAGGGACAAGACATAGTGCAATTCACAGGAGGGCAACCAGGGTGCCAGTGTATCTGAAACTCAGCTGTATGAGGAATGACTGAAGGTCTATGATATTTAGGTTGAAGAACTGCACATTGAAGGGAATAATGAACTGTCTTCAAACATGGCAGGGAAAGTGTGATGGTTAATTTTATGTGCCAGCTTCACTGGGCCACAGGGTGCTCAGATATTTACCTGCTCAAACATTATTCTGGGTGTTTCTGTAAAGGTATTTTGGATGAGATGAGCATTTAAATCAGTAGACTGAGTAAAGCAGATTGCCCTCTCTTGTGTGGGTGGGCCTCATCCAATCAGTTGAAGGCCTGAACAGAACACAATACTGACCATCCCCCAATTAAGAGAGAATTCTCCGGCCTGACAGCCTTCAGACTGAAAAATATGCTCTTCCTGAACCTACAGCAGCTTCCAGCCTTTGGACTTGAGCTGGGATACCAGCTCTGCAGATTTTGGACATGCCAGCATCCATAATCATGTGAACCAATTCCTTATAATAAGTCTAGATATATATAGAGAGAGATGGTGAGTGGGGGAGAGAGATAAATGTATCTCCTCCTGGTTCTGTTTCTCTGGAGAACTCTGACTAATATAGAAAGTAATAACGAAGGAGGAACAGCATGAGAAAACATGAAAAGTTAAGTTAGTCTAAGACATTTTGGGGTGACAGCGGAGAGGACAGTTTATATAAGCAGAGTTCTTATAGCGGCACTGTGGAGAAGAAGATGGAACAGTTAAATTGGAACCATAAGCTTGATTCCTGCAGGTGTCCACATCACTGGATGTCTTTGAGGGGGGTGGGGATATAATTAGCACAATGTTTCAGGAAGATGTGTCTGGATACAAGGCAGAACCTCCTGGAAGAGGAAGCGTCTGGAGGTCCTGGGTCTAGTCACATGCTGAGGAAGAGTAAGCTTCTCTACAGAAACCTAGTTTTCAATCAAAAGAACTGGAAAATATTTTCAGTTAAAAACTGGGTTGGCGAGGGAGGGAAGGGGGAGCCACAGTGCAACGAAAACAAAATCATTGAACAAAATGTAAGAAGGCTGGGTTTTGTCCTTCTCTAAACACTACAATTTTGTGATTTTTGTACTTTTTTGCCATTTCCCCTAAATAAAGCTTCACAGTGGAAGAGAATTGTCATGACTTCCTTGGGCGCTTCAACTTTCAAACAAATCTCTAGGATAAAAAAAGGATTCACAGGCCTTAAAACACCCCGTGGTCTTTTAAACCAAAAGCAACTACAGAGCAAGCAACACTAAGACCTAAAACTGGAACCTTCCCCATTGCAGCAGATCAACATTCATAGGAAACACTGGCCAAATCCCAAAAAACCCAGACTACAAATGAAGACAAGGCAGAAACAACCATGGTGGCAGATAACGCAGTGAGACTGTATAAAGGGTAGAGTTGATTAAAATGCCTAAGTTGAGGGCTTCCCTGGTGGCGCAGTGGTTGAGAGTCCGCCTGCTGATGCAGGGGACGTGGGTTCTGTATCCCGGTCTGGGAGGATCCCACATGCTGCGAAGCGGCTGCGCCCGTGAGCCATGGCCGCTGGGCCTGCTCATCCGGAGCCTGTGCTCCGCGACGGGAGAGGTCACAACAGTGAGTGGCCTGTGTACCGCCAAAAAAAAAAGAATGCTTAACTCTCTCTCTCTCTCTCTCTCTCTCTCTGTCTCGGCCTTTCACTTTTTTGACGACAAGGGAACCACTAAGGTTAATCTTAAGGAAAACTATCCTATTATATTTAAGTTTCAAAAGCAATACTAAGAAAGTAATAAATATCTCATTCATATAGTACCTTTAGTTGGTCTCTAACGAAAGATATCTACTGATGGTAGGCTCTGTTTCCAGTGGCTTTTAAGGAATAAAAAATACTAGATAGAGGGGCTGGGCAAACCCCAAAAGGAGGAAGGAGACCCTAGAATTGCTGGTGGATTTACTAGGAGCTGATTTTGGCACCAAGTTGATATCCTGATGTTAATAGCTGCCTGAGCCATACGGGGCCTTGCCTGAACCTTCACCCATGCCCTGAACCCCCAGCTGTTCCCTCCAGGTTGAATTTCTTCTAGAGGATATTTACTGTACCCCTACTGATAGGAGCTCTCCCCAGTATCTCCCCATCTCCACTCTGCTCCCACAGAGCTTGTTAGTAACAGCAAGCTTTCATCTATTTATTCCCATAAAATAGTCCAACTGTTGCCAGGGGCAACAATGCCACAGACTTTAAGAACCCAGACCACTGTAACTTGTCACTTCTGTAACTTACCATTTTCTCTCTGGCATCAGCCTTGGGCTACCCAGATCATATTCTCCTCCTACTATTACCTGTAAAGGAATTTGCTGGCCCTCTAGGAATTTTCCTTACTTGATCTCAGGCCAATGCTGAAATATGTATTCTAGGGTAAACGCCCATTGTGACTTGAGAGTTTATTTTAAATTGAATTCTTAATACGCAAATGTGAGATTCACCTGGGGCACCATAAGAATGAAATCTATCGTCCATCCTTGTCTTGCGCTCTTACATGAAAGGGAAGAAGAGTAATTTTCAACACACACCCCTACGATGGTTTTATGCAAATTCTTCAAGCTAGGCAAATTATTTCTGTGTTAAAATTTTTCAACGCCATAAAAACAGGAGTTAATTTACGTGGCATTTTAAAGCGATGTTAGGCACATTGTAAAGCTATTTCATCTCATTTATAAAGAAGAGTGAACATAAAAACAGGCCATGGCATAATTAATAGTGAAATGATTTATGGCACCAACTCTTTCTCCATACATAGTTATGCATTTTCTGTAGCTGGTACAAGCTCCTCCTCTCTAGACCCCAATCCCTGCCCTTACCCCAGGAGAGAAACGGTATCAGGCAAAATTCACAATATGGGGCTTAAGCTCTCTAACACACCTGCACACATGTACACACACACACCTGCATGCACACCATATCCTATAATAATTTTTCAAACTTTGCTGCAGACTAGAATTTCCTGGAGAGCTCTAAAAATAGCGATACCTGGGTTCCACTCCCAGAGGGTCTGCTTTAATTGGCTTGGTGAGCAGCCTGGGGCATTGAGATTTTTAAAAGTTCCCAGGTGAGGTTAATGTAAAGTCCAGATTGAGATTTACTACATTAAAGAATTTTAAGAGTATTAGGCAAATCTATAATTTGAAATTTAAATCCCCCCAAGTGAAATAACTTGAAGAGTAAACTCAAAGGTCGTTCCGTTTCTAATTCACCCTGAAATTTATTATAGCAAGTTCAACAAATATTTCATGAGCACCTACTATGTGCCAGGCGCTGCAGAAGGCCCTGGAGATACAAGAACAAATAAGACAGACGTCCCCTGTCCTCACAGAGTATAGGGTTCAGCAGACGTTTGTGGGCAGTGTTTTCTACTTGCTGTATTCCAGCCAATACCTGTTCTTGATATTTAAACTGTATCAGGTGATCCAAGTAGGTATTGGATTTTTCTACTTGGAACTTCTGTTTTTAAATTTCTTATGAATCCAGATGAAAACTCGTGAACTCACATATCTTTATAACAGCAATAAGAACACAGGTCATAACATGATGTTGAAACTAACGAGCACTTCAAAGAATCACCCGAAAGATAAACAGGAAACATTATCTCTTTATGAAGATTTGATCCTCTGTTGTGACGTCTGTAAGACAAGCACATGTGTACTTCCCACTCTTGATAATGGTCTGATCTCCATCAGAAGTACAGTACCGAGTTGCATCACTCTTCTCCTTCCTGTGATTATTGATGTGGGTTTGAACATAATTTTAAATAAGCTCTAAAATACTTCCTAAACTTTTCAAAAGAGTAGTTTGGGCTATAAAGGGAGCACAGGACAGTAAATATGCCAGCATCGTTTGTCGAATGTCGTTTTATTTCTCTTGACTACGTTCAGCTGAGAAGTCAGCTCTCACAGGGGCTGGATGAGGTAAATTGAAATAACTGCTTCATTCTTACATGGCAGAACATGAGCACAATGGGCTGAGTTATCAAATTCATAATCCGAACACAGAGCAGAAGTCTGAGCAGGAATCGATTCAAAAGTAAAACAAATTTTAGTCCCGCATAGAACCCACCACAACTTTCTACACAGGCTGCATAAATAATGCCAGCGAGACTTCGAAAGCGGTATCCAGAGATGTTCTCAAACGTCTCCATTACATATGCACCAGACAAGGAGTGCATTTTCCATTTTGTAATTATCAAAGATTCGTATGATTCTCTCTAGAATACCAATTTTGAAAGAAGTTTCTTCACTGTTATAATTTCCAGATATTCCTCTTAGTACAAGCTTCATTGCAAAGCAATACATGTGTGAATTTCTAACAAGTTCATTTTTCCATAGTATAATGAGCCGAAGTCACTCCCTGGTAGACTGCTGTGCCTTCCAGGCCGTTAGGGGCCCACTTATCGCATTGCATCAGACATCCACTAGCGAAGACGGCATCGCAGAATTTGATGCAAACGTCATGCATGCACAAGAAAGCAGAAAGCTGGAAAATATTCATATTTTCATTTTGTGGGTCAAGAATGAAGACTAACAGAAGATAGTCTTGAAGATCATAACTAAAACAAAATAAAGATACCTAACAGTGATTTACACCTGCTCAAGCCCCTGCTTGATCATTTTCAGGGACAAAGCACTCACCACTTCATTCGGAAGCTTATTCCACGGTTAGACTGTTGCAGTGAAGAATTCCATCTACCCACCATCAGTGCTCTGGTGTAACACAGTCTCTATCTACCCGTTCTGCCACATGCTAGCCATATAAATATTTAAAGAAACTTACCATGTTTATTATAAGCCTTTTCTTTCTGAATTCAGCTCCAGAAACAGTTCCCTGTACTATACAGCTTCAGATGTCCTTCCATTGGATTCAACCTATTTTGAATGCTCTGAGGTTTGTAGCTATCCCTGTCAGTGAGTTAGTCTCCAAATTAGATACAATATTCCAGATTTGAGTTTACCAGGGCAGATGTCTATGAGAATATATCCTCCCCTGTTCTGCCCTTTTGTTGCTATGCCATGCTGTGGACATGGGGTAAGTTCACGGTCTGCTGAAGCTCTCAGGGTCTATTTTAACATTAACTGTTGTCAAGTCATGTTGGGTCTCCCCAACCCTGAACTAATACAGATAAGGTTTTGAATTCAGTACTTTATATTTATTCCTGTCATATATCATAACCGTGGTTGAAATACATCATTCCATTCTGTTAAGAAAACGTTTTGATTCTGTCATCTATTCTTGGCCTTGGCCTGTTCAACATTTTTTTTCTAAATAACTTCTATGAAGACATGTTTTAAAATGTATTTGCCATCCTTCATACTTTGTGTCTTACACAAAACTCAGAAGTGTGTTTTCCATGTGTAACTGAAGCACAATTTACCCACACTTTCCTAAAATGTTACTTAGACAGAAAAAGAATAGATCCTGAAATCGGTTCCTCTTATACAATGATTATAGGAGAACGTCCTGGTCAAGAAATTGGCTTGGCTCTAAATTTAAGGGAAACTATATTAATTGCAACGTTTTTGCTCGATATAGCTAAGAGCAAAGAGTTGGCCCACAGGGAATAGGTGGGCCATTTTTTTATATCATTATAGATTTCAGTACAAAGAACAAACATCTGCAAATCTCTAATGGTCTTTCATGGGCAGAGGCAACTGTAAAGGTTATGCTTCTTTTTCTCAACGTGTGTTTTGTCTTGTCTCTGAGACAAGGTTCTTGAGTTTGGGTGCCACTACCCAATGGATGAATACCAAAATGAGTAGACCTATTATACCACAGGCTGGCAAGCAGACTTTGAACCAACCAGCCCTGGGAGAGGAGGGTAGCTAAGGTCTCCCAGGGAGTTATTCTAGACTGAATAAATCAGGTATTGAGTAACGCACTGCTACGTCCCAGATTGTCTGGAGGGAAGATGGGAAGAGAGACAGAATCCTGTCTGTGAGTAGGGGTTGCATTCCCCATAGGGAGTCAAACTATGGATGTGTGAAGATATGAACATGGGCATGTAAAGAATTAAAAACCATTGTGTCTTTTCCTTCATAGCACTAGTTTCTAATTGAAAGCATCGTGTTTATTTGATATTTTTTGAGTAGGGTTACCCATCACATTTTTTTCACTTGTGTCCTGGCACCTAGAACAGTGCCTGGAGAGCCTCTCGATGACAGTGTGAGGCTACAGGGACATCTTGAAAGACAGACCCGGACAGGGCGGGACTTGAAATTAGCAAAGCAAGAACCTAGACTGTGTCCCCAAGAGAAAATCCCTATTAAAGATTAACCTTATTAGTCCTTTTCCCTTTAGTGCACACCTGAAGAGGTCACGTGAGCAGTAAAGGGATAGAGAGGTAGAGGTCAATGTAGTCACCTCCATGTTTACCACTCTGCTAAGTTCATAGGAAGGAAGATAGAGCAAACATAGGGGACCATGGTCAGGAAGTGAGAAAGGGACCAGGAATGAAGTGAGTGCCCCGATTGCATTAGCAATATGACACCAAGCTCCCCTTTCCCAAATACGCCCGAAAAAGTTGACTCTTGAAAGAGTGGGAAGCAGTTACTGTGTTTAATTATGTATTTGCATAATCATGAATAAAAACACCAAATGGGACTCCAGGTTACCCTGCAGATGACATGAATCTAATACTTTGCATATAGGTGTTCAATAAGAGTCCATCTGACTCTGTTATCATGACATCCCATTTCTCCCTACTCACCACGAGCACATCCATACCAGTAGAAAAGCAGCTGGATATTGTAATAAAATAAAGATATACTGTATCTATGCTTTATGATTTTTTTTCTCCTTCTGCCAGTCCAGTAATCCTAACCACAAATGGGAGAAAGTAACTTTGTCATGTCTTGTTCTTAATGAGCCAGGAACCATCTTTTTCTTACGTAATTGTTCAACGTAATTTGTTAAGTATTTGTTCCAGAGGTTTTGTGCCCCTGGGGATCCTTGAATCAAAAAGGTTTTAGATCTGTAAATATGCATAGCGAATCCACAGGAGGTAAAAAATATTTTGATCCAATAAGACTGAGAAAAAAAGTAAAAACAAAAAAAAAACTATCAGGAAATGCACACCATGTCAAATTTTATTCCTATAGTGTTATACTGGATTTCAACTGACATAAGAAGAACACTTTGTAAATTGTGGAAATGCCTCTAAATTAAATAATACAACGAGTTACAGTCTACCAAGAAAATCACTTCATGAATAATTTAGCACTGATGATGATACCTTATGTGCCGGGCCCCTGGGTGACTATTTTGGGCATCACAGTCGCAAGCCATGACTAATGGACAAACATTCCTAGAGGTTCCATGAGGCCACACAGCATCAGTAGATTTGAAGAGGCACCTCTCGTCTGGCCCTGGGCAGACATCATATCATCCCATTTTCAGAGTTTTTTCAATAAAGTTATCATTCCCATTACATTTTGCATTTTCACAGCCCCTGTAATCATAGCTCCCAGGCACTATCCATTGCTAATTTATTATAGTCATTTCAATTTTGCTAGTTAACTCTCAGGTCTCCTTACGTGTGAAGCCCCAAAATCGGTAGGAAGAACTGAAACTCTTAGGCACTCAAACCAGGGTACTTTCTCAGGAACCAGGAGTCCTGGGTTCTAATGCCGATTTTCCACACATTGTCTCAGTGGCTAAGAAAAGTCACTTCTGATTTCTAGACCTCAGTCTTCTCACGGGTAAACTATCAGGCTTGGACTAAACAGCCTCTGATACCCTCTTCAGCTCTGAGATTTTCTGGTTTGGTACATCAGCGCTCTCAGGAAGATGTATCTGACACATATCTATGCATAGACATGGATTAATCTGTTCCTGGGGTCACTCTTACTCTATACTCCTTAAGTGCATTACCCATCCTGGTGCTTGCCAGCCTACAGCTCCCTGCGGAGGGCTCCATGTCAAATCTAATTCCTTAAGGTCCTCAGAACCAGAAATAAATAGGAATGCCTAGGGCTAATTTAGATGTCCCAAGCTAAGCAAAGAGAAGTGATTCCTTCATGAGATCTATTTTAGAACAAAAATGGTTTGCAGAGGGAAGTGAGGGAACGGCATTACGTCACAAGAGCATCTCAGTAACTGATGGCATCACTTAAAATGTCAATTTAAGAGGCTATCCTCAGAGAGGGATCCAATAACCAAATTTAAACACCGTTGACGAGGTCCCTTTGGCTGAGGAGGAATTGGGGATGCTGGGTTAGATAGTAGGGATCAGATAATGTCCCTAAATACTTCTTGACCTTTACGTGCTTATAATTTAGCAGCTAAAATGAATCAAACATTTAAGTGAAGGGACAAGTTAAAAAAGAAAAAGAGAGAAATGTATGAACTGACAGCACATGATAAATAGTTGGGGAAACTTGAGTAAGTTTTATACCCAAGTACTGTGATGACCTTAGGATGGGCATTCAGAGAAAGTTAGAATTCGTTTTGGAAAGTGGCTTAGAAGAATAACTACAAATCATACATTGGAAAGTACCTGGGAAGAAATGCAATAAAGTTGAATTCACCAAAGAGTCCATTGTGTATTAAGGTTTAGAGCACTGCTCACCACACAGCAAGACTCAACTGGCCAGAAGATTTCAGAACTCTGCCTGGCCAGCCTAAAGTTAGTTTTCAATGTTATATCCCCATAAAGGAATTCTCCACAAGCACTGGGTTTTAGCCAACAGCAACTACTGTTGTATGGCCCATCAGTGACCTATACTCCACACTCTGCTCTTGTTATCCATCAGAGAGACCCAGGGAGTGAAGGAATAAAGCAGATTCTCATATGGAGAATGTCCAGTCCCTGGGCTACAGGAAGATAGCAAGCACATTTATGGTGCAGGCCGCGATGGAGAGGGTAGGAGTAGGAGGTGTGTAATGCAAACTCACAGCACTAGTTAAGGATATTCAACCAGGGAACCAGTAGAACAAGCAGACATGTCAAGATGCAACAGGGAGCCACTGTGGCTTTCTGAACCCAGGAGCAGTTACATGAGGGAACTCAACATCTCTTATTAATCAGTTGATTATCCATCGTAGGGTTTCCCTTTTCAATTCCAGGAATACATTAAAATGGCAGGAAAACAATGAAGAGCCACCTGCAGATAAACAGACTTTAAAATGAGCACCCAAACCAAGTTGGGCAAATACCTTCGTTGGTTTGGATTTTATAGTCTTTGTAGTCATGTGATAGATACAAATTTGGGCTCAGATTAAAGTTTATAGAGAAAACTTGTAAAACAATACAATGGGGCTTCCCTGGTGGCGCAGCGGTTGAGAGTCTGCCTGCCGATGCAGGGGACACGGGTTCGTGCCCCGGTCAGGGAGGATCCCACATGCTTCGGAGCGGCTGGGCCCGTGGGCCACGGCCGCTGGGCCTGCGCGTCCGGAGCCTGTGCTCCGCAACAGGAGAGGCCACAAGAGTGAGAGGCCCGCATACCGAAAAAAAAAAAAAAAATTATAAAAAAAAACAACAAAAAAATAATACAATGAATGCTAGAACAGGACATAAACTGATTAGGGACATTTTTAAGTGTATAATTTCCCTATTTCCCAATGAGTCTGCCCAAAGTATAGAGAACCTATGTTGTGTCAACCACTCTTTTTTCTAGATGGCCTGGGCATCATTCTCTGTTGAGAAAGACCTTCTGAGAAACCTCAGAGGAATAAGCCACTCTCATGCCTTGATGATATGACAACCTACAGAGACATTGGGGAAGGCAAAATGTTAAGAATATGCAAAAAACACAGAACAAGAGACCTGCCCAAATAGGACTCACAGACCAGCTGGAGACGCAGGATCTCCTCTGTCCCAAGTCCTCTGTAACCTACCTTCACCAGGAAACAGTGAACTGGTTAAAAAAAATCTTCTGAAAATGTGGAGCTGGCAAAAATTTAGAGATCAGATTTTTGGTAATTTAAGTCTTTAGCTTTTGTATGGTCTAAATATTGCTAAAAATCAATTTCCACGTACTCAAATATTTCACTAGGACATCTCATAATATTTTAAAACAAAACTATTTTCCTCTCCAATTGTTACTAGATTTATAATGCAAATGATCTCTATAATTAATATATAAGGCATGGAGAGAGGCATGACCACTGTCTTTTTTCTTTTTCTTCAAAGTGTGATTAGAATTACCTCATAAATTATTCACATATTCTGCTAGAATAATAAAACAGCATCTCTTTTTACATAAATCACATCACTTATTTGGAGTGTGTAGTAAAATTAGCTCTAAATGTTGTTTTGATAACACAACAGCATCCTACCAGTCATTAGATAAAGACAAGGCACCTCAAGCTATGATCAGCATTTGGTTCTCCCTATTTTGAAGTCCACGGTGTGAGCATCACACTTGCATTAGCAACTGTTTCATCTGCATCTGTTATACTTGGAGCATAACCCTTAAGGTATGCCAAGCCTTCAGCAGAATTGTGAGGTTGAGGGGAAGAGTCTCTTTATCTCACTCCACTCCACTTTTTCTGGTACCCTCGTTCCCATTTGAAAGCATCACTACCCACACACACTTCCCACCATGCCATACCTGGATCTTAAAATGAACCTCTACAAATGGAAGCAAACCTCTCTCTCTCTCTTGCTTATTTATAAAATATATCTGACATCCAACCTACTATCAAAAATGTATCAGTCCTACCTAGAGACCATCATACTAAGTAAGTCAGAAAGAGAAAGACAGGGCTTCCCTGGTGGTGCAGTGGTTGGGAGTCTGCCTGCCGATGCAGGGGACACGGGTTCGTGCCCCGGTCCGGGAGGATCCCACATGTTGCGGAGCGGCTGGGCCCGTGAGCCATGGCCGCTGAGCCTGCGCGTCCGGAGCCTGTGCTCCGCAATGGGAGAGGCCACAACAGTGAAAGGCCCGCATACCGCAAAAAAAAAAAAAAAAAAAAAGAAAGAGAAAGACAAATACTGTATGACATCACTTATGTGTGGAATCTAAACAGACTCACAGACAGAGAGAACAGACCCGTGCTTGCCAAGGCGGAGGCGGGGTGGGGAAGGGATGGATTGGGAGTTTGGGGTTAGCAGATGCAAACTAGTATATATAGGATGGATAAACAACAAGGTCCTACTGTATAGCACAGGGAACTATATTCAATATCCTGTGATAAACCATAATGGAAAAGAATATAAAAAAGAATATGTATGTACATGTGTGTATATGTGTGTCTGTATATATATGTATATATATATATATATAAAGCTGAATCATTTTGCTGTATAGCACAAACTAACACAACATTATAAATCAACTATACTTCAATGAAATAAATTTTTTTAAATGTATCAGTCCTAGCATTGGTTTATTTATTAGTGCCCTGCCTTGAGACACATTAATGAAATTAACCGATCCAGGCTAAGATGATTTTTCTCTGTTGTATTATAATGAACACTTAACGATGTGAATAGCATCCTACCGGTCATTAGATACGTCAGTGATATAAGGTGTATAAAACATGCTCCCTGTCCTAAGAAAAGCTTATGATTTTATGATCTATAGGGAAGGAAACACACATGTATAAGTAATGGAATGAATGGTTTGAATGAGGGACCAGCACAGAGAAATAAATGCTCAATACAGGATGAACATGGAACAGGGGATGGGAAGCTCTTTTCATCATGGTTAGTAATAGAGAGCGTTACTCAGGTCTCGGAAGCAAGACAGAAGTGCTTTAGTCTCACTTCCAGGGTATAAGCCTCTCAACGGCTCCTCACATCATACACAGAACAAAGGGCCTACAGATGTTTAAAGAATAATTTTTCAAGTGAGAAGAGGCTAAAAGGGAGGACCATCAAGTATAGGTAAATGGAAGAGTCTCTCCCCAGAAGTAGGCCATTAGCATCCTTCTAAAACCACACGACTTAGGTAGCATCCACATGGGATGGACATTTTTTACATAATCATTCATGGAGAAAGTATTGCTCATCACAGACTCTTTGAGAGGCCCTAGGACCACATTTTACCTGGTTGCTTCAGATTTTCCTAAAAGGAGGGTGGCAAGTACCAACGTGTCCCTTGGAGACCATAGTTTTCTACTTTGCTCGGCCAACCAAAGACAGCATGGCAGGCACCTTTTTGCCTCTCCTCCCCACGGGCATAGATGGAGAAGAGCCACAATTTCCAGCAGTCTAGAAAGAAACTAATGCCCTCAGCCAAGAAAGCCCTTTATATTTGATCATTCAGGATCTGCACAGTTTTTCTCTAAGCATCCCTGTGTGCGTCACGCATGTGGATAGGGAGCATCTTGTTTTTATGTTGTGTCTCTAATAAATTATAAGTGTAACAGCGGGAGCTTTTTCAATACTCTTTGTAAATGCAGCCAGAGGCTATTAAGTGATTGGTGTATCAAATAAATATAATTAGTAAATAGCAAAATAACATGTTTGTAAACTGCCTTTGGAAATATGTGATTAGACCAAAGACAACAATTTCTGCCAAAGCTTCTAAGTGTTTCCAAGAGATACCAGAAAAAAATGCCTTAACAATTTCATAACAACTTTGAAAATTTTCTATGTAAATCTGCTAAGAAGGTAGACAGTACATTTACTTAGTCCAAATGATTTCTGAATGCTTCATGTTGAAAATTTAAGTGCAGGGGTATACTTAAGTGCACCATAATTTTTTCAGGGGAGTTAAGATGTGCTTCATTATTGACTCTAAGTTTTTAAATTGGCATTTGATGAGGTTAAAAAGAGTTATAAATATACCTCCACATGCAGAGTGCTCTCAGGCTGTAGAGTTATTCTCAATTACTAACACTTCAAATTATTCCAGCAAGTCAATCAATTTGGAGTGAGGGGAACTCATCTGCCTTTCTCTCTTATCAGCTTTATGAAAGGGAGTTTGCTCCCTGCCAGCAATGGGTTCTCACTGTTGGGCAAATGGAAACCGAAGAGTCATCCAGACCCATTTCCTCTTCCTCAGAGAAATGCAGAGAGATGCTCACGTTTGTCCCTCACTCATCTTCCCTTATCTCATCCCTGGTTTCTGCTGCAAACCCTGCCTCTTGCCCCCAATCCACATTCACTACTCTTTCAAGAACCTCATTTCTCTATGTGACTTCTGGTAAAGGACCTAAAACAGATCTCTGTGCATACATATCAGGCCACAAGTTTAAACCCTACCTCTCTTTCAAAGCTCTCCACAATTGAGCTCCACCCATATCTATACAATTTCATTTTCTACTAACCCCCAATCAAACCTTCTACTCAAGTCAGGCTGGTCTCCTTAATATCCCCCGGGGCCCACCCACTCCCAGGTACATCTCCCGTTCCTCATGTCATTCAGGACTCTCTGCTGTAGTGACTTGCCCTCTAAGACCTAGATCCTTTCCTACTAACGCAGATTTCTCCATACACAGCTGAGCAGGCAATATGTTGAAATTCTGTGCGTTTACGGTCTGTTCCGCATTTCTCTGGTATGTTGTTCCTGTATATGTCTTTTCTTTTTTTGTCTTCCCAGGCACTTAGAAATCTCTTCTAGGAAAAGAGCAGATTTTACAAGTCTCTTACCTCCTCTACAACACCAAGACTGAGCTGAGCAAAGAGCATGTAAATAATAACTGTGAAGAGGCTCACTTTGACCATGATGGCAACTAATGTATATTGAGTCTTTGCTTATGTGGCAGGCCCTGTGCTACCCAATGGTAATAAATGATTGCATTTAAATCTCATAACAACCACATGGGATAGATATGGTTAAATACTTCATTTAGGGCTTCCCTGGTGGCGCAGTGGTTGGGGGTCCACTTGCCGATGCAGGGGACACAGGTTCACGCCCCGGTCCGGGAAGATCCCACATGCCGCGGAGTGGCTGGGCCCGTGAGCCATGGCCGCTGAGCCTGCGCATCCGGAGCCTGTGCTCCGCAACGGGAGAGGCCACGGCAGTGAGAGGCCCGCGTACCACAAACAAACAAACAAAAAAACCCACTTCATTTAAAACATGAGAAAACGGAGGCACATAAAGGTCAGTTTGATTAGCTAGTCAGTTAATTAAACTGAATTTCAGAGAGGCAGTATACACAAATATTCCTGAGACACTGAGTAATACGATCAGCATACACACCTGGATCAAGTTCAGAAATATACAGCTCCTAGTCAGAGCATACTGCTGAGTTTCATAAGCATTTATTTACTATTTACTCACTCATTCAATACACATTAATCAAGCCACCTCCATGTGCCATATGCTAATTTCTAAGTTCTGGTGATTTAAAAAAAAATCAATAAAATATAGTTCCTGCCCTCAAACAGCTCACAGTTTTGGCATTCCACAAAATTACGTCTCTAGTCTTATTTCCCATGGGTTGCAGCCTGGGGGAGAATACTGTTAAATGCTAGAGAAGGAGCATCTTAAAAAGCAATCAAGGGCTTCCCTGGTGGCGCAGTGGTTGAGAGTCCGCCTGCGGATGCAGCGGACGTGGGTTCGTGTCCTGGTCCGGGAGGATCCCACATGCCGCGGAGCAGCTGGGCCCGTGAGCCATAGCTGCTGAGCCTGCGGGTCCCGAGTCTGTGCTCCGCAACAGGAGAGGCCACAACAGTGAGAGGCCTGCGTACCGCAAAAACAAAAACAAAAACAAAAAAGCAATCAAGGTCCAATAGTCATTTTAGGGCCTAGATGATCAGTGCCTGGTGGGGTAAAGAATAATGAGAAAGGAAAGAGGTATATAAAGAAAAGACACATTGGGTAAGTGACTGGGAGAACTGTAATAGAAACTTCTAGAAAAGCAAAGACCAAGTAAAGATTTCTAGAAAAATTATCTCTGGACCCCTGGGGCAGTGCACTAAAGCCCATATTTATCTGTCCATAGCAGGGTGTGAATGTGTGCAAAGACCTCAAGGCCATATCAAATGAGACTGCGCTTCTTTCCAGGCTGGGGGCCTCTGGGGATTACTTTAATACTGAGCACTTAGTCACCATGTTTGATGGCTTTGGCAGCCTCGTTTATCAAGGATCTATAGTTAAATTTAATTTTCCTGTGAGTGGAGGACAGCCATGGCAGCTAGACTCCTTGTCGCTGATCTGTCCCGGGTGATGCCTTCTGAAGTGGAAATGATGGATTCCACAAGTTCTGGCTGTGATTAAATTTGCTTTGACAAAGCATCATGGAAATCTGATTTTCAATAGACTTCTGCATTTCACCTGGTGCTGAGTAAACAGATACAGAACATAATGCTTACATGGCTGTCAGGCTGATAGCTAATTCATTGTGCCCATCTAATCAGGCTGTTCATTAAATTATTATTTTTCAGTAACATGCAGGATCATTTTTGAAGCTCTTGAGGAATGGGAAGCTTGTTTTTAAGTAAATAACCTTGGAGGTCTTGACACCGTCCGGGGATTTTCCGAGGAAGGGCCAAATAACTCATCAGTTTCCATGGCCCCTCTCCCCTGAAGAATCAAAGCACCATTTAAGAAGTTTTTAGTTTCACTTCACTTAGCTCCCATTTCAAATGCAAACAACATCATCCAATTACAACAGAAAAAGCAGCTACAAACATGGACACTTTATCTCCCCAGTTTATCTTTAAAGGAGAATGAAGCAGAAAATCACATTAAGTATGCATCTTATGTTAGAGCTTTTAACCTCCCGCCTAGCAGCGCTGCGGTGCAGACCACCTCCTAGAAGAGCCTTCTACTTTGGGGCAAACACTGAGGAGAGCTGTCTCATCAGGCCAGTAAAAGTGGAAGAAAGTGTGATTGTTAATCCTTGTTTTTTCCTCCAATCAGTGGGGTAAGTATAAAATCTGGGTTCCTTGGAGTATTCAGAAAGGTTTTCTTTTTATCCTAGCACAACTTTTTCCCCTCCAGCCCTGTTCCCACTCAGATCTCTGCACTTTTAGTACTTTTTGACCTACTAAAATTCAGGCCAAGCATTTTCTCCCTCTTCCGTGAGTCCTTCTTAGAACATTGGGGCCTCCATTAACACCCTCCTTTTAAAATGACTCCTTGGGGCTTCCCTGGTGGTGCAGTGGTTAAGAATCCGTCTGCCAATGCAGGGGACACGGGTTCAAGCCCTGGACGGGAATATCCCACATGCCGCGGAGCAACTAAGCCCATGTGCCACAACTACTGAGCCTGCGCTCTAGAGCCTGCAAGCCACAACTAATGAGCCCACGCGTCACAACTTCTGAGCCCGCGAGCCACAACTACTGAAGCCCACGCGCCTAGAGACTGTGCTCTGCAACAAGAGAAGCCACTGCAATGAGAAGCCCGCGCACCGCAACGAAGAGTAGCCCCCTCTCGCCCGCAAGTAGAGAAAGCCCGCACACAGCAATGAAGACCCAATGCAGCCAAAGTAAATAAATAAGATAAATAAATTTTAAATAAATTAGTTAATGAATAAAATAAAATGACTCCTTGCCAACCACACCCACCTTCCTGAAATATATTTGCCGCTGGAACCCACAGACCTCCTACCTTTCATGTTTCTAAAGGGCTGAAAGGGTGCAGTACACTTGCAAACCCACAGTAGCTGCAAGGACTGGAGCAAGTTTCCTAAGTTCTCTAAGCGTTACATTTCTCACTGGAAAAATAATACGTATGTTCAAGTGCAGTGGCAAGGGTTAAATGGAATAGTGTATATGTAGAAGAACTCGTTATTTCCCTTAGTAGTTACTCCTTGTGACCCATCAAATAGGAATTCCCCTCTCTCAGAAGTCCTGGGGAACTAGCCATCAGCCTCACAGTCATTGTTGCCTTTCCACAGAGAAGGGGTGACTGCAGTGTGAGGTCTGGATGTTCTCTGGATTCAGCTGGGGCAGGTCCTACCTCATAAGGCTGGGGTTTCTGCAACAGAATGCAGTCACCTATCTGACTCATGGGCTTTGGGAGGCAGGAACTTAATTCAGGTGAGAAGGAGAAGAGATGAAACACTGGCCTTGCGTCCAAGTTGTGTTTTTCCACCCAGCTTTGCCTGTAATAAAACTGACATCCGTAAGTTGTGTTTATTTCTCAAAGGGGAAAGGACTCAGGAGAGAGGCAGCACGAACTATGAGGTACACACCTTGCCCCGACGATGAAGACTGGTACACAGCAGCTACTCCATTCCCAGTGGCTTCAGTGATAAACAGGTCGTTCTAGGCTATACAGAATTACGGTCGTGCTTCTTCTCTCACTGAGCCCTCGTGACACCACAGGTAGGCAGGTGGGGCAAATAAAATCTTCATTTCCCATGTGAGGAGACTGAGTTTCCTAGATGTCTGGTGATTTGCCTACATTCACAAAAGTAGTAGGATCCAGAACAAGAACAACCAAGCTTCATAATGCATGGAGGGACGGAATCCAGGCAGCAGTCCTCTGGGTTCTGAAGGTCCCTTGGATCTCTCAGCGTAAGCTTTCTTCACAGTTTCCACGACCTCGGGCCACTGTGTTACTTTCCTTTCTCAAAAGCATTTTGTTGCCAAAATACTTGCACCCTCTAGGAAGCTGGCATTTCTGTACCGCTTGTGGTAAAGATGGCCATAGATTAGCTGAGGATCCTCTCTTAGCCAGAAGGATGGTTCTAGCTGCAACGGCACTAACAGATCACAGCCCACCCTCTGCCCTGCTGATCTGCACTGGGAGAGCGATAAACATAAGAAACAGTTCAGGCTTTGATGTAATTATCATGAATTGAAATCTATGCTGATTGACACCCAGTCAACACTGAGACGTTCCCACAACACTCTTCTAAAGTTTGGGCTTGTAATGATCTCACAGCAACTACTTGGAAAACAATCAAATCCCACTTTGGGACTTCCCTGGCGGTCCAGTGGTTAAGACTTTGCCTTCCAGTGCAGGGGTTGCGGGTTCAATCCCTGGTTGGGGAGCTAAGATCCCACAGGCCTCGCGGTCAAAATACCAAAACATAAAACAGAAGCAATATTGTAACAAATTCAATAAAGACTTAAAAAAAATGATGCATATCCAAAAATATCTTTAAAAAGAAAATCTACAGTTTCTCTGAAAGGCAATGAAGGGACATCTGTAAAACCATGTGGTTTTTTTCGTTTTCTTTTTTTTTTTACTACGTGTATTTGTTTTTCATGAGTATTTTTTAAGTGAAGTATAGTTGATTTACAATGTTGTGTTAGTTTCTGGTATACAGCAAAGTGATTCAGTTGTATACACACACACACACACACATATATATATATTATATATATATATTCTCTTTCATATTCTTTTCCATTATAGTTTATTACACGATATTGAGTATAGTTCCCTGTGCTATTCAGTAGATCCTTGTTGCTTATCTATTCTAGATATATAGTAGTTTGTATCTGCTAATCCCAAACTCCTAATTTATCCCTCTCCCCGCCCTTTCCCCTTGGGTAACCATAAGACTGTTTTTTATATCTGTGAGTCAGTTTCTGTTTTGTAACTAAGTTCTTTTGTATCATATCTTAGATTCCACATATAAGTGATATCATATGATACTTGTCTCTCTCATTCTGACTTACTTCACTTAGTATGATAATTTCTAGGTCCATCCATGTTGCTGCAAAAGGCATTATTGCATTCTTTCTTACGGCTGAGTAAGTATTCCATTGTATATATTAACATGTACCACAGCTTCTTTATCAATTCATCTGTCGATGGACACTTACATTGATTCCATGTCTTGGCTATTGTAAGTAGTGCTGCTATGAACATTAGGTGCATATATCTTTTCCAATTATAGTTCTGTCCAGATATATGCCCAGGAGTGGGATTGATGGACCATATGGCAACTCTGTTTTTAGTTTTTTAAGGAACCTCCAAACTGTTCTCCACAGTGGCTGCACCAATTTACATTCCCACCAACAGTGTAGGAGGGCTCCATTTTCTCCACACCCTCTCCAGCATTAATTATTTGTAGACTTTTTGATGATGGTCATTCTCACTGGTATGAGGTGATACCTCATTGTGGTTTTGATTAGTGATGGTGAGCATCTTTTCGTGTGCCTGTTGGCCATCTGTATGTCTTCTTTGGAGAAATGTCTATTTAGGCCTTCTGCTCATTTTTCAATGTGGGTTGTTTGTTTTGTTGTTGAGTTGTATGAGCTGTTTGTATATCTCAGAAATTAAACCCTCGTCAGTTGCATCATTTGCAAATATTTTCTTCCAGTCCGTAGATTACCTTTTCATTTTGTTTATGGTTTCCTCCGACGTGCAAAAGCTTGTAAGTTTGATTAGGTCCTATTTCTTTATTTTTGCTTTTATTTCTATTGCCTAGGGAGACTGAACTAAGAAAACATTGCTACTAGCAAACAAAATCCAACAGCATATTAAAAGGATCATACACTATGATCAAGTGAGGTTCATTCCAGGAATGCAAGGATTCTTCAATATATGCAAATCAATCAACGTGATACACCATATTAACAAACTGAAGGAGAAAAACCATACGATCATCTCAATAGATGTAGAGAAAGCTTTCGACAAAATTCAACACCCATTTATGATAAAAACCCTGCAGAAAGTAGGCATAGAGGGAACTTTCCTCAACAAAATACAGGCCATATATGACAAACCCACAGCCAGCATCGTCCTCAATGGTGAAAAACTGAAACCATTTCCACTAAGATCAGGAATAAGACAAGGTTGCCCACTCTCATCACTCTTATTCAACATAGTTTTGGAAGTTTTAGCCACAGCAGAGAAGAAAACGAAATAAAAGGAATCCAAATCAGAACAGAAGAAGTAAAGCTGTCACTGTTTGCAGATGACATGATACTATACATAAAGAATCCTAAAGATGCTACCAGAAAACTACTAGAGCCAATCAATGAATCTGGTAAAGTAGCAGGATACAAAATTAATGCACAGAAATCTCTTGCATTCCTATACACTAATGATAAAAAATCTGAAAGAGAAATTAAGAAAACATTCCCATTTACCATTGCAACAAAAAGAATAAAATATCTAGGAATAAACCTACCTAAGGAGACAAAAGACCTGTATGCAGAAAATTTTAAGACACTGATGAAAGAAATTAAAGATGATACAAATACATGGAGAGATATACCATGTTCTTGGATTGGAAGAATCAACATTGTGACAATGACTCTACTACCCAAAGCAATCTACAGATTCAATGCAATCCCTATCAAACTACCACTGGCATTTTTCATAGAACTAGAACAAAAAGTTGCACAATTTGTATGGAACCACAAAAGACCCCAAATAGCTAAAGCAATCTTGGGAAAGAAAAACGGAACTAGAGGAATCAGGCTCCCTGACTTCAGACTATACCACAAAGCTACAGTAGTCAAGACAGTATGGTACTGGCACAAAAACAGAAAGATAGATCAACGGAACAGGATAGAAAGCCCATAGATAAACCCACGCACATATGGTCACCTTATCTTTGATAAAGGAGGCAAGAATATACAGTGGAGAAAAGACAGCCTCTTCAATAAGTGGTGCTGGGAAAACTGGACAGCTACATGTAAAAGAATGAAATTAGAACACTCCCTAACACCATACACAAAAATAAACTCAAAATGGATTAAAGACCTTAATGTAAGGCCAGACACTATCAAACTCTTAGAGGAAAACATAGGCAGAACACTCTATGACATAAATCACAGCAAGATCCCTTCTGACCCATCTCCTAGAGAAGTGGAAATAAAAACAAAAATAAACAAATGGGACCTAATGAAACTTCAAAGCTTTTGCACAGCAAAGGAAACCAGAAACAAGATGAAAAGACAACCCTCAGAATGGGAGAAAATATTTGCATATGAAGCAACTGACAAAGGATTAATCTCCAAAACATACAATCAGCTCATGCAGCTCAATATCAAAAAACAAACAACCTAATCCAAAAATGGGCAGAAGACCTAAATAGACATTTCTCCAAAGAAGATATACAGATTGCCAACAAATATATGAAAGAATGCTCAACATCATTAATCATTAGAGAAATGCAAATCAAAACTACAATGAGATATCATCTCACACCAGTCAGAGTGGCCATCATCAAAAAATCTACAAACAATAAATGCTGGAGAGGGTGTGGAGAAAAGGGAACCCTCTTACACTGTTGTTGGGAATGTAAATTGATACAGCCACTATGGAGAACAGTATGGAGATTCCTTAAAAAACTAAAAATAGAACTACCATACGACCCAGCAATCCCACTACTGGGCATATACCCTGAGCAAACCATAATTCAAAAAGAGTCATGTACAAAAATGTTCGTTGCAGCGCTATTTACAATAGCCAGGACATGGAAGCAACCTAAGTGTCCATCAACAGATGAATGGATAAAGAAGATGTGGCACATATATTCAATGGAATATTACTCAGCCATAAAAAGGAATGAAACTGAGTTATTTGTAGTGAGGTGGATGGACATAGAGACCGTCATACAGAGTGAAGTAAGTCAGAAAGAGAAAAACGAATACCGTATGCTAACACATATATATGGAATCTTAAAAAGAAAATGTTCAGAAGAATGTAGGGGCAAGACGGGAATAAAGATGCAGACCTAGTAGAGAATGGACTTGAGGATATGGGGAGGGGGAAGGGTAAGCTGTGACAAAGTGAGAGAGTGGCATGGACATATATACACTACCAAATGTAAAATAGATAGCTAGTGGGAAGCAGCCTCATAGCACAGGGAGATCAGCTTGGTGCTTTGTGAACACCTAGAGAGGTGGGATAGGGAGGGTGGGAGGGAGGGAGATGCAAGAGGGAAGAGATATGGGGACATATGTATATGTATAACTGATTCACTTTGTTATAAAGCAGAAACTGACACACCACTGTAAAGCAATTATACTCTAATAAAGATGATAAAAAAAAACATTGCTACAATTTATGTCAGAGAATGTTTTGCCTCTGTTCTCTTCTAGGAGTTTTATGGTGTCATGTCTTATATTTCAGACATTTGTAAAACATGGTTTAATCTAAGGAAAATCTTATTTTTCCAAATATCAGTTTGTCACCAAGCCAGGATAATTTGAAGCTCTCAGAGCCCAGCTGTGTGGACAAGATTGGGGGAAGGGGAGCTTGCAAACTTTTACTTTGTCTCAAATAAATTTACTGTTCATCAGAATAATAACTAGAACAATGATGAGGCCAGAGAGGAGGGAGAATGTGAAAAGAGATTTGGCTAGCAGTAGAGATTGGAGAGTTTCTGATTAGCACTGAATGCCACTGTGAAGATGTGCCATTTATAAACCACATGGAGTGACCTAAACACTTGCTACTCATTGTGGTCCATGGACCAGCAGCATAGTGCTCATGTGAAAGTTGTTAGAAATGCAGAATCATCAGATCTACTCAATCAGAATCTGCGTTTTCATAAGACCCCAGGTGATTCTAACGCACATTAAAATTTAAGAAGCACTCTCTGGTTATGGCTTTCTGGATTTTAAAATAGGGATTGACAGCATCAGTTCGGTCTTTCAAGTCATGGGGACCAACAAAAGTAGGGGGATAAATTATTAATAAGGAAAGACCACACCAGGGCAGCCAATTGGGATTCTACTGTGATAGTACAAGTGAGTGATGATAAAGACCAAACTGATGTTGGAAATAGAATGGAGGGAATAGATTTATTCAGAAGACATATCAGAAATACAAAGAATGGATTTGGAGACTGATCAGATGAAGCACACCTGTGTAAGGGAAGAATTAAGATGAAGTTCTAAGGCTTCCATCTTGGGTCATTTGTCAAATAAGGACTTGTTCACCTGGCACAGAGAAGACATGCATTTCATATGAGTTGGATGACTGCATGCACTACCTATGGATTTCAAATCATGCTCCACAAACACCTGGGGATCTGAAGAGGTGTTTCAGGAACCATAATGGTGGGGAGAAAGAAAGGTGGGCAGTTCTCCAAGTCCTTGCTCCCAAAATTTATCTGTGAAACACACAACAACAACAACATATCTATCGTGTTTTTCATAATTATCTTATGAATCTTTGAACCATGTAATTTGAGGATCAGTACCAACTCTAATGTCTGGACTATTACCCTCTGTATTCTTGGATTCATGTTATTTTTTGAGGTATTGAGACAAATAAAACTTAGACACGCTCGGCCTTACTCTTGGCGACCTCCAGAATAACAGAGGGGAGAAGTAAACATCGTTTAACTTGGCAAGTTCCTCTTGTTAACTTGATAACTAAAAGGTAAGGGTGATTCTATCTGAATTTATACTAAAGAAATAATTTGCTAGAAGAAAGCAATTGTTAATGTAAATATATTCAATGTGATCTATCTATAATATTAAAAAAATTAAATCACCTCAATGTTTTACAAGCAAGAATCATGAAAGTTACGAACATCAGGCCTCTACTTGGAAAAAAGTTTATAATAAAATGATAACCAAATAATGAAGAATATAAAATGTAAGATTACTATGGTTGCAATTATATGAATTCATGTATGCATATGGTTAAAAGGTAGAAAGGCATATGGATAAATAAGGATGAGGTAGAGTATTATAGACATCTGAATCATCACTAAATGTCACAGCTTCTACCTTCAAAGTATACTCTGAATCCAATGTATTCTTACCACATCTACCATCACTACTCTGATCCAAGACTCCATCTCTCCCAACTGGCCTCCACACCCCCTCTTTCAATCTATTCTGATCTCTAGTAGCTACAATAATATTTTGCATATAAATTAGATCTTACACTGAGAGTACAATCCAAATTTCTAACTCTGGATCAGCTGTTCTCAAATTGGCCTCAGGAGCTCAAAATTTATCATTAGTAGCAATTAAATTCCTAATATTGAGTATCTCAAGGAGGTTTTGAGGTAATATCTACTGATATCTATTGTATTTTACATTAAAAGCAAGAAATATTAAAAATATTAATTTACTAATATGTTTATAAACAGCAATAATAAATCCATTACATGTTAATATAAATAATGCATTTTTATGGAATAAAGATACTAACCCACCTCCCAAAGAAATCAGTGAGAGGTATGGCATTGTTTTATATTTTGCATCTTTTTAATGGCTGGCTTAAAAAAGACAGTTAATTCTCATTTTTGCTTCTGGGTTGATATATTATTTTGGTTGAAGGACATGAGAAAATCTGGCTTCCCACAAATATGTAGTTGGAAAAGGGAGAAACATTTTAATGTCATTTTCAGATAATTCTGGACATTTGTCTTTGGTACCATATGCAAACTTGATGAGTGGTAGTATCTTCATGTTTAGTTACAACATAGAATCTGAATCTTTACCAGTGAACTTTTGTAAGGTATCATGGTAAAATATATTGGTCTATCTTGCACTTTGAATGAATCTTCTTCTCAGGTATGATTTTTGACATTACACATTGGTCACTGGAATCTATCAGTTTACTGAGTTATGTAGACCATCCAAATGTTGACATATTTCATTACATAATATTTTAAAAGTCACATTTGTTAACATTACTACCAATCTCATCAGTAAAGTCTTGAAAGACTTCAAGTATTGGGTACCTGCCTTGGAGACTGATACAGGTTTTCCAAAAGTTCTAATTTTCTCCTGAGAGCTCAAAGTTTATCATTAGCACATAATGGTCTTTGTTTCTTTTCAAGTGATAGACTCACTTTCAAAGTGATAGGTTCATTCTTGAGAAAATGTCTGCCAAATACCCAAGTCAGAATAACAGTAAGTTGAAGACAATTATATCAAGCAAAAAATGATGTTCCATGAGAAACATCACCAGTTCAGCCTACCATCAATTGCACCAGTGCTTTTCCTTGAGACAACCATCATATTTGGATCTATGGCAAAATTCTTTAAAGTGTACTTCCCATTTCATGACAAAGAATGTTAAAGAGATGTGTGCTCACAGCTCAATATAATTAATAATTGCAGTGCTTTAGCAAGCTCATTCTTAAGTGAACTTGATACTATGTGCACTGGTCTTGAATGGCGATGAAGTACGCAGTGACTAGTACAGTTTAGTGCTCCCGTCTTGATAGACACGAGGGCACCACCCATTGCCTTTCCATCAGGAGTGCAAATATTTAAACATTTAAATAGTTTTGACCTTGCAGAGGTCCCTGAAAGGTCTTGGGATCCCCAAGGGTCTATGAATCACACTTTGGGAACAATGCAGCCTACCTCTCCAAGGTATCTCTTAACCACTCTCCCACCTTACTCGGCCAAGCCACACAGTCTTTCTTGCTATTTCTTAAACACTCTGAGCTTGTTTCTGCCTCAGGGCTTCTACATTTGCTATTTTCTCTGCCGGTGAGGCTCCCACTGTGGTTGACCCAGCTGGTTCTTCCTCCTCACATCCGGTTTCTACTTCAGTGATAGCTCCTCCAAGATGTTTTTCCAGATGCTCCTGTCCATGTTAGGCTCCATCTTCCCCAACAGAGCCTCAGGAAAGTCTCTTACACTGTCCAAGTTCTTCATACCACTCAACACTAAGTAGAGTTCCATTATGAAATTACTTGCTTACTTGTTGTCTGTGTGCCTCCCCAACTAACTTATAAGCTCCATGAGAGCCAGGATTTTGCTTTATTCACCACTACAGCCCTAATGCCCAGAAAAGTGATTAACATCTCATACTCAACAAATACTTGCTTGATTAATAAATTAATTTACATTTAAAAAAATCCCTTAAATGCTCTTCCTGTGTTATTTTTCAGTGAATAAAGGAAAGTCTTCTGAGTCATTGCTGTCTAACAAAAATATAATATGAGTCACAGATATAATTTTATATTTTCTGGAAGCCACATGTAAAAAGAAACAGATGAAAGTAATTTAATAATCTATTTTGTTTAACCTAATAGCTTAAAATTATTATGATTTAAACATGTAATCAATATACAGTTATTAATATGCTATACTTTATTTTTCTTACTAAATCCCTCAAATCTGCATCTATTTTATATTTATAGACCATTTCCACTCAGATTAGCTACACTTTAAGTGCTCAGTAACGATTTGTGACTACAGGCTACTGTATTGGAGAACACAACCTAAGGAAAGATGGGGAGAAACCAAGTCAAAGAACTTTCTTTCTCCCAAGACTAACAGAATGAAGAAAAATATTATAAACAGTAGCAAATAATAATAATAATTACCAGAAGCAATCAAATAAAGGAAGAGTCCAAGTTCATACTATGAGTTTTGCAAAACAGTGGCCATGAATGAGGCAAAAATTTTGTCATCGCTCCACACTTCTAACCATCCCCACCTCAATCCCCAGAAATGGAACTAGGCAAAGAAGATGAATTACCAACTTGTTGAGAATTTTCACTAATGCCTCCTGATTTGGAAAGAAGAGGTGAGCAGGCAGTCCTTAACTATCACTGCCGGATTTCAGCAGAAATATAATAAATCCTCCACAGCACCACACTGATTCGAGGGCAGAATTCTAAGTCTCCACACAGCATCCAGAGTGACCTTTCTAAGATGCAGTCCTGATCATGACACTCACCCATTTTAAATCCTTCAGTTGTGTACCTCATTCTTTGGAGAAGTCCCAGGCTCGTCAGCACATCTCTCAAGCTCATCGTGGTTGAGCTCCTGGGCCTCCCCGGTTCTTCATCCACTTTCATCTTAACCTTCCCATCTGCATGACACACATTCACTACACCAAACAAGTGGCAGTTCTGCAAATCAGGAACATCTGTGCCTTTCTCTGAGCTACTCCATTTGCCCAGAATATATTCTACCTTTCCTTTCCCTGGCTACTCCAAAACCCCTGCAAATTAAACTCAGCAACTTACCAACAACCCTTCCTCATCCTCAAGGTTAACTAATTATGGGTCCCTGTGTTTACACAGTGTCCTAGGAAGCCTCTGGATTAGTGCACACAAAGCACTATAATTGTGGCTCTGCGTGTACATCTTGCTGACTGAAGCACAAAATCCTTGAGCTCAGGAATGACGTGTCTCATTGCTTTGTCACCAGAGCCTAACACAATGCCTGGTTCATGGTTTACACAATACATAGTTGTAGAAAAAGTGAATTAATATGTTTAGACTTGCTGTCATTTACTGGTTCTCATCACACTTATAATAGGTACATTACAAAAGAAAATTGAGGGCTCCCCTAGTGGCGCAGTAGTTGAGAGTCCGCCTGCCGATGCAGGGGACATGGGTTCGCGCCCCGGTCCGGGAAGATCCCACATGCTGCAGAGCGGCTGGGCCCGTGAGCCATGGCCGCTGAGCCTGCGCATCCGGAGCCTGTGCTCCGCAACGGGAGAGGCCACAACAGTGACAGGCCCGCGTACAGCAAAAAAAAAAAAAAAAAAGAAAAAGAAAATTGATAATGAAACAAAAACATTCTAACTAGGCGGAATAATAATTCCAGTTGAAGTTCTTTCAGAGTCACAGATTATATAAGAAATCATTGATAGCAAAACAGATTAAAGACCCCAAATTGAGTCTGGGGTGTGTGTGTGTGTGTGTGTGTGTGTGTGTGTAGGAGTGAGAGAGAGAATATGTGTGTGTTTAGTGCTGAAACATTAGGAACATGTTCAAAGCTTCTGTGTCAGTATATTTTCAGTAGCTGGTGTGCTCTGTTGCCTGTAGAGGCAAGAGTCAATATTCCTGGTGAATCCCCAGGTTTAGAGTCCACTGGTGACTGGGAGGGGTGGGGAGTGAAACAGAAAATGATATGGGTAATTTAAAAAACACATTAGTTCCCTAATATCCCATCTCCACCCTAGCAGGTACTGACAGTGAGAAGCTCAGAATTCACCTCAAGGCAAAACAAGCTGAAGACCTCCTTTTTGACAGAAATTAATTTGCCTGTGGAAAACCAGTATGGGTTGAGAGAGCGACTGAGGGTCAATTTGCTAGCCTATTTCATACCCAAACACTCTCAATTAAATTGATGCTCAAGAAACATAATTCAGACAACAAAAGTCAACTTTCAGAAGTGTCTTTTGAAAGAGGATATTCATTCAAAAAATGAATATTATTCTTGTAGATATTTATGAAGATATTGCCACCATAAAATAAAAACAGAATGCTATGAGACAGAAACATATGTGAAAAGAAAAAAAATTATCTTTTATAATTATCAAAATAAAAATCCAAATAAAGAATTACAAATTATTTTTCTAGGAAATCTTCCAGAACACAGAAGAAAAGCACACAGAAAACATGAGATAAAATTTAAGAGAGAAAAAGATTCAATCTAGGAGAGTCAACATTGAACCAATGGGAGTTCCAAGAAGAGAGAACACCCAAAAGGGAGGGAAGCACATAATCAAATAAAGAACAGAAGAAAAAATTTAAGACCAGAATGAAAATAAAAAGATTCTGCACCTTGGCACATGCTTGTGAAATTTCAGAACAATCAAGACTAGCAGAAAATCCTGAGTATCTAGAGGAAAAGGAAACATGAAGATTATCTACAAAGTACTGAGTGCTACACTTTTCACTATCAACACTAGATGCTAAAAGACAATGGAATGGGGCAACCAAAACACTGGAGGGACATTCCATTATCCTAGAGAACTATGCCAATACAAACTGTCAGTTAAGGATGTGGATAAAACACTCACATGCTTGGGCACTCAAGAACTCAGAAAATCTCCCTCCCAGGTACCTTTTCATAAGAAGTTATTAGAGTATATGCTCCCACAAAGTGACCTGCATTGCGTGCCCGATTAAAAATCGCAACCCTTAGTAAACATAAATGAGCTATCAAGCTACCAAAAGACATGGAGGGGCTTCCCTGGTGGCGCAGTGGTTGAGAGTCCGCCTGCCGATGCAGGGTACATGGGTTTGTGCCCCGTCCGGGGGAACCCACATGCCGCGGAGCGGCTGGGCCCGTGAGCCATGGCCGCTGAGCCTGCGCATCCGGAGCCTGTGCTCCGCAACGGGAGAGGCCACAACAGTGAGAGGCCCGCGTACCGCAAAAAAAAAAAAAAGAAAAAAAAAGGACATGGAGGAACCTTAAATGCATATTTCTACCTGAAAGAAGCCAGTCTGAAAAGGCTACCTGCTGTATGATTCCAACCATATGACATTCTGGAAAAGGCAAAACTGCAGAGATGGTAAAAAGATCAGTAGTCTCTGTGGGATTGGGGCAAGGGAGAAAAGATAAATAGGTGGAGTACAGGGAAGTTTTGGGGTGAAACTGTGTGGTACCGTAATACTGAGTATGGGACACCATATGTTTATCAAAATCCACAGAATGTTCAACAAGAAGAGTGAACTTCAATGTAAACTAAGGACTTCAGTTAATAATAATATATAAATATCCGTTCATCAACTGTAACACTAACTAATGCAAGATAAAACAGTAAGTCCCCTACGCATGAACGAGTTCTGTTCCGAGAGCACGCTCATAAGTCTAATTTGTTTTGTAAGTCCAACAAAGTTAGCCTAGGTACCCAACTAACACAGTCGGCTGTATAGGACTAACAGTTTTATAATACTTTTCACACAAATAATACACAAAAAACAAACACAAGAAATAAGATATTTCTAATCTTACAGTCCAGTACCTTGAAAAGCACGGTAGTCCAGTACAACAGCTGGCATCCAGGGGCGGGCATTGAGGGAACAGGCAAGAAGAGTTACTGACTGGAGGAGGGAGAGGAGGTGGGAGACGGTAGAGCTGAAGGATCGTCAGCAGCAGGAGACGGAGGGCAAGCTGCAATGTCGCTCACGCCTGACGCTGATGGCACAGGTGCTGGTTCCTTGCTGGATTCAGTTCTATCTACCCTCTTGAAAAAACGATCCAGTGATGTCTGGGTAGTAGCTCTTTTTTTTTCTCATCATAGATGATACGGTAGCACTGGATCGCATTCTGAATGGCTGCTGCAACCTTCGTGTACCGTCCTATGTTCCGGTCCTGTGCCTCAAAATCTAACAGTGCCGCCTCAAATAAAGAAAATCCCTTTGCCATTTCCTGCATCGTGAATCCCTTCGGTTCTTCAGTTACTTCTTCTTTCTCTTGTCTCTCTTTGTCCTTTCTCTGGGCCTCCAATTCCATCAGCCCTTCATTAGTAAGTTCCTCTTGTTCCATGGCAAGGAGTTCAGTGAAGTCGTCCTCTTGCAGATCTAGCTCCAGCTTCTCGCTGAGGGTCACTACGTTGCTGGAGACCTCTTTGGACTCCTCAGCCACCTCCTCAAATCCACGGAAATCGTGAGCAAACTGCAGGCAAAGGTTCTTCCAAACCCCATTCATGGTGATGGCCATGACCTCACGCTAAGCAAAGTCAATGTTTTTTATGGCCTTGTAGATGTTATAGTCCTTCCAAAATTATCACAAGGCTGCTCCTGATTCGTCACTCACCTTCACTGCCTGACGAAAAGTGTGATGTAAATAATATTTCTTGAAAGTCGCTGTAACTTCCTGGTCCATAGGTTGGATGAGCGACATAGTATTCAGTGGCAGATGCACTCCTTTGACGTTGGGACGAAAGCTGTCCATGACTGGGGCGGGTGGGGGGAGGCCCGGAGCACTGTCGAGCAGCAAAAGAATGTTGAATGGGACGTCCTTCTCCAAGCAATATTTCTCCACCTCCGGGATCAAGTGGTGGGAAAATCAGTCCTGGAACATGACCCGTGTAACCCAGGCTTTGGGGTTACTCTTCCACACAACAGGAAGAGAGCCCTTGGCTATGTTTTCAAGGGCTCTTGGGTTCTCAGCATGATAAACTAAGAAAGGCTTCGGCTTCATGTCACCAGAAGCATTGCCACCAAACAACAGAGTTAGCCTATCCTTTGCTGCTTTATAGCCTGGCATCAACTTTTCCTCCTTCTTGATGTAACCTCGGTCTGGCAGCCTCTTTCAGTACAGTCCTATCTCACCCACATTAAAAACCTGCTCGGGTCAATACGCGCCTTCATCAATAATTTCTCGAAGCATGTCAGGAAATTCCCAGGCATCTACCGTATCTGCGCTCGCTGCCTCACCACTCACTTTTACGTTGTGAAGGTTGGCTCTAGCCTTGAACCGATGAAACCAGCCATGGCTGGCATTAGAAGATGCGCCCTCTAATTCTTCACCGTGTTTCTTCTTCAAGTCTTCATAAAGGCTTTTAGCTTTCTCTTGAATCAGCATTAAGCTGAGCGGGACTCGCCACTGATGCTGACCCTGCATCCACACACTGAGAAGTTTCTGTCTCCTCCATCACTTTTCCACGCTTCTTCACTTTATTGTTGACATCATCGGCAGACTTCACATGTTCCATGATCTTGTCCTTGTCCTTTAGAATTGTGCCGATGGTTGCACGATGCATGGTATAAGAACGAGCGACGTCTACCATCTTTTCACCTCGCTCCACTCTCTCAATTATTTTCACTTTTGTTTCCATCGTTGTCACTTGGCACTTCTTAGTACCAGCTATATATCACTGCTGCTTTTACATCTGCTTCTGGACATCCTGGGCTTGAAATAAAGATACTGTACTCTATACAGTACCGCACAGTAACGTACACAAAAGCTCAACCACTTGTAGAGGATGTGCACACATGACAATGTATGCCAGACACGTGAGCTAACTTAAGTGACTGGATATGAGAACCCAGTTCGCATCTTTGAAAGTTCACAACTTGAAGGTTCATATGTAGGGGACTTACTGTAGTAGTAAGGGAAACTGTGGTGGGAGATGGTGTATCTACTTGCTTGGTATCTCTCTACGTGCCGCTCAGTTCTTTTACAAACCTAAAACTGCTCTAAAGAGAAAGTCTGTTAATTAAAACAATAAATTGCAGCTCTGCTCCTCACAGGTCCTTCTAGCCTCCTTTACCCTGATCTACACTGTCTATTTTTTTCCCATAGCACTCACCACCTTCTAACATACCTATATAAGTTAGATTTTTTTTATTGTTTATTTTCTGTTTTCCTGGCTACAATGGAAGTTCCACAAAGGCAGGGATTTTATATGTTTAATACACCAGTATATCAAAAGTACTCGGAAGAGTGCCTGGCATGGAGGAAGTACTCAAAAAGTACTTGTTGAATAAATATAAGAACAAAGTAAAACAAACAAAAAAAATAATAAAGAAAACTAAGAAAAGGGATTCCTGGAAACAAGAGACATTACCCGGTATATCAGTGAAAGCTGCATCCTGCGTGACCTTGGGCTGCAGACCTGGAGAGAACCCCATCCACACAGGGGCGGAGGGTGGACAGGCCTTAAGAGAATGTCTTAAGGTTTAAAGTAGATTCAGGAAGAGGTTTAAAGTTTCACAGCTAATAACTTGCATAAGTGAGATATAAACTCACTTGGCCTGACTCCAAAGATGTGCTTGCATCCATTATACCATACTGCCTGCCTCCTAAGCTATAAATCGACAAATCAACGTTGTCTCCCCAAGTAAGTTTAGACTGCCCAAGGGGGGAACTATTTGTTACTCATACTTATACACCTTTCTGTGGCCAGCTCACCACTGATCACATCGTCAGACCCTGCCCAGAAATATTCATTCATTTGCTCCTCTGTCCCCAGTGGTAGGTCAGCACAGGTAAGAGTTTAGTTTAGATGCAGTCATTCAAAGCACAGGCACAAGAGCTACCTAAAAATAGCCAATCTCTGTCCCACAATTTATGTGGAGTGTATACACGTAACTGACTGAAGCCACAGTTCTTATCTAGCAGACAGACTGTCAAGCACTGCCAATTTCCTACCAGGCAGCTAGGAACAGTCATTAACATCAACAGTTCAAGAAGAACTGGGACCACCAGTCATTAACAAAGCGATTCAAATATGGCATTAACCATGTTTAAGCCCCAGAAGTTTCTCTAGGTTTTCTCTGCCCAGCCCACTAAGAACATACCTTCTGAAAGCCAGGGAGAATGAACTCCATTACCTTGTGCTAAGTAAATAGCTTTTAAACAAGGGTTTTATCATTTTAGACAACTTACCAATAAAACAGAATGCACATATGTGGATCAATAAACTCTCTATTCCAAAGTCATTTTCAGTCAAAATATGAAAATAAATGTTTTCTAAAGGCTTGTACATAGGAAGGATAGGAATAATGTTCCGGAACACAGAAACCTGTCCTTTTTAGAAATAACTGAAATGATCTGAGCATAAACACCACTTTGTAAAACCACCTGAAAACTGTAAGATGACTCTGAATGAAGGACAGGCGTTATAAAATGTAGCCTAGTAAATAAGAAGTTCAAAAGTGCTATTAGACATTTCCTTTTCAAAAGACAGTTTCATTTAATAGGAACACAGTAGAGAGGAATAATTATATTATTGCTGCCTTAATGCAGACATTCTAATTTCTATGACTTAAATATCTAGTTAACCACTCATTTAAGATAAATAGCTACTTACACCAAGCAAGTAATACAAAACAATATTTGCAGACTTTATTTTTACCATCTGAGGGGGAGGAGAGGTAGTGGTGATGTACACAGGATAATACCGTGTTGTGTACTTTTTATAAATAGTTTCAAAAGTTGCATATAACATACCTAATATACTACATAGATTAAATAAATAGTACTGCTTCTCTAAATATCATGCTGTAAGCAACTGAATTAACTAGTACTATTCTAACTTCTTCCCATAGAAAAAGGAAATAAGAATTAATTTGCAGTCATGCCCACTGCCTCGTGTGAGACATATTTAATTAACATTTGAATGGTCTTAATCAGAAAGAAATTCATAATGGTCAAGGTCTCATTGCTTTTCCTTCAATAAAAATCTGTTTAGGAGATGGTGTCTTCATCATGGAAAAGGAAGAATTTCAAGGACACCCAAAATGACTAGAGAAAGGAGAGGCTTTAACAAAGGTCTGCGGGTCAAAACCATTATCTAAATTTCTTCATCAAGGAAAATTTAAAAGTCCAATGTGGTAGATTTAATTATTGCCCCTCGGTTCTGGTCCCCAACCCCAGCTCTGACCTCTATGGGTGGCACACACTTCTCTGCCCCACTGATATTGGGTTGGCCATAAGATTTGCTTTGGCCAATGGAATGTAGGAGGAAGTGATGGTATGCCAGTTCAGAGCAAGGCCTCTTGCCCCCTGGTTGCTTCCAATCACCACCATAAAAAAAGCATACCACTGGTAACCACTGGTCACAGAAGAAGGACAAATATGTGGAGATGACCTGGACTTCACCATGGCTTTGAACCAAGACCAGCTAAACCCAGCTCTGATCACTGAACTCCAGAAAACCCATAGATCCATTAGTGTGAAAACAAAATGCTACTGTTGCATGCCACTAGACTTGGGGGTAGTTCGTCACACCACCTTATTGTGGCAACAGTTAAGGTTAACACCTAATAATTCTGAAAACTATTTAGGTTGTCAATCCACCAAGACTAGAATAAGTGCAATTCTTTTCAATGTGTCCATTGAGGTCCTAACGTAAATGATCATACTGAACAAAATAAGGGTTTTTCAATTTTTTCTTAGGCATAGGAAAAATACTGAAAATATAAATTAACTCTTTTTTCAAAAAATATACAAAATCAAGAACATTTACATTTCATCAAAATATATCAGAGATGGAAAATGTTTTGCTATCGAATAGATATTTATTGAGTATCTATTAAGTGCTCAATAGATGTGAATACAGAGATGAGAAGTACAGGTTATGTGAGTAGCGTAGTGTCAGTCACATATAAGTATGTCATAAATATTAATGCTGTTACTATCTTCATCATCACCATCTAGACAAAAAATAGCATATATTATAACAACAATGCAATACAATAATTGCTAAATGGAACTCCACATAGCATTGAAACAGGAGTATAGAGCACAAACAGCTGCTATCTGCTTTAAGGAACCTGACAGTCTCTTAGAGTAGGCAGCATTTAAGGTGAAAGGAGGAAGATGCCTAAGAGTTTGCAAATTCTAGAGCGAAGAAAAGGCATCTGAGCACATATAAAGGCACAAAGCATGCATGTACTCAGCATATGCAGAATGAATAAAGCAGAAGTGACTCTACTAAAAGGTAAACAAGGCCATCCCTTCAGGCCTACCATTATCAAGGACCTCACAAGCTCAACGCCTCAAATGATAGTCTGATCCCTACAATTTGGACTAAGGGAACATTCCTACTGGGCTGCATGCCTATTAATTCAATAAATAGAACTGCCTTTTTCAATTCTTATAAAGGCACAAGAAATTCTATGGATCTTATTTTTATTAGAGCTGCATGTTAGTGATTTATTCAAGTTTACCAATATTTGGTATTCAAAAACAAATGCTCTATTATTCTACGAGTTAATGGGAACCCAAGTGAAGAAGTATAGCAAGGAGGCCAGCTGCCACACCAACTGCAAAACTCCTTCCTCGGAGGCCAAGGAGCACATAAAGATAGATCGAATTCTTAACCATTTTAGAAAGGATGCTTTGTTTTTAGTGCACAATTGCTATTGCCTTGAGGTAGCTCTGACTTTCAATTGCTATTCTAGGTTTTTTATCATAAATTACTGTTCATTTACCTTCATCATTATTAACACTTTTCCGCTGAACTGCTTGCTACTAGACAACATCACTTGCATGTCTAATAGAATCTCAAATTTAACTTGTCAAAAATCAAACTCTTTGGTTAACAATACCATATCAAAATACCTAAGTAAATTAATAAAAGGGGCTTCATTCAGAGCTTTGTTTTTAGTCTGCTCGGGCTGCTGTAACAAAAACACCACAGATTGGGTAGCTTAAAAGCCAGAAATTTACTTCTTACAGTTCTGAAGGTTGGGAGTCCAAAATCAAGGTGCTGGAAGGGTTAGTTTCTTTCTGAGACCTCTTCTCCTGGCTTGTCAGGGACCACCATGTGCTTCTTTGCTCACATGACCTCTTCTTTCTACTCTAGTAGAGAGATCTCTTTCTCTTCCTCTTCTTATAAGGCCACCAATCCTGTTACACTAAGGCCCCACTCTTATGACCTCACTTAACTTTGATAGCTTCTAAAGGCCCCATCTCTAAATACAGTCCCATTGGGGGTTAGGGTTTCAACATATGAATTTTGGGGAGACACAATTCTTTCCATAGCAGTTACTTATGGTAAATTGCATCACCATTCACTCCAATGATCAGGCCAAGAAAAACCTTGAAAGTGGACTCCTTTCAAACTTTTTATATCTCATACTGAAATTTATCACCAAGTCCTGCTGGCTCTACCTTCAATATAAAGCCCAAATCCAGTAAAGTCTGCCCCATAAATCTACTGAACTGGGTGTCATCTAGTCTCAGAATTACTACAATGGCTTCCTATCTGTACCCCACTTCCCAAATTCCACCCCTGCCCTCCCAAAAGCTATTCTCTACACAGCAGCCAGAGTGATCCTTTGAAAAACAACTTATGACCCATCACTATCCTGCTCAGATCCGCACTAAATTTGCAACCCACTGAGAATGAAATCCAAATCCTGACCACATCCCACAGGCTCATGAGCAGATTCCAGATCAACCGCCTCTTCCCACTAGCTACTCACTGGCCTAAACACAACCACACCATCCTCACTCTCCCCTACACACTTCAAGAACATTCCTGTCTCACGGTTTCTGTACTTACTTGTCCCCCTGCTTGGGAATCTCTCCCCCAGAGCATGGCTCTGTTTCTCATTTTATCTTACTCAATTTAGGTCTCTGCTCAAAGATGTCCTCCTAAGAGATCACTTCCCTCTTCACCCTGTTCAAAATGTCTGCATACCTTAGTTTTTTCCCACAGTAATTTTCCCATAGTACTTTGACATTTATGTTTATGTGTGCACTTGTTTATTATGTATCTATTCCCATGAGAATGGAAGTTTTACATAAAAGTTCTCCTTTCTCTTTCCCTCCACCCCTTCCTCTACTTCCTCCTTTTTCCCACTGTATTCCCTCCACCTAGAAGAGTACCTAGACTATACTATCTGTTTAAATATATATTGGATAAACTAATGGATTTGGTTGTTATGGTTACTTAGTTCGCCTTACAATATGTGGTGATACATATTCTATCAATATTTTAACCTATAATTTTTCAAAAACTAGACTTTAAGATATCTATGAGCTATGATTCAAGTGTAAACCATCCCATTCCTCAAACCTACACTAAAGATGCCAACCTAACCCTCCAAATTTGCTCATACCTTATCACTGTATTTTTGTTGTTGTTTTTCCATTGGAAAATAGAACCTGAGAGCATAGACCACAGATAAAATGTCTGAGAACCATTGTGCTAACCAGTAACAAACAAACTCTCAGCAAAAATGAATGAATAATCCTTGATAGTTGCACGTAAATGTGTCCTTATTTACACACATGCCATTTGTATAGAGTATGTAAATATGCAGTATACTTTATGAACACATCAATAATGCAAAATCCCTACCAAGATGCAGATGCATACTTCCTCAGACCTCACGCAGGACACAGATGTTCTCCAATTTACCTGGAAAGTCTTCAAAGAAATATTCAGGGATCCTTGGATTAAAGTCATGAGAGAGGTCTAGAGTCATGGCCATACACATGAAAGGTGGGTGAAGATTCTATAAAACACAATTAGAGACTCTGGAAAATCAGGGAAAGATTGCTAAAGGAGAAACCATGACACATATCTGTTTCTATTGTTTACTATCTAGCTTTTCTTCAGGGAGACCATGACATATAAAGCAGAGGGAATGAAGACGAGAGATATGCAAGAGCCACACGACAACAGTAAGATATCATAACCACAAGAGTGTTGCTCTGAGCCATGGAGGCCTCTTGAAGGCCCAGTCTGAGACAGATACCCTAGTGAGGCTGAGTGACAAAGAGTTTTCAGATTGTTTCATCTCCCTAAAACACCCAGCTTTCACGGTCCACATGTGCTTTCCTTCAGTAAATAACCATCCCCGTTACTACAGAAGCAATCCCTTAAAAGGCTCCAGTAACACAATTACACATAAAACCTGGGAGAACAGAGGAATAAAGAAACATATACATACATTACAAGAGGCAATACCCGAGGAAACATGGGCAAAGTTCAGATAGCTCTCTGTTGCCTCAAAGAAATTAACAGTAGGATGGCTCTAAAGAAAAGAGCTCAGGAAAGAGATACAAGAGTTCAAAGAATAGCTAACACAAGGTAAGAAAATAAAATAAGCCGGTAGAGCTCAGACAAGAAGTGGAAAGGAAAGAAACATAAAAATTCTAACACAAAAATGAGGGTTCATACACATAAAAAAGTCAGAATCATGGTAAAAATCACACAAAACAAAATGGAAATTAGCAAAGATATTTAAATGTTGATGGCAATGAGCATAGACATGAAAACAAAGAAAACTCCAAATGAGTATTATTGGTATTTAGAAAGAAAAAAACAGGGCAAAAATAAATGAAAACAAAAAAGTGTTCAATGATACAAAAAAAAAAAAATTCCTAAAATAAAGACTTGAATCTTCAGATCTTATCCCGGGGTGAAAATAAAATGCACAGAAAGATCAAGTCCAAAATATACTGTGAACAGTCATTGAACTTCAAGAATAAGAAGAGATATTATATAGATATCTATGTAATACAGTTATTATTATATCCAATCAAGAGTGGTGGGGGGAGAATACATTTAAAAGGGAAAAAATACAGTTTGAGCTCAGCAACACACACTGCTGTGTAATAGCAGCCCACAGAATTTCAAGGAGAAGGAAGATTTTACAATAATGTTACAATAATGTTAGAATCATCCAAGTGGAGGAGCAGAAAGATAGTCTAAAGCTTATAAGAACAAAGGGAAAACAACTTCCGTGAAGCTTTTCTTAAAACCACTGAGTAGTATTATCACTGTTTCTAGTGGAAGTTCTGCCCATACTCTAAGAAACAAACAAACAAAAAAACCCCACAAAAACCAAACAAACAAACAAAAAAGAAATGAGAGCTTAAAGTTCAGGAAAACGAGAGAAAAAGAAAACGATACATTATTTATAGATGACGTAATTGCCCACACAGATAAAACCAATAGAATAATCCAACTGCTAGAATTAATTAGAGGGTTCTGTGAGGTTGACAGACACAAGATCAACTTTACAAAACCAGTATCATTTTTCTACTGCCATGATGAACTACTATAGTTAAGAATCAAGATGCAATAACAATAAACTTACGAAATGTCTAGGAATTTTAAAAGAATTAATAAGTCCTTTATATAGAAAAATGTTAAACTTACTGCAGGACTTAAAGAAGACATAACAGATGAACAGTTTATACTCTTAGGAACACAATATTAACAAGAAGTCAATCAATCTTCCCCTCATCAATCTAAAATTCAATACAATCAAAATAAAAATTTGAGCTGAAATTTTGGGGGATTTTGATAAACTCAATATAAAACTTTAAAAAAAATATCAATAAAAATTCCAAGAATAGCCAGTTCAACATTGCAAAAGAAAAGCAGAGATGGGGACTTGCCCTAAGAGATATTTTTAAAACACAGTGATGTCATAGTAATAAATACAATATGATACTGGGGCAAGAAAAAGAGACTAAATGTATAATCATATATCTTTGTATACCTTTGGTACCTTAAATATATTGATGGAAATTAGTCTGCATAGTCAGTAATGTTGAGAAGACTGATCCACTACATGGATGAAAAAAACCCTGTATTCCCATCTAACAGTGTGTACAAAAGTAGATTTCATACCAAAATGTGGAAATTAAAGCAATAAAGTTAACAGTCAATGAAGTAGAAGAAAACTTCATAACCTAGGGATACAGAAGGAATTCTTGAGAATAAGCCTCAAAGCACTGACGTAAAACAATACTGATGGACTTGATTAAATAAAAAGTGAGAATTTCTCTTCAACTAAGGGCACCATGTACAAAGTTAGCCACAACAAAACGACAGAGTGGGAGATGTGTGTAATCTAACTTCAGTAAGGGGATCACGTCGAGAATGCCCAACACATCAAAATCAAACAAACAAAATCAAAAGACACAATAAAAAACGGGCTGTGCAGATGTGTAGGCAATCCAATGGAGGGAGAAACTCAGAGGCTAGGAAGCTCAAACTCATTCGTATTTAGAGAAATCCAAAATAAAAAAAACATTGAGCCATTACTTTAAAGCCACTGGATTCATAAAAACTGGAAAGCTGCGGAGTGTCAGCCTGTTGGAGGGATGTGAGGATCTGACAATCCTCCAGCGCTACTGATAGTTTACACAGCTGCAGTCATTCTGGAGCACACCCTGGAGAGTCAAGCAAATCGGTCATATGTATATTTCTGACCCAGCAACCCCTAAGTGTAAATTCCTGAGAAATTCTCAATTAGTTGCGTGAGGGACGCATATAAGCATATCCATCTCAGCATGGTCTGTGGTGGCAGAAAGCTGGATACAATCTAAGTTTCCATGAATACAGCTCTGAAAGTATAAAATGTGGAGAAGGTACACTAAGGATAAGGTGACCGTGCATCTCGGTGGCCTGTGTCAATCCCATTGTATGTCTATTGTGCTGGTATAATTTCTAATAGGGTCTTTTTTAGCCTCAAAAGTGTCCCATTTCGAACAATAAATTACACATAATACTATGCAGAGATAAAGCAACTAACTAGAATATAGACACAGAAACACGGATAAAAGCTAAAAATATCACGTTGAGAGAAGAAGCTAATTCAATGCCATTAGCACAATGTCACTTACGTAAAATACAACAGTACATGTTTGACAAGGAAGCAAACTCATATGCATCAAACACGTGGGATATTCATCAAATACATCAGAATGATTATCTATGGGGTAGGGTGAGCAGAATGAAATTAGGGAATGAAAGAGAATAAATAAAAATGACAACAATAATAAAATAAAGATAATAATTTTTTAAAAAAAGAGGGATTGTGTCCCATGAACAAAGGAACAGGATTAACTCATCCTCTAGAATCAAAGTCCAAAATGACAGCAGTGGAGGGATGGCTACCGCTTAATGGATTCAGCCAATTATGAAATGATTCAAAGCAAAAGATTAAAAATCAGCAGTAGAAAGTTGAGGTGAGCATTCTATTAATTTAAATATCCCCTTACAATTATGAAACCACGGGCATTGCTATTACCCAGCAAAAGGTTAATGTTATAAACCTCAATAATGTAAAACCTAATCACGTAACTAATAAAAGTAGGGGGTGGTAGGGATAAAAGGGAAAAAGTGTGCTAATTTCCTCATCTTTCATAGCAGGGAGTGTATAGATAAAGTCTAACTTTTGAACATGTCGGTCTAATAAGCATTGTAATTTGAACTTAGCAAGTTCTTCATTAACTCTTATTCTTAACTTTGGATTCCTTTAGGTTCCAATGTTCCTTTTGAAGGACTTGCCTGAACTTCAATTCCTTTAGGTTCATTCAGCTTCTTTTGTTAACTTCACATAACATTCAACTGCAGAGTTAATATTAAAATAGTTTACATAGTATAATACAGTCTAAAGTTATTTCAATTTTATTTTTATCAATCTGTCTGCTTAGGGCAATATCTGGAATGTGCTCACCAAATGTTAGTGATGATTATACCTGAATGTTTATGTTCATTTCCTTGTCTTTTTTAATTGTTTAAAATTTTAAGATGCTTGTAACAGTTTTACCGGAACAATAAAGTTATTATTAATAAAATAGAGGAAAATAGTCAAGTGGTGACACTGACCACAACCCTTCTTATTAGCTATTAGGTGACAAAACTATATGGATGGAAAGAGAATTAAGCTCTATGTACCGAGGTTTTCCAGCACCATATACCAATTGTAGAAAATTGAAAGCAACAACACGGTATTTTGAGTGAGATCTTAGTTGTAAAACTCTACTCCCCTTCCAGAGATAGATCCATCTTCTTAGGATTTTAGAAAGGCATAGCCCAATCAGAGTCTGGCCTTCCTCTACTTTTCATTACTGGAAAGGCACAACCCCAAAGGAGAGTGAACAGCAACGTTGTCAGATTTGTCACTGACAGCCAACCACTCTCTATTCTTCTCAGGATACACATCATTACAGTTTACATTAAAAGGTTAACCAAAATAGTGCCCAGAACTGATGCACCAAATTGCCACGCAGAATTCTCCAAGAGCGGCTGCAGTAGTTGTCCTTAATATCCATAGTTGAGTTAAATGAATTCCTTCTTTATCAGCAGTTCAAATTAATTTTTCTCATTGTCAACAGGTTGACAGTCTCCCACACCTTTAAATCCAAGCACACAGTATTTACTAAGACTATCTATATCCACGGGCATGGAAAACATGTTCATTCCATTAGGTCTTAGCAAGGCTCTAACAATTACACAAAATAATTTAGCCCTCCATGAGCAGGTACAGCTGTATCTAAGTCCTCCTGTCAATTTCCATTTCAGCAGGAGAAAGTGTGATGTTCTTGGGAGCGGCTGGTTTTCGGTTACACACAGCTACAGGTGGAAGTCATCTGAAAACCATAATGCCCGCATATGGATAACCTGTGTAGCAGCATAATGACATTTGTACATACCTTACAAGGGCTTATCCAGGACTATAACAATGTGATCAGTTGCACAGGGGGCAGAAATAACACAGATCTCTCTGTTCACTGATTGCATTAAGCACTGAAAAAATGAATACCATCTAAATGGAAGGGCAGCATTCAATAGGAAAATAAGTGATACATGCAAAGAAAGATTTCTTATCCTATTGAAGAGATGAATTAATGATGGACACGACTTGTAGAGATAGCCTTCGTGAGAAGTTTGCCCAGTCCTCTAGAGCTTGTGGTGGAAATGCGTTTGCCATTATGCAATCAAAAAAAGCTCCTGGAATCAGAAATACTTTTTCTGAAAATTAGTACTCATTCCAACATCTTTCTGCTTCGTTTCTTCACCTGCAAAATGAGAAAGCTGATACTTTCTCATTCTTACCTCTAAAGGGTATTTAGAGGACAAATGGAAGAATAATATAAAAGTGGTTAGAGCTTTTGGAAGAAAAGTTCCCTGTTAATCCAAGCTATTACTATTACTGTCACTGCCAACTACAGAGTGGCTTCAAATCCTAACCCTAAAAGCTTTTTCAGACATCTATTATTCAAATCTTATAAAAAAATTCCTGCATTATTTAGCTCCTTATTAGAGGTGGGTAAACTGAGACCTGAAAAGAATAAGAAGCGTCCTCAAGGTCACACAGTGGCAGAGCAGGTAAAGAAAGCAATATTGATTCTGTGCACAACACCCCGTAGATGCAGTGGCAAAGTGAAGCTTAGAACCATTAATATCAGAAAGAGCCTGAAGCAGCAGCTTTTAAATTAAAAAAAAAAATCCAATTAAAAGCACTAGTCCAGCAAAAATCTCAGAGAAACCCTTGCAAAAAGAATATGCAAAGCCACTTTTTCCCCTGCCATTTCCTTAGTTATATTTCTTTTCTTTTTTTTTTTTTTTGTGGTACGCGGGTCTCTCACTGCTGTGGCCTCTCCCGTTGCGGAGCACAGGCTCCGGACGCGCAGGCTCAGCGGCCATGGCTCACGAGCCCAGCCGCTCCGCGGCATGTGGGATCTTCCCGGACCGAGGCACGAACCCGCATCCCCTGCATCGGCAGGCGGACTCTCAACCACTGCGCCACCAGGGAAGCCCCTTAGTTTTATTTCTTGATGTGACATATACTTTTATCGAGAGCAAACAAGAGAGGTGCACTTCTATGCATGTAGTTTTTCTGTGTGCTTTGGAAAGGTTTTTTTGAAAAGAGCTCTCAAAATTTCTTCATTGAATAACTCGAGGTCTAACCAGGTGAAGTTGTGTTGATTTGCAATGTATATCCAGAACAGATGAACTCAAGTAAATATCTTCCTGCAAATCTATTTCCCTCAGTTCATTTAAATCCACGTGTTTCCAGAATGCTCTGCACATGTCAGTATTCTCTGGGTGATGGAGAGGGCTGTTAGGCCAACAGGCATGTTTAAGCTGGACAGCTCCATGGCACAAAGTAGACAACACTCAGCCCTACCCCATGGCGCACTCCGACTTGCAGCCTGAGTCTCACTGTGAGAATTCTTAGAAATGTCTTCCAAATGCAGCGTTCCGCCCAAAAGGGCTGATTACTGGGAAGAACAGTCCTAAAAAGGGGCTCCCTTTCATGAGGCACTTGCTGTTCTTACTGTGCTTTTTCATTCTAGTGGAAGTCTGCCTGCTCGTATTTCTCTCGCATGTTTTTGATGGATATAAACTGCAGCCTGTCAACCTTTTGCGAATTCTCCCACGTGATTACACGGGATGCAAAGTGGCGATTACAGAGGAATAAATTTGTCCCACATTCAAGATATTTTCAGCTGTTCAGGGAGATCATTTAGAAAATTTTGAAAACATTTCCATCATGTTGGATAAACATTATTTACACCCTCATAGGGAGGATGTCACCAAAATTTAGTACTTGAGTAGATAATACAATACTTTGGGTCGGAGGTTTCTCATTTGGGGAAATAATTCCCCAAAGCGGCAGGCAGAAGAGCTGGACTTTTAGTCATTTATTATTTTGAATTTTATGTGTACATTTTGCAGTTTCACCTTGAAGTTCTGGCATTTTATCACTGTTGCATAAGAATTATAGAACAGAAGTTTATATATTCCATACGTTTTTGTAAGCCATTCTATCGCGACTGAACTCTTTTGAAGTTGTGGCCTGACATTGTAACATGCTCAAAAGAAACACACTGAAAGCAAAAAATAAAAAGTGAGCCCATTTTCTTTTTTTTCATATTGTATAAGTTACAGGTGTACAATATAGCGATTCACAATTTTAAAGGTTATACTCCATTTACAGTTATTATAAAATATTGGCTATATTCCCCATGTTGTACAATATATCCTTATAGCTTATTTTATACCTAATAGTTTGTACCGCTTAATCCCCTACCCCTACATTGCCCCTCCCCGCTTCCCTCTCCCCATTGGTAACCACTAGCTTGTTCTCTATACCTGAGTCTGCTTCCCTTTTGTCATATTCACTAGTTCGTTGCATTTTTTTAGATGCCACATATAAGTGATATCATACAGTATTTCTCTCTCTCTTTCTGACTTATTTCACTTAGCATAACACCCTCCAAGTCCATCCATGCTGTTGCAACTTGAGCCCCATTTTCTAAGGGGGAAAGGTCGTATTTTATTGTGTCAGGTACTTTGGGACTGTGTTAAGGCAACAGAGAACAAGACAGCCACTGACTGTCACTGAGGTGAAGGTTTGTGCCTCCCTATCATTCTGGGGCAAGGGCTCTAAGCACTCTTCTCCCCCTTTCCCTCTCTGTTAACTTACTTTCTCTGTGTGCTTTCTTATTTCCGACTCTGTCTCTCTCTGTCCCTGGATGTTTCCTTCTCCTGTCTACATCCCAAGCCTTCCTGCTTGGGATGAACTCTGCTGGCAACACGCACTGCTAAGCAATCCCTAACACATGTTCAGAATCCGCTTCAGGTATCTGCGGTGTCCAAGACGCCCACAGCACCACCAGCTGCCATAGCCACTGGCTATCCGAGGGGCAGAACCAGGTAGCAGTCACAGGAGTGAGTGTTCCGAGTCATGTTGCCCCGGTTCAAATCCCACCTCTGTAGCTCTGTGACCCTTGCGCGAGTTACTTACTTAGTTCATCTTCTGTGAAGTGGGAATAAGAGTAGCGACTACTTCATAAGGTTTGGAATCAGTAAACGTATTCAGAGATATTCAGCACGTGGCATGACACATAATAAGTGCTCGATAAATGTGAGCCATTATTATGAGTCCGAACCCCCTCTAGTACCCCTTTCAGGTTGGTTTCTTTGCTGTTCCAGAACCTACAATATCCACACACACACCCTCCTCCACAGTGAACACTTATCCCACCAGGCTGGAATGCCTTCCCACGTCCTTCCAGTTATAAAGCCTACATTTCCTGCTAGGCTTACTTTCACCATGAGCTGCTCTTGGCATATGTCATATCACAGTGATTTCCCCCTACTTCTTCCGTATCATTTACACTCTCATGTCCTTTCATTGTGAAATACTCTCGTGTGTGATTTTCTTACTGTTTTCCATGTATTCTTGTTATCTTCGTAGCTAAACGCCAGCACAGGCACTGCCCTGACCTACGTCTCATGCAGCAGATGCTGACCAATGGGTAGTTCCAAACAGGTGTAGATTTGGTCCTTTGTGAACATCCTAGAGGAGTTTAACCACAAAAAAAGAAGCTTTCCAAATTTTCTCTTTCTTTTCACTTCATTCAATGTTAGCATTTAGAAAACAAGCTATATAGGCAGGAGGAATTCTAATCCTCACACAGAATGAAGCTCACCGAAAGCACATTTACTATAAAAAGCTCTTTTGTGTACAGCATAGATAGTAGGTGGATAGAATGGATGCGATTTAGTTAAGTTACACTCGGTTGCAGTCAACTGACCTAATCAGGAATTCTCACCCCTGGGATGGTAGCTCACACCAGTCCAACCACCCTATAGAGGAGATTCTTGTTATCTGTACCCGAATCAACAGCAGAAGCTTTCCTAGTTAGTATAATGAATGTCAGAAATGGGTTTTCATTGGTGAAATTCATGGTGTGGTCACCCGCATTAAGGATGTTAGAAGTGAGTTCTCATTGGTGTTTAAGATATGGGTTTGGCTAAAATATTTTAGAAAGACACTTGACCCTTGAACAACCTGGGGGTTCATTCCCCTAGAACTTACAGTTAGCCTTTTGTATTCCTCCGCATCTGCAGATTCAACCAAATGTGGACCGTGTAGCACTATTATATTTACTATTGAAAACTACCCACATGTAAGTGGACCCAGGCAGTTCAAATCTGCACTGTTCAAGGGTCAACTGTATTCTCACCTTTGACTGAATAAGGTGTAAAAAGTACTGAGGCTCAGAATCTGCTCTATGAGGAGCAGTGCCTGTTCCTGTTTGCAGACCTGGCATTGGAAGACTTCCAGTTGAATAAAGCCACCTACAGAAACTCCTATAGAATCCTGACTTTGGAATACTGTAATCTGACTGCAGTGACTATTTCCGGCAAGGTCATGGTTGCAGGCCTTAAAGGACTGAGAGCTGGGACTTCTTCAAAATTACAGAGTAGACTGTGTGTCTTCGTTGTCCCTGCTGGCTAATAAATAGGTTCTTTAATAATATTTCGGGAGCTCATTTGTGAGCAAATGTCAGGAAGAAACGAGTACTTTAAACCATTTCCTTCTTCATATTGAAACTTCGGATCCATTCCCACTTAGAGTGTCCAAAACAGCCAAATGAAAGGAAAGAAGGTGATATACATGTGCACACACATGGACAATGTAGGATATGCTGGCCCTTTCCTAACCAGAAAGCTGTGGAAAGCAAACCAATCAGTCACCCAATATTTACTGAGTGTCTGCTAGGTGGCCAGAACCGTGGAACTACAAGATATCAGAGACTGGCATTTCAGATACAACCTAAAATAAATCTCCAGTCTGGTCAGGTATAGTAAGCTAACCAAACACTGCAGTCTACACAGTAAGGTTAGGGTACCTGAGGGTTGCTAGAACATTTTTATTTATTAGTCCAGCTTTCCTTGAGGGGGAGAAGTTAGATATCTGTCATACAGAGGCTTAACAAATGGTCATGATTTATGGCCCATATATTTGGCTACTGGCCTAAGGAGAGAAGGAAAGAGTAGAACAAATGTAAGTAAGAATAAAAGGAGCAGCAAGAATGAAGTCTCATTTTCCTTGAAATTTTGTTTCATTCACCGTTACAATTTTTTGCTAGATTACAAAAGTCCTGTGGTGTATGTCAAAGGTCAAGTTCACAAATTGACTCCTCAACCAACAAATCCAATTAGACTTATTTGAGGCCTTACAGACTGTAGGTTCCTACATTCATCAGGATTTCTTGGCATATCAGGAGTATAACAGATAAATTAGGAAAGCAATACATCATGTGTAATGTGCTGTTCTTAGATGTGTTAGGAAGAGGAAGCATGCGAGGCAGATGGAAAGAACCTGGGAATGAACTTAGTTCATATGCCGGTTCATGAAGCCAGGTCCTGCTCTAAGTGCTTTGATCGTATTAATCCTCACAACTGCCCTATGTGGTAGCTTACTGATATTATCCCCATTCACAGGTAAGGAAACAGAGCACAACACAGTTACATAATGTGCCCAAAGTGGAATTTGAAGCCAGGGAGTTTGGCCCCAGAATCCCTTCTCTTAACCACGCTCAAAGGATGTAATGAAGGTTAACGTGAAAAAGTATACAAAGTAGTAGGCACTCAATACATTTTTTTTTTTTTTCCGGCACGCGGGCATCTCACTGTTGTGGCCTCTCTTGCTGTGGAGCACAGGCTCCGGACGCACAGGCTCAGCCGCCATGGCTCACGGGCCCAGCCGCTCCGCGGCATGTGGGATTTTCCCGGACCAGGGCACGAACCCGCGTCCCCCGCATCGGCAGGCGGACTCCCAACCACTGCGCCACCCGGCACTCAATACATTTTACTTGACTTTCCCTTATATAGAAGCCAACTGTATATACTGTGGTTGCTCAAAGAATAGACACCCTTCTGTTAAGCTGATCATTAGGTTCTAAATGGTAGCACAGCCACAGTACACTAAAGATCCATCAACCTCGGCATCAGAACCCAACAGATGTGGGTTGTGAAACCTCTCTCTCTCATCACCTCCAGAAGACAGTTTATCATCAGAAGATGTGTCAAAGAATAGGTGGCTCTCTTTTTTTCCTGTCTTTCTCCATCTCCTCCCATAATTCCTTCCACTCAAACTTTCACGTTACCAAAGAAAAATAGAGATTGCCAAGATGTGTCATAAGTTGTAATGCATTTCATAGCTGAAGAAGACTACAATTGGCAAACGCATGTAAAAAATGTCCACAAATTTATTCTTTGCAAGCCAACTACAGTTATGTTTTATGGCTCTCTTATTGGACTATTGTATTTTAATACATTTCATGTTGGCCCAGTACAATATCATTGGATCAATGAATAGAAAATCTCTCTAGAAAACTACAGAGTGCTAATCCATTAAATACGGGGCTTTTCACACCATTTCCAGGATGGCAGGCAGACTTGCTGATGTGTTGGGATGGCATTCATCCTGAGCAGTGGCTGTCACTAGGGGTCCATGGATCAGTCATATCCTCGGACTTGTGGTTGGTCGACAGCAGTTTATCCTGCAATAACCATCCTTGCTCACCTGATTACTGCCATAGCCTCTACCTTTGACTCTCTTCAGTCTATTTTCAACATAGTAGACAGAGTGATACTTTTATTTTTTATTTATTTATTTTTTAATTTTTAAAAATTTATCATTTATTTAAAAAGTTATTTATTTTATTTATTTATTTTTGGCTGTACTGGGTCTTTGTTGCTGCACATGGGCTTTCTCTAGTTGCGGCAAGCGGGGGCTACTTTTCGTTGCGGTGCGCGGGCTTCTCGTTGCGGTGGCTTCTCTTGTTGTGGAGCATGGGCTCTAGGTGCGCGGGCTTCAGTAGTTGTGGCACGTGGGCTCAGTAATTGTGGCTCATGGGCTCTAGAGCGCAGGCTCAGTAGTTGTGGCGCACGGGCTTAGTTGCTCCGCGGCATGTGGGATCTTCCCGGACCAGGGCTTGAACCCATGTCTCCTGCATTGGCAGGCGGATTCTTAACCACTGTGCCACCAGGGAAGCCCAGATGGAGTGATACTTTTAAAACAGAAGTCATCAGTTCACAGGTATATTATCCAAGAAAACTGAAAGCATACATTCATACAAAAACTTGTACATGAATGTTCACAGTATTATTCATAATAGCCAAAAGGTGGAAATAACCCAAATGTTCATCAACTGATGAACGGCTAAACAAACTACGGTATATCTTACAATGAAATATTACTTGACAGTAAAAGAAATGAAGTACTGATATAAGCTGCAACACGGATGGACCCAGAAAACCTGCAACATGGATGCTAAATGAAAGAATCCAGTCACATAGGACTGTATATTGTATGATTCCATTTATATGGAACATCTAGAATAGGTAAATCTATTGAGACATTCAACACCAGAAGACACCACGTGGAGCAGAAAATGCACAGCCCAGCTGAGCCCATCCTGGATTTGTATTCATGTGTTTGGCATCTCACCTGCGATGACTGGAAAGTTGGAGAGGGGTGTCGGAGCAGGCATATCTTTTTCTGCATGGCCTCTCCATGAGACTCATTTGGGCAACACAGTCTCGAGTAATCAGATCTCTTACTTGACAGCTAGCTTCCAAGAGGGAAGAAGACCCAGGATGTCACAGCTGCCACATTCTACTGGTCAAAGTCAGTCAGAAGGCTAGCCCATTCAAGAAGGCAGAAGACAGACCTGCCCCCCTCACGAGGGGTAAAGCGGCAAGAGTGTACAAGGGGGAAAGAGCTGATAGCGGCATCTTTGGAAACAAGCTCTCAAAGCTTCAGAGTAATTTCTAGGAATTTCAAAGGTTCTCTCCCCACAGTCTACAACTCCATTCCCAGGAAGAATGGAATCTGCCCAAAGGCAAAGATGAAATGTATTACCAGGGATAAAACGTGGCCAACGGAATCAGGGGTAGAACATTTAGGAAAGGGATGAAATGGATTTTAGGTGAAATTAGGTTGGAGCCCAGCCCTGTCTTTGGAAGTTTCTTTGGAAAGCTTCCTTGGAACTCACTGCAGTGAGCACTCTTTGGCTCACTGCCCTTTCTTCTCGCCCTCTTCCTGCTGTGTCCACCTCCCACTTAGGAGTCCTTCTGCCTGTTCCCATGGCCCACTGACAAGCCAGTTAACCTGGGTGGTCCAGCCAAGGATGTCCTGGACTCGGACCATAGAGCTCACATGTACCCTGTGTCCGGGCCTAATGCTGAAGGGATAAGAGGAACCACTGCCTGTTCATGAGGGTAGCAGGTACGTGAGAAGTCCAAACCTTAATGAGTTTTCTAAAAAGCATGCTTTGCTCCATATGTATATTTTTCACAAATCGAGTGTTAGTAGTATACAAAGGGATGTATTCAAAATTACTAAGATTCAGGTCTTGAACACACAGGTACACAACGAACAAAGTGTGGCCCTATGAAGTCATACCAATTACACTCCCCCTGCCCCGGGCTGGAATGATATTAGAGTCTTCATTAAATGGCTCTTTAAGTAAAGAGACAATACGCTCTTTTCATTAAGCTGTTAATAACCTTAGCTTGAACAGGACTAAAGAAATCACTAAAAGAAGGCATCAACGAAACAAATACAATCTCTCCACTTACTCTGTGGCTATTTTCCTCATCAACTCTTTCCACCTAAGATGGAAAACCACAAGCTCTCAGTGTTGAAGGCATTGTTATAATTCTAAGGAGTAATGGTAAAGTAAACGCGTTTTCTCTTAATGAAGCTATTAAAAAATACTGGCAATAGGGGAACTGCTAACTAGCAAAAAAAGAAAAAGAAGGGTGGGATATTTCTTACAAGTCGCTACAGCTCTCAAAACAAAAATCCTCATGACATAGCATCCTCGATACTAGTATTGAAAGAGAAGGAATTTCTCATTCCATTAACAGACTCTGCACCAATAAATTCTTAAATCTATGTAACAAGGACTGGGTGTTGTAAATGGGATGCGGAGAAACATAAAAATCTCCCCCGGGGTGATTGTGGAAAAGGAAACAGTATAACATCAATCAGGAGGAGAGAAAGAGAGATCAACACAGAGTAAGAAGAAAAGCAGGAGGCCAGCTGGGAGAAGGAAGAAGCAGGGTGAAAACATGAGAAAAGGAAGGGCTGGAGTATAGTAACCCGGCCCACTAGTGTATACAGTCAAACTCCATTTGTCCTTACTGCAAAAATATTCCTAACTGTTCTTCATATTGCTATAGCATGCAACAAAGAGAGGGCTCAAAGAAAGGTCTCCCGACAATTCTAGCTACATTGTAGTACAGCTTATTAGCGGGACCAGTAACAATATAGCAGTCAGTTTTATGCCATTACTTCTTTGTGAATAGCCCACACTAATGGGTTCCTCCAGTACGTGCGCTCGCGCACGTGCTCAAAAACACACTTTCTCCTTTTCTTATCCCTTTCCCCGCGGGTGTGTATGTGTTTTGGTGATTCTGAAACTTGATACTGCAAAATTTCCAATGGAGTTTGATAAAAGTACCAATTTCCGGACCCTATCTTCAGAAATTGTGATTTAGTAAATATACAGCAATTCCCGGCATCTCTAATTGTAATAAGCTCCAGAGGCTATTCTGATACATCACAAAGACGAAAAATCATTAGCACAGTAGAAAGACGTGAACGGGAATTAAGGATATTACGTTTGAGTCCTGACTCTGAACTAATTGCTTTTAAGTAATGACCATGAGATCTTAGGTAATTAATTATTGTGCAAAATTACAATATTTAGTCCCTATGTTAGTTCAAAAATGTGAGATATTGACATTCATATTTTAATAAATCATACTATTTATCTCATAACTTTTGCATACCTCTCTCTTTTTATCACTTCCAGCACATGGCATTTAAGTTTAAAAGACATGACCATAAGAAAAAATCAACAACAACAACAAAGAGAAAACTTACCCTTTTTTCCGAGCTTTTTGACAAAGAAAAACCAGAACACATTTCATACTTTGCTATTGAGGAAACATGTAGTTCAGTTCATATGTTGGGATGTTAACTTTTTCCCCATGATATATAAAAGTCAAGAGGGTAACATTAATTTATTTAAACTATTGGCACAGAGAGAAAAACAACCTCACACTGTGTCACATAATATCACGAAGAAATATGATAACACTGATCTTGAGAATGGTTGTGAAGAATAAAATAATGAGCCCTCCTTTAATAACATTAAACCCTGTAAAACATTCCAAAACCAAAATGATTGTCATTATTAGGCATATATGTAGCAAAGTACTCTGTTGTGATTTTTTATATATGCATTCTATTGAGAAAGGTGTCAGAGAATTACTTTGAATCCTTGAGGGAAACCTTCAGAAGGATGAAGAGAGAGATACCCAGAGTTGTTTAGGTAACCTCCCTTAGAATGATGAACTGTCTGGGAAATGGGTATAGACAAACGTTCTGTGTTTTAAGAACAGAAAGAGAGAAGCTGACCAACTTCAAGGTACAGGTCTCCAGGGGCAGTAAGAAAACAGTGGTTCTAGTTCTGAAAAGGGATGAACTGAACTGAATATCGAGAACCATGACCTTGGGAAGCCAAGCAAAGGGCAACCTTGTCTGAGCGTGGCTCTGAGAAATTAAAGTTGTCCTCGCTCAAAAGTCGACACGGGCAGAGTGCCCTTGGCCAGTGTAGAGATGTGAATTAGCAACGTCTGTCAGAGCAGGGAGCATGATTTTGTCGACAGCCACCCGACCTGGCAGCTGCAAGCAATACCATTGACAAACTGAAGAGGATTCAATCTCTCCTCTCTTATAATAGAAATTGAACTGAACTTTCAGCCCCCATCTGGATTGGCTAAGCCCTCAGGTTTCATGGAAATTTTAAGAGAGGGAGGCACCCTGAGAGGGTAGCTACTGCACTCCTGTCACTATATAAGACTCAGATAAATTTTCATTTACATTGAAAAGTCATGGAGGAGTTCAAATTCACTTATATACTCACATCGATGTATTTGGGTCTCAGTAAAGGCCATTCTTTAAAAACAAAATTCCCTGTTAGAAATGGTGAAGATGTCTTAGGACTGATCGTCATCTCTCTGTAGACGCTAAGACTAAAACTCTACAAGGAAGAAGACAGGTAATAGAATGCCCAGAAAGGCAAAGTACTCACTAGGGAGGAGTGAGTAAGGGATACATACCCTAGCATCAGAGCAGGTCAGGATCAGGGAGGAAGGTGGACCTCGGACACAGAGTAGTCTCACACAATCACCCTAAGGCCAGCCTCTGGACAGCTGGTGCACTTTGCTTAACAGAACAAGTTTTGAAGTAAAATGAGAAGCTAACCTCGCTAAAGGTGGCTGAAAGAACTGTGATCCTGTCCAGTTACTGTAGGAAGAGTGCCACTGCCTGGGAATGTGTGGCTTTACCAGCAAAAGCAGTGAGGATGTGACAAGCCCCTGGAGAATGTGGACTAACAACGAAATGGAACTGTCTGCTAAACAGGCGTTGAGATGTGGTGGCAGGACTGGGCAGGACACCGCCAAAAGCAACCTGACCGGGCTTCCCTGGTGGCGCGGTGGTTGAGAGTCCGCCTGCCGATGCAGGGGACACGGGTTCGGGCCTTGGTCCGGGAGGATCCCACATGCCGCGGAGCAGCTGGGCCCGTGAGCCATGGCCGCTGAGCCTGCGCGTCTGGAGCCTGTGCTCCGCAACGGGAGAGGCCACGACAGTGAGCGGCCCGCGTACCGCAAAAAATAAATAAAATTAAAAAAAAAAAAAAAAAGAGGAGTGAGATTTCTAGTGCTGGACACGAAAATGTCTGAGATTTTCAATTTAGTTGAACTCCTTTGGAAGTCAATTCATTGTTATGCACCAGGCACATAAAACTAACTATGGACCAAGTACTTTCAAAGGAGGCACAGACAAGGAAGAAAGACAAGGTGAGATTATAACTCGGGTGAATGTTGAACCCAATAGGCAATTATTGGGTAGAAGTTAGAGTGAGGTGTGACGCTAAGGAAATGTAAGATGTGTAGTTGTTTATATTGATTACCTGGATAAGGAGAATATTGGGGAAGTAGCATGGAAGAATCTATTAATAAACATTAATTCATATTGTACAATAAATTAATTCTCTGGAAGGGAGGCAAATGAAAGATAACAAAGTTGTCCAGGAGATGACTGAGACACATCTATTAGCAAGAGTGACTGGAATTGAAAGGTCTGGTACTGTAACCAGGGTCTCACTGAAGGGTTAGCGTATGACTGAGTCCAGAAGAGGCCATGTATATATGGGTTGTCTGATAGGAAATAACACCAACAGCTAAAGTACAACTTATTGCCAGAACTGTCCCAGTGGGGCTCACAACATAGTAGTATACAAGCAGATGGTGGCAGATAATCCATCTACAAACGATGTCATGTTCTGCGGCAGACACCAGGGAACCCTGGGTATATCACCACGCTCTTTTCAAAGTCTCACAACCACACAGCTGTACTGTTCTGGGTGTCTTATGCATATTAATACTACAATTATAACGTCAATGATAACTCTGTACTAGGACAATTCCCTTCCTCCCTTTGAAAACATAGTTTTTCCTCTACTTTTCCTGCTCGTTTATTAATGGTATTCAGAAATGTGTCCCTGAGTCCCTCCAGCCCGCCACAGAGTACTGAAACAATGACCATGGGAAGAAATACCAAATGGTATGCGTATGGCTTTGGGAAGAACTTTTAGCAATGGTCGCTCTGGGTTTTGGGGGGTTTTGTTAGCTTTTCAAAATGTGTTTAGTTAGCAAAAAATAATAGGATAATTCCCTCAAAGAATTGAAATCTCCCTTGAACTTAATTAGCTAGAGTATGATACTCAGATTAATGTGGGTCATCTTGGGAACTGGTCCAAGAAAGTCAGTTACGTTGAGAACTAACTTATACCCTATGGCCCCCCAGCATGATTACCAAGGAAGTCATTATGGCAAGTACTCAGAACGGCTCGCAAGCCGTCACAAGTCACATGTTCTAAGTACATAGTAGCAGTAAGGGCCCTTGTGTGGTTCAGCATAGATGGTTCAGCCAGGCTGTCCAGATGTGACTCGACATCGACGGCTAGGACAGCAAATGGCACAATACGCTCCAAGATGCGAAGCAGTATAGCCTGACCGTGTCAGCACAATAATAGAAACAGAGGGTGGGGTTATCAACGAGCTTGCCTACTGCCCTGTAAATGCTGTGAGAAGACCTATATGTAATAATTTACCACTCTGTAGATATTCTGGGGAGTTCTATTTATAGCCCAGATGATACAGGCGAGCCAATAAAATATGTCTCTCCAGTGACACCATGACCACGAAATGCAATTGTTTGGTATTTGAAGCGACAGAGACCGTAACCTTGTCGTTTAAATATCCTCAGCGTTTTCAGCACCGTAATACACGTACTAATATTTTAAATGCGTTTGTAGTCTGGTCAATGTAAAATAGTCATTTCATAAACCTTCCAGCATTATAAGACTTTTCATGTTAATCATATTAATACCCTTAAAATTCTGCCCTGCACTTTTATTTTTATTTATGACCCTTAAAAACACAATTGGAAATATTTATTTATGGTAAACGACCTGTGACAATTCAGACTTCAGTTCATTCTCTGAGGTTTAGATTCATATACAACTGTTCTACTTTCCTCCTTAGGATTCTACCATGAAAACAGATGCCCTTATTCTGTTGTACACCATAAACATGTAACAGTTCTAGAATTAAGATTCTGGGTCTAAACTAATTATGGATGTTTTCCTATTGAATTAAGCTCAGCTGCAGCTACATCCAAATATGTTTTAAAGGATCTAACTCCATGAAATTATACGATTGATTATAATTATTGCCTATATAACTGAAAGACCTACTCCTCAGAAATTTAATATATTTGTCCCTATATGAAGCTATTGAATGCATCACTAGGTTACTTTAATATGCAGAGGAAGGCTCAGAGCTGAGCGTGAGGGGAAGGATGGGATGGAACTAATTTGCTCTACGCCAGAAAAGAGAATGGAACGTATTTCTGTACATGTGAAGGAAGGAGCAGAAGTGAGAAGAAGAGAGAAAAGAGATTGGCTGAGCTACATGGAGGAAGACATTTCAAGAACAGTATTATTTGATATGTTATGATATAAATGTACTCTTTCCCCCAAACGTTAACAAAATGAGCTCCAAACACATAAGAAGTATAGGAGCATGTGCGTGTGTGTGCGTGCATGTGTGATTTAAACAAGTTAACACCAGGGCCTGGCACTTGGGAAACTCAAAGAATATTAGCTCTTATTATGACTCATATTAATGTCATTTACCACTTAAAATATTGCTTAAAGATAGCGACGCAAATATTACACCACCCATAAGCAGTGCTGTTAAAGGATGGGTTTTTTAGAAAACATGTAAAAATACTGGGAAAAAATGTCACCAGGAGCTACAATGAGCTAGTTACTATAATTAAGAACGAATTTTAATGCTAAGTTTCTTAGCTGGTAGTCAAAAATAGAAACACATTTTTTTTTTTGTTAATATCTTTTACTAATTTGGGAAGGAACATATATGTTTATATATTCAGAAAAAAATTCCTGGCACAAAATCTGGTTTATTGTTTATTGTGCGTCTTGATGAATGAAGAGCCACTGAGTAACATGAAGTGCTATTTACTCACTGTAGCTTGTTCTGTAAGTAGTCCTTTTACAAAAAAACAAAAAAAAGCCCGGATAAAAGCTGTTGGTATAACGTTAAATTATAACTTCAAGGGCAGTTCTTTGGGGACAAGAAGCTAATAGAAGCTAGAAACGCTATTTCCTTTACTTCGATAATATAAAGATATATCTTAGAGAACGTAAAGGAATGGTTTGGTTAACATGCCTACTGTAATATAATTTATAATTTACTATGTTCATGAATATTTCTGAGTATCACATACTTTGCTAATGTGCCTCCTTGGTAAATAAACCACATACCCCTCAAAGGACACACATACTGTATCAGGAGTATAGTGCCATTATACATGTTTTCTTGGAATCTTTTTGTATATATTTTCCCCAAGAAGTAAAGGAAAAAATGCTTTTTAAGGATTCCAAAATTTTGGGGGGGGAGTGGTGTGACACATATTCACATGTGCCAAAAGTAAGACTGATACGGAAGCCTTCAAAGTAACCAAGAATATTATTTTAATTACATGTGTGTTCTATTTGAAAAAGGAAAACTACCATACAGATGGTGAGATTATTCACGGCATAAAAGATGATTTGATGAACAAAACTTTTCACGGTCACATTCTTACTCACCAAATGCATTTTTCTGATCTTTATAAACAGCCGTTACTTGATGGAGATAAAGCTACGGAACAAAGGAAGCTCAGCTTTGAAAACATAAGGAAGTATTGCCAATGGACATTCAATCAGACGTTACAACAGAAGTCAACAGGCAATGATGAATCAGCTCAGTCTCATTTTCAGGAACTCATCCTTCTTACTAAAAATGTCTTGATATACAAATACCAACCCACGATCTAATAACACTGGATAGTGTATAGCATCGATAATTTAAAGATTTCATCTGAGAGGCATCCTAAGAGGTATCAGATTTCAAGTTTAAGAAGATATTCTCAGCATATTAAAATACAGCAATGGAATGGATAAGTAATCTTTTGCACTAAATACAACTGAAGCACAGAAGAAAATAAAAGCAGCAAAATTGTCCTTTCTTACCTGTTACAGGAGAGAAGAAGCCAAGTTAACAGGGTCCATACACATCCAAGGAGAGGAAGCCGAAGGGGGAGAAAAAAAAGATAAGAAGGATCATTTGGGGTAAAAATAAAGTGTGGGTAACAATAAAAATGAAACATTTTGCAAAGAAAACCATTCTCCTCCTATTCAAAAAGCACCTGATTGCCTGGATTTGTTCAGTTAAATCATTTTTTTTCCTGCCAAGTAAACTGAAATAATTTGTCCGTAATGTGGCTGATCTCTTACACCAGACACTCTCAGGTGGCATCCAGCTGTGTCTACTCACAGTGAGAGATGTACAGAACCAGTATCATATTTATAACATAATTCTACAATACAGAAAACCCTACCAAAAACACTGAACATGACTTATGATATCAATGTGTACTCATGCAGTTGCAGAAATTCTGCAATCATGTTCAAAATCACAATGAAAAGGGATTCTGAGTCAAATGTGAATACGGTCATACATCAGAGACATTGCGTGTTAGGTTCCAGACCACAGCGATAAAACAAGTATCGCAATAAAGTGAGTCACACATTTTTTAGTTTCCCAGTGCATATAAAAGCTATGTTTACACTGTATTGTAGTCTATTAAGTGTGCGACAGCGTTATGTCTAAAAAACAATGTACCTACCTTAATTTAAAAATACTTTATTGATAAAAAACACTTAGCCATCACCTGAGACTTCAGGGAGCCATAACCTTTTTGTGATAGTACCATCAAAGATCACTCATCACAAATCATCATAACAAATATAATAATAATGAAAAAGTTGGAAATATTGCGAGAATTACCAAAATGTGACACAGAGACACAAGGTGTGCAAATGCTGTTGGAAAATTTGATGTGAAAAGACTTGCTTGATGCCAGGTTGCCACAAACCTTCAATTTGTAAAAAACACTATTATCTGCAAAGCACAATAGAGCAAAGTGCAATAGAAGGAGGTGTGCCTGTAGCCTGAATGTGACCCAGGATTTAATTATTTGATCCACTTTTTAAAAATACTGATTGTACCTCTAAGATATTCTAGAAGCCAAGACTAGGAGCCATGACATCTAGACTCCAAACTCCCTTGCTCCTTAACATCCAATATTCTACATGAACATGACGTTCATATAATATAAATAGGAATAACTGGAGACCATCCATGAGTCCTAGATTTGACATCACCAAAAGGCTCCCCCAATATCTTCCCTGCCAGAAAGCATTAGTCCCTGTTAAAATTCATTTTTTACTCTACAGGAATATCACATTTGGAAATGAAATTTAAGTACAGAGCATATTCTAAGATTATTTAATGGTCACCTATCAACCTCTTAGACAGTGAGGTGCCACTCACAACCCCAAGCCAACATCATCTCAACATTGCTCTAGGAAACCTCAAGCATCCCCATGCAATTTTATCTTTCAACATAGTTCTATTAGAATTTTCTATTTTTTTCCATTTTCTTAATTACTTTATGATATTTTGGGGGAGAATGGGAAAGTCCAAATGTAAAAAGTCAGATCTTCCTTTAAGAACACCGAATGCAACTCCGTTTATTTGAGATACTTCACAACAAACTGATCTTGATTAACAGGGTCCAACCTTATCCACCTTATCCCTGTTCACCTTATATGGATCCTTTCCAAATAATGTCTCACTTTTTAAGTTCCTAGTCACCCTGTCCCTTTATCCAACTTTTGCCAGAATTTGCATTCCCTAAACTAGAAATTCTGTTTACTTGTGGAGTCTGATTCAGTGGCATTTTTGCAACTGAAAAATACTAGTCATCCCAGTTTACTGCCTTTGTACTTGAGAATGTCATATATCAGATGAAGGCTGCTCTAATTCCAGGTTCCCAGTCACTGATATGAATCACTCTGTATATCTAATCTATCTATTTAAGGGCTCCTACTAAACAGAGAATTCACAAGGAAGTATCAATACATGTACTTTGAAAAAGAATCTGAGAGCTATGAAGTATCTTAGACTATTTGAGCCAGGTCAGACAATTCCATACGTGTTCATAACACTAATGTTTATTCATTCATTCAAACCTCTCCCCCCATCCATTCATTTACTCAACAATTTAACGATCACCAATGTGTTGCAGGCACTGGGTGTTAGGTGCTAATGTATAAAAAGATATGAGACTAAAAAATCCTTCTCTCAGGGTGCTCATTTGTTGAGTGAGACAAACACCCTCAAAGATACAAAATAATATAATGTGATAAATGATATGGTAGTAAGCCAAAGAATTATGAGAGAATACTCTATCCTTCTTTCACTACGAACATCTTTTTTTAAAATTAAAAATCTGATTGTGTCACAGTCCTATTTAAAATGCTTTAGCCGACTCACATGACCTCCCATGGTTGGTCTATCTGTCATCCGATGCACTGGCTTTATCCACCCCTCTCACCTCATCCCAAACCACTGCCCCCCTTGTTCTCCGAGCTCTAAACACGCTGTCCTGCTTTCAGTTCCTCAAAGATGACAGACTCTTTCCACCAATGGGCCTTTGCACCTGCTGTTCCCTCTTAGAGGAACACTCTCCTTGCAAGCTCCAGCTTTCATCTGAGTAATTCCTATTCACTTTCGCATCTCTAGGATCACTTCCCTGATGCCATCCCCTCAAAATCTGGTCATCGCCATGGTTAAATGCATTCATAAAACCATATCCCTTTCCTTCAGAACTCAGATCTCAGTTTGCTTTCATATTTTCATTAGTGTAATTAACTCTTTAATGACTAAGTTCTGTGAAATGGAGATTACATCCAATTTTGCTTATTAATCTTACCTTCAGTGCCTAGTATCTGGCATGAAGTAACTGCTCAATAAACACTGCTTATTATCAAATCTGTTGATGGATTAAGACATTCTTTAGTCTATGGCATACTTAACGTAATACTAGGGGAAACAAAAGAATATTTGTCGGGGACATTATAGAAGCCAGAAAAAAGTAAACAGTACGTAAGTAATGGCCACACCTATACATTTTGTTCTATTTAACAATTTTGCTTAGGCTCTCCTTTGAATATAATATCAACAACCAAAAGGAACATACACATGTGGATTAATCTCTCTGTTTAGTTTTATACTTTCCTAGAGATTTCTATTTCACCTACATCCTTATATGTAATGTTTGACTGAACTCGAAATGGGGCAAGACAACTGCTGTACGGGATTGAAGGGAAGTCATTTGGAAAGCTGCTCAGGATATAGACAGCCTAAGCTGTCTCAGCCCAGGAAATGACCTTAATCAAGTCATTGGATTGTTACCAGCTTCTAACAGTGCTGGCAAGGAGACCAAATAAAAAGTTAGTCCCCATAGGATAGACAGCGCTATATCCAAGCTGAGCTTTATGGAAAATAAAAAAGCGGGAATGTGAATCCTACGATATTGAAAAATATTGTCATATGAGCAGAAAATACATTCTGTTTGGTTTCAAGGAGCCAGATTTGAAAGCTAATGATCTCAGTATCATAACCAGCCTCCCAGTCTCTACTGGGAGGTGTGGGAAAGAAAGCAGATTGACAAGACCATCACAATGAGCCTGCATTTGCCCCCGGAGAAAAGACCCTGAAGATCAGTGTTATAGGTAACTAGTAAATATTATCGCTGGTATAGAAACAGATCACTCTCTGGGTTATTATTAGTAGGAATATTTATAGAGCATCCACAGAGTATGAGAAGCCCTGCGCATAACATACTTGAGGAGAAGAAGGGGAAAAGAGAAAAGAGCATTTTGCTGAAACTTTCAGCAGTAGTAAGAGATTTTTCCCCATTTGTATTCTTTTATTTGGGGAGCTAATGAAGCACAGAGGGCGAAGATCTAAGAGCGAGGAAGTAAGCTTGTTGGGAAGAGGACAGAGGTGAGTAGGACACAGAGAGAACAGAGATAGGAAGAAAGAAACAAAGGTGAGCAGGGTGAGAGCATGGCCAGAGAAGGAGAATTCTGAAAAAGAATTCGTTTCCCTTTAGAGCTTGTCACATAGTGCTTTCCAGTTTCCAAAGCACTTCACGCACACGACTTTACCCTGCCTCACGTCAAGCCTGTGAGACAGGCCCAGCAGGGACCACCACCCTGGTTCTTCTTTTTTTAGTTGATTATCCAAGGCTCAGAGTGGATGCAAGTTACCCAAAGTCTCAGGACCAGTGAGGAGAGGAGTGGGATGGATCTGCTTGGTGTTTCTGATAGAAGAACGCATCTGGGGAGGGAGAAAAGAAACTCCACATTCTGAGGTTGGTAAAGCGTGAGCCCGGGTGACTGCTGGTATTACACCAGTCTGGGAGTTAAGCAGAGATGCTTCTGGAAAAGGAGAAACCCTTTAAATCTTGTTTTTCTACTCTTAACTCATTCTACAAACGTTTGCTCCAAACCTACTCTGGAAAAAAGTGGGTCCTGAATCTTCCCTAAAAGGAATACACCACTTCCTTCTCGGCTTATGCAACAGGAAAAGCAAGAAGCACAGCTCTTGTTATGATTGCTTTCTGTGATCAACAGACACATTTAAATTCTCCCTTTACATCCTAAGCTTTTCTCAACGGCCTTGACAAGAATTCTAGATCATGTGCTCTTAGATTTCGGAAAGTTCATCTGACTTTGACTTAATTGATGTCTAAGCACAGGACCGAAATGTGCACGATATACTTGGTTGACTCAGATCCTGAAATTTATTATGTAAAGAAAATAAAGAAATTCTAAGTCCTGCTAAAACCCTGAATTCCATATTCTAAAACAGAAAATAAGGGTTTTTAGGTGGAGAAGATATTGCTGTGATAATCAGTCTCATTTACGGTTTGGAATGAATCTAAACAAAAGGCATCTAATTCAGTTAGTTCCTTCAGCATGATGTCCTTTTCAAGTGCATGTAAACACTTCACAAGCACTGGACACTGTGGTCTCCAGAGTACACTGTGGCCACACTCAGACGAATCCACAATCTGGGGCAGTTAACACGAAGACGGAGGATTGATGATGATCCGATACTGCACTAAACTTCCCCATAACACATTTTTAAAGGGAGACGTATACCATGATGGCAGCGGGTGGGCAGGAGTGGAGTTAGGAGTAGCAAGGTGGAGAGGGCAAGCCCCAGAAGCCTCAAGGACCCAGTAATGGGCCCTCGAATAAACATTGATCGCCTTTAAAACAAAGCAGCCAGGGCTTCCCTGGTGGCACAGTGGTTAAGAGTCCGCCTGCCGCTGCAGGGGACACGGGTTCGTGCCCCGGTCCGGGAAGATCCCACATGCCGTGGAGCAGCTGGGCCCGTGAGCCATGGCCGCTGAGCCTGCGCGTCCGGAGCCTGTGCTCCGCAACGGGAGAGGCCACAGCAGTGAGAGGCCCGCGTACCGCAAAAAATAAAAGAAAAAAACACAAAGCAGCCAAATTTGTGAAAGCCGCTGAGATCCGTACCCTGGCTCACTGAGCATGTAAGACAATTACCTGCGAAAGTTGCCTCGACCTACAAGGGACTCTGTATGAAAGAGAGAGAAGCTTTTGTTATGCTAAGGAGAGTTGGGTGCTGCTTTTTATAGCAGTGTGACTTAGTGTAACCTGATTAATTCAGTCTACTTGCCCATATTATTAATCACCAAGCTCTCTTTATTGCATCTCATCAATATTTCTCAAATCCATCTAATTCGAACCATTGTCACTACCGTAAATCAGGTTATCATTCCCTCTTGCCTGTATTAATGGAACGGGTCTCCCTGCCTGTGGTCTTGATCCATTCTAATCCATTTCCTGCACAGCCAGAGTCATCATTCTAAAGTGCCAGAGCTTTTGTTTCTTTCCCTCAAACCATTCAATGGTTGCCCATTGCTCCCAGGATAAAATAAGAATTCCTTCAAAGCCCTCCATAATCGGACCTCTGTTTACTTCTCCAGTCTCGTCTCTTGACATTTCTCTCTCTCTGCTTCAGTCCCGTAACTATCTGATCTCCTTGGAACTACCGAGGTATAGACTCAGTGTTTCTTCTTCCTTGCACACTGTTGTCCACCCTGCTCAACTTTCTCTAGTTAATCGCTTAGAAACCTGTTCAGATAATACCTCCTTTCTTGATGTCTTAAGGCTGGATTGAGTGTTCCAGAGTCAACCTCTGCTCACCCCATAAGTGGTCACTTCTTCAGGGTATATAATTGCCTGTCTCCTTGACACTCCTCTGCTAGAGTGAGAGCTCCTTGACACAGGGACTGTTTTCTAGTCATCACTGCATCCTCAGGGCTTAGCACAAAATAGACCTTTAACAAGTATTTTCAAATGAAAAATGAATGAATGAAGGCTTAAATCTAAGATGCCTCTCTCCCAGCTTCCCTTCCCAGTTATCTCAGGCATAGAACAAAAGCAAAGAGAAGGGACTTCAAGTCTGATCGGTCTGGCTTCAGATTCTTCCTCTGCCACTTGGAAACTATGTGAACCCAGGCAAATCACTTAATCTTTCTTGGTCCCCAGATCTCCATTTGGGAAATGGGAGTAATCACATCTCTATTACAGAGTTGTAAAAATCAGAGTCGTGAACATAAAACAGCCACGGAGTGAGAGGCACAAAGCAAATGCTAAATATAAAGGGTAGGTATAATATTATTCTTGTTATTATTATTATTGATCACATAAAATCTAGTCCGATGCCAGCGATGGAAATGCACTTACTTGGAAGTGAGATCGGCTTTCATTTCAAGCAGGAACAAAGAGTAAACAATTAGACTGGAAATGAGCCCAGAGAACTGCATGGGGGGTAATGGACCTCTACTCAACTCCCCTGCCAGCTTCCTCTGTCCTCAGCATCCTTCATATTTTTCTAAAAACATGAATTGTTAAGCTCCTCCCAATGTTCCTTCCTTTCTTGTCTCTTAGGACTCCTGTCATTACTCCCTGCATTCTCCATCTTCTCTTCCTCTGTCATCCTTAAAACTCCTCTCTGCAAATTTCCCTTTTTATATCCCTGGCCAAGAAGATGCAGGCTGTAAAGGAGCACAACCGAGACTGAGCAATCCATCCTCACTTAAAATACTACGTCTTAATCCCAAGTCTTCAAAAGTCCACATCAGTCATTCATTCAACAGATATTGCTCGAGTACCCACAGATCGAGGCCTGAGCCACTGAGCTGGGCACTATTTTTTTTCTCTATACAAACATGAATTAGTTACAAACTACTGGCTATATCTAATTAGAATAAAATTTCTTGGAGAAAAGACAGTCACCTTCCACGCTGAGGCCTCCTTGGTACTCAAGCAGAGAGAGGGTGTTTATTTTGCCGTTGTTGTTGTTTTTAATAAATCATGTAGCAAACTGGTCGTACCTATGGTATTTCATTTTGGCATGTATGGAAATTGGCAATTATTCATGAAAATTAGGCACTCCTTTGATTGAACCAAAGACATAAGGACATGCATGACTGGATAATGGTGCTGCTACTGAACCTGGATCTGAACCTAACAATACCTAAATGCATTTATCTCTTTAACCTAAAGGTGTCAGAGGTGTCAATAAAGCAAAGAGCACTGTCATATATTAAAGGGCATGGTAATGTTTTTAAGCTTTATATTGATTATATTTTGAAAGAATATTTGAATATATTCAGTAAAATATATTATTAAAATTAATTTCATTTAGTTTTTCTCTCTTTTTTTGCGGTACACGGGCCTCTCACTGTTGTGGCCTCTCCCGTTGTGGAGCACAGGCTCCGGACGCGCAGGCTCCACAGCCATGGCTCACGGACCCAGCCACTCCGCGGCATGTGGGATCTTCCCGGACAGGGTCACGAACCCGTGTCCCCTGCATCGACAGGCGGACTCTCAACCACTGCGCCACCAGGGAAGCCCAGTTTTTCTCTTTTTTTTATTGAAGTAGAGGTGATTTACAATGCTGTGTTAGTTTTAGATGTATAGCAAAGTGGTTCAGTTATTCATATATGTGTGTGTATATATATATTCTTTTTCATATTATTTTCCGTTATAGGTTTTTATAAGATATTGAATATAGTTCCCTGTGCTATACAGTAGGTCCTTGTTGTCTATCTGTTTTCTATATAGTAGTGTGTGTATGTTAATCCCAAGCTCCTAATTTATCCCTCCTCCCCTTTCCCCTTTGGTAACCATAAGTTTGTTTTCTATGTCTGTGAGTCTATTTCTGTTTTGTACATAAGTTCATTTGTACCATTTTTTTCGATTCCACATATAAGCGATATCATGTGATATTTATCTTTCTCTGTGTGACTTACTTCACTTACTATGATAATCACTAGGTAAGGACATGGTAATTCTTTAACTTTTTGTTTTGTGTAACTTGAGGTTGTCATTGCTAACAAGGTCTGATGAACAAAATAAAAAGTCATGGTTATACTGCTCTCTTCTTCCCCTACCTCATCCCCCCACACTGCCTTCTGTGCAAACTAAATGAGGCCATACCATCATGGAGAGTATGCTGGTCAGGAATTCCAAAGGTTTACCTTTCTGTACTGCTCGTTAGAATGTGACATATGGGGGGAAATTGGCCTCTGTTAGTCTCAGGGTCCTCATGAGGAAAATGAAAAGAAATGCTCCATGACCAACATTTTCCTAAAAGGCGTTTAAGACAACAACACACACAGGAAGTTGATGAGTTACCAACCTTTCTCAGTAACTCATGTCCAATATTAAACATGAGTTTCCTGAGTTTCAGGAAATTCCTCCTTACAACTTATTCCAAACCTCAGTATGTGTGAAATGCTCTGAGTGATTTAGAGGGACTCAAGAACATCATCAAAGCAAGGTATTGTCATTGTAAGTGTCAATCCACCATCCTCTGAAATGAACTCTTCCTCAGAGATTGGTTTCCCATCATTGACTGTACAGATACATTTCTCTTCCTATGATTCCAGACACTACACCACAAACGTACCCTATCCTAGTGAACCACATTTGGCGACATTCACAAGATCTAACAATCTCAAGGAATCATTCACGTCTTAGTTCCCTCTCTCCATGGGCAACCCATCCATCAGATCTATCTAGGGACCCTGAGTACCTGTGGAAGGAAATTAACCTAATTATCTGTGTTCTTGGAGTGTTAAGGTTCCAGCAAAGATGCAGACAGACTCTTCCTTTCATGTCCATGTCAGATTTATTCCTTAAATTTAAGAGTTTTCACTAGCTATGACAAAGTACCACTCGTCCCTTTCAACAAAAGGATAGTTACCTGTTGTGTTCAGATGGTGATTGTTTTCTTCAAGTAAAAATCTACCAGCTGCCTGTTTTCTTCAAGTAAAAACCTACCAGCTGCCAAGGGCACCGTGCATCTCAGCAGGTGAGGGTATGTTCTTCTAAAGCAGTTTGAATGTGAGGGCTGAGAGACCAGAATGGGCTTTCTTTGTTTTATTCCATGGTTCTTCCTTCCATTTTTGGATGAGGATCTTTAGATGAGATTAAGCTAATTATCATTAAGTTCCATTTCAACTTCTGGATTCCTCATTTTGGAATATGACCACAGATGTCTTTGTGCCTTACCAGGTTTACCAAGGGACAAAGTTAGAATGATTTCATCCGATTTTTTTCCCGTGACTATGGTTGGATGAGTGAAGTCCCTAATTAACTAGTGCATACCATTAGCAAAACAAATTCAGGAGGGTTTTTTTCTTTTTTTTTTTTATCCTGCATAATACTGGTTGATGGGTGATACCACTATTTTCTTAGGGCTATATGCTAGCCAAAGCGCTTCTGCTGACACGTGCCTTAACAGACTGCTGATGGTCGAGGAGCAGACAGGTTTCCAGGGAAATAAAAGAAAACTTGTGAAAACTCGCTTGAAGAACACATTACACATTTATTATCAGGGAACTAAACATTTGTATTAGGTTTATATTAGTGCCCAAGGCCTTAAGGAAAATGCGGAACCCATTTTAATAACTTCTGTCAACCTCCTGTCGTCCCTGGGGTGTGTGCACAGAGCTACATGAGCACTGACTGTCCTGTGAAGAGGCATTGCTTAGACCAGGGAGCAGGCTTTTAAGTCACTGCCCACCTTCTTGGTCCAAAAGCAAAGAAGTATAAGACTGAAGAGTAATGATAGCTCAGAGAATTAAACACATTCCAAACCCAAGAATGTTCATGACACTTTGGTACTAGATATCGGAGCAAAAGTTTCCGAAGGCAAAATATAAATTAAAGGTCCTATGTAGACCTCAAAGGTCTATATAGGAACAAAATAAACAGCCTCACTGGTGAGAAGACAGAGTTGAATTTTAGCTTTGAACCTTGCCTTTCCCTACTTGGGAAAGTTCCAGTAAGTGTCGACTGCCTCCCTAGAAGGTAATGTGTTTCAATAGCCAATCGATAGACAAAACGTATAGGATTTTGGCTTCTTATCCAACCCCTGCATTTAGCTCCTATTTGATATTATGCAATTTAAAAAACTATCCAGTGCCTCAGTTCTCATCCAAGAGTTAAAAATATGAAGAGCGACTCAATGATTATTTGAAAGAAATAAACTAAAACGAATTCTAGCCAGAGACAATAACTGTATGTACTAAAATTTTCTTTTCATCCTTTTTGTATTAATTTGAACAAGTCTCCCTTGGGCAAATACTCCAAAGAGATCATGATTTCTGGGTTTCTGATTTCTCTTCATTACGGGCAAATGATTCTTCTACATAGTGTGGTGACCAAAAACATGCCAAGAACTCCAAATGATTAACTTCATATATTAAACTTACATTACTGTAGACCAAATGCTTTTTTTTTTTTAGCATTCTCACAAAAACATCAGTGCAGTAACTTTGTGTTAAACCAAAGATACCTTCTAAGTCCTATAAGTCGCCCCACTACTCCTCTGGGCCCTATATTTGTTCTTCATCAATAGGGGCTGTTACCAGTCCTTTTTTTTTGCTTTGCTTTTAAATGTTTCCTATCCATTTCAATGCAATCTCTCCGGTCTCTAAGCTAATCTACTCAACCCTAATACCATGGCCCCTCATGCGTCCACTGTATCAGACACTCTCTAATAAGAAAGGCAAGCATCATCTTCCCGAAGCCGCAGCTTCATCTCTGTCCTGCGCACCAAACTTAGTGCGTTGCCATCACTAACAAACCCCTGTGATCCAAGGAACTGTCAGTCTTAGTACCACGCCGGATGGAGGGCGGTAACATTAAGACATGTCCAACGGGGAAAAAAAATTGAAGGAGGCGGGTATATAAAATGAAGATGATTCATTGACTAGCAAAAATCAATGAAGCAAAAATGGACCATTTTCCTCTCGGTGATTTTCACTGCTCATTGTATGCTGACAGCCATCTCTGCAACTTTCCACTCCTCTTGTAGCTCCTGAGGAAGCCATGCAAGGACACAGGAACACTCACAACACTTGCCAGGCTCTTCCCATTCCACCGGGTTATAACAACATACTGGGAAGAAATTCACACTGAGAAACTACAGTTTCTCACGTACGAGTAAACTGTAGCCAACACGTTTGTGAGCAACGCTGTCCTCACTGGATTCTGATGAGGTCACAGCAGGGCCTTCGCTGAGTGGCCTCTTGACTTTGTCTGGCCATGTTCTCAGTTATGCTTTCCTGTGAGAATAAAGACCGACTCTCTTCCAGACTCAACCTCCTAATGTTCTAGAGAAATCGCGTTTTACCAAAAGTGCCATCCATCATCTGTGAAAGCCAGGCAGTTTAAGTCCCTGCCAAGAGCAGACGCAGATACTCTGAGTAATTGATGCTGCCTCTGTAATCTAACTGCCGCCCGCAGCTGGAGACCAGAGGTGAGGTGAGGAGAAACCTTCCCCCCGGAAGAGGCTGCGAGCAAGGCCAGACACTTCAGATGCCACCTCCGAAGCATTCAGGTGTGTGTCAGACTCGCTACCTATTTTTAAACAGCACATGCATTCTAAAATAAGTCAGCATGTACTTTTCTAAGGAGTTATCTTCCGTGAGTTGTCACGCAGTCACTTAGGCTCTAGAGAAGCTCAGAAAAAGATAAACTCCTTTTTTTTTTTAAACATCTTTATTGGAGTATAATTGCTTTACAATGGTGTGTTACTTCCTGCTTTATAACAAAGTGAATCAGTTATACATATACATATGTTACCATATCTCTTCCCTCTTGCGTCTCCCTCCCTCCCACCCTCCCTATCCCACCCCTCTAGGTGGTCACAAACCACTGAGCTGATCTCCCTGTGCTATGCGGCTGCTTCCCACTAGCTAGCTATTTTACATTTGGTAGTGTATATATGTCCATGCCACTCTCTCACTTTGTCACAGCTTACCCTTCCCCCTCCCCATATCCTCAAGTCCATGCTCTAGTAGGTCTGTGTCTTTATTCCCATCTTACCCCTAGGTTCTTCATGACCTTTTTTATTTTTTTTCTTAGATTCCATATATATGTGTTAGCATACGGTATTTGTTTTTCTCTTTCTGACTTACTTCACTTTGTATGACAGACTCTAGGTCCATCCACCTCACTACAAATAACTCAATTTCGTTTCTTTTTATGGCTGAGTAATATTCCATTGTATATATGTGCCACATATTCTTTATCCATTTATCTGTTGATGGACACTTAGGTTGCTTCCATGTCCTGGCTATTGTAAATAGAGCTGCAATGAACATTTTGATACATGACTCTTTTTAAATTATGGTTTTCTCAGGGTATATGCCCAGCAGTGGGATTGCTGGGTCATATGGTAGGTCTATGTGTAGTTTTTTAAGGAACCCCCATACTGTTCTCCATAGTGGCTGTATCAATTTACATTCCCACCAACAGTGCAAGAGTGTTCCCTTTTCTCCACACCCTCTCCAGCATTTATTGTTTCTAGATTTTTTGATGATGGCCATTCTGACTGGTGTGAGATGATATCTCATTGTAGTTTTGATTTGCATTTCTCTCATGATTAATGATGTTGAGCATTCTTTCACGTGTTTGTTGGCAATCTGTATATCTTCTTTGGAGAAATGTCTGTTTAGGTCTTCTGCCCATTTTTGGATTGGGTTGTTTGTTTTTTTGTTATTGAGCTGAATGAGCTGCTTGTAAATTTTGGAGATTAATCCTTTGTCAGTTGCTTCATTTGCAAATATTTTCTCCCATTCTGAGGGTTGTCTTTTGGTCTTGTTTATAGTTTCCTTTGCTGTGCAAAAGCTTTGAAGGTTTATTAGGTCCCATTTGTTTATTTTTGTTTTTATTTCCACTTCTCTAGGAGGTGGGTCAAAAAGAATCTCGCTGTGATTTATGTCATAGAGTGTTCTGCCTATGTTTTCCTCTAAGAGTTTGATAGTGTCTGGCCTTACATTTAGGTCTTTAATCCATTTTGAGTTTATTTTTGTGTATGGTGTTAGGGAGTGTTCTAATTTCATACTTTTGCATGCACTTGTCCAGTTTTCCCAGCACCGCTTATTGAAGAGGCTGTCTTTTCTCCACTGTATATTCTTGCCTCCTTTATCAAAGATAAGGTGACCATAGGTGCGTGGGTTTATCTCTGGGCTTTCTATCCTGTTCCGTTGATCTATATTTCTGTTTTTGTGCCAGTACCATACTGTCTTGATTACTGTATCTTTGTAGCATAGCCTGAAGTCAGGGAGCCTGATTCCTCCAGCTCCGTTTTTCCTTCTCAAGATTGCTTTGGCTATTCGGGGTCTTTTGTGTTTCCATACAATTGTGCAATTTTTTGTTCTAGTTCTGTGAAAAATGCCATTGGTAGTTTGATAGGGATTGCATTGAATCTGTAGATTGCTTTGGGTAGTAGAGTAATTTTCACAATGTTGATTCTTCCAATCCAAGAACATGGTATATCTCTCCAGCTATTTGTATCATCTTTAATTTCTTTCATCAGTGTCTTATAATTTTCTGCATACAGGTCTTTTGTCTCCTTAGGTAGGTTTATTCCTAGATATTTTATTCTTTTTGTTGCAATGGTAAATGGGAGTGTTTTCCTAATTTCACTTTCAGATTTTTCATCATTAGTGTATAAGAATGCCAGTGATTTCTGTGCATTAATTTTGTATCCTGCTACTTTACCAAATTCATTGATTAGCTCTAGTAGTTTTCTGGTAGCATCTTTAGGATTCTCTATGTGTAGTATCATGTCATCTGCAAACAGTGACAGCTTTACTTCTTCTTTTCCGATTTGGATTCCTTTTATTTCTTTTTCTTCTCTGATTGCTGTGGCTAGAACTTCCCAAACAATGTTGAATGAGAGTGGTGAGAGTGGGCAACCTTGTCTTGTTCCTGATCTTAGTGGAAATGGTTTCAGTCTTCCACCATTGAGGATGATGTTGGCTGTGGGTTTGTCATATATGACCTTTATTATGTTGAGGAAAGTTCCCTCTGTGCCTACATTCTGCAGGGTTTTTATCATAAATGGGTGTTGAATTTTGTCAAAAGCTTTCTCTATATCTATTGAGATGATCATATGGTTTTTCTCCTTCAATTTGTTAATATGGTATATCATATTGATTGATTTGCATATATTGAAGAATGAAGATAAACTCCTTTTGATACGTGCCTAGAATATGGGGGAACTCAGCCTTGGCTACATTCCTCACCCTTTGTTTTTCTAATAAGAAAATGACCTAAGAACAACTAAGTCCCCATTTACTTATTAGCATTCCACCAGGGGTACTCAAGACCGTGCACCTAACTACATATCAGTCAAACTGATATCAAGTAACCTCGCCCACACTCACGCAGACATCGCTGAGCAAGGTAGGACTCACAAAATACCCACAGGAAACTGAGAAGGGCACAGACTTGGCTTTGGGCAGAGACTTATGGTCTAAGCCTGTGCTTACGGTACTAAATATCTAGATGCTGTCAATGGAAGAACAGTGCCTGCAAAATTGAGCTAACTATGCTATGTTGTTAAGGTCCAGCATCTCTCAATTATAAAAATAAGATATCCCTAACATAAGCTCACTGGATGAACCCAGTGAATGAGCAGAGCCACAAGTAACCAGCCACCACCTTCCCTTCCTTCCGTCTTTCCCCTCTGCCCTCTCCCTTCCACCTTCTGGCCTTTTCATTCTTCTCTTTTCCTTTCACAGCTTTGACTGAATGCCTTTAACTGTGAGGCACTGTGCTAGTCCCTAGGGACACAAGTTGATTAAGGTGTTACCATAGTCCCTGAGGAACTTTCAGTTCTGCCTAGAGGAACAGAGGGTTACAGCAAAGTTATGGCACGGAGTGGGGGGGTGGTAAGGACAGAGAGAGAGGGAAACACCGGATGATAAGCACAGAGAAGGGGCCTCAATGCCAGCTTAAGGCAATCATGGGTAGCTTCTAGGGGGAAGTCTTTCCTTGATCTTAGCTTTAAAGTTTAAATAGGAGTTAGCTGATAAAGAAGGGGAGGAAAGTCTGAAAGAATAGCCTATGAGAATGTGAAATATGTGAAATGTGAAAAAAATGTGAAATATGATGTGAAATGAAATAAAATGTGAAAAAAATGTGAAATATGCCAGGTTCAATAGCGATCCTAATTGGCTTGAGCCACACTGTACATATATGAGGACAAATGAGAGAGAAATGAGGCTCGTGACATCAACCAGAGGCAGTTATAGGCCTAGCAATCTAGCATACTGAGCTAAGGAATTGGAACTTTCCCTTAAAAACTGAAAATCCATTGAAATCGTTTAGGCAGTTTAAGACTACGGTAGCTGATTGCCTTGTCTCTGGCTTTAAACAATAGGACAGTTGGCACATCTGAGCCCAGGCCTGCAGAAGCATCCCTTACTCTTACTCAGGATCCCTCCCAGGAGGAGCAAACCCCACATAGCCTGTGTCCCTTCAGCCCAGGTCCTGAAATGAACAGACCCAAACGCGTTCAGCTAAAATCAGCCAGACCTCAGCTCCTACAGATCCCCAAGCAAAAAAAACCCTAACGCCTGTGGTGGTAAGCCCTAGAGAGTTGGGCCATTGTTCATCACACTCCATTACTGTAGCAATAACTAACTCATATAAGTACTGAATCCCATTTTTCCCACTTTTTTAACCAAAGTAAGAAGGTGATGGTCAACTCGGACTCCAGAAGGAACTCATTTTCGATAAAAATAGCCCTTTTGGATAAGGACAGTATATGCCACCGTGGGAATAAGAGGAGTGTAGAGGAAGGTTGTAGCTCTTCTGGGTAAAATCACTTTCTTGTCAGTGAGAAATATTAGTGTTTTGAGAGTTTAGATTGCTTAAGGAAATGAGAGAAGACTGGGAGACAGATGTTCAATCATTCACCCGATTTTTAAGTGAGAGCTGAAATGGGCACACTGGAGTGCCTGCCCAGCTCGTGTGAGCAGCCCACACACCCTCAGGGGGTGTCTTCCACTCATTCCCACTTCCCTGGCACAGAGGACAGGAGCTGAGGATGTGTAAACTCAGAGGAATGAAAGGGAAGCTGATAAGCAGAAAAAAAAAATGGGACCAAAACAGAGAAAGAAGCAGAAGCTCATAGTTACTTGGCCCCAGAGGGCAGGGTACATCCGAGATAAATTGTCTTGGTTCCTACAGTTGTCTCTTCCTGTTCTCAGCCCCCACAAGGCCTGGTGGTACTTCCTGCTTTTTGACCCAAGATGTAACCCCGAATCACAGTAATAAATCTTCCGTTTGCTTAAGCTCAAGAAAAGATGTGCTACTGAACTCAAAAGAAATTTGAGGAAAATAGGTATCTGTTATGTGTCATACATGTGCTAGGCGTGGGGGGTACAAAGGAGGCAGGACAGATAAATGAACAGACTTTTTCGAACAGTTCCTAAGTTATGATGGAAATGCAGATGCTACAGAAGTATCTTCCCAGACTCGGAAGGGTCCAGCAAATCATCTTGGAGGAACTGGTATTTAAGCTGGATATGAGTTGGATAGTTTACCAGAGAGGGTGTAATCAACAAGATCAAATGCCATCTAGGTGGCCAGGAGGAGTCTGAGAAATGGCCTCTCAGTTGAGCAATAAAGGTCATTGGCTAATATTGAGAGAAATTTTGCGAAGTGGTCGGGACAACAGCCAGACTGCAGTGAATTGAAGAGATGAGAAAGCAGAAACAAGGGAAGACAACTCCACACACCACTTTCAAGAACCATGGCAATGGAAGAGGCAGGGGGTTAGGTGGAGTGGTAAGCAGGATGGATGGAGAAGTTGTTTGTTGTTGTCGTTGTCGTCTAAGCCAGAAAGGCTTCATACCCCAGATGTGAGTAATAGATGTCACAGGCTGCAACTCTAGAAGAGGACATCTTTTGTGGGAAACAATGAGCACAAGGAACAATACAATGAAATTGGGAAATGATGTGTCAAGAAGATAAAGAGAGTCCACTCAGAATGTGTGAGTTTAGTCAAACTAAACTCTTCTTACTATAAACCAACTGCTTGGGAGGAAATTATTTGGGGGGAAAAATGCATTGCCATCCTCACATGGAATGTCTGAAAACTAATTACTGTTCCTAACTTATTCATCCCCAATGCCTCACCAACATGATCCTTCTGTAATAGACTCATATTTCAAAGTGTGGAATGAAAAAAAAATGTGCCAACTAGCAATGACACAGAGACAATACCCTCAGGTATAACGGCAATTGGAAAAGTGAATATGGGGAGATTTTTAACACCACTAAACTTACAGGGTTGGTTTCCTTTTTATAACTCTCATTCCTCAAAGGTACTAAATGGGTACCAAACAAATAATTGAAATTTTATTGTGCCGACTTTGAAGAATCTTCTATACGTATATAGCAGATTTGATAAAGACTTCCCTTGTGAAAATTAATTGTATTTTTAAATCCAGAAAAATATTAGCATAGAAAGAGGACCACCTGTTGTGAATTGAGCACAGCATAGAAATAATGTCGCAGCAACCGTATTTCTTAGAACAATTAAGATTGGGATGCTTTCAAGTCACTGCCATACCTCCGCCACTACCAGAATCACTACCATTACTATCAACACCACCATCACCATCCCCACCATCACTGACACCATCACCACCACCACCACTACAATCCCATCACCACCTTCATTGCCACCAGCCATCTGAATGATCATTCCTACCACCGCTTTCATCACCCTCACCACCATCACCTCTATCAATATCATCACCACCAGCTAGTTTCCCAGTATAATTTCTGAGCCATGGGTTGCTATTTGAATCAGTAATTTTAGATATGGCTCATCCAGTGGCAACAAAGTTCTGTGCCACTTTTTTCTCCTGAAGCTCCTTTCCTTCTCTATAATTACACAAATGCAAGCCAGTGGCCGGGGCAGAAGTGGAGAATGAAGCCTCGGGATGAGAGGAGGAGTAAGATACCCAGTAACCAGGCTGCAACAATGACTCGGCTCTCAACACACGCTGATGGATTTGGGTTAGGAACTTACAAAAATAGCATGTGCAACCAGGGCTTTATTTTAAATGTCCCAGCATTGATCAGGAAAAGAAGGGATTCAACTAAGCCAATGATGGAGAAAACTAATTTCATGGTAAAATAATTCTAGAATGTATTTAAGGTGCACTGGCAAGACCATTGTCAAAGAAATCTGCATTACAAAACATGCATGGGAATTGAAGACTCCACTCAGACAGCCTCCAGCTGCTAAAGAAAAACTGTTATTCTTTAGCTCTTTCCCACTGTTTCCTGTAAACAGTTTTATGCCAGAGAAAAAGCTTCCTTACCACATCTGCCCTTGTCAAAAGAAAGGCACAGCATGTGTAAATATTTTGTTCTGTTTCTTCCATCAGCAAATATTTCTTTTCTCTAGTGAAACACATGAATAAACAAGAAGAAAACAGTGGTGCTGAAATTATTTACTAGCTTCCTTGAAGGAGATCAATATGGAAAAGTGATCAAAAATGGACTTTTTTAGATCTTGCCAAAGAGAGGAACTCAGTGAAGCCACCTCTTCCTGCAAGCTGTTGTATTTTACATTTAATGCCCAAAGATCCAAGATAAATATTTTACCTCTTAAAAACATCTAAAATTCTAAATTATCACTTCGTAGCCTCTATAAACAGGGCTCTATAGTACATACACAGATTTTTCTTTTTAAGATGATAGCACCTTGACCCAGCATGTATATGTTGGGTAGACTTAAACTTTCAGCGGGAGCTATCACTTAAAAGCAGCTTTGTGTTAGCATGTCTTTTACTTTCAGTTTTCCTATTTTCCTTGCAGAAAAAAGAGATGTGATTGACCACATAATGATGTGTGTCTGTGTGTGTGTGTCTGTTAAAATTCAAATGATCACACAAAATCATTCAATTAAATGACCACAGAACCAAATAAATGTTCCATCCGTTCAATTTCTGTGTTCTTACTCACACTTTTTTTCAGTTTAAAGACATCCAATTTCTTGCTTTCCGTAGTTTCTCATAATTTGTGAGAACTGCCCATTCAAGATGCCTAGCATATCGTTCCATACATTGTACGTTTGTTTCTAAGTCTGGTCATTCTTTTAAACTTAAGGCACGAAGTTTTCATTTAGAATTGTGTGCAGCAATTTCTGACATTTTGAAGTGCACATAATTGCTGGGAAAAGTCAATATTAAGGTATGTTTAAAGAAAATAGAAGTTTTTGGGGTTTTTTTTTGCGGTACGCGGGCCTCTCACTGCTGGGGCCTCTCCCGTTGCGGAGCACAGGCTCCGGACGCGCAGGCTCAGCGGCCATGGCTCACGCGCCCAGTCGCTCCGCGGCATGTGGGATCTTCCCAGACCGGGGCACGAACCCGTGTCCCCCGCATCGGCAGGCGGGCTCTCAACCGCTGCGCCACCAGGGAAGCCCCCCGCATCGGCAGGCAGATTCTCAACCGCTGCACCACCAGGGAAGCCCGAAAACAGAAGTTTTAATCATTAGGAAGACACAGACCTTGGATGTCAACATAAAGAAACACAGGACTGAATAACACTGACTACACCACTCCGGGAATGGGTGTTTAGTAAAGTCAGTTCCAAATTCCTAGGTTTCAGTTGGAATCTTCACACTGACTAGTACTGTTCTCAGTCCAAACCTAGTCCCTGTACCAAGCTTGTTCTTTGCTTTATTTTGCAGTGAACTTGAACACCATGTGTGTAGTGGGTACAGACAGTGGGTCTACAGTCAGGCTACCTGGTTTTTAAATTTTGACTACCCTTCAGTAGTACTATAATTTAGGGCCCGTGATTTGACTTCCCTGTCTCAGTTTCCTCATCCACAAAATGGTACCAAATTGCAACCAGGTGATATAGTTGTTTGAAGACTAGATGACTTAGTATATAAAGACTGCTTATATAGGAAATGCTAAATTAATTCTGTGGTTGTTATGCTCATCATTTATTATAACAATTATTATTATTATTTTAAATAAATATTGCATATATTTGAGGTGAACAACAGGATGTTTTGATAAATACATACATAGTGAAATGATTAGTAGAGTCAAACTAATCTTGGCTATTACGAAGGATGCTATAATGGTACCAAAAGCTCAAGCACCAAAAGTAAAAATAAACAAAAAGAACTACATTAAACTAAAAAGCTCCTGCACAACCAAGGAAACAATCAACAAAAGGAAAAGGCAATGTATGAATTGGGAGAAAATATCTGATAAAACCTAATATCTGATAAAAAGTTTAATTCAAAATATATTTCCAAAATATATAAGGAACTCCTATAACTCAACAGCACATACACACACACAAAAACTCAATTAAAGAATGGGCAAAGGTCCTGATCAAACATTTTTCCAAAGAAGACATACAAATGGCCAACAAGTACGTGCAAAGGTGCTCAACATCACTAATCACCAGGGAAATGCAAATCAAAACCACAGTGAGATATCACCTCACACCTCTTAAAATGGCTATTATCAAAAAGATAACAGATGGCACCTGCTGGCCCTGGCAAAGATGTGAAGAAAAGGGAACCACAGTATGCTGTTTGTGGGAATGTAGATTGGTGCAGCCACTATGGAAACCAGTATGGAGGTTCCTCAAAGACTTAAAATTAGAACTACCAAATGACCCAGCAATCCCACTTCTGGGTATATACCTAAAGGAAATGAAATCAGTACCTCAAAGAGATATCTGTGCTCCCAAGTTCATTGCAGCGTTATTCACATTAATTACTATTATTAACATGGCTGCCCATCCCTTTAGATCATAGATTCCTTGAGGAAAAGGAGCAGGCCCTATATATTTGTATAGTTTGAACAATGCCTTGTATGAGGTAGGTGCTCCATTACCTGTCCAGTCTCTGGTTTTTGCTGGAAACTCTACTGAGGTAAAGATAAAAAATGACCAGGGGCGCAATTATAAAAGAATAATGAGAATTCCAAAAATGTCCCATTTTGCAACATGACCTCACTTCTCTTTTCCCATGAGACTAATTAAAGGAAAATGGGACTAAGGAGACATTTAAGCAGAGGATGGTGCCAACTGCTAATATGGCATTCCTGCAAGTAGTCCTGCAGTCCTTTTCTCTCACATCATATCAAATGGCCATGTTTTGAGAAAGACCTTTCCATTTAAAGACGCAGACATAGAGAACGGACTTGAGGACACAGCAGCGGAAGGGGAAGCTGGGACGAAGTGACAGAGTAGCACTGACATATATACACTACCAAATGTAAAATGGATGGCTAGTGGGAAGCTGCTGCATAGCACAGGGAGATCAGCTCGGTGCTTTGTGACCACCTAGAGGAGTGGGATAGGGAGGGTGGGAGGGAGATGCAAGAGGGAGGGGATATGGGGATAGATGTATACTTATAGCTGATTCACTTTGTTGTACAACAGAAACTAACACAACGTCGTGAAGCAAGTATACTCCAATAAAGATATAAAAAAAAAAAATAAAGGCAAATAGAACAACACAAGGAGAGTTGAAAGTACAGTTACATTTTGAAACTTACCATAAACAGCAAGGATGAGATCCATATGTAAGATACATTGAATTCTAGCAAACATAACGGACTGAGAATTAGAAGACAAGGTGGTAAGTACAACCACTAATGGACAAACCACCCCGTAGACAGACCACTTGATGTCTACGTACCCAAAATGAAAAGCATGGTGTCAAGTTGAGGGAGAAAAAGCAAAAAGCCCAGAAAACAATCTCACTCCGAGTTTGATAAGCTCGTCTTCCATTTAACTTGCAAATGGGAGTAAGAAAGAAGAAACTGAAAATATACATGTAAAGGTGAAATAACTGAAGCAAAGGAAACGAGCGTCAAGTGATACTGCATATTTTTCTAACCTTTTTCCCTAACACGTCTTGCTAAGAGGTATAGAAAAATCAAATTCTACTCAGGGGCACCACCCTTTTCTTCTATGACCAGGAAATTTTCATACGTGATACATGTGGCCCCTCTCATCAAATAATTTTTTTTCCAGTTTAAAAAATGATAACATGATATGTGTCATTTTTTTAAAGCTTTTTTTCATGTGGACTATTTTTAAAGTCTATTGAATTTGTTACAATATTGCTTCTATTTTATGTTTTGGTTTGTTGTCCAGGAGGCATGTGGGATCTCAGCTCCCCGACCAGGGATTGAACCCACACTCCCTGCATTGGAAGGCAAAGTCTTAACCACTGGACTGCCAGGGAAGTCCCAGTGTCATTTCTTTTGATTATCATTTTCACTTGAAAATTTTAAGAAACAGAAACACTCCAAGAAAAAAATCAAAATTATCTGTAATTCTATAGCTCAGAGCAGAGTATTGTTAATATTTTGGTTTATTGTTTCATTTAAATATTTTTATTATTGCAAAATTGACCACGATACATAGAGCACAATATAGAGAGAACATATGAAGATTTAAAAAAATTGTAACAAAGTAAGCACCTGTGTAAGCGCCACCCAGATTCAAAAGTAGCAAATTGTACCACGCTTTAAGAAATTCCTTGCTGCTCCAATCCCAGTCACCCTACCCCATGCTTCCTCATCACCCGCATCCTCTCTCCCTGAGCCTAGCGTTTGTTTTACCACCTGTGGGTTGCATCCCTAAATAAAGATTAAAAGTTTTGTTTGGTAAGGATAAATTGTACAGCACAGGGAATTATAGCCATTATCGTGTAGTAACATTTAATGGAGTATAATCTGTAAAAATACTGAATCACTATGCTCTGTACACCTGAAACTAATATAATATTGTAAATCAACTATACTTTAATAAAAAAATAAAAGTTTTGTTTGTTAACTTGACAGAAATGAAATTATACACTATGCATTATCGGAGGCTTGCTTCTTTTCATTCATCATTACGTCTGTGCAAAACTCGTCCATAGTCAGTTATTTTTATTGCTGTGTAGTATCCCACTGAAAAAGTAAGCCCCCATGTAGATTTCAATCCTAATACTGATGGCCGTTTGGGTTGTTTCTATGTTTTGATGTTAAGAATATTTTTATGCTTGTGTCCTGGTGAAAATATGCCAATATTCTCGAGGGTTTCCACCTAATAATGAGTCTGCTGGGTTCATAAGTTATGTGCAAGTTCAAATTTACTAAGTAATACCAAAGTGTTTTCCAGAGTAGTTATACCAATTTCTACTCCCAATGAGTAGTGAGAGTCCCCATCTACACCCTAGCACTGTTACCAGCTTCTTAACTTTTGCCAATCTGGTGGGTATGTATGGTTTAAATACTTAATACTACTGAGTTGGAGCATCTTTTTCTATCAGTTTTGCCATTTGAGTTCCTGCATGTGCGTGTGTGTGTGTGTGTGTGTGTGTGTGTGCACACAATAGTGTGAAGTGTCTTGCCAATATCATAGTATATTTATTATGGATAACCACCTGCTGTTTTCAAATTAAGAGAGACAGGAAGCACTTCTCTGGCCATTTATGCCTTTAAAACTTAAAATAAATATAGAAATTATTAGAAAAAATATCATGGTCAATGGCACTACTATTGACATAACTGCTCAAATTAGAACTAGAAATCACTCACCCCTTATTTTCCATTACTCCACCTTCCTTCCAGAAAGTAGGTTCTCCACTACGTTCTGGTAGGTGATCAAATTCTACTGAGACTACTTCTAAACTACACAGTTAGTTCTAGAAAACCTATGGTTCCTCTCCTTCCACGATATAAACATATATGTACTTATTCACAAGCTCTACTTTTGTCTCTAGAGTAGCTATTACGATCTATGATGCTATGAACACTTTTGTACAACAGTGTGTAAGCATTTCTCTAACATGTATATTAAAAAGTGGTATTTAGAATTATGGGAGTGTGTGAATGTTTAATTTACTAAGAAATGCCAAAAGTGAATGAGGGTTCTCCACTGCTACCACAACTTCACAACACTTTTTTTAGCTTGGTAGGTGTAGTGAGTGGGTAATGGTATTTCACTGTGTTTTTAATTTTCATTTCCCTGAGTAATAATGCACCCTGTCATATGTTTGTGAGACTTTCAATTTTCTCTTCCTTTTTAAAATCTTTTTTATTTTTTCTGTTGGACTGTATTTTTCTTACCGATTTGCGGAAGTTCTTTTTGGTATCTGGGTATTAGTTATTTGCCAGTTGTACCAGTTTGTGGCTTGTCTTTTCACTCTGTTTACCAGTGTCTTTTGATAAAGTATAACAATCTTAATATGGTCAAATTAAACCCTCCCTGAACGGTTTGCATTTTGGTGTCTTGCTTTATCTGTGTCTGTTTTAGAAATCTCTTTCTGCCCCCATGGTCATAAAAACATACTCCTATATTTTTTTCTAAATGTTTTATAGTTTTCTCTTTCATTTCTAAAATTTTAATCGCTTTTACTTTTTGTAAGGAGATAGGCACCCAATTTCAATCCTGTTGTACAATTAACTAATCATTTGCCCCATTACTATTTACATTTACCCCCCGTTCTGCAATGCTACCTCTGTAAATAAAGTTTTCACATATGCCTGAGTCTGCATTTTACTCCATATTTCTACATATCCAAACTTGTACATTGTCTAAATATGGACAATGGAATATAGACTTGAATAAACCTGATTATTTAAAAGAATATGCCTCGCCTTGTTCTTCTTCATGGGTGTCTTGGATACTCCTTGTACTTTCTTTTTTCAAATAATTTTATCTATTGATAGTTACACAAATACACACAACTCTGTTGAGGTGTTTCCTAAATTGACATTGAATCTATAAATCAACTAGGGAAAAATTAACGTCTTCTGACCTAGGACTCTAATACATGGCTCTCTATTTATTGAGACTTTCTTTAATTTTTTTGCAATAAAATTTATAATTGTCTGTATTTGTTCCTTGGTTCTATTTGTCTAACCTCACACATTGTTTAAAAAGGAACACTGTATTACAAAACTGCTGTCAGATTTATTTCTTGTTACTTTATATATATTGTTATACTAACTTCTCCAGTGTTAGCATATAGAAATGCAACTCACTTTTATATATTGATTCTATATCCAGCAACTTGTTAAACTGTCTTATTAATTCTAGTAATTTATTAATATATCTTTTTGAGGTTCCTACATATATAAACTTTGAACAATGACAGTTTTGCTTCTTGTTTCCAATTCTTATTTTTTATTTGTCATATTACACCAGCAAAAACCTCCAGTACAATAGTGAATAGAAGTGGTGACAGTAGGCATTCTTAACTTGTTCTTGACCTTGAGCACTTTCAGGGCTTCCCTGGTGGTGCAGTGGTCGAGAGTCCACCTGCCGATACAGGGGACGCGGGTTCGTGCCCCAGTCCAGGAGGATCCCACATGCCGCGGAGCGGCTGGGTCCCTGAGCCATGGCCGCTGAGCCTGCGCGTCCAGAGCCTGTGCTCCGCAATGGGAGAGGCCACAAATAGATGCTGAAGTTTATAAAATTCTATTTTCCTGAATCCACTGGGAGTTTAAAAAGATTCTTTATTGTGTTTTGTGTGATATATTACATTAATCAATTTGTTAATATTAATATATTTAATTAATATTAATATAAACTTTGTATTCCTGAGATAACATTACATATACACTATCTCTTTCAGATGTAACTGGATTTTGCATGCTACAAGTTTAGATATTTGCATATATTTTCATGAGGAGAGTATCCTAAAATTTTTCTTCTAATCTACTTGCCTCCTTGCCAGGTTTCTGTATCAAGGTTATGTTTGCTTCATACAAGAAGTTTGGGACTGCCCTCTCTTCCTTCTTCTCAGAAAGAGTTTATGCAACATTGGCATTACCCTTCCCTGACTATCTGGAGCGACACTTGGCCCTGGTGTGAAAGTTCAAGGTCTCACAGATTTGGCAGAAACCTCTGGGGTGTAAGCCAGCTTTGGAGCTCACCCAACTTGCAGAATTCCAGCTCTCGCTTGAGTTTTGGTCTCTTCAGTTTCCTTGTCTTGTGTTAGCTCAGCAATACATTTAAAAAAGATTTTAAACTATTTTTCACCAGCCTGTGGTTATCTTAATCCGGTGGTCTTTCATACCATCAGAAATGGATATGCCGGTGGCTACATTCTTCTAATAACATTTGACCTGTCCTTACTTCTGAGACCAGGTCTACTCAAGCCCACCTACTATACGCCATGTCCACCCTGGCATATAGTAGAGGCTCAAGTAATATTGATTAAATGAGCAAATGAATATTACAACTGTGTTCCACAAATTGTTATTGTCCTTTTCCCAACACATTATTATTTTTACTTACATGTTTATCACCCAGGCAGAACTGCCAGCTTTTGAAGAATATGAAGCTGTTTCTCTCTGTTTATATGTGTTCTTATCCCCAATGTTTAGCACATAAATTTACTGAATAAATGAGTGAATAAATATACAGATAAATCAATCACTGTACTTAATTCAAATACATGTAGGTTAAATTTTACCCAGATGCTTTTTAATCTGCTAACAAATAGGTAATTAATGCAATGCAGGGAAACCAAGATGTAAATCATTGAATTCTGCAGCAAAGTAAATTTACTGTCATTTAATTGGGTGTATCTCCCATTTCGTACAGTTGCTTATGTAAATCTCAGATAATTAAAAGCCTACAGTGAGCTGTTCAATAGCACTCATGATGCTTTTTTCATTTTTGCCCCCAGGCAGCTTGCTTTTGGCAGTAGATGTCCAGCCCACATGCATTATTTGAACATAAGTTATACTCCTTGACAAGATGCTCTGAACCTCATCGTTGAAAGAGTAGATACAAGTAGATGGTAGTACAAGTAGATACAAGTAGATACAAGTACAAGTAGATACAAGTAGATGGTGCAGAGCAGGCACGCTGCCAGACCTATTTCCTTAACTGAAAACTACCTGCAAATACCAGTTAGAGTCATATGAGCTGTCTAATCCTTAAAGCCTCTGTTATGTGAAGTAATGGCCTCCTACAGTTTACCACTAAGTATAAAGATATGAAAAATCAGTATCAATGCACATATAGTTCTCTGAAGAAAAGCAAATGCTCCTGCGATAACTGACAGCATCCAGTCTTGAACTGTGTAAAGACCAGGTCAATGGCTGATTGACCCTGCTGCATTCCGAGTTGGAAAATAGCAACCTGCTTCCTAAACCTGAAGTTCAGAGAATGTAAAACAACTAAATATATATTTAGAAAACATTATGGAGTCTTACAGAAAAATCCACGAGCCCTAGAAGGAAACTTCCAGGATGAGGCTTAGCTACCGAACTAAAAGGAACTTCTTTCCTGTACACAAAACCATCAACAACTTAAATAACAAGTGGAAGAATTCCAAACAAATCAACTTACTTTCACAGTTAAACTCCTTTCATTTATTTAAGTTCTTGGTAAATGTCTGAGAGTCTGAAGCCAGCTGTGGAAAACAACATCGTTTCACAGAAATTATTTTTTTGGCTCTTGTGTCATGTACGATATCTTGGCTCTATTTTGAGCTCCAATTAAAAGAATCTAATGAAAGTCTTGCCTTTCATAATTGCAATAGAGTGAATTTAGCTACTCGAAAGTATTTAAAATAAACCAATTTGCTCATTAATCATCATTACAGTTACAAAGAGAATCAAGTAAGTAACTTGTAAAAATGTTTCTCGGGTCGAACTTCAAATTACTCCTGCAATTTTCAAACACTGAATTACAAAGATGGTTAATAAATATATGCACATATGATAACCAGTTAATTAAAGCAGATCTTAATTATTCCATTATCAATTAATCATTTTTAAGTTGCAAAAGCAAATTGAACACCGATCGATCCCTTTACAGCTGGGAGGGCATCATTCTCAGGATGAACTTATAGTCGTTTGTGTGCCTAAAGCTAGGAAAAGAACATACTCTGCAATCTTACCAAGAATTGTTGGAAACAAGAGGAAAATTAAAATCACCCTTTTACCCCAGTTAATATGCAGGAATGAACACATTGCAACGCTACGTCAAGGGGCACATCAGAGTTCATCTTTATTCCTACTAGTGACTAGTCCTGATATCAGGGATATAAACTAGTCCTGATATCAGGGATATAAACTGACCTACTTAGAACTGTACCTGTATTTTTAGATATACCCAGTGTTTCTCCTTATTGCTTTATACTCTACCCTGAAAGCAGTATGACTTCACAGTTTGTTGGACTTTTCCAGTGCAATGACCAAGATGATCTTCATTACAGGCAACTCGGTGATGATCCCGACACCCCTTTCTTGAGATCATTCATGTCTGTCGGGTTCAGAACAAGATAAAATGTATATCTTTTCTTCCTTTGCTTGATGACTACTTGAGAAATTTGTTTGTTTTCTCTTCCTTATTTATCATAAAATTAATAAAACTCAAAAGAGTATGAATTATAATCTCACAAGAGCACTGACGACAAGGTTCCAGTGTCTCTCCTGTCAAGACCAGTTACAAAGCATGAATGTTCTCCCCCTTTTCACAGCACCTCTTTCTTTAAAATCTCTTCATTTTTATCAGCGTCTACTGCAGTCTTGACTTCCCTGATGATATTTTTTTTTTTTTTTGGCTGCACCACAGAGCATGCGGGATTTTAGTTCCCCGACCAGGGATCGAACCCGCGTCCCCTGCATTGGAAGCGTGGAGCCCTAACCACTGGAACACCAGGGGAGTCCCAATTTCCTGATAATTTTAATAATGTCCCAGCTCCCTCGGAATACGTATAGGAGGAAATGGAAATATGATCTGGGAATTTTAAATCTCAAACTGCAATTCAAAGATCTTTTTTTTTTTTTTCTGTCTTGAGAACCTGACAAATGTAACAGATTGGTGAGCCCAGTCTCTTAGACTCTTTTCCAACTGCTAAAAAAGAAAGTTACATCAGAGCCAGAGCACCTTGAGTCTGAAACGCAGGTGCTTGCCAAGGTTTTCTCCCTTCTTGATCACTTCCTACTCCTTTGAGTGAGTCTGAACTCTATCTCAGCACTCAGAGAAATGACTCCATTAGAAAAACTGAGCAGAAAATATCTAGAAAAACTTCTTTGGGTATTTTGTTATAAGATGGAAGTATCATAAATCAGAAGTCACACAGACAATCCATATACCTTATACAATTTTGTTACTGCAAGTGCGATTATATGAATAAATGCTTAAAATAGAAAAATATAATTTGGCATTCCTAATATGCAATGTATTCTTGATTCCAAGTTATCAACCAGTTACCCCTGAGCATAGTAAGGCTCAGTAAATGGGTTTTGAATGAATAAAGGTAAGATGGAAGTATGAGGATACAGAATACAAAACAGAAGTGTGTTAACTGGATAACAATAAAAGAGAAAAACACTATCATGCTATTAGCCAAATGGTTCTTTTCTTTAAAAATTCGATATTCTCCCAGTTCCTAAAACTATATGCAATACTACAGAAAAAAGAAAAATGTCTCCATCCTAGAAGAATAGGGTGGAAAAGGAGTATTATACACTAGTTAAGGCCCTCTTAGCATTTTTATTCAGGAAAAAAAAAACCCCAACAACCTCAAAGAATCACCTGACATGTTAAAACAATAAAAGAAGAAGATAAAAAAAAATTACTGGTAAAAATGCCTACATGCAATTTAATCTTAACTAAAACATTTTAAATCTTCTTACTCAAGAGCATCTAATGATGAGATTTCCAGGCCTAAATTAACAGAGCTACTTCTCCTTGATACAGAAATAGGTTCCTATTGATCAAATGCAGCAGAGGGCAAACTAAGCAATCTTGTCTGCCCATCTGTATGTGTTTTGCCAGCTCAGACTATCCCTGAACAGAAGTGCTTGGAATCAATACTGTCCAATCCAATTTTTTTTCATGGCTATCAAAAAGAGTTCTGTAATTAAGAAGCAATTCCATTAAAATGTCCAGCACCTATACTATAATCAACAGGGACTTAGATGATTCTCTGTTTCTGAAATACTGTTTATGTGTTCACTTTGTACATCACATTTATGGAATGTTGGCCGTATTGTCACCAAGCAAATAACTGTTTTCTGTTTCTACCACCTGAGCTGCCAGAAGTTGCAAGTTAAGGAAAATCATTTTCTATTGTTTGAGGTTTGAGATTCTTTTAAAGAGGCCCACCCTGGGATTATAAAGCTTGTGATGTTAAGCATTCTTGCAACTTAAGCTAAGTGTTTCCACTACCTGTTTTAAAGATAAATCTCAATTGGGCCACATTCAAATGACAAAAATTTCCCATTAAAAGAATAAATAAGTGTTTGACCCTCGAAATATAAGTCAGATCAAGGACAAAACAAGAGGAGAGATTCTAACCAGGGCCATTAAACTAATTGTATTCGGCCTCCATGAAATTGTTAGAATTTAAAGTTATACCCATCAACATTTTTTTGCCTATTATTTTGCTACTTTATTAAAATATTGCAATTATAAATTCTAAAGATTAAAAACGATTTGCATATACTAAGGACAGCTCTGGTAATAATTCAAAAAGATTAATTTATTTCATAAATATGCAGTCATTATAACTATATCCATTGGCTGCAGTCTCCAAAGAAAAACTCTAGACAGCAACCAAATACTTAACCTGAGACTGAAAAAAAATATTAAAAATCAGGACTGCACAGTAAAATCTATGATTTATGCCAAAAAAATGAGTTGTAAATATAAGTAAGGTTTTAGCATTCCATATGAACTAAGTTATAGGGAAAAGCAGATTGATCCAAGAAAACCTCAAATACCACCATCACTAGGGCAAAAAAAGCCTGCACAAGTCTCTAATTGTCACGTTCTCAGATGACTTTAAAATAAATGAGACAGAACTGAAACTGTCTTCTAGGAACTTAAAATCTAAGACCACCAGAGCTGACAAAATTAAGGACATGTATAACAGATATACATAATAAATATATACAGAATATATACTGATAAATAAGATTAAATGTTGTATAACTCATCACTAAGAAAAATACACTTGCTTACCACTTACAAAAATATGTGTGTAATTGGAGTGGAGGGCTGCTGGACATTCAAATCTGGATCTAGTGGGCCACTTTGCCTCACCTGTAAACTGATTACGGATAATGCATGTTCTACTCGTCTTTATTTTTACACAGCCGAAATGATTTATAACAAAGGGTCAAAACGCTGATTACATAGCTACATCAATCTAGTATCTTCGGTTTCACATAGCAGTAATCATAACAAAAGGATCAAAACACTGATTATACAGTAACTATATACATGTTATCCTTACTGTATTCATCCCAACCATATCTAGATAATAAGAAAGAAAATGAATTTGTTCTTTCAAAAATTTACCTATATTTCAACCACTGTATACTTCAATAAAAAATAAATTAACAAAAAATTTACCTATTGATAGAAAAGCCAAGGTTGTGTAATTACACTGAAGTCTCAGAATCCAACTGAACATACACATAATAAAAAGCGTTCAGAGAAGTTGACTCTTCCACAAAAGATAACACAGTCTCATTACTCTGCCAGGAATAACTCAGAGATTATACTTAACTCAAGAGGCCAAGGTTTAGCCATCAGCTTTAAAAAGATATTTTTTCTACAGAAGTACAGGATTTCTGTTTCCACTATAAAACCAGCATTAAAGAGCTTTAAACTGACCTAAAATCCAAGGGATAGCCTGATGGGTAAACAGTTCCCACTGGTTTATAAGAAAGACAAAGTTCACAATGATCTAGCCACTAAAATTTTATTTCAAAACGATACTGAAAGTACTAAAAGGAGCCAGTTATTCGAGTTCAAACCCTACAAACACCCAATTTCTTTTAATCTTGTTTCATCTATCAAGTGCAGGGGACTCAAATGTGTCACCTGTACATTCGACACTCAGTAAGTATTTAAGAGACTGGTGGTCAGTCATCTGCTTTCAGTGGTGAAGACATTATTCTTTGGAGCTAATACTTATTGGGGCTCCTCTTACCCTGTTAAGATGATTGCTTTGTTTTACTTCATTCTAACTCGATGCCACGTTAATAAATGTTAAAGCAAAGTGGTCTTGGTTAATATACATTGGTAATATTAGTAGTCAGACTGACAAAAATGTAAAGAAGAGTACTGAGTCCTGACTCAGAAAGCAGGAAAGGGGGAATTTATATCCCTCATCCTCCCACACACAGTTAAGTCCTTGAACTTCAATTTATTTCAGCATATCAAGGATATTGTATACTTCTCTGCTTGGCCGGCATGAAGGTAGACATCATATTTTTTAGGGTTCAATAATATCATTCCCCAGTAATAACAGAAGTGGTAGAAATAAAACAAGAGGAGGACTAGATAATTAGCTACTAGACTGAAAGTCTTAAAACGCCAGCTCCCCTGCTATTCCTAACCTCTGTCCTCAAGTTATGAGGGTTCTACTGTCCATAGTGACCCACAGTCAAACTGTCTACAGACATCTTTTCCAATGCAAATGAGTCTCACCATCCATTAAAAGACCCCAAAGGGGACTTCCCTGGTGGCGCAGTGGTTGGGAGTCCACCTGCCAATGCAGGGGACATGGGTTCGAGCCCTGGTCTGGGAAGATCCCACATGCCGTGGAGCAGCTAGGCCCGTGCACCACAACTGTTGAGCCTGAGCTCTAGAGCCCACGTGCCACCACTACTGAGACCTGTGCTCCTGGAGTCCGTGCTCCGCAACGGGAGAGGCCGCCGCGATGAGAAGCCCACGCACTGCGGCGAAGAGCGGCCCCTGCTCGCTTCAACTAGAGAAAGCCCACGCGCAGCAACGAAGACCCAGTGCAGCCAATAATAAATAAATAAATTTAAAAGACCCCAAATGTTTCAGGTTGTAAGCAGAAAGCCCTGCTACTTATTTTAGTAGACGCCCATCCAAATGAAGATGGAGCATCACGCAGAGATTTCAGTGTGATAATCAATGCAACTTAAAAACACTGATCTGACACATATATAACATTATGAATAATCACTGTGCTGCCTGGTAATTAGGGACAGATGCTCAGTCAGTCACATAAATGACTAAAATTAATGTCAGGTTTACACAGCAAAATCAAATGTTCATAGTACTACAATTTCCATTAAACGATCCCAAAAATCAACGTCTGCTATCACATACAGTGGCTCTCATACCCACATTGAAAGGGCGAGGGTCTCAAATCCTGGTTCCTCATCTACGGTGGACACCTCCACCCTGCATCACCATAGATCCCACTGTGATTTCCTTAACGGCCCAGAGCTGAGGCACATTCATTCCCTAACACACGCCCTGACCTCCAGACCCTTGATCCACCTTGAAAGCACCTAGTGTAACACAGTCAACTCTTGACAGCACCTACTGACCAAAGATCTCAGCATACTGGTGTCAATGGTGATGCAGGATGGAAATATCCACCAGCCACCAGGAACCAGGGCAGAGAGCCTGAGCTCAGAAGGCCAAGAATGAGGTGGCTGGGGGTCAGAGAGTAGGAGTGGGAGTAAAGAAGAGACTCCTCCCCTTTCCTATCACCATATTTTCAAAGATCTTATACAGTTCTTTCCAATAATACCCAACAGGGTAAGATAAAAAGAATAAAATTAAGGGGAGGAGACCCAGAAAGGGAAGTGCAGTTATCCTTAAGACACTCACTTCTATATTAATGTTTCCTGTTGCTGATTTCCAGGTGTGTGATGACTTTTGAGGCCTTTCAAATGAGCAAAGTAACCAATGGCCAATGAGATGACTTGTGACTGAAATAAAAATATTATACTAGAACCAGTTTTCTTCTATCTCCTTGTGCCACTAAAAGAACGCCACTGATACACTCTTTGTGGAGCAGTGGATGCACGCAAGGCCCGGACATTTTCCCTTGGTAGTGCTGAGAGACAATTCTCCAAGATGTTTCTGCACATGTTGTGCCAGCTTTTGTCCAGCCTAACTTTTCAAGGGTGTTCGTACGGCAAATAGCCCTAGAAGATAAAAATAATGCTTCCCTCCAGGGCAAAGACTGGTGTGGTTTACACACAGTCCATCATAAAATATTGGATTCCCTATACTCAAGGGTCCTCAGCTGTGCCACAAACCCACTGTGTACACAGCACCTACCTGGTCAGCTCCCCATCACCCCCACGGGGAGACTTGGAGTCGAAGAGGTGGGTGGAGGAGGGGAACAGAAAGAGGGGAACCAGAGGAACCATAAAGCTCATGCCGCTTGTTGTGCTGTAATCAAGTCCTGTGTCTCTGAGCCAAGGGTCTCACATCTTTGGCCAGCATCCATGAAACTGTGGCAGGCTCACTCGTTAGCATGCCAGTAAAGTAAATCTCATACCTATAGGAGTAAAGTCTCACCCCTGGGAAGATGAGATTATCCTCCCAGGTATCATGGTAGGCAGGTAATTGCTGTGGATTCTCAAACGCCCCTGGGGAAAAAATATAGGAGTATGTCTTATCCCAGCATAGGTAGTTCTGGTGCTAAAGGGAGAATAAAGAGCCAGGTAAAAAAAGAACTTCTCCAAGACCTGAGAGACGGTCACATTGCTTGCCCCAAATAATTGAACAATTTCCTTTATTGTACATTAGAAAAGTGGATATTATTTTAAGACATAGGACACCTGTTTTGATACCTGATAGAATTAGGATAGTAGGTAATTCAAATAAAATTAAGACACATCCAGAAAACAAAGATAATCATCTTAAAACTCATTTTAAGGGCTTCCCTGGTGGCGCAGTGGTTGAGAGTCCACCTGCCGATGCAAGGGACACGGGTTCGTGCCCGGGTCCGGGAAGATCTCACATGCCGCGGAGCGGCTGGGCCCGTGAGCCATGGCCGCTGAGCCTGCGCGTCCGCAGCCTGTGCTCCGCAACGGGAGAGGCCACAACAGTGAGAGGCCCGCGTACCGCAAACAAAACAAAACAAAAAAACTCATTTTAAAAAGAAAACTACAATAGCACTAAAATCAGATATTTTTATTGCCCTATATTATTTGCAGCCTTCCCACAAAATATCAACCTTAAGGTCAGTCATTTTTCTGTCTCTGTTTTTTGATAATCTTTTGATGTAGAAAAGGGGAACCTTTATAACTCCCTGGAATATGAAAAAATGTCTCCTTCAACACTTGAGTTTCTGCTGTTCAGCTGTGTCATTTGGTTGCAGCACAAACTCAATGATATTATTTCAAAACACGGCTATTTCACCCTCAAGTTCTGAGCCTCTATGATTTCACAGGTTTACTGTACAGATTCTGCTGATTATAGTTCTCCTTGGTTAATTAACGCTCTGCAACATTTAATTTTGCATTACATAAATACCAGTCAAGAGACTGAAAAATAAAACTAGATGCAAATTTTATGCTCATCGCAATGCACAAATTAGGCCATAGAAAAATCCCTGGCTGGATTCAGAGTTTTCTTGTGCCAGCTAGCCTCCTCGGAAAAAAAATCTTAAATTATTTTTCGCCAATTCAACAGAGGTAAAAACGATCAAATAAAAATCAGACTAAACAAAAACAAGGCAATGAGGCTGCTACACATAAAGCTTTATACAAATGAAGTACTGTCAAACGTTTCACAATGTCAGAAATTCATTTAGAAATTTGTCCTTTAAAAAAAAAAAACCCTCCTGGTATAAATTTGCTTTTCTGTCAATTTAGTCCCATCCTCTCATTAGCACAAAAATATCTGTCTTCTCAATTTCTAGAACCGCATCTATAATGTTAATTTGAAGAGTACAAGTGGTCTGCCAGTGTTATGTCCCAAAGGTGGCCTCCCTGGTCAGAGTGTTTAAAGAAGATGGCCCAGAAGGACAAAACCGTACACAAAAACAATCAACCCTGCACAAGATGGCTTTTCAGAATCGTTTTTAGACGTGCATAAATCAGAGATGCATTTGTGTCACCTAATCACGACTAATGAAGCTTGAACAGAGAATCCAAACTTCAATATTTAGCTAAAATTTCCAAGTGCGGCATCTGAATTAAACTAGTACCATTGATTGGAAAGCTAAGGTAAGGTATTCTTACATTTTCTAGACAAACACTCAGAGCTGGATAATGGGACCATGTGTGTTACCTTTCAGACTAGAACAAAACTAAAACACAAAGAGATATAAAATCAGCTTTGCTTAATTTGGAAATTCAAAATAAAAAGATAGTTTGGCTTTTTTAAATTAAGGATAAAATTATGTTATCTACATCAACAACATTGAGGGTTTTGTTTTTTAATTGTAGAAAAATGGATAATGTGCCTACCAACTATCCCCCTTCCCCCCCCCCACTAAAACATCAGGTGATCTTTGATATGTTGAAAAAGAGCCAGAAATAAAACTGCATAAGTATAGTTGCAGCCACAAGAGACTAAATCTGCTTTCATAACGCTGGTGGGTCTTTTGACGGGGCAAAAACTGGCTCTTGGTTCCAGCTGGGTCCTTCACACGGGGTTTGAAGGGTCCCCATTATGACTTCACAAGCCACAACCGAGTGTTTGTCTAGCGCCAGCATACTTGATACCTGCCCAGACTGTTTTGCCAAGAACATAATTTTACCTCTTTAGCAGAGATGCCAAATGCTCCATGACAGTCGACAACTGCACTTTTGGCCACATTTATTTCATAATGCGCAAGAACTGTCACTGCCTTTCCCTCAGCAGAGAAAATATTGCTAGAGCATAATTTCTCATTAATCACAGGCGGACAAGTTAGCCAGAAACCTCTTGGGAAATTTGTATGCTCAAGACAATCATCTCAACTTCTTGTGGAATTGGTAAATATTTGTACTGAAGGATGAAAGATAGATGGCTAGCCTCCAGGGTATGGAAAAAAATACTCACTCGTCATTCCAATCCAGCCAGAAAAAAAAAAAAAAAAAAGCTTAGAGGTAGGCGGGCAGGGTCTCTATTCAACACAAAATGTTTAAAGACATCTTTATCTAAAAATAAGCAGATCTCACAATAATTCTATAAATAGGCAACTATGGTGAGATATTTCACAAACATCAATGCTGTATTGAGATGAACAGACAAGTTTTTAAATGCCTCAAAACAAATCATAAAAGTTCCTATGGCAAATACCAGTGGGAAAACCAGAAAGTAACAGTCTATCAAAAAGCCTCATAAAACTGATAAAAAGTCAATCGTACACCCCCCAAAATATGCTTTTGATATATGACAGATACAAACATTTTTTATGTATTATACACACACAGGAGTATGGTCTTCTGAAGATAAATAAATATATGCATGTGTGTATTTACATATTTCGGATTTAACATGGGCCCATCCTATAAGGAGGTCTGTTTAGTGGTGGTATCTGGTAACAACAGAGCCTTGTCACGAAATGGAGGTGAGTAAGGGAGCCAGAAGACTGAGTCACAAGAAGCATCCTCTCTCACAGAAACTCTACGAGAACAGGAATCAGGCAGACTCATAGCAGAGGCATAATTTTTATTTCTCCTAGCTTGCATGGTAGACGCCATAAAGAGCATTAGTGTCTTCCTGGGGTGAAGGGAGAAAGAGAATCCTTTTGTACAGTAGTTCATACTCAGCATGACCTCTCTAAAGGCTTCCAGACTATACCCACTCATCCCAATGTTGGGGAAAAAAGATGTAAAATTACACATCATCCAAAAATTATGCTCATCCCGTACCTGCTCAATTGCTGGGCATGACATATCACATAAAGATGAACAAAACAAATATTCTCATAGTCTAAGAGAGACAGGCAATTAAACTGAATTGCAATACAACCTAAGTGCTACAGTAGAGCTGGAAATAACAAGGAAGGGCACTCTGTTGGGGAGGGCTTGGGCATTGGGTGGGAAGGTTCCCCAGGGGAGACCCCCTAGAGTTGAGTGTAGAAAGTCAAGAGGATGGGGAGGAAGAAAAGCTGCAGGAGCATTAGATGGAGGGGAAAAAGGCACAGGAGCGAAAAAGAACACGATTCATCAGAAGCACAAGTGATTTATTTAGGATGGATAAGAACACGTTTAGTATTTCTTAGGTACCATGCCTTGCAACAGACATGGAAACATCCAGAACAAAGCTGTGCTCAAGAGACCAATGTAAAATAAGGACTGAAAGTTAAGCCAGGGCTTCCCTGGTGGCGCAGTGGTTGAGAGTCCGCCTGCCGATGCAGGGGACGCGGGTTCGTGCCCCGGTCCGGGAAGATCCCACATGCCGCGGAGCGGCTGGGCCCGTGAGCCATGGCCGCTGAGCCTGCGCGTCCAGAGCCTGGGCCCCGCAACGGGAGAGGCCACAACAGTGAGAGGCCCGCGTACAGCAAAAAAAAAAAAAACGTTAAGCCAGAGGTACAGTGGGATGAGCACTAGATGCCATTCTAAGTATTTTGGTCTTTAGTGCAGGTGATTAAAAAACCATTGACAAATTTTAAGCAAGGGGGAAATATGATCATATTTGCATTGGAAAGAGACATTTTGGTGCCATATATGGGGATGGTGACAATGGTTGATTATCTAAGAAATACATACAAGTAAGTGGGTCTATCTAAGAAGCATAGAATTTAAGACTGGAAAATGCATGTTTAGTGAGCTGATTTGTAAAGGTAACCCAGAAGCTTTGTGCCAAGAGAGAAAATAAGTTCTATAATCCTCAAGTTTTTAGGCCAGAACTAAAGATAAGAGGATGTGGGAAGAGCAATAGCTCTGGTTCAACCAGCTGCATTTACTGTACCATGGACAGTTCCATAGTGGGAAACTGGATCTTCAGGAAGAAGAGCGCTCCCTCCTCATAGGATAATTAGATGGAAACGAAGATAACACTTTGGAGATAGGACTGCACAAGGGAAGGCCTTCTGAGCTGAGAATTGAGACACAAAAGGGAAGAATGGGGGAGAAAGAAGAGGTGGAAGGGCAGTCGGGGCGTTATAGGCAGTTATGAATGAGGAGAATGCGGGAAAGCTGATGACCCTGTCATGTCAGTGATACCTCCAGGTCTCCCTCAGCTGGTAAACTTGTTGAGTGGGAATAAAGTAGAAGTTGGTGTTTTCCTGAGCGTCCTTATCTAGGGACCAGGGGAGGCGCATTATGGAGCACAGAGTACGGAGAATGGAAAGTACGATTATTGCAAGAAGACACGACGCGTGATTACTGCAATAGTCCAGATATTGAGGGCTGTAGTGAGGAAATGGACAAGTAGGAGATGAAAGAGGTAGAAGAAAAGAGGACTTGAGGAACACCTAGAAAAAGACGTGTGGAAATGACAAAGGACTTCTAGGTTTCTGGCTAAATATGAGGTCAATACTAGTCTCACTAACTGAACTAAGGAATGCAGAAGAAGTCCACATGTAGAGGGCAAACTGCTTGCCTTTCTGGACCTTGGTGTCCTTCCCACATCTGTAGAATAACAGCATGGTCCTAGTGGACCCTAATGTCCACACCAGCATTGGCTGTCTCTGCAAATAAGAATTCAACAAGAACATTCCACTTTCAAATAATAGATCTCACCCACACAACCTCTTATGGATCTATGAAAATGCTTACTCTTCTCCACTGCCAAAGCTGTGTATGACTTCAGTATAAAAGAAACCCCTGGAATAAAAATAATGAAGCCCAGTTCTAGGCAGTTGGGAGTGCAAAGTATTCATTTTTAAGAGGGAGGTCATACCACAGACCTTGTCAGTCATGTTCCATTACCATTATGAAAGGAGAAAAATACTCACACTTGTAACCCTGCACCAGCCTTCTCCCACATAGAGAATTCTTTTATTATTAAATAGCAGCTATCATAGAAAAGCATACATATTTCAAGGTGTTACTATTGGATAGGTCAATATGCATAGTAAGATGTTGCTGATTTAATTTAGCTTCAGTTCACTGGTCTAAAAACAAATCCTAAACATAAAAAAAAAAAAAACTTCCTCTGGAACTCATTTTTTATAAAAGGTATAGATATTAAGATTGATAGCCATTTTGCATGAATTCCATAAACAGAATATTTTTTAATTAAGAAAATCTAACATCATAATTTTTAAACTATTATTTCTACCAAAGTGATATGAAGGAAAACATAAAACAGAGTACTCTCACAGGGTTAATTTTCAGTCTTTAATAAGTAATGTTTTGGTAATAGTGGATTTTAGTTGCCCATTAAAAAAGGCATTTTAGATTTAACAAAATATAATATACAAGATTTCAAGCTATTTTTTTAAAAACCATAAATGTTAAACATAAGCGAACAAAACTTACTTAGTTGTCATAAACTCTGGTTACCAACACTGATGTCAAGCATCCCTCTGACATACTTTTTGCCCAAGTGATTGTTTTATTTCTTAAAAAACATAATTTTCTTCTTCAGTAAACACTGGGTGACAGTGGTTCAATGCTTTTCAGCACAAAATTACACCAAAAAAAGGCCAATGTAATAGGTTTGACCTATTATTTTTACCTATTTCTTTCCAGTTTCCACAACCTATTGTAGCAGTCAGCATCTCTAATGCAGGGTGATTCATTTCTCACTCCACAATTGATCCCTAACTGTGCTGAGGTCATTCACTACATTTGATACCCCATTCTTTTTACAATTTCTCCTTACATTTAGATTATGCTTCTATTTAGACAGAGTAGAGTATGCTCTAAATCTTCTGGTCTTCAAAGAACATGTTTACAAGCTTCAAGTGCAGTTTGAAACGAGGGAAAAAATCTTTAAAATGCTATTTCAGTGGACACCATCCATTCGGTCTATTTTTAAGAAATTACCAGATGAAACCCTTGGTCTCACATCACTATTCTGAGAGATGTCACCTATATAAATAGCAGAGTAACAATATCTGTTTTATATACCATATAATTGTATACTTGATCATGTTCAAATCCTTTTATTGCCCATAAAAAGGTGAAGTCTAAATATATTCCTACATAAGAAGCCGTATCATTCAGGTGTCATACTGAACCCAGAAAGTACAGTTTAAAATGCCACTTACATACAAACCTATGTATTCTACATGAAAATTAAAATTTCAAGATTTTAGCATTAAGAAATTAATACTGATTACTTAATCATTAGGGTGTTCTTGATACTTAAATTTTGTTCAGTTCACACACACAAGAGTGAGACCTCACTGTTGAAGTCAATTTTAATTAAACATGTAAATGTCCATTAGTGGGAAGGCCTCGTTATAATACAACTTCCTTTTTGGCCTATTCCCATCACAGGGCCCGTTCCAGAATAACCAGTTAGTGTTCTGAAATCTACGTGCCTTGCGATATAGGCTATCATTTTGGTGATTCCCAAGAATCCATATGGTCTAACTGCATCAAACTCTTTAGCGCTTCCCCTCATACACCCCAACCCCATGTACCCACTGCCTTAGGTAATTCACTTTTCAACTTTGGTCAAAGTGCACACGCCCATGTCTTAGAAAGCAAGCAGCTCAGAAGGATCTATAATATAAAGAAGAGACCCCTGCCCCCCACTCTATTCTTTTCTCCACCTCTCCTCATCTGTTTCTCCCAGCTGTTACGGAAATCTGTAACGTGGGAATAACTACAATGCAACTAGTTCAGAGTCAGGGGTAAATAAGTTTATATATGTAACTACCTAGAGCAGGGTCAGGATCATAGTACATACTGATTAAATATAATCTGTAATGATGATGACTTTTTCAGTATCAGGACTGACAATGCCAAGATCAACGACAGTTATATTCTGTCCTACAACTAGAAGTAAGTCTTTGGCTACAGGTTGACTCCAGAAGCTGAACGCTAGTAAAGAGCATTTACTTTAGTATAACTGTGGGGAGACTGTTTTCTTTTCCATTCAAGGTGCACATATTTTCTGACTCCCTACTACGGGCCAGACACTCTTCTACCTACTGGTGAACTAGACCAACACATGGGTGTTTGCATTCTAGTTAGGAAGAACAATAAATAAGGAAACAAATAAATAACACAATTTTAAACGGTTATTTATTTGAATAATGGTTCCACATCATGCCTTGTGACTTTTGAAAGATGTTCAAAGAATTTTTCTTTTTTTTTTTAACAGTCCATGATTGCTCAAAATTAGCCAACATTCTAGTTTGCTTCACATTTGCACATGCTTTCCTCAATATTTTTCCATTCTTTGTGGGTTTTTTTTAACAACTGATTACCAGTTTATTAAAAAGCTTGATTTAAGCATCTGCAATGGTGACTTCAACCCTGACTCCTGGCTCAGTACTGACGGAAGTGATCTGCTTCACAGTCTCAGAAGGACTGGACAAGTCAGTGAATCACTGAGGATCCTCATCTGAAAACCATTTCAAGTCTTAGAACCTTTGCCTCACTCTTAGAACCTTTGCCTTCCTCTTAAAGTCTCTAAGGCTACAGTCTTGTTGGGGTTCTTTAGGTCAAACCACTGTCACCTCTGCTGTTCTAGAGGCCACATATAATCATAATACTTTACATCAGGGAAGGCAGCAGAATTCTGAACCACCGGACCGACCATACAGATGATTTCTCAAGATTCTTGAGAAGTTTCATTAGAATCACCTACAGGCATTACTGGTCTGGAACAATCATGAGGTCTTTGAATGGAGTCAATATATTTTTATTGAAGTGATGCTCATGGTAAGCCAACTCCTCCGATTAAGAAATGGGAATAACATTGGAATGGCCAAGGAGCTACTCTGTGATGAGCTAAAGGGGGTCAAACAAGAGCCAAATAAGAAAATGAGAGAGAGAGAAAGAAAAAAGAAATCACAAGACTAGAAGTTATGAGATCTGGATGTGGATTCTAGTTCCATCCCCACGAGATGAGACCTTAAATAAGTCACTTCACATTTCCGGACCTTATCTGTAAAATAAGAACTTCACATGAGAAAAAGCAGTATGAGGAAATACCAAGTCACGCTCCAAGATTTTTGTCAGAACATGGTTAAAACTTATGCATATATTAACCCTTAAAATGTGCTTGTTCTATATACCTAAGGTGAAGGAGGAGGGGACTCAAATTATTATAGAATAAATAGAGTGTACTGATACACAAGAACCAGCTTGAAGTGAAAACAGACACCAGTCCCTTGACACTATGGAGTATGCATTGAATGAATGAACAAGTGGCAAGAAACAGACTTTTAGGGCCGTGAAACTCTTAAAAGATGGATGTTGCTGACATTTGCAAAGAGTAAAAAGTCAGACATCATAACAGAGTGTCCCCCAGCGAGTTCACTGTTAAGTGTTACTCCTCCATAAGATGGGTTGGAGATTTCCAATGACATTTGTCCGTGTCTCTGACTGTCAAAGGAATTTATTGTGTATTTACACAAGCAGGAAAGAAAAATTAGAAAAGAGACCAATTCTCATACTTTTTAATGTGAGAAGTATCCCCACTAGAGTTACTGGGAAAACAAAAGTTCCCCTTAAATAATGTAAGCACCTTTTCATCAGATGCATTGAAGCATCAACAGTAGTTTTCTTTCCCCTAGCATATCATGAACTGACTACAGCAAGAAAGCTCCTGGGCGAGAAAAGGCAAAGGTTCCGTCTAGCATAATAAACCTATCTCTGCATTCAAACACTCCATCATTTCTCAGATGTTGATAATTCCTACCAGCCTTGTTTCTGATCACTTGTTGCCACCCTAAACAGTCATGAGGAATCAGGGTTGTCAAATCCTCTGAACTTAATTCAAGAATTTTAAAGAGATAACCAACAAGGACCTACTGTATAACGCAGGGAACTCTGCTCAATATTCTGTAATAACCTAAATGGAAAAAGAATTTGAAAAAGAATAGATACACGTACATGTAAAAACTGAATCACTTTGCTCTACACCTGAAACTGACAGAACATTGTTAACCAACTATATTCCAATATAAAATAAAAATTAAAAAAAAAGAATTAAGCATCCGCCCTGTGTTCAGTGGTCCACTAGCTCCTTTGGGATGCAGACATGGCAGACATGGTGGGAAAGAGTAGAAATGAGAAAGAAACGATAGCACTTTCCTTGTCTCCAAAATATAAAAAATCTTCACAGCAAAGTAGATAAAACATTGAAGAGGTAGAGTAAGGAAATGAAACTAACAATGATATTCAGCCACTGACGAGCAACCTCCATGAATAACAGGAACAACAGGGAACAGAGGACGAGAAGGAAGAGATCAGTGACTACTCAGGCTGGGTAGTCAGGGCGATCTCCAGAAAAGAGGGTAAATTAACATCATGCAGGAGAACCCGCCTGGGTTTCATGTGTGTGAAGAAGCAGGGAGGCAACCTGAGTTGGTAAACTCGGCACTCAAAGAGCAGAACCTTAGATTAGTAAAGGGACACAGAGAGAATGGACCACAGGGTGGGTTAAGTCGCTTGAGAAACACTCATGGCATATTTGGTAACTACGCTGGCCTTCTGGAACACTGCCCTGAGGTCTGTTCCCACAGAGAATCTGAGGATAACACGAAGAGCTAAAAGAGAAAAAAAGAGGCCCTTTTTCCCTCTTTAGTATCCTCCAACTTTATCAATACATATATTTGAGTGTTTACTCTTGCTACTGGGTTTTTATTAGTTTGCTAGGGCTGCCATAACAAAATACAACAAACTGGGTGGATCTAAGCAACAGAAACGTATTTTCTCACAGTTCTGGAGGCTGGACGTCCAAGATCAAGGTGTCAGCAGGTTAGTTTCTCCCGAGGCCCTTTCTCCTTGGCTTGCAGACAGCCACCTTCTTGTTGTGTTCTCACATGGCCTTTCCTCTCTGTGCCCCCATCCCTACCAGCTCTTTGTGTGTCCAAATTTCCTCTTCTTATAATGACCCCAGTCTGATTGAATTAGGGCCTTTCCCAAAGGACTCATTTTGACAACTAAGCTCTTTGAAGACCCTATCTCCCAATATAGTCACATTCTAAAATACTGGGGGTTAGGGCTCCAACATATGAATTTAGGGAAAAACAACTCAGCCAATAACATTTTAACTTACAAACATTTTTGTAAGATTTTTAATCATAAGATAAATGACACTGATACCTATACACAGTACTATAAACACAGCATGATAAAATGGGCACAGTTATAAATGTGAAACAGATAAACACCTTATAATTTAAAAAATTAAACTCCAAAATCTTGCAAGATATGGGAGTTACAAATTTAGACCAGGAAATGATAACGCTGACCTTTGATTCCCCTTCCTTTGGGCTGACAAAATATCTCAATAGATACATTTGGTAGTAAGGCTTTTTGATAAAACAAATGACTGTGTCCTAGAAAAATGTAGGGCAGGAGTAATAATGCAGTTGAAAGAGCCATAGATTAGGATTTGGGGCATTCTGGATTCCAGTTCAAGAAAGAAAAGGCATCCAAAGAGAATGACAAAGAGAAAAAAGAGGAATTAGGGAAGAGCTACACTTTAGAAGCAAAGAAAATAAAAATTGTAAGAAGTCAGCAAGAGTCCACTGCTGTGAACAGATCAGACAAATAAGGGCCAAGAAGACTCTAGTGACATTGCACTTTGGAGTTCACTCATGACCCTCAGAAGAGCAGTGCCAGTAAAGTGGAGACAGTCAAAGGCAGATTTCATGGATTGAGAAGTGAATGGGAAATAAAGTATAGAAAATTCGTGATTGCTCTTTTTATACCCGGCTGTTTTTGAAGCCTGAACACGAGAAATATGGTGGTGGTTCAGGGGAAAAACAGACAAAAGGAGTATTTCCTTTTATTCTTCCTTTTTTCTTTTTCTGCTTTTTTATTCTTTCTTTCTTTTTTTGGTTTTAAAGATGAAACTGGGTTTGTTTACAAGTTTAAGGAGAGGGCTCTGCTTAGAAGTACGGTTTAGGGGATCAAAGGAGGGAGGAATCCTCCATGTATTCCTTTAACCCACGTGTGAGAAATCCTAGTACTGTGTTTATCATTCTCTGCCTTCAGAAGCTTTTGGATTAGCTGGGATACAGATAATTACCCTGAGTTGTGTGTTTTAATGGCCATATGTCCAACTTTGAAGAGGACACAGAAAAAGGAGCATCTAAGTGTCAGCCAGGAGTCTGAGAAGAGTTCTCAAACAAGGAAAATTAGAGCTGACGCTTACCAGGTGGTCAGTGTGTCAGGTTATCACAAGAGAGGGGGCATTTCACACAAAAGAGTCTGTGCAAAATCAGAGTCATGGAAAACTCAGACAGACTCCAAGGACGGGTTCACCTTGAAAAGGAATGGAGACACTTCTCTCTTACAGAGGAAGGAAAAAAACGAACATGGAAATCCATATGGTCAAGTTTTGCGAATGAGTGGGGGGAAAATGAGGGCCACCATTTTCTCAGTTGTCTTCTCAAACAACATTAGCTGTTGGTCAAATTTAACCACCACATTTTGAACTTTCATTTTTAAAACTACCAAAGTGCTTCAAGGCATTGTTTAGCATCCAATATTGACACCCCCAGAAACAGAGAAAATAAGATGGATTGGGGTTGAGGGTAGGTTTGAGAATTTACCTAGAAACAAAGGCAAAAAACTCAAGGCAGGCAGACAAAATGGTTCTGTCCATCAAGGCAAACAGCTCAGTTACAGGTATAAAAAGGCATTATTTGATCAAGAAGGGAGGCTTCAAGTCTAGAATTCTTTCAAGTAATCCTTTTTATAATTCATAAAGAGAATTAGTTGAGGGACTAATAATCTTACAGGGGAGATAAAACATAAGCAAAAAATGTTGGTGTAGAAATTGGAATATGATAAGTACATAAAAGATAAGGAATGTTCAGTCTTCATAAAAGCAATCAAAGTAAAGTTAATTCTATTTAGAGGCAAGGTCACCCACAAAAGCTCAAGAGGAAGTGTGGAAAGCTTGGGGAAAAAAAGTCATAGATCTTGGTAAGGCTGGTAAGGTCAAGACCTGGTAATGTTAGAGGCAGGGCCACCAGCAACAGGGAGAACCGTGATATGGAGCCATCTGGAACACTTCCAGGCACCCTTCAGGACTGGTCTTCAAGTCTGGTGTTGGAAGGGTGGGTTTCTTCTGAGACATCTCTCGGTGGACTGTAGATGGCCATCTACTACTCCCTGTACCTTCACATCACCTTCCCTCTGTGTATGTCTATGTGTTCAAATTTTCTCTTCTTGTAAGGATACCAGTCATATTGGATTAAGACCCACCCTAATGACCCTATTTGAATTTACCTCTTTATAGACTATGTTCAGTCACATTCTGAGGTACTTGGGATTAGGACTTCAACAAATGAATATGGAAGAGGGACAACTCAGCCCGTAACGGGTGTTAATTATAAAGTTCTTTAAAAAATGCACCTGGTTAGGGCTTCCCTGGTGGCGCAGTGGTTGAGAGTCCGCCTGCCGATGCAGGGGATGTGGGTTTGTGCCCCGGTCTGGGAAGAGCCCACATACCGCGGAGCGGCTGGGCCCGTGAGCCATGGCCGCTGAGCCTGCGCGTCTGGAGCCTGTGCTCCGCAACGGGAGGAGCCACAACAGTGAGGGGCCCGCGTACCACAAAAAAAAAAAAAAGCCCCTGGTTATCAGTCTCCTGGGCAAAATTTAGTCATAGGTATACTTGCCTAGCTTTGGAAAACACAGCAATATCTGGATGACATTCTCCACTATATAAAGATGTCAACCTTGCTTGGTTGAGGTACTAGAATACTAAGTACAACACTGTTAAAGACTTTTTCTTCTCAGAACTGAAAATTTTATTATCGTCAAATTATTTTACCTCAAATCAAAACAGAATTAGTGGAAAATGCCTTTAAAAAATTTGAATAGTCTGTGGCTTTGGCTACTTCCCAAATTCATTTTTCTTATCATTGATTAGCCAAATAAGACTACTTAGGATTTAAAGTCAAAAAAAGGAAGGGAAATTGCCACGCACTCTTCACTCATGATTTTCAATGTTTTAAAAAGAGCTTAAAGACCTTTTATTTTATACAATTGCCAGTAATTGTCTTTATAGTTTTATTGGTATTAATTTCATACAGCTCATTTAGAATGTCAAGCCACATATGCAACATAGTAATAAAGTTATTATTACTGCATAGAGATATAATTATAAGTAATTTTGATTCTCTCACTTTTGTCCTCTCACATTCTTCTCATTCCTGCCCGTGTTTTATAAGAATGAAGATGAGTTTGCTGACCTTTTGCTAAAGAACATTTAGTATGAAGAAACTGATGATTTCATCCTGACTAAGGAGGTCAAAACTTTTATTTTCTAGCTCCATTAGCTTTTTCAGAATAAGTCTGATTATAATATTGCTGCATTACAAAAAAACTTCTAAATTCGGAGGAGAATGCAAATGCTACAAAACAGTAAATAATTCAAATAATACGGAGTCTTTTAGCCAATGAACCATAATTCAATACAATGGTTTTCTCCCTTATTAACAAGATATTAGAGAAGATATTATTTAAACAAAAAGAACAAAGGGGTAAGAGGAAAAATATAATTTCTCATTATTTGTTAAAGATGTGATAACATACATCATGAAATATAATAAAGTCTCTCAGTATCTGGTAAGTAATTTAAAATATGTAGTAAATGTAATCTACGCCCACTGAGGCAATTTGCATATTTCTACAGGCTTCATTAGCCATAATTTTGAAGGACTTTGTGGATCTATTAATTCTTACATAAAAGAGCACACTAGCTGGCCAAAGGTAGGGATAAGGTATCATTTGGGCAAATACTTTAGTCCCAAATGTAAAGGGAAAAAGGCAAAAAGAAATGGAAAGTCCTATTTCCAGGCCACGTGTGGGGGAGGGGGCAGAGTAATGCTCCCTTCTGGGTAACCTGGAATCTTAAGAGGGGAAAAAACCCCCGCTAATTTCAAAGCTTGTACCAAGGGGGAATGAAATGGGATGAGTAGAATGTACTTTAGTGCTGACCATGCCTTTGTTCTGAGAAAGACACAGGTGTAGACCATTAAGTTATGCAAATGTAAAACAAAGGACGTTGCACAGTGGAAAGTTTGAGAGGCTGGGGCTATGAGAAACAAAGTTGGCCAGCAAGAGATGGTTCTGTAATAGGCAAGAGTTGAATCTCTACACACAGTCTTCTAATTGGAGAAACAGTGCTTGCCAAACATTGTTTGTTCTTGTGGGCAAGTATATGTTTTATTCAAACTGTTTGCTCCCAAGCTAGTAGAGCCCGAGAACATTCAGATGCTGGAAGATCTTTGAAAAGGAGCTGAACGAGGCTTGACAAAACTCAGCCTGGAAGTCCAACACACGGCGTATGTAAAAATGAAATCCACAGACACTGAGACATCTCTAAATTAAAGGACCTGTCTTGGGCTTCCCTGGTGGCGCAGTGGTTGAGAGTCTGCCTGCCGATGCAGGGGACACGGGTTCGTGCCCCGGTCCGGGAAGATCCCACATGCCGCGGAGCGGCTGGGCCCGTGAGCCATGGCCGCAGAGCCTGCGAGTCCAAACGGGAGAGGCCACGACAGTGAGAGGCCCGCGTACCGCAAAAAAAAAAAAAAGGACCTGTCTTTGTGCTTGTAATTTAGAAGGAGAAGGTATAAGGAAGAAGTTTAGTATTATAGGATTGTAGCCTTCTGGCGTGTTACTGTCTTTGGGGAAGGAAAGGTTAAAGCCATACCCCTGTGAATAGAAGGTGGGATGGGAAGGGATTGGGCACTTCTGCTGTCAATCACCCGGGAGAGACAGACAGTGAGACCTGCAGGGTGGGACCAAGCTGGTAAGAGGGGAATTCCATCCTCTCTCTTGGTATGATTTTCTTAGGCCTGGACCCCAAGTAAGATTCCTCAAGGGTAGACATAAATAGTGGAGGAACTATGCCTTTGAAAGATGGAGAAAGGCGGGGTGGGGGGGTTTGGGGGAGTGGGGTTTGGCAAAAGAGCACCCTGTGATCAAGCAGGGCAGTATTATGTGGCTGAGCAGGGAAGAAGCATCAGATGGAATGGTTGGATAGACCTGTAAGCTATGAGAGAAGCCATAGCGAGTGGCCAATGAGAAGTCTGTCTGGGTGGTATACTTCCCCCGGGCCATCTCTGAGCTGCTGCTGTGGGGACTGTCTGGACGTCCAAGGTGGTAAAGAGAAGAGAAGGGCCCTCTGAGACCACCATAGAGGGCAGCAGGAGCCCAGGTGCCAACACAAGCAGATATTTGGGATGGAGGCTCTAATCATGGCAATGGTGAAGACAAGGGCCGTAGCCCCAGGAGAGCCTGAAGTCATCTCTCCGCAGTGGAGCAAAGGGCCAGACAGTGCCCAGTGTGGTATCACAGGCTTACAGAGGCACTGTCAGGGAAAAATACTAGACAAAGGAGGTAATCCTGAAGAATTCAGAAGGAAGAGGTTTCGCCTACTGCAATTTCCTAGGCAAAGGGAGCAGTGTGCGTTTAACTTAGATGTGACATCAGTTGTATTCCTCAAGCTGGTGAGACCCGGGAGACATCTGAATACACTTAAAATCAATAACTCCTATGAAGCCAGAAATTAGGGCTATTCTAAATTCATACATGGGAAATGGAAAGACTGTGAGATTTTCTCAAACTCAAAAGTGTAATACCCCAAATTAGAGCCCAAAGCTAAGCTGAAACCCTAGCTGCAATGTTGTCTTGGAGAGTGGATACATGGCAGGCAAACTACAGCAAATTGTGAAGGCACAGTGATCAACATCAATTTGGATTCTATGAATGAGTGCCTAGATTTTACCATGCCTTTCTGTCAGGGTTTATTATCTGTTAAAGGGTTTAAATCTACAATAGAAAAATATTTCTGTGAAATCCAGTAATACACAGTGGTTAACCATAACTGAATTTTGTAAACTATGATTTGTCAAATGATTCATGCTTTTTCCCAAACACAAGCCCCTGCATGATTCCAACAGCAAAAGGAGTTTACCTAGTCCCTATAATTTTGCATTGAACTGACAGCCCGTCTGTTTTACCTGGATTCTGAGAGGGTTAGGCATTTAAGCCCCAAAATCACTTTGTGATAGAAAATGTAAAGTCTTAGAACTAAAAGCACTGGAGACATCATTTCCTTGGTCTTCAAATAATATCATACATGCCAGTTTAGGCTGAGCAGAGAACACTGGCTGCACTCTTTAGACATGTCTAAGAAATGAAATTATACATGGGAGTAACAATCAATCAAACTAACAATTACTGAGTGGCAAGCTCTCTTCTCCATCTGCTAAATTTACATTAAATCTGCTAAAATTATTTATAGTAGCTCATTTCATCCTTAAAAATAAGGAGTCTGATAGTGTTATCATAGGGGTTAAGTTCTTTGTCCAAGATCATAAAGCTGAATGGGGGAGCTCGTAGTTAAAACAGAGGTATCGGGCTTCCCTGGTGGTGCAGTGGTTGGGAGTCCGCCTGCCGATGCAGGGGACACGGGTTCGTGCCCCGGTCCGGGAGGATCCCACGTGCCACGGAGCGGCTGGGCCCGTGGGCCGTGGCCGCTGGGCCTGCGTGTCCGGAGCCTGTGCTCCGCAACGGGAGAGGCCACAGCAGTGAGAGGCCCGTGTACCGCAAACAAACAAACAAAAAAAACCCCAAAAAAACAGAGGTATCTAACTCCAAATCAATGTTCTTTTTATAATATCATACTTCTTCCATCTGTAAACTTTCTGGTATTTAACCATTGTTTCCTTACGAAAAATTTTATTCTATTCTAATCTCTCATTCATTGCCATTCAAGCCTGTTTACTTGAAATCTGTTCTTGTGAAGTTTTGAAACAGCTGGTCACTGTCCTTGGTTTAAGAACTCCCTCACACACAGTACTCGGAGATAATTAAATCCCGTATCAGCAATTTCTTCTTTTGGCTGAATAAGCCCTTTTCAATGTTTCCTTAAAAGGATTTCTGTCCCTTTAAATATCTTGCAGCATCCCCATATCATGTTGATTTTTACAGCTGGAATACTGGCACATGGGTTTTTTTTAGACTCATTTATAACTCCAAGGACCAACTCTTCCTCCCATCCCCGTAATGTTCTTTAACCAACTGTCTTCTATTTAATGCTTAAGCAGCTTGGTTCTCCCATTGAGCATTTTGTCCTCATTGAGTTTCATTATGTTTGCTGTGAGTTTCCTCCAATTTGCCAAGAAGCTGCTTCTATTTCGAAGCAGTACTGCAGATCATTTACCATTCTGGCGAAATCCTTCACCTCTGCTATTTCAGTGTATGTCCCTGCTTGAGAGGTGCCTGTTATGGGCTAAAATGTGTCATTCCCCCAATCTCGGAAAATCCATATGTTGAAGTCCTAACCCCCAGTCCCTCAGAATATGACTGTGTTTGGAATTAGAGCATTTAAAGTTAATTAAGGTTAAATGAAGTCATTGGGATGGGCTCTAATCCAATATGACTGGTGTCCTTATAGGAAGAGATTAGGACACAGACATGCATAGAGTTAAGACCATGTGAAGACAATAAATAAGTCACCTACAAGTCAAGGAGAAAGGCCTCAAAAGAACCCAACCCTGCCAACACCTCAATCTCAGGTTTCTAGCATCCAGAATTGTGACACAAATTTTTGTTGTTTAAACCACCCGGTCTGTGGTAGTTACTATGACAGCCCTAGGAAACGAATACACCTCCCTATAATGTCTCATTTCACTAACTCTATTATTACTTATGTAAAGAGCCCTATATATACCAATATCATGTACCCCTAATACTGATAGGGGCCTATCACTTTGGTGGTATTCATGCCAAAAATGCATCAACTCTACCCATAAGTAGGCATAAGACAATCTTAAATTGTGAGGCATTCTCCAAAATAACTGACCAGTGCTCTTCAAAATGTCAAAGCCATGAAAGTAAGGAAAAATCAAGAACTGCCACAGAATGTCCCAGAATGGGAAAAACTAAGGAAATAGGACAACTAAATGCAATGTGGGATCCTGGATTGGATCCTGGCAGAGAAAACGGATGTTAGTGGAAAACTGGTGAAATTGCAATAAAGCCTATTCTTTAGTTGATAGCATTTTACATATGTTGATTTCTTACTTTTGATAAAAGTATTATTGTTGTGCAAAATGTTTACATTAGGAAAAGCTGAGCAAAGCGTATATGAAAATGCTCAGTTTTATCTTTGTACTATTTTGGTAATCCTAAAATTGTTTCCAAATGTTTTAAAGTAAAACATAAATTCATAATAATAAATAATGCAAATCATAAATAATGTTTCATAATATTTTATAAAATTACATATTATAAATATATTATAAAATGATACCTATTACAAATAATAATATAAATAAATAAAATATAGGAAGCACTAAATAACCACCAGGAAAGAAAAAACACATTTAATCATTGAAGTATCCTTTGAAATAAACTCTGTATTAAAGAAGGGAGGAGAGAAAGAAGCAGCTAATATTCATTGAGATCTGTTGGATGATAGGCCCAAGCACTGAATCCTCACAACAACACTGTCACCTGTGAAATGTGACAACTGATGAAACAGAAGCTCAGAAGTATCTGAGTAACTCATCCAAGTTCACATACCAAGTGAGAGACCTGGATTTCAAACCCAAGACCATTTAAATCCAACATACCATGCTTGTTCTATGGGTTGGGTAATAATTTATGTCCTCACCCACTAAACATTTATCTAGTTATCTGTTCTAACTCCGTGGTTCCCATTCTTGACCACACATTAGGAATCACCGGGGGAGTTTTTAAAACTCTTGAGGTCCAGATCCCACCCCAGGAGATTCTGATGTAATTGTTTTGGGGTTCAACCTGATCTCAGGATCTTAAACATCTCCCCAGATGATTCAACAAGTAGAGAATAGTAACTCTACTAGCTTTTCAATGTTACGGTCATACAGAACAGAACTGAAATCTTCCCAAAGATAGGGCTGTCATATCTATCATTTGTCTAGGAGTAAGCACGTAACATCAAAATCAATTAAATTCGACTTGTGCAATGTATTCCTTATGGTAACAAGAGAAGAAGAAATTCTTTAAAAAACACATGGAGAACAGGGACCAGCTGTAGAAGTGCTATCATCAGCAAACTCACATAGTGCCAAGAATTTAGAGGCAGCTGACTTAAGAGAGAAATCTCAAAACTCTTACAAATACAGAGAAGAAAGTAGCAATCTTTCGACTAGAAGTCAAATGACTTATGTCACTGATTTTAATTTCCTCGGGTCCCTTTAAAATGGCAGAGGCGGGGCTTCCCTGGTGGCACAGTGGTTGAGAGTCCGCCTGCCGATGCAGGGGACACGGGTTCGTATCCCGATCCGGGAAGATCCCACATGCCGCGGAGCGGCTGGGCCCGTGAGCCATGGCCGCTGAGCCTGCGCTCCGCAACGGGAGAGGCCACAACAGTGAGAGGCCCGTATACCGCAAAAAAAAAAAAAAAAATGGCAGAGGGGAAGTATCAAGCTATGTAAGACTCTAATTGAAAATAAACATGTTCCTACTTTTGAGCAGAATTAAAGCTGGAAAAAACTGAATAGCTTCAAGGTGAGGAATGAAATGGGAACGCACCATCAAGAAGGCTGCAATGAAGGTATTTGGAAACCATTCCATTTGCTGAATCGTCAGCCATGCAAGCACTTACAGACAATTACAACCTTAGAAAACAAATTAAAAGTGTGTAAGTAGGCACTTTGATACTTCTTCCTAATTATAGGGTTTAGGAGATTCTAAAAATACAAATAGAGGCAATGTGAACGATAGTAACCCTGAAATGAGGTTATGAAGCTTATTAGCTGTACATAATTACACAGCTGTGACACGTTGAAGAGACCCCAGCCTGAAGCACAGTTCCTTTCCTCTTCACTATGGGGTCTTAGAGCAAGGTTGCCACCTTTTCATTTTAGCAGAATTTTTGTACTTTAAAAAAATACAATTTAGGTTCAATCATATGGGACTGCCAACATTTGACCTGCGAAAATGGCAATTCCTTATTTTGAGTGCCAGTATGAAGCTCTCCTTCATCTCCCTTGGTTTTCTCGGGGGGGCACAGACTTATTTTTCTAGAGCCTTCGAAACATCCATAGCACCAACCAACCACAGAGCTGTGAATCCTAGAGCGTGCTTACTTAGGAAAGGCATATGCGGTAAAGGAAAGGAACTCAACTACCTGTAGAGAAAAGCTGTACTTTCTAAAATCTAACTGATTGAAAAGCCCTGGAAACCACTATTTGTGATATTTAGGCCAAATAAAGTTTCATTCTGGTAACTGGCCTGGATACCAAATTGCACGGGCAAATCAGCTGACTGTCTGGGGTTGAGAGAGAATGGTTATTTACTGTCTCTCCTGATTTTTTTGTACAAAGCTTTGGAAAGTCGTTGGGTTAGAGTTCTCTCCCTCTCTCTTCCCCCTGCTTCAATCTCTGTCACACACATGCACACACAAAAGAAGGCTTGTAATTAACAATTTTACATACCATGACTTACAAAGGCTAATGATTGACTTCTTTTTTTTTAGATACAAGAAAAAGGAATCTCAGAAAAAAAAAAAGAGCAATCCACAAGAAAGGCACAAACTAATTCTGAGTTGTCTATGTTTTTGCTCTTTAGTAATGAAAACCTGTGTATGAACTCCTATGTCACACAAACATTTTATCTCTGAAAAGTCAAATATGGGCTTGGCAGATTTTTCTCATATATGCCAAAGAGAGATTTACCTCGGAGGTTTCATTCGAAAGAAGAACTGCGAAGTTCTTCAAGACTTCGGGCAGCAAACTGCAGGACAGAATAATTGAAGCTCACATTTGTTTCGTGCTTGCCACGTTTGCTGTTCTAGTGCTTTAAACATATTACCTATTTCATCCTCACTACGACCATGTTTATTCCATTTAGTGGAGACATGAGAGGCGTCAATAGGTTACTTGCCCAAAACTACATGCTTCTTAAAAAAACACAGCCTGGGCTCTGTCCCGGGTGGCCTCTCCCCAGGACAAGTGTTCAGACTCATGACTCTCCTGCCTCACTTGGGTAGCTTATGGCAGCCAACCTGCTGCCATACATCCACAACAACATGCCAGAATCACATAACCCAGGTGTGTACTATTTTGATGCCTATAGTAGGTTATTAGCATCTTTCTTAAGTATTGTTCAATGAAAAAAAAAAAGTGAGAGGCATTAATCTTCCAAAGAGGCACACATTAGAAGTTTCTTTTATTATGTTTATTGCAAGTTCATTGTGTAAAACACGAGGATGTGCCCAATGCATTTGTACTGTGTTTCTAAATGAAATGCTAGCAAACAACTTTAGACTTTATAATTATTGTAATTTATTAAACAATGTTATTGTTTTGTGTTTGGAAACCAATTAGTTGAGATCACTTATAAGTATAATCATTAAATAAGAATTGGTTGGACTCATGTTTTATCAGAATAAGAGTGAATATAAAGTGAGATGCCTTCATTTTAATTGGAAATATTCCATTGTTCTGGAATTCATTTGTTGGGTAATGTCAACAATGGGGAAAAAAATTATCTGTAATAAATGCGGTCAGTGTAATTGGATTTCATGATACTGACCTGGCTGGAGAATGATGATGCTTTATGGGCAACAGACTCTTGTAATATGAACATGGGTAGTCCCCGTGGTAGCTTTGAATCTAGTCTTCACGAAGTGCAAAATTGGGATAACAGGCTTAGAGTATTTAATGCAAGTGAATAATCTGGATTATTGCAGCCAAGATACAACTGCACGTTTGGGAATGAAGTAAGTTTGGAAGCCCACAGGTTCTGTTACCATGCAGTCACCTGGAGGGCCGCAGCAGCCTCCTAATTAGTTTCCCTAATTCCATGTTGTTCGCCCTCTGTAGCCGACTCTCAACACAACAGCCAGCAAAATGCAAGTTACTCCCTTGAAGTGTACCATCACAGGAAGAACACGATATAAAATCCCGACCATGGCCAACGAGGTCCAGCCTCCTTTCTGCTCCACCCACACGGGCCACTTGGGCATTGGTCCTCACACTCGCCTCGTGGGCTCCCACGAGGAACAGCAGCCTTTGCACCTGCTGTTCCTTCTGCCTGGCATGCTTTCTCAGAAGAATTTCAAATGGCTGGACTCTCACTTCATCCGGGTGCTCAAATGTCACCTCCTCAGAGGCCCTGCCATTTACCCCATCTCAGAGTTTGCGTCACCCACCCTAGCATACTCTCCAGGAAGTTAACTCTTTTTATTTCTCACTTACTTTTCACCACCCAAGGGCATGTACCATTTGTTTGTTTGTTTGTTTCCTATCTTTCCCCGTAGGAAATGAATTCACTGAGAGCAAGGACTTTTTTCTGGACCCAGGACCCTGCTAGGTATGTAACAGGCACTCCCTAAAAATTTTTGAATAAACACATGAATCTAAAAAATTGAGTGAAAGCCTATGAATGAACAGCCCATTTTGATTCAAAGTGAAATATGAGAATTCAAATAAAGATGGGGGCCTCATCCCTAAAAGAAAGCAGAGTTTGCAAATTCATGGATTCTATATGGATGCCCACTTTCCAAAAAGCTATAAAACTTGGAAAAATAAATGTGTTCCTAAAACATAAGCAAGGGAGATTTTTTGTATTTTCTCTATCAATCATTGATGATTTTTGTTTCAATTATACATTTATTTCATTTTAGTGCTACTACTTACTGTTAAGTATGTATGCTTCTCTCAATGTCCACATTAGCCATGTATTACCTATGATGTTATGACAGTATTGTATAAGCTAGGTGGTAGGACCAGATGCTTAAGAAAGCAAGTAAAAAGGAAAAAACATGCTTTAAAAATAAAAGATAAATGGGAGTGTTACCTTCTATTATTACCTCTTGCTAGTTTGTTATTTTGGGTCCCTCCTATCATACACTTGACTAGCTTGCACTTGATTCCAAGAGTATACACTCACCTCATTTGGAGGATATAAGTGGGGGGATGGTGTGTGCATTCCTAGATAGGGCTCAAAGAGAATCAGCAGTAATGCAAGTCACATGACAGGAAGTCCCCATGGAAATGCCTCACACAGTGGCAGTTGCTCCTTCACCCTCCTCAAAACTCTCCTGGAACCATGAAACACTTTCCTCTATAGATTCCTCCAGACGACATTCTCAACTGTTGAACATCCTGCCCAGTCTGCAGTGACGCACATGGAGACTTCCTGATGTCAAAGGACTTCTACCAATCCCTAACTTACTGATAAATATTATCTTTGTATTTTCTAGAACAACGCTTGGAGGACTCTCATGCCACTTTTATAAAACCCACATTTCAACATCCAAAAGAAGCTCCTGTTTTGCAGAAAAGTTCGCCAAAGTACAAAACATGTGACAAAGAGGGAGAACACTGCAGACCAAAGTTCATGCGTTGCAGAACCCACAACTCAGAACAGCACGGGGGGCTCACTGGCTGGGAGAGTCTGTAGTGTGATGCGCTAATGCAGCCTGGCCGGGAGCGTACGGTACAGTCTGCCGTAGCTCTCAGAGCACATGGCAAAGAGCACATATTAAGAGTGTGCTGTAATTTTGTTTTAATTACAAAAATACTTCTAAGATAAATAGTGCTAAAAGAAATCAGTGTTAGGCAGGGAAGCATGAAACATGCAATATATTTAGAAGAAGGTGATAATTATTTCACAAATGATGAAACAAATTATGTAAAGATAAGAAAAACTGAATTGTGGAGAAAGTGAGCCAACGCACAAAAACATGCATTCATTCAATAAACATTTACTTATCTTTGTGCCAGAGGGGGGCACTCAGCCAATACCTGAATTTATAAACGAGACATATAAAAACATCTGTAAAACCTTGAGGAAAATATATGTGTTCCTGAAATACAAGTAAGGGAGATTTTTTGTATTGTTTTCTGTTACTCATTGATTATTTTTGTTCTTGACCTTGAAGAGCCTGCAATCTAGCCTGTTAAGACGGATATGCAAACAAACAATGTGTTGATTGTTTTACTAGAGCTGTTTGCAAAATATTATGGGAACATGGAGGTGGAAGACATCAAATTCCCTTTGGTGAGTCAAGAACACCTTTGCTAAAGATTACTAAGCCAGAACCTAAGGAGATGAGTGCCAGCAATTGGGCAAATCAGGCACGGAACGCTTTCCAGGTAGGAGAAGCAGCACGTACAAAGGTGAGAAAGAAAATGACGCGTACATGTGACTGCATGCCATTGAATGTAGTGGAGGTCGGTCATAAAAGGCCTTATGTACCACGCTAAGGAGGACCTTGGTCTTTATCTTGAGTAAAATGGAGAGGCATTGAAAAATTTTAAATAATGGAGTATTATGATCAGATTTTCAATCCAGCTATAACAGACTATAAAGCAGTATGGTCCTTTTCCTTTCACTGAGAATTTGGGGCATTGACAGTACCCTAAAGTCCTCCACCAAGGAGAGAGGAAGTCATGAATGAATGGATGACTTCGTATTTTACAGATCTCTGCTCTCTTCTGTGGTAACAAAGCAATCCTAATTTTATAGCTAACCTATACAAAGGGTGTTTTGTGCAATAATTCAAAAAACTGAGGTTTTAATAATTCAGTGGTAATTAATATTAACATTTGTTATTAGCTTTCTGATGTAACTCTAATTTCCACCCATAAAAAACCTCCAGGGCAGTTGACATAACAGAGTCTAGCATCTGTCAGGAACTCTCAGTAAAGCATCACAAAGAGTAAATTATATGTGGCTAAATTTCCTCAAAAGTGGCAGAAAAACAAGGGTTAAATTGCGTGAAAGGTGTTAGTTTCTGCTGTACAGCAAGGTGAATCAGCTCTACGTATACATATATCCCCTCTTTTTTGGGTTTCCTTCCCGTTTAGGTCACCACAGAGCACTGAGTAGAGTTCCCTGAGCTATACAGCAGGTTCCCATTAGTTATCTGTTTTATACCTAGTATTGTAAAGCAACTATACTCCAATAAAAATTAATTAAAAAAAATAATAAAGTCCCAAAACATGCTGGACACTAGAAATGCACTTTGCATTGCATTGTGGAATTTGAAATAAAACTTGCACGACAGGTGATAGTGGGGTAGAAGAGAAGGCCAAACTGGAACTAAAATAACTGAGGTTCAGAACACAATCTCATTCACTAACTGTGGAAACCTCAGCAAGGGGTTCACACTGACTCGACTTCGCTCCATCCAGCCAAAGTGGGAATAACAACACGACCCTCTGACTGTCCAGACCTGTTTCCCAGACCAAATGGAAGGCATGTTGATAGGTCAAAAGCACCACACATCCATCTATATGGCCTTGCTAGGCTAGGTTATGAAGACCTGCTTATCACATCCGTGTACAGAACATAAGGCGCCATAAAAAGGGCAACTATGGGTTCTGCTGTGATGAAACTGTCAGAAATCCAATACTAGTGCATATTTGATCATCAAGTATGAGCTATTTTTAAATATTTAAGATGCGTATTTGTTGGTTTAAAGATAGCCCTTCCTCAAATAGTCACCTACTGGCGAAAGAAATAAAATAAAATTTTCAAATACAATTCCTTACCCAGCAGAGTCCTTCCAAGTGTTATATTACATTGCATTCAGCAAATTTCTCATGAATCAGATAAAGAGACAGGATGGGGAATAATGAAGAGGAAGATATACAAAGATCCCCAGGAAAGTAGACATAACACAGGGACCCTTTCAAACTCAAAAATTTGACTTCTTTTTTTTCACTTAAAGATGTGTCATGAATCCTTTTATGTAAATGCAAGTACTCATCAGGTAGTTTCCAGCACCCTTCCCCTGCCCAGACAGAATGAAGTTGATGAGAGTATAAAGTTCCGGGGCAGGCAGATGTCAGCTGTGTGGATTGCTGCTGGTGGCTGGAGGACTTGAGGAAAACCCCCAGCAAGAGAGGAATGGAGAAGCAGGTCACAGACAAGCTGATGGTGCCCCAAAGTTATATACAAGATTGTCATGAATGATACAGCAACCCCTCTGATATCGGTTGATTTGTGTCCCCCAGAAGATATATTGACATTCTAACCCCTGGTACCTGTGAATGCGACCTCATTTGGAAATAGGGTCTTTGCAAATGTCATCAAGTTAAGATGAGATCATTAGAGGGGCCCTTAATCCAACATGACTGGTGTCATAAGAAGAGGGAAATGCCACGTGGGCACAGAGACACAGGAGGCAAAGACAGCCATGTGACAATGAGGCAGAGGTTGCAGTGATGCCTCTACAAGCCAAGGAATGACAAGGGTTGTTGGCAAACACCAGAAGCTAAAGGAGGCAAGGAAGGATTCTCCCCTACACATTTCAGGGGGAGCCTGGCCCTGCTGACACCTTGACTTTGGACATCTGCACTCGAGGCCTGTGAGCTAATAAAATTCTGTTGTTTTAAGTCACCCAGTTTGTGGTACTTCATTAAGCAGCCTTAGGAAACTAACACACCCTCATATACAAATTCATCTATCTAGCGATCTATCTCTCTATGTATCTATCTACCATCATCAAAATGCCATGCCAAGTACAGCTGGTGCTTTTGTAAATACTATACCACAGAACCCAGCTATTCTCGGTTCAGGCCCAATCCAGTGCAAACTGATCAAATTTACTTGTTTTTTACATTGGTTGTTCCATTTTCTCCCTCTACTTTTATGCAGTTTTAGTATTAAGGTCTCCTCCTGCTACAAACACTTGAAGGATGATTTCATATCAAAATGGAAAAGGAACTCATAATTAGTCATTTACATTTGTTGATTAATTACATTTTAACTGAAAAGCATCACACTAAATTGTTAGAACTGAATATTTTTATGATCTTTTCCTTGCCTCCATAATTACAGAATGAAAGGCTCTTCTCCTCAATAAAGGAATTTCAGCATCTGCCTATTCAACTGACACTTGAAAAAAAGTCTGATTTAAAATCTGTAAAAAACCTCAAGCCAGTTAATCCATCAAGAAGGCATTTATGGGGGCCCTCCGTGCCCTGGTGCTAAGCTTTAGGCTTCCAGAGATGCAGACCAGGGTCTTTCAAGGCACTCCTGCCTTGAAAGGATTGCCAGCCAGCTGGGAAGAGTATGGTCTCCAGGAGGCTAGGCCAGTAGGATTCTGAAGCGTGTGATGACTCAGTGAAGCCTGGAGTTGCAGCTGAGAAACAGGAATCTGACCCAAAAACAGACAGCAAGGCCCTGCTGCTGCCTGAGAGTTCAAACAGTACATTTTCTCGAGTTTCCACGCACTGTCACTGCTTGCATCCTCTCTTCAAGCCATTTCTGCTCCACTTCAGAATTCAGGGCTCCTGGGAAGTGGTTGGGAGTCACCAAACCATGCGCATCTCTTGTGGCGCTTACCGGGGAAACAGGCAGAGAGGGGAGGTCCGGATTGCTGAGCCCTGCACTTGGAGAGAGAGGGGCTTATCTTTCGTCCCGGCTCTGAGCCCAAAACTGCATTCCCAGCTTTGGATTACAATTCATCCAGAGCTAAATCCACAGCTCGGAACTCACCGAGAAAGACAGAAGATGCAATTTAATGTATATCTCTCTATATAATCAATCCTCATTATTTGCAGATTCCATATTTGCAAAATCACCCACTCGCTAAAATTTATTTGTAATGCCCAAATCAATGCTCCTGGTGCTCTCGCGATCATTCATACTGAATGCTCAGAGCAGCAAACATTCTGAGTCACCCAATGGGCACGTTCCCAGCTGAGGTTGAACAGGCGACGTTCTGCCTTTTCAGTCCAGCTCTCATACTGCAAATAAGCATCTTTTTCCAGCTCTACTGAATGCCATGTTTTTCTGGTTTTTTGTTTTTACAGTTTTGGGCTTTTTCTTGATAATTTCGCTGCTTAAAATGGTCCCCAAGTGTAGCGCTGAAGTGCTGTGTAGTGTCCTTAGCACGAGAAGCACAAAAAGGCTGTGATGTGCCTTATGGAGGAAATATGTGTGTTAGATAAGTTTCCTTTCGGGTATGAGTTATAGAGCTGTTGGCTGTGACTTCAATGTTAATGAATCCACAACAGATATTAAACAAAGTGCCTTTAAACAGAAACTTACATAAGACACGGTTGTGTACGGATCAGCTGATGAAAATGCTGTGACCAGAGATTTGCAGGCATCTAAACTTGCAATTAGCATTCACTAATTCAGTGTTCACAGCAACTTGATAGAACATAACTACCACAACTAATGAGAATAGACTGTCTGTATACATATGCATACATATATATGTGAAATCGACTCTATATACACATATAAACATACTTATATGTGTATATATTTATAGTTATATATTACACGTCATATATAGGTTATGTTATGTTCTATGATGTTCTATTTTTTTCACTACACTGGGCCCTATATAGATGGTGGCTAACAAAACAGATATGGCTCCACCTCTCATGGACCTTAAAGTCTAATAAAGGAGTAAAATATTAATTAGCAAGGCCCTTTGGGCTGCCAAATTGAAAGACATATTCACTAATCAGCTTTATCAGTAGTAAAAGTTGATGTGTTTATCTTCACTGTTTGACTCCTCTCCCTCTCGCCACTGGCTGTGAGGTAGGGCAAGAAAGAAGAGTGTACATGAGGATGTAAGCTCAATGTGGCAGGGATCTTTGTTCATTTTGCTCTGAACGCCCAGCTCCTAACATAGGTATCTTGTACATAGCGGTCACTCAATAAATGAATAATATTATTGACCCACCAAACACACCAACAGCTGTAAGAAGAAGAAGCAAACTGCAAAATAAAACTACAAAACATATTCACGGATCTGATAATAACTCTATTAATTCCTGTCTCTTTCTAAGAATTTATGAATGTGAGCTGGCAGAAGAAAAATAGCCCCATGCCTCTGCTAATAAGCAAGAAGGCCTTCCCTCTAAGGACGGGGGAAATCAGTAAATGAGCTATCCAAAAACACACTTGGCGAGTCTACTCTTCTAAAAGAGGATGCTTCTTTGTGACGACCTAATACCTTTATGTTCTCCAATCAAGTTATTGAGTTCAGTTGCTCAATAAATTTGGCCTGTACAACCAGCAATGAAAATACTTCAAGCACTTCAGAGATGATTGATAATGGTAAATGCCATTAATGGAAAAAACCCATCCATAAATTGTTTTTGTTGTTTTTTAAAATCATAACCCTCTGCTTACTGACTGCAAAATTTGTACCATTCCAGCTATTAATCTTAGTATTATGCTAAATAGGGTATCCCCCAATCCAACTCTGAAAATGATTAAAAAATTTAAGAAAGAAAACTATTTTTCTCAGTTGACTGCAAATGTATCTTAATGCATGCATGCCAAGATATTGGCAACACCAACTGGATGAAAAGAGGCAGTTTGGCCAGGTGTCATTTTGCCAGTAACTAAAAAAGCCAAGCACTGCTTTGCAAATCTCCTAAATAAAAAAGCAATCTAGTTTCTGGCAAGGAGATAAGCAACGGCCATTTCATATAAATGAATCTGTCGTGATCTCATCTGCGCACAAGCTCGATCATCCCAAATAGCAGAAACAACAGGCTGTGGTGTGGCTTTTCTTTATCTGTTTTTGATAGACGGCATCTCCCTCTCCTGCTCCAAATGATGACTGCCATCAATGAAAAACTGTCCTGTGAAATTGCACGAAAATTATTCTCAATTTTAATAGTCAACTGACTGATTAGCAAAGAGAAACTGTCCTTTTTATTTTGTTAGTGCTTTACAGATTCCTAACACAAGATCAAGTACAAATGAGATCTTCTCTTTATACATCTTCATCAAAATAAGAAACAGACTATAAAGCACATTCTTTGCTTATTGGCATGCCCACCTGTTCCAGATCATTTGCAGGGCTGCCAGGAACAGAAGGAGTGGCGTAAATGAAACATGTCTTTTATCAGCAAGATTCTCTTGCAAGAGCCATAGAGAACATCAACCACTATTTTCTAAAGCCAATCAAAGGTCTTCTGTGCCCATATGCGCATCTCGACAGCTATGCAAAAGTTGGTCTTATTTTCCCCAACTCAGGCTATTCCAGTCACGTGGTACCTAAGCTGCTTCATTAGGCAGAACCAGCAAAGACAGTGTTCAGGAAACGGTGTGCCCTTCATTCCCGATAAAAGCAGAGCACTTTATTTTTTCTTTCCTTTAAAAGGCAATGAAAATTGCTGTAGCTTAGCAAGAGGATAATGGAAGTGCGTCACTGGGCTATGGGAGGCTTAAGAGTTGTATCATACTGTGTCCTTTTTTTTTTTTTTGCGGTACACGGGCCTCTCACTGTCGTGGCCTCTCCCGTTGCAGAGCACAGGCTCCAGACGCGCAGGCTCAGCGGCCATGGCTCACGGACCCAGCCGCTCCGTGGCACGCGGGATCCTACCGGACCAGGGCACGAACCCGCGTCCCCTGCATCGGCAAGCGGACTCGCAACCACTGCGCCACCAGGGAAGCCCTATACTGTGTCCTTTTCATCAACATGACTTGGGAGCCCCTCACCAAGTCCTGAGATTTCCCAAGCAAAGGAATCAGGTGACTCTGCCCCCTCCTCACCTGCTCCCACCCCATCTGTACTGAACATCATGTTCCCAGACAACTTTCCTAAGGAGCCGTAATTTTCTGATTGATGTTACACTGTGAGAAGATTCACAATGGTTGAGCAGGTCACCCCATTCCCTAAAGAACCATAACTGCAAGACAGAAATATCCCAGCCGGAGTCTTTTAAGTTATGTATAAAATATTCTATTTTTAAATCTATCTTTTTGAGTAGTTAATTTTTTTTTTTTTTTTTGCGGTACGTGGGCCTCTCACTGCTGTGGCCTCTCCCGTTGCGGAGCACAGGCTCCGGACGCGCAGGCTCAGCGGCCATGGCTCACGGGTCCAGCCGCTCCGCGGCATGTGGGATCCTCCCAGACCGGGGCACGAACCCACGTCCCCTGCATCGGCAGGTGGACTCTCAACCACTGCGCCACCAGGGAAGCCCTGAGTAGTTAATTATTTATAACTATGAAGGCTCAGTTAAGAAAAATAAAATTTGTTGAATCCTCAAGTAATGTTTGAGGTTGTGTGTGTATTTTTTTTAAGGGAGGGGGAGTTTTAATTTCTTGCTCAAATATCACAGTGTTCTAAGAAAGGCTCCATCACTTCTTATAAAACACACTATTTTTTTTGGAACACCTAAGAGTCAGTTCTGTGCAAAATGAAAACAAGCCCATATTTATTCAGCAAGAAGTAGCACTGGGTTGAGAAAGAATACTGAAACATGAATCAAGGGATTTGAGTTGAAATTGAAATCACGAAAGTAGCTAAAATTTGGCTTTGTGTAAATATACCTTTTGGGACCCCATATTTTGCATACACAAATTAAAGGGTCAGACTAAATGATGTTAAGATCCCTTCCCACTCTAAAATTCCACTATTCTAATCAACTAAGGAGAAAAGTGATTTAAAATCATGTCTTAATTTGCTATATTAACACTTGGTAAGCCACAATGAAATAAATTTTCTCTCTGAAAAAAATGATCTATGTGAAAATTTTAGTTTTTTAAACTTATCTCCTTAATACATATTATTAAAATACCTTATCTCAAAAAGAAATACCTTATCTCTTAAAGGTAGGACTAGGATTAAATACAGCCATTAGTGGAGAATTAGACGAATGGTAACAAAATAAGCAAAACTAAGTCTCTTTCTTATTTTTTGACTTTGCCATCCTCTGCAGGAAATTTGGCTATTGTCCAGTTTAATTTATGTAACACTTCGTTGCTGTGTTTAACATAACTGCAAACACGATATGCATTCATAATTGAAACCTAAGCTCTAACAGTCTGTTTTTCATCCTATCAAAAGCTAGCTGTTAGAAGAAAGGAATCCTACCATGGATTTTGGTAAATCACACGCTAGTCAGCCACAGGATCCAACATGTTCAAAGTATGTTCAACATGTTCATATACTCTCAGTATAGTTGTATATGGGGCATCAATAGCGGGTAAGGTGCTAGTCTGATGATGTTTACAAATCTTAAGAGATGGATTTAGACCCAAAACACAAATCATAACAATTATCCCATGACATATATTCAGGCTTTCAACATCCACCAAATACGACATCATCTGCACAGCTGTAACCTTCATAAGCCAATTCAAGAAGGATTTGAGAAGTGAGACAAAACCAAACATGCAGTGACTACCTGAATGCTGTTGAAATTAAATAGTAAAGATTCTTTCGGAAAATTAAGTTTTGCTGCAATATCCTCTATAAATTCTCAAAATTAAAATTCTGCAAGAATTCATGGATGGCTTGAAAATTCTTCAGTGATATTGTACAAGATGATGCATTGGTTTTTCCATTCTCTTTCAGCCCCGATTTTCTCTGACCACATTTACTAAGATTATCCTTCATGCCCCGTGGTACCAGCTTTTTCGCTGCTCATCCTAAAGATAAAATTGTATGCCTTCACCTATTGAAGTTCATACTGTGCATACCCGTTTGCTTTATTTCCAGAAGAATTCAAGATACTGTCGTTCATAAATTTAAGAAACACTTTGCCTGATCAGTGAATAATATTCATGAAGAGATGAAGCACTGTTGAGTCCGAGGCTGGAATCTCAAATTCCAATTAAAAACGGTGTCAGCTGACGGTGAGAGTGAAACACAGAGAACATCCCTTCAAAAGGCCCTTCAAATGACAGTGGGCTCACATAACATGCTCATGTGTCCATGTCTCCACAGTGCATGGATGGACATGTTCTCTGGGCCTGAAACAAAGATAGTCCATTTTCACTCTCAGTAAGAGAGAGAGAGAGAGAGAGGGACTTGGGAAAAGGTGGGAAGAGGGGATACTGCCTTTTTTGTACTTTCTTTCTTCAATTGTTTATTCAGTAAATATTGATTAAACACTATGTCTAAGGCTTATATTTACATATATACATATAATTTACATATGAAAAACATATTCTGAATTGGAAATTTGTAGGATTTAATGGGATTTATTTTCTATAAAAACTCCCTTTCAAATTGAGCTGGAGATGTTTCTACTGAGTGCTTACAAATTACTGCAAGAAAGAGATCCAGTCAAAACCGTACTTTTGCCACAGCAGTGAGAGGCCCGCATAACACACACAAAAAACCAAAAAACCAAAAATCAAAACCGTACTTTTCTCACTCATCATCTCTGTGGCTTTTCACACTCTCTTCTTGTAGAAATTCTCTCTTTTATGACTTCTATAATAGAGTTTCTTAATGCTCCTCTTAGCCCTCTGGCCATGATGCCTGACCATTTCTATCTAAGTATCTTCTAAATCCATCTTATTCTCTAAATGTCAATGTTTCTCACAATTATATCAGCCACCCCCTTTTCCACAAAAACTCTCCCTAGGATGTACTCTCATTGCCGCCCTTGACTTAGAATCTTTATCTCCGATCTAGATTTTCTTCCTGGGCTCTAAAGACATTTTTAGTCCACTGCTGAAGCTCTCTTCCTAGTAATTCCTCATGCTTGACCAAGTCCATCACCTTTCTGTTTCCTAATCCGTTTCTCCTTCTACATTTCCTGTCTGTAGAAAGAGCTCCACCACCACCGTGATCCAACCTTGAAACTTCAAGTCATCTTCTTCCTTCCTCTCACTCACCCCTCCCTTATTCATTTACCACCTAGCCTTGTTGTTTCTACCACTTTTTACATTTCAAATGCATCTTCTATCCATCCCCACTGCCACGTCCTTTGTTTCTGTCTTTATTATTTCTCATTTGAACATCTGCAGTAGCTAATTGATCGTCCTGCCCCTAATCAGAGTTCCCACCAATCCCTCTTCCAGGTTGGTAGTGAAGCAGCCTTTCTAAAACATAAATCGGAGTGTGTCACTCCTGTTCCATAAAACCTAAATTGGCTCTTGTACTTTGCAAGATGAAATCTTGGCTCAACACAGGAATCAGACCTTGTTCACTTTTTGGACTCATCTCCTACCATTCTCTCCACCCCAACCTCTTGGTTCCAGCCCCACCAAAATTCTTGCAGTCCCCAAATTTGCCCTATTACCTCACCCATCTGAGCCTTTGCAAATATCTTGCCTTTGCTTAGAATGGTTTTCTCCCCATTTCAGCCTATTTAAGTCTTAAAATATCTTCCATGTTGGGGGGGGATTTTTATTCTCATCTTCCCCAAATGAAATCTTTTGCCTTTCATTAAATTTTGAAACTAGCTAAGATCATCAACATGTAGATTATTATTTCAAAAAATAAGTTGTATTTGATTGTTCTGGAATAACTTATCATCATCTCAGTTTTAGTCTTGAACTCTAGTTGGCTTCATTTGGTTGCTTCTTTTGCCGAAATCTCACCAACAATGGTTTGTGTGTTCTCTGGCAGTGAGGTCAAAGAGCTTCAATCCAGAAATTCAATATCCTCATTCCTAGCTTTGAGCTCCAAGGTTCACATAAAATTTCAAATTGTGCAACAAAGCATTTCTCACTACGAATTTTTTTAAGATTTATTGTTTTATTCTCCTGTCATTTCTTAACTGTAGTGAATTTGGAAAATATGCCCTTTATAATGTAACTAGGATTAGCATTTACATGTGTTTGCTTTCAGTCTTCTTATCTACATTCCTATTTTAACAAGGTGATATTATTCTCAATGTATGTGCTATTTGTTTAATAGTATGCTATGTGGCACTTCCTGTACCATTAAATATTATATCTAAATGTGGCCAACTAATATTCCATTGGCTATAATTGGAATAATTAGATTAACAATAACTATGACTAACAAACCATAATTGAATACTTTCCTATTACAGACATTTAATTTGTTTTTCAATTTTTCACTCTTAAGAGGTAACAATGCAACAAATATCTAAACACTTTATTAGAGTGCTTTTTGTACAATTGCTCCCCAGGACAAAGTTCTGTTTTGTTTTTTTTAATCTTTATCTATTTGGTAGATAATATGAGGTATCTCCTTATGGCTTTAAATTTTTATTTCTTTGAGTATCAGTGAGGTTGTACATATTTTTACATATATATTGTCAATTTGCATTTCTTTGGAAAACTGCTTGTTCATTTCTTCTGCCTATATTTAATAGAGAAATTATAATTTTCTTATTGATTTATAAAACACTTATCTCTATAGTATCATGAATCTTGACCTACTAATGCATATATTTTGTTTTTCACAATTTGTCATTTGCTTTTCAACTTTTGATTCTTTTGATTTATAGAAGCTGTAAATATTTACATAGTCAAATCCATCATTATTTTCATTGTTCTTTTTACAGATATTATATACAGAATATCTTTCTACATACAAATGTGACAAAAAATATTAACCTCGTGGTGCTTTTATGATATCTTTTTTACTTCCCCCCCCTTTTTTGTTTTTTACATTTAACTCTATAACATCAGTACACCTGGCATTTACACTTAAATACTGTTTAAGGTAGGAATGGAGCTTTTTTTCCCCACTAAAATTAACCTCATTACTACCTATTGAATAAACTTTTATTTTTGCACTTGTTTTTAAGACTATATTATCATAGACTATTCTATTTTGTGTAATGAATTCTTTTAGGAGCTTTCTGTTTCTAGACTCATTTTCAGGTCTTACTAATTTTGTGTCCTTGAATAAGTCAGTTCACTTCTTGATGTCTAATTCCATTATCTGTAAAACAGAGCTAGACCTACTTGCAGACCATTTTAAAGATCAGAGATGATTCACATGAAATGCTTATCACAGCACAGAGAAATTTAGAAGCATTCAATAAAGAGAAGTTCCTATTTATTATTATTTTTTAATTGATCCATATCTCATCTTGTGCCAGTGAACAATGACAAACGCATTTTGAAGTTTACCATATGCTCTGACATATCAGCCATGGGAAAACTCTGACATGTTTACTTACCACATAAGCCTAATTATCAACACCCTGCATCCAGCAGTCATACATTTAACAAATATTTGGGCACTTACAATGTGCAAAAAACACTGTATTAGGCACCGTAGGGGATACAAAGATAAATGAGAGCTAGGAGTTACTGTTCAGTGTTTTTCTAACCTCAGTGTGCTTCTGTTATGCACAATATAAATGCAATATTTATTTATTCAACCAAATATTTATTAGCCCCCGCTATAATAAGACAGTGCTAGGAGCTGAATACTAAAGCATAGAGTATTCTGTGCAGGATTCCCCATATAAATCTGCACATATCAGATGTGAACAAGCATCTCCAATTTGGGGAATTCATTGAGATAATCTCCCAACAATATTCAACTTGAATACCTTCTCCTTCATGAAATCTTCCCTGACTTCCCCATTAGAGGTCATTACTGTTCACTCAGAATCCTCTTGTTTCTCTTTCATGGAAGCTCATGTATCACATTCCTCTGGCCTCCCAGAGTTTTTTTTGTTTTGTTTTGTTTTGGCTGCATTAGGTCTTCGTTGCTGTGCGCTGGCTTTCTCTAGATGCTGCAAGCAGGGGCTACTCTTCCTTGCGGTGCATGGGCTTCTCATTGCAGTGGCTTCTCTTGTTGCAGAGCACCGGCTCTAGGTGTGCAGGCTTCAGTAGTTGCAGTGCACGGGCTTAAATGCTCCATGGCATGTGGGATCTTCCCAGACCAGGGATCGAACCCATGTCCCCTGCATTGGCAGGCGGATTCTTAACCATTGCGCCACCAGGGACTCTCTCCTCCTCGAGGTCAGATCTATATTTTTTTCACCTTTGCATCCTTAGCAAACACACTGCCCATTCAGTAATGAACACAAACAAATGATGTTCAGTTTCTTTCCTTACTTAGTATATGTTAGTTGAATGAACTTATACTGCATCTCATAGTTAAGTTACAGGCGTATTTGTACAATGTGCTCCAGGTTAGGGAACATTTTTCATTCATTTTTGTGTATCCAATAGGCCATGTTGGTCCTCATACAGTGAAACATAAATATTGCACTTTATTTATACACTATATACTTTGAAATATGAATACTGGTGGGGGGAGGATAGAACATACTTACCATTATCAGTATTAAAAATGCATAAAATCCCAAATGTTACCAATATTGAAGTTCTGAGTTGTAACTAAATCTTCCCTGAATTCTGAGACTTGAAATTTCATTTAACTCCTAAGATTCTCATTATCTCCAGCACTTACTAGAATCTTTTTTTTCAAATCATTTTCAGTAATCATTCAATTGTTATTTAATTCAATATTAATCTTAAACTTTTCAAATGTTCAGGTATTACCCTCCACACTTAGAAAGTAACGTAAGTTCCTTACAGACAAGGACAGCTTCTTACTCTGCTGTACATGCCCCACGGTGTCTTGATCTTGCTAGGTCATCAAAAATCTTATTTACTGATTTAAGTAATTAGCACTTTACTCACGAATACATTTAATAGATTACCAAAGCGAATATAACTTATCCAGCCAGGTGTTTCAGAATCAATTTTGTTCTCAGAACCCCAAAGGACTTATTCAATAAATAATTTGAGCATCTGCAAGACACTGCTAGGTCTGAGATATAAAATATGGACGTTTATTGAGCTCCTAATACGTGCTTGATATGGGGCACTTCACACCCCGTCCTGTTCATTGAAGCAACACAACTCTCTCAGGTGGATATTATTATTATTCCCATTCCACCAGTTTAAAAAAAACAAACAAACAAGGTTTTATAAAGCTGCCTAGATATAAACAGATAGTGAACAGCTAAGCAAAGATATGATCCCAATCTATCCAAGAGCCAAGACTAATGTCTTAACCACTGTGCTACACTCCCTGGAGAAGTATATAAGGATTTATTGCTGAGGAGAAAAATGATGGCTTATCTTTGTTTTTGTTGTTTTTTTTGCAGTACGCGGGCCTCTCACCGTTGTGGCCTCTCCCGTTGCGGAGCACAGGCTCCGGACGCGCAGGCTCAGCGGCCACGGCTCATGGGCCCAGCCGCTCCGCGGCATGTGGGATCTTCCCGGACCGGGGCACGAACCCGTGTCCCCTGCATCGGCAGGCGGACTCTCAACCACTGCGCCACCAGGGAAGCCCTATGGCTTATCTTTGATCACATGAAATTGATAGAAACTTTATAAACAGCTCTTCCCTTTTAAGCTCAAAATTTCACAAAGAATATTTTGTTTCAATATTAACAAATTATTGCAGTGAGTTTCAATATTAACAAATATATCCATTTTAAAGAGATTCCTAGATTTGAAGTCAAACACTTGAGAATAACGTCACTTTTTAAATTCACTACATTGTAGAATGTTAATACAAATATCTAGAGGCTGAAGTGAAGAATAATTATTAGGATGTTACTTCCGTTGAGAACAAGAAAACTCTACTTCAAGTACAGTTGAATATGTATCTTGTCTACAGAAAAGGCTTCAGAAGTGTCGACCTAATGAGTCAATCTGAGAACACAGGGGACTTCCTGTCCATTTTCATCTCTCCTCCACACATCCCAAGAAAACAGTATGGATGGTCCAAATCAAAAGTCTATTTAGGGGCTTCCCTGGTGGCGCAGTGGTTGAGAGTCCGCCTGCTGATGCAGGGGACACGGGTTCGTGCCCCGGTCTGGGAGGATCCCACATGCCGCGGAGCAGCTGGGCCCATGAGCCATGGCCGCTGAGCCCGCGCGTCCGGAGCCTGTGCTCCGCAACGGGAGAGGCCACAACAGTGAGAGGCCCGCAAACCGAAAAAAAAAAAAAAAAAGTCTATTTAGAGTAACCTCTGACAACAAAGATTCTAAATACCTGAGATGCACTTCTATCTGACTCAGAGATCTGCACTCTCCCCACCCCCTGATTCAGGAAAACACACTAGGCTTAAATCAGTTGTAGTGTTGCTCTCTTATATTGTATGTTCTTTCACCTGAAAAGAACACATGCCTTTTTAAAACTGATAAAACATTCCAAAGAAAATTGAGAATAAATATAGAGCCAATGCCTACCTTCCTGTTAGATTTGTGTAGGTTGAACATCTCCCTGGCTGTGAAGTGCAAATGATAGCTAAAACATTCTGAACCCAAGGTTCCAAAGCCAGATGGATCCACATTGCACTTCCGTGCTCCAGTTTATAGCTAATGAACAGCAATGGTATTTTCACCAATATGAAAACAAAGTACTATAATTTCATGAACCTAAGCAAAATGTACACGAATGAGTAATGGTTGTATTCCCTAGTATTTGAGAATAAAGAAATCAGTATCACTGAGCCTGAAAATTATGGTACAAAGTCTTACACTCTTCAAAGTATTAGTTGAATTTTTTTTCATATTAAGGAGTGTCATAATTATCTGGGTATAATACCAGATTAATGGTTGAATAAAAATATAAAACGGATTAGAACAGGCTGAGATTATAATTAAACTGAACTAATCCAAAATAAACACAACAGTTTAATGCCATTAGTATTCCAGCTCTTCAAACAGTTGTGGAACCTAGCATAAAAGGATTACAAATTTCAAGAAAACTAAATTAATCACATAGCTGAAAAGTGAATTGGGAAAATATTTCCCAGTCTTTTTTTTTTTAATTAATTTATTTTTATATTTATTTTTGGCTGTGTTGGGTCTTCGTTTCCGTGCAAGGGCTTTTCTCTAGTTGTGGCAAGCGGGGGCCACTCTTCATCGCAGTGTGCGGGCCTCCCACTATCGTGGCCTCTCTTGTTGTGGAGCACAGGCTCCAGACGCGCAGGCTCAGTAGCTGTGGCTCATGGGCCTAGTTGCTCCGTGGCATGTGGGATCTTCCCAGACCAGGGCTCGAACCCGTGTCCCCTGCACTGGCAGGCAGATTCTCAACCACTGCGCCACCAGGGAAGCCCCCAATACTTCCCAGTCTTATTGAACAGACTTGAGAATTTTATTTTCTATTGTTTAGAAATATTTTTTATTGACATATAGTTAATTTACAATGTTGTGTTAGTTTCAAGGCTCAGCAAAGTGATTGTTATACATTTATTTTCTATTGTTTTAAGTTTCTCAAGTGGGAAGGTTCCCTTTCTTGCTGGAAAAGTAAATTGGTTCAAAACTCACCTGAGAGTTTATGAAGGTGAATGACTCTTTTTTGAAAAGTAAAGATCACATCAAAGGCACTTGCAAGAAAATGTAAGTAATATTCTGAAATTCTACTGTTCTTCCTAACTTGTCCCTTTCTGTACTGCCAGGCCATTTTATACTAGTAGGTGGAAACAAGCATTCCAAAGATTCTTGTCTTGCTATGCCATAGGTAATCTTTTTGCATTAGAAAAGCAATTTACAGCAACAAAGGAGGTAGACAAATGTAGCAACACTGTGGATGTACTTAGAATTTCAGAAAAAGGGTTTACTGCATTCTATCAAGAAAAATCACTATTAATAATGATAATTATAACGTCATAATTATTATACTTATAAATATTATACGTATAATTATAAATATAATAATTATAGTAAGATATAATACTTATCATTATAGTAAGTACTAGGGATGAGCCTACAACATGATTAAAATAATTAACACTGCTGTATTTTATATACAAAAATTGTTGAGCTCCCATCACAATGAAAAAACATTTTTTTCTTTTATTTTGTATACTTATGAGATGATGGATGTTCACTAAACTTATTGTGGTCATCATTTTACGATGTATGTAGGTCAAATCATTGTGCTGTGCACCTTAAACCTATGCAGTAGTTGGTATATGTCAATTGCATCTCAATAAAGCCAGAAGAAAAAAGAAAAGAAAGGTCATTATTAAGAAGTAGCCAAGTCAAGTAGAAAAGTCCCGAATCTGAATTTATTTCATCAACAGATGTTCCTCGTGTATCTAGAAGCAAGGATGGCATCAGACCCAAAAAATACAAAAATGAAGAGATATGGCTCCTTCTTCCAGGAGCGCCCATCAACCATGACCAAACATGGTCACATCATTTTTCCACATAAAATAGATAAAATCCACTTAAAATAGAACATTAACATTTGTTAACATTACAAACGCTAATCAATTAAAAATTTGCACAGGGCTTCCCTGGTGGCGCAGTGGCTGAGAGTCCGCCTGCCGATGCAGGGGACGCGGGTTCGTGCCCCGGTCCGGGAAGATCCCACATGCCGCGGAGCAGCTGGGCCCGTGAGCCATGGCCGCTGAGCCTGCGCGTCTGGAGCCTGTGCTCCACAACGGGAGAGGCCACAACAGTGAGAGGCCCCCGTACAGCAAAAAAAAAGAAAAAAAAAAATTTGCACAGTTGTCTGCATGAACTAAACTTTCAAATGCTTATACAAATGATGGTATATATGGGCATAAAATATAGAAAGATCCTGTGGACAAAGAACATCATCTGCCGTATCAGTAAACAAAGGATGTTTGGACTGTCAAGTCATCAGCCTATGCAGACACCCACAAAGGCGCACCCTGAGGGGATTCAGGATGGAGGAAAACAGGATACTGGCCCTAACTGGCCCAGTTAAGGCGCATATCAAAGGAATTCTTTCATTAAACTCAGACTCTTGCATCTTCCCATATTTAGAAAAGCACTAACTTCATTCACTTGAAATGTCTGTTTTTCCTTCAATTAGCAGCAATCTTTTGATCCACTACCTATCTTTTTTTTTTTTTTGCAAAAATTCCTATATATCCTGGCTTCTCCCTTACCTTTTCAGAACAGTCCCTCAAAGCTATCTGAGAGGCTTTCTCTTGGGCTTAAGTCCTCAGTGAGTCCACCAAATAAGACATAATTCTCAACTTTTAGGTTGTACATTTTTTTCAGCCTCTTGGGGACAAAAAAATATATATATACATAATTTGCCTACTCAGATGTTCCCTGCCCTGGGGTCTCTGTGGACATGGTACCACATTTTATGACCTGACCTCCTTGCCCCCAGTCCCCACTGTCCTTCTCTCATTCACTGTGGCTTTACTGTGAGGTACTGGCTGCATTGTCAGTTTTTAAGGTGCTGACCTTTTGCGAGCTTCTTGGCTTGTTGGCCCCATCTGGTACTGAAGAACTCACCAACGTTTTTTCCAAACTTTTTTTCCTAAATTGCTCTAAAAAATGTCTCCCATGTCTCTCCTGCCACAATTCTCACTTACCCTAACTTTTTTTCCCAATCCTTCATCACACTGACAGATGAGAGACAGCAACAAAAGGTTCAGAAATATATCAGCCCACTCTTTAAAATGTTAAGTAATTTCTTTCACTGTCATCAAGTAAAGAGAAATATTGAGCGGGGTCTTTCCAGGACAGGTGTTGCCTCTTGAGAGCATATTAGGCTCTTCTGGAAACTACCTTAAAATTTTTGGGTCATGGTAGAACACTAAATTGTATCCTGGGGGCATATAAGGCACAGAGCAGCCTCCAGAGGAATTCGTCTTCTTCCTAGGGAATAGCTTTTTTTTTTCCTTAAAAAATTAATGTTATTTAAAATGAAATCATTGGAGGATGACTTCTCCAGTCCTTCATATGGGATTTGGAAACAGAGTTGAGTGTTAAAAGGTATGGACTTTAAAAAATGTTTTATGATTGCAAACTTTCTCATATGAACAACAGATGCTGAAAAAAAATCACTGTTCTGCACAGTTTATTTTCAAATAAATCAATTAGAAGATGTTACTGAAGACAAATAAAAATATCGAGATATTTCTCATTTACATTCAAAGCTAAGGATTAGAAGAACAACCCAATTACTCATCCAATCTGCCCATTTAAACACCTGTCAACTAAAGGGATTAATATGCCTTATGTTTATGGAATTAGGGGCAGCTCTGTCGCATTCTTTGCCTGAGAACCATTAACAAACACATTTTCTAAGTATGTATTAACATTTCTTAGCTGTCACTACTGTAATGACCCGATACAAGCTAATGAAAGCATTCAAATTTCGGTTACCTTATTGTACATAGAAGGTAATGCGCTCTCCCCACCCCGGCAAAAAAGAGACAGTTGCTCTCCCTACCTAAAAAGCGGGTATGTTTCAAATACCCAATTCACAGAAACTAATTATTCTCATATTCTCACAGGGATTTTTTTTTTTCTCCTTAAACAGACAAATTAAAACAAGTGTAGGAAGGGGATGATTAAGTCACAAAAGCGTAAAAACGGAGAGAACTACATACTGTAGAATCTGAGGTACTAGAGATACCATATGTAGCATCTGCAAATGATTATTACTCTCAGATGGTAACAACACCTGCTTTGGCTCCGGTTTTGGTGTGAGACTCCGCAACAAAGGTATTGCTACTTTACTGAGTCTACTTGAGGATAAGTGAACCACTCTGGCAGTGATTTCCTCCCATTGACAAATGGATTAAACACATAATTCATGTGCCGCACATATACAAAGAAGTTGTTATATAAGTATTCAAATTACATTAAAATAATTAATAATGAAAGCAAACGAATTAAACATTGGCAAAAGAGTTGAATAGACACTTCGCAAAGTTGGATGTATGAATGGCCGACAAGCACATGAAAAGAAGCTCTTCTTCATTTGTCAACAGGGAAACAATGGAAATGAAAACTATAATGAGATCCTCTTCACACCCGTGAGGACGGCCGAAATGACAGATGGAGATCAGTAAACGCATGGAACAACTGGGAATCTCGCACACTGCTGGAAAGAATATGAAAATGGTAAAAACCATCTTAGAAAATGTTAGTTTCTTTAAGAGCTGACATGTGCCTACCCTGCGATCCAGTGGTTCCACTCCCAGGTGTTACCCAAGAGAAATGGAAACATATATCCACAAAAAGATGTATATAAGAATATGCACTGCAGCTTCATTAAGAGCCCCCAACTGGAAACAACCCAAATGTTCATCAATAGAAAAGTGGATAAACAAATTATATATTCATATAATGAAATGCCACTCAGCACATGTAACAACACAGGTGAATGTCCAAAATATGACACAGAAAAGCAACAAGACACCAAAGAGTACATACGCTATAATTCCATCCATCTGGAGTTCTATGACAGACAAAACTCATCTTTGATGATAGAAATCAGAATGATTTTGTTTTCTGGGAGACGTAATTAACTGTAAAGAGGCACAAGGAATTTTCTGGGGTGATTCAAATTCTATATCTTAATTGGAATGTGAATTGCAGGAGTGTATACAGTTGCCGAAAGTCATCAAAATGCACATATAAAATTATCCATTTTATCGTATATAAATTATGCCTCAATAAACAAATACAGACCTAAAAATGGTCAGACACATTTACATTGACCACTTCAAATCACCTAATGATAAAAAACGAAAACTTATATAGCGTGCATATATGCCAGGCTGTTCTAAGCAGTGTATGTACATGATCTCACTTAATGCACCTAACAATCTTAAGAGCTAAATGCTATTTGGTATCCCCATTACATAGACGAGAACCTGAGGGGCTAATAGGCAGTACATCCGTCCATATCTTATATAGACAGTTAATAAGCCTAAACATATCTTGCATCAACTCTAAAGAGTCCCAAGCAGTTCAGAGTTCGGGTTGATGAGCTCTTTAATTCACGAACTACTGAGTTATTTCACAAGGTTATATGGTAAATAAAAAAGGTCATTATACAGCATTTCTGATTCATGAATATATATGCTTATGACAACTATAACACTTAAATAAAGATATAGGAAACTGAGAAAGGATAATATTTTACCAAGATTCACTGAGTACATTCAGGCACTATCAACTTATAGGGGCAGGACAGATGGGCACAGTTCTGGGAAAGTTACCAATTTACTGAGGGACATCCAATGAGGTTTTCTGGGGCCTGATACAGCTGGTATTTTGAAGGGTAACTTGGATGATGAGAAAACAAAGAATGCTTATTAAGGCTGTATTGACATCCAACTTGAGGGCTTAGAGGGTCGGACACAGTTTCAAACAACCCCTACAAGTTGGAATTAAAAGCAGAATGATTTTCAATAGTAACAAAGGTAGGTCATTTCAATTAGGAAAAGAAAGAAAAAAGTGCAAGAGAAAAGGAAAGTCTTCTGTTGAAGATTCCCAGTACTAGGAGGGTGCAGTACTCTCCCAGTCGCCACACCATTTTAATTACTTTGATGTCTTCCCTATACTTGCTTAAAATAAACATCTAATAGTCAACATATTTTAAATTAGGGATATTCAGTCTCACATTCAAATAATTTCATTCCAGAAAGGTAAGCTTAAAGTAATTTTTTCTAGATTTTAGTTCTTTACATGGTCCATTTCTCCCTTCATTATCTTCAAATTAACACTCTGGATCTAGAAACCATGGGGTAAGGTTACTCTTAGGAAGAGGAATGTAAATGCTCTATAATCTTGATGGAGTATATCTCAAGGATATTATAGTGATAGATAGATAGATAAAGGGAGAGAGACACACACACAAACAGACACACAGATATATAGATACTTGCATAGATACATACAGATAGATGTGAGGGAAGAAACAAATCATATACAAACCACAACACATTTTTCTGCTGCCGAGGTTGTCAGAGAAACATCCTACTCTCCCAATTCCAAAACCACAAAGCCCTACACCATTGGTGGGATATTTCTTCAGCCTCAATGCCTCTTCTCTTGTCAGTTCTTCCCTGTGGCCTCATCTTCCCATCAGCATCCCTTTCCTGATATGCTCCTGTTACTAGGTCTCCAATTACAGCTATTACCAACTTCCCGCTTCCCATCAACTGTGATACGTTCCCGTTATCAGCCCTCTAATTATATCCAATACCCACTTCCTATCCATACTAACCAATTAATTAATTAATTTAACATCAAATTAATACCTATCAAGGCACATTACTAGATACAGTGGGGGATAAAAATTGGTATAGGACAATCTTCCCTGAACTCAAGGAATTTACAGTCTGTTTAGGGAGCCAAGAGTAAAAGAGTGTGTGTGTGTGTGTGTGTGTGTGTGTGTGTGTTTGTTTGATTTCAGCACTAAATCAAATGGAGCATGCCAGTGTGTTGATATGAGTGGAGATGGAGCGATGGAGAACTCGAGCTTCCCTGTCTGACGGAAGAGCAGAGTTTAAACTTGTAGTGAGTTGTGTGAACAAAACCCAGAGGTGGAAATTTTAAGGGCAATCTCCCTTGGAGATTGAGACCCTCCCAGCAGAGGGTCACAGAGCTGAAGCGGTAGATTAGGCCTGACCACTGTGGAAAGACCTTACATAGCAAGGTGCAGAGTTTTTACTTATTCTACAGGCATAGTGAGTCATCGACTCAACTAAATACTGCATCCTCTACAGTACACAGCAAATAAACTTATTAAACTTGGGTCTCCCAGTCCTACATCAGAAGCCAATTTATCGATAGCCCATGAGAAGAGGGATGGCATGACCGATGGCACAGACAGTGAATATGGGTGATCCTCTGATAAGTCTATGCCTGTATCCACTCCGGCAACTATCGGTAATCTTCTGTGATGGGCAGGGCTCTGGCTAACATTAAAGGTTTTTTTGTATTTGTACAATGCCATTTCGGGCATTTCCTCATTTCTATAAATAAACAAAAAGAATATTATAAAAATCTCAGTGGGGCTTCCCTGGTGGCGCAGTGGTTGAGAGTCTGCCTGCCGGTGCAGGCGACACGGGTTCGTGCCCCGGTCGGGGAGGATCCCGCATGCTGCGGAGCGGCTGGGCCCGTGAGCCATGGCTGCTGAGCCTGCATGTCCGCAGCCTGTGCTCCGCAGCGGGAGAGGCCACAACAGTGAAAGGCCCGCGTACTGCAAAAAAAAAAAAAATCTCAGTGAAGGGCTTCCCTGGTGGCGCAGTGGTTGAGAGTCCGCCTGCCGATGCAGGGGATACGAGTTCGTGCCCCGGTCTGGGAAGATCCCACATGCCGCGGAGCGGCTGGGCCCGTGAGCCATGGCCGCTGAGCCTGCGCGTCCGGAGCCTGGGCTCCGCAACGGGAGACGCCACAACAGTGAGAGGCCCGCGTACCGCAAAAAAAAAAAAAAAAAAACTCAGTGAAAATTTCACAGTGCACAGAGGCAATGGAATGTAGGGTAAAGGTGATTCAGTTTTCTCATCCATAGAAGAAAAGGGTCAGACTAACATGTCTTTGATTCGAAAAGTTTCTGTTTTAGCTCTGTAATCTCACATTTAAATCAGTAATTAAAAATTATTACTACTCTTTAAAACGTGAAAAAACTAGCTTTTATTTTGCTCTAACTACAAATGGAATTTAAAATATACATTAATGTTGAATTCTAATGTGGCAAAAATGAATCAGTTAGACATGTATTCAGAAACTTGAACAGATGTGTGTATTTCATATCAACTGCTGAGTAACGAAGTACCACAAATGTGGCAATACATGGGGCTTAAAACAACACAGTTTCGGCACAGCCTATTGGATCCTCTGCTCAAATTCTCACAAGGCTGTCATGGTATCAGCCAGTCTGCATTCATTCCTGGAGCTTGGGGCCCTCTCCCAAGTTCGTGTGGTAGTGGGAACATCCAGTTCCTGAGGTCCCTATCTACTTGCTGAATATCATCTGGGGGTCACCATCAGGTCTTAGAGGTTTCTGCAGCTCCATGCTACGTGGTGGTGTTCTCTGTTGCCCAGCGTGACAAGTCACTTCTTCAGGGCCAGCATGAGAACCTGGTATTCCTGTCCACTAAGAGAGTCTTACATAATATAACATAATCCACAGGAGGGATAAACCATCACCTCTACCAAGTCTTATTCACTAGAAGCAAGTCACACTTCCATTCACTGCTCAAGGGTGGTAGATGATACACGGGCACGACTCACTGGGGGTCATCTTAGGGTGTGTTTCCAAAATGTGGAATGCAAAACAACTGTGTTACTACAGCAACCTAACTTCCTTCCATCAATTAAAAGCTTTTTTTAATGGATAGCTAAGAACTAAAATGAGAAAAGAAAGACACTACTTATAATAGTTGCTATTCTTATAATGGTTGCTATTCTTATAATAGCAACCATGACAATTATAAGAGTAGAAAGCTTATGTGCAGCACTTCTAAGTAATGGGCATTGTACACATGCTATTACATTTAACAGTCACATAAGCCTATGAGGTAGATTATTACCCTCATCACACAGTAACAAAAGTGAGACAGATAGGTTAAGTGGCTTGCACAAGTCCACACATCTAGAAAGAAGCAGAACATGCTCAGAACCCGTAATTCAGTTCCAGGTACAGCAGCAAAGGGATTGTCTGGTAGTTTTGTAAATCTAGTAACTAGATTACTCGGCAAATCATAAAAGCCTTAGGCCTCAGTTTTCTCATCTGTCAAATGGGGAGGATGATACCTGCTGTAGACATTTCCGAAGGTAGTTGTGAGAATAAAATGATAAGAGAATATGTAAAGCACTTCACTCAAACACTGACACTTGCTAAGTGTTTAATATGTGGTAACATTTCTGTTCTGTTGTAAGCCTTGTATAAACTCTAACGTTTTATATGTATGAAAGTACAGGCAAGGATGATGAACTTAATGGATTTTTTAATGTTTTATTTGTTTCTATTGGCAGGAAATTTTCAGGTTCTTCAGTAATCAGCCCATTACTTTTCTATGGTTAAAAGGCCCTCAAGGAATAAAAAGGAATTCCATCTATCTTTCTGTAGGAAAAGCAATAAAACTCTCTTATCCACAAATAAATTGAAATGTAAAAGACCTTTTTTAACAATTCATTTTGGTGGGTCAAAGACATGGACTGACTACATGCTTGTTAAGAATGGTTGAGTTAGCCTTTGTTAAAATGTAAAGTATTAAGACAGACAAAAAGGGAATATTCAAAAGAATGAGTGGATCAAAGAGAAAAACAAGCTATTCAGAAATATTTAATGATGATAATAGCATTATAGGACATTATATAAAGTAAGTCGTTCTTAATAAATCTATAACGTGCTTAAAAATTAGATACCCATATTGTTAATTATCTAGTCTAAAAAGGTAATTATTTCTGAGACATGGGATGACTTACATTTCTCCTTGAATTCCTTGGCTTTGTCTTTGCCATATATTTGCCTTCATTTTTCATTGTTACTGTCAGATCACTGCTGTCAACATGTACAATGTTGAATTAACATAAGAGATATTCACAAATAGGACACCCAGTGCCCATGCCCAAGAGCCACCTACAGGACAGAGGCAGGAAAGACAAGAGTAGTGCTGTGCTGATAAATGTCTAACATCCAATCTCTGGGAGGAAAACATGTTGGTCAATTTCTAAGCCAATTTCAATCTACCAATAGGATGTCACTGATCAGGAGATGGGAAAAGGTGGCTCCAGCATACCACATGGCCCTCGTGGAAAGATCAGAAGGAAGCCATTAAGAGAACATTAAAATTCAGTCTAAAGTAGTATAACCTATATATTTACATGCCGAAGCCTTGGAATTTTCAAACTGGGCTGGGCAGGATACATTTGGGAAAACTTCTAGAGGACATATAGGATTTTTCAAAGGGAAGGACTGGAAAGAAAATAATGAACCATACTGGATATTCTACAAAGGTTCTCTCAGGTACTCCCTGATTAACCACAAAAGGTAGGTGTCATTTCCCCCATTTGACAGATAGGAAAACAGAGGCTCAGGCAAACAACCCCATGGCTAGTAACTGGCAGATCCGTCCATCCTTTTGTCCCTTCCATACCTCTTCCCTACTTTTCTTCCTTTCTTTCTCCTTCCATTCTTCCCTCTCTCCCTCTCTCTCTCCTTCTCTCTCATGGCCCTCCTTTACTAAACACTCATCTAGTATTTACTGTGCCCAAGACAGTGTGCCTAGAACTAAGTATATAAAAATAAACAAGTAAATATTTTAAAAGTTCTATCCTCAAGGAGTCAGCACTATTGAGACCAGGAGACGGCAGGGGTCAAGACAGATAGAAAAATATAGTTTTAATGAGATAGATGCCATGATAGCAATGTGAATAGGCACACTGGGGTAAAGCCCAGGAGGTGGGAGTCACTACCTAAGTCAGTATGCAAAGTCTGGTCCCTGAATGCTTTATGTTGATGTGGTGATGACGGTAGTTTGACACGCTGGGAGGAAAGAGCCATCCAGGACCCAAAAGAGACAAAGCACATTTGCGTTCTAAGAGCAGACTTAGCACTAGATGACCTACTTAGAACTGAGAATAGATTTTAGTCTGCTATTAGAGATAAATTTTACTTAACTAGTTTGTTTTTTTACAAAATTGGGATGATTATAGTTGCTAGAAACTTCACAGGGATGCTAAGAAACACTCCTCTTTTTTGTTCTCCAGAAGTACTATAAAAATTCTACAATAGTATTATTTTTACAAAAACACCATTTATCTTTCAACTCAGATCCGGGAAAAAGGAATAGGGTCTCTCCAACATCCTCTGGAGCAAACAGAAATCTTCCAAACTATGTGACTGCATTAGCCCAAAGTTGTCCTTTTGAGAAGCCCACAAAGCAGTAAATGAACAAAGGAAGACATAATAGAAAGATCTTCTGAGTACAAATAGGAAGACACAGTGGTAGTTTACTGTTTTTGTCACTTTCACGGCTTAATTTTTTTCCTACAGTTAGTAAAATAAAATAATAAAATATGTCCATTAGTTTTCACACAGTATATAAAACTGAATGATTCTGAGTATTTGATATTACAATTCTCTCACCTCTGTGTACGTTTTTTCTTTAAAAGATCTAAGCCTCACTTTGTCCAAAAATGAGTTTGAATTTGTAGTATGCTTATACTATTCTGTAGCATAGCACTAAACAATGTATCACAAGGCAAGGAAAATTCAAATAATACGCTCACACTCTTAAGCTCCTTATTACAAAGATTATTGGCAAAAAGCTATATTTATCCCTTTCTTCACGTTCTGCATAATGAGGATTATACAATTTTATACAAACCGTATTTCTACCAGACATGCATGGTGTCACCTCTAAAGTTAATTCATCAAACTTCAGGCATAGCTTTACAAAAATGATACCGTGCTGACTTAAAACTGAGACCACAAAAGACAGAAGAACCCCTCCCCTGTCAAGAGAGTTAAAATGAAAGCAGGACAGGAGTTAAGGCTGGAAGATAAGCTTAATCTCTTGGTAGAGCCTGAAAGAGTGGCCATACCCCTTGCCCCAAGATGCGTTAGAGCCCTAAATACTACTGAGCTCCTCATTACCAGCTGTGGCCACTGCATTCTAGAACAAATCAGGAAGACTGGCTGAGTCTGTCACCAACTAAAGCACTCCTCTCACTCAGCAGGCATTAAGGATCAAAAGAACAGCTGTGGAGAAACTGAAGTGATAAAGGAGCCACAACTACAACCAGACATCTGGTATACCCTGCTTCCTCTGTGCTGACAGTAGAGACAGGAAGCGAAGAACACAGAGACTACAATCTACCAAGACAGGCTGAGAATAGCAGAAAAAAGCATATTTCTCTACATTTGCCTAATCATTTAAAATTGATACCTTATTAAAAAAAACTTCATAGGACGTAGGATTGAGATCATTCCTTCCCCCACAACTACTTTTATTGTTGAATAATTTGCTGGCATCACAAGCTCTAAATGGTTAGCAGCATCTGGGATGCTAACATGCTGTCCTCATCCACTAAGAAGAAATCTTGGCCTGTTTAAACTCTGTCCGGCTCATTTTCCTCACCCCAACCCTAAAAATGTATTATTAACTTGGAAGTTCACTACTAATATTTTATAAGGGATGACAGGAGATTCTAGTCTTGCTGTCTCTCTAAACAAGCCCATCTCCCTTCCTTATCACAGGTTCTGCAGGCTGAGTTCTTTTTCCAAAAGAGTAACTTCAAATTCACTATCACAACCAAAAGGAGCCACAAATTTTAAAGTCTTAAGTGCTTAGCTTATCTATCTTTAAAAAGTGGAATTATCAAGAATTTTACTGGCAAGCAAGCAACCTTTTAATACACTTCAGGTATTACCAAACATACATACTTGTCTATGAGCATTATTTCAAAATTTATAGCATCAGTATGAAGGTAATAATTATTAACTCAGCTTTTGAAATTTAAGGTAAGAAACTGTAACTTTATCTGAACCACTGACTTCCTAAGTTATTATAAATTTTAGAGTAAATCCTGACACATTTAGTAGTTTCCTGGATGATTACAATAGCCTCCTATGTGAGGTCACCTGTAGGTTACCCCAACCCTCTAAGATCCAGTCTCCACCTGGAGGCTGAGTGATCCTTTCAGAACCCAAGTACATTTATGTAACTCTCATGTTTAAATCCCCTGAATGGCTTCCTACTGCTTGTAGGAGGATGACCAAAACTGTCAACATTGTCTTTGAGACCCTGTGGATCTGCTTCCTCCTGCATCTCCAGCTTCTTCACCTATCAATCTCCCATGTACTTACTGCTCTTTGGCCATACCAGTTATTTTCAGTTCCTTAAATGTGTCATGTTCCATCCTGCCACTGGGCCTTTGCACAGGCTGTACACCTATTTGAGACACTCAAAACTCTCTCCTCTCTCCACTGCAACTTCATTCACCAAGTTAGCTTCCACTAATCCTCTTTGGATTTCAGATCACGTGTCACTTCTTCAGGACACCATCACCTCCTTCAAGCCCACTTCTAGGTAAGGTGTCTTTCCTCTCCTTCACTTCCTATTTGTTTCATAATCATGGCTAATTATTGAGTCCACCCCTGCTGTGGATTAGGACGGCGGGGGGGGCTTCACTCTCTCCCTGCTCATCGCTCTATCTCCATCACTGACCATCATGCCTGGCACAGAGGAGATGTTCAATAAGTATTTACTGAATGGATTAGTGAGTCAATCTGTCTTTTCTTGTGCAGTTGGACCAGGTCAAAGGATAATGTAATAGTAGAGCTCCAATGGAAATCTGTAAGGCAGTCGGACTAAGGCAGTCAGTATGAATTGAAGTAAACGGCTTACACCACACACAAAATGCTTAATGAAGTACTGTTTCTATGAGGGTAGTCCTTCTTCTTCTTTTTTTTTAACATCTTTACTGGAGTATAATTGCTTTACACTGTTGTGTTAGTTTCTGCTGTATAACAAAGTGAGTCAGCTATAGGTATACACATATCCCCATATCCCCACCTTCTTGCATCTCCCTCCCAACCTCCCTATCCCACCCCTCTAGGTGGTCACAAAGCACCGAGCTGATCTCCCCGGGAGATGCAGCTGCTTCCCAATAGCTACCTATTTTACATTTGGTAGTGTATATATGTCCATGCCATTCTCTCACTTCATCCCAGCTTACCCTTCCCCCTCCCCATGTCCTCAAGTCCATTCTCTACGTCTGCGTCTTTATTCCTATCCTGCCCCTAAGTTCTTCAGAACCATTTTTTTTTTTAGATTCCATATATATGTGTTCACATATGGCATTTTTTTTTCTCTTTCTGACTTACTTCACTCTGTATGACAGACTCTAGGTCCATCCACCTCACTACAAATAACTCAATTTCGTTCCTTTTTACGGCTGAGTAATATTCCATTGTGTATATGTGCCACATCTTCTTTATCCATTCATCTGTCGACGGACACTTAGTAGTCCTTCTTCTTAAGCAGAGAGAGTGTGAATAAAGATGTCAGAAAAAGAACGATGAAAGGAGAGGAATGAGCTAAGTTGGAAAAGCAGTTGCTGTACCAAAGACTGAGCCTTATTCATTCCAGTCAAGCTGTGAATATGTGGTATAATGTGTCTTCACATGTATGCAACATAGTTCAAGTTACACGTCAGTTATTTCACTTTTCACTCTTTCTTCTCAACAATATGGTAAGCGGGGCAGGGTAGGTATTATTCACATCCATTTTATGAATGATTAAACAATCTTAAAGAATGATTTATCCAAGGGAAGAGATGCAGGGCTTGAACCAGATCTTCAATGCCTGGTTCCCTTCTCTTCCCATGCACTATGTTAATTCACAAGTGTGTCTTGTTACTTAATCCGAGAAAAATGTAAAACGACTATCAGTATTTGCAAAAAGGAGTTTTAACAGGTTTCCTCATTGAGATTGTTAGAATGAAACTTGTCCTCTCATGAACCACTAAACTTGGAGGGAGGAGAGCTATGGATGGGACTCATTTATTCATTTGGACTTCCACCAAATATCCAGAGAGTTCTCATTATTCACAGTTCTGTTATATAGTCATTACAAACACTGAAATAGCAAATATTGAATCATGGCTCCTAGGAAAAATACAGGGTTAATTTCCTATGAGCTCCAGGCACAACATTTTCAACTAAACTACACATCACTTTGTTTTATGTGTGTTTCTGTTTAAAGCCACCTCATTTTAATATATATTCTTGATTTGTTAACTTATGAATTCACAGCTAACAGCACTATAGATCCTGCCTGAACAAAGCTTATTTTAACACACATATTCTTCCATAAGGTACATCATAGCCTTCTTGTGCTAGAAACATTAGGTGGCACTTCAGCATTATGCTTTGGGGGCCATTTTAAACAGCAAAATCGCCAAGAAAATGCACAAAAATGTGAAAAGGGTGGCACTAAACAGACTGTTAAAAGGACATGCGTTTACAGGATGAGAGCTGAACCAAGAACGCAGAGTGTCCCCTTATTCACACCCAGCTGGCGATATGCACTTCAGGCCACTCAAATTTTTGCCACTTTGTGCATATCTGTGAATGACCGTGAAAGCACCGTGAGTATTTGTTTTGCAGTTTCAAATAAATTCCTGTGAGTAGGTGAATTCTCAAATACAGAATCCACAAATAATGAAGATCCACTGCATTTGAGCTCCTCAAATTACAAGATGAGGATACATAGGCAAAAAAATAAGTTCCTGAATTTATATATACTGAGAGAAAAATGTAACAAATAAGAATGCAATTATACCAAGTGAACAAAGAGGAAGATGTGCATCTTAAAGATGAAGGCATTTGCCGGCTTCCTTGGCGGGAGTGAGGATGAGGGGGAATTGGAAAGAAAGTCCAAAGGTCACAGGAACAGAGATGCAGGGTGGGGCTGGGGTGTTAGATATTGAGGATCAGGTTGGGGGAAAAGGTACAACAGGGAGTTAAAGAAGCAAAGAATGTTGTGAGTGGATGCAATGGTGCTAGAACTTTAGCCTCTCGATGGTGGGAGCAAAGGACAGATTTTAAGCCATGCAGTGACTGGAAATTAAAAAAAATAACTCGGTGATGTTAAGAAAGCTGGATTGCATGGAATTAAAAGAAGAGGACAGAGACTGGTGGTCAGTTAAAAAGCTGTTGCAAAAGTCAGCCCAGAGGTGATACAGCCTGAATTATAGCAGTTTGGGGAAAAGCGTAAGGAGGGGGGTATATGTTGCCAAGTACTTAAGAGGTAAAAACCAACAGAGTTTGGTGACAGATTGAGTGTGGTCGATGAGAGAAAAGGAAGAATGATCTAAACATATTGCATGGTACCTTTCACGATCTACAAATATTTTTAACACCTCTGAGCCCTTGTAAGTAGACTGTGAGCTTCTCATGGTGGAAGATCATTCATCTTTATTGGACTGAATTAAACATCCTATGCGGTATTTTGACTAATACTAAAGTTACAGGTAACTTTAGATCAGTCTTTAAATAAAGTTTGTATCAATACTAAATACATTCTTACATTTCACTGAATTTAAAATGACAAAGAAAAATACATTGCTTCAGCGCTGAAGAAATACTGTTATCCATACTACAACAAAGGGTAGGAACCGAGGAAAGATATTACATTATAAGCCAAGTTCGAAAGTGACAGTTTGGCTTTGGTGATCTCTACCTGTCTCCTTGCTGAGTTGGTCCTCGGTAAGCATAAAATTATTTAAAATGTTCTGTTATCTCCTGGAATGTGCAAAGAATAATGGCCTAAGAGACCGGAAAACAGAACTCAAATCTCCACTCTGTCACTGTTAAAATCTTGGGCAAGTCCCTTTAGCTATCTAGTCCTGAGTTTCCTCACCTATAAAATTAAGGGTTTCAGGCAGATGGTTTTTAAGATCCCTTCCATTGCTAACAGTCTTTGTGCTACTTTAGAGCTTAAATATTATATACTCATATTCTCATACATAGTGGCTTTTTGTAGAGAAAAGGTGAGTTTAGGGAACTAAAATTCACTAATTACCTATTAAATAAATGTCTGGATATATGTATTTTTAATGCTAGGTATCTATATCAATGTGTTCCATACAGGGGAGAAAAAAATCCTATATATCCCCTGGGGCAGGTTTTTAAAATAATTAACCATTATTTATATCAATTTAGTATACATGTTTATTTCTAACCTCCAAGCTTATTGAATATTCAACAAATACTTAAGATTTCCGCAAATCTTTCTCAGCTATATTAGGTTAAGGACGTAGCCAATATAAAAAGGAATCAGATTTGTGGTTATCAGAGGTGGGGAGTGGAGGGAGGGGGATTGGAGGAAGGTGGTCAAGAGGTACAAACTTTCAATTATAAGTACTAGAGGTGCAATGTACAACATGATAATTCTAGTTACCACTGCCGTATATGAAAGTTGTTAACAGTAAATCCTGAGCGTTCTCATCACAAAGAGAAATTTCTTTTCCTTCTTTCTTCTATTTCTTTGTATTCTATCTTTAGAGATGATGCTAACCAAATTTACTGGGGTAATAATTTTTATATATATATGAAAGTCAAACCTCATGCTGTACACTTGAAACTTACACGGTGATGTATGTCAACTATAACTCAATAAAACTGAGGAAAAAAAGGACTATAGCCAATGGTAAGAAGTTTTAGAAACTTTTAAAAGGTATAAGATGAGGGGCTTCCTTTGTGGCACAGTGGTTGGGAGTCTGCCTGCCAATGCAGGGAACACGGGTTCGAGCCCTGGTTCAAAAAGATCTCACATGCCGCAGAGCAGCTAAGTCCGTGCGCCATGGCTGCTGAGCCTGCCCTCTAGACCCTGTAAGCCACAACTACTGAAGCCTGTGTGCCACAACTACTGAGGCCCGCACGCCTAGAGCCCATGCTCCGCAACAAGAGAAGCCACCGCAATGAGAAGCCCACGCACCACAAGGAAGAGTAGCCCCCGCTTGCCGCAACTAGAGAAAGCGCGCGTGCAGCAATGAAGACCCAACACAGCCAAATATAAAATTTTAAAATTAATTAACTAAAATACAATACAATAAAATAAAGGGTACAAGATGAATGACATTTTTTCTTTTTCTATTGTCAGAAATTTTAGATATGATCATATTTTTCATCATCTCTAGGCCTATGGGCCCATTCTACTTCAAAGGTTTGTTTATACAATGCGCTTTCTTTGCAGAGGCCTTTGAAATCATTGTAGTTAATTGTTCCTGACAACCACCATCTCATTTAGTAAATTAATAAAAATAATTAATATCTATTCACGAAGAATGTATTTATAATTAGGCATAGACATGATGGCAATCCTTCAGAAACTCTATGCCACACCATCCTTGTGAATATTAAACTCTTCTAATTACAATCCATGGACCCACTGCTCTTAAAACCATGTCTAACTTATTACTCAAATAACATGGCTATTTTGACTCATTCTGAATATCCACATAGAATATTTTCACGCCTGCTCCATGATTAAGCTCCATAAATGCAACTGCAACACTTACTGTTTGGATGTAACCAGAAGTATATGATTAAATACCTTGAAGTTTATTTTCCAGCAAACAAACCACAGATGAATTTGTGGCAGTCAAGGCAGACCAGAGGGTAGTTGACAGTTTAAAGACCACCAGAGTTGGCCAAATAGTTGTTTTATACCAGAATGGGTGTTAAATTCACTGCTGGGGGCTCTGTGGCTCTAAGACTCAGAAGCCAAGGCTGTACCAGATGGCCAGCAATAGAGACCTGGCACAATCACCTGCAAATGGCCCCTAATGCACAAAGTGGGAGAAAATACAGGCTTTATGGAACTCCCTGTTCATAGCACCATGCAAAGCTTCTGTGCATTGATGGATCCAAAATAAATAAATAAATGAATAAACAAACAAGCAAACAAACAGTAAAGCATGAATGTCTCACTTTTAGTAATTGATTAATTCTGCATGGAGCAGACCATATTGGGGCCTTGGGGTAACTGGAGTGATCCAGTTGGCCCATGACTATAAACATGTTTTTCCCCCAACATAGAATAATAAAGTACAATACAAAATTTAAGAACCCTTTATAAAAATACCAGCCTCCCCGCTGGATTCTGTTCAATGTGGACTGTGGCAATATTATAATTCTCTACATTCTGAGCTGTCTTTTTGATTTCCAAAAGAAAATGTGTTAACCAACATGCCCAGACAGATGATAAATAGCTCCATGAGAAGAATGATCCCTGTACAGAATAGCATAACGATTCAACCATCTAATCTTACATGTAGACAAAGGGTTTAAGTGATTAATTTTGCAGGTGTGGATTATTTGCTTTGATGATCACCCACGGTTAATTTAAAAATCTGAATCACTCAACACACTCCTGATTATTATGTTTCCACAGTGTTCAAATGTATACTCGAGGAACACAAACTGATCATGGTCTTAGGCAAACATAATAAGGATGATATAAAAGGATGATTTTTCAAGAGTCCTGTCATGCGTTCCAAAGCTATATATTAATGCATTATCTATGCCACAGCTTCTTTTCACTGCAGAAGACTGCTAAGAATTACCTTCATTTGAAAAGGAGGCAAAAGGCTTTCAAATGAAGAAGGCATTAGAAAAACAGAATCAACTCACGAATGATTCTTAAGCACTTGCCTTTGGTCTATCACAGTGCTGAGTTCTGTAACTGACAAGCAAAAATGGCAAAAGGCATACATCTGCCTTAAGGGAACGTAGAATCTTATCGGACAAGAAGACTTGTTCAATACATTCATATACACTAACACATTATACCGTATTACAAGGCTGAACATTAGTAATCCAAGTAAGCTTACAGTTTATAGACCATAGTGCTATAGAAATTCAGGAAGATAAGATCATTGTAAACAGGATTAATCAAAGATTCCTGGGAGGGTGTGGATCATAAGGCTTCCCTGGAAGGACACTCTTCTGCTTCCTTCATACACCCAGATCACCTAGCACAGTACGAGGATCACATAACAATTTTCTGAATTTAACTGAAGAGAGTAATAGGGTTTGCAATAACAAAATGGAAGTAGCAGAACTTTCATGCCAAGAGAGCAACATGAGGAAAGAAGAAGTGAAAAAAGTAACAAGTCACTATCACATATATAGTATTTTTGCTAAAATGTTTAACTGGAACATAATCATAAGGAAACCATCAGACAAATCAAAAGAGGGACATTCTACAAAACACTTCATGTATACTCTTCAAAAATACCAATGTCACAAAACATCATCCAGGAGTGTCCTATATTAAAGGATACTAGAGAGACATAACAACCCAACACAATGCAATTTTTTGATTAGATTCTGGAGAGGGGGGCAAATGGACTTTTCCCCCCCCCCCAAATTGGAGAAATGTGAATATATACTGTATTTTAGATAATATTATAGATCAGTGCTAAATTCTTAGATGTGATAACGGGTATGTAAGAGAACATCAGATGCAGCTGAAGTATTTAAAGGTGATGTATCATGTCTGCAATTTAGTCTCAAATGGTTCAGTAAAAAAAAAAAGAGACAAATCTATAAATAAACACATGCCCAAGAAGAGAGAGAAAAAGCAAATGTGGCTTCGGTGAATCTCAGTGAAATAAATAGTTGTGGGGAGAGAAATAATGAGTCAGATGGGAGCAGATTAGGTGGATGGATGGTACTGTGAAGTGATGGAACTGGGGTTGAGATCTGTGACTAGGGAAAGAGTAAACAACTGATAGAGATCTTTGAATTATGAATTGAGGAACTTGGCCTTGACTTGGAAAAACAATAGGGACACAATACTCAATAGTCTTTGGCTGAAAAGTAAAACAATGACTTTTACATGTCAGGAAAATAAATACAGCAGCATTTGGCAGAAAGCACTAAAAAAAGAAGTGATTTGAAGGCCATCTAGAAGAGTCTCTCATAATAACCGAAGAAAACGTAACGAAAGCTTGGACTCCATGGAAGCAGATGAATGAAAAGGCAAGGATAGATCTAAGAGCCAGTAGGAAATATTGGTTGTGGATGGACGGCTTACATGGATGATGAATTCCTCTAGGATTGATTTCACTACCAGCCTCCCCTCAATTCCCAAGGCAGACCTCATCACCTCTCCTGATTCCACTAGAATTTGACATCACCTCTCCTGATTCCACTAGAGTTTGACAATAGCAAGACCCCACTCTGGCTAAGACTGTTCTCACAGCATTCACAGCCTCAGCCAAAAGTAACCCCCAATAAACAGCAAGCTTCAGGAGACAAGGTCTGTGTCCTTCCGGTTCAACTTTGATGCCCAGCATCTACACAAGAATTAAAAAGGAAAGTGACAAACAGGAATCAAAGGAGAGAACAGGGTCAAAAATGCCTGTGAGATGTCCCACACTGTAGCTGGGAGAAATGGAGACATTTGGAAGGAGAACTTCTTGGGGAGAAGGTGTCATTCTCTATGTTATTTCAGAGGCGAGAGTACCTCAGTGGACTGGAGAAGTCCCAAGTTACATCAGGAACCACCTGCAGTAGCAGTTTTCTTCCCAGCTTGTTTTTGGCGCTGCTTTGCTTAAAATACAGTAGATACCCTTACTCACGTAATTAGTTTGTCTGACTTCCTGTCAAATCAATATTTATTCATACAAATCAATTTTGTTACTTTGTCCCTGAAGGCATTTGGTCAATCTGTGTCACTAGAAAGCAACTTGCCAGGGATTTTTCAATAGATCTCTTTTTTTCTTTTTCTACACAATTTATTCCTGTTCTTCTCTACATATTATCTAATTCATTTTTGTTTAGATTTCAGTTTCTTTACAGCCAGATCATGCTAGAACTTTGGTTTGTGTATTTTTCTACATGCACTGTATGTACATGAAAAGAGCTAGATATGACTTAACTTACTTAGTCTCCTGTTAAAGACAAGTTACTTAACTTCCACAAAATGGATATACCAACACACACTTCATAAACACCTTAATTAAATAAGATAATTCATGTAAATTACGGTAACATTGAAAAAATCATTATTGTTGTTATTATAGTTGTCATTAGTATTAATTATACCTCACTACATAAGATAATAATCCTGGGACCAACAATAGCATTACTATACATTTACAAATTAAGAGATGGACAAAGAATTTCAAAGAATAAATTTTGAGGACCATTGTCCAAACCCTCTAATTCCATAACTGTCCATAGAGATTAAGTAACTTCTCTGTAGTCACACAGCTTATAAGCGGTAAGATTCAGTCCACCCAGCGTCTTCTGTCTTCCAAGCCAATTGAGTGCTCTATCCACTTTCTCACAATGCTATCTGGCTGGTTAAAAGCTGGAATTACTCCCAATGTCCATTATGATTTTAACATATTCGTACAACTAACGGTGTGTTGCACTGTGAACAAGGCAGCAAAGAGGAATGTTAATTGAGGTCTTACAGACATGAAACAGTTGCTGGAGCAGAAGAAGACTTTATTTTTTTAAGGGTAGTGAAATGTCTTTTGACAAATATCGACACATTCTTTTTTGGAGCTAGAGCTTCTCCTTAGGGACAACATTTTAATTTTGAAAGAACCACTTTAAGACACCTTTTTAATTATACGAATCCAGAGCAAGTTCCCAATGCTTTATCTCTGGGGTCTACAACAGGACTTAAACTTAACGAGAATCTGAGCTTGTGTACTAAGTTCATGGAAGTGCTCACCCACAGCCTTCGGTATATGAAGACTAGAGGCTGCTGGAAAGGGGTTGTACATATTTGCATCTTAGGGGTCTTCTGGGATGGAAGGTATTGAGCCTTCTCCCTGATGCTCTGTCGAGTTAGCCCTGACTAAAGCCAAGTTGGAGAAGCCCCTGAGATCAAATTCGCCATCAGGAAGACGAGCACCTCTGGCAAGGCTTAACACCAGGGTAGGGAAGGCCCATTCCCACCCATAGCCGCAGCAATGGACAGGGTTGCTTAGCAACAGCCAAAACTCTCATTGGCAAAGGAAACAACACTCCCAACTTCCTGGACTCAGGAGAAGACAAGACTAATGAAGACTGGCCTTTGGTTTTCAGTTACCACCCTTGACAGTCTTGGATATAACATCAGAGGAGTTCCTGAGGAAAAGCAACGTTAGACTTAACTGAAAGTAACGTAGGAGCTCAGAGTTATCGTTTGAATATTAAAATAAATGTAACTTGACTTGTAGTCACAGGCTGAAAGACTCAGCACACCTCACTGTAACACCATGCAAGGTTATATTAATAAACCCAACGATGGCTCAGGCAGAGAACTCTTTCCACAAATATGACTTCAGGGTCTCAAATAGCCTCCACGTTTCATGGTTCACTTCTGCCTCTGGTAGCTTTAGCAGTTCTCAAGAGGTGTCCACCACGTGGTCCGAGCTCCCTCAGGAGCTGTCTCAATGCCACCATCTGCCCTTGACTATCTTCCTTCCCCCAGTGTTTCTTCCTGGGTTGCCCTGGGGCGTGGGAATCTTTCCCCAGATTGTTGATGCCCTCTCAGACTGCACTGACCTGCCTGATAAGGCTCCTGGGCTCCACCCTGACCCCTGACCTCCCTCAGGTACTATCTGTCCACTGACATTCACCCTGAAGCCAGGACTTCATCTTGACCTTTGGTCTCCCTCAGACACTCTCTGTCTACTAACATTCACCCCGAGGCCAAGCAGCCACTGTCCACTACTTTGTGTCCCCCTCTCTTGGCCAGCTGGGAAATGTCCCTCTTACTCTGTGTTCTCCTCTCTTTGAGAGGTTGCACTGCAGAGCTGTTCCGCTCCCAGGATTTGGCCCTTTTAGGGTTCCCACCAATAGGTGTTCACCCCTCAGACTGTTCACACACTATCAAGGGCCTGACAAAGAGCAGCATCGGTCAATAACCGCACACATGACCCAGAAACACAGCTCCCCTCTGAGCTTCAAACTCAGTTGCCAAGTATGACTCATTGTTCTAGAAAATTCTTCTTCCAGGATGGATTCCTGTAGTCTCCTTTGTAGTTGGGCTCTCCTGAGTCCCTCTCTCCCATCCTCACTCCATCCATCACCTCTCAGACTTGCGTCTATGTGAGCCCCTTAGCCCACAAATCAGCTGGTACTAATTTACATCACAGTGTAGGGGTGGATTGTTAGCCTTTCATACCTAGTCTGTATTCATCAAGGATACGCTATTACATAGGCAAACTCAAACACACCCAGCAAAAATTTTTTAAATATATGTATGTATTAGTTCACTTTTGTCTGACTATTCATTCCCACTAATACAATGTATCAAAAAAGAAAAAAAAATCAGGGCTTCCCTGGTGGCGCAGTGGTTGAGAGTCCGCCTGCCGATGCAGGGGACACGGGTTCATGCCCCGGTCCGGGAAGATCCCACATGCCGCGGAGCGGCTGGGCCTGTGAGCCATGGCCGCTGAGTCTGCGCGTCTGGAGCCTGTGCTCCACAACAGGAGAGGCCACAATGGTGAGAGGCCCGCGTACCACAAAACAAAGACAAAAAAAGAAAAAAAATCAAGTTATAAATTCATCCTAGTTTGAGGGAGGTAGGTAAGTAGAGAGGAGAAATGCCCTTAATTACATAACTCTTCATAACTGTGACATTATTTGTCAGATACAAATATTGATCTGAGAAGTAAACCAGCATGATCAGCTGGAAACATTAATGGATGTCTGCTATCTACAAGGTAAATGTTATTAAACTCACCCTTTTCTAGAAGTGCGTGGTCCTTGGGCTGCAATTACTAAAGTGATATGACTAAGTTTGACAGTTATGTTAGTTACATTATCACGGATCTTACTAAAACTCATTAATTTTCTATCTTGAAACACAGTCCTTGACTCTAAAAGAAAGAAAGGAAGTTTCAGTAAGAATGTGAGAAAAACCTTGACTTATGAGTGGAGTTTACCAAGATATATTTTTCAAAGCATTATAATCAGAATACAAGCAATACTTTCCAAACCCTATTCAGTAATAGCTTATTTAATAACACTGCATATTTGTGGAGTATGTAGTTAATAAGACACATTTATTTTAAGTCGTATCTCTTTTACAGAGAGAGAAACATAGTTACAATGAGATGAAAGTGAATTTCTCAGAGTCAGAGTGTGGCGTAAGACCTAAAATTAAGGTTCAATATCACATGCTGCCTTGTCATCTGGTAAAATCAAGAGGGGCTTGAACGGCTTCCCTGCAAGTTCCCCTCTCCTCTCTGCATCCATAGAAAACTTCCTCTAGCCAAACAGCCCTCCTTATCAAAGGGACCAAGCACAGCTCTTGCTTCTCTCTCAATAGCAAGTTTCAGTTTCCTGCCAGCCCACAAAATTATTCAAAAAGGCCAATCACATCCTCCATGGGAGACAGGAGACACCCCACCCTGTTGATACTACAAAGCCTGTCTCCCAGAGTTCCTGACTGTTCATTCTGTTCCTGAGTGCAACCCCGTGTGACTCCACATAGGGTACTATCCTCCTCCTTGGGCTGTGAGTATATGTAACTAGAGAACTGCTCTCTGTCTCATCTGTCCAGTGTCAGGTGTCCTGCGTTCAGCCATCCCAACAGCCCTGGTTGAGGGGTCCTTCACTCACCAACAGGGTGAAGCAGAAGGTGATCAAAACACAAAGCAAGCACATGGCAGAGAGGATGCTCTAAGTCAGTCTTTCTGACTCCACAACCACTGCTCTTCCACTCCCGCAGAGCTTTCCCTGCCATACAATGACCATTAGCACTGAGGGAGAAATTTCTATGTGCCACTTTCTTTCTGGGCTTTTTACATGTATTGTCTCGTCTAAGCCTCCCAACTCTCCTGCACGGTAGGTACCATTATTCTTCCCACTTTACAGACGATGAGGCTGAAGCACAGAGAAGCTAAGTAACCAGCTAGTGAGTGATGGAGCTGAGATCCCACTGTCACTGCCAAAACAATTACCAAAGAACTCTTGGTCTCAGAATGAATGAATCCTCTGATGAAAGGATTTTATAGAAATAGTCTGTCATCAGATGAAAACAGCTGAAAAATATAAGCTTATGAACACAAAATTGAGTTCACAGAAGTCCCTCTGATTTCAGTTCTGTTAACCATCACTAAGTAAACAGTGGTGTCTACTGAGTGCACAAACCGGAGGATAGGTTTGCTTCAAGCATGGTTAAGAAAGTGCAGCACACCAGATATTATCATCCTCTACAGTAAACATTTTTATTAAGAATTTGAAAATAGCTTAGTATATTTTAGGTCCTCTCTTTTTCCTACACTACACTCATTTTCAAAAATAGATAATTATACACAACGACACCTCTAGCACAAGCTACCTCTGCTTAGATTTCTTGATCCAGCTTCTGTCCTTCCATCTACCTGCTGAACATCTCAGGACAACAGAGTACATTTCATTATGCCCTATCTTTCTCCCCAAACTAGACTATGATCTGCTTATTAGTAGTAACCAAGTCATGCATTCCTTTTTTTTACATGGCCAAAATCTAGCTCAGTCTCTCCATGTTTTTTGAAAATAAACTAATAAGTGAATATAAAAGTAAATATAGTCAAACAAGGAACCATTTATTTTAAAAATGGCAAAATCTTAGTAGCTACTTTATTTTATCCAAAACTAGTTCTTCACTTAAAGGTTAGATATTTTTCTGGACATTTTGACAAATGTTTTGAATAGAATTTACAGTTTTCATACAAAGTGATAAAGCAGTTCCCTAAAAATAAATTTTTGAAAACTTGTCATCTTTTAAAAAAGTGTGATAATTTGGAACTAATATTTATTATACAATTCATATGTCATTTATGAACACAAACACATGCACATATGCACATGCATGGTCGAACTGTCGATGACCAACACTGAAACAGAATCGTCTAGGGGGACTTCCCTGGTGGTGCAGTGGTTAGGAGTCTGCCTGCCAACGCAGGGGACACGGGTTTGATCCCTGGTCCAGGAGGATCCCACATGCCGCGGAGCAACTAAGCCCGTGCGCCACTACTACCGAGCCTGCGCTCTAGAGCCCGTGAGCCACAACTACGGAGCCCGAGTGCCACAGGTACTGAAGCCCGCGTGCCTAGAGCCCGTGCTCCACAACAGAGAGAAGTCACCGCAATGGGAAGCCCGCGCACAGCAACGAAGAGTAGCCCCTGCTCGCCACAACTAGAGAAAGCCTGCGCGCAGCAACCAAGACCCAAGGCAGCCAAAAAATTAAAATAAACAAAATTCAAAAAAAAAAAAAGAATCATCTAGGATGTACCGAGCTCCTCACTGAAAATAGAGTGTTCGATGACCACTCATCAAGGATGTGGAAAAGAACATTTCTGCCTGAGTAAAGGTTGAACCAAATCTCTCTCAAAGCAGTTTTAATCACAAGACCATGGTTTTAAAAAGAAACCACAAACATCTCATCATTCTAATATAAACTGGTTTTACAATATTTTCCTTCTTTCCCCTTGATTACCTGCTCAAAAAAAAAAAATTTGTTCTTTTATGTACTGTGCTGTGTCCGAAAATTCTAGAAACTTTCCTTGCAAACTTTTTAATAAATTATAAACTCATTTTAGGCAATAATTACCCTTAGTTTGTAAGAATGCCCTAGGGAAGTTATGAAAACGCAGATCCTAAATCTCACTACAGCCCCCCCACATACCTCATACCAGAGATCGTAATTCCGTAGATCTGAATGTGGTGAAAAAATGTGCATCTTTATTGGGTACTGCCTGATTGGGTGGGAAGGGGGTTGTATCAACTACATTTGGAAAAACACGGCTTTCGAAAATGTGAAGTCAGTTTGAACAGCAAACTTAAAGATTTTATGGTGATGTGGAGAATGATTGAGGGGAAAGAAGCTGTAGTCAAGAAGACCTGTTACAATAATCCAGATGAATATTTATGTGGGGTTGTAGAAGAGCATAGGATGGAAGCAGGATGGTAAGAATAATATTTAAGAGGGTCAATATTCGTCAACTAAATCAACAAGACTTGGGGATTCAACAGTTAGGCACAGTGGGGTGGAGAGAGTTGGGGTGAGAGACCAGGAACAGTGAAGGACAAATTAACTTCTAAAATTCAAGCTCTGGAGATGGAAGATCTGGAGGTGCCACTGAGACAGTTTCTTATCATCAGAGTATCAGTCAAGTTTGGAACTTGTGCAAGCCAGCAGGCGTAGTGCCGGTTCATAGAGTATCTTCGAAAAAATTAGAAAAATTCATCATTTTCTATGTAGAAGTACACCTCTGGGTGCAGCTTGGGAAGTGGAAAACTCCTTTGGGCATATTAGAAGGTGCTCTTGTCTGTGAGCAGACCTAGCCCTGTGCCAGGACCCACAGCTGGAGAATCATAACAAAGACTGGATTTAAGCTCCCACTCATCTCTCAACTAAGGACCCTCATGCAAACCATAATGTGCCCAGGGAGACACTAACAAGATTCAGGATGTGGCCTTGGGAATGGATGGTAAGTAAAGTCACTGGATGGAACAGTTCCCAGGAATCATGAAGTTAATTGATGGATGGGTTGCCTACATGCATGATGAGTTCTTCTAGGATTGTTTCCCTAAAAGGCCCCCTAATGCCTCATGGGAACCCTCACCACCTCAGCTGATACTCGTTCAGATATTACTGAAGTGAGGATCCATTTGGGGGGAAAGAGGGGTCTTCGTTGTGGGATTCACAGGTAACTCCCACTAGACTGCAAGATGGAACAGGGCAGAGATGGTGTCTCACTCACTGCTGTATCCCCAGCACCTTGGACAGCACCTAGTACACTGTTATCATGATGCCTAAAATCCATCCTTCAATAATATTCTTCATCTCATTTGTGGAAACATGACTTGAGGTTCTCTGTTCTTATTCTAACCTTCCCCAAGACTGTAAAATGGCATGAACAAGACTAACTTTATAAGTGACAATTCAGTCTATCAAGCCCATCAAAACTCAACAAATAAAGTAAAAGGGGTTTCCTTTGGAGATTTCCCAACTGTAAGGGAAGACAAATTCTACAAATTTATTGTACGTCTCTTTCTGTTAACCCAGGTTGCATGTTATTCTATAATAAAATGTTTGTCCAATGTTGACTACCTTTGGTCCTGTAACATGTTGCTTTGTATACCTGTTCTGGATTTTCTCTTGCTCTTCAATAGTGCCACTTGTTCTGTCATATTCAATTTCCTTGTTCTTTTTAAAACAATGCTTAAATTGTTTTGTCTGAAGATGTGCATCAGATGGAAACAGCACAGATGTCAGCACGTGTTGCTAAGTCTGTGCCTTAATGTATCATTTGGTTCATTATTTTATAGATTGTACATCCATAGTAGGAATTGTTGCTTCTTTATTGAGAGAAAATATCTGAGGAAATACTGCTTTCGTTCCTTTTATAGGACTCCTACTATTTGCTAGTTCTCATACTCTACACCTAGATCTCATTAAATATAGCAAAAATATGAGATCTACCACCAATAATTATTTATGTACATGTGTGTTTTTTTTTTCTTTTAAAGTTAAGCTCCCTTTTCTTAGGAAGAACAAATCCTTAATTTTCAAAAGTCAAAGTTTCTAGGGAAAGGGAAAAGAGAAAAGAGGGAAAAAAATAAGCATTTATGTACCATATTCCAGGAATTTACAATACCTCTCAAAATATTCTCACAATAATTCCTCTATAAAATGTTCTCCCCATTTTATAGATAAGGAACTTCATAAGGGCTAAGGAGCTTGCCGAAGATCACAGATAATGTCATAAACTATAAATGTCAAAGATGTCGGTAAAAGGCAGATCGAGAATTTAATCCCTGATATGTCAGGCTCTTGCCAGGTTACCAGTCTTGGACATTTTTGAAGCAATGCAATTTTCCCTAACAAAACGTTACAGTCCATTTTGAAAACATGACATATCAGTGTCATGTGAATTTAACACTAAAGAACAAATTTACCTCTGGGTTAAATTACTTTGCTATCTGACCCTTGACGTGAAGGATAACACAATGGTTCCCAAGCATTTGTCTATTTACCAAGAGTCTCTTACAGGAGATAACAGTAACATATTAGCATCTGTAGTTAATAACCCCAAAACAATTTTAGATATCAATCCATAAAAAAGCACAAATGGTACTTGTAGCATATGTGCACATTATGTTCTATAAAAGATAAAATACACTTGTATCTTAGGCCATGAAGGTAAATTTATTTTTCTTTACTTAGCTTAGTCTCTAGGATATTATTATCCACCCTTTTTAACTCCATCTGCTCTTGACTCGAGTCACACCACCTACTTGGTGGAAGCCTAGATTATGTCGACCATTCGGGGTTCCAGATGCTTCTGAGGGCATGGTTCCCATATTGCCTGACTTGCAAAGCTCAGGGAACAGAGAATTAAGGAAACTAAATGCCAGGAACTCAAAATACTGAAAACAAAATATGTAAATAAATCCAGAGAGAAATGTTGGCTGAAATTATCATTGAAATATAGCCTTAAAAATATATACACAGAGAGAAGCTTTTATCTTCCCAGGGCTTCTGGGAAGACCTAATTAGATGCTAGTGCAACAAACAGTAATAGTCATTCAAAAAACCTTTAGCAGTAACATCTAAGTTGTTTAAATCCACAGGATATATTTTCCACATCAAGTAAATCCCACCATTCAGTTTTCACTCAAGGTCAAGCATGGTTAGTATATTACAATTTTCTAGAGTTTAGGTGGCACACGTTAGTTGGCTTTTATCTCGTGTTGACAGATAGCAATAAGCAATAAGGACAAATACTTGAGAACCAAAATAAACACCCTGCTATACACACTGACCCAGGTCACAGGCTTGAAGATAGAGATTCTTAGAGAGATCATGATAATTTATTAAATGTGCTTTATTCAAGAGCAATTTAATCTACTCAGGAAAATTAATTCATTCAATGAATTTTTTTTTTTGGATACCTATCCATATACTCTTCTAGGCATTGGGATACAGCAGAAATAACCCAGAGAAGATTTCTACCCTTGAAGTACTTATATGCTTGGGTGTAGAGTAGAGGTAGACAATAAAAAGGAAACAAGGAAGCAAGGTCATTGCAGATCATGATAAAGGCTATAAAGAAAATTAGCAAAGTGATGGGAAGCAACTAGGAGTCGGAGGTAAGTGGATGAAGGGGCAGGTCTTTACAGAGAGGTCAGGCAATGACTACGAGAAGGCGGCATATTTGCCAAGTCTCGTAGAAAGAGAAGAAAAAACGCAAGATAACAGCCAAAGAACAGTGTGTGGAGCAGAGGAAAGCACAAGTGCAAAGACTCTAAAGCAAGAAAGGGTCTTCTGGGCTTCCCTGGTGGCACAGTGGTTAAGAATCGGCCTGCCAATGCAGGGGACACGGGTTCGAGCCCTGGTCTGGGAAGATCCCACATGCCGCGGAGCAGCTAAGCCTGTGCGCCACAACAACTGAGCCTGCACTCTAGAGCCCGCGAGCCACAACTACTGAACCCGCGTGCCACAACTACTGAAGCCCGCGCACCTAGAGCCCGTGCTCCGCAACAGGAGAAGCCACCGCAATGAGAAGCCCGCGCACCACAACGAAGAGTAGCCCCTGTTTGCTGCAACTAGAGAAAGCCCGCACCCAGCAATGAAGACCCAATGCTGCCAAAATTAAAAACAAATAAAATAAATAAATTTAAAAACAAGAAAGGGTCTTCTATGTTAAAAGAAAACAGCGGGTGTCAGGGGGGCTAGAGTGTGATGAGCAAGGAGGAGTTTGGCCCGTGATGAAGTGGAAGAAGTGGGCAGGGGCAGAGCTTCCTGGTGTGACAGGAAAGACTTGGACATGGTAAAGAGAAGTAAAAGGTCCCTGTGACTTAGCTCACCATATAAAATTAATTCAGTCTACCTGGGATAGCTAGTGAGTTAGAAGAAAATAATAATAATAAAATTTTAGAATTGGAGGGGAATTTATAGATTATCTGTGCCACTCCTTGTTTCATAGATGTTGACCATGAGGCCCCATGGGGTCAGTGAAAAGGGGAGCCAGAACTCCACGTACTTTGACATCTAGTGACCTTTTCATGTCGTCTTCAGGCTCCCATAGCAAGCATCTGGTGAAGAACACAGCTATTCAAGCTCTTCTCTGAAGATGGAAATTATAAAGAACAAGAGAGCAGTTCTACTTGCTTACAGGAGGAATGTCCTGAAGGCCCTTGTGATTTGCTCTTTCTTAGACAAACTGCATCTTTGAGTAGGGTCTATAGAAAGAGACAGGGACACAGATTCAGCAAGTACCACAAGAAGGAGAAAACTGATGAAATTACAGAGAATGGGGAATCCCACAAGGTGAAATAGACTAAAGTAGCAGATACCAATACGTAAAGCTGGAAAGGACACGAAGTTTGCCAGGGAAGTAAAATAGACATAAAAAACCCATTAAATAATAACCTTAAAAATTCAATATTAAAAAATCCCCAGGGCTTCCCTGGTGGTGCAGTGGTTGAGAGTCCGCCTGCCGATGCAGGGGACACGGGTTCATGCCCCAGTCCTGGAAGATCCCGCATGCCGCAGAGCGGCTGGGTCCGTGAGCCATGGCCGCTGAGCCTGCGCGTCCGGAGCCTGTGCTCCGCAACGGGAGAGGCCACAACAGTGAGAGGCCCGCGTACCACAAAAAAAAAAAATCTCCAATTATTGAGTGTCACTTAGGTCAGATTCTCTTCCCAATATACTTAAAATTTCTCTTCAGTTCTTGTCTTTTTTTTGACTAACCAAAATAAACAAATAAAAATACTATACAGAGTAAAATGATAATACAATAATATAAGGACATATGATAGGATACACACTTGAGGAATAGCTTAATAACGATTAAGACTGGCCCTCTCTTTCTGGAGAGACAGAGCTTGGACGGGCCTGGTCAAGGTGTTTGCCTGCTTGGGGACAGAAAGCTACACTAAATAACTTTGTAATTAATGCTCTCCTAACAAAACTGAATCATTTTGTTCTCCCTAAACACACAGCATGATTAACAGGATCAAAATTCTATAAGGTGTGGAGAAAAGGGAACCCTCATACACTGTTGGTGGGAATGTAAACCGATTTAGCCACTATGGAAAACAGTATGAAGATTCCTCAAAAAAATTAAAAATAGAACTACCATGTGATTCAGCTATTCCACTTCAGAAGAATACAAACACACACACACATACAATGCAATACTACTCAGCCAAAAAACAGACGAAATCTTGCCATTTGCGACCACATGGATGGACCTTGAGGGTATTATACTAAGTGAAATAAGTCATATGGAGAAAGACAAATACTGTATGATTTCACTCATATGTGGAATATAAAAAACAAACTCAAAGACAAATAAATGAACAAACCAAATCAAACGAAAGCACATTTATAGAGAACAGAGTAATGGTTACCAGAGGGGAAGGGGGAGGGAAGAGAGAAACGGGTAAAGGGGGTCAGCTGTATGGTGGCAGATAGAAACTAAGCTTTTCCTGGCAAACACACTGTAGTATATACAGAGGGAGAAATACAGTGTTGTACATGTGAAATTTAAATAATGTTACAAACCAACATTACCACAATAAATTTTTTTTAATGTTTTTAATTCTGTAAGAGAGAAGGAAAGCAGATTTAAATTAACATCATGACAAAATAAGATAACTGCAACTTAGAAGTTGTGATAGACACAGCAGTGTTTTTAACGTCGATAACAGCGTGTCAGGCAAACTGTGTGATTTGTATACCTCCAGGATTACATTGGGAAAAACCCCGCCACTTATTCCAATCAAATTGATGAGAACAGACATGACTGAAATAAGCAGAGGATGCTTGAGGAAGATCCTGCTTAACATTCACAGCTTCACATAAAAGAGTCCTCTCACATCTCCTTAAATCATATATTTGTTAACAACATGAACAAAAATCTAAATGGCCCTGCTTTCAAACTGGTAAGGAATGCAAGTAAACAGACAACGGAAAATAGAAAGCTTATCCTTCATATCAATGTTGGACTTATAAATTAAGGCACAATTTCTATTTATAATCATTCTTGTCCTTTTCATAAAAATAATACACCGCCAAAATTCTTTTTTAAATATGTTGTCTTAAATGTATATATAGTGCTATCCAATTTATGTGTACACTATGCATGATCTCCAAATACTGAAATATGTCAAGATATTGTACTTTAGCTTCAGGAAAGTACGTGTCTTTAGTGGGTTGAATGGTGACCCTCAAAATGATATGTCCACATCCTAACCTCCAGGAACCAGTGAATATGATCTTATCTGGAAAGAAGATCTTTGCAGACATAATTAAGGTAAGGATCTCAGGAGGAGATCATCTTGGATTATTCAAATGGGACCTAAATCCAATGACGAGTGTCTTTAGAAAAGATACATGGAGGTAAAACATGGGGAGAAGAGAATGCCATGTGAAGATGGAAACAGAGACTGGAGTGAAGCAGCCCGAATGAACGTCTGGAGCCACCAGAAGCTGGAAGAAACAAGGAAGGATCCTCCCCTGCTTCGGAGCCTTCCGAGGAAACACAGCCCTACCGACACCTTGATTTTGGACTTGTGGACTCCAGAACCAACTGTGAGAGAATAAATTCCTGTTTTTCAAGCCACCAAGTTTGTGGTAATTTATTACAGTAGCTCTAGAGAACTCATACAGCATCTTTCTTCTCTTTTCCTTAATGACTATAAAAGTATGGCAGCATTGAAGGAAGGTTTGACCAGGAGATGAAGACAAATCATCTATATGCTCAACAATCTAATTAACAGATATTTTCATCTTGGCATACTCCTATTGACTTTTTGTCCATATTGTACCCAAACTGAATACATGATATTTTATTGTCCTTTATTCCCTAATAGCCTTCAAATATATTTTAATTCTGTATAAATTCCACCGAATTAATACACCCCATATTACTTAAACATTCTGTATGTTTTAAAGATCTGGGCTGACGCTTATATTACTAATAAATAACTTTCTACTAGAGTCAGACATGGTCCTAGATATTTTTGATGCCATATATATTGCTTGAATCATGCTTAGGGAACCATCAGTCAATCCCCCAGAGTATTTCTTGAGCAGCTACTAAATACCAGGCACTGTTCCAGGTCTTACGAATGCTGCAGTAAACATGAAGAAAGTATATGGGCTTTTTGTTTATATCACAGCCAAAAGGTAAACTGATAAAACATGGCCAACGTGTTTTATAAACATGGTAAAATGATAAATCAGATCAACAAAGAAAGAAAGAACTCTTAGAAAACTAGAAAGGGAAAGGAATTCCCCTAATTTAATAGAAAGCATCTCTCAAAACTCTATAGCAAACATCATGCTTCACTGATGAAATGTCAGGAGTTTTTCCTTTAAAATTGGTGACAAGAAAAGGATGCCATGTGTCACCACTTCTATTTAACATCGTACCAGCAGTCCAAAAAGCACTAAAAGACAAGGAGAAGAAAATACAGGAAAATGTAGGGAAAAAGGAATAAGATTATCATAATTTGCAAATGATATGACTATCTATACAGGAAAAACCCCAAAATACCTACAGACAAATCATTAGAATTAATGAATTTAGCAAGATGACTGGATGTAGGGTATCAGGGTACAGGACAATTTCTTTCTTTTTTTTCCTGCTCTTTATTTTTATTATTTTTAAATTAATTTTTATTGGAGTATAGTTGATTTACGATGTTGTATTAGTTTCTGCTGTACAGCAAAGTGAATCAGTTATACATATATATATCTCCACTCTTTTTTACATTCTTTTCCCATATAGGTCATGACAGGGTATTGAGTAGAGTTCCCTGTGCTATACAGTAGATTCTTATTAGTTATCTATTTTATATATAGTTGTGTGTATATGTCATTCCCAATCTCCTAATTCATCCTCCCCCTTCCCCCCTTGGTAATGATCTGAACAATTTCTTAAAGTACAGAAAGCACAGTTAGAAAAGATTGACGATTATGACTGTTAAAATGAATCACTGCTCATCAAGACAACATAGAATGATATTTGCAACATACAAAATTGATATTTCCACATATATTGCTTGCTAGGAATTAATATTAGAAAATGGGTAAAGAAGTAATAGCCATTGATAAGGAAATAAAAACAACCATTAGAAAAATGGGCAAAAAACTTGAACTGGACTTTCATGGAAATAAAAACTCAAACAGTAAATAAACAGGTTAAAAGATGTTTAGTAATCAGGGAAATGCCAATTAAGACCATCCTGAAATACCAATTTATACACATCAGATTGGCAAAAATTCTAAAGGCTTACAATACCATGTGTCCATGATATTCAGTGGAGTAGGGTAACATGTTACCCAATATTCATAGCCAGAAGGATGACTTACCAAACTGTGCTATGTTCACACAAATGGAACATTACACAGCAATGAAAATGAATGAACTACAGCTATGCACAGCAGGAATGACTCAAAAACAACTTCAAGAGAAAAAATTGCATAAGATAACAGAGTATATCATATTTACAATGCTGAAAATCCAGCAAAAGTCAACAATACAGATATTATTAGATATTTTTTAGAAATACATGCATAGAGTAATAATAATAAACATTTTTTAAATAGAAATGATGAAGACAAAATTCACAACACTAATTACCCTTGGGTGAATCAGGAGATATAAGGATTTAGAGGAACATATAAGCAAGTTCAAAACTAATGGTGGGACTCTAGCTTTGTTTTTGTGTTTTGGGGTTTTTTGGCTGCCATGGCTTTGGGATCTTAGTTCCCCAACCAGGGATTGAACCTGCATCCTCTACAGTGAAAGCACAGAGTCCTAACCACTGACTGGACCACCAGGGAATTCCTGGGACTCTAGTTCTTAAGTTGGATAATTTGTTCATGGGTTTTCATATTACTGTTATGCTTTGTAACTTACACACGTTACAAAAATTTTTCATATATTACAAATATTATACAGAAAACTCTCTAAAGATAATGTAGGAATAAACAAAAGAACTGACAAAATTGTGTTATTCTAAGGGGAGAAAGAAAGGTTGCAAATAAACAATTGCAAAACACTGCAGTTGAAAATATGTTTAACTATAGATCTCTGGTTTTCAACCCTAGCCATACATTAGCATCACTTGGGGTGGTGGACATTTTTAAAAAGAGCAATGCCTGAACCTTATCTGAGATCAAGTAAATCAAAATGTACAGGGCTGGAAATCAGTCATCAATTTTTTTGTTGGTTTTCTTCTGTGTTTGCCTTCACCATTTGCCAGATGATTCTAAGATGCAGCCAGGATGATAGATCACTGATCTAGACCAAGCCTCCTATTTCCTGTTGAGAAACTGAGGCCAGAGAGAAGTGACTTGCTATATCAGTATTAGTGGAAACCCCAAGTTTCAAACCATCCATTAACTCATCAACATAATTATACTGTCTGGAAATTTTTACCAAACTTCTAAAAAATAATTTTAAAGTTTGGAAAGAGGACAACATTTAAAAAAATCTCGTTCTGAAAATAGTCACCAGGGCCCTGGCATCCTAGCTCTCCCCACATTTTCTCCAGGCAAAAAATTATATAAAACCTCATCTTTTTTCCTTCCCTTTCAATGAGTGGGAGGGGGGAGCCCACCTTGCTTCATATCCTTTGCTCCACTTTGTACTTATTGAAGTGCAACGGAGCCCTGGAAATCACCCTGAAGAGGTGTCTAACAGCCTCATCCCTGCACTCATCAGTCTTCTTGTGCATCCACTGCCCAGATGACAGAGGCCAGTGAGGTGCTGACAAATGTGCAGGGCTGGCTGGAAGGAGAATAGATCTTAAAAATTAACTTTCAGCATCTTCCTTCCCCAGGCTTTGCCAGAAAGGCTTCTGTGTCAGCTCAAACGATGGTCATATTGCAGGATCCCAGATTATACTCACGCCGAGTCATCAGACATCTGTTAACAAGACCTAAGGCAATTGGGTATGCTAAGGCGTCTGCTTTCTGCTTCACTGTGCAGAAAACTGGGCAAGGAGGGGGTGATCTTTTGATTCAATCACCAAATATCCTTCAGTCAGTCTCTGCTTGGTAATTTTGCACAAAGAACTTTTGGATCCTTTCTCTAATATGCTGCAAGAGGGTTAGCTCCTGCTAACGGAGGATTTGGGTTTTGTTCTAGAGGAAGGGATAGCCGTGCTGAAATGCCCTGGGTCCTTACCCTTCATGATTATGAGTGACACACACCCCCACTCCCACATGCCCCACTTCAAAAGCACAACTTCAGGAGGCACCATTTTTCTTTCACGGATTTAATCCTCCTAAATCCAAACACAGTATACTGTGATGGAACTGTACACCTCTCCTAGATCCCAGTGATATCAAGATCAATGTTTCCTTGGGGTGAAACGTGTCCTTTACACATGTAAACCAAGAAATGGAGTTAGGGAGTTCATAAAGACTTAGATTGTTAGTAATGATAAACACTGGTGTGTGTCAACAGTTTTGACACATCCTGCTCTTGAACCTTTTTGCAACCCTTACAATATCATAACTTACTCATTATTTCGTCTCCTTTCATTTCCCTGGTGAATTCAGAATGCTTTGTCTAAACTCAAAAATAAAAGAGAAAGAGGAAAATGGATGGAACAATCCCTAACGCAGACAAATTCTAACTAATTGATAGTTGACTAAGACAAGAAAATGCATAAATATGACTGGCAAAAATCGAATTTTTACTCAGTTTTATTATGTTTCTGTTAAAATGAAGAATTATACTGTAGATCCTGAATTATACCATGTAATTTAAAACAAAAGAGTAAATTATGGTTTTTTAAAAGCTCTGAACATCAGGCTTTCTGGCTCGAGTCTGGATTAATTCTTATGGTGTAAGAAGTCCTTTTTTCATTGGAACATGTCTACCAGCTGGATGGAAAACACATCTTCTTCAAATAAAGCTTAATCTAATAGGCATTCATAGAAAACATTCTTTGATACAAAGCAGCCATTCTCTTATTACTGAGTCCTGAAAATTTTGTTATTTGTAAGCACATCTTCAGTCCAAATAGGGTAGCCCTCTAACTGGAGAGCCCTGGATTTTGGAGTGGGTTATAGGTTTCAGCCTGCAAGTGCAGAAGAAGAACCTCAATTTAATGAACTATTGATATTATGCATAATAAAGTAGAGAAAGTTGTGTCTGAGGAAAGTGAAAAAGACGTAGCAAGCAATGTGGGGTGGGATGAGCACGCAGGGGTTGTTGAACAAAATCATGTGGGAAATGTAGGAGTTTGGAGTGAAATATTGTGCTCTGTACACTCTCCATTTGGCCTCATACATTTATGGGGGAAAGAACTAAAATTCATGACATGAGTTTTCAATGAATTATCAATAGAAATTTGCTCAGTATGGAATGGATGTAGTCAGAACAGTTACCAGGGGAAAATAAAAGAGGGGAGTGGGCCACTGGTAAAGGGATTAGATTACAAAGCAAGATCTCAAAACAAGCCCTGTTAATCAAGCCAGATATTAGCAGCTTCTCCTCCTCTGTACTTTAATGTGACTGAGTCCTAGGACACTCCGAGTTGTTTGCATCAACAATAATAATGAGTGATGTGGTTTTGTTCTTACATTTTGCAAAGAGCTTTAATGTTATCTCATTTACATCCCTTTCATTTTCATCATTGTTAACATCTACGAAGTAGACAGGTCTTAAAAATAGGAAAAAGGGCCAGTAAGAACTGAGAAGCAGGAAATTAAGAGTTTATCTCAGAAAGTGAGCATAGCAAGATTGTACCAGCATCACAGTCAACAGCTATGATTTTAGTAAAGTGGGGATCAATATTTAATTAAGCACAGGGAACAAAACATGCAGATATCAGATTTGCAAAAATATATTTGAACCCTATCATCCTATAACCAAAAAGTTTTAAAATGCAAATCTTTTTATTATTCATTTCTCAATACATATTGCTTTTATAATATCACCATTGTCTAAGAATATAATCTTAGAGTTATATGAAGGTTTGCCATACAGGATTAGAATATTTATTTTACTTCAGCTTTTCTTTTAAAAGTACTTTTAAATATTGCTATTAAGTCTATGTTATAACAAGTATGTTCTTTTACACAGCAGGAAAATACAAATTGTAATTATTTGAAGGTCAATTTAGCAACTTACTCTTTAAATCTATGTTTCTTAAATGATGGTTCTTAGATCACCCACACCGGAATCACCTGGGGTACTGATGCCTGGGTCTCAGCCCCAGAATTCTGACATAATAGGTCTGGGGTACAGCCTGGGTGTGGGGAGATTTTTAAACTCCTTACATGATCTTGATGTGCATTCAAGATTGAGAACTGCTACCCTAGACTCACCAAAGAAGAACGTCTGGGCATGGGCCCTGGAATTCAAGAACCCAGGTGATTCTTAAACACAATAAATTATAAGAATATGAAAAAATGTTTTTGATTCACGTGTACCTGAAAAGTGTTCCAGACATTCAAGTGTATAACAAAATTCAATCTCCTAGAGAAGGAGCAAAACTAATTCAGCAATAAATAAGATCATGTTAAAATAAGCATAGTAAAGCTAATGCCTCTTTAAAGTACGTTAGTGATTTCAAAGGCTCTCTTTGTAATTTATCTCATTTAAGATGATAACGACCTTGTGAGGTAGTCATATTAAGATCCTCACTTTGAAATAATAGCAAATTTAGGTTCAAGTCTTTTGACTCACCCAGACTGAATAGCTAGCCAGTTGTCAAACTGAAACACAAAAATCCCAATTTTTCCTGAAATATCTGCTCTTTCCTCTACAGGCATGATGACCATATTTTTTAAAAGCAAATTATACTTTCTGGCCTGATAAAGATACGAAACTTGAGGGAATTCCCTGGCGGTCCAGTGGTTAACACTCCGAGCTTCCAATGCATGGGGTGTGGGTTCGATCACTGGTCAGGGAACTAAGAGCCCACATACCATGTGTGATGTGTGACCAATAAGTAAATAAATAAAAGATATGAAACTTGAAAATACACTTCACACTCACGGTCTCTCCTTAATCTTCTTATTTAGGTAATTACAAATATTAGTTTTAGAAACAATAGCATTAGATAATGTATGCTACATGTCACAGTTGACAAGAGAGTTTTCATAAAGAAGAGTCTTACAGGAGAAATAGAATAGTGCAACAAGTATGATTTTGAACTCCTTATTACATACCTTTTGTTTTTACCTATAACTCTCCAATGCCTAACATAGAGTAGAAAAAGAGAGACAACCCAATCAGTACTTGTTAAATGAGGTCAGGCCTAATACTGGTACCCCTACCTCACACCCTTCCCATGCCAATGGGACAGGCTGGCATGGAATACTTGAATAGAACACTATGAGAACATTCATGCCCACAAACCACATCTTTTTAGATTAAACCACACCCAGAATCTCCATGTTCACTGTCTCATGTGGGACAGGGGTGGAATATCTGAGGGTAGAGTAAGAGGGAATTCCGCCTCCTAGCCCCAGCAAACTACATATAAAATATCTCTGCCCAGACTTCTGTCATTCCACAATGGACATTCTGGCCCAAAACTTGACCTAAACTTGACCAAGCAAAAGAGAGTGCCTAGCCCAACCCTGCTGGATCACTTTGGGTGGAAAGGAAGAATCTATTTCAAAGAATTTGAAGCATGTCCCTTTAAATAGGTACTTATAAAATTTTAAATCACAGTTATTCAGTCCTTGGCAATTCTGCAGTATGCCATGTTTACTACCCAGAATGGAGATTATGAATGACTTTTAAAATAAATGGAGATAATCTATTCTTTCCTCTTGGTCTGACAAAATCCTGGGTTACATATAGGATGAGCACAAACAGTCGTTAACTTAAAGTCTTAAAATACTTTCCTTCCAATGTTTTTCATCACATTTTTTTATTGTGGTAAAATTTACCATTTAACCATTTTTAAGTGTACAATTCAGTGGCATTAAGTATATTCATGATGTTGTATGACCATCGCCCTATCCACTTACAGAACTTGTCTATCATCTCAAACAGAAACTCTGTATCCATTAAGCAATAACTCAGCCCGCTCTCTCTCAACCCCTTGTAACCTATACTTTCCGTCTTTATGAATTTCCCTATTCTCGGTACCTCACAGAAGGGGAATCATACAATAGTTGTCCTTCTGTGTCTGGCTTCTTTCATGTAGCATACTGTTTTCAAGGTTCCCCCATGTTGTAGTATTTTTCAGAATCTTTTTCCTTTTTAAGGCTGAATAATATTCCATTGTATGTACATACCACATTTTGTTCATCCATTCACTTGCAGACGAACAGTTAGTTTTTTCCAGCTTTTGGCTATTATGAATAATGCTACTAGGAACATGGCATACAAGTATCTCTTTGAGTTCCTAAATTCAATTCTTCTGGGTATATGCTTAGAAGTGGAACTACTGGATCATATGGTAATTCTACGTTTACTCTATGCAGCCAAATTGTTTTGCATGGCAGCTACTCTACATTGCATTCCCACCAGCAACGCACTAGCATTACAGTTTCTCCACATCCTTGCCAACATTTGCTATTTTCTGTTTTTTTAATAATAGCCATCCTATATTTTTGTAAATTATTTTCTTATTTCCAGCATGATAAGCAAAATAAATTCTTGACTCATTTAACTTATCCACTAGTCACCAAAATAAAAATTGTAAAGGTTATTTTATGAAGGTGGATTTTCTTTTCATATATATATGGGGTGTATTACCAATCCCTACACTAAAGGATCCCCAAACAGAATGGCTCATTTGATTTCTGTGTTTCACATCTGTCTTCTTCTAATACGCATTACTCTTCCACTAGATTTAATGTGCAACTTCTACTCTCCTATTACCTAGCAGAGTGGTTCTCAAACTTAAGCTGTATCAGGATCACCTTGAGGGCTTGTTACAACCAGGCTTCTGGTCCCCACCCCCAGAGTCTCCGATTCTCATTTGCATTTTCAACAAGTTTCCCTGGTGATACCGACGCTGTTGGCCTGGGAACCAACCACTGACCTAGAAAATCAGGAAAATAAACTTCCAATGTTTTTCCAGAAAGAGCAGCAAGACCCTGCAAGATGAGTGTGTCTCTAAGGTGCGAGGAAGTTGCATTAAGCAGCCAGACTTTGCAGCATCTACTTTGGCTTCAGAGGAACTGGGTTTTGCTGTTCCTGTTTGTTTTGTTTTTCACTTGCTTCCAACTCCTCATGGAATCCTGGCGGTCAGACCTTAAAGGTTATCTAGCTTAACCGCTTCCCAAAGCAAGAAACTCCTTTACATCCAAAACAAGTGAGCAGCCCCACTCTGTTTTTAGCCCTTCCGGGGATGGGTAACTCACCCTTGCATTGTTTTCAAGTACAGTTGGCCCTCGAACAATGTGCCGACCCTCCGTGCACTGGAAAACCCTTACAATTTCTAGGTGGCCCTCCACACATACGAGGTTCCTCATCTGGGGATTTAACCAACTTCGGATGGTATAATACTGTACTATTTACTACTGGGAAAAAGTCCCTGTATAAATGGACCCTGGAATTTCAAACACCTGTTGTTCAAGGGGCAACTCTAATTGAGACTGTCAGATAAGAAAAGGCTAGTGAGGTGTTACTTTAAAATGATATGACTTGGGATCCAAACTCAGACATGGGAGGATGAAACCATCTTAGCTTTCCCTAACAGCTTTTATAAAGGAATCTTTAAAAATTTCTTACTAACATTTTTTTTTCTATTCCACATCATTCAGAATAAGAGGAAGTAAAGAAAGTCATTTAAAAGAGAGCCAAAAACATTTTTTAATAGTAGGATCAGCAGAGCCTTGTGATAAACGCATCACAAGATTAGACTAGAATCATAGTCTTTTCCTGATAAGTCATGACATTTAATTACTGTTAGCCCAAACCTCTGCACTTGCAATATGGAGATAAAAGTGTACCCCTTACTACTCACAGGTGCACCACATCTAATAACGTACAGGAAAGCACTCTAAACTGGGATAATCAACTCGTTAGCTATTAATAGCCTAATTATTGATATTATCTACTTTTATTTAACTAATATACCATTCTTACATAGTATTTCCAATAATATTTTAGTCCCTTGGTTAAGCACTCATAAATATCTGGTATATAAATTCCCTTTTGCTTCCTCTTGCATTTTTTAATTATACAAAAACATCATAAATCAAGGCTGCCTCTGTCTCCTGGGAATTTCAAAATAATCATGACATTCCCTACCTCTTTTGACCTCCTCACAGCTGTTCATAATGATGGCTGTCCCCATCTTAAGCAACCTTGGTATCAATAGAAGCCGAACCTGACAGGATATTGGCGGCTCTCTTTCTGATAGCAGGTGATTGACATTTTCTCAGCGCCCTCCCCTGGCTCCTCCTATCTGTGTTAGTAACAGAGTTGAGTTTTGCCTTGCTTCTCTGCTGGTTTCCCACAACGAGCTAGAAGGTCTGATCATTCCCAAAGCCCTAGAGGGCATTCAACATTAATCCCACTTGTCCTGCACCCAACAAAGGAGCACTGAATAAGACATTTCCCCCCTCCCCTATTTCTGTCAATATGTCCTACAAAATACCCAAAGGGTACCCACACTTTTGGCTCAGAAGCTAAGATACCTTGTGTCTTTTTGTTCTCTCCCTACAAAGTGGAGTCTCTTTTAGCCTGAAACATCAAACATCAAACTTCTTTTAACTTCGAGTTATTTTAACCTCCCCAGGAAAGTCCCCAGCTGCTTCTCTTCTTGGACTGTGCCAGCACCCAGTCCTTCAACAATGGGTCCAGCTCCTACTCTCCCAAACTCTTGTTTGCTTAGGAGCAACTCTGAGCTGGCCAAGCACACTGTACACTTCGTCTCTGCCCTGTCCTCCTGAAGCGTGTCCTCACTTTCTCTCTGGAGGACCCAGCCTAGGTCCCTTTCCAGACTGGCCCCTGGCCCCTGATCAATGGTGGGATGGGATGGCTCTAGCGTGTCCCTGTCCTTCCACCCCCATGCCCACTCCTCCTTTACTGCTGGCTACTCCTCTAGCAAATCTTCCCTTGGGCCAGGTTAGAGGGGCTTTACCAACCCCTGCTGGGACAGAAAATGGGCAGAATTGTTTGGCAACCTATTATCTTCGGAGGTATTAATCCACTTTCTGCTGTTCTACCTTATTAGGCCAAACCTCCCAGAATTTTTCAGTGCTTTCAGCATGTTCAGACCAATGGTATGAAGGATCCCAAAATCTGTGTGATGTCCCCCCTCCCTCTCCACAGCAGCAGGACCACTGGTGGCCATTCCTGACAACCTATGTGTCAAGGGGACCTGTCAACTTCATTCATTGAAGGCTTATAAAGCCAGATTGCAGGACCCCACTTCCAATTTCGGATTCATCTGCATTTCTAACAAGTTTCCCAGGTGATACTGAAGCTGCTGATCTGAGGACCACATTTTTAGAACCAGTTACTAGTGGTTAAAAAAATTAAAACTTTAATGAAGAAGCAAGGTTTTCTAAAAGTGTACTGATTAATCAATCTGCCCATATAACTAGACAGTTTTCCATATTCCTACACAGAAATCCAATCCAAAAAATTTAAAGCAAATATGTTTATGATAAGCTGTTCGACACTCTGACTGCCAGTCAGTTATGGAGCACAGATAACCCATCCAATGTAGAAGCGGTTTTAGGAAGAAAAAGGTGACCCTGGGTGAAGCTGCCACAGAACTACATTTATTCCTGTTAACAATCGTCATTTGTTTCTAGTGAAAATAAGAGTCCCACTCACCTTGCCTCATGAGGTCCTTCCCAAGCACCCTCTCCAAACACTGTAATTTCACCCCGAAGGCAAAGATGAAGTTGGCATCAAGGACCTACTATGGCATCCATCAGAAATAGCGCAAGCCACCAAGCTATTTTTGCAAAGTTTCAAACCTAGAGAATATTATAATAAATAACAGTGTACCCTTCCCCGAGATTCATCGATTATTATTTTACCACATTCGCTTCCTCTCTCTATATATACAGTTGACCCTTGAACAACTCGACTTTGACTTGCGCGGGTCCGTTTACACGTGGATATGTTTCAATAGTAAACACTACAGTACTACATGGTCTGTGGTTGGTTGAATCTGCGGATTGGAAGGAAGCACAGATACAGAGAGAGGGCTGCGGACTATAAATTATATTTGGATTAACACCTTCATTGTTTAAGGGTCAACTGTATAGTTTTTTTCCTTCCTACTGCATATTCTAAGAATAAAAATTTTTTTCCTAAGTAACTACAGTACCATTATTGTACCTAAGAAACCAACATTAATTCAATTTATGATCCATTATATAGCCTATATTCAGATTCTTCCAATTGCTCTCAAAGCCCCAAAATAGTTTTTGTTGTTTTCTCTCCTTTTTATTTTTAATCCAGCATCCAAATTCCATGCATTGCATCTGGTTGTTAGGTCTCTCTAAATCTTTTTAACTTAAATATTCCCTATGCATTTTTAAATGAATCATAATATTAACTATTTAAAGAATCCAGGCTAGCTGTCTGTCACAATGTCCCACTTTCTGGATTTGTCTAATTGTTTCTTCATGATCAGATCCAGTTTAACATATTTGGCATGGATATTACCTAGGTGACATTAACATCAAATCAGGAGACATAATGTCAGATTGTTCTGCTACTGGCAATACTAGGTTTGATGACATGGATAGGGTAGCTTCTACAGTACAGGTACATTTTTCACTTTGCAAGAAGTAAGTAATCTGGGAGACGACATCTTGAGACCATGTGAATATCCTGTTCCCAACCACCTTTCTCCAAAAGGTTTAGTATCAGGTCTTCCCTGGTGGCACAGTGGTTGAGGGTCCGCCTGCCGATGCAGGGGACACGGGTTCGTGCCCCGGTCCGGGAAGATCCCACGTGCCGCGGAGCGGTTGGGCTCGTGGGCCATGGCCGCTGAACCTGCACGTCCGGAGCCTGTGCTCCGCAACGGGAGAGGCCACAGCAGTGAGAGGTCCACGTACCACAAAAAAAAAAAAAGGTTTAGTATCCACTGATGATCCTCAACCGATCAATTATTGAATTAAGGATTGTAACAATGATTCTATCTTTTCTTCTATAATTATTAGTTAGCATTCTTCTGTTAAAAATGGATCTCTCTTTGTACACTATATATGTAAACACATATATATATACATATATATCACAATGGACTTATGCTTTTACTTTTTATTTAATGTGTTATGATTCATTATTATAATTATTCTTTTTTGACGTTCATATTGTACAAAATTGGCCTGTTATATCTACTTCATGCCAATTCCCAGAGGCGGACAGTTTCTCATTTTGGTTAGTTTTTTGTGGAGTTGCTTAAATTTTTCAAAGGACGCTCATTTTAAATGGATTTTAACATTTTCTCCGAGAAAATAGTTACATATTTTAGATGGGTGGGTAAATTATTGATCATCTTAAGGTAGCTTGAATCATTATACAGTCATCCCTCGGTATCCAAGGGGTATTGGTTCCAGGACACCACACAGATACCGAAGTCCAAGAATGTTCAAGTCCCTTATATAAAATGGTACAGTATTTACATATAACCTATGCAATATCCTCCTGTATACTTGAAATCATCTCCAGACTACTTAGAATACCTAATATCATGTAAATACTATGGAACGGAAGTAGTTGCCAGTGCACGGCAAACTCAAGCTTTGATTTTTGAAGCTTTCTGGAATTTTTTCCCCCAAATATTTTCGATCCTCGGTTGGTTGAATCTGCAGATGTGGAACCCTCAGATACAGAGGAGTGACTGTAGTCTGGGTTAGTACACTTGGAAATATTGACATATAATATGGTTGTATATTTGATAGCAAGTAGTTCTCTCATTCGATTTTAACAGGGTTTTTTTCAGAGTACTTCACTTAAATAAAACTACAAATGCTAATAGTAAAGTGGTATTAAAAATTAAAACTTAATCAGAATCTCACAATCACTACATTACCTTTACTCTTCCATTTTAAGTCACCTCTATGCATTTTATATTGCGGTAATAATAAAACCTGTATTATTATTTGTTGTTTTCCCCTAAAGAACAGTAACATTATTTAATTTTTCAAAGGAACCAGACATAAACTTGAAGATATATGGAGTTTCACATCATGTATCATAAAACTAAACCCTATCACAGACCAACTTTTTAAATTATTAATTAATTTTTATTGAAAAAAATATATAGACAAAACCAAAAAGGAAAGTCAAAAAGTACAAGATGCAACATAATGAAATAATGTTTTCCTTCTACTCAAAACCCTCCCATGTGCTGCGGAGCGGCTGGGCCCGTGGGCCATGGCTGCTGAGCCTGCGGTCCGCAACGGGAGAGGCCACAACAGTGAGAGGCCCGCGTAACGCAAAAAAAAAAAAAAAGTAAATGTAGGTGACTCTTTTGTGGTCAGTGCTGCTAATCAAAGGGAATTTGTAACAATTAGCCTTCTGCATTTGACTGGTTCCCTAAACTGAATCTGAGAAAGTTTTTACATGGGCACACCACTGTCACCTAACTCACTTTAATGGATATCTGCCTAGTTTTTCACTGTGTACTTACACCATCATTTATTTTTAACCAGTTCCATATTCGTCAACAGTTTTCATTTCTTTATTTGCATATATTTTACTGTTTCAAGGAATGGTGCAACAGCCATAACTCTGCATATATCTTTTGGCACATGTAAGAGTACGCATTTAGGATAAATACTAGTAGTAAAATTACTGGGTCAAAAGATCAGAGTATACAGTTGACCTTTGAACAACATGGGGGTTAGTGTATGAGAGTTACTTCTCTCCCTACACCCTTAGTAATACTGTAAAGTAGTAAAATTTTAATCTCTGACATATGCCAATATGATAGGGAAAATTTATTTCATTTATTTAAATAGGAGGATGCGCATTTTTCTTGTTTATAAACCCTCAATGTTTCTTGCCCATCGCCATATCTGTGATTCTTCATTGAATTATGTTTTTCCTTTTTTATTTTGTAAGAATACTTTATAAATGAGGAAAATAGAGCTGTACCAGTTGCATAAGTGAAGGAATACCTTTTTCCCTAGTTTTTTATTTATCTTTTGATTGCTTATGATAAATTTTGCATATGTAGTCAAATTGATCACTATCTTGTCATATGACTTGTTGGTTATGAGAGCTTTTCCCTACTTGTTATTAAAAACAGTTTGGTAATATTTTCTTCTAGTAATTTTATGTCTTCATTTTTTATATTATAGTACTCTATTCATGGAAGTTTGGTATAGAGAATGATTAAAGCTAGCTTTATTTTTTTTCCCAAATGGCTAGCCAGTTTATCACAATATCATTTACTGAATTTTCCCTACTAAGGTGAACTGTCACCCACATTCCATACTAAATTCGCACATGTATTTGAACCTATGTCTGGACTCTATTCAGTTCCATTCATTTCTCTTTCTGTTGCTATAACAGAACTATTTTTATTACAGTAGATTTAAATATGTACTGAGTCTAGTAGGTACCCACAATCTTCCTCATTAGAGTTAAGAACTTGGAACTTTAGAGCCACACTCGCTTGGATTCAAATCCTGCTGCTTCCACTTATCATGAGACCTTTGACAAGTTATTTAAATCTCTCTATGCTTCCATCTCCTCATCTGTAACGAGGATAATAATAAAAGTACCCCTCTTCTGAGGACCTTCAAGATGGCAGAGGAGTAAGATGTGGAGATCACCTTCCTCCCCACAAATACATCTACAAAAAAAAAAAATACATCTACATGTGGAACAACTCCTACTAGAACACCTACTGAACTCTGGCAGAAGACCTCCGACTTCTCAAAAGGCAAGAAACTCCCCATGTACCTGGGTAGGGCAAAAGAAAAAAACAGAGACAAAAGAATACGGAGAGGACCTGCATCTCTGGGAGGGAGCTGTGAAGGAGGAAAAGTTTCCACACACTAGGAAGCCCCTTCACTGGCAGAGATGGGGGTTGGCGGGGGCGAAGCTTCGGAGCCTAGGAGGAGAGCGCAGCAACAGGGGTGCAGAGGGCAAAGCGGAGAGGTTCCCGCAAAAGGGATCGGTGCCGACCGGCACTCACCAGACCGAGAGGCTTGTCTGCTCACCTGCCAGGGCGGGTGGGGCCTGGAAGCTCAGGCTTTAGCTTTGGAGGTCAGACCCCAGGGAGAGGACTGGGGTTGGCTGCGTGAACACAGCCTGCAGGGGGCTAGTGCGCCACAGCTAACCAGGAGAGAGTCTGGGAAAAAGTCTGGACCTGCCTAAGAGGCAAGAGACCACTGTTTCGGGGTGCACAAGGAGAGCGGATTCAGAGCACCACCTAAACGAGCTCCAGAGACGGGCGCGAGCTGCAGCTATCAGCGCGGACCCCAGAGACAGGCATGAGATGCTAAGACTGCTGCTGCAGCCACCAAGAATCCTGTGTGCAAGCACAGGTCACTATCCACACCTCCCGTCTCGGTAGCCTGTGCGGCCCGCCACTGCCAGGGTCCCACGATCGAAAGACAACTTCCCTGGACAACACACAACACACCTCACGATGTTGCAATGTCTCACTGCCCTCTGTCACCACAGGCTCTCCCCACATTCCATACCCCTCCCCGTCCTGGCCTGAGTGAGCAGAGGCCCCTAATCAGCTGCTACTTAAACCCACTCCTCTCCGGAAGAAGAACAGACACCAAAGGGCGACCTACACACAGAGGCAGGGCCAACTCCAAAGCTGAAACCCAGGAGCTGTGGGAACAAAGAAAAGAAAGGGAAATTTCTCCATGCAGCCTCCGAAGCAGTAGATTAAATCTCCACAATCAACTTGATGTACCCTGCATCTGTGGAATACGTGAATAGACAACAATTAAAGCTAAATTTGAAGCTGTGGATTTTGGGAACAACTGTAGACTTGGGGTTCCCTGTATGAGACTGACTAGTTTCTGATTTTTATGTTTATCTTAGTATAGTTTTTACCACTTGCTAACATTGGTGGATTTGTTTAATGGTTTGGTTGCTCTCTTCTTTTTTTTTAATTACTATTAAAATTTTTTTATTTAACAATTTTTTAATTTATTTTAATAACTTTATTTTATCTTTTTCTTTCTTTCTTTTTTTTCTCCCTTTTCTTCTGAGGCGTGTGGCTGACAGGGTCTTGGTGCTTCGACCAGGTGTCAGGCTTGAGACTCTGAACTGGGAAAGCTGAGATCAGGACATTGGATCACCAGAGACCTTCTGGCTGATGAAACATCAATCACTGAGAGGTCTCCCAGAGATCATCTCAACACTAAGACCCAGTCCCAGTGAACAACCAGCAAGCTCCAGTGCTGGACACCCCATGCCAAACAAGTAGCAAGACAGAAACACAACACCACCCATTGGCAGAGAGGCTGCCTAAAATCATAATAAGGTCACAGACACCCCAAAACACACCACTGGATGCAATCCTGCCCACCAGAAAGACAAGATCCAGCCTCATCCACCAGAACACAGGCACCATTCCCCTCCACCAGGAAGCCTACACAACCCACAAAACCAACCTTACCCACTGGGGGCAGACACCAAAAACAACGGGAACTACAAACCTGCAGCCTGAGAAAAGGAGATCCCAAATGGAGTAAGTTAAGCAAAATGAGAAGACAGGGAAATACGAAGCAGATGAAAGAGCAAGGTAAAAACCCACCAGACCAAACAAATGAAGAGGAAATAGGCAGTCTACCTGAAAAAGAATTCAGAGTAATGATAGTAACGATGATCCAAAATCTTGGAAATAGAATGGGGAAAATACAAGAAACGTTTAACAAGGACCTAGAAGAATAAAGAGCAAACAAACAATGATGAACAACACAATAAATGAAATTAAAAATTCTCTAGAAGGAATCAATAGCAGAATAACTGACAGAGAGGAACAAATAAGTGACATGGAAGATAAAAGAGTGGAAATAACTACCACAGAGCAGGATAAAGAAAAACAAATGAAAAGAATTGAGGACAGTCTCAGAGACTTCTGGGACAACAGCAACTGCACCAATATTCGAATTATAGGGGTCCCAGAAGAAGAAGAGAAAAAGAAAGGGACTGAGAAAACATTTGAAGAGATTATAGTTGAAAACTTCCCTAATATGGGAAAGGAAAGAGGCAGTCAAGTCCAGGAAGCACAGAGAGTCCCATACAGGATAAACCCAAAGAGAAACATGCCAAGACACAGATCAAACTATCAAACTATAGTTAATCAAACTATCAAACATTAAATACAAAGAAAAAATATGAAAAGGAGCAAGGGAAAAACAACAAATAACATACAAGGGAATCCCCATAAGGTTAACAGCTGATCTTTCAGCAGAAACTCTGAAAGCCATAAGGGAGTGGCAGGACATATTTAAAGTGATGAAAGGGAAAAACCTACAACCAAGATTACTCTACCCAGCAAGGATCTCATTCAGATTCGACAGGAAAATTAAAAGCTTTACAGACAAACAAAAGCTAAGAGAATGCAGCACCACCAAACCGGCTTAACAACAAATGCTAAAGGAACTTCTCTAGGCAGGAAACACAAGAGAAGGAAAACACCTACAATAACAAACCTAAAACAATTAAGAAAATGGTAATAGGAATATACATATCAATAATTACCTTAAATGTAAATGGATTAAATGCTCCAACCAAAAGACAGAGACTGACTGAATGGATAAAGAAACAAGGCCCATATATATGCTGTCTACAGGAGACCCACTTCAGACCTAGGGACACAGACAGACTGAAAGTGAGGGGATGGAAAAAGATATTCCATGCAAATGGAAATCAAAAGAAAGCTGGAATAGCAATTCTCATATCAGACAAAACTGACTATAAAATAAAGACTATTACAAGAGACAAAGAAGGACACTACATAACGATCAAGGGATCAATCCAAAAAGAACATATAACGACTGTAAATGTTTATGCACCCCACATAGAAGCACCTCAGTACATAAGGCAAATGCTAACAGCCATAAAAGGGGTAAATGACAGTAACACAATCATATTAGGGGACTTTAACACCCCGATTTCACCAATGGACAGATCATCCAAAATGAACATAAACAAAGAAACACAAGCCTTAAAGGACACATTAAACAAGATGGATTGAATTGATCTTTATATGACATTCCATCCAAAAGCAACAGAACACTTTCTTCTCAAATGCTCAAGGAACATTCTCCAGGATAGATCATATCTTGGGTCACAAATCAAGTCTTGGTAAATTTAAGAAAACTGAAATTGTATCAAGTATCTTTTCCGACCACAATGCTATGAAACTAGGTATCAATTACAGGGAAAAAAAACTGTAAAAAATACAAACACATGGAGGCTAAACAATACACTACTAAATAACCAACAGATCACTGAAGAAATCAAAAAGGAAATAAAAAAATACCTAGAAACAAATGACAATGAAAACACGACGACCCAAAACCTATGGGATGCAGAAAAAGCAGTTGTAACAGGGACGTTTATAGCAATACAATCCAACCTCAAGAAACAAGAAAAATCAAATAAACAACCTCAACTTACACCTAAAGCAATTAGAGAAAGAAGAATTTAAAAAACCTGAAGTTAGCAGAAGGAAAGGAATCATTCATAAATATCAGATAGGAAATAAATGAAAAAGAAATGAAGAAAACAATAGCAAAGATCAATAAAACTAAAAGCTGGTTCTTCGAGAAGATAAACAAAACTGATAAACCATTAGCCAGACTCATCAAGAAAAAAAGGGAGAAGACTCAAATCAACAGAATTAGAAATGAAAAAGGAGAAGTAACAACTGACACTGCAGAAATACAAAGGATCATGAGAGATTACTACAAGCAACTGTATGCCAATAAAATGGACACCCTGGAAGAAATGGACAAATTCTTAGAAAAGCACAACCTTCCAAGATAGAACCAGGAAGAAATAGAAAATATAAATTGACCAATGACAAGCAATGAAATTGAAACTGTGATTACAAATCTTCCAACAAACAAAAGTCCAGGACCAGGTGGCTTCACAGGCAAATTCTATGAAACATTTAGAGAAGAGCTAACACCTATCCTTCTCAAACTCTTCCAAAATATAGCAGAGGGAGGAACACTCTCAAACTCATTCTACGAGGCCACCATCACCCTAATACCAAAAGCAGACACAGATGTCACAAAAAAAGGAAACTACAGGCCAATATCACTGATGATCATAGATGCAAAAATCCTCAGCAAAATACTAGCAAACAGAATCCAACAGCACATTAAAAGGATCATACACCATGATCAAGTGGGGTTATCCCTAGAACGCAAGGATTCTTCAGTATATGCAAATCAATCAATGTGATAAACCACATTAACAAATTAAAGGATAAAAAGCATATGATCATGTCAAGAAGAAAAAGGTTTCAACAAAGTTCAACACCCATTTATAAAAAAAGCCCTCCAGAAAGTAGGCACAGTGGGAACTTACCTCAACATAATAAAGGCCCTATGTGACAAACCCACAGCTAACATCATTCTCAACAGTAAAAAACTGAAACCATTTCCACTAAGATCAAGAACAAGACAATGTTGTCCACTCTCACCACTATTATTCAACACAGTTTTGGAAGTTTTAGTGACAGCAATCAGAGAAGAAAAAGAAATAAATGGAAGCCAAATCAGAAAAGAAGAAGTAAAACTGTCACAGTTTGCAGATGACATGATACTATACATAGAGAATCCTAAAGATGCTACCAGAAAACTACTAGAGCTAATCAATGAATTTGGTAGGGTAGCAGGATACAAAACTATTGCACAGAAATCTCTTGCATTCCTATATACTAACGACAAAAAATCTGAAAGAGAAATTAAGGAAACACTTCCATTTACCACTGCAACAAAAAGAATAAAATACCTGGGAATAAACCTACCTAAGGAGACAAAAGACCTGTAGGCAGAAAACTGTAAGACACTGATTAAAGAAATTAAAGATGATACAAACAGATGGAGAGGTATACCATGTTCTTGGATTGGAAGAATCAACATTGTGACAGTGACTCTACTACCCAAAGCAATCTACAGATTCAATGCAATCCCTATCCAACTACCAAAGGCATTTTTCACAGAACTAGAACAAAAAATTTCACAATTTGTGTGGAAACACAAAAGACCCCAAATATCCAAAGCAGTCTTGAGAAAGAAAAACGTAGCTGGAGGAATTAGGCTCCCTGACTGCAGACTATACTACAAAGCTACAATAATCAAGACAGTATGGTACTGGCACAAAAACAGAAATATAGAGCAATGCAACAGGAAAGAAAACTCAGAGGTAAACCCATGCACATATGGTCATCTTATCTTTGATAAAGGAGGCAAGAATACACAATGGAGAAAAGACAGCCTCTTCAATGAGTGGTGCTTGGAAAACTGTACAGCTACATGAAAAAGAATGAAATTAGAACACTCCCTAACACCATACACAAAAATAAACTCAAAATGGATTAAAGACCTAAATGTAAGGCCAGACACTATAACACTCTTAGAGGAAAACATAGGCAGAATACTCTATGACGTAAATCACAGCAAGATCCTTTTTGACCCACCTCCTAGAGAAACGCAAATAAAAGCAAACATAAACAAATGGGACCTAATGAAACTTAAAAGCTTTTGCACAGCAAAGGAAACCAGAAACAAGACAAAAAGACAGTTCTCAGAGTGTGAGAAAATATTTGTAAATGAAGCAACTGACAAAAGTTAATCTCCAAAATATACAAGCAGCTCATTCAGCTCAATATCAAAAAAACAAATAATCCAATTCAAAAATGGGCAGAAGACCTAAATAGACATTTCTCCAAAGAAGATATACAGATTGCCAACAAACACATGAAAGAATGCTTAACATCACTAATCATTAAAGAAATGCAAATCAAAACTACAATGAGTATATACACTACCAAACATAAAATAGCTAGTGGGAAGCAGCTGCGTAGCACAGGGAGATCAGCTCGGTGGTTTGTGACCACCTAGAGGGGTGGGATAGGGAGGGTGGGAGGGAGGGAGACGCAAGAGGGAAGAGATATGGGAACATATGTATATGTATAACTGATTCAGTTTGTTATAAAGCAGAAACTAACACACCATTGTAAAGCAATTATAGTCCAATAAAGATGCTAAAAATAAAACAAAAAACTACAATGAGGTATCACCTCACACCAGTCAGAATGGCCATCATCAAAATATCTACAAACAATAAATACTGGACAGGGTGTGGAGAAAAGGGAACCCTCTTGCACTGTTGGTGGGAATGTAAATTGATACAGCCACTACGGAGAACAGTATGGAGGTTCCTTAAAAGACTAAAAATAGAACTACCATATGACCCAGCAATCCCACTACTGGGCATATACCCTGAGAAAACCATAATTCAAAAAGAGTCAGGTACCACAATGTTCATTGCAGCAGTATTTACAGTAGCCAGGACATGGAAGCAACCTAAGTGTCCATCGACCGATGAATGGATAAAGAAGATGTGGCACATATATACAATGGAATATTACTCAGCCATAAAAAGAAACGAAATTGAGTTATTTGTAGTCAGGTGGATGGACCTAGGGACTGTCACACAGAGTGAAGTAAGTCATAAAGAGAAAAACAAATACCATATGCTAACACATACATATGGAATCTTAAAAAAAAAAGGGTTCTAAAGAACCTAGGGGCACAACAGGAATAAAGGCACAGAACTAGAGAATGGACCTGAGGACATGGGGAGGGGGAAGGGTAAGCTGGGATGAAGTGAGAGAGTGGCATGGACAGATAGACACTACCAAATGTGAAATAGATAGCTAGTGGGAAGCAGCCACATAGCATAGGAGATCAGCTCGGTGCTTTGTGACCACCTAGAGGGGTGGGATAGGGAGGGTGGTAGGGAGACACAAGAGGGAGGGGATATGGGGATATATGTATATATATAGCTGATTCACTTTGTTTTACAGCAGAAACTAACACAACATTGTAAAGCAATTACACTCCAATAAAGATGTTAAAAAAAAAATACCCCTCTTCTCACATTAAATAGGACTGACCTGTGTAACTAAGAGGATATTGCAGAAATGACACTGTGTGACATTCGAAACTAGGTCTTAAAAAAACATTGAAGCCTCCATGCTATCCTCTCTCTTGGAGTGCTCACTCTGGTAGAAGCCGACTACCACATTGTGAAGACACTTAAGTAGCCTCTGGAGAGACTCACATGGAAGGAACTGAGGCTTCCTGATGACAACCATGGCCATGAGGATGAACCATCCTGGAAGCAAATCTTCCAGCCCAAGGCTCCCCTTCAAATGACTGGAGCCTCATGAAGGACTCCAGCCCCAAACCATCCAACTAAGCTGCTCCCAAATTCCTGACACACTGAAACTGTGTGAATTAATAAACATTTATTGTTGTTTTAAGTCACTAAGTTTGGGTTAATTGGTTAGGTAGCAATACATAACTAATACATCTTCCAACTAACAATTTTATTGGGAAGGCATTGACTTTATAGACTCATTTATAAAGAACTGACCTCTTCACAATGTTGGACATTTCTATCCATGTAAAACTTCTTTCTATCCATCAAGTCAAGATTTTTTCTTTTACAAAAAGTAGATATTTAAAATCTTGATCATCGATGTCTGGCACATTTCTCTTATTCATTTTGTTGCTATACTTCTATTTTATTCTCTAAATTGTACTGATACTATTAATTTTAATGCTATTACTCCTCTATTAATTTTGTAACCAGGCAACTCACTGAATAGCATTTTTCTAGTAGCCAGACAACTGATTATTTTGGATTTTTCCGATGTGTAATTATATCATCTACAAATAATGATAATTTTGCCTCATATTTTCCTTTTTATAGCTATTATTTCTCTAGCTATTATTATTTTATAGCTATTATTTTGTACTTGCATTGGCTGAAGTAATAAATATTAGCTCTAAAAACATATGATGGCTGAAGATATTATATACCTGTAATATTTATCAGTTTGATTTCTTCCATTATTCTGAATATTCTTGTAGTTGTAGACTGCCATATCCCCCAATTTGGCTGAAACGGTTAATATTTTTAGTCTATAAAATCTCATTTTTAATAGAAATATTAACAATTAATTTTTAAATTATACCAAATCAAACCTTGTTTTCAAGTTTTTATCAATATGATAAAAAATACTTTAAAATGACTAAAAGATGACAATTACTGTTGTCATGGTTCACTATCTTTCATTTACTATCTTTAAAACTCCTTGGCCTTTAACCAAAAGACTTAATTATCTTCCTAACCCAAGGAAAGTGGAAATCAAAACTACAGAAATAAATAAAAACATGCTTCTAAATGACAAAGGTTAAAATTGAGAAGGAACAAATCTTGATATTGCTTAGGAAAATAAAACCTCCCCAAATAAATTTTCCTTTTAATAACTTTCAAAAGAGAGGCAATTTTTGAAATGTTTAAGTTTTAAAAAACTTTTCAAGGTGAAACAGGTAGGAAGGAAGCAGTGGGGAGTATTTTTGAGGCCCAGGAAAATGAGAACACTACAAGGTAACTGATAAATTGATTTTTCATAATGTTAGACACTTGCAAACCCTCTCTCTTCATTGTGCTGCAGGAAGAGAATACACTAGCAGGTGTTATAACACCCTCCAAGGATTTTCAATTTCATTATTATATCCACGTGAAGGAAAGGAAAGCCAAAATAACACCTAGGTAAGTAAAAGTTCATTATTCCCTTGAGCTGTTTAGTGTCCATTTTTTTCCTTATCTATGTCCAACAGAAGAACATCTAGCAATTGATTCAGAGGCAAAATGAACACACAAGTCTAGAGTTGGACTGCTCACATTCTACAGATTCTAATTCTAGAAACACTATCTTGCCTATAAATCATAATTCTGCTCCAGAAGACCCTTTTCTGTGCTTATCAGATGAATCTTATGCCAAGACTTTCCAACGTGACGTATCACAATGCCAGATTGATAAGCAGGTTTGATCAACACTAGCGGAATCATCTCACACCAAACATTACAGGATTTACCAGAGTACAGACCGTGACGGTAACATGGAAGCTGGCTTTTTCTGTGCTTAAATTGGAACGGCAGACGTGTTCAGCTCCAACCTTTTCAAGTCTTAACATCTGTTGTGAGCATGAATGAAAAACAATAGACTTGGGAAATTGCATTTATTTCAATACTAATTTCAGTGGCCTGACTCAATGTAGCTACAGGATTGACATGAATAATGGCAAAAACAAGAAAGACTATTTCATCAGGACAAGGAAACCTGGGATTGTTGGGACTCTGCAGATTTGGATCCACACTTAGGATGCTGCAAAATACTGTTTTCAAATACTCCCTTCAGAAGCACAGTGTAAGATGTGTTACAACAGCCTAGACAACAACCAAGGGAGAAAGGGTTTCATCTTTACTTCCTGTACCATCTGAACTGCGGTTATATGATTTCCCTTGAAATAAATACTTTGTTGATTTTCTGTATCCCTTATTACAACTCCAGTCCTCAACAACATTATTTGGTTTTTATGTATAATAGATTCTCCTTAGTCTTTGCTGAACAAACGCATCAAGATCTTGGCATTAAAAATTCAACCACATTTTCTTTGTAAAATTTTCTCTTCCTCTTTTACTTCTACTGAACTGAAATGAACAAGGTGGTTTAAACAGTTGTCTTATGTTGCAATAAAGTCCAACAACACATATTCAAAAACTAAACTTGCTTTAAAGAAAGGCAACTGGCAAGCTAAAGCTTGCACTAAGCTACACCATCAATATACTCTGAGAGGTGGAGTGAATCTCAGTCTTCACGGGGTTGAAATATAAAACCGCTGGATATTTCCTTTGTCAGGAGGTGTGACATTCCATTTATATTTTTGAAAATGATATATAGCACTTTTGGAGAGAGTTGTTTGGAAAGGGAGACAAATAAACTTAATCAAAGAAAAATATGATTCAAAAACAAACACCACCACAATAAGTTCCTTAAAAATCTAATATAGGGCTTCCCTGGTGGCGCAGTGGTTGAGAATCCACCTGCCAATGCAGGGGACACAGGTTCGTGCCCCGGTCCGGGAAGATCCCACATGCCACGGAGCAGCTGGGCTCGTGAGCCATGGCTGCTGAGCCTGCGTGTCCGGAGCCTGTGGTCCGCAACGGGAGAGGCCACAGCAGTGAGAGGCCCACGTACCGCAAAAAAAAAAAAAAAAAATCTAATATAGAATACACAACACACCTGACTCTTGACTTACTTGTTTCAAATATAGAGAAAAGCTAAAATCCTGAGGACAGATTGTTTTACTTTTTTAACTTAGCAGACCAATGCCCATCAACAGCAGCAAACAGCTGAATATTGTATTAATACTTGAAGATTATTGCAAATTCAGAAGAAAATTAAAATCAAACACTGGATTGCATGTGAAATCAAATCTTTCATAAGTTTACAAATTTCTATTTATAGGGAGCGTAACACTTAGGGTATCGGTAATCAGTCAAGGAGAGATTGTTGCAGGATATAAATTGTCATGAAATTTTAATTTTGTAAACCTTAAATTTGTTAAACCTCTTTCCCTGTGTTGCCTGTATTCAAAACATCCCCGACTTTTATCTATAACATAATCAGTAAAAACCAACTGCCACGTATGACAAAGGACACTTTGATTAGTTATCAGGCTTTTCTTCATTTTTACTCCTCTCTGAGCAAAAACTCTAATCTTCAAGAGCATGTGTGACCAAAAGAGATCTAGACATGAAGAGACTGGCTGTTCCTATAAGTGCCCATCGCTTTGAAGAGCGCCTTAGGAAATCAGTTAAGACCTTTCTGAAGCTGGGCTATTCTAAGTGGCGAGGATGCAGGTTCTCTGGATGACAAAACAGATGCCTGCAGTCCTTGTGAAGACAAGCGGAGGTCCCTCTGTGAGAGAACCTTTCACAGCCCAACATTTAGCCATTGTTCATTGAATCCACAAGTTGGTTTCAGTAATCGTGACAAATAGTTCTTTAGGAAAAAGTGATATGGAAGGCGTATTTGCCAATTATGTCACAATCAGAGTTACGTTTCATCTTACACGGTTAGTCATTGATTAGTATGATTTCCAAAGCTGAAGTACTTTCAGGCACGTTCCTCAGATCCTCTAAATATGATACAACCGTGGCTCTCAGTGTTATGTGAATGGCCAATACCTCCTGATGCTGGGTAACTGGAACTACAGTAATAGGTCCTCAACCTGACTCTAATGGATTTTGAATGTTACACCTCCTTAGATGGCTTTCTCTTTGCAGAATCTATATCCAATGTTCTTGAATTTTCCAGTAGAGTGCTGCTATAATACTGCAGAAAAGCAAGTGTTTGTGGTTCTCCATGACCTGTAGATTTTCTGGGACAAGTACCTCCTCCCACATTTTTGATGATTCCATTGATAAAAATTCTCTGATTGCATATTATAGATATGTATTTCTTCAATAAATACTTACTGAGTGCTTATTCTATACCAGAGAGGATACCAGGTGCTAGAGATATGGGACGGATAAGAGCTGTATGCTCTTTGCCTTATGGGGCCTGAGGCCTATTGAGAGATACCAACAATTAAACAATAGCTCTTCAGCACAAGCACTTTAGAATAGAAGGCATATAGTGGGGGCCCCTAGCCTAGTCATGAGGAAGGGGAAGTGAATAAGGGAGCCAGGGAAGGTTTTTGGAAAAGTTGTCCTTTAATTGGGATCTAAAAGATGATTGGAAAAAAGATAGCAAAAAGAGGCCGAGGATAGGAGTGGAATTTTTCCTAATCATGGAACACGTATAACATGTTCTGTTCCTCTGAATTCTAAGACCAAAAACAATGTGGTATCACTGTCCAGCATCTATTCTGATTGTATTATTAGTTTCTATTAATGTTAACTGCGGTCTAGTCAGAAGGAAAAATTTGTTAAAGATTCCAAATATTAGGCAATCCTGCAGTATAAAATTCTTAAATTCCCCCAAATTGCAAAGTTGAAATATGTACACAGGGACGCTTTGATCAGGCTATCGGTTTCACTTATGAGATTTAATTTTTATGAACAATGACTGATGAAACAAAGATAATTTCCTCAAGCCTGAGTCTTAGGAAAAGAGATAGCAAAAGAACGTAATGAGGCATGAATATGGTTGGGATGTATGGTCAACCATTACATGCTTGTGTTGGCAATGCCATCTTATGTTTCATGACAGAATGGAAGTGTGAGCAAATAAACCCAGGGAAGCAGGCTATATCAGTTATCTATTTCTGCACAAAAAGTACCACAAAACTTAACAGCTTAAAACAACAATGCACACTTATTATCTCATAGCTTCTGCGGATCATGAATCTAGGTACAGCTTATCTGGGTCCTAGGCTTCAGGATCACTTGCAAGCTGTAATAAAGGCATCAATGTCGAGTCTCATCTATAGACCTGACTTAAGAAGAACTCACTTCGAGCTTATGTAGTTGTTTACAGGATTGAGTTCTCTGCTGGTTGTTGTCTGGAAGCCACCCTCAGCTCCTTACCATGGGGACCTCTCCACCATGATAGTTTGTTTCATCAACGCATACAAGCAAAGAAACCAATAGAGTTCATTATCAAGATAGAAGTCATGAGCTCTTGAAAATGACATTCCTTCAATGTTACCATATTCTATAAGTGAGAAGAAATTTACTCAAAGGTAGAGGATTATACAAGGCCACTAATACCAGGAGGCTGGGATCACCGGCAGCCATCCAAAAAAGGCTGTCTGCCTTACAGGCTGACTGATGGTCCATGTTTGGTATGTCTCTGGTCAGTGTAAAATGTGCTCAAGTTTTAGCATATTTCCAATTTTCTAGCAATAAAGTATCTGTTTTTCTTGAATCTATTTTTTTAATTAATTTATATTTATTGTATAAGTCAAGGTCAGATCCAGAGACAGAAATTACATATTTAACTTTGCTGTGTAGAAGAAACTAACACAACATTGTAAATCAACTATACGTCGATAAAATAAACTTTATTTTTATTTATTTTTCTTACTTTTTAATTAATTTTTATTGGAGTACAGTTGCTTACAACGTTTAAAATAAATTTTAAGAAAAGAAATTACATGATTTACTTGACCAGAGAGAATTTACTTGACCAGAGAGAATTTACTTGACATAAATAATTGTTAAGTATAAAGTTGTTAACCTGGTAACTAAGAGGTTAAAAAGAGAGAGCGAGAACTTTAAGGTATCATGGAGGTAGCAACTGCAGAATGTAGCTACCAGCCCAAGGGCTGGGGGAAAAAAGGGAAGAGCTTGGAATTATAAAAACGTAGAAATTGAGAGAAGGGACCCCATTCAGGTGAAGCTCAGACACCTGAAGAAGGGACATTGTTCAGCTGGTGCCAGCGTCTTGGGGGCTGGGGGACAGAGTTGCCCAATGAAGCTGGTCCTGCCAGTGCTGGAAAAAACACAAAATGGAGAGGAAAGAATTGCCACGGCTGGGGTGAGGTAGAGTTCCTCTAGAGTGAGGCTCATGAGAACAGCTAGGAGGCAGGAAGGGGCAAGTCCTTTCTTCCTCCTCCAGCCTCAAAGCATCTCTCTTGGGTCCCCGTTAACAGACACTAAGAGGGTACCAGCTGAAAAAGCAGAAATGTGGTTGGGGAGTCCCAGGCTCAAAATGGCAACAAAGCAGAGGACAGAAGGACCGATTTGGAGCTGAGAGACAACAGTTTAATAACCAGCACAGGCAGGTCATCGATATGGGAGGAAAATAAGGAAATGTGTGTGGCAGGGTGGCTTGGGAAGGGGCTGGGTTGTCCAATCAAAAGATGAATTTCGTATTAATGTCAATAAGTTGATTAGCTCTATTTTTTTAAGTAATATTTAGTATGGTCACAAGCATAGCTGGTTCCAACAGAAAATTTTATTATAGATAAGGAATCAAAAACACCTTACTCTTTCCATATAGGATTCAAATGAATGACATGGTAAACAATGTCCTCTAGTAGACCTGAAGGAAACAGGAGGAAATGCAAATGGTAAATACGGGTATGGCCAAAATGGATTCTACTGGCCAAATAAACTTCTTGCACACCTAGTGGTGTTTGAAATCCACTGGCAACATAGCATCCTCAGACTGTTCCAGTAAATAACACTGGGCACTGGATCTATGCACACTCACTTAAAAATTAATCTAGTCACTGAGACAAACCTTTAGAAAAAAAGCTATCTAGCCTGATAACAACAAAGCTCTGAAACAACAATATGAATAGAAATATTTCAGGTAAAATTGCTGGAGGCTATATTTTGTTTTCTAAGTAATTGCATTTCTCAAGGATTGATGATAGCCTTATGAAAAACAAGGCACTGTGAGTTCACTTTAGGGAAAATTTCTCCTGAAGGCTGTCTAATTCAATGCAAATATATCTCTAAAACAAAACAAACAGCAAAATGCCTCTCATCCCTCATTCTACGGTGTTTCTCAAATTCTGCCTTAATCTGAGCGGTGGGGTGAGATTATTACTAACCCAAATGTTTCTTCAACATGAAACCTAAAGATAATTTTACTAGAAAATGTGACTGTGTCCTGTTACTTTTGTTCAAATCTGATCTTCACACAATTGAAAAAGGATTTTCCTGCCCTTATTATTTACACGTGGACAAGCAAATAATAAGAAAGAAAGCCAAAAGATAATGTCATAAGATTCCTCATCTATCTAAGGGCAAAACAGGTTTTTGTATAAGACCTCAATCAGCAGGCCCAGCATGCTGATTCTTAGGGTAGTGTTCTAGAAGATCAATGACATTGCTCACAAGCAATGACCTTCACTAAACAGAAACATTTCGTGTGAAAGTAACATCAAAAGGAGGATGTGAAATACAAAGCAAACACTTCTTTATAGTAGAGGATAGTTCAAGGTCAGTGTATGTTACTAACCACCACAGGAGAGAGTACAAATTTGATAAACATACCCAAATGCAATATGCCTATCACCATGTTTTAAAAGTAGTCATCAATAACAAAGAGAAAGAGTAGTGGCAATGCATAACCAAATCTATAAATATTCATTAGGCAGGATAGTGTCGTATGATACGAAGATCATAAGCTTGGCATCCCAAGTACCTGTAAACTACCAACTGTCTGTCCTTGGGCAAGTCTTAATTCTGAGACTCACTCTACGAAATGACAATTATACCTACCCCTCAGTAGCATCCCTTTCTTCCTGATTATTTCTATGGATTTTTCTTTTTTTTTTCCATCATAAGTAAAATGTATAAATAAGAAAGGATTATATTGATTATTGAAGAATTTGTTAGACAAACTGCTATTTCTTTAAGTCCCAATTTCCTCATCAATAAAATAGAGATGAAAATAGTGCCTGTCATAGGACAGCTTTGTTGAGTCCTTATGAAAATTAAAATGTTAATATTTTTAAAAAGGCTTCATCTACCTACATACACACACCTATATAATATATACTATATAAGTGTATGTTAAATAAAGTAAAAATAATAAAACATAATAGATGGATGAATAAAAGCTACTATGAATAAGGAGCGACAAGGAAGAAGTAAGGGGAGTGGAAGGATAATGAAAAGTTTAAGAGTTAGAAGGAAAAGAGAATGGGAGGTGTGGTCATGAAGATAATAAGCCTGCCCCCTTCCCCAGCAAAGATGTCAATGTCCTATCTCCAGAACCTATATGAATACGTTACGTGATATGGCAAAGGAAAATTAATGTTGCTACTCAGCTGACCTTAAAAGAGAGATTATTGGGGATTATCCAGGTGGGTCCAATGTAATCACAAGGGTCCTTAAACTGGAAGAAAGAGGCATTAGAGAAAGTCAAAGTCATGCAGTGTGAAAAGGACTGGACCGTCCACTGCTGGCTTTGAAGACGGAAGGCAGCCACAGGCCAAGGAATGCAGGCAATTTCTAGAAGCTGGAAAAGACAACAAAAATGGATTCTCTCCTTGAGCCCCAAGAAAAGAATGCAGACTTGCTGACACCTCGATTTAGCCCAGTGAGACAAGTATTGGACTTTGCCCTGTTTTGTTTTAAGCCATTAAATCTGTAGTAATTTTGTACAGCAGAAACAGGAAACTAATACAGGAAGGGTGAGCAATAGCAAGATAGCTTATCTCTCAGGCAGAAAAGAAACAGACTAACGAGTCTGGTTGTCATTGATGCTGAAAAGTAAGAAACTCCTTCTATTAGGACATAATTCCTTTCAGATGAAGGGAAAGTTTCCGTGACTCTTTGATTAGTTTGGCTATTATGACTAGTCTCTTTAAGAGAAGTGAGAAGCAGTATAATATTGAATACAGAATACAGATGTGGAATCAAAAGACATGGCATTTAGCCCTGAATACTTAGAAACCCTTTCTGAAATATATCAGTGATCTCTAAATTAGAGTCACAGATGGAAGCATTTCTTCTTGAGTAACACAAAGCCCAACAATAGTGAGAAGAACAGAAATGTACCCAGATAAATGATCTGCACTTGACACAGCATGGCTTCTCTCCAGATAGGGTAAAAAATTAGCTGATAATTAAGCACCAAATGAACCATCTGAAAATTTCAGTGCCATGAACAGAAGAAAATCAAATGAAATCAAAATTAACATATTAGGTCTGGGTTGAGTAAAGAGATTATTGCTGTGTCTGGATTCTGTCTCGTTAAGGAGAAGCTATTCTTTAAAACATCCAAGTCTAAAATACAATGATAGGATGGCATGAGCAAGTAGACACGACAACTGAATCGTTTAAGTTCAAACTAATGTGCAACACAGTGTTCTACTGGCTACAAGGGCAGTGCTTCAGGGGAACTATATGAACGTGCTTGTCATTCAGTTCAACTCAACACCTACTGCTGAGCCAGGCATAGTATTAAATGCTTGGACTTTAAAGCTAGTAAGACACAGTCCTTACCCTTCATGGAATTCACAGTCTAGAGGACTGAGATGTGGGTGGTAAACAAGTAACTAAACTGTAACAATTTGCAGAGAAATATAAACTGCCATTGGATCTCAATGAGTCAAAATATGAAAAGTAACCATTTGCTTATAGAGGCCCCATTCTTTGAGTGACGAAGTTAAAAAAAGTTTTAATCAATAAGTTCTTAATATTATTTTTACCATCAATCCTTTCATAAATCTGATGAAAATCATGGACCTTTTTTGGTTGGAAGACTAAGGAGTCTGATGGGCATTGATGCTGAAGAGTAAGAAATTCCTTCTATTAGTACATAATTCCCTTTAGATAAAAGAAAAATTCAGTGGTAGAGAGAGGGTAACAAATACAAACGTACTTACACATGGATGTGTTCAATTTCAGGACGTTCATTTGAATTCCTGATTTAGAGCAAAATATAGCAACCAAGACATGTAAATTACAAATCCCTTGCAGGACATTTGGTCCTGTCCAGAATGTCCATAAGACATCTGGTCCAGCTAAAAGGTCTTTGATATTTGGTCCTGTCCAAAACCATTTGGCATGGACCAAATATGCTCATGGCTGTTTTGGACAGGATCAAATTTCAAGGGCCTTTTGGCATGGACCAAATGTCTTATGGACATTTTGGACAGGACCAAATATCTGCTAACCTACAAATCACTTCTACATATGGTAACTAAAATAGACATATTAAATAATTATTTTTAGCAAAGTTGACTAAAAAATTTATAGTAATCGTAGAGGAGAATGAAAAATACATCTCATAGAGTTTGGGGACCCTATTCTTAGCAAGCAAGACATATTCTCTAAGTCTCCATTTTTAGTTTTAAAAGTCCATAGAATTTTTATCCAATTCCACAATGTATCTACTTTTTTATTATAAAAATATTTTAATTACTTACCATTGAAGAAACACTTAATATAGCCCTTCAGCCTCCATTTCTTAGCCTCAATATCTCTCAAAAAAAAAAAATTCCAGTAAAGATGACACCCCAGGTAGATATGCCAAGTGTCATATTCATCCTAGGGCTTCACAATAGCCCAGGGAACATTACAGTATATCCCCAGGGTAAGACTACCTCAGTTTGAAAAGCACCACAAAGAACTTGCTAGTTATCTCTTCATTGAAAGGAATTTGTACATAATATAATTTATAAAATATAACAGATTTATATATGGGCTGCTTCTGATATATTGAAAACTATCTACATATATATATGCACATATATTTATAAATTTCTTCAAAATTCACATAGTGCAAGGTTGCCCACACTGAAGAAAAACTAGCCCTATAGAATGAAATAAGAACCCTTCCCAAATAGCAGACAAGTATCCCCAAGAAAAGTATGCCTCAAGTTTAAAATAAAGTGCTTTTTTAATTGGTCTACATTTAAACATTTATTTTATTGTTTTAACCTGTACATTGAAAATGCCATTTAAAAATTAATACTACTAATATTTTAAACCACTTTTTAAACATAGTAAATGCTTTTCAAAACAATGTTTCAGATTTTCTCTTCCCCATTTGAAAACAGGCCAAATTCTGTACACAGATCTAAATAAAAAGAACGTTTTATAGATTATTTTTATTCCATAGAAAATGAATGCCATTTCCCCCCCGGAGCTGCAGAAGCTTACTTGGGAATAAATGGCTGATTTTCCCGTATACACCCCAAAAAAGCTTAATTTCAAAGATCTTTTTTTATTTTTGTAACTTTAGCCATTATATCTGAGAATAATAAAACATCCAACACTTCTCTAAAACATAAGCTGGAAGCTAAGAAAATCCAAAACATTTTTTTTTGCAAATATTGATTTAAGAATGGAATTAGTGATAAGGTGATATTTATTCAAAAACCATTTACTGAACATCTGTTAGACAGCACTGTATTCGGCCCTGAGACTAGAGCTCAGAAAGGCTTGGTGATGCACAAAGCAGAGTACAGGGTGTGATAGAAACAGACACGGACCGGAAAGGACACCATGGCAGAAGAGCTGACATGCTTAGGAAACCTTAGACTGATTCCTAGGACTCCCGAGCATGCCCACCTAGTTCTTCATATCTCAGCACCTAGTAAGCACAGCAGCGTGCCTGCCTCTGCGGCAAGACTGTGGTCAGCATCTGATCGGATTGAGGTAGCTGACACGGACTGCATGCTCCCTCTACGCCAGACACGCTGCGAAGCGCTTCAGGTATGCTACTTCATGGAATCTTTACATCAACCCTTTGAGGCAGGGATTATCATCATCCCCTCTTTATCTGAAGAAAATGCAATCTAGAGAGGTTAACGCGCCTAAGGGCACACAGTGTAAATGACTGAGATTGGATTTGCATATCCTGGTCCATATGACTCCAAATCCTTGGCCCTGAGTCAACCACCAACTGCCCCTGGTATGAAAGGTGACCTTAGGGTTGTGTTGCTTTTGGTTTTCCCACATTGAATTCATTTCTGAAACCTGCTCCAAGTCCAGGACCTCTGGGTGACATGTTATCCACTTCTTAGACCATGAGAACGTTCTCTACGATTTGAGAACACACCAACATAGCTCATATACAATCGTCAGTAAGGACCCAAAAGCAGCAGCTAAAAAAAAAAAAACTAATTCAGGAAAGGGGAGACTGGGAAACACTGCACCGGGCTCCCTGGTTCACATTATAAAACATACCCAGCTGGACAGAAAGAGCCAGGACTCTGTCCTGGATGTGAGAGTTAGTTCTTCATCAGCAAACTTGTCAACCCCTGTTCTGCTCTCTGGAAAGACTTTCTTGGGTCCCTGTCTCCCAGAGTCTGTGGTTATACCCACAAGGAACGTCATCCTTTTCCACTGTCCTCCAACTCTGCACACAGAGGATGATTAAGAAGCCCCTTCTCCAACCCCTCCTACACTGTTGATGGGAATCTAAATTGGTGCAGCCTCTATGGAAAACAGTATAGAGGTACCTCAAAAAACTAAAAATAGAGTTGCCATATGATTCAGCAATCCCACTCCTCGGTATATATCTGGAGAAAACCATAATTTGAAAAGATACATGCACCCCAATGTTCATAGCAACACTATTCACAATAGCCAAGACATGGAAACAACCTAAATGTCCATCGACAGATGAATGGATAAAGAAGATATGGTATATATACACAGTGGAATACTACTCAGCCATAAAAAGAATGAAATAATGCCATTTGCAGCAACATGGATGTACCTAGAGATTATCACGCTAAGCGAAGTGCATCAGAAAGACAAAGACATATACCATATGATATCACTTACATGTGGAATCTAAAATAAGACACACATGAACTTAGCTACAAAACAGAAACAGACTCACAGATATAGAGAACAGACTTGTGGTTGCCAAGGGGTAGGGGTGTTTATATAGAATGGATAAACAACAAAGTCCTACTGTATAGCACAGGGAACTATACTCAATATCCTGTAATAAACCATAATGGAAAAGAATCTGAAAAAGAATGCATGAATATGTATAACTGACTCACTGCGCCGTACAGCAGAAATTAACACAACACTGTAAATCAACTATACTTCAATAAAATAAACGTAAAACATAACATAAAATTAAATAAACAATAAAAATAACATAAAATAAACAAACAACAACAACAAAGAAACCCCTTATCAAGATTTGAATAACAACAGCAACACATTGTTCAGTTTGAGGAGGGGTTGTGAAGGGAGGGCTGAGGATTGTCGTAGGAGATGAATACTCACAGGCTATGTGTAATCTACTAATTTGAGTTTCTTTAGCAATCAATTCACTTCTTCAGTTACTTAATAAACTCACGGTCTCTTTGATTCCTGGATAGACCTTGCTTCTGGAAACTGCAGTCTCCCTGCCCCAGGGCTCTGGGCCCTGCCCACCCTTGGCTTTCAGTTTAAAGGCCTCTGCTTCTAGGTAGTTACAAACCAGAGCCTTGGGCAAGGAAGCACCACCCATAATGCATTCTCTCCCTCTGGTCTGATCACTTTGCAGGTCCAAAAGCTTAAGAGGAATTTGGGAGGCCCTGACAGCTCAGGCTCATTTTTTGGCCCCATTTCGTCTCCTGTTAAGCATCCACCGCCCTACCTCTGCTTGCTTTAGGGAGGGAATTTGGCTTTTTAATCAACTGACACAGATTTCAGGCCCTAGCCAAAGTCCGTATCTTTTAGGAAAACTAATTATTCTTGTGCCTCTCTTTTTTTTTTTTTTTTTAAATAGACCATTTTCAGCTCAGTCTTTTGTCCTTCTTGTAAATTATCACCAAAGGCTTCACGGAGGAGCCAGCATGCTCCACAATCTAAATTTTCCCTACTACACCCCTAAACGCTAACTTTGATAGACATGACATCAATATATCCCCAGGTGGAACACGCAGCAGTTTGAATGACTTCTGCAAACACGTAACAAGACCACCAATTTCTGACTTACCCTTGACTATCCAAGACCCCAAAAGCGAGGGGCCTGGTTTTGAAAAAAGAATTTCAGTGTAACGTGGTCCCTCCAGGAATATAGATGGAACTGCAGTGGTATCACCGCTCTCTCCTGAGTCCCACCAAATGACGAGAAAGGGGTACCAGCGGTATAGCCCTGCCACTACAAAGAGTGGGGAAGGAACACGCCAGCTTAACTGACAGCTGAGGAAGCCGACACCTAAGCTGGCAGGACGCAGCCCCGAAGGTGGAGATGTCACACCCCCAAACCCTAGGAATTAGAGGCACCAGAGTCTCTGAAAGCTGGGACCATCTAGACAGCTGACAGCCATTGGTAAGATCGGTTGAAGGAAACACTCAGGTCTCCAGATCATCGCTCCAGCTTTTCCCAGCCTCTCTCATGCTCCAGCAGAAAACTGGAAGGTTATACTGGGGGCAGTGAAAGAGAAGGACTCTGAGCTCAGGTAAGTACTGTCCCCTGAAAGCCAGAGATACGTGAAACTCTACAGAGAACTCTGGGCAGCCCCCAGAGCCCTCTCCCCTCACTAGCTCCCGAACACTGCCGTCAGGCACGCACCTACCCTGTGAACTGACAACCTGGGAGAAAAAGACCTATACATCCTGAAAGTTGAAGTCCCACAATTCCATGGCTTATCAATCATTTTTAAAGTTTCTGATTAGCTTTTCATGCCTTGCCCTTAGACTGCAATTTCAGCCAAAGACCATCAGACATTTGAGGAATGCCTCTAGAAAAACTGAGGTCCAAAGCAATCAAAATAAAATAGGAACCCAGAGGTGGCAAAGACAGTGGAGAATAAATCTTTAAAATTCTATTATAAATATCCTCAGAGAGATTTTAAAAAAGGTATCACATCTATAAAATCGAAAAAGGTAAATAAAAATATTTGGGAAACAAGTGTTCCCAGTGTCCTGATGTCCACAACAGAAAAGAATTCTCAAAAATTAAAATGTGATAGCACAAATGAAAAAATTACTTTAAGGATTGAAGGATAAAGTTAAGAAAATCCTGTAGAAATGGAAGTCTAGCCAAAAGCTTGGAAAATAGGGGAGAAATCATAAGGCAATTAGGTAATCAATGCAGGAATTCTACTTCCAAATGACAGCTGCTCCGGAAAAAAAAAAAGAAGAGAGAAAGTGGAGGAGGAAGAAATTAACAAACAAAAACAAAAACAAGATTTTTAAAGATTGTTCCAGATTCCGGAAGATGAATTTTCAAAGTAGGAGAACTCAATGCACATCATTGTGAAATATCAGAACACAAGAACTACAATGTTCCAAGTGAGAAGATATAGGCAGATTCACAACATAGGCTCAGGACTGAACATTTCCTCACATATCTATCTCAATAGCAACAATGGAAACATGTTTTCCAAGCCAGAATCGATTGTAGCAGTAGAAGAAAATTTTATATACCATGAACCCATTCTAAGGATAATACTAGAGGATTTGTTCCACCAAAACGAGGAAGTAAGCCTAGAAAAAGGGATCCAGAAAACAGGAGATTCAAGATAAGTGATAGGTCATGGGCATTGCTGGCATCATGGAAAACAAAGACTGCAGTATGAAGCTGACAGCAAAATCAGAAGAAATTTTTTCAAGAGAAAAACAAAACTGATCAATTATTTCATATATATGGATATATTGAAGAAAGATGCATATTTCTGTCAGAGGTGAGAATGAAGTAGTGACCGGTCATAGCAAACTGTTCAAAGAAGAAATGAGACATTTATTAATTTCAGGAAGAACAAAATATTATATAATTATACTTCTCGGTTGACCTGTGAATAGTAGCTCTTATAATCCCAAACACTGACTCCATCATATTATAACAATATCATAATTTGATTTGTATACATAAATTTAGGATGGGGGTATAATGCTAAAATCTTATCTTTCTTTTATACAAGTATACATATTGATTTGCTAGGGCTGTGTGAAATAATAGGGGGAAAAAGTATATAGACAGATCGATCGATTGACCTATATCTATATATCTGCCCCTGGTCCTGGCAGAGCTCCTAAAACGCTTGTAATTTCCTACTGGGAGCATCTTTTGTTCTAATGTTTGGTCTTTGACCCTGGTTCCTGACATAGAGCTTCTAAACCCCTTGGAATTCCCTGGGTGATGGGAGGGTCTTTTATTCTTATGAGCTCAGGATGGAGGCTGGTCACCAGAAAGACCAAGCCATGATTAGAAACTTGGAACTTGCGATCCTACCCTTCATCCTCCAGGAAGGAGAGAGGGACTGGAGATTGAGTTAATGATCAATCATGCCTGCACGATCGTCTCCATAAAAATCCCGGAAGTATGGGGTTCAGAGGGCTTCCAGGTTGGTGAACACACCCACGTACAGGGAGGGTGATGCACCACAACTCCACTGCAACGGAAGCTCCTGCTCCTGGTACCCTTCCAGACTTCACCCTATGTAGCTCTTCATCTGGCGGTTCATCTGTATCCTCAATCGTATCCTGTATTACATAATAAACTGGTAAATGTAAGTAAGTGTTTCCCTGATTTCTGGGAGCTGTTCAAGCAAATAAGTGAATCCAAGGAGGGGGTTCATGGGAACCTCTGATTTGTAGCACAGGAGGAGTATGTTTTTCCTACTCAGGCTGCCTTAACAAATACCGCAGACTGAGGGGCTTAAACAACGGAAATTTATTCCCTCCCAGTTCTGGAGGCTAGAAGTCTAAGATCAAGGTGTTGGCAGGGTTGGTTTTGTTCTGAAGCTTCTCTCCTCACCTTGTAGATGGCCATCTTCTTCCAGGGTCTTCACATGATCTTCCCCCTGCGAAAGTTCATGCCCTAATCTCTTCTTATAAGGACACCAGCCAGATTGATTATGGCCCATCCTAATGGTATCATTTTAACTTAATTACCTCTTTAAAGACCCCATCTCTAAACACAGTCACACTTTGAGGTACTGGGGTTAGGGTTTCAGTACATGAATTTTGGAAGGGCATAATTCATCCCCAAACAACCTACAGGTCAGTAGATAATAACTTAAAACTGAAAATTTATGTTATTAGAAACATGAAAGAGTAGAAGTTCAAATAATTTAAAGTAGTTGTCTCTGCAGAGTGAGGCAAACACAGGATGGAAGCGAACTTTTTTGTTTTAAGTCTTATAGACCTAATTGTGTTTTTTAAAAGCACTATCTAAATACAATAAAAATAAACAAGTCAGAGCTTTTCAATATAAAATAATTTTAATAATAATTTCAATATAAAATAATAATTCATATAAAATATGAATAATAATTTTAAAATGTTATTACCAATTAGTCAAAACTTTCCGTTTATTACCAGGTGCTTGAGGGTGCAACAATTTATGACATTTAAAGCCTAAATAACTAAGGGAAATGGTGATAAACTAACCAGAATTCACAGTGTTTTAAAATGTCAAACACTTAGGTTTATTACTTCCCAGGCACCAATAATCTAAAGAAAGGCCACATTCATAAGACATCGTGAGCCTGACCACAGAAGAGATTATTCTACCACTGACACATACAAGGAGTACTTTTCTTTGTTTTCTATACATCTTTTGAAAAAAAACAAGAGTGAATTATGCAAGCCGTTAATACCCTATCAAAAGGGACTCTATCCAAGGGGCTGGAGGAAATAAATCTAGAGAAGAGCATTACACCAATCCCCCTGTGATTTATAAAACTATGCTCCACAAGCAGCAGTTCAGTCAACTGAGACCATGGGGACCAGCCCAAACTGCCCCCACCTCGATGCCTTATTCCAGAATTTAGAATCACCATGGAAATCTTTACCCCAGCTACTGCTAAAGGAGAGCTGGTGTGGGCAGTAAGTAGAGTCCTATTTACCGTGGTACCAGAGAACCAAAGACACAAGGCATAAAAAGAGAGGCCAGCGCTATTAGGACAAGCTGTTGTGCTGCTCAGTTGGCTGGTCAAGCACGTCACTGGGGCCACAACACCACCCAAGCTGATCACTGAGGTCTGTGCAAACCACTGAATGACTGGTATAGCATTTATGCTCAATACACCATCACTTGGGACATGCCTTTGGTCAAGAACAGGCTTGGGTGAATCCAGAGACTTCTCAACCCCTTTCAACCTGCAAGTATTCCAGCAACGGTTTACCCCGAATATGGTTTCTACTCTATCCATTGGCATGGTCCCAAGGCTCTCCTGCTTATGTAGATGGCCCTCAATAAGCACGTGACACCTCCTGCCCCCCCCAGCCACCCCCAATTAGCAACAACCAGACCCCTCCCATGTCGCCAAGATCCTCAGCCTCCATGGGATGGCAAGATGCCCAAGGGCCAATTCACACACAAGTTTTGAGTGGTGTTGGTTGGTGCTCTCTAAGGTCTTTCAGTTCCCTGAATACCTGTCCTCCCCTGACACCCACTAACCCATGGCAGAGCTCAGAAGCATCAACTAGGTACTCAAACAATTATAAAGGCCCTACACCTATTGTAATGTAGTTTCTTTCTTTCTTTCTCTCTCTTTTTTTTTTTTTAGTGCCATCTTGATCTTTTTGAGGTCCTGGCTAGAGGCCAGGCAGCTCTCATCCTTGCCCAGCTAATTAAGTCCACGTCCCCCACCATTTCCTTTACCAGACTCTCATGCCATGGGCTCCAATACACCTGCCCTAATTGCTCAAAAGCCAGGTACCAGACCACTAAGGACAGACCCCATGCCCTGGAGCCCGCAGAACTGTTTGAATTATCAAATCCCCGAAGAAGCCCTGACATCTAGCTAACCCCATCCCAGATGTCATCCTGCAGCTCCAGCCGCTGCTGTTCTGTCCCCGGGAACAGCCTCTTTTGTGGCCCCGCCTGGCAGCCTGATTTTGGTGGGAGCTGTAAGCAACAAAGAGTTCTGCCTTCATCTATCCGAGGGTCAGTGTGCTGGGTCCCACCGTCAAAAGAAACTTTAAATCTTACAAAACACCTACCCCAAAATCCACATCTTACAGAATTTGCTTATAATGGCACACTGTATCTTTCTACCCTGGATACAACTAGGGCTTCCACACTTGTCAATTTCTCCTGCAAATCCCGGAACCACTGTTACTCCAAAAGCTTATCAGCAGCTGGAGGATGCTACAAGCTTCCCCAAAGCCCTCAGTACCATCCAGCACTGCAGGACTCCAAAAAGAGAGGAAGCGCTTGACACCCAGATGGCCACCTCCCTACCCCGCGCCCCCTGCAGCCCTGTCACCTTTCCTTTGCTAGTACCTGACGTTTACCACAAGTCCTAACAGCACACAACTCTAAAGAGTTATCCCCTTAGGTTGATGATCTGCCAAGAAAGGACCTAAGTGTGGAAGCCGCCCTGCACTCTGGACCCAGAATTATAAACATGGACTCTCTGCAGAGAACCTCCTCTGCTGTTTCTGAGCTCAGCTGTCATACATGCAGTTATGCCCCTAAATATCAGCCTGTGACCCAAAATGTGCTATGGGTCTGCTTTTCCATTTCCTTTCCTCAAGCAGATGTTGTCAAATGCATGTTTACCCCTGTGTTACTGCCGGAACATTTAAACAGGCACTTTGCAAGTCAATGCATATTTTAGACACCAAGCAACCCCCCTGTGCAAAATGTGAAGGGCCAGCAGGTGTGTTTCTTTGCAATCCCTTAAGTCACAACAGTAGTCTCCAAATTCTCACAGATCGAGCAGTACATTCTCAAATGAGATGTCCTAAGAGGGCCTCTGCTAATGAAGGGACACTAAAGCCAGTAGCAGAGCAAGACACAACACCCACCTAAACCAAGAGAACATTTCAAAACAGTGCCATACAGTCTCTAAATTCTTGGGAGAAAGAGCCACATACCTAAACTTTGTCAGGCTCCACAAAGACGTCAAGAGGCAAATTAAACACATTGTTAGAGTTTTATAGATCCAAAAACGAAATCAAAAAGGTGAAGAGACTTTCCCAAGGTCACCAGTTAGCTGGTAGTAAAGCTAGAACTGGGATCCAAACTTTACAAGGCCTACAAGAGTCATATATACTCAGACCTTCGGTGCTTTTATGTATTACACAAAACCGTCAAGTACCTTTAAGTGTAACAAAATTTAAAACTGTGATATAAAAATTGGAGGAAATAAACCTGAAACATGAAAGAAAGTAATCGAATGTATCAGATATGCTCCAAATTATGGATCTTCACAAATGGAGCCAATTGGATAATATTCAAAATTATTACTTGAGTACATTTTTCCCGTTGTCTCTAGCCTACAATTCACTTAGTATACAAGGTTCCCTCCAAGTTCATTATCACTACGGAATTTTAAGCCACTGTTCTCTTCTTAGATCTTTTCTCTCTTACAGTAATTTCAAACTAAATTAAGTATTTAAAAAACATAGTTCTATGTATATATTACCATATCTTAAGATGTATAATGAATACAGGAGGGAAAAGATTTTAACATAGAAAACCACTTCCTACTAACATTAAAGTCTGTCAATTTAAATGAATTTCACAATGTCTTAAAAATTTTCTCAACCAATTTAAATGACAAAATTTAGCCCCTCAAAGCGTAAATAACCCTTTCTTCCAGACTCCACTCATAGTCCCAGTAGTTAACGTTAAATGTGTAAAATTCTGTGAAAACATTACCTTACCTCAGAAAACTCTGAAGGGGTATCATTTTTTATGAATTGTATTTGTAAAGCAGTATTTATTAAAAATACTTCTTAGTGTCTAGCATTAAATAGTTAAACATAATGTGTCCTTTTATTTATAAAGTCAGCCCTCTAAGTGTTGCATTTAAAAAGCAGTAAAATTATACTTCTTTTCATTAAATGTCCGAGAATGTTACCAATACACACTATGATTTTACTAGTGAGTAAGTGATAGATGGAAATTTTCTCTAGATAATTAAAATCTAAAGCTCTGGGATTTAAATAAATTATCAGTCCTAAAATAGTATGTCTAAGCTATATACAGTAATAAAACAAAAATAATGTATTATTGATAGTTTCCTAGGGCTGCCATAACAAAGTACCACCAACTAGGTGGCTTAAACAACAGAAATCCATTGTCTTACAGTTCTAGAGTCTAGAAATCTGAATAAAGGTGTTGGCAGGGTTAGTTCCTTCTGAGGGCTGAGTGGGAATCTATTCCAGCCCCTTTTCCTAGTTTCTTGTGGCCTCAGTATTCCTTGGCTTGTAGATGATGCTCTCTCCCTGTGTCTTCACATCATTATCCCTCTGTATACGTCTGTGTTCAAATTTCCCCTTTCTATAAAGACATAGTCCTAATGTTTCACCTTAACCTGATCATCTGCAAAAAACCCTGTATTTCCAAATAAGGTTCCATTCAGAGGAACTGCAGATCAAGGCTCCAATACATTCTTTGGAAGGGGACATCATTCAACCCATAGCAGGACTAACTACCCTGCTATGGATAGATACTATCACTCAGCATTGCCAAACAATTCCCTTAGAATTTCTTACTTTACTAAAATTAAAATTAGTAAAGAGGAAGGGTACTTTATGCCCCTATCCTGAAGCTATTTATAAGGCCCTCCACCCTACTGGTGAAGCTGATAGCCACACAATGAAGTTTCTGAAGATGTCTAGAGAAGGAGTTTCGGCAACTTCTGCCAGCCCATTTGCGCTTAGCAGCTGCCTCTGTCCGTTTCCTCCTGGAGTCTAGTTTTCTACCTTCTAGTGCTGCAAATCTCCATGGCTAGCATAAAGGCACAGGGGAATGATAAGGTATCCTTCAGTTTCTCAGTGGTTCATTTAAAGGAGTTGTCACCTTGTATCGTTTGTGAAAAGAAGTTATGATAAGAAAGAAGGCCCCATTTAAATCCACATGGTATTCATATAGCAAATATTTATTGAGTTCTTTTTATACCAGGCACTGTTCTTGGCACTGAATGAAATGGACAAAAATCCCTGCCCTTATGAAGCTTATTTTCTACTAAGGGAGTGGGGAGAAAATAAACTAGCTGCAAAATATACAGCATGTTAGATGGTTATAAATGTTATACAAAATAAAGAAGAAAGGAAAATAGAAAGTGCCGGGAGGCAGCAGATTGCAACTTTAAATAGGTTCTTTAGAGAAGATGATGCCATGTAAAGAAGGGAAGGAGGTATGGGAACACAAGGTAGCAAAAACAAGTAACAGGGGCGAGCTGGTTCCTTACGTGGGCTGAAGGCAGAGGCGGATCCGTGGGTCAGGCCAGAACGGTGGCTTCGGTGGTCTGCTCACCCCCCTGGTGGTGAGCAAGGATCACGCACAGTACCCTGCTTTTGTTCGTGACACCTCCCTCAGAAGTGGCAGCTAGTTTTTGGCCTTTTTGCATCATATCCGTCATAATTTGCCCCAAATGCACACGCATTCAGTTATTTTTAGTCCCTTATAGTTTCTTTGTATTTTGTTGCTTGAGGAGACGTTTGTCCAGGTTCAAGTGCAAGCAGTCTGGTAAAGGGTTCCAGGTCCCAGCCTATCTCATAAGGAGTGATGGAAGGATGTGCAGGCTGGAGATGCTGATTTGGACATGTAAAACACAGACAGTATTTAAAGTCATGAGCCTAGGTGAGACCACCAATGGGAGAAATAGAGGAGAGGTCCAAGGACTGAGCCTTGCAATGTGCCAATAAAAGGAGGTTGAAGAGGTGAAGGGGAACTAGCAGGGGAGACCAAAAAGAATCAACTGGGAGGCACAAGGAAAGCCATAAGAGTATGGTGTCCCGGAAGCCAAGTGAAGACGGTGGTTCAAAACCGAGCAAGTGATTGACTACGTCAACTGCACTGATATGGGCCAGAGGTCATCAATGGCCTTAACAAAGCAATGTCAATGGAGTGGTAGAAAGAAAGACTGACTGTAGTGGCTTCATGCAAGAATGGAAGGAGTGGAATGGAGACAGTAAATTCAGGCAACACTTAGGAGTTTTGCTATAATGTAGAAAAGAGAAGAAGAGCAGACGCTTGAAAGACATGCTGAGTCAAGGGAGGGTTTCTTTTTTTCAATAGGTAAAATAAACAGTATTTGTATCTGTTGATGGAGATGACCAGAGGGAAAATTGCTTATGCACGTCAGAAATTCCTGGAGTTCTTGAAAAGACAAAGCATTAGAAACTACTAAATAGGTTGAGAGATTGGCTCGGTTTAGGTGCTACAGAGTTTGCCTATGGTCGTTGTTATAAAAGCAGAGTATGTGAGTAGGTAGATGAGATGATGAGAATCTGGAAGTTCTTTTCTGATTGCTTCCATTTTTTTCTTTTTTTTTCAGTTAAGTAGAAATAAAGTCATCAGCTAAGAATGAGGACGGGAGGAAAGGTATTAGGGGTTTGTGGGGGAAAGGTATGAAAGTTGAGAAGGAAAGTAGACATTGAATGGACTAGGGAAGCATGGTACATGCACATCTGAGGTTCATGGTCATGACTTAAAGTGAAACTTACCAGTATGATTGTTTTTCCCCCGGTCACATTCACCTGCATGGGCACAGATGCAGAGAAGTGAAAATACCCAGGATTGTGGTTTTACCAAGCAAGTACAATGAAGTGACACAGGAGCCAGATATTGAGGCAAAGGGCAAGGGAAAAAATAAAATAACTGATCACGGAATTTACTCGAGTATTAGAGGGAAGGAGAGGCATGAGGCGGGTGAGAGACAGTGAACAGATGGTGGTCGATGGATTGTTGTTCCTGAGAGGTTGAAGAATTACTGGAGTCATGTTACGGAGAAAATAAGTTAGAAACGTAGGACACGGTGATCAGAAAATGGGATTCTTAAAATTAAGATGCGGAGGAGTTGAAATTAACAGTAATAATGACATCCAGGCCGGACCAGCTGAAGAAGACCAGAGGAAAAAATCATCATCAGAGAAGGCGGAGTGGCAATGGAAGTGAGAGGCGAGAATATAGAAAGAATCATCCTCGTGGATACAGAGATCACCAGAAAACATGACAGCAGTAGTGCTGTAAAGACAGACAGTGAGGTAGAGGCTCAGTCTTCAAGGATTGAAGAGAAATAATCTGCGGATAGGGAGACAACTTCAACATGGGCAGATCATGAATGGTTTAGTCTAAGAGCATGAGATTCAAAGTAGAGGGATTAAAGAACATTTTTCCTTAGTATTTTATGTATTAAATAAGAAAGCCAAAAGAACACTGGCCTGTGTTTCTTTGCTTAAAGGTTGAATTTATTAGACAGAGTCAAAAAGAAAGTATACCAATTATCCATCATAGCCAGGAAGGCATGAAAAGAGTAATTGTGGAAAACATAGGACCTGGACCAAGGAAATCATCCTTGCTGCACAGCCCAGCCCTAGGTAGGGGGCAGAAATCCACATTATAAAATCCAAAGACATGAGGCAAATGTTGGTCTGATCTGGACCAGCATCAATACCAAACCCGACCTGCCATGACGGGCCTTGGCACAAAGGGAGCAGTCTCTGTCAAGAAGCAAACTCACCAAGGCATCAAAGGCTTTAGACCAGATTGATGCAAGACCCCACTCACTATGAGAAATTGGGGTCCCAGCATCTGTTCCCTGACTCAGGGATGCTGAGGGCCACCGGGAAGCCCTCCAACCAGCTGCAGGGCTGCACTGGGGCTACTGGCTGCTGACAGTGTTGAAGTCAGCTAAATGCTGTCCCGAACAGAAATAAGCAAGACACACTCTCATGTCAGAGAAAACTTAAAATGGGAAATAGCTCTGTGATAAAGCTCACCCCAATCTCAAAGACAGCAAAGTTCATTTTCAAACCTTCTGTGTTTCTTTGTCAGTTTCCTGTACATATTTATGCCTCAACACAGTCTATTTCCATAACAACACTGCTATTCACAATTGTGAGGAGTGTGGAAAAGTGATTTGAAATGAATGTTGTCACATCTCAATGCAAACTTCAGGGTTAGAGACAATATAACACCAGAGGCATTGTGAAGCTTTGCGATCTCTTCCTCCAACGTTCAATTTTGTGTCAAGAAACATGCTCCAATGTACTTGGAGCTTTGAATGAGAAATAAACAACAATTTCAGAATCCAAATGGGGAAGAGCATAAGACAAGCATCTTGCTAAGAAAACAGTGAGTAAAAGATCACAGTGTTCACTTAGGCATAAGAATGACTTTTCAGGACAAAATAAGGAGGATTTCACATGAAGCTGAATATTCATTCTCCAATACACACAGGCCCAAGGCACTATGTCAGGGAGTGCTCTGACAGATTCTTTTTTTTTTTTTTTTTTTTGAAAGGAGTCATTTGAGGAGTAACCGAAAACCCCACTGCCATTAAAGCCCTCAACGGCAAACCTCATCAGAAGCCCTAACCACAGACTCAAATCTGATGTCTTCAGAGAACAAGGAAAAGCAATTTCTGGGGTAGCACTCATTTTTCCAGTGTTCAGAGAACTCTAGTACTGGTAACTTTTCTGACTCCTAGCAAAGAGCTCTAGGAAGACCATTCTCAAGTTATGTTCAGCCAAACCTCAAAATGTACCTGCAGCAGTCCTAACAAGTTCGATAAATATTGGCTCTGGTGTTGACATCGTACCGCTGAGGCTAAGCGTAGGCTTTTATTCTAATGTGCCTCAACAACAAAAAACAATTTAAAGTTCAGGACAAGGAGCCCCTGGAACCCTCATACACTGCTGGGGGGAATGGAGAATGTTGCAACAGCCTTGGGAGACAGTTCGGAAGCTCCTCAAAAGGTTACACATAGAATTACCATGTGACTCAGCAATTCTATTCCCAGGTAGAGACCCAAGAGGAATGAAAACACAACACCCCCACAAAAACTTGTACATAAGTGCTCATGGCAGCATTATTCATAATGGCCAAAAGCATGGAAACAATCTAAATGTCTACCAATTGATGAATGGATAAATAAACTGTGGTATATCCATACCGAGGAATATTATTCAGCAATAAAATAAAGTATCAATATACACTACAACATAGGTGAGCCTCGAAAGCACTGATAAAGAAGCTAGTTACAAAAAATTTCATATTTTCATTCCATTTATATGAAATGTCTAGAATTGGCAAATCTGTAGAGACACAAAGTAGATTGGTGGTTGCCAGGTGCTGGGGGAGGTTGGAGGGAAATTGGGAGTGACCGCTAATGGGCACAGGGTTTCTCTTGGGGCGGATGAAAATGCTCTATTTGTCGTTATCGCTGTAAAACTGTGAATATACTAAAAATCATTGAGTCGTAAACTTGAAACGGATGAAATGTATGATGAGTGAATCATATCTCAGTAAAACTATTATTTTAAAAAGCTAAGGACAAATATTAAGCCAGAATTAACATCTTCCTTTATGAATATCTCTATGCCAAATATTTTTCTTTGTCATCGTTAGAATTTGGAATTCACAGGTGACCAACATCTAAAGAGTGATTCTTTGTGATTTAAGAATGCCTGTCCATTTTTTCCATGTTGCTTTATATAGAATATAGAAAGTTGTGAAAAAAGAGAAGAGTGGTAGGTGTGTTTGTTCCTATGAGGAGGAGAAATGTCCAGGAGCCAGAAAAGTAGCATCTGCTCCTGCTGCTTGTGACTAAAATTAAGCTCTAATTTAGCTTTCAACTAAAATTATCATAATTGAAATAAAACTAACAAACTAGATGTGACTTGCAGTTTTCTCATCATTTAGGAGAGAAGAGGCCAAGTGGTAACCTGAGGATAGTGGGCTTCTCCCCTGCAGGGTGACCTTATGGTTTTGGATGGACGAAGACCATTGATAGAACTATACTTCTTCCCAGGTCCTCCCAATCCATGATAAATAAGTTGTATATGGAGAAAACCAAAGGAGGCAATGGAGATGAGCACCTTGAAATTGCTTGGAACTTAGGGAATTTATGGGGGCTCTTTTCTTTATTTGACTGTTCTTCGGTTCTTTCTTAAAGAGAGACTTTCACACACAATCACACACACACACACACTACACACACCTGGGGGTGGGGGGGTATGTGAGTGTATATAATCTTACACCTCTAGTGGTCCACAAGTACTGATTTAAGAAAACAAAACAGCATTTACCACAAAAATGTGCTCCAAATATATGTTTAATACAAACTGTAAATATTAACACAATATTAATATTAAGATAATTTAAAAAATACAACCAGAAGTGAGCACCCCAGGGTTCTGGGAAAAAGCCAAGTGCTGAAGTATGTCTGGTTTGCTCCATAATAACGTCAACTCCTGTCTTTCTCACAAAAGGAAAAAAGGGAACATGGTCTTGTTATAAAGAAAACCCACTGACTTCATGCACAACTTAGGAGAAGTCACGTCTCCGTTGGGTATCGATTTTACCTATTCAAAGCACTAGCGAGCTTCTATTGAAAATACAGAGGAGTAGAAATACCCTCACCTGAAAGGTACCAAGTCTGAGAAAACACATACGATTGTCTGACTAACACAAACAGTCCTTTATAAACAAAATGGCATTTTCACGTGTCATATTGGTCGACAAGGAGAATCAAGTAAAAAGAAAAGATATTAATGTATACAAATGGGGAAATTACACTCCATATTATATAAAGCAGTAGTTTCACCATGAGCTTTGACACATTCTGCATAGAAAGATTTATCAGATTTTTCTCATTTTAGATCTCTGAAAGGGGATCCTATCAAAAACCTAAATGTAAATGGTGGCAGTTATCGCTCTGAATGTAAAGATAGTGTTTAAAAGCATATTCTTGCACTTCAAGTAATAGATTCCCAGCTATCAGGTTAGATAATGTGTTATGTTTATCCTTATTTATTCTGCAACTATTAATAATAATTGGCTATATTTTAACTTTTCTATTTCCACAGAAATGATGATGGTCTTTTTCTTTCTGTTTCTCTGTAATGGCTTGGGTCATAACCAACCAATATCAGTTGTCAAGATCTTAGAGAAATATGTCTGAACCTCCCAAGAATAATTAATCTAAATTCTTCGTGCAGACACTGGGTGTAGTGTGATATGAGTCACTGATTTTCTCCTCTACAGTTGATATATTCAGCAAGGAAAAAAGACTTTTTGTTTAGTAGGCAACTGTATTTTGTCCCAAGGTCAAATACATTTAGGTAAGATTTGTTCATCCACAGATGGACCTAATGCCAGACTTTGGAAATTTAAGAATTTCTGATACAATCTGCTTTGCTGATATAGGTGTGTTGGTGCATTTTATTTGTTTTATGCTTCTGTTGTCTAATTTATGTATTTTGTATACTTTGAAGTACAGTATACATACAAAACGGTATGAAATGTATAAGTGTAATTGTATAGTTTAAGAAACAGTAATAAAATAAAATACTTGCATCTGACTCTTAGACCAATAAGTAGAATATTCCCATACATTCCCAAATTCTATTTACTACTTTTGTATGTAACCTTAAACAATTCATAGTTTGGTTTTACCTATTTTTATACTTTACTTAAATTGAATAATACTAAATATATTCTCTTCTGAGATTTGTTTCTGTCACAGTATGTTTTTGAAATTCATCTGTGTTGATAAATATAGCTATTGTTCATGATGTTGGTTTATTTTTCACACAAATATCCACCCCTTCCAAAGACATATAGACTGATTTGCCTCCTTGGAACAGAATAAGCATTAGATGAATGCGCCTAGTCTCTTGAGTTACATAATTTCAAAGACAGGAAGTATATAATTCTCCATTTCTTTCTTTCTTCCTCTTCCTCTGCACCCCACCCTCAGATTCCCCCTCCAAAAAAAAAAAAAAAACAAACCACTTTTGCAGCGCTATTCCAGTTTTTACCTTGGAAGGTTTAGAACAAAAGGTACAGCACCAGGGTTCAGAAAACAGGTAGAGTCAACTGAGAAAATGCTGAAAACATTTTTGCTGCATGGTTCTTTCCTTCTGCTCAATCATGCGGCCAGAAATAGCTAGCAACAGCTGCATCTTGCCACCTGGGTTCTTACCTCCTAGTGACCACACAGCTAAAGGAGGGCTTGCAAGAAAGCACAAAGCTAGCCTCGAGCCGCTAGAAGAAGATAGGTTTGAGTTGCTAGGGCAGAAATGAATGAAAATGCTATCATCTTAACAGCTGCTCCAGAGATCTGGGTTTAGAAAAATACATTGGTAGTTTACTTGATGAATTAGTTAGAACCTTAGAGTGTGGATCTACAGAAGTAAAGGGGAATTTTTTTCTACTACTTAGCATTAGAAACAACCAGAAATTTGGAGCATTAGAAGAGTTGGGGAAAAGAAAGAGAGAAGCCAGAACATTGATGTAGGGCTGCAGCAACATTTGGTGTGCAGGTAATCAGGAAACTTACTCCTGATGATGGGATATATGAGCGATTTTTAAGAAAAGATATGGAAAATAATAAAGTTTAACTGATTTAACTTTATTTTGAAAATAACGTTAAAATAGTAAATTGCCTTGCATTGCTGGATTCAAATCTCCCAATCTCTAGTAAAGTGTACTGTAGACAATAACTGCCTTTATGTGAGTGGGTTTCCTTGTAGAAATTAAGAGAATGAATCTCATATCTGGATTGATGTGGGGAGAACAAAAGCAGCAAGTATGGCATGTTAATGTGACCCATAAACAGATAAACCTGTGAGAACAGGAAACTGAAAACAGAGGTGAACTGAAGAACCACACTTCTACTCCAGCCTGAAAGGCAAACAGCTTGGGGAGGGTTTTGGACATACGCTCAGTGTGCGGTGGTGATTCAAGTCCATCTTACCTACGATTCAAGAGGCAAGGAGGCTCCAACCATCTGACAGGGTAGGACAAGAATATATTAACCTCCTTCTGGTTTCTATCCGGGAACATCATAAAATTAGAGAATAAAGCAAGTGATGAACCATAATGTGCTCTTTCTGTGACATAAGGTAAGAAGGTAATAGGAGTTCACAAATGAAATACATCAGCAAGGAGTAGAGTATTTGAAACCATCATGTGGGATATGAAATTTGTACCAGACTTGAGAAGAATCTATGGCATTTAGGAAGATGGGGGGCAGACAGAGGGAAGACCTTGTTGGAGGGAAGTGGGGAAGAATTGCATGATATATGATATATAAGATATATGAATGAGAATTGACTACAACTGAATGAAAACAGTACTAAGTGAAGGTATAAATAATATGGGGAAATTCAGAGAAAGGATAGTGAATTTTGTCTGATGCTGAAAAGCTCTCTAAAGAGGAAGCTTTAGAGACTTTAAGAATAAGGATTTTTTTAATAGATCTTTATTGGAGTATAATTGCTTCACAATACCATGTTAGTTTCTGTTGCAAAACAAAGCAAATCAGCCATATGCATACATGTCCCCATATCCCCTCCCTCTTGAGCATCCCTCCCATCCTCCCTATCCCACCCCTCTAGGTCATCGCAAAGCACCAAGCCGATCTCCCTGTGCTATGCTGCTGCTTCCCATCAGCCACCTATTTTACATTCGGTAGTGTATATATGTCGATGCTACTCTCACTTTGCCCCAGCTTCCCCCTCCCACCCCATGTCATCAAGTCCATTCTCTTTATTCCTGCCCTACAACTAGGTTCATCGGTACTTTTTTTTTTTTTGGATTCCATATATATGCTTTAGCATACGATATTTGTTTTTCTCTTTCTGACTTACTTCACTCTGTATGACAGACTCTAGGTCCATCCACCTCACTACAAATAACCCAATTTCGTTTATTTTCATGGCTAAGTAATATTCCATTGTATATATGTGCCACATCTTCTTTATCCATTCATCTGTCGATGGACACTTAGGTTGCTTCCATGTCCTGGCTACTGTAAATAGTGCTGCAATGAACACTGTGGTACATGACTCTTTTTGAATTATGGCTTTCTCTGGGTATACGCCCAGTAGTTGGGATTGTTGGGTCATATGGTAGTTCTATTTTTAGTTTTTTAAGGAACTTCCATACTGTTTTCCATAGTGGTTATATCAATTTACATTCCCTTTTCACCATAACCTTTCCAGCATTTACTGTTTCTAGCTTTTTTGATGATGGCCATTCTGACTGGTGTGAGGTGATACCTCATTGTAGTTTAGATTTGCATTTCTCTAATAATTAGTGATGTTGAGCATCCTTTCATGTGCCTCTTGGCCATCTGTATGTCTTCCTTGGTGAAATGTCTATTTAGGTCTTGTGCCTACTTTTTAAATGGATTATTTGCTTTTTTGATATTGTGCTCCATGAGCTGTTTGTATATTTTGGAGATTAATCCTTTGTTTGTTGTTTCATTTGCAAATATTTTCTCCCATTCTGAGGGCTGTCTTTTTGTCTTGTTTTTGGTTTCCTTTGCTATGCAAAAGCTTTTAACTTTAATTGAGTCCAATTTGTTTATTTTTGTTTTTATTTCTGTTACTCTAGGTGGTGGGTCAAAAAAGATCTTGCTGTGCTTTACATAAAAGAGTGTTTTTCCTATGTTTTCCTCTAAAAGTTTTATAGTGTCTGATCTTACATTTAAGTCTTTAATCCATTTTGAGTTTATTTTTGTGTATGGTGTTAGGGAGTTTTCTACTTAAATTCTTTTACATGTAGCTGTACAGTTTTCCCAGCACCACTTATTGAAGTGGCTGTCTTTTCTCCACTGTATGTTCTTGCTTCCTTTGTCATCAATTAGGTGTCCATATGTGCATGGGTTTACCTCTGGGCTTTCTATCCTGTACCATTGATCTATATTTCTCTTTTTGTGCCAGTACCATACTGTCTTCATTACTGTAGCTTTGTGGTATAGTTTGAAGTTGGGGAGCCTGATTCCTCCAATTCCGTTTTTCTTTCTCAAGATTGTTTGGCTATTCAGGATCTTTTGTGTTTCCATATGAATTGTAAGATTTTTCAGTCTAATTTGTGAAGAATGCCATTGGTAGTTTGATAGGGATTGCATTGAATCTGTAGATTGCATTAGGTAGCATAGTCATTTTCACAATATTGATTCTTCCAATCCAAGAACATGGTATATTCCTCCATCTGTTTATGTCATCTTTGATTTCTTTCATCAGTGTTTTTAGTTTTCTGAGTACAAGTCTTTTGCCTCCTTAGGCAGGTTTATTCCTAGGTATTTTATCCTTTTTGTTGCAGTGGTAAATGGGAGTGTTTCCTTAATTTCTCCTGATTTTTCATTGTTGGTACATGGGAATGCCAGAGATTTCTGTGCATTAATTTTGTATCCTGCAACCTTACCAAATTCATTGATTAGTTCTAGTAGTTTTCTGGTGGCCTCTTTAGGATTTTCTATGTATAGTATCATGTCATCGGCAAATAGTGACAGTTTTACTTCTTCTTTTCCAATTTGTATTGCTTTTATTTCTTTTTCTTCTCTGCTTGCTGTGGCTAGGAATTCCAAAACTATGTTGAATAACAGTAGTGAAAGTGGACATCCTTGTCTTGTTCCTGATCCTAGTGGAAATGCTTTCAGTTTTTCACCATTGAGTATGATGCTTGCTGTGGGTTTGTCATATATGGTCTTTATTATTTTGAGGTAGGTTCCCTCTATGTCCATTTTCTGGAGAGTTTTTATCATAAATGAGTGTTGAATTTTGTCAAAAGCTTTTTCTGCATCTATTGAGATGATCATATGGTTTTTATTCCTAATTTGTTAATGTGGTGTATCACATTGATTGATTTGTGTCTATTGAAGAATCCTTGCATCCCTGGGATAAATCCCACGTGATCATGGTGTATGATCCTTTTAATGTGCTGTTGGATTCTGTTTGCTAGTATTTTGTTCAGGATTTTTGCATCTATGTTCATCAGTGATATTGGTCTATAATTTTCTTTTTGGTGACATCTTTTTCTGGTTTTGGTATCAGAGTGATGGTGGCTTCGTAGAATGAATTTGGGAGTGTTTCTCCCTCTGCAATTTTTTGGAAGAGTTTGAGAAGGATCAGTGTTAGCTCTTCTCTAAATGTTTGATAGAATTCACCTGTGAAGCCATCTCGTCCTGGACTTTTGTTTGTTGGAAGATTTTTAATTACGGTTTCAATTTCATTACTTGTGATAGGTCTGTTTATATTTTCTAATTCTTCCTGGTTCAGTCTTGGAAAATTGTACCTTTCCAAGAATTTGTCCATTTCTTCATGGTGGTTCATTTTATTGGCATATAGTTGTTTACAGTAGTCTCTTATAATCCTTTCTATTTCTGCAGTGTCAGTTGTGATTTGTCGTTTTTCATTTCTAATTTTACTGATTTGCTTCCTCTCCCTTTTTTTCCTGATGAGTCTGGCTAAGGGTTTATCAATTTTATCTTCTCAAAGAACCAGCTTTTAGTTTTATTGATCTATGCTACTATTTTCTTCATTTCTATTTCATTTATTACTGCTCTGATCTTTATGATTTCTTTCCTTCTACTGACTTTGGGTTTTCTTTGCTCTTCTTTCTCTAGTTGTTTTAAGTGTAGGGTTAGATTGTTTATTTGAGATGTTTCTTGTTTCATGAGGTAGGATTGTGTTGCTATAAACTTCCCTCTTAGAACTGCTTTTGCTGCGTCCCATAGGTTTTGGGTCATCATTTTTTTGTTGTCATTTGTTTCTATGTATTTTTTTATTTCTTCTTTGATTTCTTCAGTGATCTCTTGGTTATTTATTAACACACTGTTTAGCCTCCATGTATTTGTGTTTTTTACAGTTTTTTTCCTGTAATTGATTTCCAATTTCATAGCATTGTGGTCAGAAAAGATGCTTGATACGATTTCAATTTTCTTAAATTTTCCAAGGCTTGATTTGTGACCCAAGATGTGATCTATCCTGGTGAATGTTCCATGTGCACTTGAAAAGAAAGTGTATTCTGCCACTTTTGCATGGAATGTTCTATAAATATCAATTAGATCTATCTGGTCTATTGTGTCATTTAAAGCTTGTGTTTCCTTATTTATTTTCTCTTTGGATGATCTGTCCATTGGTGTAAGTAGGATGTTAAAGTTCCCTACTATTATTGTGTTACTGTCAATTTCTCCTTTCATTATTGTTAGCATTTGCCTTATGTATTGAGGTGCTCCTATGTTGGATGCATAAACATTTATAAATGTTATGTCTTCTTCCTGGGTTGATCCTTTGATCATTATGTAGTGTCCCTCCTTATCTCTTGTAACAGTCTTTATTTTAAAGTCTATTTTATCTGATACATGTATTGCTACTCCAACTTTCTTTTGATTTCCATTTGCATGGACTATCTTTTTCCATCCCTTCACTTTCAGCCAGTATGTGTCTGTAGGTCTGAAGTGGGTCTCTTGCAGACAGCATATATATGGGTCTTGTTTTTGTGTCCATTCAGCCAGTCTGTGTCTTTTGGTTGGGTCATTTACTTCATTTACATTCAAGGTTATTATCGATATATATGTTCCTATTACCATTTCCTTAATTGTTTTGTGTTTGTTTTTGTGTGTGTTTTTCTTCTCTTGTGTTTCTCGTTTAGAGAAGTTTCTTTAGCATTTGTTGTAAAGCTCGTTTGGTGGTGCTGAATTCTCTCAGCTTTTGTTTGTCTGAAAAGCTTCTGACTTCTCCATCGAGTCTGAATGAGATATTTGCTGGGTAAAGTAATCTTGGTTGTAGATTTTTCTCTTTCATTACTTTAAGTATATCCTACCACTCCCTTCTGGCCTGCAGAGTTTCCACTGAAAAATCAGCTGATAACTTTATGGGGATTCCTTTGTATGTTATTTGTTGTTTTTCCCTTACTGCTTTTAATATTTTTTCTTTGAATTTAATTTTTGTTAGCTTGATTAATATGTGTCTTGGTGTGTTTTTCCTAGGGTTTATCCTGTATGGGACCCTCTGTGCTTCCTGGACTTGGGTGACTATTTCCTTTCCCATGTTAGGGAAGTTTTCCACTATAATCTCTTCAAATATTTTCTCAGACCCTTTCTTTATCTCTTCTTCTTCTGGGACCCCTATAATTCGAATATTGGTGCATTTAGTGTTGTCCCAGATGTCTCTGAGATATTCTTCAATTCTTTTCATTCTTTTTTCTTTATTCTGCTTCTCAGCAGTTATTTCCACCATTTTGTCTTCCAGCTCACTTACTCATTCTTCTGCCTCCGTTATTCTGTTATTGATTCCATCTAGTGTATTTTTCATTTCAGTTATTATGTTGTTCATCTCTGTTTGTTCTTTAGTTCTTCTAGATCTTTGTTAAACATTTCTTGTATTTTCTCAATCCGTGCTACCATTCTATTTCCGAGATTCTGGATCATCTTTACTATCATTACTCTGAATTCTTTTTCAGGTAGATTGCCTATTTCCTCTTCATTTATTGGGTCTTGTGGGTTTTTACCTTGCTCCTTCATCTGTGACATATTTTGCTGTCTCTCTTTTTTTTTTTTTTTTTTTTTTTATGAGTGGGATTGTGTTCCTCTTTTACCGGTTGTTTGGCCTGAGGCTTCCAACACTGGAGTTTGTAGGCTGTTGGGTAGAGCTGGGTCCTGGTGCTGAGGTGAGGAACTCCGTGAGACCTCACTCCAATGAATATTGCCTGGGGCCTGAGGTTCTCTGTTAGTCCAGTGGTTCGGACTCGGAACTCCCACGGCAGGAGCTTCTGCTTGACCCCAGGCTCACAAATCAAGATCCCACAAGCCGCGTGGGGTGGCAAGAACAAAAACAACAAAAGAACAATAACAAAGTAAAACATAAAATTAGACTAGGAAACTAACAGATATGTTAGAAAGAATGTAAAAATAAAAATACAGATGAATCAACAACCAGAAGGTAAATCAGTACCACAATAGTAAAAAAGAGGAGGAGGGAGAAGGAAAAGAAAAAAAAGGAGAGGGGAGGGGAAGGCCTTGGCTGTGGAGAGTGGGGCCTAAGCAAGGGCGAGGTTTGGGTGGTGGGTGAGGCCAATGCTCAGGATCCACAGGGCTGGAAAAGGCTCTGGGGGTGGTGGGGGGTGGGGCTTAGGCTCAAGGAACAGAAGAGGTCCAGGCGTGCCCCCCACCCCTGGTCTCTGAGGGCAGCGGACCTCACCTGGGAGCCCAGCAGGCTTCCTGGGCTCGAGTTGGGGGGCAAACGCCCTCCTCTCCTGCTCCTCCAGTCTGGGGTCTGGGAGGACCCCTCCCACCTGCCTCTCCTGATCTCTCTGGCCTCCCTCCTATGCCCCCAAGGACCCATGCAGCCTAGAGGGGGCTTGGAGGGCAGGGGATCGGCCTGGAAGCTCAGCAGCCTCCCCGGCCTGAGTGGGCCAGGCGATCGCCCTCCACTCCTCTCCCTATCTTCCTGGAGAGTCCCTCCCACCTGCCTCTTCTGATCTCTCCGGCCTCAGGGGTGCCGATCTTGTCTGGCCTCCACTTCTCCTCCCCCCCTCAGTCCCCCTATGTCCTAGCGGTTCACTCTGGGGTTCCTCCCATCTCCTTGAGGGTCAGAGTCCCCCACCAGCGGCCAGCAGGCACCCTAGTTGTGGGGAGGTGCTAACTCTGTGTCTTCCCACACCCAGAATGATAAGGATTTAAATGGGCAGATAATGGAGGAGAATTTCTGTTTCTCACAAGATAGCAGATAAAATAAATTTCCTAAAAATCTTAAATACAATTATTTTTTTTAAATCTATTCTAGTGCATGGCTGAGCTTGCAAGACCATAAGAAAATAAAGGAAATCCTAAAAAGATAACAGAAAGAAAGTACAAGAATCCAAGATGGCAAGCAGTCTCTCAATCCAGCAACTCCCTAAGGCACTTGCCAATTCCCAGTAATCCAGATAGAAAGCAATCTATAGGCAAACACTACCCAAAAGGAAAGTGATATTGCTGTTTATATTAACTTAAAATGCATTTACATTCAAAGGCAATAAGAATTTTTAGTGAAAAATAATATAAATACCTAATGCTAAAAGATTCAGTCCTCCAGGAAGATGTAATAATTCTAAACTTGTATACAGATAATAACAAAAATTCCAAATAAATAAGCCAAATTTGACAGAACTAATAAGCAAACTTGACAGACTCACTATAATATTTGGAGATTTTTTAACAGAGAGCTTTCAGTAACTGTCTGATGACACAGGACAACAACAGCAACAAATAAACTAAAAGAGATATAAAACAACTTTAATGGAATTAACAAACAATATAAACTATAGTTATAATTTATACACACACTTTCATCTGTGGCACATTTATGAATATTGACCATACAGCAGACCATAAAACACGTCCGTACATATTTCAAATGATAGATGTCATATGTATCACATTCTCTGACCATAATGATTCAGTCAAGTGAGAAACAAAGAAAATGAGATTAAAATATTATGATTGGTGATTTTTTAAATCTATATATAAATAACTCATGGGTCAAAAAATGAACCATAATGGAAATTGGAAAATGTTACATATCAAATTCTGGGAAGCCCATGGAATTCCCTGGTGGTCCAATGGTTAAGACTCTGCACTTTCACTGCCAAGGGCCCAGGTTCAGTCCCTGGTCAGGGAACTAAGATCCCGCAAGCAGCGTGGAGCAGCAAAAAAAAAAAAAAAAAAAAAAACCCTGGGAAATCCAACTAAATCATTACTTAGAAAGAAATGTGTAAACTTAAACGTTTGTATTTGAAAAGAAAGGCTGAACATTATTAGGCTATGCACCAATTTAAGAATTTAGAAGCTTAACAAGAAAAATTCCAAAGAAGCTGAAAGGCAGCATTGGGTCAGATTCTGCAGTGCTGCTATGGAACATGAGTCTACTGTCCAGCTAATATAGAGTCTGTGCACTTTTTAGGAAGGAACAGGTATTGTATTCATTAGGAAAATTTGTGTTGTATATGACAAAAAAAAAATTCAAAGTGGATTAAACAAAAAAGGAACTTAGTGGCTGATGAAAATGAAAAAGCTAATAGAGATTTACTTAGGAGTTCAAACAATGTCCCCAGAACCCAGTCTCTCTCCATTTTGAAACCCACCCTTCTCCACATTGGATTTATTCTCAAGCTTCTGTTGGTGGCTAGACTGTTCCCAGGAGCTACAGACCCACATCTTCTGTGGATTTACCCAGCCCCAGAAAAACTGCATTGCATCTCATGTGCCATCTCTGAATCAATTTCTCTGCACAAAAATGTTCTATTTGTGTAGGCCTGAATCATATCCACCTCAAATATATTATATATGTGCAGAAGAGTCTGGTTTCTCAAAGGAAATCTAGTTTACTTCTACAAGACGAGGGGCGAACACCTTCCAGCCAAAACATGAACAACCATTTCAATCTGCTCTCAACCCGTGTTTCCTGGGACAAGTCTGGTGGTAGAGGCAGAGAGGGCTTGAGCCCATGGCCTCCCTGCTCTGGCTAACACCATCTCCTACCTGCCGTCTTCAGTTAAGACTTCCAGAAAGTGTCTCCTCCCCATCCCCACCCAGCCAAGTGCTGAAGTTTAAATTTCGTGCTTTGATGACTTGATATATATACACTGCCGCTCCACTGCTCCAGAGGCTGTGGGCAGTGAAATGAGAGGGCAGAAATGAAAGAGCACATAGGATATCAACATTACCAAGGTGCTTCATTAAGCCTTATAAATCTGTCTTCCCTGATGACACTCTGACAATGGGGTGGAGTTCCACCAAGCGCTTACCTGGCCGTGTAAATACTTAGATTCCTTTTACAAATATGGTACATAATATGGTGGCATTTTACAGTTTAAGGTCAAATTCATTCATTAGGATACTTTTTGTTCATTAGTCCTCTCGGTTTCATTAGAGTTATCTGGATCCGAGGTAATAATATTTTTGAATTTCCACTTATAAATCTGATTCCATGATTTTGAGAGGGCTTTTCTGGGTTCTTTTTGTTTTTGGTGGGCACTGCTCAGAGGGATCCATTTGACTTATGCTGGGAAGGTAGGAAGGGCAAGTATAGCACAAAGCAACATAACATTTGCTGGGAACTCTCTAGCTTCCAAAAAAGAATATTTTTTAAATTAAACTATAGTTAAATGAATATCCAGGGTAACCCTGTAAGGGAAAAAAGACAGGAAGAACTCTAAAAAGTGTTCATGCAATGTTGAAGGATGTGGAGCATGTCCTCGCTGATTGTATGGATAATATGGGAACCTCTCATTTCATCATTGGCTGGTAAAGTTAACTTACTTTGTCCAGCCCATCTACTTTCTGAATTCTTGCAACTTCCAAACTGTGCCCCAAAAGTTGAGACACCCCTTCAGCCTGATGCAAACCTAGGACTTTTAGGCAAAGGATAGATTCATTGACAATGGAAGCATAGGGTTCTCAAAACACAGTGATAAATAAAATTTTGTTTCAATGATGTTTAAATTATTCTAATGTCATTGAAGAAGATTACTCCTCTGCTTGGTTACATGTATATGTATATATATGTATTTGCATACATGTTTGTGTATAAGTACATGTTTGTATTTATTTTCAAATATTTAAAGAAAAATAATTAGCCTGACAAAATGCAAAGAACAACTTCTAAGAGAAAGACCTTCTAAGAGAAAGACCTAGTCACTATATACATATTTTTAGTGGCGAGGTACTTATAAACAACAAAAATTTATTTCTCACAGTTCTGGAGGCCAGAAGTTCAAGATCAGAGGGCCAGCATAGCCAGTTCTGGTAAAGGCCCTGTTTCGGGTTATAGACTGACAACTTCTCTCTGTGTCCTTACATGGTAGAAGGGGTATATTTTTTAATAAAATCTGAAGAGCAGATTTTAAAATACAGATTTTAATAGCCAAAAGAAAAAAATTAAATCCTACAAGATTCAGCGCCTAGGGGGACTTCCACAGTGGTTCAGTGGGCAAGACTTCACCTTCCAATGCAGGGAGTGTGGGCTCGATCCCCAATGTGGGAGCAAAGATCCCACATGTCTCTGTGGCTAAAAACATAGAACAGAAGCAATACTGTAACACATTCAATAAAGATTTTAAGAAAAAAGATTCACCACCCAGGAATAATCACCACAGATCTTTTGAGGATATCTTCCTTGTCTTTACACATTTAGACACATATTTCATTTATGTGAAGCATATTTAATTATATACTATATACCTACTGTACATAAGTTTTGTAACATACTTTCCCACTTAATATTTTTAGCTGTTGATTTTCTCTACCAATATTCCTCTGGTTTAAAGTCTCTTCTTATGGTTAAAAGTAAGGGCATTAATGTGTTTTTAAACTTTAAAACATTGAATGCAGTGTTGAACAGGAACATATGCTTTAAATTTTTTATCGAAATTTAATTCAATGATAAAGCACAGAGAGAACATGTGATAGCTGACAAAATCTGGACTGTTCACCAAAACAACTACTCTTTTAACGCAGTCTTTTTTTTTTTTTTTCTTTTTTCGGTACGCGGGCCTCTCAACTGTCATGGCCTCTCCCGTTGCGGAGCACAGGCTCCGGACGCGCAGGCTCAGAGGCCATGGCTCATGGGCCCAGCCACTCCGCGGCATGTGGGAACTTCCCAGACCGGGGCACGAACCCGTGTCCCCTGCATTGGCAGGTGGACTCTCAACCACTGCACCACCAGGGAAGCCCCAACTCAGTCATTTTTAATCTTGTTTAAGTCACAGACTTTTTAAGAACCTAATAAAAGCTTTGATCCTCTCTGCATAAAAATGGACATGAACGCAACATTTGCAAATTATTTCAAAGGGTTTCTATTAATATTAAACCCATCCGTAGAGCCCCAGTGGACTACAGAACTTGGCTTAAGTACCCTGATATTTGTGAAATTTTTGCTGCTAAAGAAACTAACCTTACTCAGAACAGGAATTCAAATAAATGTTTCTAATAAACAAATTAGCACCAACCTCTTAAAATATTATATTTACATTCTTATCACAATAAAAATGAAGACTCCTATCATTTTGATCATCACTGATGTTTACTAACATCTTTCAATTAAACAGTATTTATCGAGCATGATCTATGTACCATGCTCAGCATGGAACCAAACAGATGCTAAAATAAATGCCCTCTCCCTCCAAAATGTATGACTAAGTGAGAAAAATAAATAATGAAAACCAGAAGGTGATAAATGCTAAGTTAAGAGTAGATCAAAGTACTAGAGCATCCCAGTGCCTAACCTAAAACAATATAAGAATAAAGTTTGAGGAAAATAAGTATTTGCAAACCATGCTAAGTATATATTTGATCAGAAAATTCACTTAGAAAATATTTTAAATCAGTTTTTCACAGTGGAAGGCAGTGTAAATATTTTGTACAAATAGAAGAGAAACATGCCAAACATAATTTTTCTTTCTTTCCCTCTAGACAAAGGTTAATTTTCCTAATCTTCTCTGGAAATTCTTAAATTCCTATCAGTAAAACTCTATTCAGTCAACATGTGTATGCAATTTCCCCATTGTAACAGGCTATATCATGCGTGCCACAAGACAGCAAATTGTCATGGACAGAATCTTTGCTTCCCAGAATAGCATGCATATTTATGAAGCTGTGAACTTGAAAAGAACAAGCTAATCTTAACCAAACACGGCTGTTGAGAGGGGTTCTTGCTGGATCCCAGAATTAAGAGTGTACAGGAAGAAAGGAATAGAATGGAATGGAAATGGCAACAAGAATGAAAATGGCACCTCAGAAATTACTTTCACCCCTAACTTCCCAGAGTTAATAACACAGACTTAAATAAATCTTGCTATCTTTTACGTACGTCTGATGCAATACCTACTAATTAATTATAGAGAAGAGGAAATAATGTTGATTATTTTAATGACCTTTATTTCTAATTTTTAGACTGTCTACAACTCAGGGGCTTATTTTGGATATTGTGCTGTATGTACTTTCTGGTACCAGCAATAAATATTTCTGTCTCATTATAATTATTTGACTAAGAAGAACTGAAACGAATCTCAATTACTTTTCTAAGTAGGATAATGAATACCAAATTCAAAGATCATCACACATGCTTTCAAGGAAGCAGTACATAAGGAATCAATTGTGTTCCTTTTAATGTAACGTCTAATGTTGTCAGTTAAATAAAATGAAGATCATCTAAGAAACCGGTCCTCTAAATATAAGAATAACTATTTTCTTAAAGATTGAAAGGTATCTACAAAGTGACATACTAACATTTTAATAAATGCTTTCTCTCATCTTACTGATCGCATTAGAGTAGTAGTTAAATGTCATTACTTCTCCATATTGATGCCTTCAGCTCTTCATCTTATCTCTCTCTTTAAAATAAATTACTTCTTCATTTCTCAACAACTGATGGAAGTAATGTAAATCCAAAAAAGCAGCAATTATGCAAAAACTAAACTCAAAACCGTTTTCTTTCCCCTGCCCCACCCCCCCGCCCTGCAACAGCTTGTAAGCATAATTAATCAAATCAAGCTTCCCTCTCATCCTGGAGAGCTGTAATTTCAAACAGCAAATTGCAGCATTCTTGCAGCAGTACATATAAAGTATATTAAGAAAATATGTATATGAAGTAGGAGTGTGTTCTTGGTGATAAACTTAATTTTATTAAATCTCACTCTGTATCATGAATTCATATTCATATTATATATACTGCCCATTGAAGGAGCTATCTTACTATTAGGAATTTTGAATAATTCAATATACAGTAAATTAAAATATTTCCTATGCCACAATAAATCAGTCAGAAGAATATAATTAATGGACATGCCATCCTCAGGAATAATGTCAAACATATGTAACCAATTATATTGATAAGTACACCTTGGCAGTTCAATTTTTAACAGACTCATCACACACATCTAGAAATTTTTTAAACTGTCTATAGTGTTCCAAAATGTCCACAATTAGGATATTACCCACTTCTAGTGAGATAGGTATTTTTTTTCAATTTTTCCAGGAAACTGCCTTTAGAAGGAACAGAAACTCCTATTCTTTGCAGAAAGAATGGCTATTACTCCCTCGTTTTGAAGATTCACTATGCCTGTGTATCTAAATAACTGCCCACGATTACGAATGCAAACAAAACACTGAAACAGTAATTTCCTACCCAAGATATGATATTAGAAGGAGCACATTCTTTCACTGAAACATATCTTAAAATCCTTCCTCTTTCTTAAAGCTTCCCTAGACTAACTGAATGTGGAAGACTAACAGAAATTTCATGGCTTACTTTCATCCTTTCATATATAATTATTCCCCTGGGAATTATAATGCTATTAAATCACCTATTTGATGTACATGTTTTTAATTTTAATATTGATTGAGCTGCCTGCCTCTTCCTTGTATTTATTTGAATCAACGTTGCCCATCAACTTTGCACCCAACCCAGGACCCGCTCCAGATAAGGCACTTTCAAAGACTGCTTGGTATAAATGGTGACAAAAATTATTTGTTAGAATCAGGATTTCTTATCAACTGGAATCCAGTTGTATAAGGAAGTAAATGCATTTTCTCTTAAAAGTTAAAAGGTTATTTATTTGGTTAAACACTTCCTGTCGGAAGTCCTGGAACACCAAAAGAAGCTATCGACTTGCACACTAAAACAAGAAGGGCATATGTGCAGAGCAAGCACCCAGGCTTCCTGACCTGAGAAACTGACTCAGTCAACGGGACTCCTCTGGTCCTCCTGGAAAGGAAAAACTACTCACTAGCACCTTCACTCATAGAGGGATAGTATTTAACTCACCTTCATACAGATCATTTGAAGCAAAAATAATGTGGGCTCACTTTAACTAAGGGGGATCAGTAAACCATGAACCTGACAACAGTTCATATGAAGGCAAATAACAAACTGATCTTGAGCCAGGCATGTATATCCAAGGTATATTATGTATATTCTTGTGAGATACATGTAGATTGCAGTATAAATCACTGATAATTATTTTTATGTATAACAATTGCTAAGGATATTAAACTATTAATGATTTACATGGGACTTGGTGTTAGATACTAAAATTAGTTATATATCATTTTATGTAAATATGATAATATGAAAGAACTTATTTTAAAATTTTTCATGTATATTAGAAATTCTATATGCAATATATATATTTACAAGTAGAATCTGTACAGATTCTAAAGCATAAACTGTATAATTTGTGCAAATACTGAGCTGCCCAAAATTTGACAAGAAGAATAAAGAATAATGCAAGTTAGAAAACTCCATAAATGATGCATTTTATATGCTGTTTGTAGTTCAAGAAAAATTTGCTATCAAAGTATATCATCTATCAAAGAACATAAAAATTAAAACATTCATGAAGTACTTTAAAACTAAATGTTTACTTAGGAGATAAATGTGGATTTTTCAGAAATATTTATAAATATATCAAGCAAATATGAATGAGAATACTTGAAAACCACATTTATCACTGTCAACAGTTTTCCCATAAATTTATTTTTTCCAAATAAAAATGCAATTAGATTTTCCAGCCATAAAAATGCCCACAATCTAGAGATGGGAATGAATTTCAGAGGAATCATTAGAAACCTCCGTTCTCTTGATAAATAAGTAAACGTGGAAGGATAGAAATATGGAATAGTCAGAGCAGGAAAATCATTATAGAAACACCCAGTAGTGACTCTCACGTGGCTGAGCTTTGAAGCTTTCCAACATATACACTGTCTACATGTTATTCTCTCTCCTCTTCCCTAGGCAATCAATGAATTCACAGTGCCTTCCAAAGACATCTCTTGCTCCAAAATGATCAACCCTCCACTCTCCCATCATCATCATTCCCGTTAACTAAGGCAGATCTTCATTAGATGCTCACTTGCTCAGACGTTGTCACTAATGTGTAACAAATAATTTAACGTTCCTTAGGTCTAATCACATCTAAACTTCTCTGACTCTTCAATATGAGTCAAGTTGGATCCTGATCTTTCCTGGCCTTGTGAGTTTAACATTCACAAAATTATTTAAATAATGTACAGATCCTTATAGAATTTTAGGCATCAATATTTACCTGAAATAATAATATTAAACTATGTTTTAACTGAGCTAGTTTTTTTAAATGATGGTATGTTTGATGCAACACTGTAGAAAACGGGTCAGAAAACTTTCTTAAAGGGCCAGAAAATAAATATTTTAGGCTTTGTGCGTCATACAGTCTCTATCAAAACTACTCAACTCTACCACTGTAGCAGGAAAAGAGCCACAAGTAATATGTAAACGAATGGGCAGGGTCATGTTACAATAAAACTTTATTTACAAAATCAAGTGGCAAGTCTGAGGGCATAGTTTTCCAACATCTGTTCTAAAACAAAATTATAGGATTCTAGAACCTTAGAACAAGAGCTAGCACTATAAATTATCTAGTTTAGCAACTTTTTATAATCAAAATTATTATACAACAATTATTGTCCTTTGTAAAATACATAAACAACAGTTCATTTTAGAAAATTTCTAACTGCAAGGAATAAAGAAGAAAGCGAAAGTCACCTCTACTCTCATGACACTGAGATACCTACTGTTAACATTTTGGTGTTTATTCTTCTAGTCATTATGTATAAATCTCAGATGTATAAATTTCATATTTCTCATATTATATATGTACTTTCTTGCAAAGTAATTATCATACTATACATGCAATTTTGTGAACCATTTATCTATTTAACAACTTTACATAAGCATTTAGTCATGGCCTCAAATATTCTCCAAGAGTATAATTTGAAAGGGCTACATAATTTTATCATTAGCTGCATGTGCTATATTTAATCAGTCCCTGAATACTAGACATTTCTTTCCAGTTGCTATGCTATTATAAATAACTATACAATGGATCTTGTTGTGCATGAATCTCTGTTTGACAATCTGATTACTTCCCTATGGCAAATTCCTCGAAAGGGAATTCTGAATCAAAAAGCATAAAAACATTTTTTTAAGTTCTGTGACTTTTGATACATATTGCCAGATTGCCTTCCTGAGTGGATTTATCAATTTACACCTCCATCATCAGTAAATTGCAATACCCGCTGCCATGCAATCTTGTGATGTTCTCTCTTCTTCTATTTGCCACCTTGATGACCTTAAAATACTATCAATAGTTCAACATCCATTTCTCACATTAGTGAAAAGACTGGGCATTTTTCCTAACTTTGGAAAATTATTTTCTTATTTTGTGAACTTCGGCACTCATTTGAAAGACAAGAAGGATACTGAGGTTCAGAGAGCTTATGTATTGTCTCATGGTCACAAAGCTAGAGAGAGTCCTTTCCACTGACTGTGGTATTCCCACATTACCCACCTATGACCTTCACATTTGGATCACTCTAATAGGGCTCAAAAATTATTTCTGGTTCATTTTATTACCTAGAGAGTTTAAGGGCAAGGTAACCAACAAACTTTCTTTTTCCTTTGTTCTTTCCGCTTGCCAAAGCATTTCAGACCAAGTTCTTGCTGTAAAGGCAAAGTTTATAGTGTGCTGTTTAATACTTTGTTTCGTTTAATTTGTATATTGGAGAAGGATTAAAAGCTACCACTGTGAACACCAAATACATCAAATAAAATGTATATTTCCAGTGCTATATGGGTTGTTCTTAGAGGTGAGAATACGTCTTGGTTTGGCCAGGAACTACGTCGGTTAACACCTCTTATCCAGCATAATAATTAACAGGATCCTCTGTCACTCTCAAAAATGTTCTCATTTGGAAGAGAATGCTAATCATAGGGGTACTTGGGAAGCACTGCACAGAAATAGCAAGCGTCTTTTTCTTCTAGAACACCAGACTTTAACGAGTTCTTTCTAATGGTGCTCCTGGTATTTTTCAACATCTATGCAAAGTGTAGTCCAGTCAACTTTCTAAAAACTATTTCTCACGAAGTCACTATCGTTTTACAATTACTAAAAATCTTTCAAAGTAAATTAAATGACACCTTGTTATCATTAAATAATTTTTACAACCTAATAGAGCAAATACAACTATTGTGTGAACATATTGAGGTGTGTATGTGTGAGTATACTTATATACATTTTTTAATATAACACAATAAGTGACTTCTTAAAACTACCCCAGATAGTCAATAAATATGTGTCTTGTCTAAGTTTTTCTTTCATGAAAGAAAGACTAATCTGTTCTACTGAATTAGGAGTTCTGGAAATTTTATCTCTGTAGGTGAGACTTCTTCATGTCACAACTTAGAATATTTTAATTGTCTGGTCTACATTATCCCATTATCACCTTCCTTCAAAATATCAATGTCACAGTGATTTTTTTTCCTCAGTGCAAACCTGAGTATGTCACGCTGCTAAAAATACTTCATGGACTCCTGGTAGCCTTCATACCAAAGTGCAATTTCTAGCTTATCTTCTAAGTCCTTCTATAAGTTGGACTTGCTGCCGCTACAGTCTTATCCTGGGACAATCCATCTGACACAACCATTGCAGCTTTCTCACGCTATTGTGTTTTCCCATTCTGTTCGGTCATCCTGGTATGCCCTTCAAAATCAGTCCCATCTGGTGGCCATTTTTTCTACGCATGGTGATATTTACATATCCTTCTAGACTCCACTCAAGTAGCACCATCTGTGGGAAGCCCTCTATGAACTGGATCAAGTACCACTTCTCCAAGTACTTCCTCTGCAAAATCCCCCAAAATATCTAACATATTTATTCAGCTTCTGCCACGTACGAGTCATTGTGCTAGATGCCAAGGAAAGCAGCAGTGAATGCAACAGACACTACTCTACCTCTATGGAGTTTTACATCCAAAGCTTACATTATTCTCATCGTTGCTTTATTTGGTTACCTTCGCCAAAAGATTGCAAATTCCATGTAAGTAGAGACTGTCTTATTTGTCTTTGGATTTTCCAAGGTCTGTATTAAGGCTTGGAATTTAGTAGGAGTTCAACCTACCATGAGAAATACCCCAAAGAAACATGACATCTGGATTTCTAGTTTTTCTAGGGTAACGGATCCAGAAACGATCATTAAAACACGAGAGTTCGATGAATTAAGTGTACTGAAATTTCCAGCTTACTTTAAAAATGAAATAGTTTCAAAATATATTTTTCTCTACCACTATTAAACTTATGATTCAATAGATTGAAAATGTATATTATTTTCCCCTGTCTCCAATAGGTATTGCTAATCTTCATTTTTTTCCTACAATATGAAATTTCTTCCACTTAATTTCAGGTGTTTGATAGAAGTGAAAGCTGCCACGGCAAAGAATAGGTATGGAGCCTCCCTTCTGCTGAGCTGTTAGTTCCTGCCCTTAAAATAGGCAGAGGACACAAAGGTCAAGCACCGTAACCTCATTCCTTGTGACAGGTCAACTAATATCTATAAAGTTGAAATGGAGTTCAGGAATAAAAAAATTTTGCAATTGCTGTAGAATAATTTGGGTGCTGCTTCTTCTTGATTTAGGTAGCAGACTATTAGAGATGTCTCTGGATTCAAAGAATGTGCACAAGAAGGGGGCAAAGTGCCCAGCCTTAGAGGACCCCCTGGGAAATGAAAACATACAAACCCACGTGTTTGATCTCAGAGCCAGTGTTCTTTGCCACTGAGCCTAAGGAGAAAACTTACGTTGTAATACTCATCTTAGCACCAAGCCTTCTAATAAGCTGTAACTATATTTTTTTATGTCTTTCCCATTTCTCCGTTTCCTTCCTTCCACCACGCACTATGTGTTTTGTCCGTGTACACGCAAAACCACAGTCGTATAAGCGCAAACGTACCTCTGTTCACCTCATCATAAATCCTGACATCTTAGCATTTAAGCACACCAAAGAATTCATGAAATAACCACTGTTAAAACAAGATATCTCCCTATGTTTAAATCTAACAAACTTAAACCCTTCAGTAATTGTCTAAACCCACCATATCCAACCAGCGAAAACAAGAAACTAATCACTTCCCCATCCTAATCCGGAATTCATTAATGCAGCAGCCAATATAGCAGGTTTCTCTAAGAAATTTTCATTTAAAATAGATATAGCTTTGTAAATAACACCTAATAAAATGTTTAGGCTTGGCAATAAGTGATTCAATTCATTTATTCATTCAAAGTACATTTTGGAGCATGCACTGAATACCAGGTTATGTGGTGGGCATTATGGGGAACTGGGAAAGCGAAGTCAGTAATAAATTGTTACCAAGGAGCTTCCCCTCCAGTAGGCGAGATTATGAACGTCAGTGGAAGTGATGATAAAGTGTTCTAGGAAGGCAGATAGGTGTGAGCATCGCACACTGGGGGGAATCAGAAATGCCTTCGTCTGGGACACAGCTTTTGTCTGGATGCTTAAAATTCATTATAGATGAGGGAGAAAAACACGACATTTAGAAGAAAAAGCATCAGACGAGGCAAGGGAGTGAGCAAAGCAAGGCACAGAGAATTAATTCCATCTACAAAAACCACTGCGAGGACTAACCCTGGCAAAGGAGGTTTGAGCCAAACCATGTTGTACCGTGAACGCCAAGCAAAGAGCTTTATTTACTTTAATCTACACTCCATGGGGCAACCACTGAAGTAAGGATTCAGAGTTTGGCTTCAGTTCAGTTATTTGGATAAAAGAAGAGATATTTCTTCCTCTGAGAAGAGAGAAAGGAAAAGAAAACAGACAAAATATAGAGAAATTTAGAGGTAGAAAAGAAGGAAGTCAAGAAAACCACCTCAATTTTTACAGTAAAATAATATTCATTGCAGAGAGCAAGTAGACGCAGATGAGGTTGGGAACCTATGCAGAAAAAGGGAAAAGAGAAACGCTGATTATAAAGACCTTTGCATTGATTTAAAAAAATGTTAGAATAAGAGGGAAGGTTTAAAAAAAAAAAAAAAAGAGTTTGTTGGAAACGTAGTTAGGAGGTAGATGAGAGCCAGGCTGTGACAGGCCACTGGACTCTTGACTCTCATTCAGCCAGCCATGGGAGTACAGCAGAACATGATCGAATGTGCATTTCAGAAAGACAATCCTAACAGCAGCCTTGAGGATCCACCCAAGAGGGGATAAACCGGAGGCAACAAACCACTCTGTAGGCTAATGCAATAAACTAGGTGAGAGATGAGGCTATGCAATTGTGTTAATAAAGTAAAGCATAATCAACTCAGAATATGGAGAAGGGTAGATCCAGCCCAAGGAGTGAAAGTGTACCTTGTAAAACATTTCAATGAAACTATATAACTTGAAAAGGTATTTCATATTATAAAAGCAATGCAAGTTGGAAAATTAGAAAATACTTGAACCCATTTACTCAAAGTAGGTTAAAAAAAAGTGACTTTCAGGGTAAAGTGATCATGACCTCATCCATTGAAGTCATTTTAATAGCTATGTAAATAGAATATTATTAATTAAATAACGTACGAAAAAAGCCTAGAAAATTGTGGTATTTTCTGAACACTGGCAATTTGGGGCCAGTTTTTCTCCCCACAGTTCTGCACGGCACAAAGACATGCAGACCACCATCACCTCAGGAGTCCCTTGTTGAGGGCTGTCCAAGTTTCTAAAAGAAAAATAGCTATTCCAAGAATTCATTCTTAAATCTCTTAGTATAAACTCTCACCCAAGGATTGAAATATTAAGCAAAAAGAAGTGGGAGCTGATCATTCCTCTAGGGAAAAGCTGATACTTTTGATTTTAATAGTATAAATTTAAAGGAAACACAAACCCATTGAAGAAGTCTTTTCAAGGATACAGAGTATAAATAGAAATTCTGTAGCATATGGGTCAGTCAGGTATTTAAAGGTCAGAGCAACGCTGCCCAGTAGAATCTTTTGCAATAATGGAAATGTTCTATGTTTGCATTACCAATACAGTAGCCATTTGCCATAGGTAGTTGCGGAGTACTTGAAATGTGACCAGTGTGACTAAGAAACTGAATTTTGAATTTTATTTAATTTTTATTTAAATTTAAAGAACTACTTTTGGCCAGTGGGTCCTGTGTGGAGGGCTCAGAGCTAGACTAGAGTATGGACAGACACTTGGAAACCCAATCCCAGCAATTTGATAATAGCAGAAAATTCTACTAACACGTCTCCAAAGGAAGCAAAGTAGGTCCTCCATCAGCAACTTGTTTATGGAAGTCAGAGCCCCTCTTATTTGTGTAACTACTGTTATTCTTTCATGACAATCAGCTAATCAAACCATAATGGTTCCCATTTCAAACTTAAGTCAGCAGTGAACATCACACACCCTTGTTAGTGTAAGCTAATGCTTTCCATTTTCTACTTGCTAGGCACCAAAACTGTCCATAGAACACAAAGTATAAACACAAGGTTCAATAAAGCCTGGCAGGCTTTTAATAAGACACATGGGAACATACTAATCCAGATATCTGTAGGCAGATACTTCATAAAAAGTTAATCAAAGTGCTGGGCAATGTGGCAACATCTGTATCAGGCTCAGCACTATTTTTTTTTTAAAGAGAACTCAACATCTGCAATCGGCCAGGATCACTCCTTGGGGAAAACCCTGAGCCTTAAAACGGAAAGATTTGCAACTGCATCAACTGTTGTTATGTTAACATGGCTTCTCTTCAGCAATTACTTCTAAATCACACTGACACCTGGGGGGGGGGGGGGAGAAAATGAAAACACCTCGACATTCTTATATTGAATGTTTTTCTTTGTAAAACTAATAAATAACTTCAGTGAGCATAACCTATTAAATACTAAAGATACATTATCACTGTTAAAAAACTAAAAAAGGAAAATATTTGAGATATTATCATCAACTTAATAAGGTCTAAATGGCAGTATTTTCATTCTATTATAAGGTACAAAATACCTGGCTGTGGCCACCTGGTGAGATAGCTGGAAAGTACAACCTGCCCAGCGATCACCCTCTGACGACTGTTGCCACAACCCTAGTTTTAACCACAGACTAGTTATTCTTTTAAATTGATTATAAAAATCCAATTGTTTTGTTTCTTGCTAGGACTCCTTTGAGATAACTTTCATTTTATTCATACAACTGACAAAGGGAGTTTTAAATTACAGAAGATTAACAGCAATGCTCTTAAGAACCGGGTACGGGCTTCTATCACATGCCTTCATTCTATGTGTTGTTTATATAAATGCACACTCCTGATTCAGAAAAAAAGGCCATTTTCATTACCAACATTCACATTTTTACAACCTAAAACGCACAGTACGTATTTAAAGAAACTGAAGAGTAAATTAACCCTTCCGGTCACAGAATGAAACAACCTCATTTAGGCTATTTTATATAAGAATCTAAGCTTACAGGTGCAGTATTCTTTCACAAACTCTAATATGAATACTGTTTCCACCCATCTATATTCTTCTATTGAGGTTAACTCTACTGGGACAAGAAAATGGTTTTATTCTTTTTCTTTTAACTTAAGGTATTTCTTGTGAACTAAGAAATAACGGTGTAGTAACTTCCGCCACCTTGAATTATTACTTTATACCATAAATTAGGAAAATAAATGCACAGACGTATTGCCTGAACTATCAACAGAAGGGGCTCAAGATACACAGGAGCTGTTCTGAAACTAACCTAAATGCTGTATTAGTAACAAATAACTATATAATATCAGTTCCTTAAACAACCATTCACGTTAGAAAAATGTACGTATATAAGTAATTCCCTGTAGAGAATTCTCACTGTATAGAATCTTGCCTACAGAGAAGCAGGACAAAATGCCAAAACAGCATTGCCAAATCCATCTAAGTTTGAAACCCCAAGAAAGGTAATGTCGCTCCTCCAGACATTACTCGTCCTTAAGCCACAATAGGTTTTCTGTCTTGAACAATAAAATTATTATTATTAAAGATACTGCCCCACCATGGAACCTCAGGAGTCCTGAAAATGCCAAGAAAAGCATATGGACAAGCAATAACCTCTATCGCCATCCCTCCTCAACCTGGGGAATTTCTAGTGGAGATGATGTGGGTATCATTTTCCTGTGAACACCTTACATCTCGGCTTCCCCCTTTCTGCATCACAGAGACAGTGGTTTCTGGACAACTTCCAGTTTATTTATCAATACTCTCCAGCAGTGATACCAAAATTAACCTTTAACTACTTAAGAGCCGGTTGTGACATAAATATCTGAGAATCATGTCCCCGTAATATTGTTAAAGGAAAAACATTTAATATTTATTGAATATTATATGGATGACAAAATAGTGACCCTGGATAAATACCTCTATATAGGCAAACATGTGAGTGGGGAGTATATATGTGCATGTATGCATTAGTGGCTGATTTGAGCTTATATGCCTTATATGTATATATGTATCTGTGCACACATATGGAAAGTTCTTATAAGAGTCATCTAGAGATCAGTTCACCCGAGATCACTGTATGAAAATATGATGCTCTCTCTCTCTCTCTACCTGAAGGAGTCCCTGAAAAGGTAAATTGGATATAACCAACTGTTAAGTGCTGAAATCTATAATGACCCTTGCTCTGAGCTTCAAAAATAAGGCATAAAATTAGAGACAAGCTCTAAAGCACCAGTACTGGAGTAGAAGACCATCAGTAGCCCTGACCTTTAGACACTGTTATAAGAGTTGCTTTTTTTTTTTCTGAAAACATACCAAATAATTGTTAGATAAAATCCCCAAAATATAGTGAATGGTTAAGCTCCTAATTGAACTTAATTGTTTTATAATTTTACAAGTTGTTCTTGCTCCATTTCAAGACACTATTGTTTCATAAAATACCTGCATTACCTTTTATTAATCATATAAATCTTGACTGGAGGGAACGGTTTCATACCACCTTAACAGCTCTACATTCTCCCAGTTTTAGAGAGAAACTGCAGGATTCGTTATTACTGAAGGTCATCATACATTAGTTGTAAAATAAATCTGTGGCTTGAAAATTAGAACATGATAACACAGCATATAAAAGCAGCAATCTGCGTTTAGCATAAATTACTTTGTCTAAGAAACATTTTAAGTAATTTAGAATTTTCTGTTTAAAATTTGGAATCATTTGAAACGGAACAAAACAGAAAACTTGTTTTTCTATTATAGCTAATAATTATGAAGCATATTAAAGTTATTCTAATAATCTTGCTATTTATTCACTAAGATGAATTCTGCATTAGAATGAATTCACCTTGGGGACAGAGATTTTCTCTTTCTTCTTCCCCAGTGCCTATATGGTACCTGGCACAGTGGCAAGCTAAGTAAATATTTGCCACTCTATTGACTATTAGCTGAAGTACTGTATATACAGTTTCGTACCTTTAACATAAATTTAACTGAAATTATGAATTTGAAATACATCCATTTCTTCCTATAGATTAAAAAATGTCCTGAATAATGAAAAGTGGTTTGGCTTTAATAAAGCATTTTTAATTTAAATGGGCTTTTTAAATAACAAGCATACGAACAGACATAGCACCCGGTCCCGAAATCCATGATGAATCATCCTATCGTTTGGACGAGGATGAAAATTAAAATTACTTTACCAAAACTTAGTTTGCTAAAATAAAATAATCAGACTACCACTGTCTTTTAGAATGGTCCTAAACTGACTTGCATAGAATACCATTCTCAAATAAGTTAAATGTTATATAATAAAAGTGTACCATGATATGGGAATTAAAACATATTTTAGAAGTCCTCTTAGATATTTCAATCTCAGAAGTAAAGGTTTTCTAAACATGCGTAATCACAGAAAAAAATTTTTTTGAAGCACAGCTCTTAGCTTCTTGCAATACAGCTTTCCACGGAACATCAGTTTGACAAGTGAGACAAAGGGTATGTACTCAGTACTCCACGGTAGGAAGTAGAATGTGTTTTTTGCAAAAAAAGAAAAAAAAATCATTAGCATCTTTCCTGGATACTGAATCAGATCATTATTTTATATGGGTTTCATGTGAATGGAATCCTGACTAGATGAGCTTTCCAAAATCAATCACGTTTTTGTTTTGGTTTTGCTAGCAGCACTTATCTTTTTAAGTCATTAACAGAAAGCTCCGTTAAAGCACAAAATGGTATTTCAGTAACTCTTCATGTCATCAGATCAAGAAAGTTTTTTCTCTTCGGAGAATATAATTTTTTAAATAAATACATTTATCTTATTTGCTTGTCAGGACCATCGATATTTTTATTAAAAACGAAAGTTTATTATCAAACTAAATCCCAGTCAGACACTTTATCTTCCCAACAAGATTTTCCCCACCTTCGCCCAACACATAGATTTTCCTTGTTGCCTAGTACATACCTAAGAAGATAATAGGTCCTATCATATTGCAAAACATGGGCCACACCAGGGACGCTGAGAAGTCAGGGGTGCCTCTTCACACAACCACCAATCCTTGCCACCGTAACTTTGTCAGACTTCTTCGATTATTATTATGATTATTGTTTACATGCCATATACCTTGGAAATAACTTCTCAAGCTATGGTCTGTCTATTTCCTTTGTAGCATCTGCAATACTCAAATTGTTCATCTTTATGTAGCCAAAAGCTACACAGTAGCTTCTAGCTATCTTGTCTCGGTTAGAAAGGTCTTCACAACCTGTATGTTACTATATGAGCTATTAATTTTCTTCTAGAATTTTATTTTTAAACTTAAGGCTTTTACTCAGCTGAAATTAATTTATATATGTATGAAGAAGTGATAGCCATTTACTGTGATTTCCAGTTGTGTGAGCACAATTTATGAAATAAACCATTCTTTTCATAGTTAAATAAAATGTCAGCTTTATCACATATTAAATTTCCCCATCCATTCCCACCCCATATTGTTCTTATTGAGGTTGTTTTATAGCATGTTTTGGTATCCGATAAGAAAAACAGCTCTGCATTATTCTTTTTCATATTCTAATTTTTCTCAGATATTTATTTTTTTCCTAACCTTGAATTTTAAAATTAAATTCCAAAAATAGCTTGAGATTTTAAAGGAAATTACATCAAATTTATATATTATGATCAGGATATTAGTCCTTCTATTTATTTATGTCTTGCTTTATATCCTTCAATACTGCTTTGTAATTTCATTTATACGGATTACGTGATTTTCTTGTTAAAAATTATACTTAAGTATCTTATATTTTTTGTCATTCCTGTGATTGAGATACTTTTACTATTTCCATTTCTAAGTGGCTATTAGTAGTATAAAATTTTTAAATTATTTTTCTTATAACTAGACTCCTTATAAAGTTCCCTTATCAATTCTAGCCATTTTTGCTAGTATATCTTGGGGTTTCTAGGTACAGAAAAAATATCTTCAGCAAAAAAAGACATTGCTTTTTCTTTATATTTATATTTATAGATATTATTTATAGATATTATTTTGTTTTCCCAACTTTTTACACTTACTTCAACCTACAAAGCAATGTTAAATAATAAAAGCAATAGAAGACATCTTTTTCTCTGTTCTGATTTCAGTGGATATGGCTTTACTGTTTTATAATACTATTTAGGACGATGTCTGCTATTGGGCTTAGTAAATAGTCTTTAACATACTGTAGTTCCTTTATTCCCATTTTGCTTAATTTTTTGAGGGCTGGCTGCGAAATTTGTCAAAAACTTTTTCACTGCATGTATGATTTTTTTCTCCTTTAGATTGCCAATGCAGTAAATTATATTAATAGTTTTCTAGATACTGATCCATCCTTATATTCCTCAAATTAACCATAATTGACCATAGTGTATATTTTTAAAAATACATTACTAGCTGGATTCTAGCTGGTAACATTTTGAGTAATCTAGTCCAAAAATACAATATAATTTCTTAAATAATCACAGGAATAAACTATAAGGAATCTATTTAAACCCAAGAGTTTTCAATAATTTTTTAAGAGGTAAAATAAAATGTAAAACAAACTGCAGGAACAAATTCAAACATGTATACTTATAACAAACGGTAAGCATGGATGAAAATCACTGAAAGGGCTTGTTAGAACACAAATTGGCAGGTCCCACCCCCCAAAGTTTCTCATTCTTTAAATCTAGGGTGATGCCTAAGAATCTGTGTTTCTAGTAAGTTCCTAAGCGATGCCCATGCTGCTGGTGCAGGGACTACATTTGGAGAACCGCTGCAGCACAGCACTCTAGCCTTTAAACTTTGAAGCTTCAACCTCAACATCTGATAACCAGCATTCCTCATAGATTACTGTGAGAATTAAATAATCTAGTGTAGGCAAAGGATGTAAATGGAGCCTAGAACTTGGTAAACATTAAGTAAACTTTAGTTGTTATTTTTCATTAAGAAAGGAATAAAGAATAAAAAGAGAGAGGGAACAAATAAGAGCTAAAAAGGCAAACCCAATACCTGTTAACCATTGCCATTTTATGTCTGTATCTACCACATGAAATTAATGGCAAAATAATTAAAGTAAGAAGAAGAGTTGGAACACTCAACCCTGTATGCAGTGAGGATAAAAAATATTGTTCTTTCAGCCACTGACTCTTAAATGCCCTGAAAAGAAAAATAAAATAAAACATGAATGTTACTTTAAGTTTGATGTTAGGTATTATTCCATTTTGAAATTTTCACTAAATTACTTTTTACACATAGCTCGATATTAAGTAATGACATATGGAGCTGTATGTGGATAATGCTCTTTAATGATCTTAAAATATCTCTAAAGAGATGATGTTCCTTAAGGATCTTAAAATAGCCAAATATTCAAATATTTCAAAGTACTAGATAAAAATTTCCTGTATATTTTTATGCTTGAAACTACTTAAAATGAAGTAACTCAGATTTACTTCCTAGATATTAAACATTTGGAAGTATACCTTAATAAAAAAGATTCATTTTGATTTTTAATTAGGAACTGGACAGGAACTTGTAGGATATTATATAGACGCTCATCTGATTTACTTTTCTGAGACACATCAGGGATTAGGGAATATGACCACTGGAGTCAATTTCTACTACATCGTACCCTGGCAACAAAGATCTCTGTGTTCTGAGGCCCTCCAGAGAAGAGGCTTGGCCCTGGGGAGCTGCCAGAGGGGCTGGGGAATTCGATTTCTCTCCCAGATCTCTGTCCCCACTTTGCACAGTTCAGCCTGGCACCTCCTCCCACGTACATGCACGCACGCACACACACGTACACACATGCACGCACATGCATGCACACGCACATACCCCATCTCTCTTCAGGCAGAGTTAAGGGCAGGTGCTTGTACCATCCTGAAATCAGAAGCATTAAGTGAAAGTTTACATACCCAGTATTAAAAACCCCAGTCTTCCTCTCCACTCAGCTCCTAGGGTAATAGAACCAAATATACAAGCATATCTTCCACTAAGAGAGTGAAGGGACCTTTTCTGGGAAGTGTGAACTGTTCCAGAGAAAAGACTTATGGCTACCAAGCTAAATTTTTGGAATTAACATTTACTTGGCTATAATCAATGTTAACTCTTTGGAGTATATCCTACTGGATCTCTTTGCTGTTATTTATATATCATTATGCCTATACATCTAGATATTCTACTTGTGTTTTAAAAGATATCATAGTCTATAGCTATTTGGGAATCAGCTTTTTTACTTATAAATTGTGAACATTTGTACATGATATTATATACTGCTATATAACAGTATGTTAAATGGCTACATCAACACACACTATCTCTCCCTACCCACAGAGCTTTCAACCATCTTAGGTACACAGAGAAAGAGAGGGAGTAATTAAAGAAGGAAACAGAAAGACACTGTAAATGAGAGTGATTTAAGGGTCAAAGGATTAAGAGTTAAATAGTTAAAGGAGAAGAAGAGAAGAGGTTACAACAAAGGATAAGACGGAAAGCACTAACTGGTTAAGCTACTCGGAAAGCAGCTCACTCCGCTCTCCGAGGTTGGCACTTCGCTGACAATGCCAGGCTCAAGCTGTGGACTGCCAGCTTGGCCACTCCCCGGGAAGAATGAAGCCAACACCAAGGAAAACAGAACTGAGCTTCTGAGAGACAGAGCTGATAACTTGATTAAGCCCTGGATCTACCTGCCCCTAAAGCCGGAGAACCGTAAGAATTTACCAGTCATATGAGCACAGACATTCCCCTTTTGGCTTTTGATTTGAGATGGGTTTCTGTCACTTGCAATAAAAAGACACCTTGTCCTTTAATTAAATTTCAACTCTTGTATCTCTAAACAAGCTACAAAGACCCTAAAAACCAGAATACACTTATCAAATTCATCATTATTTAGAATAATGGTAAATACTGTGTGAAGTAATTCATGACTTTTCCGTCAAAACGCTAATTTCTCTCACCAAGGCAGACCCCCATTAGAGCCAAAGAGCCCAATTCCCTATTCTCTACCACTTAAGTAACATGAAATATGTGCCCATACTTTCCATTTCTCAAAGGCTGAACGGCTCTTCTGAAAGTGGAAGGTGATTGTAGTTTTACAGTCTAACGTTGTGAATTCAGAAGCAGAATAAACAGCACTAAGTAACAAGAATCTTTTCGTCTCTCTGAAAGTAAAATTATTGCTAAATAGTGTATCTTTAAGAGGATCAGAAGTGGCAGCTGCTCCTTGAAATCTGTGCCCTGGGGAATACAAGGACGGTCAATCACCTGCCTATCAGCCCTGTGGATCTCTCAGCAAAATCACACTGAAGAGGGGCTCAAAGTTGTGTCACACGGCTTTCTGTTCTTCCCTTCCAGGTTGATTGTCTTATACTATTAGGACCTCACCAAAGGTGAGTGCATGACTAACAAGTAAAAACATACCTTTGGTCCTAAAGCCCTTATACATCAAGCCATACATAGCCAGCACACATTATAATTGCCTGAAAATCCCAGCTTTCAAAAAAATGACCAGTATTCTCCCTACACGACCTGGGATAGAAAAGCATCCAAGCAAGCAACCACAGGGGGAAACTTGGTTTAATGTTGCCCAAGTGGTTTTTAGACAAGGCCATTGCGCATCATTGTTCTTAGGTCAAAAGGAGCCAGCCCCATAATTCTTTGCACAATATCCATCTTTCCACTAAGGTTTGGGGGAGAAATAAGTGTATGTTTTCAGAAGGGTATGCCTAACCTTATTTAGAGTAAGGCACCATCCATTAATTGGGACTATTCCGTGCCCTCTATAACTTTGTTGATCAAAGTGTAACACAAACCAGCAGCATGAACAACACCTGGTAGCCTGTTAGAAATGCAGAGCCTCAGGTCCCTCTGTGAATGTACTGAATCAGGACCCCGACGCTAACATGCTCCCAAGGTGAGTTGTGTGCACGTCAAAAAGCCCTGCTCTATAAGGAGCAAATCATGGAGGTTTCTTAGAAACCTAATTTTGTTTAAGAAATAAGCAAACCATACAAATTACATGCATCAATATCCATTCTGAGATTATAAAATAAATGAAACTAAATGGTATATTGTTTAGAGATTCAGACTTATGCGATAAAAATAAATAAATTACAAAGCAATTTAGGACATTAGCTACCTCTGGAGGTAGAGGAGGTACAGAGGTAGAGTAGGAAAGGACGACAAGGTAAGACAAAACAGTGTTGTTCTAGTTCATAATTGAAAGGGTGGATTTACAGGTGTTTTTTTATTATTATGCTACATATATTTTGTATATTCAAATATTACATAATAAACACTTACTAAAGTGAGAAAACATAACCTCAACTAGAATGAAAATCATGTTTTGCAGTCATAAAATAACAGCTTTTGCACAGGCCAGGTCTACAGAGAATTGAAAAGGACTTACTTAACAGCGTTGTAGGGCATTATGAAGCAAGAACAATGATTTAATCCAGGTGAGTAATAAAGAATGCTTTATTACTGAAGAATGGAAAGGTAACAATGTAAACTGATAGATCAAACATTTGTTTGTATTCTTAAATTAAAAAAACCCCATCCTCCATCACTAACATCTCTCTGAAACATGAGAAGCAAATGGCACGTCTGGAACAGCAGATGCTTGGAGCACAGTGAGAAAGAGATACTCAAGAGATGCTGAGCCAGGTTATCCATCAGGGGCTTTTGAAACTAGGGACAGCTGTGGAGCAAATGGATTTTTCCAGCCAACGATGATGCCCTCAGGTAACCAGGCATGTGTTCCTTATTTGCGATTTTGCGTTAAACAATAACACATTTTAAAAATTCATGCTCATAACAGCCCTTCATGCAAACCCTGAATTCTAACACTCTGCTTGCGAGGAAAGCAACCTGAGTAAGCAACCATGCAGCCTCAGGTTTTCATGATACACATCCTACCTTGCACATTGCTTCACAACACTTGCTTTCAGCTCTGGTATCTCATGAGAAAGTGAATCTTCAAACCATGGATCCCAAGTTCCTCATAAAAACTTTACATGAGAATTTACATATTCTTTAACATCCATAGAGTACCTTAATCCTGACAGTGAGAGGTAGAGGAGAAATTAAATAGATACTGTACTCAAAAGATGTAGGTTTAATTCTTGGCATCCCATTTCATGGGGAAGAACACCCTTGGGTAAGCTGGTTGACCCCACTAACCCTCACATGTTCCTGATTGGTTAACTGAGTAAAGCAAGCTTTTTTTGAACATGTGGACTCCACATTCCTTAGACATAGCTATATCTACTGAAACATCTTCTCTGATCTTCAACTGCTTCACTATTTCTTGATCTCTTGGCTACTGACCTTCACCTGTTGTTAGTTTTTCCTTCTGCCAAAGCACACACAGCTGGACTCCTACTGGCTGTCTCACCTTGGCTGGACTTCTTGACCACTGACCTTCTTTCTCTCCGTGGGAGACCGACTCCAGAAGAGTGACCTCATCCTTCCACCCCTATTCAGATCTCCCATGACTAGGTAGAACTGGCTCCAGGTGAGGACTCATGGCATCCTTTATTCCCAGACTCATTTGTGCAGACTGAAGTAGACGCTAGGTGTGAAGGCATTTTGAAAAATTTAGAATAGGTACTGAGAAGAATTAGGAGATTAAAATACAGCAAAGATTAACCTGTCCATAGCATTCATAAAATTGATTTAAATAAGTGACTTTCCTAACTGTGACAGAATTTTAGAACTTCACATAAGTATTATCATGATCAGAGGCCCTAAGTCCAGTTATGTCATCGAGTGGAAGATTCTTATTGCAAATTTTCTAATTTTTTCCTGGAGCATTGATTAGATATAATATTAACTGTTGTGAGAACAACAGGCAGTTATGCAAAATACAATGACCAGAGTTATCTGATGCTTCATAAGGGAAATCCAAAAGAACTCACAGGTCTAATTAACCTTGGAGAGAATCCAATATAACTCCCCTGTTTTCCATTTTGGAAATATACCTATGATTATATACCAGAACCAGAAGTAGAATCTAGGTCTCAGTCTAAAAATAATTCCAGTAATTTTATGATGTCTAGCAAATACATCCGAATACAGGCAATTTAACCACTTCAGACTGGTGACACTATGCTACTTTTAATGCCATCAGAACAAAACTTCCACAATGTCCCTCTGAATTCTGTTGTAGTGCTAGAGTGCTATTACTACTGGTCTTTCTCCTCACAGTTCTCTAAATCACTCTTATTGCAATTTTACCTATTTATTTCTGTTAGTACTGAAAAAAGCATGCACCTTTGTTTTTATTCCTCACCCATGCAATACTCAGATTTATGAGAAATTGGCTGGTTTTCCTCTCAGAGTTCAAGGTAATAACCACCTTTAAAGATATAAACTTCTGGGCTTCCCTGGTGGCGCAGTGGTTGAGAGTCCGCCTGCCAATGCAGAGGAAACGGGTTCATGTCCCGGTCCGGGAAGATCCCACATGCCGCGGAGCGGCTGGGCCCGCTAGCCATGGCCGCTGAGCCTGCGCATCCGGAGCCTGTGCTCCACAATGGGAGAGGCCACAACAGTGAGAGGCCCGTGTACCGCAAAAAAAAAAAAAAAAAAAAAAAAATACATCCACCAGGTTTTGTGTTATGTGATACAAGACAGACAAAAACATAATTCACTTTATATTGATTACAAAATATATACTCTCCCACAGCTCTCTGATTGTTCAAACAATTTAGTAGAAATCTACTTTCTATTTCATTTGTTGTTGAATGGAACACATCCTGAATTTGTCATCTCTTTTTTCTCTACTCTAAGTCCCTCATGTTGAAGGTAATCAACCAGTTGGTTTACAATATAATGCCTGATAAACTACAGCTACACATCACTTCATGGATAGAAATAATAAACATAGAACAGAGAAATGGTAGAGATTTTTAAAATGAACAGAAAATAAAGAACGTTTCACTGGCAATTTTTGGCAAATATAACATCAAAGACTAGAATATACAGCCAAGAAGAAGTGGTTCATTTCTTGAAGGAAAAATATTTCATCACAGCCATTAACCACCAGATAAGAGACATGTCAAAAAAGAAAATTTCAGTGACACATCACTTTTGCATAACCATCCAAGAGCTAACACTGAGCACAAAACAAGCTTGTGTTGACAGACAAAAAGAACCTGCCAGTGTAAAATGCTGCCAAGCTACTGAGGACACCAAGGCAAAGAACTGACAAACCCAGAAGCTATGTCCTCATACATTTGAAGCCACAAGAGCAAAAATTCACATTTTAGGGAGTTGTAATTCCCTGTCATTTTTTATACAATTTAACCACTTCCAAACTGTATTAGATCTCTTAGAAAAGTGACATATGAATAACGTTAAAAAATTAAAATTAAAGTAGCACAAATATAGGAATGAGGTGACACTGAGAAGAAACCCCTAAGCACCAAACAACTGCAGACACAATCGAGAATTTCCAGCCACTGCCAAATTGTGCCCAACACAGGATGAAAGACACATACTGACTGAATGCCAATTACTACCTTTTTTTAAATTGGAGTATAGTTGATGTACAGTATTATGCCAGTTTCAGGTGTACAACCTAGTGACTCAACATTTAAATACATTACAAAATGATCCCCGCAAATCTAGTAACCATCTGGCAACATATAAAGTTATTACAGTATTATTGATTACATTCCTTATGCTATATATTACATTCCTGTGATATTTCTTTTATAACTGGAAGTTTGTACCTCTTAATCCCATTCACCTGTATCGCCCAACCCTCCACCCCTCTGCCTTCTGACAGCTACCAGTTTGTTCTCTGGGTCTGTGAGTCAGTTTCTGTTTTGTTTTGCTTGTTGAAGCACTATTTACAATAGCCAAGATATGGAAGTAACCTAAGTGTCCATCGATAGATGAGTGGATAAAGATGTGGTGTGTGTATATATATATATATATACACACACACAAAACTGTTACTCGGCCATAAAAAAGAATGAGTTGTTGCCATTTGTGACAACATGGATGAATCTAGAAGGTATTGTGCTAAGTGAAATAAGTCAGACAGAGAAAGACAAATGACTACCCTTTTATGTGACAGTCAAAAGACAAAAGGGAAGTTATGAGATAAAGAGGACAGGAAAGAAGAAAGGAGAATAGAGCAGGGAAGAAAATACACTGGCAGCTAACAGAAGCAGCAGAATTCATTGGAAAGAACTGCCATACCTGGGGTCTGGACAAATCCTACTTGGTTTTAGTTCTCAATATGGCAATGTACTTTCTGAAACAAACCTTTTCTGGCCCCTCTACACGAGATTAAGTTTTCCACATAACACTTTCAGGATGCTCTCGTACAACCTGAAACTTACCCTTTGTATCACTTGTAATTTGTATAATTATTTGTTTAATGTTTATAATCTTCTACCACTCAATTATAAGCTCCACAATGGTAGAGACCATACCTATCTCCAAATCTACAGTACCTAGCATATAGTGTATATGTTCAATAAATATTAGAATACATGAATTAAATATAATCATTAATGTAACTACTTGGAGAGGCAGCAGAGCATAATAATTAAAAGCAAAAACTCTAGAGCCTGACTGCCTGGATTTGAATTGTTGTTTTTTTTTTTTTAAACAAGGTTTGTTTGTTTTTTAATATAAATTTATTTCATTTTTGGCTGCGTTGGGTCTTTGCTTTCTCTAGTTGCAGCGAGTGGGGGCTACTCTTCGTTGTGCAAGCTTCTCATTGTGGTGGCTTCTCTTGTTGCGGAGCATGGGCTCCAGGGGCGTGGGCCTCAGCAGTTGTGGCTTGCAGGCTCTAGAGCGCAGGCTCGGTAGTTGCGGCGCACGGGCTTAGTTGCTCTGCGGCATGTGGGATCTTCCCGGACCAGGGCTCGAACCCGTGTGCCCTGTATTGGAAGGCAGATTCTTAACCACTGCACCACCAAGGAAGCCCCTTAAATTCTGTTTTTGTCATTCACTATCTATATGAACTTTGGAACGTTTTTTAATCTACCTGTGACTTTGTTTCCTTAGTGCAAATGAGGTTAATAATGGTATTTTCCTTATAGGGTTATGAGAATTAAACACATCAATATTTGTAAAGTGATTAGAACAGTAAACAGCCATATTAATCACTAAATGAGTATTAGTTAAGTAATTATATTTGAACGTTAATAAGACATATTTGTTTGTAAACAATACAAATTGGATTTTTTAATATATTAACTCTAAACCCAAATTTGGTATTCCCAAGTACAATGGACTACTACTACCAACAACACATGTTCTACCCAATATAATTGTAAAGAATAAAAGTAAAATTCCTCCAATGAGATTTCAAATGACTTGTGAAAAATTACCTCAATATGCCCAAACAATAATAAGTAATACCTAGAAAGAGCCATAAAAGTGGATGAGAGGGTGACTGTAGCAAAAATGGTAAAGACTTCTAAAAATTCTCTCTTCCATAAAAGTAATGAGAAAATTGGCCAAAAAAATGTCAAAAATAACTTTCTCAGAACTCTGCAAATTATCCAAATGCTCACAAGAACATGGAAAGCATTTCTTCAAGAACAGCTGAATATCAGTAATAACTTTGTGGCATTTTACTTGCCATCCCCTGCCCTCCATTTGTGACAACATGGATGAACTGCCATGTTGCAATTCCCCAACATGGGGAGGTCACATTTGGGTTGAAAATCAGCAACCTGGCAGCCACCAGAGGAAAGCTGCAGCTCATTCAACACCACATTTCCAAAGAATTGTCCTTATGTGACCGGGGTCGTGCTTCCCTGGAAAACCCACTTGAAAATCTGTCCTCTGTACCTGATCTGACTCAAAAGTCACTCAGAGGAGAAAACTTCTCCCCCAGATTCTTTTCTTTTGAGGATGTTTTTCAGCAGCAGTTACAGAAAATTGTTCAACTTTGTGGCTGTCTGAAGTGGTGGACAACAATTGGAGCAAATAATAGACTAACTAAAAAGCCTAAAAGGATAATCTGGGGAATGAGATGCCCATAGGGGATTTGAAAAGCTCCAACATATTCCTAGGAAATTAGAAGGCCATGTACATAGGTAGAGCTGTGCGTATGTCCAGGGCTGAATGTGTGCTCAGGAAACACACATGAGGATCTCACTTCTGGCTGATCTGGAGGCTCTAAGCAAGCAGGAAGTGAAGACTAAGGCAGAGATATAAACTGCTAGCTGAGTGGTGAAGACATACCCAACACGCACACAGACCACCCAGGCAAAACCTGGGAGACTCATTGATTCCAGGGATTTAAGGAAATCTCTGACCAATCGTTTGCTGATGGCTAAGCTAACGAGGCAGAAACTCCAGAGGATATACATCACAAAAAATACAGTTTACAGAATTCCTTCAGAAAAATCACTAAACAAACAAATACCAAAACAAACAATAACAACAATAATTCCTGGGGAAGGCGGAAGGAATCCAATTTCCTGATTTGCCATATTATATTATAATATGTAAATTATTCAATTTTCAACAAAATGTGAAACATGCAAAGAAGTAAGAATGCATGGTGCGTACACAGGACAGAAGTCAATCAACAGAAGATGCCTCTGAGATAGGCCAGATGTTGGACTTACTACAAAGATTTTAAGTCAACTATTATAAACATGTTTAAAGAATCAAAGGAAACCATGTTTAAAAATTTTTTTTTAATATGAGAATGATGCCTCACCAGGTAGAGTGAGATCAAAATTATAAAAAGGACCACACAGGCATTCTGGAGGTTGAAAACTACCATAACTGAAATGAAGAATTCATTAGAGGAGCTCAACACTAGATTTCAGCAGAAAGAAGAACCAATCAGTGAACTTGAAGATAGGTCAAGTGAAATTATCCAGTCTGAGTAACAGATAGAAAAATAACAAAGAACAATGAACCAGAGCCTCAGAGACCTGTGGGACACCATCAAGCATATGAACATGTGTATATGGCGTGACCCAAAAGGAGAGGAAAGGGGGAGAGAGGCAGAAAGCATATTTGAATAAATAATTGTTTAAAACTTCCCCAATTTAATAAAAAATATTAATCTCCACATGCAGGAAACTCAACAAATTTCAAATAGGATACACGCAAAAAGATTCACACCTAGGGCTTCCCTGGTGGTGCAGCGGTTGAGAGTCCACCTGCCGATGCAGGGGACACAGGTTCGTGTCCCAGTCCGGGAAGATCCCGCATGCCGTGGAGCGGCTGGGCTCGTGAGCCATGGCCGCTGAGGCTGCGCATCCGGAGCCTGTGCTCCGCAGCGGGAGAGGCCACAGCAGTGAGAGGCCCGCGTACCGCAAGAAAAAAAAACAAAAACAAACAAAAAGATTCACACCTAGACACATCATAATCAAACATCTGATAGACAAAGACACAAGCTTGATAGTACTGAGAGAAGTAATTCATCACATATATACAAAGGAGACTCAATAAGACTAACAGCTAATTCCTCATCAGAAACCATGAAGGCTAAAAACAGTGGGGTGACATATTCAGTCAGTGTGTAAAAGACACAAAAAAAACAACCATATCAAACAAGAATTCTATGTCCAACAAAACTATCTTCAAAAATAAAGTTGAAATTAAGACATTTGCAGATAAACAAAAACTGGAAGGATTCATCACTAGCAGATTTGCCTTCCAAGAAACACTAAACACTTCAGGCTGAAATAAAAGAAAGAGTAACTCACATCTACATAACTAAATAAAGAATACTGGCAAAGGAAACTACATAAGTAAATATAAAAGCAGAAATATATTTCTGTTGGCGACACATTTTTTCTTATCTGATTTAAAAGCCAAATACATAAAGCAACGGTTATAAACCTGTGTTAATAGGTACAATATGTGTGTGTGTGTGTGTGTGTGTGTGCGCGCGCACACGTGTGCATGTGTATATATATGGAGAACTGCAGAAAAAAGGGAGTGGGAAATGGAGCTCTATAGGAATAATAGGAATAAAGATGTTTTACAATATTGAAATTAAGTTGGTATTAATCCAAATTAGATTGTCATAAATTATGATTTTATAAGCATAATCCCCAGGCCAACCACTACGAAAGTAATTCAAAAATATACAGTAAAAGAAATGACAAGGGAATTAAAATGGTACACTAGAAAAATACTTAACACAAAAGAAGGCAGTAATGGAGGAACAGAGAAACAAAAATGACAAGGCATATAGAAAACTAAAAACTAGAAACAATATTTGCCTTTATTTGGAGGATTCAATCCACTTACATTTAATGTAATTACTCATGTGGTAGGGTGTAAATCAAAAGAAAGCTGGAATGACTATACTAATATCAAATAAAATAGATTTAAAACAAAAACTGTTAGTAGAAACAATGCATGATATTTTATAATGGTAAAAGGGTCAATCCATCAAGAAAATATATGAAATTATAAGAAATTACACTATATAAATATATGAGAAATTATAAGCATATATGAACTTAACAGAGCTTCAAAACACATGAAGCAAAACCTGACAGAAGTGAAGGGAGAAATAGACAATTCAGCAATAACAGCTGGAGAACTCAATAGCCCACTTTCAATAATGGATAGAACAACTAGACAAAAGATAAATAAAGAAACAGAAAAATTTGAACAATACTGTAAACAAACTAGACCAAGCAGACTCTACAGAACACTCCAGAAAACAACAGCAGAATACACACTTTTCCCCAGTACAGAAGGATAGACCATATGTTAGAACATAAAGCAAGTCTCAATAAATTTTAAAGGATTCAAATTATACAAAGTGTATTCTCTGACCACAATGAAGATAAACAAGTAGTAACTATAACTTTCTTCACTCTTTAACATATGTAAAGACACTCTGAGGTAGGAAATAATCCCCATCCAGGGTCTCTGTTACTGCTGTTTCCTTACATGAAATGTGCCCTCCATTGTTCTGATGATCTACATTCTATCCATCTATATTGGGATATAGGGTTGGCTACTCTAATAGGGAGACCCAAAATAATAATGGCTTTAACAAGATATTCATTTATTTCTCTTACATATAAAATTCCCAGCTTACTTGACAATTCTGTTTGATGAGGGTGACAGGGGGCTCAGGCTCCATCTTGTTCTCTGCCATATTCACATGACTCTAATATCATGGCCCGAGATGGCTGCTCCAGCTCTAGCTATTTTATCCGTGTCCCTCCCAGTAAGATGGACAAAAAGCAGTAACAGGTGGACATACTTCTTGCCTTAATGGCATGATCTAAAATTTACATGCTGTTCTGCTTACAACTCACTGCACAGAACTTGGACCCATGGCCACACATATATGCAAGAAGCCTAAGTGTAGCCTTCCTGGCCCGCTAGGTTCTCTTCCTGTCTAGGAGGGAAGAACAGATATTGGGGAAAACTAGCAGTCCCAGCCACACTATCCCTCAAGTATCCACTCAAGTTCCATGTCCTCCAAGGAACTCAAAGACTACTCCAGCTTCCTTACTTTTCTGAAATTATTTTATCTACTATCAGTTAACGTGACAGTTTGAAAGTCAGTTATTCTCTGATTATTTTGTATATGTCCAGTCTGTCTGTTCCTCCACTTATATTGTACGGTCTTTGAGAATAGGTTCCACACCCTATGATGCTTTTGACTCACTTCTCTGCCTCCATGGTATCTGGAAATACACTGGGTACTACTACTTTATTCCTTGGTGGTTAAAATAAAACAGGTAAAATACCCGAAGAACACAAAATTACATTAACATTTCAATAAATATGTTCTGCAAAGGTATTGAAAATGTGATTGCTGAAACTCATGAGTAAATTGATAAGTTGTAGTTTCTCCAAAATACAGCTGAAATCATTTACAAGGCTTTGAATCAGGTTAGATAACCAATGCCTTCTATCATTGTAGCTATGTTTTTAAAAACTAAGGTTAAAATTACAGCTGATTCATTTTATTCACAGATGATTAATTATGAGTTGATCAAAATTAATCAGTCGATGTGAAACTTCAAAAGAAATTATTGATTCTTCTCATGAGTAACCACCAATTAAAACAGTAAGGTGTAAGACTGCTCTAGTTCTTAGTAGTCTAATTCTGGATTTTTTCTCTTCATATTTTTTAAACAAAGAACATTATATAAAGACTTCAAATTAGCTCTTGGCTTTTCCTATTCAATATCAACCACTTACCAAGTGCCAATCATTTCGCTGAAACTTCTTTAAAAAAGAATTTTGCCAGTGGCACCGCACATGAAAAGAGATGATGAGATAATCATAGCAAAATCTTACTCCAGTGTGCTGCCTTTTCTTCCCTGTTGAAAACCCCATAGGACATTGTTATGTGGGGAAAGAACATGATGATTCAAACACCGGAAACTGTTTCTTATCACACAAACGAAATACAAGAGTCCTAAAAATATGGGGATCTTGAACAAAAGAAGTTGAAGTAATTAAGATTGTCATAGGTCTTGAATTTCAGATATCTTACTGGCAGTTCTACTTTTGGGGGGAAATTGAAATTGGAGTTATTATATAAATGGCAGGATTACCAAATGGATCTCCTAAGACATGGTAACCATGTCTTAAAATATCTCCTATATTGAGTGTTCATTATTGGTTAAGGTTAAAAACTAAAGCACAAGGCTATCAGACTTAGCTCATGCATTGAAGGCTCTTGAAGTCTCTATATAACTCATTTTATTTTCCATTTCCAGAAACTATTTTTCTCCATAGCTGTCCACAATCCAAACTATCACTGTATGTTTTTTAGTTATTATGAAAATAGCACCCCAGTATTAAAAGAAAGTAATTTATCCATTAATCTATCACCTAAATATAACTGTCTTCATATTTGCATTCCCTCCCAGCCTTTATTCACATTTTTCCATAGCTGTAATTGTAGTATAAATATAATTTTATGTACTATATTCTTCACTTAAAATTAAAATAGAATCTGTGAAATTTTCATGTTAATATATAATCATCATGCTTATAACTTTAATGAATGCATATATTCCATTTTATTAGTACAATATACTTTATCATCAGTCTTTTCCCAGGACACTTGGAAAATCTGTCACCTTCCTGAAGACTTCAGTTCTTTGAAAGATGGTGTTTGCTGAGCACCTAATATAGGCTCCACATTATAACAGAAGTGGTGAGAAGTACCCAAAAGGATAACACATGATCCCTGATTGCAACCAATTTATAATACAGCAGACGAGATAAGACAAAAGCAGAGGATAAAACACAACCAAGACTTCAGGGGGAAGCTAGATCCCTTGAGCTAGTAAAGAAAGGCTTTGCTGGGTAGGTTGAAGTTGCGTGGAGCCTGGAAATATGAAGAGAGTGTGTTTGGGTGGGCAGAGAGATATAGGAAGGGCATTCCAGAAGGGGAAAAGGTTATTTGAATATGTCAAGACAGGGGCCTTGGCAAGAGTGGTGAAATCTGTCCCAGGCTGAAGCAGAATTGGACCTGTAAGTGGGCATTTCATCCTTTCCAGTTGTGAGCGTTAATGGGACTCAGGGACAGCAAACTGGGTTGGTGAGTAAACCCACTCTCTTGGCAATGTCTGTCCAACAAGAGTGGGCAGGGAGGTAAAGACTCACGAGCAATTCCTCCCTTACCAATTCCTCAGGTCTTTCCCTTCATTGTGTAGTTTCATTACAATCGCTGCAATACATAGGCGTAACTCACAACATAATTAGGGTTCAACCACCTGATGGTCTATTTTTTAGGCATTAAAATATGAAGAATACCACAACATGGAAAATATTCATCATATATTGTTAAGTAGAACACAAAATATAAAATGGTGTATAAACTGCTACCACATAAAAGTAAAAATAGACATAAAAATCAAAATGATTATGTTTGGGTCTTGAGTTATGACCTAACCTAAGGAAGGGGGTGAAATAAGGAGAGAGCCCTTTCTCTTGGAGAGCTGCCCCCATCTAGTTTGATTCTTCCCCAGTTCTCCTGTCCTCTTCCCATTCTGTAGGACCTAAATCTCTTCTAAGGCAAGAAAAACTTGGTTTTATATCATAACACATTTTTTCAAATCTATTGTTTCTTTCATATATTTACAGACAAGTCTTTCTAATTATTGTATCTTCCATGATTTTCCAATGCCTATGTGTCACCTCTCCTCAACTGTAACAGCCCTCTTCTGAGGCACCCAGCTAAAAGGCTCTAGTTACTTGGCTTAGGTAGGGCCATAGGGTGTGAGGCGGTACATAAGGAGAAACACTTAGGGTATGTTTTAGGTTGAATTATGTCCCCTCAAAATTCATATAATGAAGTCCAAATTTCATATGTTGAAGTCTGCCAGCACCTCAGAAGGTGACATTATCTGGAAATAGAGTCTATGCAGGTGAAGTTAAGAAAGGTCATTTCTAATTTAAAAAAACAACTCTGGCATCTATGTGGCATACAGATGATCAGATAAAAAGAGTCATAGAGGGGGAACAATGTGAAGGTTAATAATGTGGTCTGAGATATTGGTGGCCTAGACAAGTTGAGCTGATGAAGATCACAGTTGATAGGAAAGATAGGGTTCATGGATCAGACCAAGGATTTCTGTTCTGAGCAGCTTGGTGAATAGTGGTGGCATTTTCTACTATGTGGACATTGAAGAAAGCCTGTTTGAGTTTGGGGTTTGACAATGAAATATCATAACCATCCTGTTATGTGTCATGGTACTCCTTTTTTCTTTACATACAGACGAAAGGTGGCATAGAGATGTTATGAACATTGACAAACAAATACCACATGATCTCATTTATGTGTGGAATCTAAAAAACAAAACAAAAGAAAAACAAACTCAGAAATACAGAGAACAGATGGGTGGTTACCAAAGGGGAGGGGAGTGGGGGTAGGCAAAACAGATATAGAGGATTAAGAGGTACAAACCTCCAGTTATATAATAAATAAGTCATAGGGATGTAATATACAGCATAAGGAATATGGTCAATGATATTGTAATAACTTTGTATGGGGACAGATGGTTACTAGACTTATTGTGGTGATCATTTCATAATGTATATAAATGTCAAGTTCTTAAGCACACCTGAAACTAACATAATATTCTATGTCAAGTGTATTTCAAGAAAAAAAAAGACAGATCATTACGAGGGGCCCTAATCCAATATGACTGTGTCCTTATAAAAAGAGGAAATTTGGCGACACGTGCACATGAGAATGCCACGTGAACAGGAAGACGGAGATTGGGGTGATACATCTGCAAGCCAAGGAACACCAAAGATTGCCAGCAAAGCACCAGAAGCCAGAGAAGAGGCCTGGAACAGATTCTCCCTCACAGCCCTGAGAAGGAACCAACCCTACCAACACCTTGGTCTGGGAACTTCTTGACTTCAGACTGTGAGACAATAAATTTCTGTTGTTCAAACCACCCAGTTCATGCTACCTTGTTGTGGTAAACACAACAGGAAACAAATCTCCATGGTGCTTGTTAAAAATTCATGTTTCTGAGCCCCAAGGCAAACCTAAAACTAGAATCTCTGGGCATGGGACACTGGGATTTACCTCTATAAAGCACCCCAGATGATTCTGATATGCATAAAAGCATAAGAACCTTCTACATAGCATATGCCAAATGTTAAACTATAACACCAGCACACAATTTTCTAGGAGAAGTTAGCTGATTAAGATTAGAGATATTATTTTTCAACAGAAATCTAGATGTATACCTCCGATGAAACAAAATAACTAACCTCTATATGGCAGCTTATACAAGATATTTTCACATGGTTTACTGTTTGAGTCCTTACGACATCTGTTGTGAGGTAGGTACGGTGAATGTTTATATTTGTCCCATTTTCTAAATATGAAAACTAAGGTTTAATTTGCTGAGCATCACACAGCCAGTAAGGTGCTGAGCTAGAGCTCCCAGCCAGGTTTGGGTACATGCTTAATAAATGTTTGTTGGGTGTTGAAGGTCAAAGCTAGTCAGTGGGAAAAATTAGGTGATGGGATCAGAGAGTGGCATTATGGTTCCTGATAACTGACCTCATGGGAGTAAGGTACCAGTCAGGGTGGTTTTCTGGGTCCTGTCAGCAACTGAGGGCATCAAGGCATGATGGAACCCGTGGGCGGATCCTATCAGAACCAGTCCAACTCACTCCTACCCCACACCCACAAGGTTATATCTAGGCTGTGTTTAACAGGCATAAAGAGACTTTGCAGATCTAATTTTATGTGTGTTTGAGAATTAATTCAGAACCAGCACCAAAAAAAAAAAAAAAAAAAGAAGAAGAAGAAGAAGAAAAATGTTACTGGCATTTTAGGTTAAACTTCACAGCTACTGACATTTCAGAAAAGCCATGATTGTCACCTTGAGCCTCACATAAAAGCTAGGGAAAACAAAGGAACACGACTTCAGGAAACAAAGATTTCGAAGACAAATGCTTTTAACCAAAATGATAGCTTCTGGATGTGTGTTTCAGTCCTTTTACATATTGAATTTTTACTCTAGCTACATAATCCATTCTTATCATGTAGATAACTAGAGAAAGTACAATGTAATACTTTTACTTGAGAAACATTATTCTATTGATGAGAAATTTTAATGGAAATGGAGGGAAATGAATACACAAAATACTCTGAAAATTAGAATGAAAATGCACTGCCTCTTGCTGTATGGCTCAAATTCCCCAAATAATTATTGGTAGGGTCCATTGCCATCTAGTTGTATAAACACAAATGAGCCCAAGATAACACCCAAAGCTCAAAGAGTAATGACAAAGGTGAAAGAGATGGTCTAGTCAGGCATGAAATTAATTTTATAATAACAAATATCCATTGCTTTCCATGTGCTTAAGTAAATAATTCTGAAACAGGGGGGTTAAGATAATAAAAACAAAATCATTAACTGCTTCCACTAAATCACAGAAAGAAACCCACTGTCATGTTGACCCCGGAGCCTGTTTAATGGCTAATTAAAGCAATTAATTTCATCATGACACAGACCTTAATCATAGGTACCTTCAGAGCCACAGGAGACTTTGGCTGGTAACTTTGTTGGGAGTAGGCTTTCTACTGTACACCTCAAATTTACATTGAAAATACGAATGTCACTGCTCAGGTGGAGCAGAAGAGGAGGACAGTAGGTCATGAACCCAGTGCTGGAGCTTTCAACTGAATCATAAACCCCATAATCTAACCTTTGAAGGCAGACTTAAGATGATGTAATCCAACTCTTTAATTTTTTTCCTTTTTTTTTTTTTTTTAAAGTTAGCTAATTGTAGATAATAGAATTTTATGATCAGTGACCACCTAGAGGGGTGGGATAGGGAGGGTGGGAGAGAGGGAGATGCAAGAGGGAAGAGATATGGGGACATACGTGTATGTATAACTGACTCACTTTGTTATGCAGCAGAAACTAACACACCATTGTAAAGCAATTATGCTCCAATAAAGATGTTTAAAAACAAAATAAAGGTGATCTCAAAAGTTTAGAGAAAAAAGAAACTCACTTTGAATGTCACCATGTCATTTATGTTCCCACAGCTCAGCTTGGTTGATTAGAATATAATTCTACGAAGAGCAGAACTTCTGGTTCAGTGCCCAGGTGGGTCAGTTAGCTTGACTCAGTCCTTTGGCCCTACAACTCATCATTTTTCCACCCAGCTATTTTCAAATGTGAGGCTTTTATCTGAGGAATCACAGAAGAGAGTAGGGGAGTAGGGGAAGAATGCCAAAAATTTTTTACAAGTTTCGGCAATAACCCTAGAAAAGCTCTAAGCATGTGCCTTACTAATGGTGTCTACCCACATCCATGAGTACAATGAAGTAAACATCTAGTGTGTTTGTCTTCCTAGCACTCCGTTATTCTTCTCAAAGCTGTTCTCTCCTTATCCCAATGTAGTTCTCAGGGATACTGCCCTGGTCCTACATGACTCAACTTTCTGGTCTCAGCTGATTGGTTAAAAGGCTGACACCTTTCCAAATCTGAGCCAAACAGAAATTCTTCCTTGGGATTTTTGAAACTGGCTTCAGAGGACATTTGTAAGTCTTTCCCTCTTGATGATGGAAGCAGTCAGATTTAGAATTTAGCAGCCACTGGTGGCCATGGTTTGCCCTGCAATGGAAGAAATTTGGCTTCAGTGAAAAGCAGGTAGGCTCCACACACAGAGAAGTAGAAACAGAAGGTGGAGGTGAAGGGCCTGACAGCATCCCATCCCATCCCCCACTCTGGTTGTGGCTGAAGCTCAGCTCCATTTGTACCCTAGTATTGTTTTATTTTTTAGTCTTTCTTGGATTTCGAGTGCTACAAAATTCCTTTGCTTTGCCTCAATGAGTTTCAGTTTCTGTCACTTGCAATCCAAATAACACAGATATATTCATTCAAAGGCAACAAATCAAAAATGAGATTGTCATTTTCAGTTCTGGCACTGACTCCATGTATCATTACGCTGCAGTAACAAACAACCCCAATCTCAGGAGCTTAAGATAACAGAGAATTAGTTCTAAGTGATTATGTGTCTCTGTTTGCTTAGGACAGTTCTAGTTTATGTGTCTTGTCTCAGCCAAATTATTAACAGAGCCTCCTCTAAGTCTCAAAAGTGATCTGGTTTGAATGAAAAATTCTGTGGTCACATTATTTATTTCTCATTTATTTTACTTATCCATCACATAAGACCCAGGCTGACAGAATGGTCATGATCTGGAACACTGTCAGTCAACACAGTAGAAGGAAAAGAAATTTCTAGTATCTTAAACCAGACTAGAAGCATCAATTAGAAATGTCATGTCTCCTAACAACTCATTGGCCAGAGCTAGGCACAGCCCCATCTCATGGCCTGGGGCCAAGAATTCAACTCTTGTGGTGAAGAGCATTAATTACACCCAAGCTCTAACTCCGTCCTTACTGTAAATCAGTTTTCCTATTTGTAAATCTACAATTCTTACTCATTTTTTCTGATGGTCTATTACATGCGTCCTGAGATTAGATTAGATTATTTTAATTTACGCTTCCTTTTCTAAGTTCATCTCCCTGACGACCTGCACCGTTTCATTTGACAATCAGTGCATGCCTGTTTGTTAAACATAGTGCTAACTCTTGAAGGATAACACAGCGATTAAGGCATGATCCCCGCTGCCAGAAACTTAAAGCACTTTTTTGTATTCTTTAGAGTATATTTTAGTTCATCATACTATTTACTAAGTGATTTCTTTAAGAACTGCCAGAGTTAATAACCCCAAGGTATGGTTCACTCACCTGTTAAGACCTACTATATGAGAGAGAGTCATGGACATACACACACTAACAAACGTAGTAAGGTAGATAGCTAGTGGGAAGCAGCCGCATGGCACAGGGATATTAGCTCGGTGCTTTGTGACAGCCTGGAGGGGTGGGATAGGGAGGGTGGGAGGGAGGGAGACGCAAGAGGGAAGACATATGGGAACATATGTATATGTATAATTGATTTGCTTTCTTATAAAGCAGAAACTAACACACCATTGTAAAGCAATTATACCCCAATAAAGATGTTTAAAAAAAAAAAATACTATAGAAAATCTCTATGCAAATTTCAGATAGCTTATTCTTCCAATTTAATTTTTATATAGCTTATATTCTTTTGCAATGAACACTCTGATTTTAATTAAATAAGCATAATACAGAAAATCCTAATATAAAGCACTTGCTTTGCTCTATGTAATACCATAGTTCTACGTAAATTCCCTTACACAGAATTTACTTTTCCATTATAGCCGCTAGAACTCTCTCCTCCACACAGAATTTCTATCTCCTATGACTAGGAACTCAGAACTTAACTTTCCTTGTCATGACTAAAGCTGAATGTACATCAAGATCTTCCTATTCCTGTTGCTTAAAGTCTAAAAAGGAATTGGAGACGAGTAATTCCTATACTTGTTGCCAGAAATGCAAAATCAGAAAATGTGGGTCTGGGCACCGTAACTGGAACTTGAAGTACATTTTCTCACAGAATACTCTATAAAGTGGTGAGCTATTATATTATTAGTGTTACATTTCAGCAACATTATACAAGTTGTGTTATATACTTTCAACACCTGGGAGTTAATCATTTAGCCAACACATACTGAGTACCTCCTCGGCATAAGAGAATATTCTACGTGCTGGTGATATGCAGTGAGCAAGAGAGAAAGATAGAGCAACCTGGTGTCCTCTCTGCTCCCTTCTGCAGATTCTCTGCATTGCAGAGAAGAACTCTGAGGCCAGATTCTTCAGCCCTTCCCAGCAAGGAACCAGGTTAGAGTCATCCAATGAGAGAAGCCCACGTGGGATTTGGTCATCTCTGCTGGAAGCTGCAGGAAGACCCATGGGCAAAAGGCTAGCTCTTGAGAATCCCTAGGATCAGCAGTAGCAGTTCCCACTGAGACTGGGAGAAGCTGAGACAGCTTCTGTGTAGGTTCCTGGGAGTCAACTACACCCAACCATCTGCTTCCATGACCTTCCAAGGTGGTGTAAGCCTCTAGTTCCTTGCATAAAGCCCTTCCTATTTGGATTCCTAAGTGGCTTTTGTTATCCCTTCTCCAAATTACTGATAGAGCAAGGCAAACACAGTCCCTGCCTTTACATGCTTCCATTCTCATGGAGAAGACAGACATTTAAGCAACCGATTACACACAGAACTAGGTAATGGTCAGTGGTGTGCAGAAGCCAGCTTCTGCCAGTTGTCAGAGCTGTTTGCTACATTTTTAGAATTGTGCAAGCCAGTCATCAAACACAGTCAATATTAGAAATTAAACTACATAAACTTGCAATTAATTGTATGAGAAACAAAAGTAATAAATACTTTAAGCTCACCATTTTCTAATTTACTGTTTTCTACACTCCTGAAATTACTTAAATATATATTTGCACCTTTCTCGTGGAAATTCTACATCACGGTTTGCTACTGCACATCTTCTCAACTCCACTTTCAATGACATCACAGTGGTAGCTTGATATCGCTGAACTGAGAGCATTTACATCACTGAAATCAGCAAACACTACAAACCAAAGCATCCCCTATCCCACAGAGCTGGTTGTTAAGCATTTACCAAAACACCACTAGTAACTGTGATAAGTACCAGAAATATAAGTACGTATTAGCCCACAAGGAAGTGATACCCGAGTTGAGCTCTACCAGTCGGTTAGGTGAAGGAGAAGGGAAGAGCACTGCAGGGAAAGGAAAAGCATGTCTGAACTCTGTGATGAGGGAAAGATCTTGGTCCTGGCAAACGTCTGAAAAGCTGATGGAGAGACAATGCAAAGAGAGAGGGTCTGTCCTTTAGCTCCATTCTGTCCAGACTTCCTTCCTTGCCAGTCACCATGGTCTGCCACACGCTGCTGTTACTTGTGCATTTCTTTTCCCTGTCACCCAGCAGACAATTTTGTTGAAGACAGAGACCATGTCTTCTTCATTTTCCCATTGCCAGGTGCCTACCTCAGCTTCTTACACCCCCTGAGCATATTTCTAAGTGAGCGACTGGATGAATCCTCATAACACAAAATTCAGTAAGCATGAATGAATTCCCAGGAAAGAAGACAAAATTCATATTTCAACTTTTTAAATTAAACAAAAAGAATAGGTTTTAAGTGAAAAGAGACAATCAAATATATATAAGCACTAATTATAAGTTAGAAAAACAAAAACTGAACTAATAACTTAAACATATTCAATGTTAAAGGACGATATGTACTTTAGTCTGCTTGGGCTGCCATAACAAAATACCATAGCCCAGAGGGGCTTAAACAACAGAAACCTACTTCTCACAATTCTGAAGGCTGGGAAGTCCAAGATCAAGGTGCTGAACGGTAGGTTTCATTTTGAGGCCTCTTCTCTTGGCTTGTAGGCAGCCACCTTCTCACCATGTGCTCACAAGACCTCTTCTTAGTGTTTATGCACAAGTGGAAAGAGAGAGGGATCTCTGGTATCTCATTCTCTTTTATAAAGACACCAGCCCTGTCCACTGGATCATGGCTTTGCCCTCATGATCTCATTTAATTTTAATCACCTTCTTAAAGGCCCTATTTCCAATACAGTCACATGGAGGGTTAGGACTTCAACGTGTGGATACTGGCGGGTGGGGGGGACATAATATAAGAACATACAACAGATGATTGGTTCAACAATAGAAAGAGACTGCTTCTAAAATTACATCAGTAATCATGATAGCTATTACTGGATATAGATATAAGACATTCTTTATTACACAAAACTGATATATGCCAGCTTGAAATGTTATAATTTAGTTTTTATATATACTACATAGTTTATATTATATATAACATGAAAAATTTGAAGTAATACAACCTTACACACACACACACACACACACACATACACACACACACTTTAAAAACATCACTGAATCACATCCCTTCAAAGCTGGCAGTAGGCTGACCACAAACAGCATCTCTTTCATTCCCACAAGGCAGCAGCACTTTGGCTGGTAAGCAGAAATATCAGAAATAAAAGTACCCCATGTACAACACTGGGATTTATAGCCTGGGGACATTCCTGGATTTATTTTGTGACTACTGTACTATTCTTTTAATGTTCAGTGCTATTATAATTTATAATTGTTTTTATATCCCAGAACGGCGTCTCAGAATGCATTGAATGGTGATGCTGTTAACTGCAGCCCTCAAATCAAAAGCCATGGAGTGGGAACTTCCCTGGTGGCGCAGTGGTTAAGAATCCGCCTGCTGGTGCAGAAGACACGGGTTCAATCCCTGGTCCGGGAAGATCCCACATGCCACAGAGCAACTAAGCCCATGCACCACAACTACTGAGTCTGCGCTCTAGAGCCCACGCACCACAACTACTGAAGCCCGTGTGCCTAGAGCCCGCACACTGCAACAAAGAGTAGTCCTCACTTGACACAACTAGAGAATGCCCACACGCAGCAACAAAGACCCAACGCAGCTATTAATAAATAAATAAATAAATAAATAAAATTAAAAAACAAAAGCTATGGAGTGAAATTAGATGTGATCAAAAGTAAAATTACACTAGAAATGTCATTGATTTATGAAGTCTGGGAACACATCCCCCCACGTTACACACTTATTACAATAGGAAAATTAGCACTGAATTACGTGTGTTTTGAAAAACGTAAGGTCTTTATGAACCTATTCCTCACGTAAGCTATGACAGCCTCGTGCGTGCGTACAGCTGAGAAGCACGGACCTCTTGTTAACCCAGTGACAGGGCAAGGGGAGTCACTGTGCCTCTTTTCATGAAACATTTGTACCTGCCTGTTCAGAAGTGTACATCTCTGTGATTATTTAAATAATCTATAATAGAAAGATTATGTCCATTTCCTTGAAGTAGCACCAGGATGGAATCGACAAAATGATATAGGAAATATAGACCCATAGGAAAGTTGTCTTTAGCTCTAGCTGAGCTTTTGTCCTAAAGTCATTTGATGTGTGAGACACACCTCCTTCCAGAATCATTAATGTGCGATTTTTTGCCAAGAAGCAAGAGGATAAGCGAGATGATCTGATGTACTTTGCAGTCTGATAAATGAAGGTAATTCTTGGCAGTTCAACACATAGCTATGTTAGATTTTATCTTTTGCTGAGGCTACCCCCTCTGCTCTAATCAACTACCTCAGCCACTCAGAGAATCACCTGATAAGCCTTGTTGGTCTCTGGCTCCCTGTACACAATCCCCTCCTCCCAGCAAGATTTATCAAAATGCAGCCAAGGGCAACCAGACTGTGTTCTTAGGTCAATGGTGGGAACCCAGCTATACCTGTATCTGTCTTAAAGCCTGATTCTCTCTCTACTCTCACCCTGTCTCTTGATAAGTCCATTCTCTTTGACTCCTGGACCCAGAATCTGCTTCATCTCCATTCCTTCCTATCAGTAAGGTCCTCACATGACCTTTGCAAAAGTAACCAATCTCCTAGCAGGGACACACACACACACACACACACAATTCTTGATGTTTCCGCCTACACAATTTCTCACACTAACTTTCCTAACATCTTTCAAATGTTACCATATAGCACTCACAAAATCAGTCTCATACTCTAAATTTTATAAAACTGTTTATATTAGCATGAAGAAAATTAAAAGATGCAACCTAATAGTTGAGTTCATTATGGTACTTAAGGTAATCACATGGTATTACACAGTGCCGTGCCTTGACAAAGCCTGACAGATTTTTACTAACATAAAAGATATTCATGTAGTCAGAAGAGCAGATTTCTCCTTTCCCGCTGAGAAAAAGCAGAAAGAAAAATACTTAAGTAGAAACCAGAGGAGTTTTAGTTAGATTTAAAGATTTAGAAACTGTTACATAAGATTAGATGAAGAAATTTAAAATATCCTGTTGATGTATAAGAAGAGACATGCCTGTCTACCAGAAATGCTTAGGAAATATAACTCAGGACAGCCAGACTGACAATTCCTTTGAGGCAGGCACCATATTTACTTTGTTCACTTTTGATTTATCAGTAACTGGAGTGTATGTGGCAGACAGACATTTACTGAACAGACATACAATAAACATTTGTTGAATGAATAAAGGCCTATTCAAAATATGAAGTCAAATACGTTGGTTACAGTGTATCCATTTTAGCCAATCCTCATAATTATTGAACGTGAGAATGATCTTAGAAACCTCAAGTGATGTGCCCATAGTCAAACAGGGAGATAGAGGCAGACTTGAAACTTGAGTCTCCCAGTCCTAAGTTCTGTAAATCAAACAACCATGGAGCTCTGTTCAAGGAAGAAGAATTAACAACTTGTATTTTCTCTAGAATATCAGATGAATCAACACACGAGTGCGCTGAGTCCCAATAATTGGCAGTAGATTCAGACCAACCAAATTAAAACACTGTGCCCACTATTAGCCAAGCATTACTGTGGTGTTCTTGCATACATGCTTATTATGTAAATATCTGGACTATTCTATGAGGTAGGGATTGTTATCTCCATTTTAGAGATAAAGAAAAAGCCACAGAGAATTTAAGCAAACTGCCTCGTGTCCCTCAGTAGAGATTAGAAGCCAGATAGTTTGATTCTACTTCAGTTCTCCTTGTGAAACCATGGAATTCATTGAACAATTAAATGGGACGACCATCTTTTGGGTCGGCCAAAAAGTTTGTTCGGATTTTTCTGTAACATCTTATGGAAAAACCCAAATGAACTTTTTAGCCAACCCAGTATTTCATCACCCGAATGAGGACACTTTTTGAGAATGAAAGAACTGTGACAACAAGCTTAAGTTGGCTCTGTCCTGGGCAAAACTGGAAGATCACCCTGGTCCTGCCCCTGGATCCCTCCCTCCAATACAGCATGTCTGCGAGTTCCCCATAATCTTAAATCACTTGATCATAAAGCTTTACTGCTTCTGGTTCAGGCTGTATGTCTGTAATTCTTAAGATTCCTAGGTACAAAGTTTCCCATTGCATACTATAAAAGTAGCTGGAGTGTTTCAAGGGATTCTAAGTGAATTAGAGTCAATAGTGTTGTGGTGTATTAATTAAATTAGAATTGCTGAAAGAAAGTCAATTTCTATTTAAAATTTCCAAGAAACGGTAAACCCTTTTTCTATTTAGGGTGATATCAATAGTGCTCTGCAGGTGGACTGAGAGAGGGGTGGGAATAGGTTAGATGCTAAGACCCCGATTTCCTACCCGGCACCATAATGCCATTCTATATTTATATAGTGGCTTTAGGTTGGGAATTTGAAAAGAGGGGGTTATTAGCTGGGTAACTTCTCAGTGAATGGTAGAAAATGTCAATTCCCACTTATTATTGCTTAATTAGAACTTTTTAAAAGTTACTTTCAAATTTCAGCATTTTGAAATGTCAACTTGTAACACTTGCAAATAATTTCTTTGAAGCTGTGCAAACTTCAAAGCCTTATATCTTCACCTTTTAGAAATAACCCATGGTGACACTGGTTGGCTCTGGAGAACTGGAAAGCCTCTCATCTCCCCAGAGCTCACTTCCCTGTACTGTAAAAGAAAACTGAGAAAAGGGCTTGAACTGGAGTTCCACTGGTTTGAGCTCAGAGTTGATCAGTTTACTTTCTGTTTCCAGCCATCCATGAGGGTCAAGCTCTCCTTTACAGGTAGGGTGTCCTTAAAGAGAGACCAGGTTGTTCATTATTTGGTGGGACCAGAAATAGAAGTAATCTAATTGGCTGTGATCTATGTGCTTTGTGGATTGCCCCTCAGGTGTGGACAAGCCAGGACCAGTAGAAACACTTCCCTAGAAATCTGAGGGTTTTCTGAAGCTAGGGAGAAGCTGGCACTTGGATGTACAGCCTTGGGAGCACCGTTCAGTGAAAGTGAGTTTTAAAAAATGTCTGCCCATGAACAGAAGGCACATTTCCTTCCATGATCTTTATTCTGGAGATCTCACACATCTCCTCACCTCCACGCCTCTTCGAGTATTTGTACAGCCAGTTCATGGAGCGATAATGATATTGGTATGAATGTGGAAGGTGGATTCTTAACATTCTTTACTAGGAGAAACTGCATTATTTGGGATTTTAAAAAATTATCATAGGCATTGGTTTGTGATCCAGGTATGATGTCCACCCAACTACACCTCATCCAACCACCCAGATGAAGCCACTAACTCCCCAACATTCTCAAACGGCTAGAGGTGAGAAGGATGGAGATGCGTCTTCCACCCTGGCTGGCTCCTACTCCCATAAGGTGGCCCACAAAGTGGTTCTCTTCCACAGGACACCAGGCTCCATCCTGAGCCCTGACATGTGGCTGTCACCACAGGGAATTCCCCAGTCTTTCACCAACTAGGAGCTCTTTGTCAAGGAATACATTCCCCTTGGGAACATATTAATCAAGACAACATTGTAAATCAGAATGAAGTATCCAGACCTGGACCTGGGTCAGTGGCTGCTCTGTTCTTGTCCAGATCTGTTGTTTGTAAGCCAATAGTCTACCCCATGTAATTAATGCCTGAATCTTGGCTCCTGACATCTATAGTCTATATCAAGTCTTCTGTGATTCATTAAATATTTAAGAACTATCCATCAAATGTAAGAAAGAAATCCTCATTTACTGTAAGTTTGTTCACAGTTTTTTTAATAGCCCAAGCTATACTGATGGCCCTGTATCTTAATGAGAATGTTAGCAATAAAGAGGTATACCTAACCACATCAACATTTTCTGTCAGGATCTAGTATTCTGATTATAATAAATAGTAACGGATTGGGCTTCCCTTGTGGTGCAGTGGTTGAGAATCCGCCTGCCGATGCAGGGGAAGCAGGTTCGAGCCCTGGTCCAGGAAGATCCCACATGCTGTGGAGCAACAGAGCCCGTGTGCCACAACTACCAAGCCTGTGCTCCAGCGCCCACGAGCCACAACTACTGAAGCCCACACACCACAACTACTGAAGCCCGCGTGCCTAGAGCCCATGCTCTGCAACAAGAGAAGCCACTGCAATGAGAAGCCCTCCCATCACAACGAAGAGCAACCCCTGCTTGCTACAACTAGAGAAAGCCCACACACAGCAACGAAGACCCAATGCAGCCATAAATAAATAAATATATATATTTTTTAAAAATAGTCAAGGATTGATTTACTTTCCACTTATTTTATTAATGTGGGCATTTATACCCACTTTCCCCTCTTCTGTGAAAGTTAAGTCAACTGTAGAGTACAGACTGGGAAATCTTCTAGGCGAATGGTTCTTAACTTGGGGTCCTTGAATTCTTAAGGGGTACAGGGATAGAAACCAGGAAATCCATTGATTTGGACAGGAAAAAAAAATTACATCTGTATTTTCTCTACCTCTGGTGGAAATTTAACATTTCTTTCCATTATAAATGTAGGCAACACATTAGCACAGTGTTAGTCAATCCTATAACTGTGTCACCAGTAGAATTCATGTATATTTTCATAACACATTAGGTTGTAACAGCTGTCTCACAATACCAATTATATTATCATTACTTCAAAATCACGGTACTTAAAAGACATCTACCCCATATCACATTTTTATTTTGTACAATATTTTTCATTTATAAATTTTTATTACTTTACAAAAATAATTTTTAAAATTTGCATTTTTATTAAGGTGTAATTAGCATATAACATTATATTAGTTTCTGGTATAAAATATAATGATTTGATATTTGTTTATATAGATAAATGATCACCACATAAGTCTAGTTAACATCCATTACTACACCTAGTTACAAATTTTTTTCTTGTGATGAAAACTTTTAAGATCGACTCTCTTAGCAATTTTCAAATATTCACTATAGTATTATTAAATTTAGTTGCTTGTTTTGTACATTTTGAAAACAATATTTTAATATGTAATGATTTCTTTTGTTATCCTGTGTTTCTATTTTATGCCCTTGAAAACATTATTCTGAGACATCTATGGACCAACACAGAGATCCAAGGTACAGAACAGGTTAAGAATACTGTTAAACACTCATATTTAATAACATAAATAAATGCAGGGAGATAATGCACAAAAAAACTTTCTATACTCAAATGCTTAAATAAACAACATTTGATAATACCTTGGGACCCATTATGAGTTAATTGCAGATTTCAATTCTCTTTCGTTCTAGTTCTTTTCAGAGGTATTCTCTCTTGAAAGTTGAAGAGAGACGGACCTTCCCAGCTCTCTGGTGGATGCATGGTACAAGTTAGGTGGGTTGGATAAGGATAAATTTCTGCCGCGATAAACTCAGGATGGGTAAATGAATACATAACTGACCACCCTGCTCATAAAGACTATTTGCAGAGAATCTTCCTCTTGTGTTCTTTGCTGCCTGATTTTTCATTTCATTAAAGCTGGTTGAGGACCAAATCACTTATTGTGTAAAGGAACAATTACAATCAAGGTTTGGTCATAATTTCCTTGATTTTTCCCCAATGAAGCACCTGCTAGCCTCAGACTCAGAAGTCACAGCGGGCAAAAATGTGCATCTTGACTCTCCATGGGTATCAGAATTACCCAGACACTGAAAAGCCTGTGTCTGATTGTTCAACCCAAAATTCCAGACTAGGACAAAAGGTCCTCCTGCCCTAAGAGTTAAAAAAAAAAAAAGAAAGAAAAAAAGAAAATGTTTGCCTTCTGTTAATCCTATTTTTCACCTACTAAAATTTTTTTTTTCTTCCTCACCTTCATTTCAGTAGAGCCAAATAGTTAACTGGCCCTAATGTCCTGGGAATGAAGGTACCTAGTTGTGACGTCGACATCTTACTTCTGAAACATGCCTGAATGACACTTGTGCTTCGCCATTCTGATGACCTCCATTCACCCCAAATAAACATATCAAGGGATAAATCTCCTCACTGTCATGGTAATGTACACTTACTTTCTAAGATGATTCTAGGACTTCCAATAAAGCTTTATAAATGCAGTTGATCCTTCTCTCAGTCTCTTCTATGAGATACTTGGTTCAAGCGACCTCTGTACTTGCTGTAAATTCCTAGCACATTTACCAGCCCTAGCTGAAGTGGGTTAGTCTAGTACCATAAAATATCTCTTTTTTTCATATTGCAATGTCAAAAAAAAAACCACCAGGAAACATTTTCCATATAGATCCATAGCCTCTACATATTTCTATCTTCACACCACTTACCAAGCTTTGAAGAAAAACATTTTTAAGACCTTAAAGTTCAGTTGTTTCATTCTCCTGATTTCATGGACAAGAAAGGTCGCCCTAAACAGCTTGAGTGACTCATGCAAACTCATTCAGCTGCCACAGCTGAGGAAAACACACTTCTGAGCTTTTTCCACTTCACCATGCCATCTCCACGCCCTCAACTTAGAACCACTGTGTTTTCTTGTGTTCGTGCACATTTAATACAGAAATGATAAGAGTGGTGGCTTCCGGACGTTAAAACACTATCTTGATAGTTAAATTAGAAAGTCTTAGATATAAAATATTTTCTGTGGCTCTTAAAGTATAGAAGGATCTCTACTTGGCACAATTCAAACCACAACTGGACTTCTCTAGATGTTACACGCAATCAGTCCCCTAATCCTATCATTCTCGCACCCTAAGATCTTTTGACTCCTACCCCAATGCTCCTCCCAGAGCCACTGCAGCTCCCATATCCTCCTCCGTCTCACGTGGAAAACCACAATCGTCACCTAGCTGACCCTTCGTGTGGCAGCCAGAGGGCCCTTTCTAAATCTGGTCCCGTCTGTCCTGGCTTGAAATCCTCTGAAGGCTCTCTCCATCACCTTTAGGATAAGGTGTCCTGAACATGTCTTACAAGAGCTGTCATGACTTGCCCCCCTGCCTAGCTTTCACCCCAGATTCCACCACGTTCCCACCTTCCCCAGCCCCCAAACACACACACACTCTCTCTCTCCTTCCCAGATAAGTGAAAACACCTGCAGTTCACAGAACACAGCAGGCTCTTTCCTCCCCCCGAGTTCTTGCACGTGCAGTTCCCGCTGTGTAGAGCACCCTCTCTGTGTCTGCTTGGTGGACTTAGGTCAAATATCTCATCTTCTGTGAAACTTTCCCAGACTCCCCGTGTTAGAGTGGGGTGCTTCCTCATTCGTACACCCACAGCACCTTATACAAACTCTGCAACGCACTCACGACAATGCATATTCTCTCTTTCCAGCCAATAAGCCCCTGTGGGGAGGGGACCACACCATGCCCATCTCTGTTTCGCAAGTCCTTAGCATAGCCACTAACATAGAATGGTTACTCAATTAATGGTTGATAAATTAATGGATTTAGTTAGACCATTATTCGTTCAGTATTGAACATATATACGTTTAAGATCTACTATATGCAGACATTGTGTGGGATGTTGGAGATTACTAATAAAAAGACATGATCTCTATGATAAAGAAATAGTCTAGTGAATGGTAGGGAAAAGGAAAATGCCTAAACCAAGTGCCACTAAGAGCAGCTGCTTTGACATATATGATCTCATTTAATCCTTACTCTGACTATATGAGGAAGTGTCAATCCCATTTCAGAGCCTCTAAAAGCTTAACAAGTTATTTAGGCCCATACAATCGATCCCAAAGCCAGAATCTGAATATAATTCTACCTCATGCCAAAGCTCACAGCCCTTTCTTCTGTGTCTTTGTATCTTTCTAACGTTTAAGCTTCTTGGGTTCTTTGTTGTTGATTTTTTAAAATCTGACATGAGAACTGGGGACTTGATAATAAAATGACCTTGTTCGGCTCACTCTGAAGCAATGATTCTCGGATCATTCTATCCAGGATTTAGAAGCAGTCCATTGCCAGATTTTGTGCTGTGCTGTCAAATCTATGAATGTTTCCATTTTCTTGTTCCATTCAGAGAACTCAACAATAGACATACTAAATCCACTATGGGCTCATCCAGACTTCAGCAAAGAACTATCATTTCAAAACCTCTGAGTGCTGAGGCTGGACCACTGTATTTAAATGATATAGTGGATTGCCAAAATCAAATAAAGATTAATATTTTATAACTGATTAGAATATTGATGATGACAATACTAACAATAACAAAAATGATTTCAGTGGCATCCCTGCAAAACTCAATGGTACCCAAAGAATAAAGCAAAGGAAAAACTACATTTGATTCTCAGGTTCATTATGCCCAATAATATACTGGGTCTTCTCTCAATTACCCCAGTGCTATCTACAGCCCTCACTTTCTTTTGTTCTTTCCTTTACTCCTACATGTATGCCTGTGAGCATCTCAAGCTTATTATCACCAGCACTGGATTACATGTAGAAGTTTTACTTATATTTTTTGCTTACAAACATTTATATAGTTCTTGCTCGGTATCACACTGTTATAAGCATTTTGCAAGTATTAATTCATTTAATCCCTGCAACATTGCTATGAGGTAAGTACTATTATTATCCCCATATTATTAATGAAGAAACTGAAACTGAAGGGGAGAAATTAAGTCACTTGCCAAGGGTCACAAAATTGATGTGGGCAGAGCAAGGGTTCAAACCCAGGCCATCTGGCAGCTAGAGTCTTGGCTCTAACCACCAGGCTAGTCTATCGCTCAGATAAATACGCTAATCCCGGAAAGGAATATTAATATGGATCATTGGAAAACTGCAAATAATATCTGAATAATCTTTGGCTTTGAATCACAGAGCTTTATATTCCAGGTGCTACTGCAAGACTAATCAACACCTCTAGTGGATACACAGGAGGTAGATGAGGAAGGCTCTTCAGGGACCAGGGGTATTAGGATTAGGAGAGGGGAATCCTCTGATCTCCTGATAAACTCATTAATCTCAAGGTCCTGGTACCATTGCTCAGTTAAGAACAGTCAAGCAGTGCTAAACATCTGCCTCCAGAAAGATCACAAACACTTCTGAGAAACACCATCCTCAGGAAGATGCGCACTCATGCTTAGAATGTAGTTATGACATTAATTCAACGGAAGCAGGAGGTGCTTTGAGAACTGCTCCACCTTAAAGTAAACAAGATTCCAAATGAAGAAGATCAGCCACAAATAGAGTGACCATCTATCGATCTCTGTTTGCCTGGGACAATTCCTGATTTCAACAGCAGTCCAGGAGTAAATATCTATAGCACACTCTTTCACTCTGAAAAGCATACCGGTTTGGGTGATAAAACACACTGCAACCCTCACCAAGAATAACCAAGGGTTGGTTGCAACTCAACACATCCACACAAAAATTATCTCTGCAGATGAAGACGTACAGCATACTTAAAAATCCCTACACTTACGATACCTGTTTCACAACTCTTCATCTAAAATTCAGTTCATCTGCTAAGTCACCTTACATATCCTGACCATGGAAAACAATAATAAAAAATACTTCTTAACTATGTAACAACCTGTACAAAGCCCGGTAAAGCGATGAAAGATGTGGCACCTGCTCTACAGGTGTGCAACGTCCTCTGGTTGAGAAGAGGCTGAAGTTCCACTGCTGCTCGCCCCACACAGCCAGTACTGTCTAAACCCTGTAGCACACTACTCAGTCCTCACAGCAACTCTGAGAGACAGCAGCCAGTACTCCCTTTTTAGAAAAAGAGAAAAACTGAGGTTCAGAGGTCACTGTTGAACTGCTAAAGTAAGTTAATAATTTGGACCACAGTTGAAATAACATGAAATTTTTAGCTCCCATCCCTACTGCACTGTTGAGATGATAGAATAAACTTTAATATACACATGACAAGAGTCTTCAAGATTCATACCAACCTTTACTTTCATTTATTATACAATGGAATTCCATTCCCTCTCTAGTACCAATTCCATATATAGATCACCTGATGAAACACCAGGCAAAGATATGGCCTGAGGGCACCACCATTGTCTGTACAGGAGCATTCGTGTATTTGAATATTTAGTTGCTTTCTTCTTTTCTGTTTTTATCCAGTAGACTGGGAGACGGAAAAATGAAAATTCGGATCCTGATACTAATACAATTTATAAAATCTGTGTTATCAGTAAGCAAGCCAAAAGCAAGACATCAAAAGCTCACAAGACATGAACTGGTCAATTATGAGTTTATTTGTGAAGGAAACTGCAGTCATTCAATGACATACATAAAACGATGGAAGTTAGGTCAAACACTGTGTCTACAATTTGAGGTGCGGCGGTAAAGAAAATGGAGATATTTGTAAATTTGTGGATTACGAATCAATACCAGGAAAGCATTTAAGCGATTCAGAAATTGCTAGAGCTGTTGATATGGATAAAGTTTTCTACAGATTTCTTATCAAGGGAAGAAAAAGGCTACTTTTAACCTTTCTTTGAGCAAATTTTGTACAAAAAGGCAGTATCAATGAAATTGCCTGCTGAATCCCCCGACAAATTACAACCAAAAAGCCTGCCCCACTGTTAAAATACATTTCCTCTATCTTCTAAAGCCATGCTAAGTAAGTTGAAAGACCCAAAGCCTTAGGTAGAAAATTATTTTTTAAATACATTCACATACATGTACTCAATATTAATACCATTTTTAGTATATTTGACATATACATTGTAAAATTTAAAAAAATTAAATTTAAAGAGAAAAACATATACCATACTTGATGCCATAGTTAGGGATTTTATAACATTTTCACTTCTATGGGACTGTTCTCCACAACTCCTTACTCTTAATCTGCCAGTCTGTGTTACTCAGCTTTTTTACATGATTTCCATCCATGTTTACAGAAGACATTCTGTAATAAAATAGGATAAAATGAAAACTGTTTTGCTTTCAAAGCAATACTGTGGTAGGGGAGGTCCCATTGCCCTAATTCTGACCATAACTCCCTGTGGGTGGAGATTCGCTTATCTCTCAGCCTTCAGCATCTCGCCTGTTCCAGCTAGGTGGCAGATATTAATTGCTTCTTGAATAAATTTTTAAAATAGTCTAAAAAGTTAAGAATCTTTACAAAAGTAAGAAAAATAAAACGTCTTTTCTAACCTAACTTTCACCATTTACTTTGACTCACTCTTCCCGCAACTGGTTTTTAAACAGCTGAAATCCACTTACAATTCTCGCTGAAAGCTGGCTTTCTATTCACTCTATAGAGAAAGCTACAAGGTCAGGAATCAACATAGTCAGCTTTTTTCTTTAGGTCTTCAGAACATACAACCTTTGCTTTTCTAGAACAACTTGAAGTTCCTTCTTGCAATTTTTCTTTTCCTTTGAGGCAAAAAAGTCTCCTTTCTTTGGTTCCTCTGAGCTAGACAGTTTCTGAGCTTCTCTCTGGAGTCTGTCCATCCCTTTGAGCTTTTCCACATCTTTATACCTTAGAGGCCCCAAATGACATCACCTTCTTAGGCAGATCCCAGCTGAGCTCTTCCGGCAGGAACTGTGAAGATTAACTACAAATTGTAAAGGGCCAGGATTTTTGGAAATCATAAGGTAGACCGTAGGACTAATCAGGAGGGCTGTCCATGGTGTATTTAAAAGGAAAAAGTATATTGCAGAGTAATGGGCCCTTTTGTGGAAAAAATATGTTTATAATAATCTATATACATCCAAAAAATGGAAGGATATATTCCAAATGATGGAAGTAAGGGCAAAACTTGCCCTTTTTACTTTCTATACTCATACAATGTTTGAAATTTTAATGATAAACACAATTTTTGTAATTCAAACAATAAAGAAGAATGGTTAGGTTTTTCCAGTATGCGATGTCTTCTTTACAAAGGCCCTGCCCTAGAAATCAGAGATACAGGGATAAATTAAATGTGGGCCCCCCAGGAAGAGCTCAAGGTCTCAAGGAAACAGACACACACACAATTAGCAACACAATCATCATTTTGGTCTGGAACCCAAAGAGTAAATAAATATTAGCTATTTAAGACCTAGAAAGAAAACAATTCATTCACTGGTGCCATTGAACCCTATAAAGGAATTCAGAGTGAAAAGAAAGATGAAAAGTCAGCTGGTTTTTGGTGCAAAGCATATGCTTTCTAGACAACTTTTCAAATAATCGCTGTATCTGTTACCCACCATTAGACATCAACCAAATCACCTAATCACTTAGCGCAGTGGTTCTCAAAATCTAATATATATGAGTATTGTTTTTAAAAATTCAGCTTCCTGGAGAATATCCCCGGAGTTTCTGATTCATCAGGTTTTGGACCTAATGAAAGAACAAACAAACACCACAGGTGATTCTGGTGCAGATGGTCCACGGGTCACACTCTGATGGGGTAGCCTCTCCAGTTTCCCCATCTGAAAACACACATGTTGATGCCTACCTTCTCTGGGTTTTGGTGACACATGAATCAGACCTAATAAAACTGGCTCATTCTTCTTTTTTTCTTTAACCTAGAAGTCAGTAAAGATGCCTTCAAGATGCTCATGGTTTCAGCTGGAAGCCAGCCCTCTCTGCCATGGGAGCTCTTGCAACTGCCCAATGACTAGTCAGATCTTCCACAGCACGCAAGGGCTGGAGGGTATTAGTTTCCTAGAGCTGCCATAACAAATTACTACAAACTTGGTGGCTTAAAACAATAGAAATTTATTCTCTCATAGTTCTGGAGGCTGTAAGTTCGAAATCAAGGTGCTGGCAGGGCCACGCTCCTCTGAAGGCTCTACAGGAGATTTCTTACCTCTTGCAGCTTCTGGTGGCGCCAGGAGTTGCTTGGCATCACTCCAACGTCAGCCTACATCTTTACTTGGCCTTCTCCTCCAGTTCTTCTCTTCTGTCTCTTAAAAGGACACTTGTCACTGGATTTAGGGTCCAATCAGGTAATCTGGTGATCTCATCTCGAGATCCTTAATTTAACAGTACCTGCAGGACTTCCCTGGTGGTGCAGTGGTTAAGAATCCACCTGCCAATCAGGGGACACAGGTTTGAGCCCTGGTCTGGGAACATCCCACATGCTGCGGAGCAACTAAGCCCGTGCACCACAACTACAGAGCCTGCGCTCTAGAGCCCACGAGCCACAACTACTGAGCCCGTGCGCTACAACAACTACTGAAACCCACGTGCCTAGAGCCTGTGCTCCGTAACAAGAGAAGCCACCGCAATGAGAAGCCCGTGCACCGCAAGGAAGAGTAGCCCCCGCTCGCCACAACTAGAGAAAGCTCGCACGCGGCAACAAAGACCCAACGCAGCCATAAATAAATAAATAAATTTACAATAAGTAAATAAATAAACATAATTGTATCTGCAAGGACTCTTTATCCAAATATGATCACATCCATAGGTTCCAGAGGTTAGGCCATGGACATATCTTTTGGGGGCATCATTCAACCCACTACAGGGGTTTTGGGGTTTTTTTCTCTCTCTCTGGTTCTGTAACCTGACCTCTGCTGAGGTCATTTAGCTTCTAGATCATCTTTCATCCTGCACAAACCGTAGGACTCCTGACATAGCATACAGCCTCTATCTCCACATTAAAAAAAAAAAAAAAGTTTTTCCTGTAAAAATATATTTTACAGTAAAATATTCATAATATAAAATTCACATTAGCCGCTTTTACGTGTGCAGGTCAGTGGCCTTCAGTGCACTCACGTTGCTGTGTAAACACCACCATCCACATCTCCAGAATGTTTCCATCATCCCAAACTTAACTCCTTAAACATCTGTACTTCTTAAACATTAACCCCACACTTCACCCTCCTCCCACCTCCTGGAAACCTATAATCTATTTTCTGTCTCTATGAATTTGACTACTTTAGGTACCTCATATAAATGGAATCATACAATATTTGTCCTTTTCCGTCTGGCCTCTTTCACTCAGCATAACGTCTTCAAGATTCATCATGTATAAGAATCGTGTAAGGGTGTATAAGAATTGTATTGTTGTAATATGTATAAGAATTTCACTCCTTTATAAGCTGAATAATATTCCATTGTATGGCTATACCACACTTTGTTTATCCATTCATCTCCTGATGGACAGTTTGGGTTGTTTCCCCCTTTGGGATATTGTGAATAATGCTGCTCTAATTTGTCTCTAGATTCTGACATGGAAAACTTCGCCCATAGAAGGCCGCTGCGTGTGTAGCAGATTGTACTGGAGAGATGAAGACATTTATACTGCAAAGAATATAAATAAACTAAATTTGACTATCAAACCAACCTGTCCTTTCAAAGTCCTTTTCTACTTCTCTGTAAGTTTTCCAGCCTTTCCCTCTCTTTACTCTCTCCCACTATTCCTTTTCTCTCCTTCCCTTCTAACCTCAAATTCCTGTTCGTTATGTATTCAGGGTGATTCAGCTACCTTTTCTCACGTTGTCAGCTACCAACCTTTTCTCTCAGGGTCTCAATTTGCAGCATCAATTGGCTTACAGGGCATTTTTCTAGACAAAGTCCACTGCCTCACAAATGGAATTTCTGGGGCCCACTGTTACGTTCATATATTTCCTCCCTGCTACGTTATATTTGAAATGGCATTGGGACACAAATGTAGAAAAGCCACTAGTTGAAAATGGGAGACAGGAGGATGAGAAAGAGAACAGGGTTCAAGATGAAGAGTTCGGCAGAGGAATGAGATCAAAAGTTGTCTTCAGGGGAGAGAGGAAAGAGAAGACCCAAGGGCACTGACCCTTTAGAACACAGGTGGAGGGAACACAGCCAGAGATCCAGAAAATTTTCAAGAAATACACAAAAGGTTATAAATGTATTGTCTGATAGAATCGGAAGCCACATGAATTAAACTAGATGACAAATGTGAGGATTTGTCATGCAAAAGGCTTCAAGATATAGAAAGTACATGCGTGTCTGCTTGGAACAGAAATACAGGCATCCCTCATCTGAATCAATTATTTTCTGAAGACATGTTACATAGCAGTTTTCAGGTGGTGTAAGCCTATCACTCTATTATTTTTTTTCACTCTATTATTTTAATCGGGAAAATTAATATGCTCCCAACCCACCCAAACACCCATCCAGTTTCCCCAAATATCAATAAGACACTTGTAAACATCTATATAGCAATCCAAATCCACCCAGGATTTCTGAATGATATAAATTAGATCATTTGAAACACCAATTACCCAATTCTTTAACACATAATGAACTGTTTGGAGGGTATGTTTGTATGCAGTACATAAGGAATCCCTTCTTACAATATCAAACAGGAATTATATTTTCCTTTTACATGTGCAAAGATATATACCGTAATGTAAGTAGACAATGACATAACATGTTAGAGATACTAAAGATCCTGTCTAAATTAGACCCTGGTTAGAAGTGCTCCCAGATCCTGGCAGAAAGGAACTGAGACTCAGGAAGGGGCTAATACTCAGGCAACAGGATGAGAAAGATGGTTAGAGACAATGCGAACACTTTTAAACAACCTGAGCAAAGGACTTAAGACTGCAGCCCACTCACGCTCCATCCTCCTGCCCGATCTCAACAACAACAAATGGTTTTTTATTATACACACAGGCATATTGATTGTGGTGAGATGTTGATTTTGATGGTAAGTCTAGGGTAAAAGTGTCTACAAATCCTCACGGCAAATATTTGAATAATGAGAGTTTACATACACTTGTATACCTTAAAAGGAAAACAAAACTCTAGGGAATTAGGTGATACTCGCAACTGTTCTCATCTTATATCAATTCTGAATTAAATCCAAATTTCAGGTTCTGTCTCTAAAATATTAATGTTACAGAGTTGACAGAGTGAGAACGCAGCTGGAAGTTATATTAGAAACACAACTATCCCTATTACTATAACCTTAAGAGATTACATAAAATTAAAAGTTCCCTCAAATTAGCTAAATATACTGAAATATGAAGCTGTAGTATGCAGCATGTACTTTAGATCCCCAAATTCAATAAAATTATGTACTGTAGATTCCCAGATTCAACCATATTAAAAATAACCTCTGTTACAAATGAATGAATAAAGAAAATGTGAGGATATGGGGAGGGGGAGGGGTAAGCTGTGACATACTGAGAGAGTGGCATGGACATACATACACTACCAAACGTAAATTAGATAGCTAGTGGGAAGCAGCCACATAGCACAGGGAGATCAGCTCAGTGCTTTGTGACCACCTAGAGGGGTGGGATAGGGAGGGTGGGAGGGAGGGAGACGCAAGAGGGAAGAGATATGGGAACATATGTATATGTATAACTGATTCACTTTGTTATAAAGCAGAAACTAACACACCATTGTAAAGCAGTTATACTCCAATAAAGATGTTAAAAAAAAAAAGAAAATGTGATACATACACACACACACACACACACACACACACACACACACATACAGAAAACTGGAATATTATTCAACCATAAAAAAGAAGGAAATCTTGGCGTTTGTGACAACATGAATGGGCCATGAGGGCATTATGCTAAGCGAAATAAGTTAGACAGAGAAAGGCAAATACTGTATAATCTCACCTCTTATATGTAAAATCTATTAAGCTGAACTCATAGAAACAGAGAGTAGAATGGTGGCTGCCGAGAGCTAGGGGGGTGGGGGAAATGGGGGAGATGTTGATCAAAGGGTACAGACTTCCAAGCATATGTTGAATAAGTTCTGGGATGTAATATACAGCATGGTAACTATAGTTAGCAATACTGTATTGTATACGTGAAAGTTGCTAAGAGAGCAGATCTTAAACGTTCTCACTACAAAAAAAAAAAAAGGTAATTATGTGAGTTGATGTGTGATGTATATGTTAACTAACCTTATTGGCAATAATCATTTTGCAGTATATATGTGCATCAAATCATCACACTGTACATCTTAAATTTATACAATGTTATATGTCATTTATATCTCAACAAAGCTGGGGGGGGAATAGGCTGTATTATGATATCATGTTATTTGATGTTGGCAGTTCAAAGTCATTCACTTCAAAACAGGAAGGAAAGGATGGAGAGAGGGAGGGATGGAGGGATGGAGGGATGGAGGGAGAGAGGGAGGGAGGAAGGGGTTGGCTGCATTCAAACAGGTGCTTCCCCTACCAAAAAAAAAATCCTGTTAAATGGATATACTGCCACCAAAAGGAAAGGAGCCAAGAAGTGGGGAGGTGTCCTGGGGTGCAGAATGAGAAAGAAAAGTTCTTCTGGAAGATTTTTCTTGAAAGCTATAAGATTTTAAATATTACCATAGGAAAAAGGAAGTGTCTGATTGGCTTTCCAAAATGTATCTCTCCCCACCGGGGAGTAATGAAAGACAAAATAATCTCTCTAAAATCTGTCTAAATCTCTACACGTCCTCACAAAAATGTGAATACTTTGCTCTAGATTTTTCTTTTTTATGCAACTCAGTCTTCCAGGTTTGTTTTTAGCAGACACTGAGCAAAATCAATTACCATTGCCAAGAAATAGTCCCACTGAAAAATTATTTTTGAAGCCTGTCACATCTTTTACACTACTTGGCCCATAAAGTTATAAATCCTCTCCCAAAGCAGCCCAATCTTCTCCAGGGATCTGAAGACAATTTCACTAGTCTGTTTTTAAACATCTTGAAAAATCCTTACATTTGCTTGAAAAGGCAGATTGATGTTCCCTGCACACACACACACACACACACACACACACACACACACACATGGAGGAAATAAACACAGTGAGTTTGGAGAAACTGCAGGGGCAGCTTCTGCGGTAAATATTTCAATCAAGTCTATATTTATAAACCTTTTCTGAAGTATATGCCTTAAAGTCATGTAATCTAAAAACCAGGGTAAAGAAATTGACATCAGTAAGCCACATCATCTCTGATTCCACAGGACTGTCCCCAGGCCAGAGCAAAAATGTAGCTGCCTAACGATTTTTTAAAATAACCACTGCAAATGTCCTTGATAATGTATTTCTGTGTTTCAACCTATTAGTATCAAAAAGTTCATCCTGATAGCTAACCCAATTTTCTTCAATTGCAAAGTAATATCATTCTCAGGCAAGGAGGAAAGAAATGAGCAAAGATTCTGAGTCAGAGGAAATGGCTTCACATCATATATTTGCTGTGTGGCTTCATGCTAGTTGTGGGTCTCTGTTTCCTAACTGTGAAAAGAAATTACTGCACTAGATCATATTTACAGACATGGTGCTGCTCTAAGAGACAGTAACTAACTGGTTAGCACAAGCCAAACAAAACAGTCATTCATATATGTATTATGACATATATAATTCATATTTTAGATAGCTTTCTTTTACTCTGATTGACTAATCCTTATCTTTTTTTTTAACATTTCCTAAACTCTACTCATTGTGTTTGTTCTTGTAGAGAACAATATTTTTGACATATTAACTGATGCAGTATTTCCCTCTATACAGTTGATCCTTCAACCAACAGGGGTTTGAACTGGATAGGTCCACTTATATGCAGACTTTTTTTCAGTAGTAAATACTACGGTACTACACAATCCCCTGCTGGTTGAATCCAAGGATGCAGAATCCAAGGAATACACAGGAACCATGGATAAGGAGACTGACTGTAAGTCATACGTGGATTTTCAACTACATAGAGGGTCAGCACCTCTATACTCTCCCCACCCCACTGTTTTCAAGGTTCCGCTATATTTCCTATTAGCCCAGGACACTCCCCCACTTCCATGTTATTACAATCTAGGAGACAGGTAGGCATTCGGGAGTTTCTATTTTAGAGAAGAGCCAAAGAGGTAAATTCTTGACTTTTGCATATAAAATGCCAAGGACCTAGCATGGACAAGAGACTTACTTGAAAAAAAAAATATGCTGTTTTCCAAACCAATCAGGAGACTCCTACAGTTTGCACAGGGTGTTTAGGAACCCTAGATAAGCCCAGGAAGCACTGGACGGGTGAGGAAATGGGAGACCTAGACCCTATATTCCTTACAATCAAAACAAAGGTTTGCAGCAAACTCTAGGGACCAACACATACGGTCCACAAAGAGGACCAGAATGGATCCTCCTGTCTTGGCATGTGTAAGGTTGCTAGCAATTAGCTGGAACATATGAGAAAGCAGAAACCATAGGCTGACTGGGGAAGCTCTGAATTGACAGCTATTACCCTGAATTGTCAAAAGACTTGAAATGGAAAAAAATTAAGTTACATCTATTGGAGACCCTAAGGCGGGGGTCTTAATGCCATACCGCTTACACTCTTCTCTGATAGATTCAATTCTCTGAATCTTGCATAAGCAGTAAGGTGCAAACTAGACATGATGACCAAGGGGCTGGCTCTAAGACGAGTCCAAAAATCACTTCGTTGTTTGCAATGTTATGTGTTGATTCCAAATCAGCACTGAAAGCCTGATTTCAATCATCTGAGATGATTTGGCAACAGCACACAAAATTAGCACCACAGTAGCTGATCTCGGTCATCTAAGTGGCTTCTGAAGTAAAATTTTACTGCTGCTGGAAGAGATTACAATTAATGCTCAGTACATGCGGTGACTTCCTAGCATAGACAAGGGAATAACATTTAAAGTTAATAAGTATTAGCAGCAACAACAATTTTATTTTCAAACATAGTTATATCTACCTTAGAGAGAAAATGCAATATATCCAGATTCCCCTTGAGGGAAACTGACAACAGTTCATTATCCCTGTATGGAATATATCATATATGGCAGACTTCTGTTATGGGCCACTCACAGACTTCAATCCCTAGCAGAATGCACCTCAATAACGAGCGCCAGAGGCTTCAAATTTCAATTCAATTTCTTCTGGTAAAAGTTTAAAACTAGCTTGTATAATCCTCTTCCCATCTGTCCATTACCCAGAACTAGATGAAGAACACAGTAGGTTTTTTTCCCCTTTGATTAATATCACAATAGATGGAATGCATAACAACTCAATTTTCTTTGTATTGTGATAGGATTAAGCATTTCTGATTAATCACAATGACATCTCCTATTGTGCCCCCCCTCACCCCCCACCCCCGTAAAACTTTTAGGAAATCAATTGCATCAGTTAGAAGTAAATCAGCACACCTTCTTGATTGCTTTAACACAGTGGTCATAATTACAAAAAAAAAAAATCCTTTCTCATGCAGAAGATCTACACTCTGCAATTGCTACAAGGATTTCTATTACAAAACTGATGTTGAGATCGTAAGTTTATTTTAGCATAAAGTTATTGGAACAAAGTGATCACTCTTGTCAACCCTCCTCCCTACGCAGTACCCCTCAAAGGTTTTCTAATGTCATAAAGCTGCAGTTCAAAAGTTTGCAAGACTGAATTCATACCCCTGCAATCACAATGGTGGAGGCTGAAAAAAAAATTCCTGCCACTGGGAATAATTACTGTTTTTTCACTGACCCTGCATGTAAGGGTGATGTAATTTCCCCAAAGGAATAGTTAAAGTACTATGCTAAAGTTCAGACTAGCTTTTTAAAACAGCTTTATTATCTTCCTACATTCATTTTAGTTTGAACAAATTAAGATTCTCAAGGGGCCCTTTTTCACTTTGTTTATCCTGAAGGCCATAGCTCTCAATATAAAGGCTTATCGGAAGGAGATAATGACATTTCCAGAATCTAGGCAAACCCCTCTACTCTACCTCCCCTAAGAAAAATGAAAACTTTCTAAGGGACTAGTTGGTACAGCTAAGCCAATTTATTTTTAACCTAGGTTCTCAGAGAAGTCAAATACAAGCATGATAATATTAACCAACTTGGCAAGTACCCCCGGGAAAATTTACACTCATAATTTTTTTAAAGAGCATCTAATACCTTCCAAAGAATGATTAATTTGCACGTAAACATGTTCGTACTTACAATAAAAGCTGTTGTGACTGGATGTAGCTTAAAAGACACCACAGTCCCGCCACCAGGACACTCACAAATTTGAATGATTATCTAATTACACAAGCAACATCTATTAGCAGCCTTGTCAATTATTTAAAACTCTGACAGCTTTGTTGTTCCAAAAAGAGCTATCCTATTCCCAAAGGGCCAGTCAACAGACTGGTATCGTCAAAGTGGTTTAACAAAAACTTTCATTGGTCAAAATAACTCAACAAATGTGGTAGATGGAGATACCGTACTATGGCTGAGCTTAACAGCTGAGCGCACCTTAAGGATATCAAAGAAATGTGAAATAGGATCTCTGCTCTTAAGGATCTTACAGTCTAAGGAAACCAAAAACATCCAACAAAGAATCAGCAAGGAAAAATGGAATTTTTAGCACTAATATTTGTCGTATAGATTTTCACTATCCAATACGGTAGCCACTAGCTTCATATGGCTATTGGCACTTGAAATGTGCCTAATTCAAATTGAGACGTGCTGTAAATGTAAGATACACACTGGGTTTTGAAGACAGTACCCAAAAAACCCAGGATATAAAATCTCTCTTTTATAATTTTTGTATTGATCACATGTTAAAATGACAATATCTTAGATATAATGGGTTAAATAAAGCATATTAAGATTAATTCCAACTGGTTTTTTTTCCACTTTTGTAAATGTGGCTACTAGAAAAATAAAAATTATATAAGTGACTTGCATTTGTCATTTGTATTCTTTTTCTCCTGGGCAGGGCTAGTATAGGGGATAAGCGTCACACTTGTACTTGTTCGAAAAATTCACAGAGGGGCTGGCCTTTAAAGGATCCAGACGACTTTGAAGGTGGAGTTAGGAGGGAGATATGTGCCAGGCGGAAGCTGGAATATTAAATTCTAGGGGGTAGAAGAGAGATTGGCCTGGAAGTGCATTTGGGGGGGTTTAGACATCTGGGTTGAGATCGAGTTCTGAAGTCAGACAGGGACACACACACACTTTTCCTAACTTCTCATCTCACTTCTGCTGTGCTTTATAAGCAAACTCGGTGAAAGAGATACCACAGGGAAGTTCAAGGTAAGTTTATAAAATCTTCAGTGTGAAAGCAAGAAGCTGAGATTCCATTTGCCATTCCTGAAAGTAACCTTGGGTAGACGATTTATCGTTTCTGCCTTGGATTACCCTTATTGTCTCTTATTACGTAATTTCTAGTTTTTTTTAATGTCTATGTTATCTATTGACTTTAAGAATTTCTTACCAATAAGTGCTTGAATAATATCACATACCAAAGAGATTGATATTACTCTAGGATCGTGATCAGCCAACCTCCAGACTAACTTCTCAACCACTGATGGAAGCTCCCATTCTCCACAACAGCTAATTCAAACAATAAACTCTCTTTGGACATCTTCCCGCACCCAGCCTGTGCTCTCATAGATGGCTTAATCCCAATCCTATAGAGACAACCTACAAATTTACACTTAGCAAGCCTTTTCTTGCTTCCTTTCCTTGTTACACTGGTGAAGGTAGAAGGAGCTCTGAATAATGATGCTTCTGGGGACCTGATCTCCTTTCTCTTTTCACCCTAGACCAAGTGGTCCTCCAAACTTTATTCTCAGATACCCGCTAAAATGATTTTGAAAAACCTCTCTCATATTTTTAGGTTGACATCCAAAAGTTACCATCTAATTTGGTGTAGGATATCACTGGCAAAGGATATAACTGCCTCTATTTTGTAAATTTTGTAACAACGTTTAAAAATATAACTGTTACTTCATTCTTTAAATATGTCCAACATTTAAAACGTGTGAAATCACTACTGATTTTATTCCTACCTTCATCCAGTTAAAAAATACATGAATAGCTCTTCCTTAACATCAGAAAATGTTATATCGTTCCTTCTACTCTTGGAACTCATTATTCTGTTCTATTTCTCCAACAAAATTTCAACCCAATGTAATATATTTTACACTTGAAAGTCTTTTATTGTTCGCCTTATCATACCTCTCTGCAAAAATATGTCAGTAAATTTAATTTTTTTAATCTCCTGGGTCCATAAGTTTCTAAGTGATAACATTTTTCTTCTGGATTGAGTTCTCATTAAATTACCATTATATCCAACTGATAAACACAATGTAACATATTTTATATTTTGACAGATATTTGTTAATTATAATAAACAGTATTTAGATGGAACTATTAATTAACTAAAATGAGTTTTTTTTAATTATTCCATGGGTCCATGGATAATATAACTTATTGCCAAAATTAGACAATGTTCTGCATCAAGTTTATTTCTGTATTTCATTTTTTAATGTAAGTACGTAGAACATTCTTTACATAAATAGATAGATAGAAATGTAAGGATTTATTATAACAATGTCACTCAATTCTTTAAACCTCTGAGTTACATGCTGAAAGTCAAATAGTTATCTAGCAACCAAAAATTATTTTTAATGATCTATCAGCTGACAGTTCTATTAGGCATTTCTTTCATTTCGTGAAAAGCAAAAAAAAAAAAAAAAATTACTTGAGTTGCAAAAGGATTTATAACATTTATTACCCATTTGGGTCGTCCGCTTTCTCCATATAAATGCTACTGCTTTTGTGTGGGGCTCACGGAGGCACCATGGTGAGTAAGAATAAAGTGCAGGTCTGCCCTTCTTTTGTCAATGGGAGAAGAACTCTGTGAAAGGAGACGGATGGAATTGACCACAGAAGGATTCTCAGGAATACTGATTTTAGGAAGACAACATATGGAACTTGAGGACCTAACAACTGAATTCCCTTAAAATTACATTATTTGTGTGCCCACAGAAACCTTGGGGTCTTTATGTACCTACACAAGTACAGGTACCTTGGCTTGAAGACCACAGTTGTAGGCCTTTCATTGATTCCCATGACTTCAACTACAACGTGTCTAAATGCTGATAACTGTCAAACATACGTCAGGTCAGCCCACACTCCGGAGATTCAGAACCACCTACCTACCAACCTACTTGCCATTCTAACTCATCAGCATTTCCTGAATCTATCCACTTGCCTTTATCTCCCCCTGCCCTTGCCCAAGAAAGCCACCGTGCTTTCTTGACTGGATGCCGTATTAACATCCTCCCTCACTCATCTCCCTGCATCCGGTCTTATTTCCTTCCCACCCATTCTCCACACTATACCTAGAACAGTTTAAAGGATAAAAATAAAAGTGGATCACATTCTGACCCTCCTTAAAATCTTTAGCGGCCTCCCAGCATTTAGATTAAAGTAAGAACTCCTTTATTATGACTCATAGGGCAATCCAAGTCCATTCTCAATCCATCTCCTGGGCATATCTCTGCCACTTTTCCTCACACTCTAAGCTCCAGCCAGTCTGGACTTCTTTCCATTTTTCAAAGGCTCCAGGACCCAAACCTACATACATGTTGTTTCCTCTGTGCTCTTTGCCTAACTCCTACTTAAATGAAAGGCTTAGTTTAACTGTTACTTCCTCCAGGAAGCCTTTCCTGATCTCTGTGAGGCTGGACCCTCACAGATGAATGCTCCCCCAGTACTCCTAATTCCTCAAAACAGCATATATCACATGTCCCTGGAGGAACTTGCTTTATCCTTTGTTTCACCTTGAGATTATCAACTTTATACTGCAAGGACCATATCTATCTTATGTACCTAGTACTGACCCTGAAATATTTTCTATACCTAGTACTGAGCCTGAAATATTGTAAGTGCTACATAACTGGTTGGTGAATAAAAAATGTCTACTTATTAATTCATAACCATAATTTTATTATAGGTATAGTCATCATTCCCTGACCCAAAATTTCTTTGAAATATGTCATTCTCCATTATCACTTGAAGGCAAGTTCATAGTTCCTTTCTGATGACTCAAAAAAGCATACAATATTCCAAAGTGACTAAAAATAGAGATCTAAGTACCAAGAGTTTGTTCGTCTATTGCATTAAAGATGCTGTTAAGAAAAAAGTCAGCTTTCTTGAGAGGACCCTGATTGTAGCTTTCATCACTATTCCATTTAGATAGAATCATGTCAGCCATCGACATGGACCCAGGTAGGAATTTCATTAATTTAAAGGTTTTCCTTCCCTGAATGCCTAAAGAGACTTAAAATAGAAATTATTAATTTCTGACAAATTCCCATATGCTATATCCATGTCTGCCTTGCCTCTTATATATAAACTTGGTGTGATAACATTCATTATTTTTATCTGCATGCTCACAGTTAATTGACTATTAAGTATTTTAAATTTCTTTTGTACAGTAAAAATGAACGAAAACAAGTGTATAATTGGTCTTAATAAAACAAGTGAGTGCATTGAAAGAAGTATTGTATTTGCTAAGAATACAGCTCCATTGTATTCTTCAGCAGTGTTTGCCTTATGAAACCACCCATTACAATTGCCTTTATGGATAGCAGCTCTCGTATAAAGTAGTGCAATATGATAAGCCAACGGCTGCTAAATGATCGATTTCATTTATGTAGCCAGATGAAGGGATGTCTTTCATACCAACACTCTTTAAGGCAGAAGACAATCACCAAGGGAATTCTCTGATAATCAATAAGCATCAGTCATGAAAATAACCTTCCTCTTAACCACTTCCTTAGTGTGTTTTCACGTACTCACTGGTATGTGTGTAGATACCGAGGACCTAATATCCACACGACCCTTCTCAAGTTTAATGTCTTCGTGGTTTCTGTTCTGTATTCTATCCTGGAGAGTTCTGTGAATTCTATTTTTGAGTCAGGTTGCCTGAAGAGATTTTTTAAGTATAAGATCTCCCACAAAAGGTAGAGAATACCAAGCTCCCAGCGTTTTTTCCTCAGACCTTTCCACTGCCCTATTTCCTCGTCCCCAAAAAGATATAATCATTTTGTCATTTTTCAGGTTCTAAACCTTGCTGTTGCATTTTTCATTTCCCCATATTGTGCTGTCAATCCTTACCACTTATCCTGTGTCACCTAGGCATCCCAGTAATCATCTTACAATCGGGATCACTTTCATCCTTCCTTTTCCCATCAGCACCAACTAGAATCAACACCTGGCAAACATTCCATCTATTAATTCTGTTCACAAATACCTATTGAAAGCACACTATCTACTATGCACAAGCACTGTGCCAGGTTCTGGGGTAAAAGAGGGACCAGAGGAGACTTCAGTTTTGACCTCAGGGGGCTTCCAGCCTAGCAGACAAGACACACAACAAACATGTAAATATACGTAATTAGAGATCATGAGTGTTATTAAGAAAACTAAAATAGTTCTGTGCTGGAGAATAATAATGGAAACAAGATCTACTTTTATCAGGAGGTAGAGGAAAGCCTCTTGGAATTAACTACATTTAATCTGAGGTCTCAGTAGCAAAGGGGATAGAGGCACAAAATGAGGTAGGGATGATAGACCAAAGAGCCTTATTGCCCACAGTACGGAGCTCACAGTTCATCCAAGAGGCAAAATCAGATTTAACTTAAAAAAAAGAGAAGAATCAGTCAATAAAAGATGGAAATTTACTCAGCCATAAAAAGGAATGAAGTACTGATTTATGCTATAACATGGATGAACTATAAAAACATTATGCTAAGGGAATGAAGCCAGTCACAAAAGACTGTATGATTCCAACTATTCGAAATGTCCAGAATAGGGAAATACACATAAACAGAGAGTAGATTAGTGCTTGCCAGGGACTGAGAGGATGTGGGATGCAGAGTGACTACTAATGGGGATGGGGTTTCTTTTCAGGGTGATAAAAATGTTATGGTATTAGATAATGGTGATGATGTACAACTTTGTGAATATACTAAAAACCACTGAATTATATGCTTTAAAAGGTGGATTTTATGGTATATGAATTATATATTAATAAAGCTATTACCAAAAAAAATGTAAAAAAGAAAGCACTTTCAGCTGAAGAATGAGTAAAAGGTGCTAATACTGGAAGCGGGGAGAGTTAGGGGGCTGTGGCAGTGGTCCAAGTCAGGGACTGTGTGATGTGGCCTAGAAAATTGGACAATAGAAATGGACAGTAGTAGATGGTTTTGAGATACATAGAAGGTGAAAGCTATAGATTTTGGTGATAAATTGGATGTGAAAGTGAAAGGAACAAATTAAGGACGACTCTCGGTGTTTATTTCACACAACTGGGTAGATGGCGGTAGTCCTTATGGAGATAAGGAATACTGAAAGACGGACAGATTTGGAGGAGGACGAAATCCAGGATTCCATTTCAGACATGATAAGCTTGAAAAGCCTGTAAGACAATCAACTAGAGACTTCAAAACGGCAATTGGAGACAATATCAAACTCATGGGTAGAGACTGAGATCTGTAAAAGAGAGAAATCAGAGAGAGAAAGGAGGGGAGAGGCCCATGTTTAGTTGAGAGGAACATCAAAATTTTGTAGCAGAGGAGTGATGAAACATCAAGGGGGATAAGAATAAACCAGAAAAAAGTCCAAGGTTAGAGAAATCAAAATGAGATCATATTTCAAAAAAGCAAGTGGTCAATGGAATCCAGCGCTGAGTGAAGCCTGAGATCAAAAAGAGCGAGGCTGCGGCCACTGAATTAGGCCAAGTGAAGGTCATTCGTGACCTTGACAAGAGCAGTTTCAGCTGAGTGTTGGGTTGAAAACAAGACTGGAGGTAAAGTGTTAGAGACAGTAGGTGTAGACAATTTTTTAAAGAGGGTGATTACCAAGAAAACAGGAATGGAGCAAATGATCAAGAGAAATTTGGGGCCAAGATTTTCGGTTTGATTTTATACACTGATTGGGGACTGGGGAAAAGATCAATGAGGCACAGTGAAGGAATAACTTAGAGAAGCAAGTCCTGCAGAAGGCAGAAAACTAGGACTAGGATCCAGTGGAAAGGAAAAGAACTGGAATTGAGAGGAGAAGGAGGGTATTTCCTCCATCATACTAAGAGGGATATATGCATGTGTGTTCATATATATGGTAATGAAGACAAGTAAGTGTCTTCCTGATGGCTTCTAACTTTTCAATGATGTAAGAAGCAAGGTCACCAACTACAAGAGACGCAGGAAGTGTTCTGAGAGATTTGAGGAAGGCAGGTAATAGGAAATAGCCATTTCAGGAAGTGAGAAACTGAGTCTGCTAGAGAAGTACAGTAGGATAGCAGCTGAGCACTGACTGGCTATTTGAGATTTGTGATAGTGCGTTTAAAATTAAACCAGGCTGGGACTTCTCTGGTGGCGCAGTGGTTAGGAATCCGCCAGCCAACGCAGGGACACAGGTTCGAGCCCTGGTCCGGGAAGATCCCACATGTCATGGAGCAACTAAGCCCATGCACCACAACTACTGAGCCTGCGCTCTAGAGCCCGTGAGCCACAACTACTGAGCCTGCGAGCCACCACTACTGAGCCCGCGAGCCACCACTACTGAGCCCGTGTGCTGCAACTACTGAAGCCCATGTGCCTAGAGTCCGTGCTCTGCAACAAGAAAAGCCACCACAATAAGAAGCCCGCGCACCGCAACAAAGAGTGGCCCCCGCTCACTGCAACTAGAGAAAGCCCGCACGCAGCAGTGAAGACCCAACACAGCCATAAATAAATAAATAAATTCACTTAAAAAAATTAAACCAGGCTGCCCTCCTGTGTACTTTTTAATCTAGGAATATTCAGCTGCTTGGGCACTGGCAAGGAGACAGTGAATGGCATATTCATAGCCTCAGAGCTTTTCTAGAGATAAATAACAGAGGGAGAAACGTAAAAGAAGTTGAGGGATTTTTTTCAAGAGAGTTATTCGGGTACACAACCATGGAGTCTAAGCTGAGTGAGGAGGAAAATGAAGAGAGTATGGTGGAGGTGATGAGTGGATAGTGAGAATGTATTCAAACAAGAGATGAGTGTTTGAGAAAGTAGACAAACCAAGCTGGATGAGCGGATGGGTGTTCCAGTCATTGAGGAGAAAATAATGACAGGGTTCAGGGAGGGGAATAAGGCTATGAATTAGGAGCTGAAACCTTCAATGAATGGAGAAGGGTGACCAGGGGATCGACAGATGACAGCATGGGCTTGGGGTGAAGGTGATATATCTATTTTGTGTAACACAAAGGATCAGGGGTTTTGACGTAGGGAAAGGGAAGGATCCGTCTAAAAACAGTAAGACAGAACAAGGAAAAAGAACAACACATGCCTCCCCATAGTTTTTGTTTTTGTTTTTTTTTACATTTTATTGAAAAATATTTTTTGGTCTTTGGATAGAAACAGGAATTTATTTGCCACAAAGGATGATCCCACCATACCTCTGCTGGAACCAGGACATGGCCTCCTCTTTCCTGATTCTGTGTTTAGTGAAAAAGCAGTTTCTGCTTGATGGGGCTGTAGCCCACCTTCAAACATCAACTGAATGTCTACCCTACAAAGGATGAATGCTTGTTATCTTACAGCTCAACCACAGGACTTTTTAAAAGCCAGATTTCCAGACAGTCCTCTAATATACATTTTTCTATTGGTAACTATACAGACAAAATATTCAGTATCCATCCATACATTCAGATATATATTTTTTTGCCATATTGTGCAAGCAGTATGGGTTTGGGAAACTACTTCTTTTCCACTTGATAGCCTGTCATAAAGATTTTCTAACAACATTAAATATTTTTCTACAACATGGTATGAATAAATGCGTTGTATTACACTGGATAAATCAGCTGAGATTTATTTAAGCAACATGCTATTCTTATATGTCTAGGTTGCTTCCAAATTTAGGATACTATAAATAATGCTGTAATGAACATCCATAGGCATAAATCTTTGAAGACATCTCTATCATTGCCTATAATCAATCCCTTGAAGTAGTATAATTTGGTCATAGAAAATGGATGTTTTTAGGGTTTTTGAGACATATCATTCAATCATCTTCAAAGAAAGTTTGTATGACAAGCAGCATCTAAGACTTCCCTTGTACCTTGTCAAGCCTGTCTATACTCTTTGTTTCCTTTCTTTCTTTTTTCTTTTTTACTGTAATATGTATTTTTTAATTATTATTGAAATATAGTTGATTTACAATGTTGTGTTAGTTTCAGGTGTACAGTAAAGTGATTCACTTATACATATATATGTATATATTTGTTTTTTACATTCTCTTCCATTGTAGGTTATAACAAGATACTGAGTATAGTTCCCTGTGCTATACAGTAGGTCCTTATTGGTTATCTATTTTATACATAGCAGTATGTATATTTTAATCGCTCTCCCTCCCTCTCCCCTTTGGTAACCATAAGTTTGTTTTCTACGTCTGTGAGTCTAATTCTGTTTTGTAAAAAAGTTCATTTGTATCCTTTTTTTAGATTCCACATATAAGCGATATCATAAGTTTTTGCACAGCAAAGGAAACCATAAACAAAACAAAAAGACAACTTACACAATAGGAAAAAATTTTTGCAAACGATGTGACTGACAAACGATTAATCTCCAAAATATACAAACAGCTCATGTAGCTCAATATCTAAAAAACAAAAAACCCAATCCAAAAATGGGCAGAAGATATAAAGACATTTCTCCAAAGAAGACACACAGATGGCCAAAAGGCACATGAAAAGATGTTCGACATCGCTAATTATTAGAGAAATGCAAATCAAAACTACAATGAGGTATCCCCTCACACCAGTCAGAATGGCCATCATCAAAAAGTCTACAAATAATAATTGCTAGAGAGGGTCTAGAGGAAAAGGAACCCTCTGCACGGTTGGTGGGAATGTAAATTGGTATAGCCACTATGGAGAACAGTATGGAGGACCTTTAGAAACTAAAAATAGAGTTACCATATGATCCAGCAATCCCATTCCTGGGCATATATCCAGAGAAAAACATAATTCAAAAAGATACATGCACCCCAATGTTCACAGCAGCACAATTCACAATAGCCAGGACATGGAAGAAACCTAAATGTCCGTCAGCAGAGGAATGAATAAAAAAGATGTAGTACATATATACAATGGAATATTACTCAGCCATAAAAAAATGAAATAATGCCATTTGCAGCAACATGGATGGACCTAGAAATTATCATACTAAGTGAAGTAAGCCAGACAGAGAAGGACAAATATCATATGATATCTTTCTTTTTAATACATGAATAAATAAGGACCCAAAAGGAAGGGTCTTGTTCATGAGTCAGAACCTGGAGTGCTGACGTGCCAAGGCCTTTCGGTTCCAACATGCAGTAGGTAACATCTCCTGTACTCACCTCCCCTAAGATGCCTTTCTCCAGCCTTTTCCTGCTCCTGTAGCCTGAATGCTAATTATCTTCCCTGCTGTTATTTTGACCAGACCAGTCCTTTAGCACAAAATCCCCCCGAAGCTCCCTGGATTAAATTTAAATTGCTTCCCAATTTTTATTTCCTATTTACAGACTTGCTTAGACCCCACACCTAACCTCCTAGATCCAAGTCATTATCAGCTTGTTCCCAGCCTCTCCAAATCCCCCGCTCCTATCAAATTTAATTTCTGGATGAAAACTTCCAGGTAAACACAAATTGCTATCACTTCATCTTTTTCTACTGGGTTTCATTATCTCTTTTATTCTTTTCCCAATTTCCTTCTGTGTTTTCCCTCTTCCTCATAACTGGTTTTATTTTGATTCGTTAGGTATGTTTTCCAGGCCTCATCACTGAATCTCTATTTCAGATTTATTGTGCTGGAGTTCTTCAAGCTATAGCTTCTTTCTTAGGTGTTTCAAATGCTGGATAATAAAATGAATGCTCTATATTTGTCAAGTGCAAAATTACATTTCTCACTGGCTATTGCTTTCAAAAGGACAATAATAGTTACCACACAAAACTAAAGGAATAAAAAGAACAGAGAACTAATATTGCAAATTGCAATATTCTACCCATTCTGTAGACATGGCAAGCCTTTTGCATGTGGTATGTTTTATAGTTTCAAAAGAAAAGGGCCTTTTTCTGGATGGAAATTCGACTCTTGATAGCCTGACAGTGGTCCCACTTAGGGCAGGAAGTTAGAACTTCATTCTATTGTAATTTCCTCTTTTCCAGTTTGTAGGAAAAAAGAAATATTTCCACACCACAAATCAAGGAGAACACATTATCTAAAAACAAGACAAAACCAAAAAATCAATGCTTTAATTTAATAAGGGAAAACAGATGTATCAATCAAGCAATAGATTGTTTTGCACTGTCATTCAAAAAATGCATAATATGCTTGTCAAAATTATGGAATTTATCCTTTACAGTTTTCATGCTTGTTATGCATAATATAAACAGACCTCTTCTTTATCCAACCAAGACCTCACACAGTATGGAAGATACTGGGCCTACACACCCCAACACATCTGCCTTGGGATCAGGTTCGCACATGCCCTTCCAAACAATTTTTTGACCCCAAGTCTCAGTCAGAACCCCAAGACCAGTCAACAGCATCGCTGTCCCTTTTCCTTGCTGTCATCTTTCAGCACTGCCCCCAGGTAACTGTCTTTAGGTACCAATCATTTCTCCCCTTCTCATCTTCTTAAGGCTCCTTCCTTCCTTCTAATTCCTGCTGATTCTTCCCACAGCCAATGCCCCTACAATCTTTTTCTCTGGGCTCTCTGGAAACACCCCAGTCTCTCCTACGCACTCCCATTCCTGTATTCTCAAGCTCATGTCAGAATGCTCAGATTCTTCCTTACCCTAAATAGATCCCGGTTTCTGAGGATTTGTCTTCCCTTTTTAGCCCTCTCGAGGGGAGCCTGCTCATTTTCTCACACCCATCCACAAGCATCCTTGAGTAGCTTTTTCTCTGCCATTTCTAAACCACGACTTCTCCGCCCTTGTACCACACTTCTCCTCTTCAGAGACTCCTGGCATCTGCCTATCCCAGCCCCAGCCCCTTTACCTAGTTACTGTGATCCTGTGATCGCTCTCACAATCGATGAGGGTGTTGGTAAGTGTCTTTCTCTGGTCCTCAGTTCTGCCATCCCTCTGAACGATTCTTTAACAACCACCCTGAGCGCCACTCTTGGATGTTGTCATCTTTCAGGCTACCCCACCTCTGTCACCCCACACTGCGAATTCATACAGAACACAATCCCCTGACATTCCATCTTCTCACTCTGACACCTTTACCTCCGTCCCCAGGCTCTGCGCTCTATATTTTTCCAAATCAAGAATACATCAACGTGGCACATTTCTTCAAATGTCCTACCTCACCTGCCCCCTTGGGTCCCACTATCTATATTCACCCCACTTACACCCAAGAAAACAAACTGCTGGATACAGTAGGCATTCCCGTGGGTGCCATCTATGTTTTAATTTCCAGCTTTAGGGAGAAAAACAGCTTTTATGTGCCCTTTATGACTGGGTCAAGGCTGGTTTTAGAGGGCCTTAATCCTCCTGTACTCTCTAACAGCATTCCTCACCAAAGCCCATACCCCACGTAAACACGTGATCTAAGTAAAAACAAGTGCAGCTTCTAGAAAATGCCCAACTTTCCTTCTACTCAAAGTTTGGTGTGTGGACATGTTGCATCGGCATCCTATGGGCCTTGGTAGCTTGAGAGAAATTCCTTGACTTCCATGTAGCTCCTCTGCTCATCCCTGGATACCCACCTTCACCAAGGTTTTATCCTTGGACCTCATCTTCTCACATGACTCACCCTCCCACATGACTCACCCTCCCCGCATAGTTTTTTCAGCTCTAAATGCTTCATCTATAATTTCATGCTCCCCAAATCTCTAGAACTTCAGACCCATATTTCACCCAGGTGGCAGGATACTCGGAACCTCGAATTCAACATCTCCAAAAACTGAATTTACGTTTTCCCCACCAAATCAATCCACTGATCCCCATCTGGTTGATAAGCACATCATCTACACCGTTACCCAAACCAGAACTTCGAGAGCTTTCTAAGAATCCTCAGTCCCCTCCCGCTACCCTCTTCATTCCTACTCTCACCGCCTATTTAACTTCACATCACTTTTCACATGGATCAAAACAACGGATTCTTAACTTGTTTCCCTTACCCACAGGATAAAGTTCAAACACCTCACTATGACAGGAAAGACCTTTCAGAATCCTAAGCTCAGATACCTTCTTAGACTCTTTTCCTGCCAATCCAACACATTCTCCCCATGCTCTAGCCACGGTGAGTTTCTTGCATTTCCTGAATGTGAACATACCATATGCTTGCCCAACTCTGCCCCTGATGCTGAGAATATTCTCTCCCACCTGGGTCACTTGTACTCATCATTTGAGACACGTTCCAAATGTTGTCTCTTCTATGAATTGTTTCCTTGTCCTAGCCTCCCAAGCACTTTTCCCTATGTGCTTCCCTTGCAAATTATATGTCCCTTTATTTTAGCCCTTATCACTCTATGGTACTAAGAGCCTACATGGGGTCTCCCCTTGAGACAGGAGCTAAAATTATGTTATAGTCTACTCTTTATGTTCCTAGCAGCCAGTTATTATGGACTGAATTGTACCCCTTAAAATTCATGTTAAAGCCCTATCTCCTCCCCTGTATGATGGTATTTGGAGATGAGGCCTTTGGGGGTAATTAGACTTAGATGAGGTCACAAGGGTGGTGCCCTCGTGATGAGATTAGTAACATTACAAAAAGAGGTATCAGCGCGCACGTGCTCTCTCTCTCTCCCTCTCTCCCTCTCTCCCTCTCTCCCTCCCTCCCTCCCTCTCTCTCCCCCTCTCCCTCCCTCTCTCTCCCCCTCTCCCTCCCTCTCTCTCTCTCCCTCCCTCTCTCCCTCCCCCTCTCTCTCCCCCCTCCCTCCCTCTCTCTCCCCCTCTCCCTCCCTCTCTCTCCCCCCTCCCTCCCTCTCTCTCCCCCTCTCCCTCCCTCTCTCTCTCCCTCCCTCCCTCCCTCCCTCTCCCTCTCCCCCTCTCTCCCTCTCCCCCTCTCTCCCTCTCCCTCTCTCTCTCTCTCTTCCTCTCTCCCTCTCTCTCTCCCTCCCTCCCTCCCTCTCTCTCCCTCTCTCCCTCCCTCTCTCCCTCTTTCTCTCCCTCTCTCTCTCCCTCCCCCTCCCCCCTCTCTCTCTCTCTTTCCCTCTCCCCCTCTCCCTCTCTCCCTCCCTCCCTCTCTCCCTCTCTCTCTCTCCCCCTCCCTCCCTCCCTCCCTCCCTCCCTCCCTCCCTCCCCCTCTCTCTCTCTCTCTCTCTCTCCCCCTCCCTCCCTCCCTCTCTCTCTCTCTCTCTCTCTCTACTCACCAGGAACCAATCTACTGGCGCCTTGATCCTGGACTTCCCAGCCTCCAGAACCATGAGAGATAAATGTCTGTTGCTCAATCCACTCAGGCTAGGAGCCGCTGTGGGATTCTGTTGCAGCAGCCTGAGCTGACTAGCACACCAACAGCTCTTAGTTCACAGAAGGTAGTGTAATGAGTGATTACTGAACGGCCAAATTACACACAGGACTGGAAAACAGCATGTGCTGCCCAACAAAGAAAACGAAAAGTCTTACAAAATCAGAGGGGAAACCAGGATCTCTCCTGGATTTTACAGCATAGATCACAGCACACAGAGTGAACTTATAATTAATCTTGCCTTTTCGTATATTTGCTGCTATAGAAAGGAGCAAAACTAAACTTTGAAGTAGCTTAAATTCTGGTTCTCTCACTATAACCTCCTGAAACTCTTCCTAAGTTCAAAAAGCATCTTCTACCAGTTCTTGTCTGAGCTGCATGTGTCTTAGGACCTCTGCCTTCTCAAAGTTCCCTCTCCACCCACACTGCTCCCCTCACACCCACTGCCATACTCCCCTGTGACAACGGTTTCTCCTTAACTCATCCTCTCCCTTCCCTGGTCCCTCTTCCTCCTTCCTGGGCTGGCTAAAGAACTACTATGGTTTGGAGTTCAGCCTTTAATTACTTTCTGTTTTATAACATTGATATGTTTTTAAGCAGTTGATGTTTTCTCCATCTGAATGAAAAGTTCCTTGAAGGCAAGGACAACACAGTATTTTCTGTGTGACCACTCCAGCACTAAACACAGCACTAGTTATATAGCACAGTTTCACGAAATGCGTTACAACAGGGTTGACAAGTGGGCCCATGGGCCAAAATTGGCCCACTGTCTATTTTCATAGGACTCACAAGCTAAGAATATTTTTTACATTTCTAATTGGTTGCAAAAAATAAAAAGAAAAGAAAAGAAGAATACTCACGGTCTGTGAAAAGTATATGAAATTCAAACTTCAGCATTTATAAATAAAGTCATATGGGAACACAGCCATGCTTATTCATGTATGTATTGTCTATGGCTGCTTTCACGTCACAACAGCAGTTAAGTACGTAGTTGAGACAGGGACCATATGGCCCACAAAGCCTGATATATTTACTATTTGATCCTTTATGGAAAAAGTTTGCTGATCTCTGCATTAGAAAGTTGAAGCAATTGAATTAAGTTCACTGGATTATCGAAATATTCCCCCAAAATACCTCCCTGTCAAAAAAAAAAAAAAAAACCCAAAATGAATAAGTAAGAAAAAAATAAAATCACAAGTCTTCTCCTGGAGTCCCCAGTTGCAAAACTGTCCATGGTATAATCTGATATTGTGAGATCACAAAGCAACATGAATTCAGGAGATAAGGCCCTGCCCCTGTATCATTTTGCACCAAAAGTCTTTCTAAATGCGAAGGAGTGAGCAGTGAGGGCATCCTGCGCATTCTTTACCTGAACAATCTATACCGAAGTTAATGTAAGAAGACATAAAAGAGCTTTGTTTCCAGCTTTTCAAACCCATGTTGTGCAGAAGGAATATGAATCACGGATTGGAAACAATGAGGCTTCTTGTCTAATTAATCATGTTTATGCACCTGTCTCTCACTGCAGGCTAGGGATCAGGAAAAAAATGACCTGAAAGAGTGGAAACTTCCGTAGCTGCCTTTTTCTCGCACAATACTGCAAATAAGTGAAAGTTAAAGCCAGTGGTGTCGCGGCACAGAGATGCTTTGATCAAACGATGGGCAATGCAAAACTTGGAGGCCTGACTACGTTAATCAAGTGGCGTCTTTACCCTGTTGTAACATCTGTACTTGTCAGGTCATGGCCACATAGGTGCCAACGCAGTAACTCAATCGGCTTCCCACCTGAAGTCTCAGCTTAATTAGGACCATTTATCAAAATGACACCTGTTTCGGAGGCCAGATCAAATTGATTACCGGTGTTCAGCTAGATCCCCGCAAATGCTAAGTACCTACTTTTACAGCAAAGACGGGTAAATATTTATCCCAAAGACTGTAGTAAATACAGTATGTTGACAAGAAGAAATACATCTGATGCGTGAAGAACAGCCACACTTAAAGAGTAAAACCATATTTTTCCTCTTGCATGGAGCCTGCAAAACACGGGGTCCTGCAAAATCGATGTTTTAAGGCTTTTCTTTCAAAGAGATCGGCTAAACACATTTCTGGTTTGTATCAAGGAAAGGGACTAATCCCAACAACCAGGGATTTAACTAGACACAATGTTCAATATAATAAAACTATGTATGCAGAACACTAGCCAGATAAAGTCACCATGGAGCACCAGGAAACTACTGACCCGCTAAGGATTAATCAGTTAATGTGAATGACGTCAAGACGAGATGGCTCCTACAGTAATATCCATTGTCAAAAGGCTTTGCCTATGATGTACCTAGCAAATATATCCTTTCATATCTTGGTTTAATATTTCATTTTACTTTATGTATGTCACTTTGGTGGGGGATAAGTGTGCATTCACACCAAGATGTGCACCACAGATTCAGGCCTCCAAGCCCATAACTGTGCCACTATATTTCTTTAAACAGAAAAATATTGCAGTATAAATGACAAATATTGAAACTAGAAAATGTGTTGTTCCATTTAAATAGTATGTGTTTAGAAGAGAGTTCACTTTTTGACAAAAATATAAATAACAACCAAACAAAAGATAATGTCTTAATTTCTTCATCTAAATTCTGAAACTGTTCAAGGTATTTCCCCTATGAAATAGATATAAGTCCAGTTGTTAGTTGTTTTTAAGTGCTCTACATTCTTTGGGTTAGTCCATCAAATCCATTTTTAAGAGTGTCATTCCCTCTGCAAAACTAGTCATCCTCTACCAAAGTGACACTTCTGGTTGTGTCTTCACTTAAACCTCATTCCCAGTACCAATGAGGGGGCAACAGAAGCCCAGAGACTCAACAAAAAGCACTTACCAAGATCAGCCAGGTAGTGGCAAGACAATAAACCAAATTTTCTAAGATATTATCTCAGGATTTGCCACAATTAGTGATGACATGCTTATTAGGTACCTTCCTACAAAGTCTCCTTGCTCTTTTAATTTTTTTCCCCAGCTGAAGTACATTTTCTCCTCTTGCTTAAATCGTAAGATACTTAATAATCATTTAATAATAACAGTATTATAATAATATATAAGAAAATATAAGTAAATACATAAGTAAAATAATTTAAAATGTAAAAACATAAGTAAAAATAACGTATAGGTAAAAATGACACAATAATAATTTTAGTTGTTCACAACAAGGTAGAGACAAGAAAACCAAAACATCTGGGTAAATAGAATTGCCAGGCAAAGAGCTAAAGCGAAAGAAAAGTACCAATCAATTCGTAAACTGATCAGTTATTAAAACAGGGAAGTAAAGTTCTTCAAATGAAATGTTCTACCAGTGACATCCTGTTGCAAGTAGAGATGGATGTATAAGAACTTTAAGATATATTGGGACTTCCCTGGTGGCACAGCGGTTACGAGTACACCTGCCAATGCAGGAGACATGGGTTCAAGCCCTGGTCTGGGAAGATCCCACATGCCATGGGGCAGCTAAGCCCGTGCACCACAACTACTGAGCCTGCGCTCTAGAGCCTGTGAGCCACAACTTCTGAAGCCCGTGCGCCACAACTACTGAGCCTGCGCTCTAGAGCCTGTGAGCCACAACTACTGAGCCCATGTGCCACAACTGCTGAAGCGCACACACCTACAGCCCATGCTCCGCAACAAGAGAAGCCACCTCAATGAGAAGCCCACACACCACAATGAAGAGCAGCCCCCACTCAGCGCAACTAGAGAAAGCCCATGTGCAGCAGCGAAGACCCAATGCAGCCAAAAATTTTAAAGTAAATAAATAAATTTATTTTTTTTAAAAAGATATATTACTTTGCCTTTTCCCAATATTGCTCCTTCTGTTAAAAAATTAAAGGCTAACACAACTAACATGATTACTTAAAATACTCCTATCTATGCAGTGAGGAAAATATTAAAAAGTATTGATGTTCATCTCCAGTAAAAATGTTCCACTTGTGGAAGAAGAATGTTGAAGTCTGCTGTTTCTTAATTTGTGAACTTTGGAAATTATTTGATAATTCATGAAGAGGTTTCCAAGTCCCAGAATAACTCATTGTTTGCACCTCCTAGTATAAATAATTTGTAATGACAGCATCAGTATTTCCACATACGTATGTCCCCTGAATAATTTAGTTACGCCAAACTCCATTTGGTACACATTCACTTCTTTTTTTTTTTTTTTTTTGCTGTATGCGGGCCTCTCACTGTTGTGGCCTCTCCCGTTGCAGAGCACAGGCTCCGGACGCACAGGCTCAGCGGCCACGGCTCACGGGCCCAGGCGCTCCGTGGCATGTGGGATCTTCCCGGACCGGGGCACGAACCCGCATCCCCTGCATCGGCAGGCAGACTCTCAGCCACTGCGCCACCACGGAAGCCCCACATTCACTTCTTAAATAGCCTTGTATATGGGTGTATTTGTCAGGTACGAGCAATTAAATCTCCTGTCTACATAGGATGTCTGTGACGAAAAATCACATTTTAAGCTCCCAAAATACTTACGATGCTTGGAGGAAATGTTTTATTCTCAGTGACTCCCTCAACTGCCAACTTACAAGCTAATATATTGCTGTGCGTAAACCATGCATTCAACTTGAGAATAATTCAGTTACCCTTTGGAAAAATTAAACTCACTTCCAGTAATAAGGCAAACATGCTCCACTTAAACCAACATAAAAGTCTGCCCAAATTATTTAAGAATAGCCTAAAAGAAATCGAAGTAATGGATGACCGAGAAGATATTCATCTTTAGAGAGTGTTAAGATTCTCACCAGAAGAACCCTGTAGGAAGATCACCGGTCTAGGAAATCAGGAAACAATTAGCGGGTCCTGCAAGCTTGGGTCAAGCTAACCCTATCTGGCTATCTCTAACCCTATATTCTTTTATCCTAAAGCAAACATGATTTATATTCTGCCTAGAACATAAGACTGTGAACATATATAAAAAGACAAGGGTGTTTTCCTAATTTCTAATAAATGCCAAAGAGCTAATCTCAAGTTTTTCATGTTAAAATTTGGTGCAAGCTTCAAAGTTTTACTCTTCCTTGTCCAAACCAGCAGTGCTCACATTCATGGAGCTTGGGAGTCTCGTTTGCGATCATTAGCCTGAAGAAACACAGCATAACTGAAAGCACCACAGAAGCTAATATCCTGACATAGAAATGAGAACATCTTGAAAACCCACAGGTAAAATGTAGAAGGAGGTATGTGTGTGTCCCTAGGATACACAGCTTGCTGCTACTGGGCTAAGTCACGCTCTTACACATTCAGTTAATTTATATTTTGCCAAGAAGGAGAATAAAAGAGAAGACAGGAGAAGGGAGGGGAGGAGAAAGAAGAATGAAAGTGATTGGGATATTCTGCTTGAGATTATATAGGAAACTAGCTTCCAACTGAAAAAAATTGCCATGGCTTAGAGAGAGTGGAGACCTGGACCAGTTATCCAAGGATAGCATTTCTTAAAGTATTTTAAGGAACCTCCATACTGTTCCCTATAGTGGCTGTATCAATTTACATTCCCACCAACAGCGTAGGAGGGTTCCCTTTTCTCCACACCCTCTCCAGCATTTATTGTTTGTAGATATTTTGATGATGGCCATTCTGACCGGCGTGAGGTGATACCTTATTGTACTTTTTGATTTGCATTTCTCTAATGATTAGTGATGTTGAGCATCCTTTCATGTGTTTGTTGGCAATCTATATATCTTCTTTGCAAAAATGTCTGTTTAGGTCTTCTGCCCATTTTTGGATTGGGTTGCTTTTTTTTTTGTTATTGAGATGCATGAGCTACTTGTAAATTTTGGAGATTAATCCTTTGTCACTTGCTTCATTTGCAAATATTTTCTCCCATTCTGAAGGTTGTCTTCTAGTCTTATTTATGGTTTCCTTTGCTGTGCAAAAGCTTTGAAGTTTCATTAGGTCTCATTTGTTTATTTTTGTTTTTATTTCCATTACTCTAGGAGGTGAGTCAAAAGGATCTTGCTGTGATTTATGTCATAGAGTGTTCTGCCTATGTTTTCCTCTGAAAGTTTGATAGTGTCTGGCCTTACATTTAGGGCTTTAATCCAATTTGAGTTTATTTTTGTGTATGGTGTTAGGGAGTGTTCTAATTTCATACTTTTACATGCACTTGTCCAGTTTTCCCAGCACCACTTATTGAAGAGGCTGTCTTTTCTCCATTGTGAATTCTTGCCTCCTTTATCAAACATAAGGTGACCATATGTGCATGGGTGTATTTCTGGGCTTTCTTTCCTGTTCCATTGATCTATATTTCTGTTTTGTGCCAATACCATACTGTCTTGATAACTGTAGCTTTATAGTATACTGTGAAGTCAGGGAGACAGATTCCTCCAGCTCCATTTTTGGTTCTCAAGATTGCTTTGGCTATTCGGGGTCTTTTGTGTTTCCATACAAATTGTGCAATTTTTTGTTCTAGTTCTGTGAAAAATGCCATTGGTAGTTTGATAGGGATTGCACTGAATCTGTAGATTGCTTTGGGTAGTATAGTCATTTTCACAGTGTTGATTCTTCCAATCCAAGAACATGGTATATCTCTCCATCTGTTTGTATCATCTTTAATTTCTTTCGTAAGTGCCTTATAGTTTTCTGAGTACAGGTTTTTGTGTCCTTAGGTAGGCTTATTCCTAGGTATTTTATTCTTTTTGTTGCAATGGTAAATGAGAGTGTTTCCTTAATTTCTCTCTCAGACTTTTCATCATTAGGGTATAAGAATGCAAGAGATTTCTGTGCATTAATTTTTTATCCTGCTACTTTACCAAATTCATTGATTGGCTCTAGCAGCATCTTTAGGATTCCCTATGTATATATCATGTCATCTGCAAACAGTGATAGCTTTACATCTTCTTTTCCAATTTGGATTCCTTTTATTTCTTTTCCTTCTCTGATTGCTGTCGCTAAAACCTCCAAAACTATGTTGAATAATACTGGTGAGAGTGGGCAACCTTGTCTTGTTCCTGATCTTAGTGGAAATGGTTTCACTTTTTCATCATTGAGAACAATGTTGGCTGTGGGTTTGTCATATACGGCCTTTATTGTGTTGAGGTAAGTTCCCTCTATGCCTACTTTCTGCAGGGTTTTTTATCATAAATGAGTGCTGAATTTTGTCAAAATCTTTTTCTGCATCTATTGAGATGATCGTATGGTTTTTTATACTTCAGTTTGTTAATATGGTGTATCACATTGATTTGCACATATTGAAGAATCCTTGCATTCCTGGAATAAACCCCACTTGATCATGGTGTATGATACTTTTAATGTGCTGTCGGATTCTGTTTGCTAATATTTTTTTTTTTTTAAACATCTTTATTGGGGTATAATTGCTTTACAATGGTGTGTTAGTTTCTGCTTTATAACAAAGTGAATCAGCTATACATATACATATGTTCCCATATGTCTTCCCTCTTGCGTCTCCCTCCCTCCCACTCTCCCCATCCCACCCTTCCAGGCTGTCACAAAGCACCGAGCTAATATCCCTGTGCCTTGCGGCTGCTTCCCCCCAGCTATCTACCTTACTACGTTTGTTAGTGTGTATATGTCCATGACTCTCTCTCGCCCTGTCAAAACTCACCCCTCCCCCTCCCCATACCCTCAAGTCCGTTCTCCAGTAGGTCTGCGTCTTTATTCCTATCTTACCCCTAGGTTCTTCATGACATTTTTTTCCCTTAAATTCCATATATATGTGTTAGCATACGGTATTTGTCTTTTTCTTTCTGACTTACTTCACTCTGTATGACAGACTCTAGGTCTATCCATCTCATTACAAATAGCTCAATTTCATTTCTTTTTAAGGCTGAGTAATATTCCATTGTGTATATGTGCCACATCTTCTTTATCCATTCATCCGATGATGGGCGCTTAGGTTGTTTCCATGTCCTGGCTATTGTAAATAGAGCTGCAATGAACATTTTGGTACATGACTCTTTTTGAATTTTGGTTTTCTCAGGGTATATGCCAAGTAGTGGGATTGCTGGGTCATATGGTAATTCTATTTGTAGTTTTTTAAGGAACCTCCATACTGTTCTCCACAGTGGCTGAACCAATTCACATTCCCACCAGCAGTGCAAGAGTGTCCCCTTTTCTCCACACCCTCTCCAGCATTTATTGTTTCTAGATTTTTTGATGATGGCCATTCTGACTGGTGTGAGATGATATCTCATTGTAGTTTTGATTTGCATTTCTCTAATGATTAATGATGTTGAGCATTCTTTCATGTGTTTGTTGGCATTCTGTATATCTTCTTTGGAGAAATGTCTATTTAGGTCTTCTGCCCATTTTTGGATGGGGTTGTTTGTTTTTTTGTTATTGAGCTGCATGAGCTGCTTGTAAATTTTGGAGATTAATCCTTTGTCAGTTGCTTCATTTGCAAATGTTTTCTCCCATTCTGAGGGTTGTCTTTTGGTCTTGGTTATGGTTTCCTTTGCTGTGCAAAAGCTTTGAAGTTTCATTAGGTCCCATTTGTTTATTTTTGTTTTTATTTCCATTACTCTAGGAGGTGGGTCAGAAAGGATCTTGCTGTGATTTATGTCATAGAGTGTTCTTCCTATGTTTTCTTCTAAGAGTTTGATAGTTTCTGGCCTTACATTTAGGTCTTTAATCCATTTTGAGCTTATTTTTGTGTATGGTGTTAGGGAGTGATCTAATCTCATACTTTTACATGTACCTGTCCAGTTTTCCCAGCACCATTTATTGAAGAGGCTGTCCTTTCTCCACTGTACATTCCTGCCTCCTTTATCAAAGATAAGGTGTCCATATGTGCGTGGGTTTATCTCTGGGCTTTCTATCCTGTTCCACTGATCTATCTTTCTGTTTTTGTGCCAGTACCATACTGTCTTGATTACTGTTGCTTTGTAATATAGTCTGAAGTCAGGGAGCCTTATTCCTCCAGCTCCTTTTTTCGTTCTCAAGATTGCTTTGGCTATTCGGGGTCTTTTGTGTTTCCATACAAATTGCGAAATTTTTTGTTCTAGTTCTGTGAAAAATGCCAGTGGTAGTTTGATAGGGATTGCATTGAATCTGTAGATTGCTTTGGGTAGTAGAGTCATTTTCACAATGTTGATTCTTCCCATCCAAGAACATGGTATATCTCTCCATCTATTTGTATCATCTTTAATTTCTTTCATCAGTGTCTTATAATTTTCTGCATACAGGTCTTTCGTATCCTTAGGTAGGTTTATTCCTAGATATTTTATTCTTTTTGTTGCAATGGTAAATGGGAGTGTTTTCTTGATTTCACTTTCAGATTTTTCATCATTAGTATATAGGAATGCCAGAGATTTCTGTGCATTAATTTTGTATCCTGCTACTTTACCAAATTCATTGATTAGCTCTAGTAGTTTTCTGGTAGCATCTTTAGGATTCTCTATGTATAGTATCATGTCATCTGCAAACAGTGACAGCTTTACTTCTTCTTTTCCGATTTGGATTCCTTTTATTTCCTTTTCTTCTCTGATTGCTGTGGCTAAAACTTCCAAAACTATGTTGAATAAGAGTGGTGAGAGTGGGCAACCTTGTCTTGTTCCTGATCTTAGTGGAAATGCTTTCAGTTTTTCACCATTGAGGATGATGTTTGCTGTGGGCTTGTCATATATGGCTTTTATTATGTTTAGGAAAGTTCCCTCTATGCCTACTTTCTGGAGGGTTTTTATCATAAATGGGTGTTGAATTTTGTCGAAAGCTTTCTCTGCATCTATTGAGATGATCATATGGTTTTTCTCCTTCAATTTGTTCATATGGTTTATCACATTGATAGATTTGCGTATATTGAAGAATCCTTGCATTCCTGGAATAAACCCCACTTGATCATGGTGTATGATCCTTTTAATGTGCTGTTGGATTCTGTTTGCTAGTATTTTGTTGAGGATTTTTGCATCTATGTTCATCAGTGATATTGGCCTGTAGTTTTCTTTCTTTGTGACATCCTTGTCTGGTTTTGGTATCAAGGTGATGGTGGCTTCGTAGAAGGAATTTGGGAGTGTTCCTCCCTCTGCTATATTTTGGAAGAGTTTGAGAAGGATAGGTGTTAGCTCTTCTCTAAACGTTTGATAGAATTCACCTGTGAAGCCATCTGGTCCTGGGCTTTTGTTTGTTGGAAGGTTTTTAATCACAGTTTCAATTTCAGTGCTTGTGATTGGTCTGTTCATATTTTCTATTTCTTCCTGATTCAGTCTTGGCAGGTTGTGCATTTCTAAGAATTTGTCCATTTCTTCCAGATTGTCCATTTTATTGGCATAGAGTTGCTTGTAGTAATCTCTCATGATTTTTTTTATTTCTGCAGTGTCAGTTGTTACTTCTCCTTTTTCATTTCTAATTCTATTGATTTGAGTCTTCTCCCTTTTTTTCTTGATGAGTCTGGCTAGTGGTTTATCTATTTTGTTTATCTTCTCAAAGAACCAGCTTTTAGTTTTATTGATCTTTGCTATTGTTTCCTTCATTTCTTTTTCATTTATTTCTGATCTGATTTTTATGATTTCTTTCCTTCTGCTAGCTTTGGGGTTTTTTTGTTCTTCTTTCTCTAATTGCTTGAGGTGCAAGGTTAGGTTGTTTATTCGAGATGTTTCCTGCTTCTTAAGGTGGGCTTGTATTGCTATAAACTTCCCCCTCAGAACTGCTTTTGCGGCATCCCATAGGTTTTGGGTCGTTGTGTCTCCATTGTCATTTGTTTCTAGGTATTTTTTTATTTCCTCTTTGATTTCTTCAGTGATCACTTCATTATTAAGTAGTGTATTGTTTAGCCTCCATGTGTTTGTATTTTTTACAGATCTTTTCCTGTAATTGATATCTAGTCTCATGGCGTTGTGGTCGGAAAAGATACTTGATACAATTTCAGTTTTCTTAAATTTACCAAGGCTTGATTTGTGACCCAAGATATGATCTATCCTGGAGAATGTTCCATGAGCACTTGAGAAAAATGTGTATTCTGTTGTTTTTGGATGGAGTGTCCTATAAATATCAATTAAGTCCATCTTGTTTAATGTATCATTTAAAGCTTGTGTTTCCTTATTTATTTTCATTTTGGATGATCTGTCCATGAGTGAAAGTGGGGTGTTAAAGTCCCCTACTATGAATGTGTTACTGTTGATCTCCCCTTTTATGGTTGTTAGTATTTGCCTTATGTATTGAGGTGCTCCTATGTTGGGTGCATAAATATTTACAATTGTTATATCTTCTTCTTGGATCGATCCCTTGATCATTATGTAGTGTCCTTCTTTGTCCCTTTTAATAGTCCTTATTTTAAAGTCTATTTTGTCTGATATGAGAATTGCTACTCCAGCTTTCTTTTGGTTTCCATTTGCATGGAATATCTTTTTCCATCCCCTTACTTTCAGTCTGTATGTGTCTCTAGTTCTGAAGTGGGTCTCTTGTAGACAGCATATATAAGGGTCTTGTTTTTGTATCCATTCAGCCAATCTGTGTCTTTTGGTGGGAGCATTTAGTCCATTTACATTTAAGGTAATTATCGATATGTATGTTCCTATTTCCATTTTATATATTGTTTTGGATTCGCTACTATAGGTCATTTCCTTCTCTTGTGTTTCGTGTCTAGAGAAGTTCCTTTAGCATTTGTTGTAAAGCTGGTTTGGTGGTGCTGAACTCTCTCAGCTTTTGCTTGTCTGTAAAGGTTTTAATTTCTCCATCAAATGTGAATGAGATCCTTGCTGGGTAGAGTAGTCTTGGTTGCAGGCTATTCTCCTTCAGCACTTTCAGTATGTCCTGCCACTCCCTTCTGGCTTGTAGGGTTTCTGCTGAGAGATCAGCTGTTAACCTTATGGGGATTCCCTTGTGTGTTATTTGTTGTTTTTCCCTTGCTGCTTTTAATATGCTTTCTTTGTATTTAATTTTTGACAGTTTGATTAATATGTGTCTTGGCGTGTTTCTCCTTGTATTTATCCTGTATGGGACCCTCTGTGCTTCCTGGACTTGATTAACTATTTCCTTTCCCATATTAGGGAAGTTTTCAACTATAATCTCTTCAAATATTTTCTCAGTCCCTTTCTTTCTTTCTTCTTCTTCTGGAACCCCTATAATTTGAATGTTGGTGCGTTTCATGTTGTCCCAGAGGTCTCTGAGACTGTCCTCAGTTCTTTTCATTCTTTTTTCTTTATTCTGCTCTGCAGTAGTTATTTCCACTACTTTATCTTCCAGGTCACTTATCCGTTCTTCTGCCTCAGTTATTCTGCTATTGATCCTATCTAGAGTGATTTTAATTTCATTTATTGCATTGTTCATCGTTGCTTGTTTCATCTTTAGTTCTTGTAGGTCCTTGTTAACTGTTTCTTGCATTTTGTCCATTCTACTTCCAAGATTTCGGATCATCCTTACTATCATTATTCTGAATTCTTTTTCAGGTAGATTGCCTATTTCCTCTTCATTTGTTAGGTCTGGTGGGTTTTTATCTTGCTCCTTCATCTGCTGTGTGTTTTTCTGTCTTCTCATTTTGCTTATCTTACTGTGTTTGGGGTCTCCTTTTTGCAGGCTTCAGGTTCGTAGTTCCCGTTGTTTTTGATGTCTGTCTCCAGTGGCTAAGGTTGTTTCAGTGGGTTGTGTAGGCTTCCTGGTGGAGGGGACTAGTGCCTGTGTTGTGCTGGATGAGGCTGGATCTTGTCTCTCTAGTGGGCAGGTTCACGTATGGTGGTGTGTTTTGGGGTGTCTGTGGCCTTATTATGATTTTAGGCAGCCTCTCTGCTAATGGGTGGGGTTGTGTTCCTGTTTTGCTAGTTGTTTGGCATAGGTTGTCCAGCACTGTGGCTTGCTGGTCGTTGAGTGAAGCTGGGTGCTGGTGTTAAGATGGAGGTCTCTGGGATATTTCCGCCGTTTAATATTATGTGGAGCTGGGAGGTCTCTTGTTGACCAGTGTCCTGAAGTTGGCTCTCCTACCTCAGAGGCAGAGCCCTGACTCCTGGCTGGAGCACCAAGAGCCTTTCATCCACACAGCTCAGAATAAAAGGGAGAAAAAGTAGGGAGAATTAGTAGAAGTATGAGTAAAGAAAGAAGGAAAGGAGGAAAGGAAGGAAGGAAAAAAGAAGCAAAGAAGGAAAGAAAGGAGGGAGGGAGGGAGGGAGGAAGGAAGGAAGGAGGGAAAGAAGGAAAAAAGACAGAAAGAAAGATGATACAGTAAAAATAAAATAAAGTATAATATAGTTATTGAATTAAAAAATATTTAGAAAAAAAAAAAAAAGGGACGGATAGAACCTTAGGACAAATGTTGGAAGCAAAGCTATACAGAGAAAATCTTACACAGAAGCATACACATACACCTTCACAAAAAGAGGTAAAGGGGGAAAAATCATAAATCCTGCTCCCTGAGACCACCTCCTCAATTTGGGGTGATTCGTTGTCTAAAGGAGGGAGGGAAGGAAGGAAAGAAAGAAAGAACGAAGGTAAAGTATAATAAAGTTATTACAATTAAACTTAATTATTAAGAAAAAGAATTTTTAAAAAAAAGTCATGGACGGATAGAGCCCTAGGACAAATGGTGGAAGCTAGAGTATACAGACTAGATGTCACACAGGAGCATACACGTACACCTTCACAAAAAGAGGAAAAGGGAAAAAAATCATAGATTTCGCTCCTAAATTCCACCTCTTCAATTTGGGATCATTCCTTGTCTATTCAGGTATTCCACAGATGCAGGGTATATCAAGTTGATTGTGGAGCTTTAATCCGCTGCTTCTGTGGCTGCTGGGAGAGATTTCCCTTTCTCTTCTTTGTTCTCACAGCTCACAGGAGCTCAGCTTTGGATTTGGCCCTGCCTCTGCGTGTAGGTCGCTGGAGGGCGTCTGTTTTTTCGCTCAGACAGGACGGGGTTAAAGGAGCCGCTGATTCGGGGCCTCCGGCTCACTCAGGCCGGGGGTTGGGGGATGGGGGTAGGAGGGGCACTACGTGCGGGGCGGGCCTGCGGCTGCAGAGGCAGCGTGACATTGCGGCAGAGGCCGGCGTGATGTTGCACCAGCCTGAGACTCGCCGTGCGTACTCCCGGGGAAGTTGTCCCTGGATCCCGGGAACCTGGCAGTGGCGGGCTGCACAGGCTCCGCGGAAGAGGGGTGTGGAGAGTGACCTGTGCTCGCACACAGGCCCCTTGGTGGCGGCAGCAGCAGCCTTAGCGTCTCCCGCCCGGCTCTGGGGTCCGCGGTTTTAGCCGCGGCTCGCGCCCGTCTCTGGGGTTTGCGCTTTCAGCCGCGGCTCGCGCCCGTCTCTGGGGTTCGCGCTTTTAGCCGCGGCTCGCGCCCGTCTCTGGGGTTCGCGCTTTTAGCCGCGGCTCGCGCCCGTCTCTGGAGTTCCTTTAAGCAGCGCTCTTAAACCCCTCTCCTCGCGCACCAGGAAACAAACAGGGAAGAAAAAGTCTCTTGCCTCTTCGGCCGGTGCAGGCTTTTCCCCGAACTCCCTCCCGGCTAGTCGTGGTGCACTAACCCCTTCAGGCTATGTTCAAGCCGCCAACCCCAGTCCTCTCCCTGAGCTCCGTCCAAAACCAAAACCCGAGCCTCAGCTCGCAGCCCCGCCCGCCCCGGTGGGTGAGCAGCAAGCCTCTCGGGTTGGTGAGTGCTGGTCGGCACCGATCGTCTGTGCAGGAATCTCCCCGCTTTGCCCTCCGCACCCGTCGCTGTGCACTACTCCGCGGTCCCGAAACTCCCCCCTCTGCCTCCCGCAGTCTCCGCCCGCGGAGGGGCTTCCTAGTGTGTGGAAACTTTTCCTCCTTCACAGCTCCCTCCCACTGGTGCAGGTGCCGTCCTTATTCTTTTGTCTCTGTTTTTTCTTTTGCCCTACCCAGTTACGTGGGGAGTTTCTTGCCTTTTGGGAGGTCTGAGGTCTTCTGCCAGCCTTCAGTAGGAGTTCTGTAGGAGTTGTTCCACGTGTGGATGTATTTCTGGTGTATCCGTGGGGAGGAAGGCGATCTCCGCGTCTTACTCTTCCGCCATCTTCAAGGTCCCCCCGTTTGCTAATATTTTGTTGAGGATTTTTACATCTGTGTTTATCAGTGATATTGGCCTGTAGTTTTCTTTTTTTGTGGCATCTTTGTCTGCTTTTGGTATCAGGGTGATGGTGGCCTCGTAGAATGAGTTTGGGAGTGTTCCTCCCTCTGCTATATTTTGGAAGAGTTTGAGAAGGACAGGTGTTAGCTCTTCTCTAAATGTTTGATAGAATTCGCCTGTGAAGCCATCTGGTCCTGGTCTTTTGTTTGCTGGAAGATTTTTAATCACAGTTTCAATTTCAGTGCTTGTTATTGGTCTGCTTATATTTTCTATTTCCTCCTGGTTCAGTCTCGGAAGGTTGTGCTTTTCTACGAATTTGTCCATTTCTTCCAGGTTGTCCATTTTATTGGCCTATAGTTGCTTGTAGTAATCTCTCACGATCCTTTGTATTTCTGCAGTGTCAGTTGTTACTTCTCCTTTTTCATTTCTAATTCTGTTGCTTTGAGTCTTCTCCCTTTTTTTATTATGAGTCTGGCTAGTGGTTTATCAATTTTGTTTATCTTCTCAGACAACCAGCTTTTAGTTTTACTGATCTTTGCTATCCTTTCCTTCATTTCTTTTTCATTAATTTCTGATCTGATCTTTATGATTGCTTTCCTTCTGCTAACTTTTGTTCTTCTTTCTCTAATTGCTTTAGGTGTAAGTTTAAGTTGTTTATTTGAGATTTTTCTTATTTCTTGAAGAAGGATTGTATTGCTATAAACTTCCTTCTTAGAACTGCTTTTGCTGCATCCCATAGGTTTTGGGTTGTCGTGTTTAAATTGTCATTTGTTTCTAGGTATTTTTTGATTTCTGCAGTGATTTCTTGGTTATTAAGTAGTGTATTGTTTAGCCTCCATGTGTTTGTATATTTTACAGATTTTTTCCTGTAATTGATATCTAGTCTCATAGTGTTGTGGTCAGAAAAGATACTTGATACGATTTCAATTTTCTTAAATTTACCAAGGCTTGATTTCTGACCCAAGATAGGATCTATCCTGGAGAATGTTCCATAAGCACTTGAGAAGAAAGTGTATTCTGTTGTTTTTGTATGGAAAGTCATATAAATATCAATTAAATCCATGTTGGTTAATGTGTCATGTAAAGCTTGTGTTTCCTCATTCATAATCATTTTGGTTGATCTGTCCATTGGTGAAAGTGGGACATTAAAGTCCCCTGCTATGATTGTGTTACTGTCAATTTCCCCTTTTATGGCTGTTAGCATTTGCCTTATGTATTGAGGTGCTCCTATGTTGGGTGCATAAATATTTACAATTGTTATATCTTCTTCTTGGATTGATCCCCTGATCATTATGTAGTGTCCTTCTTTGCCTCTTGTAACAGTCTTTATTTTAACGTCTATTTTGTCTGATATGAGAACTGCTACTCCAGCTTTCTTTTGATTTCCATTTGCATGGAATATCTTTTTTCAGTCCCTCACTTTCAGTCTGCACGTGTTCCTAGATCTGAAGTGGGTCTCTTGCAGACAGTATATGTACAGGTCTTGTTTTTGTATCCATTCAGCCAGTCTATGTCTTTTGGTGGGAGCATTTAATCCATTTACATTTAAGGTAATTAACCATATGTATGTTCCTACTACCATTTTCTTAATTGTTTTGGGTTTGTTATTGTAGGTCTTTTCCTTCTCTTGTGTTTCCTGCCTAGAGAAGGTCCTTCAGCATTTCTTGTAAAGCTGGTTTTGTAGTGCTGAATTCTCTTAGCTTTTGCTTGTCTGTAAAGGTTTTAATTTCTCCGTCGAATCTGAATGAGATCCTTGCTGGGTAGAGTAATCTTGGTTGTAGGTTTTTCCCTTTCATCACTTTAAATGTGTCCTACCAGTCCCTTCTGGCTTGCAGAGTTTCTGCTGAAAGATCAGCTGTTAACCTTATGGGGATTCTCTTGTATGTTATTTGTTGCTTTTCCCTTGCTGTGTTCAATATTTATTCTTTGTATTTAATATTTGATAGTTTGATTAATATGTGTCTTGGTGTGTTTCTCTTTGGATTTATCCTGTATGGGACTCTCTGCACTTCCTGGACTTGATTGACTATTGCCTTTCTCATATTAGGGAAGTTTCCAACTATAATCTCTTCAAATATTTTCTCAGTCCCTTTCTTTTTCTCTTCTTCTTCTGGGACCCCTATAATTCGAATGTTGATGCAGTTAATGTTGTCCCAGAGGTCTCTGAGGCTGCCCTCAATGCTTTTCATGTTTTTTTCTTTGCTCTGCTCTGTGGTAGTTATTTCCACTATTCTATCTTCCTGGTCACTTATCCGTTCTTCTGCCCCAGTTATTCTGCTATTGATTCCTTGTAGAGAATTTTTAATTTCATTTATTTTGTTGTCATCATTGTTTGTTTTGCTCTTTAGTTCTTCTAGGTTCTTGTTAAACGTTTCTTGTATTTTCCCCATTCTATTCCCAAGATTTTGGATCATCTTTACTATCATTACTCTGAATTCTTTTTCAGGTAGACTGCTTATTTCCTCTTCATTTGTTTGGTCTGGTGGGTTTTCATCTTGCTCCTTCATCTGCTGCGTATTTCTCTGTCTTCTCATTTTGCTTCACTTACTGTGTTTGGAGTCTCCTTTTCGCACGCTGCAGGTTCATAGTTCCCGTTGTTTTTGGTGTCTGCACCCAGTGGCTAAGGTTGGTTCATTGGGTTGTGTAGGCTTCCTGGTAGAGGGGACTGGTGCCTGTGTTCTGGTGGATGAGGCTGGATTTTGCCTTTCTGGTGGGCAGGACTGTGTCCGGTGGTGTGTTTTGGGGTGCCTGTGAACTTATAATGATTTTAGGAACCCTCTCTGCTAATGGGTGGGACCGTGTTCCCGTCTTGCTAGCTGTTTGGCATGGGTGTCCAGCACTGGAGCTCTCTGGTCTTTGAGTGGAGCTGGGTCTTAGCATTGAGACGGAGATCTCTGGGAGAGCTCTCATCAACTGATATTACGTGGGGCTGGGAGGTCTCTGATGGTCCAATGTCCTGAACTTGGCTCTCCTATATCAGAGGCTCAGGCCTGACAGCTGGCCAGAGCACCAAGACCCTGTCAGCAACATGGCCAGGTACGCAGGGAGTTTCTTGCCTTTTGGGAGGTCTGAGGTCTTCTGCCAGCGTTCAGTAGGTGTTCTGTAGGAGTGGCTCCACACGGAGATGTATTTTTGATGTATTTGTGGGAAGGCAGGTGATCACCACATCTTACTCCTCTGCCATCTTGAAGGTCCCACCATTACATTTCTGATGGCAAAAGAAGGGTGATTCACCATCCTCTTCATCTCTACTTCCCTCCTCCAACTTCACTCATGATTCATCCCATTCTTGTCCTGATTGGATTTCACACCTAACATACTGACACTAAACATTCCACCAGGAAAACAATTTTTTTCCTTTGATGAAATAAAATATTTCAAAACAAGTCTGGCTTACAACAATAATGGCTACTTACCACACAAAAGCATCCTACAGATCATAAACAAATAAAGGGCATATTACATGGTTATACTCCATTTCTACATCAAAACACCGCATACCTTCAATTTTGCCTTTTCAAGACATAACAGTGTCACAGAAGTTCCTGGTTTGACACCTTTTACCAAGCTCATATCCATAAACCCACTGAAATAGATACACAGGAAGAACTAAAGGAAGAGGTGTCCCCTCCGCAAAAGAGTCCTATCATTAAACTCTGTGAGCTAAAGCATGTTTCAGATAAATGAGAAATTTCTGAAAAGAAGGGATGGAAATCCAAGAAATTCATGACATGGAGGTCCCAAGTTTTAAGCTGCCTAATTATTCATCTAAAGTTCACTAACACAGGGACTTCCCTGGTGGCACAGTGGTTAAGAATCCGCCTGCCAATGCAGGGGACATGGGTTTAAGCCCTGGTGCAGGAAGTTCCCACATGTCGCAGAGCAGCTAAGCCTGTGTGCCACATCTACTGAGCCTGTGTTCTAGAACCCACGAGCCACAACTACTGAGTCCATGTGCTGCAACTACTGAAGCCCGTGCTCCACAACAAGAGAAGCCAACGCAATGAGAAGCCCACGCATCACAACGAAGAGTAGCCCCCACTCGCCACAGCTAGAGAATGCCCGTGCACAGCAACGAACCCCAATGCAGCCAATAAATAAATAAATATATAAATAAATTTTTAAAAATAAAATAAAATTCACTAACACACACAGTAATTCTCTGTAAATACATTCATTTTGATTATTCCATTACCGATTCAGCCATTGGGACAATTACTAATTGTTAGGCCTGAATAGCACACTCCTGTTTAAATATTAGTGCTCTAAGAGTGAACTCCTCCAAGAATAAGGTAAAAACTACCCAGCCCATTTACCTGGTAGGAGTTCAGTGGGCGATTTTCATTAATAATACCTAGGCACTGGTGTTAGCTGTCACTGATCTTGTTAACTCCTTGCTGAAATATTAACCTTCCTTCAGCTATTTTGCCTCTGGTTTTCTCTGAGCTTTACTACACTCTTTAATTTCCTGTTATTAATCTTCAGCCCAGGGAAAATTAAGCTGATGTACCACAAGAAATGTTGCTCATCACCTTTCCACGCAGACATCTGTACCATCTTCTAAGGCCTGGAAATTATTAAAGTCCATTTCAAGGCCGTTACTCCTTTGTCTTATGTGATTTGTGCCTTCTTAGAAAGGAAATCAATTTATTCCCTGTTACATCATAAAGTGCTAAGAGGAAAATCATATTTACTTCAGCATCTCCAGACTGTCTTAGGAAGTTCTAAATAAAGAATTGAGATGGGTGTTTTACGGTTGCCCATGGAAAAATACCCTTGATTTTACCCCATCATACTGTCAATTTCACCATCTGTATTTCAGAATTTGAGCAATTTTAAAGTTGATGTGCTGCAGTTTCTAGAGCAACCATCTAGAATCAATTATAAAATTAAGGATAACAGTTTATTATCCTAAAAGGAAATTTAATATTATAACTAAAGTTGATTTTTTTTTTCCATTTTGAGGGACAGACACAGGTTCAAGCTGCACAGGTACACTTAGATGTGAATGTTTTCAACAATAAATACTACAGTACTGCACGATCCACGGCTGGTTGAATCCCTGGATGAGGAAATACAGATACGGAGGAATCACAGACAGGAAGACACAACTATCAGTTTTGCTCAGAATTTCGACTGTGTGGAGAGGCAACATCCCTAACCCTCTCTTGTTCAAGGATCAACTGTAATCGTTTTTTCAGTCATCCATGCTAAAGAGACAAATAGCCGAATATAAGGGGCTATGCCATATCACCTTTGTATCGCATCACCCCAGTACCTGTAATCTGCCAGGCTGCTTACATCTTACAACCTGCTGATAGACGTTCCAGCTGTCTAGAGTTCCAGGCGGGCAAAAGTCTACGGCCTCTTTCCCTCTGGCCCATACAACAATTCTACTCCTACGTAGATGCCCTAGAGAAAATCTCAGACTTGTGCACCTGGAAATATACAACGCATCAACTACCTGCATTGGGAAAATCTAAATGCCCATCAACAAGGGAAAGGATAAATAAAACCTGGTAAATTCATACAATGCAAGTGCATAGTGCGATAAAAATAAACTATATCTATATGTATTAATGTGACGAATCTCTAAAACACAACGTTAAGCTAAAACCAAATTGTGACAGTATAGCAGGCATCATGATACCTCTTCTATAAAGTTTTTTAAATATGTAAGTCATCTCACTTTTGTTTATATATGCATGCAAGCATAATACAAGTATAAAGATATGCAAAAATGATCACACCACACTTAAGCCAGTGACTGCAAACAGGAAAAAGATCATGAGACCCGGGAGAATCCACAGGGATCTTCAATTGTATTTGTTAGGTATTATTTCTTAAACCCAGGATTTAAGGAAAATGCTATGTTATTCTCTGTACTTTTTTATAAGTATAAAATTTTCACAATAAAAATCAGACAGCAAAAGAACCCCACCAATCAAGGTAGGTATAATGAGTGAAACAAGGACATAAAGGTCTATGACACACATACTCTGTAATAATATTTCAGTATCAGAATATCCAAACTTAGCATTTGGGACCCATCTGCAAAAGTGAATACATTTTGCTTCTCTAGGAAAACAACTAAATGTACATAACTTGAACACATATGCACTAGATCTACATACAAAAGTGATTCCAGGAATTTTCCTAAGTTCCTATTCTTTTTAAACAGGTATTGTTTTTGAGAGAGACAGATACACACTATGATTCACTTATTCACTGGTATCAAAAGGCCCTGCACTGAGGCAGGAGTCGGTGGGGACATTAATTCATCCACCCTGGTCTTTACCTCACCAGTCACAGGTAGGAAAAAGGAGACCCCACAGAAGCACAGTGCACAGAATCTTTAGGTCTGGATGGAAGAAATGGATAAGAATATATCCCCAGAAAATGCAAAGAAAACAGCAAAGGAACACAGGGACCACAGAACGAGTAATATGCATGGACACGGCAGTGGTGGATTCCAGTACTGAACTGGGCCCTGTTTATGGCTACATGATGGGAAATAAATGACAAGTGCAGGTACAACGTGGCCAAAATTTTAAGGAAAATCTGTGACTGTGTTATGAAAACCACAATGGGTTATTAGATTCTTTTTTTCCTTTTGAAAAGTCAATATTTGGATTTGTAAAGTCCAAGGTAAAGCCAATACAAAATAGTATAAAAATCCCTTGACCTAACTCACAGTTTATACATTAAGTCAAACTGAAAATAAGTTATCAGCTGCTCTGTCAGTATAGAAAAATCAATATTTCCTATCATACCATCTGCTTTAGCAGTACAAGTTAATAAATTTAGCTGGTGAAATTTTCTTCTCTCTTTGGATTCTGGAGAGAGAAAATATATTTTCAATAGTTAATCTAGTCACTTACTGTATAGAGCAATGAAAAATGAAATACTATTATTCGAACCTGTGAGTTTGCCATGTTCAGTAATAGAATTCTTCACTGAAATTCATCACCTGTATTACATCTATGATTCAGTGGATCCTACCCTGGTCCTCCTGCTTCCCAGCTTCTTGACCTCTTTGCTCTCAAAAAGGGAATCAACCAGTCGAGAGAATAAAATAATCCAAACTCCGGAAAGTAACTCAGCATTTGGGACCTGTTTTCAAACCTGAATATATTTTGGGTTTTCTCTGAAAATACAAAATTGACTACCTTTATATAACTTGCACACACATGGACTAGATCTACAAACAGATTCGGAGATTTTCCCAAATTTTCTCAAATTTTGTAGGGAGACATTGTTATTGAAAGAGACAGACATACGCTGAGATTCATTATGCCCTAATAATACATATCTTTTAAAGAAAATAAGTTAAATATGACTTCAACTTTTAAACAACAGTGAAATACTGAAAAACAGAAGTAGGCTTTCAAAGGAATTTTTAAAACAATGAAATACGTATTTAGTACCTACTACATGTCTAGGAGGTATAATGACTTCATGTTTTCTTGCATGTATTGCTATAATACCCACACATTAAAACCAATGCCAGCATTTCAATTCAATTCTTCTTTTACAGTATTCCAAAAATTCTACAAAAAGCCTTCTTTTAATTTTTACCCTAGAGATATTTTCCTATTAATGTGCCTGGCAGCAACTGACCAGTCAGGTAAAAGCTCCTTTTGATGTAAGTTTTTAAGTTAGTAGGATATTTCCAAATTGGTAGAAATGCTAATTAGGAAATACTCTGGTTTGAGAAATTGTGAAATTAATAAAACTTTCTTGCTTCTGATAAACTCTATGACGTCAGGAAAACTGTCTATCTCTTCTGTAACTTTCTTCCCAGTTGCTATTTGTCTCATCCTCTGGGGTTGTAGAGAATTAATATCTATAAAAGGTTTTGTGTTTTCTTGACCAAAAGAGGGTAAGTGAAAGAAAGGCAGCAGTATATCACTGCAAGGTGTAGACATTTAGGTGAGTTCCAGGCAACCAGGATGAAAATAAAAAAAATTTTTTTAATCACCTTAATAAACATTTTTTTAAACATCTTTATTGGAGTATAATTGCTTTACAATGGTATGTTAGTTTCTGCTTTATAACAAAGTGAATCAGTTATACATATACATATGTTCCCATATCTCTTCCTTCTTGTGTCTCCCTCCCTCCCACCCTCCCTATCCCACCCCTCTAGGTGGTCACAAAGCACCTAGCTGATCTCCCTGTGCTATGCGGCTGTTTCCCACTAGCTATCCAGTTTACCTTTGGTAGTGTATATATGTCCATGCCACTCTCTCACTTTCTCCCAGCTTACCCTTCCCCCTCCCTGTATCCTCAAGTCCATTCTCTAGTAGGTCTGTGTCTTTGTTCCCGTCTTGCCCCTAGGTTCTTCATGACCATTTTATTCTTCTTTTTTTTTCAGATTTCATATATATGTGTTAGCATATGGTATTTGTTTTTCTCTTTCTGACTTACTTCACTCTGTATGACAGACTCTAGGTCCATCCACCTCACTACAAATAACTCAATTTCATTTCTTTTTATGGCTGAGTAATAATACTCCATTGTATATATGTGCCACAACTTCTTTATCCATTCATCTGTTGATGGACACGTAGGTTGCTTCCATGTCCTGGCTATTGTAAATAGAGCTGCAATGAACATTTTGGTACATGACTCTTTTTGAATTATGGTTTTCTCAGGGTATGTGCCCCGTAGTGGAATTGCTGGGTCGTATGGTAGTTCTATTTTTAGTTTTTTAAGGATCCTCCATACTCTTCTCCACAGGAATCAGGCTCCCTGACTTCAGACTATACTACAAAGCTACAGTAATCAAGACAGTATGGTACTGGCACAAAAACAGAAATATAGAGCAATGGAACAGGATACATAGCCCAGAGATAAACCCATGCACATATGGTCACCTTATCTTTGATAAAGGAGGCAAGAATTCACAATGGAGAAAAGACAGCCTCTTCAATAAGTGGTGCTGGGAAAACTGGACAGCTACATGTAAAAGAATGAAATTAGAACACTCCCTAACACCATACACAAAAATAAACTCAAAATGGATTAAAGACCTAAATGTAAGGCCAGACACTATCAAACTCTTAGAGGAAAACATAGGCAGAACACTCTGAAATAAATCACAGCAAGATCCTTTTTGACCCACCTCTTAGAAAAATGGAAATAAAAACAAAAATAAACAAATGGGACCTAATGAAACTTAAAACCTTTTGCACAGCAAAGGAAATCATAAACAAGACCAAAAGACAACCCTCAGAATGGGAGAAAATATTTGCAAATGAAGCAACTGACAAAGGATTAATCTCCAAAATTTACAAGCAGCTCATGTACCTCAATAACAAAAAATCAAACAACCCAATCCAAAAATGGGCAGAAGACCTAAATAGACATTTCTCCAAAGAAGATATACAGACTGCCAACAAACACATGAAAGAATGCTCAACATCATTAATCATTAGAGAAATGCAAATCAAAACTACAATGAGGTATCATCTCACACCAGTCAGAATGGCCATCATCAAAAAATCTAGAAACAATAAATGCTGGAGAGGGTGTGGAGAAAAGGGAACACTCTTGCACTGCTGGTGGGAATGTAAATTGATACGAGATGAAAAATTTTAAGTTTCCCAGAAACACAGTATAAAGAAAGCCACCTCCAGTGCCATATTCCACAAGAAAATAGCATCCTCTTTATTATCTTTTTTTTCTCCTATAGGAGAAGAAATAAAGATTTTTGGAGTAAGAAAGTATCTAATAAAATAACAGAAAACAATAAATTTAACGGGTTTCAACATTCTCGTAATACAAAAGACATTTAGACGATACATAACTCTTGTTCTCTGAAAATTGGTGTAGCTAATTCAGTCCTGCAAAGTACTGAACTGGGATTCAACAAGTCTGTTATACAGTTATTTATACAAACATAAAAGAGTAAGCTGAGAATTGTAACCATGGTGTAGTCACTAGGAGTGGACACTGGTGACCTAACTCCAGATGGACCGTGGGCCATGGTTTGAAGTGGGGTAGGTGGGGAAGACAGGACTGGCTGAGGATTGCTAGTGGTAAGGTTTCCAGAAGCCTAAGGGTCAGAAGTCTGTCTCACCAACCAAATAATAACCATAATAATAAAAATAGAAATAAAAACAGCAATAAGGATAACGATGATATCAACAGGCAATTAAGTTGGTGTCACAGAAGAAAAAAAAATACAGGAAGACAACATTTGTCCACCTTGACTTCTGCTAAGGCTAAGGGTATGTGAGCAGGGAAACTGGTGAATCATCCTGGGACCAAAAGCACACCTCGGGACATGCCAAAGATGGCAAAGTTGACTGTGCCTCCACAGTGGCTAGCCGTGAGGTGCACTCCCAGGAAATTTCTAAGGAAAAGTCACTTCTCTTCCTGGTAACCACAAGCTGGGTGAAGGACATTCAACATCTGAAAGTTTAACAACATAAAAATAGTTTGAAATAGAAGCAATCTGGCTTACATTTCTCACTTCCTTCATTCCTAATATAAACTACTTTCTGCTTTGGAAACTTTTTCCGAAAACTTGTCCCGAGTATTAGCAAGGGTTTACCATATTATTTGTGACCTGCATAGCAAAACAGTACGTGTACAGGCAGAGTGCTATCCCAACCAAAGCAGTATTCCATTAAGACCATTCGTTCAACCAAAATTTGTTGAGCACCTACCGTTTTCTACAGCAGTAAACAATACGAACAAGGGCTGCTCTCACAGAGGTACAACCTACTAAGAAAAGGCAGACAATTAACAAACAAATACATAGACCTGATATTTTTAGTCAGTAATAATTCAACAAAAGAATTTAAGAAGAATAATGTGATCGAGTCTGGTAGGAGGCAATGTCACTGTTACAGTATATAGGGTGGTCACAAATGCCCCTTTAAATTGGAACCAAGACCTGAATATTGAGGAGGTGGCAGCCATGCTGCCTCTGGGGCAGAGTATGGCTGGAAGTAGTAACAGCAGGTATCATATCCCTAAGCTGGGTCAAGGTCAGGGTATTTGAGGACATAAAAGCCTGGGTGGGTGAGCGGCATGAGAAGAGGTCAGGGAGGTGGCATGAACCACGTGGAAAACTGTGGAAGAGCCTGCTGACACCCCTATAGCCAATGTCACTTATTTGCTACAAATTCTCCCCCAAAGAAATCAACTACTTTCAGTACTATCAAACCCGCTATTCCTAAATCCATCTATTCTCCTGGATTTTTGTCCATAACAGACGATGGGCTTGGGGATAGTCTAGGGATAAACAATAACCAAGTAATTTTTTTCTCAAAGGCAACCAGAAAATACTTGGAAAGCATCAACCACATGTTCCACAATGGTGCCCTAATGTAGCATTAATTCAATGACCTCAGGCCTTCCCTTCAAAATCCAGCATGGTTGGGTGGCAAGAACACTGGCCTAGGAGTGAGAGACCTGGTTCTCGTATGAGCTCCACCGTCGCTAACTCATGATTTCCATAAACTACTTAACACCTCCTGTTCTCAGTTCCCTCACTTATAAGATCAAGGGATTGTATAAATAATCTGTCTTTCCATCTTTATTACTATACTGACTTCGCCATTACATCTCTATTGCTACAGTCAACTCCATACCCAAAACTTACTTACTTAGGGTTGAAAGTCTATGGTAGTATGGTATCCCCAGCCAAACTAAAAAAGTCAAAAATGATCTGTTATATAATTCTGGAGAGTGTGTAAACTCATGAATTTAATAAGGCACTCAGTGAAGCAATAATTTAAAAAATGGTAGTTTCACTTCCCAAAAAGGTTTCTTGCTAATTTCCCTACATGTACTATATTTCCAAGAAGATGCCTGTATACGGAAAAACTCTGCCTTATTGTCTGTGGCATAAACAACTAATCTCAAAATAATGGGAATAAACAAAGGACAATGATAATTCTCATTGTGCCCTAGTGCCCTTTTAGCTGAGGATATCAAAGTACGTTATTTATAATAACAGCAAATAAAAGGACTGCCACCACTTAACACTAGCTAATCTTGTGTTTTGAGTAAAACATCAAATGAAAATCGCATACTATCCTTATACAGTGGTTCCTCCCAAACTCAACCACATTAACTAAAAAATACAATTACCCATTCTTAGGCCTCAACAATAATCAGCCTAATCATCAAAAGGAAAGAAAATATTTCCTAAAATACTTGAAACTACTTAGTCTCTGAAGAATCAGTTGAACCCTAGGAAATTAGGAAGGACATTAAAATGTTAAATGTACATTTCTAGCAATCGCATTTCTGATACTTCATCTTACAGAAATAATTGTTTAGATATGTGCGAATCTAGAGACAGTGATGCTTCGTGCAGCACTGCGACTGCCAGCAGAAATTTAAAAGCGGCCTGAAAGTCCATCAATCGCAAAATGATTCAATAAAGTGTGACACACACATAGAAGAGATGCTCTGTAGCCAGGAAAAGAATGGTTTTTAAGGGGAAGATGTCTATGACATATTACATGAAAAATGCAAGTTGAGAACCAATATATTTAGCATGGCTGAGTGTTGGAGGAAAATAAAAAAGAATATGTGGAAGAGGGTGCTTTAATATTATATTATTTTAGAATTATAAAAGTAATACATACTTCTGAAATATTAAAAAAAAAGCAACAGATAAAACTATAGCAGTGGTTTGGTGTGTCTCATCTATCCTTTTTTATTAATGATTTGCATTAAATGCACATTTTTAACCAAAATTAAATCTTATGACACATATTAATCTGAAACTTGCTTTTAAGCCTTAATACTACCCTCTTTTTTTCCATTTAATTTTATTTTATTGAGGTATAGTTGATTTACAATATTGTGTTAGTTTCAGGTGTACAGCAAAGTGATTCAGTTATATATATTTTTCAGACTATTTTCCATTATAGGTTATTATAAGAAATTGAATATTGTTCCCTGTTTTATATAGTAAATCCTGGTTGCCTATCTATTTTATGTATAGTAGTTTGTATAATACCACCCTCTTTTAATAATCACATAACATTTCATAGTAAGAATGTACTCAAACTTACTCAACTGGTCTCCTTTTGATAGATATGAATACCTAGCTTGCTTCCTTTTTTATGCCTTACAATCATATGTAACATTTTAAGATATGAGTATAAATACTATATATAGTATTTATAAAATATAAATACTATATATTAAATATAAATACTATATTACTATGTATTCATAAATACTATACACAGTAACCTCCTGAGATGTGAGATTAGAGGGATGTATAGAGACTCTGGCTTATTTCATTTCTTTATCTAATACCAAAACAGAGGTGAAATTCTGTGTAGTATTTCCTACTTTTATGTATTTTGCAGATACTTTAAATTTGAACCCTACTTTGAACTCAGCTTCACTAGGAAAGTAAGAAAGACTAAATCCACTGCCCGTGTTTTCCTCTAAGCGTCATCCAAGGTATTTGACATACATGGCTCCCAGCACCCTTCTCACATCAGCAAGCTAGCTCCCAAGAAAGGAGTCCCAGTAAGAAGGGGTATGAGGCTCTAATTTGGAAATATAGAAAGCAGATGGTAGAAATGAATTAATTTTAAAATACACTAAATCTAGTCTAAGATAGTGTAATAGGATTGGGGTTTACATTAAAAGAAAGGATCAAGCCCAAAATGCCTGTATAAGGGGAAATGTGGCTGGCACCATAAGTAAGAGACAAACGGTAAATGAATGAAGGAGTGAATGAATGAATGGGATGAATGAATTGGACGAATGGTAAGAGAGCGTTATCATTGATCCGTCTCTTGAGTCTTCTCCGTAACCCACAGTGAATTTGCCTCCTAATTTCATCTTGGAGCTTACTACATGCCAAAAAAGATCTCTGAAAAGTCAGAGGCACGACGATAAAGGGCAGAACTGAGTATCCTCCAGAAACTGTTCCAGGCTTTCTATGCTGGTGACCTGAGTAATTCCCACAACAGGCAAGTCAGTTCTAAATCCCCAGCAAATCAAGCAGGATTAGACCACCTAACCTTTGAAATTGGTTCCTAAAATTCTGAAAGGTGAAAACTTCCTGAGAACTCTTGGGATGGAAAAGATGATGGAAAGACAGTAACACATTTCAGAGTCATCTGCCTCTTAGGGGAATCCTGGAAGGAGCAGTTGTAGATGAATGGGAATAGTTGCTCCCAATTCAATATCATAGGGTTGTATCAGGGATGCTGAAGCACAACGTCGCATAAGGCAGTGAGCAAGGTGCCACAGCACCACGGGATGGAGGAGATGACATGTAACATCACTTAGAGACGGGACACTGGTGTTGATGGTTGCAGATGATGAGGGTAGGGAATAAGGACTGAGGCATTTGAAGAAATCAGTGCAGTTACATAAAGAAGTGGATTGCGGAGAGGATAGTAGGTAGAAAGCATTAAAACCTTTGATGAGGAATTTCAAATGGATGTGAGAAGTACCTGAATAAGGAAAATGCATTTCCCCTTCACCCCCTCTAATCGTTTCATGGGGCATCCAGGCATTAAAATGCAGCTCTCTGATGTGATTCATTATAACAGGTTTCATTAGTGTCAGATCAATTCATTTTTTAAATGACATTAAAAAGAGGATTTAGGGGATGAAACAATCTTTTATAGCCACTGAAATGTGTCATGGTAACCCAGCAATATGCAGGTGTTAATCTTAGAGGGCTTATTTTAAAATGGATCTATACTGAGATGGTTTGGATGTTTAAACTCATCACAATTTTAATTTTAATTAAATGCTTCGCTTTATTTCACAACATACAAATTCTTAATTTGGAGGTCACAATTCCTTTGATACAAGCATGCAGTATTTGGCACAAATAATCTATTTGATAGATAGATAGACAGATGTGTATATACACATACATATTCAAACAAGTATTTCAGTGCATTTACAGTTCAATGAATATATAGATAGAAATCTATTTTATACTGAAACCTGAAATGAGACTGTGCTACTCTTATTACCTAATAAATATTAAATATCCACCCTCATCAATTTCATGAAAAAGCATTCGTATAGTTTCCACATGGTGCTTGCCAAGTGCTATAAAAGCAAGTGATACAGAGAGTCCTCAGCTCATTATTTAGTAGCTTTCCATTCATATCTGAAGCTCACACTCTAAGAACAGTGCTAACACCAACGTACTCTACAGTTCATAGAGCCATGTACCTTGAGCACTGGAGGCATCCTGTGCAACAGGAATTACAAATTAATGCAGCATTATTCATGCAACGGCCCCAAAACACATCTCTCCATAAAAATGATGGATTTTCACTTTCCATATCAATTTCTAAATGTTTCTATTTTGCTAACTTTCTTGTGGATTTCACAAGTAAAGACCAATATTAGTCACAGAAACCTGGGGTGGAAGATATCATTATTCCAACCAGCCTAATCTGGGATGGCTTCCTCCATGCGAGGGATTTAGAAATTTGAAATGGAAACTAATTGGAAAGCAGATCAGCTCTCATCTGAAATTCTGATGATGCCATTTTATAGGCCAAGCTTCCTTTTAGACAAGGAATTTTGCCCCTTACATCAGGTCCCAAATCGCTCCATCTATTTAGCTACCATCATCAGAAATTCTGAGACACGCCAGAGCTCAGAGTGAAACAGGTGCATCTGCACAGAGCCGTCTGACGGATGCACACCCAGCCCCATGCACAGCTGGGATGTAGTAATAGATGCTTGGCAGGCTGTCATTTATCAACTGTGTCTCTAGCCTCAGAGATACCCAGGCAGAATACCATGGCCACCTGCCACGAACTCACAGCCATAAGTTTTCCGGCCTAGGCTTTGTCCTCCCAGACCCATGGGTATCCCCAGAACACACACAAAAAAGGGGATCATGGGGTTAAGCTGGGAAGGAATGAAGGTTAGAGTCCAAAGCAAAGTCAGATCACATACCAAACAAAAGGTAACCTGTGAGGAATTCAAAAGTGAGGCATCATGGATGGAATATAAAGTATACTCTATAGTGTTCCATTCAGTAAATACAGCCAGGTGATCTTCTAGGTACCTGAGATGTATTAGTGAGCAAACCAAAGATCTTTGCCCTCATGTAGCTTGGGGAAGACATATAAAGGCAGGAGATATAATAAATAGGAAAATAATATAGTTATAATATGGTAATATGGCAAAATGAAATAGTAAAGCAGAATAAGGAAGACTGAGTTTGGCAGGGCTTGGGGAGAGGGGAGGAAGATGGCAAGATGTAACTATAGGTAGGAGAGTCAGGGTCAGGGTAGGCCTTACTGTGAGAATGTGACATTTGAGCACAGACTTAAGGAGGACTTAAGAGAATTAGCCATGTGACTATGAAGGGGAAAAGCTTTCCAGGTAGAGGGAGCTGCCACTGCAAAGTCCTAAGGCAGGAGCATGCCAGGACTGTTGAAAGAAACAAGGAGGCCCGGGTGGCTACCGTCAAGAAAGTAGGCAGTAGAGTGGTGAAAGATGAGGTCCCATAGGTAACAGGAGTCAGATCAGGTGGGCCTTGGGAACCATAGTAGGGGTGTTGGATTTTACTGTGAGGGAAATGCGGGGTCACTACAGAGTTGACTCTACACTGTGTCCCAGTGGTTAAGTCTTCTTGTTGGCTCCAACCCCCAAAATATGGGAGACATTTTGGGGCACAGAGATGAAACATCTGTGCAAACTCCAGTTCTCATACTTTACCTTAAGGGAAATGGATTTTAAGTCAGAGTATGGAACTAAGCATGGTCTGTAGTTCTCAAAGATGTTTTATTGGGAGACTTGAAACATGTGGATGTAATTCATTATCGGTGTCAGAGATATGTTTGCACTCCTAGAAGGGGAATAGAAGTCTGCTACTCGGAGAAAGCTTAATTTTAATCCTATTCTCATTCAACCTACTAGCAAGCTATTCCAATAATCAGAGGAAACCAGAATCTGCAGGTCTTTTGACTCCAACACTGACCAATGGGTATTCCTAGGCTTTTCTCTACCAGAAATGTATAAGACTGTCAACGGGTTGTTTCCTGGTAAGCGTAGCTTCTACACATCAAGTAATGTGTATTACAATTTACGAAAGCCTCAGCCTTAGTCTGAGAACAAGTTATAGGCCAGCTTTTAAAATTAAAAATAAAATGATACACACAGAAGCAATGCAGAACAGAAGCCAAATAATCCATAGATGTTAATGATTCTCATTTCTTTATAGCTATAGAGCTTCAGTTATGAAAATGAATTAATGCTGACTAGGCACTTGGCTACATAATAGCTCACTAATTCCCATCCAGTGAGCTTATAATTAATTTTTAAAATAATATAATTGAGATCCCAGGGAAAATACATAACTATCAAGAGATCCTCTGTGGTTGTTCCTTTTTCAAGTAAAGCAATCTCTACCCTACATACAAAGTCTCACCTTCACTATAACTGTTCAGCAATATACATGAACACATTTTCCTGTTGCCAAAGCCCTATTTTAACTGTTTATTTTATTTTTTTTATTTTTTTTTTTACTTTTTATTTTATTTTTACTTTAATATAAAGTAAATTAATTTATATACTGTTTGTATTTAGATGTACTTTAGCCCTAAAAGCCAAAGGTAGTTTATATCCTCTACTTATCAAATATATTAGATTACCTGTCATATTGTTGTCAATGAACCAGTCCTGCACGAATCATACAGATCCACCTGGAGGTCACACAGAGAAAGAGTTAACAGAGCCAGTGACATGAGCCTCAGGACAGTGCAGAAACACTGGTCAGAAAGTTGCATTTTGGAGCAAAGAAGGCCCTTCCTAACCCTGAGAAATAAAGACTGTGAGATGACTGTCAGCTGACCATTGAGAGGGCTGCAGAGAAGCCATGACCTTGGGGACCAGCCAGGTTTCAGTTCAAGTCAAGGAGATGAGGAAAACATCTGGAGAAGGAAAAGGAATAAGGAGAGAGAAGAGTGGAGGGTTGGTTCATGAAGATGATGGCTTGGTCATGGCAAATGACCAGAAGCCTCGGGTTTGTACCTCTGATCAAAGGAAAACAGGACTGTGCAGTGTGAAAAAACTTAGCCCCATAGTGTTTGGAAGTGCTGGACAGTCAGACTTGAGGGGACTCCACTGAGGCCCACACTGGGTGCCCACCCAGTGGCCACAGTGCAAAGCTGGGCTTTGGTTTTCCTAGTGTCCATGGCAATGATGGTCAGTAGCAATGAGCAGATAGAAGCCACAGGGCCCTTTGCCCAAAACGTAGGTCATTTGCACATCTGCTTGGCACATCCCAAAGCCGGGCCAGCGACTGTCACTCTCAGTGGTCTCAGGAATCAGACAATGAATGGGTGAGCCTCTAGCCTAGAGCTGATTCCTATGTCCTGAACACAGTGGTGGCGGGTACCGGAAGCCTGCTCACCTATCCCCTTTATGTCTAGGACTCCTGAGTGGCCAGAGCTCCTCTGTCCTTTCCTCAGGACCCTCGGTCCTTGGGCAGATTTTCTGGTGTTTCTTTGGCCCTTCATGCCTGTTTGCACTGTCCCTTGTGCCTTTTCTCTCCTAGCTTATATTTTTATAGTTTTCTTCTAGATGCTGTTTTCCATAACTGTAGTCTTAACACAGACTTAACTGTGTTTTGCTATGTATATTTAGTGACAAAAAAGACGGAAGTGTCCTTTCTTACATAAAAGTAGTCCAGAGAAGCAGTTCAGGGCTGGTAGGACAGCTTCATGGTGTCACCAGGAACCCAGTTTCCTAGGGCAAGGCTTTCACCCTCAAGATCATCACAGGGGCTTCCCTGGTGGAGCAGTGGTTGAGAATCCACCTGCCAATGCATGGGACACGTGTTCAAGCCCTGGTCCGGGAAGATCCCAAATGCTGCAGAGCAACTAAGCCTGTGCACCACAACTACTGAGCCTACGCTCTAGAGCCCGCGAGCCACAACTACTGAGCCCACATGCCGCAGCTACTGAAGCCCGCACACCTAGAGCCCGTGCTCCGCAAGAAGAGAAGCCACCGCGATGAGAAGCCCGCTCACGCAACGAAGAGTAGCCCCCGCTCATCACAACTAGAGAAAGCCCACATGCAGCAACGAAGACCCAATGCAGCCAAAAATAAATAAATAAAATAAATAACATACCAAATGTAAAACAGATAGCTAGTGGGAAGCAGCCGCATAGCACAGGGAGATCACCTCAGGGCTTTGTGACCACCTAGAGAGGTGGGATAGGGAGGGTGGGAGGGAGACGCAAGAGCGAGGAGATATGAGGATAGATGTATACATACAGCTGATTGTTATACAGCAGAAACTAACAACGTCGTAAAGCAATTAAACTCCAATAAAGATGTTAATTAATAAATAATAAAATTTTTTTAATCCATGCTACATCATAAAAATAATTAATTTTTTAAAAAAGATCATCAATCTGAGTTGCAGGCCAGCAGGAGGGACATCAGAAAGGAGAAAGGCATCCCGTTCGGTCAGGTACCCTTAGACAACGTTCTCAACAGGCTCACACAACCCTTCATTCACAGCTCACCAACCAGATTGTGACATGGCCACATCTAGCTGCAAGGAAGGCTGAGAAAAGCCGTCTGTCTCAGATGGAAACATGAGTAACTAAAAATTGGGATCCTATGACAAAGAGAGGAGGAGAAATGATTACTGGGTGGGAACCAGCTGTGTTGCCTCATCTGTGGAGCTCCGCTTCACTTGTGCTCCTCCTGAGAAAGGTCCCTCCGAGATCTCTGGGGCTCACGCAGGACAGCTCTCCCCTGATTGGCACCACCATGTTGTGAGGGAACATTCACATCATTGTCTGCCTAAGTCCCTGCTCTGAGCTGTACAGTAACCAATCACCAACCATCATCAATATGGCCCTCAAGACCCAGCAAAATCATTCATCAGTCCTAGGGCCGTGGGAAGTCATTTATTCTCTCTATGCTGTTTAGCATCAGCTGTACAAGAGGATAATAAATGCCTACAGCATAGGACTGTTGTAGGGATTCTGGTCAACGCAGTGCCTTTCCGCTTCCTGTCTGATCTACCTTCCTGACAATAGAGAGCCGAAGGGACATTCTGAGGAGGGTTTTAGGGAGATGCCAATCAAAACCCCAACAGACAATATACATATACATGGGCCATAATCCAAATAGGTGAGGCAAAGAGGGACAGAGCAGCTAAGAAACCAAATGGATGAGGACAGCAAGAGACCAGATAAGGGACAGATTTCAATACAAGAGTGGGTGGGTGGCCCTAGCAATTTTGTGAGCCCCTAGTGGTGGCTTTCTCGGCCTTTTACAGGGATCGCAGAGAGGAAGCGGTTAATGTGCTGACCCAGCGTGACACTCCGCACTAAATCACTCTTCACTTTCACATCTATGCTCTCAGAAACTTACTGGAAGACACTAAAATGACGCCTTCTACTTCAGGAGAAAGCACACAAGTGAAAGCAGGTCTAAAATAGAAAGAAATCATTTGGCTCCTGAGATTGATAAGAACTTAAGCCTATTCTTAAGAGCAAAGAAAAAAACTGCTTGAAACTAACACTCGGGAGTGTATTTTATTATGTGCCATGCACCGCTCAAGATGTTCTGGGTGCTTTATTTCATTTAATCTCATAATAACTTTATGTGAGAGGTCCAGTAATATCCCTGTTTGGCAAAGGAGGAAACCGAGGCACAGAGGTTAAATTATGCCATCTATGAACCCTTGGAGTTATTGGGGAGTGGAGGAGAATTTATGGAAATGGACCAAGGGATGCTTCTCAGGCACCAGCTCTACAATGAACGTTCAGTGATGTTTACCAGCTTGGCGAGGAGTTCACATGGAACCTTATAACCCTAAAAAACTAAGTACAGAGCGATCATCCAGGGCCATGTTTTACATCAATCCCCACAAACAGCGCTGCCTGCAGTTATTCACAACGAGGTTGTAGTTCCTTCCTGACAGAATTTATGCACACACTTGAAGATATGAAGGGCTGTGAAGATGGATTAAGCATGCCACTGGGAGTGCACTTAACGCACAGAGACGAGAAGATGCTCTGGAAAGGATGAACTATTTCTGCAAAGAGTTGGGTTTTTTTTTAAACCTTCGAAGCTATACAGTAGCTCCTTTTTATCAAGCAGAAGCTCAAAGATGGCATTAAAGATTTTCTCTGGTATTCACTGCTATTTTCAGGAGGCAGGGAAGTCTGCAAAAACCATGTGCCGTCTTCCAATTTGACCCCTCAAATAATATAATTTCCTACGTGGGTCTTTTAATGTCATTTTTGTTTCCCTTTTTAGTTTTGACATTTCAAAAAGAAAATCCTTGAAACCGGCAGACAAATCTTGAACTAGTAACAGTGAAGGCATCATTTTTCACCCAGCACATTGCTCTCTTGAAGGAAGTAATGGTTTTATATCTGAAATCAATAAAATTGAATTTTAAAATAACCATCACACACAATATTCACATTAATTCCATGAGTAGCACATGACCTCTAAGTTTGATCAATAACACACTGTTAATTAAAGTCTGGAAATGGGATCAATTTACCTAATAAGAATGATAGATAGCTGTTATAAGAAAGGCTAAGGGGGGCTTCCCTGGTGGCGCAGTGGTTGAGAGTCCGCCTGCCGATGCAGGGGACACGGGTTCGTGCCCCGGTGTGGGAAGATCCCACATGCCGCGGAGCGGCTGGGCCCGTGAGCCATGGCCGCTGAGCCTGCGCGTCCGGAGCCTGTGCTCCGCAACGGGAGAGGCCACGACAGTGAGAGGCCCGCGTAACGCATAAAAAAAAAAAAGAAAGGCTAAGGGGAATTAAAAGAAATACGAGGAACATAATAAGATTAATTTTCTGGGCGAAAAGATAAGTATAGAAAATAAAGATCTCCATACTTCTCTGGGTTTATAATTGACAAAATATATCAAAGGAATTGTATGAAAAATTCAGAGACCAGGACTAAATATCTTCAAATGTATTCTGTCTTTTCTACTTCTCTCTTTCTGGTTTGGTTTCATGGCCATTGGGTTTAGGCAGACACAATACACAATTTCCTGCAAGCAGATTTTTGGGTCCTCTTCGTTTTACAATTTCATATACATAATGAGATGAGGACGCCAGGGAAACAGATGCAATATGTCTGTAGCAAAATGGCAGCAAATAAGGGGAACAAGGCTTTGGCAATGGGCTGGGGAAATCTTCCAAGTAAGACTGTTGTGCGGGTTAATGGGGAATTGTATAAAGCTCTGAGCACAGTACCTAGCACATTGGAAATGTCAATAGCTCACGTCTACTGTTATTATTACTGAAAAGCAACAAACTTATTCCTAGAATGCACATTTTGAAGCTTCGGGGGCTCCTCAAGGATTTCCACTTAATGAAGTAGCAGATCACCAAGTGTATTAATTAGCTCTGGTGTCCTGAAAGAGCTTATTCAATTTCCAAAATAATAAGATGGCTAGGAAGGGGCTTAATGAAATCCCATAAGAAACTCCACTACCCTTCTTTCTAAATGCCCTGTACACTCAATACAGTGCACACTCAGGAAGTACCAAAGCAACTACCAACTCAAAGACATGGTCTTGGTCATTATCGTTTTCAGCTTTCGCTCACTCGCTCTATTTCTCTCCCTCTCTCTCTCTCTCTCTCTCCCCCTTTTAAAAATCTGTAACATCTTCTCCAGTTTTGAAGAGTATGCCCATACTCAGTACCAGCTTACCTTTTTTTTTTTTTTTACGGTATGCAGGACTCTCACTGTTGTAGCCTCCCCCACTGCGGAGCACAGGCTCCGGACGCGCAGGCTCAGCGACCTTGGCTCACGGGCCCAGCCGCTCCGCGGCATGTGGGATCCTCCCGGACCGGGGCACGAACCCGCGTCCCCTGCATCGGCAGGCAGACTCCCAACCACTGCCCCACAGGGAAGCCCCAGCTTACCTTCTGACATACCCACAACACAGTCTCTGACCTCTTTCAATCAATTGCCATTCAGAGAGTTCAGCACTTTTTTTACCCTTAGCTTCACCATCACTTGTTTCACAGCTCTCTTAGAAAGCTTACACCAAAGCTCCCTTCACTTTTTGTACGCTCTGCTTTTACTAAACCACTTTTTCCCTCCTGTGCTTTAGTTATTTACACGAGCTTACTGACATCTGCAAGAAATACTGAATCAAGTTCCCAATGGGAACTTAAAAATGCTGGAATGGAATTGAACTGTCAAGCAATGTTCCTTCTGATTTCTGTAAACTCTGAGTAGATGATTCTACTCCAGCAGTAAAAACCTGAGCGTCTTGACAGAATAGAGGTGGGAAAATCCATTGGGTTCACCTAAAACCTAAACAGAGAGATCTCTGGGCCACGGCAACCTCTATTTCTCTTGTTTGGCTCTAAACAGAAACCTAGAGCCAAAGGCATCAGAAGGACCAGGGGGTTACTAGACACAGGGCTGGAGTGGAGGAAGTAATGGACTTAGCATTTCTGCAATCTGCTGGAGAGAGAAGCAGCACTGAAGGAGGCAAGAGGAAGTTCAAGGCTTCCCAGAAGACTCTTGAGTGCCGTAATACTTCTAGGAGAGTTCGGAAACACTTTCCTTCAACCTTGCCATGTATTGTCCCATTCTTTACTTCTTCCCAACCTTATACTCATTCTAACTGAATGTATTTCTATACTAATTTACTATCACTGCTGCTTTTTTAAAAACTCATCACATTTGGTGGACATTCTAACCCTCGATGAAAATATTCAAATCTCTATTTTTACTAATGATCATAGTAGTAATCATTATCAGGCACTTTTCTAAGCACTTTCCTTATCTCGTTTAATCCTCACAGCAACGCTAAAGTGAAATAAGCCAGACAACAGAAAGACAAACACTACATGGCATCGTTTATATGCAGAATCTAAGAAAGCAAAAATAAAGTCAAATTTATAGAAACAGAGAGTAGAAAAGTGGTTGCCAGGGGCTGGGGGTGGGGGAAATTGAGAGGCTGGTAAAAGGGTATGAACTTTCAGCTATGAGATGAATATGGTCTGAGGATCTAATGTAAAGCATGGGGACTATAGTTGACAACACTGTATTGTATAAGTGAAATCTGCTCAGAGAGTACAACATAAATGTTCCCACCAAAAATAAATAGATAGACAGAATGAAGTTAAAATGGAAAGGAATAACACAAAAGGCCATAAGCACGCAGAAGAGAGATAATTAACCCTGACTGAGCTGTCAGGGAAACTAGGACTTGGAGGGTGAATTGAAGTCATTCAGGTATGGGAACGTGGAAAAAACAGAATGCACAGGTTCTAACTGTACCTAGTCATGGAGGTTAAGAGAGACTGTGATACCTTTAGCGAAGGAGTATGCAGTAGGGTGAAAGATACAGCTCCTGCGCGTATCCGTGGGGTGCAGGTGGCGGTAAAGCATAAGGCAGTGGAAGCACCAAAGGCCTTTATGCTGGGATTGACTTGACTAAAGTTGCATTTTAGAAAGATCGCGCTAGCAGTGAGGGGGATGCAGGGCTAGCTCTCGAGAGCTGTCTGGTATGGAATTTGTCTAGGAAGTCCTTGTCTTTGAGGTCCATGCTCCTTTACTCTCATTCCAGAAGCATATATATTCCCTTTCATCAACTCTATCTAAATAAGAAGCATGTATATTATTTCTGTTTTAATTATAAGGAAAATGACTCAAAAAAGATTAAGAAACTTGACTAAGAAACTTTACTTAATTTTCTAGAAATTTTACGTTGATTTTGAAACAAACACCATGTTATATATAAATTATAACAAAGACTGATATCAACTTTATCTGAAAATTCCTATGAACATCATACGTACTAAACTACTGCCCTATATAACACACTATGTCACGTTCTCTAGTTTGTTAGATGAAATAGAATACGTGGTAAGCAGCACTTGGGATAGGTGATCACCCCAGGGACGTGGACCAGATGCAACTCCCATGACCCAGTGCTACAGAGGGAAAGGGGCACACCAGAGAATAGGTATATACTTGTTTTCTACCATATATACGGTAAGTAATGCAGTGTATAACCAGCAGCACCCTACAAATGAACCGATTAGAACTTGCATTGCTAAAAGCTGGCGGTTGCCCGAAGAAAATCAACATAGAGACCAACCTCTGCTTAGGAGAATGTAAACTCATTTACAGGTGTTCATTACCAATGGAAAGAAAGAAATGGTCACTGAATTCTGCTACCTAGGGAACAAGCTCTTTGACAGATAAAGAAGTAGCCAGCCAAATCAGAAATGTCAACATGTCCTTCAGCAGACTGGCAGACAGACCAGGGCACCAACATGGCAATGATCTACCAATCAAAGGGCACTTCCGGGTGTCAAATCCATGATGCATCAAGGAGGTGGAGATCTGCCATAAATAACACATTTAGCCTTGCAAACTGGTCATGTTTAACTACAGAGAGTCATATAGCCAAAAATCAAGTACCAGAACCCATCACGTAACCCATAAGCCATAGGGCACTGTCACCATGGAAAATCTGGGCCCTGGCACCTGACAGATCTGGGTCCTGAACTGGCATCGTAAGTATTAAGTGTACTAACTGGAAAATGTTGAGCAAACTGACGCTAAGAGTCTCCATTTCCTCATCTGTAAAATGGGGACAATGCCTTGCCTTCCTGGCAAAGAATAAATGAGATAGCATAGGTAAGATGCCTGGCATTTAGAAAGTACTCAGTAGAATGACAGTTATTTATGTTCTTAATCATTCGATCAGCTTGGAAGTGGTGTTCTCAGCAGTATACTTACTCTTCACCAGATATGGGATAGAAATGTGATATCACAAAAGTTGCTGCAAGGTGAACAGAATTCAGGCATGTACAAAAGACAGCAGAAAAGTGTTTTAAAAGCACACTGAAGTACAGCCTCAAAAAATATGCTTTTTCCTGCAAACCGCTGATAAGCAGCCACTGCCACCGCCACCAAGCCAGAGGACGTGTTAGGATGCTTCCCCTGCAGCAACGGTACTGGATAGATCATGAGAATGAAAGCCAGGGCCCCCAGTAAGTCAGATCTGCTCATAGCTAAGAGAGCCCTGTGCCACAAACCGAGAAACGGTTTTCATAGCAAATTACATCACAGAAACTGTTCATCACAGTGGCCTCTTCAATCACATCCACCCCCACCACGAGCATCATCACGGACAGCAGCATCCTTGAACCTGAAGGACAATAAACTAAAAAATGCTCCATCGGTCCAGTGTGAATAAAGGTGAAGAACACATGCTCAGAGTTATGAGTATTCACACTTAGACCTAAAAAGCAGTAAAAGGGACTTATCTATCAGAGAGGCTGATTAGAAATAGATATTTGAAGAAACATTCAGTGGGGGGAAAAAGTAGCTTTTCTCAGAAAAGTATTTTACACATTGGCCCTCCTCAGAGTCAAAAATTAGTAGAAAATAGTGAGTCTAATGTGCACAATTTACTTGGATTTTCAAGTATCTTTAGATAAGGCTCCAAGTCTGAGGGTGTTTTATACCCACACACAAAGGTCTCCAGAGTGGACGGCATCCAGGCACTACTTTGAATCACATCAAGCTTTCAAGACCTAGGCACATACAACCACTGGGTGCGTGATAATGTAAAGCCAACGTTGGAACTTGTGGACTTGTGCCATGGGGCTCAGCAGGAGAAAGGTCACCAGAGATAGGTTAGAGAAACATTCAATCATTGTCTACAATCACACGAGCTATCTCACTCAGGATTCCTGCTGGTCCAGGAGACCCAACAGGGCAAATTCTAATGAAATCCCCGGAGCTTCACCTTTCTTAGACTGAGAACCTTAGATTACGGAGCTCGTATTCTTTGTGCTCTAAGCCCTCTTACTTTTCTTCTTTCGCTTTTCACAAAGGAAACACACTTTGGAGGACCTCGTCTGTTTTCACTGCACATATGAAAGGTGATGCCTCAAGAAAAATAGCAAGCCTAGGGGCTCCCCTGGTGGTGCAGTGGTTGAGAGTCCGCCTGCCGATGCAGGGGACGTGGGTTCGTGCCCCGGTCCGGGAAGATCCCACATGCCGCGGAGCGGCTGGGCCCGTGAGCCACGGCGGCTGAGCCTGTGCGTCCGGAGCTTGTGCTCCACAACGGGAGAGGCCACAACAGTGAGAGGCCTGCGTACCGCAAAAAAAAAAAAAAATAGCAAGCCTAGTTTGTTCATTGTCAGGAGGAAAAAAAAAAAAAATATATATATATATATATATATATATGTTGTATGTTGTATATATATATATATATGTTGTATGTGTATATGGTGTACACACATACATATGTGCACATATATCCATATATATGCACATGTGTGTATTTGTATATATACATACATATATACAATATATACATGTAAAATATATATGCACACATGTGTATATGTATATTTGTGTATATCATATACACACAGTATATGCATATATACAGTATATACACATAAATATGTACACGTATACGCACATACACACACTCATAGACACACATATACATACATACACATAGTATATGACTTCATTGAGACTTACTCCACTTTTTCAGCATCTCTGCCCATTTGGGGAGGAACAGATGGACTCTATATGTGAATAAATGTTTCCAATCGCTAGCATCACATGGTAAATACCCTCACATGGCCAAAAGCATGTGCAGTAAAAGCAAACAGAAAGAGACATAGAGTCAAATTCAGAAAGTTAAATGATTTCAAGTGCCTTTTTCTCTTTATTTTTCTCTAAATTCAAGCAAAATATACAATTCGGCAGTTGAACAACTCCTGTTGAAGCAATCAGATGGAGCATACGTTGGTGTGTTTTTGTATACTGCTCAGGTGTGTAACCATTTAGCACACTGTAAGAAAACACAGCAAACTTATGCAGGCAAAGCTCACCAAGATTAAAAACCCTCATGATACTACTCCATGTGTTTATAGCACTTCCGAATGGTCTCCATCCCTCAGCTGGCGTACAGAGAGGAGGCAGCTGTCGTGCCAAAGACAGAATAACAGACACGCAGCCGGCCAGTGGGCCTCGGCTTGAGGCCACCCTTGCCACTCGCTAGCTCTGGAATTTCAGCAATGAAGTTCCTCTTCTTTAAAAGGCAGATAATGATACCTACTTCACCTAGTTGCTATGAGGCAGAAATAAGAAAACACTTTATAAATGCTAAAGCACTCCACAAATAAGAAACAGAAAAACATGATCTTTATAACTACCCTAAAGTGGATGGGATAGGTATCATTATCCAAATTTCACAGTAAAGAGCCTCAGTGCGGTCGCTCGAACTCCAGACGAACGTAACGACCTGCAACATCCAAACTGGTGACTGGCGGAGCGCACTTTGCTTCTCTGAAAACACCATTTCTCGTTTCTATAGTTATTAGTTACTAAGGTCACATATTTTAAATACCTTTGAAACAAACTACAAACATGATTTCTTCAAATTCATGCTATCACGATGAACTGTGTAATATATCTCAAACATTTAAGGAAATTATTTTTAATCTGTGAAGTGAGAAATGTACAAATATACATTGTTGTTCATTCATTCAATAAATTCATAGACTATCTGCCATGTTCTGTACCCTGTACTGGGGCTCTGGGTATTTAGTAGAGAAGATGAGATCCCTGCCCTCACAGAGCTTCTAGTCTTCTGGAAAAGACAGTCAGTAATCAACCAAAGAAACAAGAAAAGGACATCATGTGATAAGTGTGCTGAATAAAATAAACGGGTTAAGAGAGCAGCTAGGGAAGAAGGGGAGAGAGGAAGGACATGTAGAAGGGAGGGTGAGAAAGGCCCTCTGTGAGATGTGACCTTTGCAGGAAGACCTGAAAGGCCAGCCTAATGAAATGACGGAGGGAGAACATTTCATGCAGAAGGAACACCCAAAAGGGGCTGGAAAAGACTTAGCTGGAGACCAGTTAGGAGGTTGTAGCAGAAGCCCAGGGGAGAGAGGACAGTATCTAGTAATAGGACCATTGTGACACAGACCAAAAGAGATAGATACATTTCAGGAGTAAAAAAATCACCTGGACGTGGGGATGGACTGGATGTGTGGGATGACAGAAAGGGAGGATACAGGGGCTTCCCTGGTGGCGCAGTGGTTGGGAGTCCGCCTGCGGATGCAGGGACGCGGGTTCGTGCCCCAGTCCTGGAAGATTCCACATGCCGCCGAGCGGCTGGGACCGTAAGCCATGGCCGCTGAGCCTGCGCGTCCAGAGCCTGTGCTCCGCAACGAGAGAGGCCACAACAGTGAGAGGCCCACGTACCGCAAAAAAAAAAAAAAAAGAAAGGAAGGATGCAAACTCTGCGTTTGAGTACCTGGGTGCATGTTTTGTAGGTAACAATTAGAAAAGGTGAGTTTATCTAGTTGAGAAGAGAAATTCTAGATACAATAGATGGCATGATAGAAGATTTTTTTCATTATTTTTAATTGTGGTAAAATACACATAACATACAACTTATGATCCTAACCATTTTTAAGTATACAGTTCACTGGCATTAAGTACATTCACATGGCTGTGCAAAAATCACCACTTTCCATCTCCAAAACTCTTTTCATCTTGCAAAACTGAAACCCTGTACCAATTAAACACCTCCCATCTCCTTCCCCCCTGCCCTGACAACCACCATTCTCCTTTCTGTCTCTATGCATTTGCCTACTCTAGGCACCATAGAAGTGGAATCAGACAGTTTTTGTCCTTTTGTGACTGGCTTCTTTCACTGCAAATAATGCCCTCAAATTTCATCCATGTTATAGCATGTGACACAATTTTCTTTCGAAGATATTTTTATGATGTGGGCATAGAAAGAGTAATGGAGCCTGGAGCACAGTCTACCTGGGTCTCAAACTGGGAATTTAATGGAAGGAGGATGGGGGCTAATACATAAGCCTTAGGACAGGGGAGAAAAATTGAAAAACATCTCAAGGTATCCACAGTAATTTCTCCTAAGACACACTGAGTAAGGTGAAGATTATTCAAAGATTTTTTTCCACCCGAAGCATCTAAGTTTCTCTTGGTCACTGACACTGGGGTGGGACCCTGTGGAAATCAACATGCTTCACTTTAGTTTCTCCCACCAAACATGAAACTGGACCCACACAATGGCAAAGGTGAAGAAAAATCAACTTCTGTACAAGTTCCCCCCCAAAAGGCTTTAACATAGCCCTCCGTAATTTCCAAGCTTATATTTTCAATTCAATCATTTTCCAAGAAAATGGACGGTATCAAAATGATTGTTATCATCCACAACATTCCGTAACAGAAAAACAGCAGGGCCACGTCCCATGCAAGTCTCTATTGCCATCTAGAATCAGCTCTCAAACAATTTCTATCACTTCTTTAATTCACCCAGGAGGAGTCTCCTGACAACAGCTCTCCTCCACGAAATGGAAATCCTTAATCTCCAAATACTGGATAAAGAAAGAAATTGCAGAAGACTTTGAAAGGAAGCTAATAATTTAGGTTTGAATGACTGGGCTAGCTATTTTTCTGCTTCTCTATTTTATTTGATTCCTAATCTCACAGAGTTCTGTAGTTCAGATGGGAGCCTTCAGAGATAAGAAGGTAAGACTATGACACTATTTTGCAACTACTAGTAAGAGGAGTTTTGTTAAGGATTTCATTTGCTTACTCACAACAGGTATATTACATTTGATGTTACATCAGCTGAAGAGTGCAAAGAATTCTATGCCTTTATTCACAACAGCTACCGAACAAGAAGCAAAGGCAAAGTAAAAATATCAAGTGCTTTACAATCTGCGGCAGATATAACAGCAAATGTAGTATAATTAAAGTAAAATAAAATCAATACCCCTCCTCATTAACATTCTACTTCACGAAATTACGACTATTACCTATGAATATCTAGTTGCAGTTTTCCCTCATGAAGTTCTATTTTGAAACCTCTGTCAAACTGAAATTGAGCTCCCTGATCACATTAGTGAGCAGAATTATTTTAGGAATAAAGGGATTCTTGTCTTAGATCATTAAGACATTGTCTTTGTGGCCAAGCATACTTTTAGGAACTGCCGGAATCACCGTGCCCTAGAAGTCATAATGAATTGCAGGGTTCGACATCTTTTTAGCAAAAGTCAAGGGGTTGACAATAGAGCAAAGCCTCAGAAACTCAAGTTAATTAAAGGGATCAATTTACAAAAACTGTTATTCTGAAAGTGTTTTATATCAACAGCGTAGTCTAGTCTCAAGACCAATAGTTACAAATTCTAACTTCCTTCGCCAACTAGTGTGTCATTACGTGAGTCCCTGAAGTTCTTCCAGGTTGTAGTTTCTCATCTAGCAGAATTTCTTCTACTAACTCACAGGCTTATGGAGCAGATAAAACAAAATAGGGTAGGTGTAAGTGCTTTTAAATCCAGAAATTACTAAATCTATAAGGTATTATTAAGTAAAAATAACTACTGGGTAAAAATCGTCAAGATAGCCTGTGTAAGATTAAACAGATGAACTGAAACAAAGCAGGAGAGAGGTGTGGGTATAAATCCAGAAGTTGTTTTTAGTCTAGAGAAATAGCTTTCAAGGTGTAGGAGTTCTAGCCAACCCCCAGCCATTCTCAGTCTGAAAGGAACCTAAGGTCGGTTCAGAGGTGTGGATTCTGTTCAGGGAGAGGGTTGGGTGGTCTCCAGAGCTCTGAAATGGAAGTGAACATCTCCATCTAGGACCAGACTTCCAGAGCATATCTCGCCTCCTGGGACGGGGATTGCCAGCAAGAGGCTCTGAAAAGCAGACCATCTGCTAAAGAAGGTCTGAGGAGGCTGAAGGACAGCTATATAACCTGGAAGCTTCTGGCTACTGAGCTCAAGCAAGGCAGAAAAAAAAAAGTCTCTTCTTTCCTAAGGAAAATATTTGGAGGGAAGTTCTTCCAGTCATTGCTAACTATGATAATTGCATTTGACATTTTAGGAGCACGATTCAATAGCTAAAACATGGAAATGGAAATGACTTGCAGTAAGAAATATAAATGGGCATACGTTCAAAACCCAACTGTCCCTCCTCTGAGGACATGTGCTTCCAAAGTTTCTCATGGTCGCAAGTTTAAAAAGTTATGTAATAGATTATGAATTTTGAGTAGGAAAATTTTTTTGAATTTTATTAAGTGTATTATGAAAAATAAAATCTCTAAATTCAATTGTGTTGAGTAACTTATGTAATACAATAATGGATGTATTTCTTTACTACATGCAGAGTAAAATTTAGCAACTGAAATCCAGTCAGCTACTACTGTTCACTGAATAATAAATGCATGGGATAATACTGATAGAATATTAATATTATTACCTTAATCTGAATGTTATTTTTTTTAATTAAGTATGTCATAGTAAATGTACTCTCCATAACACCAGAAGGAGGGAAGGGAGTGAGGAAGTGAGTTAGGAAAGGAAGGAAGGAAGGAAGGGGGGGAGGGGGGAGGGAGGGAGGGAGGGAGGGAGGGTTATATGTGATACAATTATTGTGGTTAGTTCAAATGTCAGACTCACCACTTGATAGCTATGACCATATTATTTAATGTCTTTAAGCTTCAGTCTTTTTTTTTTTTTTTTTTTTTTTTTTGCGGTACGCGGGCCTCTCACTGCTGTGGCCTCTCCCGTTGCGGAGCACAGGCTCCGGACGCGCAGGCTCAGCAGCCATGGCTCACAGGCCCAGCCACTCCACAGCATGTGGGATCTTCCCAGATCGGGGCACGAACCCATGTCCCCTGCATTGGCAGGCGGACTCTCAACCACGGCGCCACCAGGGAAGCCCAAGCTTCAGTCTTAATCTGCAGTCAGATGGAGATAGGAAAGGCACCTGCCTCACAGAATTGTTGTGACGACTAAATAAGGTACACCATATAACAGACTTGGCTCCGTGCCAGGTACATACAAATACTCAATCATCCTTATTGTTTATATGTCAGATGCTACAAAGCAATCTCATGGTTTTCAAGATTCTACTGATATCATTTAGAACAGCTGAAACTTTTTTATAAATATTTATTAACCCTTTCTGGTTTCTGTCTTTCCAAAAGGAACCCCTAAAGTTTTATGAATAAAAGCATTCAAAGAAAAAATTGTAATGTAGGTGGAAGTATTCTAACAATAACACGCAGTATAAGAGAAGGGAGACAGACATCACGTTCACTCCCCTCCAGGTAGGAGGCTGACAAACATGGAAGAAGGCCTCAAGCTGCCAGCTGAGGGACTCACAATGTAGCGTAGGCATCTGGCCACCTGCTTTGGAGCCCTTCACTACTGCACATGACGGGGTTCTGTTGGTTGGCTGGTGTGGGGTGTGTGTGTGTGTGTGTGTGTGTGTGTGTGTGTGTGTGTGTAGCTAAGAAGTCACATAATCGCATCCTAATACCAGGAAACATATAAACAAGCATTTGGAAGGTGGCAAAGAATAATACGTAATCAATTAATTCTACTCCTAACCTAATGCAAGAGATAGACACCTAACTATAATCTAAGACAGACTTTGATAAGTACTATTCTAGACGAGCCAAGTAAAAAGCGAAAAAATTGAGAGAGACTGACTTAGTAGAAGTCGCCTGTACAATGACCCAAGAGAGAAGAAGGGCCATGGTGGTCTCTGCAAGCTCTTTATTCCATGAGTGCAAAGACCTTGTTTAGCTCATTTACCACAGTGACTCAGCGCCTAGCATAGAGACTGGTAGATGTAGGCAGTGATAAATATATGTTGAACAAATGAGTGAATATATAAATTATTTCAAGACGATGAGCCCAAGGTGTGAAAAGACAGCATTACCAGGAACTTCAGTGGAAAATACAAAAATGATGCTAGTTTGCAGCAGGGAGAACGCAAAAGATGGATTTCAGTTATTGACACAGCAAGCTTCCTAATGTTTCTGCAGAATACAGAGTTAATGAGACCTGCAACAGTACCGTCTTCAACAGTGCGGCGACAGAATCCAGATTAAATGGGATTCAGAATATTAAAATATAGTCTGGATTTCTTTTTTTTAACTCAACTCACACTTTTCTAACCACTCCCATCAAGACTTTCTCCACCTTATCATTTTACTACTTAGTGGAGATTGTCATTTCCCAACCTGAAATTCCACTGTTCAAAACTGTTTCTTGATTGCCTTTGTGAAAATCTAAGAAACTCTGCATTCACATTTTATTAATCTGTTAACCTCATCCACCGAAAGACTCATTTATTTCCTTAGTGTTACCCACTATCACCATTTCTTAATATTTGGCCCAAAGCCAATATAATTCAGCTTTTAAAATATTCCTCTATATTAAAACCTGGTCAATACCTTTCAGAAATCCAAATAAAAGATCCAGCTTTAGTTTTAACTTCATCAGACATGTACTTCATGAGACAACAGTGTCTTTTCCCAGAGAATTCCAACCTTCCCTATTCTCTGCTCCTGCCCGTAAAGAAATATTCCTGGTCTGTAAAAGAGCAAGGGCAAAGCCATTTACCAGCTGTCTTATGGAATGATGCTTGGAAACAGAAACATTCACTCCAAACTAAGAGATCTCAGGTAGAATGCATCCCCAGTGGGCTATATAATGGTAATCAAGCTAACTCACTGAAAGACTTATTTTTGGAACACTCCCACCCTCACCTAGAGACCTATAGCCAGACATTTGCTCAAAAATGAAACCTAAGATCTTCTCTGCAAGGAATTTACCAAGGCAGACTATAGTTCCAGGGCAAGAGTGGGGGCCCCCCCAAAGTGAAACCCTCCTTCTTTTGGCCTTTGCATATGCCAAACACCCTCAAGTGCAGTTTGCCAATTAAAACTCCCCACCCACCTACATGGAGCTCAAAGTCAGCCCACCTCACAGGGAAGACGTCTGATGGCTAATACGTACCAATCAATCACCAAAGAAATCCATGCAGCTACCTATTTTTAACCCAAACAAGTTTTCCATTCTCTATTCTTTTATACTTGTAGTTATGAAAAATTCCAAACATACAAAGGAAGAGGATAGTATAGCGCACCCCTCCATGCACACGACACCCAGCTTCAAAAGTATTAATTCAAGAATTCATAGCTAATCTTGTTTTCTTTATAACCCAACCTACTTCCCCAGTCCACACAATTGTTTAAAAATTCCCAGACATTATGTTACTCCATCATTAAACATTTAGGTATGTATCTCTAAAAGACAAAGGTTCCCTTTTCAAATCATAACCACAGTATCTAAATCACAGCCTCCAGAAAACAACAGTTCCTTGATGTCATGACTCAGTGTTCATATACTTGGTTGTTCTAAAAATGATGTTTTTAGGGGCTTCCCGGGTGGCACAGTGGTTGGGAATCCGCCTGCCAGTGCAGGGGACACGGGTTCGAGCCCTGTCCCCGGAAGATCCCACATGCCGCGGAGCAACTGGGCCCGTGCACTACAGCTACTGGGCCTGCGCTCTAGAGCTCGCGAGCCACAACTACTGAGCCCGTGTGCCACAACTACTGAGCCCACACGCCTCGAGCCCATGCTCCGCAACAAGAAAAGACACCACAATGAGAGGCCCACGCACTGCAACGACGAGTGGCCCCTGCTCACCACAACTAGAGAAAGCCCATGCATAGCAACAAGGACCCGATGCAGCCAAAATTAATAAAATAAAATAAATTTTTTAAAAAATGATATTTTGAAAAATGCAATTTGTTTATTTGAATCAGTACCAAAACAAGAAGTATACACTATGATTGGTTGACAAGTCTCTTCATTTCTTATAGGCTATAGATTTCCTGTCTATTTTTGCTTCTTCCCTGCCATTTAAATTTGTCGACAAAATCACACTGTTTGTCCTGTAGAGTTTCTCAAAGTCTAGATTTTACTGACTGCCTCCCACCATGGAGTCACTTAACATGGTCCTTTATTGTCGGTATTTCTTGTACATTGATAGATTTGTTGAAAGCTTGGTCTGTTACTGGTCCTTTTTTTCTGTGGGTTTTTTTTTTCTGTTTTTTTTTTTTCCTGGCAAGACCACTTCAAACATGGTGTGTATGCTTTCATCAGGAGGTAAAAAATGTTTGGTTGTCTCCTTTTACAAAGATAGCAACCACTGATAATCACTGCCTAGACCAACTCATTCATTAGAGTTGCATAAAGATGATATTCTCATCCTAGCGTTCCTTCTTCACTTATTATCTGGAATACATCTATAAAGATAAGCTTCCTCTCATCAAATATTTGATTATCGTGGTGTACTTTCTATATAAGAAAGTCAAGATAAATGCTAAATTCTTTCCTTTATTCATCAGTTTCCCCAAAAAAGAGTTTTGTATCTTACAAAGGTGATCGATGAATTTGGGGGATTTTTGGTGGGGACAGTTGTTTGTTTTATTATGAATCCATGGGTTTAAACATATGTGATGTATTTTAATTCATTGCAGCTTCTCTTTTTGATACGTAAACCACCCCAGCTTTGTCCACCAGGAGCCTATACAAGTTGGCTCCTAAACCCTTTTGACGGTCTTTGATAGTTTCCTTGCTTTCTAGAATGACAAGATACTGTAGGTTATCTTGTACATTTCTTACCCTTGACCAGGAATCAAGCTTTTTTTCAAGGAATTCTTTCATTTTAGTGAAAGACGGTATTTAGAAACAACAAGCTAGGCGCTGAGGTTGTTCATTGCTCTTGGGTTCGTCCTTGTTTCTGCAGTTTTTCACAGAAGAGGGCTAGTAATACATATATATATATACACACATGCATAAATACACTTAATACATGTAACACATATACACAAAATACCTCAGAGTTCATAATGATACTTCCACTTCAAAATCAGGGCCACAGAGCTTTAATTTAACCGCATTGAACTTATATGTCTCAACACCCATCCTCCATGTCAAAAATCCCAGCCCTTAAAAACACCAACATAATTACTACTTTTCCTAATTGTATATTACGTAAACAGCAATCTCAGAATACACAATTGGAGACTACCATCAACAATATAATCAGTATAATTGCTGAAACAGTTTAGGATTTTTTACAATTATTTTTTTCCTTGGAGCACATCTCTCAGAGGATACACAAATCACGGTGTTTTAAAGCACTTGGAATAGTTCATCCCCGTTTGGTTATATTGCTAACTGAATATACAATCAGATTCATTTATTTGTTTTTACTACTGATGTGGGGGGATTTATCTTTTAAAATTTAATTTTTTATTATAATCATGTAAAACATGTACATGGTGCAAAGTCAAATTTACAATTAGTATAACCTTATTTCCTCTCTGCCCAAAAGCTAACATTCTTTTTTTTTAGATTTCATGGCTTACCCTTCCATTTCTTAAAATATAAGCACATGTGTATATATTTATATTTTTATCTCCCCTTTCGCAGTATATAGTATCATACTATACATACTTTTATCCATCTTGCTTTTTTTTACCTAACAATATATCCTATAGATCACTACATATATATATATAGAGAGAGAGAGATCTTCCTAACATCTTTATAGCATCATATAGTATCCATTCTGAAGATACTTCATTGTTATTCAACCAATCCCTTATTGAGAGACATTTGGGTTATTTCCAATGTTTTTCTACTACAGATAGCACTGTAAACAATAGCCTTGATAATACATACTTGCAGAACTTTGTCATTTCCTACAAGTGGGTAGCCCTCTGGTTTTAAAAGGTAAACAGAGAAATAAATGTCATCAAAAAAATTGAAAATAAAAAAACGAAACACTGAGGGACAGGGAGAAAAACTGGCTCCAGTGGAAGTGAAAATAATATGAAAACCTAATTGGTATCCTCAGAGAAATCGAGTGAATACTGCAGTCAGAAAATAAGAATAAACTGCTTTTAAAATGTGAGAAATGAGAGAAAAGAGTAAAATACAACCAGAAGGATGTATGAGAAAGATTATTCTTTCATGATTGGGATTCAATAGATACTGCCGGAAGTTGATAAACTAGAGGACAAACAAGTAACCCATTACATACCTACAATATTAATGTATAAACAGAAAAATCTGGAAGCAATTGCTTCTGGGCAGTCGTACTGGAATTAGGAAATTATGTACTTTTCATTTACTCTCATTCTGCATGCTTAGAATATTTTCATAATAATATTTTAATTTAACGTAAAATATGAGAATAAGTAAATAAATGTGAACAAGTATTTATATGCTTTAATTTGCAACGTTTCCCAGAGCACTGAGGAACTGAAGACTATTCTTATCTGCTGAAAATCTTCCAAGAGTAGTGTTAACTGGTGATAATTTATTCTGATGCCCGAAACACAGTGTGACAAGTGTGATTTACCTATAGCTAACACGTTTCCTTTGGAGCTTTCTCAGTCTCCTTCTGTCCATCACTCTCTTGCTCTCTTTTCCACTTTACTGGTCAGAAAAACAATAAGTAAAAAATACATTACTATCCCTTATACGTCTTTCTTATATGGTCCCTTTTCTATACTGAAAAATTCAGGTGAATGGAATATTTTACTTTTCTGTCACAGAAAATAAAATTAAGTTCTTTTATTTCAAATGTGATTCCCAATTGATGTTTCTCTTATTTACTAGCCACCAATCAAAATGAAAATGCTCTCTTTCGAACTAAATAAATATTATTTTCCTCCAGACCCCATTTTTTTTTCCACCCTGAGAATTTACCTCTTCAAAGAAGCCAAGTCTTGTTTGTCCTCAGAGAAGTCATTTTGCACTATCACACCAGGCAATGTTTGCTTGTATTCAATGATTCCGCCCTCAGGATAATAGGTTTTATCTCCTTGATCAGTATGTAAATGAGACTAATCTTTCTGTAGTTCTCAGTTCTTTACAGGTGGGAGTTAATGTTAGGCTATCTCAGGCACTTATTCATACAATGATACATCAACTCACACATTTCGACAAGAATGTTAGTAATTTTATCTTTGAATTCATCCAAGACCCTTGGCTTCATTGTCTCAATTCCTTGATTAGACATATTTGATTCCCAGCTAAAGTCTTTACAGCTGTGCTACCATAGACAAGTCACTTAACCTCTCTGAGATTCGGTTTCATTCTCCCTAAAATGAGGATAATACCACCTATTTCACGGTTATGTCCCTGACCACTCTATGTAAAATAGTATCTCCATCATTCTCTTTCCCCTTTATCTGATTTATTTTTCTTAACCACTGACCTTATCTCTACATGCTGTTACTCTATCTATTCTTTCCTTTGTTTATTACCTGTCTCCCATACTAGACTGTAAGTTTCTTAAGGATAGAGTTCCACCTGCTTCGTTCACACCTATAACTGCAGCACCTAAAACAAGGCTTAGCACACAGCAGCTGCTCAATGAATGTTGTTGAATGAATACTTGAATAAAGTGTATTGCTGAATGATTAAAATGAAAGAATGTATGTAAAATGCTTGGCACTTTGGCAAAAAGTAACTACCTAATGAAAGGTAGCATTAATTTTTTACATAGCCACAATTGCTAGGACATAAATACTTATTAAGTTGTCTGAACCTAACTACTTAAACAGAATCATTAAGTTTGTTTATTTGGTTGTTTTTGCCTAAGGGCTCAAGGAACCAATGAAGTTTGGGAACCTCCGCTATATGAGTTACAAGCAAACCACATTATCGCATGTAGAAAACAAAAGGTGTAATATGCCAACAAGTTCGAATATACTGCGAGGTTGGCTGGAGGCCCATTAAGAGAAGAACACTGTCAAAGAAAAGATATCCAAGTAACCAGAGAGGCCTGAGCAAGCTTCTTGGATGCTGAATCACTGTGTGCAAATGAAACTCTCGGAGGGTATTTATGTTCCGTAAGAACAACCTCTGCACCTCAGGCTGGGCTTCCCTAAGACCAAAGAAAGAAAGAAAAAACATTTGAACACACTGTGCCAGCTCTGAACTGTGAAACTCATGCAGGACAGATGCAAGGGGTGGGAGATGAGAAGAGATAAATGGAGGAAGGGGGAGGGAGGAGGCTGATAATAAATTTGTGGAAATTCAGGATTTCGTGTTCATCGCTACTTTGCCCTCAACTACCTTCCGTAAGGTTTCCTATTAATGAAATAATACTGGCTCTTTAATTTGACATCTGGGGCATTTCCTGTCATACTCAATCCTAAAACTGTGAGTTAGTGGTCTTAACCAAAAATCTAAGTTCTACATTTCTTCATTAAAAGGTATGCATCTAATCTATACTTAAAGTCCCTTTATTACAGCCTAGGCTGAGATTAAAGCTCTCACCATCTTTTTTTTTTTTTTTTTAATAATTTCAATACAGTCTCATTGGTCTCTGTGCGGTGTGTGTGTATGTGTGTGTGTGTGTGTGTGTGTGTGTGTGTGTGTTGTAAATAATATAAACCCCTTAGTTTATCATTCCTGTTTTCAGAAATTCAAGAGTTCCCTCTACCTAGTTTCTGTGCTACATCAAGGCCTCACTTTCTGTCAATCGTCTGATTAATCATTTTGGGATTTTTAGGCTTCCGGGAGACCAAATCCTTTCTGCCACTTCCCACACTTACCAGATAGGCAGTTCAGTGGTTACACTACTTTCTCATCCCAATTTTCCATCCCCATCTTCCTCCTCCAGAGCACTGAGTTCCCCCTGACGGTGCCAGTGACGCCTTTATCAATCTGCAACTTAAGTTTTTCCCCACTCATCGGCTTTTCTAAAAACTTGTTAGCTTTTTTATAAAATCCACTCTCCCAACACTTTTAAACTTTAAGAGATCTGAAAACTTAAGAAAATTCCTTAGCTGCGTCTTTGCCCTGGCAGGAACAGCTCGCTAAGAGGATCACATGAAACGACCGACTTTTAGGCAAGAGGAAGAAAAGGTAAGTAGGCTGAACTGCATGGATATCAAGTTGCTCTTCTGTTTGACGTCTTCTCCACAGACCTGGAGGCAGCAGGCCAGGTTCAAATCCTGCCATCACCATTTATTAATCCTGCCACCTTAAGGAGGACACAAAACTTCCTGATTCTCAGTGTCCTCATCTGTAAAATGGTGACAGTAATACCTTTTTCACCTGATGGTAAAGATTGAATATAAGTGACCCACAGACAGAACACAGCACACAGTGAGTGTCCTTCTTCCCTTCTCCCGTCTTGTGTTGTTTACTCTTGATATTGTTATTAACTGCTAATCAGTTCAACACTTAAGTTACCAGTATGGGTTTTGCGATGGATTATGTGCAACAATAAAAGTGGAAAGACTAAAATACACCAGATGCTTTTACTTTTATCACAAGCAAGTGCTAACTCTTCCTCATAGCCATGCTCCCATCCTTCAAAAATACTATGGGCGGGCTTCCCTGGTGGCGCAGTGGTTGAGAGTCCGCCTGCCGATGCAGGGGACACGGGTTCGTGCCCCGGTCTGGGAAGATCCCACGTGCCGCGGAGCGGCTGGGCCCGTGAGCCACGGCCGCCGAGCCTGCGCGTCCGGAGCCTGTGCTCCACGACGGGAGAGGCCACAACAGTGAGAGGCCCACGTACTGCAAAAAAAACATACTATGGGCAATAATCCGAAATAAGTGGGTTAACAAAAATGGGCTAAATAAGCAAAACAGCTTTGTTTTTACACAGATTCCCTTGCTTCTGAGACCTGCTGTCCTCACATTGTGCCCCACACGTTTTGAAAGCTCACTGTCCAGAAGGGGATGAGCAGAGGGCATGCGTGGTATTAAGAGCACTCCTGTTGGAGCCTGGGGCCGGCGAGATGGATTATATACTTGTTCAAGGTTCCTTTCCACTCTGTGATTCCATAACTCTACCAAGACAACTTCTAAAATTCCAACGCTACCGAACAATTTTCCTACAGCGGTGGTATTTAAATAAGGGACTTTGATTTACATGGAAAAGGCAGGATTGTCTTCAGTCGCCACCAGAATGAGAGAAAAACACTACACTGGAAATCAGAAACTCAGAACTGAAATGCCACTTCTCTCATCATCGGTCACGTGATCTGAAAAATGTGGGCTGAGCTCAGCAAACACTTACGTTTCATTTCAGCTTTGAAACTCTGATTCTGGGATAAGGCTGCCGCCACCCATCTCCGGGGTAGGTACAGCAGCAGGCCTTAAATAAACATGTGGGAACCGCTACCTTTTCAGAAGTGATCTGTGACCATTGCCGCTTTCAGCAGGTTATCTCTGAGAAAGGGGTGAGGGTGGAGAATGATAATTAAAGAACAAATCCACAGGAGTGGATGAGGATCATTGGGTGCTCCCTGCTCTATTCTAAAATAGTAACTTTAAATACCCGGTCAAAGATGTGCCTTTGTGCCCCAGAAACATTCAGAAAAGGACTCATGTATGTCAAAGATAAAGATCCTCCATAGCAATTATGTTATTGTCTTTTGGGCTCAGAAATTAACCAAACTGCTGGCTGCCACAGCCATCCTTCCTTCTAGACAGCACATACATTTCCCCCTCACCTGCCCTAGAGAGTGGTTAATTAGTACCATCATGGGCCGGAAAAAAGTAGGAGACTAGCCCTCACTACCTAAAGGCCCAGATTATTTTAATATTCCAAGAGTAACCAAGGCAACCAGAGTTTAAGAAACAATATTACTTCCAATAAAACTTTCCAATTTGTTCAATTTTGTAAGACAGTTTTCTTTAAAACTGAAAAAAAAAAAATGGTGCTAAGTTTTAATGACACTTGGAAAAATTTTGGGTATTCACTTCCAGCTTTATAATCTAACTAAACCCACACCAATAAAATCTTAATCCTCATCAAGCACTTCACACACACACACACACACACACACACACACACACACACACTCACACAGAGATACCATATCTTTAGGCATATATTTATAAATAGAGCCAAAGAGAAATTTTCATAGAAATGTTAATAATTTCCAAAAAAACCTTCACATACTGCATGGCACTTGCATATAACAGTTTAATTAATCACCTATTCATGAACCACTTGGGTACTTGCACAATTCAGATGATTAATGAGCACGAGTGTGAGGACACAGTAAAGATTGTCTAATAAACCCTCCTTCCTCAAGATGCTTCCTATTTGCAAAGCACTGCGGCTCAGTGAATGACCCAGTGGCCTAGCAGACAAGCTCCAAAATGTTCTGCCCAAGATCAGGCCTCTTCTGGTCCTATTTGATTGAGGCCAGGTGAGTGGCCAGGGAGATCCTTGGGCTATAAGGAAAGATTGAACAAGAGCACATGGCATTCTGCAGCCCCCAGAAGCCAATTGAAAAATAGACCTGTGTTCCTTCCTCCTGGACCAATACTGGAAATGTGACTGCTGTGGGGAAATAACTCTGGCAGAGGGAAAAGAAGAAGAGTTAGAGATGCCCCTTTCCTAATAATCATTACCATTTATTTGTTCCTACTAGGAGCTGTGTGCTCTATAGACATTATCCGACATGTTCTCTAAAACTCCTTGCAAAGTATGCATGAAAACCCCATTTATCTGATGGGAACCTGGAGCGCAGGTAGAAAAGGGAAGGATATCTGAGCCCTAGTTTTTGCAACTTCAAAGACCACCCTCTGCCCTCTCCTTTAAAGGAACTGTTATAAAAATCTCTCTTAAGAGTACAGACTTCCTATTTGTACTTGATAAACATGAGAGGTTTTGCAAACCTCAGTCATACATTCATTCCATCTTAGTACAAGGAGCTTAGAGGAGAGAGAGCTCTCTCCACAGGGTATTAGAAGAGCATTCAGAGACCTGCGAGGCTGCCCTGGTGAGTTAGGGGGTTCGAGCAGGAATTGGGTGGTCAGAGCAGTCTAGTGGTTTGTTGGCCATCAGAGGTCCCACCGAAGAGATAGGAAAGAAGTGGGGAAACAGTTGTCCCAACTTTCTTCACAACCACACCATCCTTCAGGTGGTGGACATTAGTGGTTACATGTTTCTTCTGGGTTTTGTTTTGCTTTGCTTTGTTTTCTTTTGTTTTGTCCATCCAACCTTCCCTTTGGGTGGGTGGGAAGGAGGTTATCTCCAGTTATGTTCGGTCTTGGTGGAACTCATTACCCTCTTTCCCATTACCAAAGCCCACGTTGGGGCTCACTCCCTCCCCATCACTCAGGGGCCAAGGCCAGGGTATGTGAGAGAGATAACCCCCTCCTCCGTTACCCAGGGTGTGTGGCCTTGGCTCTGCCAATCAGATATTCCAAGCCAGACTTGGCTCCAAAACTGAAGGAGTGGCCAGCCTTTATTTCCAGCAGCTACAGCAGTGAATGGTGGTGGTCACATCCTTGCCCAGTAGTGGCAAAGTTCTGGCTGTATCGTCCCTGCCAAAAGATGGGGGGCTACCATCTCATGATCTGCCATGCATGTTTTTCAGATCTGGTTCTTCAACTCCCATCAATTCTGTGAGCCCCCAATAGTTTATAAAAAAAGGCATTTTTCTGTTTATGGTAGTTAGTATTGATTCCTGTTGTTTACCTTCAAGCAAATCACACACACACACACACACATGCTCTACACGAAGATAGACTGCGTTATTGTTCTTAAATGTTCACCAAGATGGCCTTAACATTCTCCTCAGCTTCAATAAACTTTACACAGGCTTCTTACTGACTCTAGGCCCCTGACCTCCCATTACTTACACACATTTAGTTTAGAAAACTTGTAAGTTCTTTCTCTGCACCTTTGAGATGTAAACCTTTCTAAAACCCTCCTCCTGCCAGTTTTGAAAACCAGGAATGTTTCCTCCAGGGCCTGGGAGCCATCTCTTTGAAATGTAATCACGAGGGAAGACAGGGCCCCTTCTCCCAGCCTCTGGGGGAGGGTAGAGGCTAAAGTCAGTGAGTGCATTGCTCCTCGTTGTAAAAGGACCTCCTGTCATAAAGATATGGGAAAATTTACTTCTCCTTTTGTAAGACCAGTTAACAAACACAGCTGGCCAATGATCCCCTACCCACAACTCCAGCTCTTAAAAACCCTCCTGCCCTTTGCTTCAGTGGAAATGCCTGCAGACTATGTTCGGGTCTCTTTCTCCTATCGCAATAGCCTTGAATAAAGTTTTCCCTGCCTGTTTAACTCTGCCCAGTGTAAATTTTGCTTTGATAATATTGGCTGGCCCTCCCTAAGAAAGGACCATATTCTTCATCCCCACTGACACCAGGTTTGGCCCATGAACTTGCTCTGATCAATGAAAAGTGAGTTGAAGGCCATGCCACCCCAGGCAAAAGCTCTGGGACCTAACCTGTAGTTGGCCCCCTCCCCTCTTTCCCAAACAGAGGCTGATCCATCTACCTGAATTGTCAAGTGAAGATAACAGAAACACAATCACAGCCGACCCATATGTGCACATGCAGAATGAGCAAAAAATACATCTTGGCTGTTGTAAGCCACTAAGATGTTGGTATCATTTGTTACCAGAGCACAACCAGCAGTCTTGACTAGTCACATACCCTTTCTGGAACTTGGCACCACAAAAGAGAAGCTCTGGAAAGAACCAACTGTCTCTGGGAAGGCTGTCCTCTGACACTGCCTTCCATCAACTAGCAGTGAGCTTCAGAAGTCCTCCTGGATGAGATATCCCAGAGGAAACACAGGGTGAACAGTGGGGCTTTAAAAGCAGCAAGAATAATCCCCCAGAAAAGGTAAGATTGTATGAACAACGGGCCAACTGAGGCCTCTGGAGAATCCCAGGTGATGTTCAAGGAGGCCTTTTTTCAGTGTTATTCAAAATACTCTGCTTGCATTCCCCTTATACAAATTTTGAAAAAAAATATGCACCTCCTTTACACATTTTTAAACTGTCACCCCAAAATTCTCATCGTAAGTTTAAAACTTAATTTTTTGTTAGGAGGAGATATGAAATATTAAATGTTTTATAAGACAAAATAAGATGAGGATCGACTTTGAAATCTAATTTCATGACATGCTTTGATAAAATAGGTTTTAACTATCATATTGAAAGCTGCACTGAATCCAAAAGAACCACGTGAAATATATATTTGTGGTTTTCTCCAATGTATCCTTAAAACTTTGGTAGTCCTGGAAAACACAGATTTTTCAAAGAACCGGCCCCACTCACCTATGCTGCAAGGCCCAGCTTATCCTTATCAGAATTACATGTAAGATGCAGAAAGGCAAGAAATCCACCAGGTTTAAGTTTCCTTGATTAATCATTAAAGGAGTCCTCCTTCAAAATGAATATTTCTAATTATCCCTTTTTTTTTTTTCTTTTGAGGCATGGGAGGTTTCTAATGCTGGAGCAAATGTACTATATTTACACATCAGAGGGCCCTTCTCTGTAAAGTGAGGGAAGAAATGTGCAAAGCAGACACTTTCTCAGGCAGTTTTAGAAAAGAATACATGTGGAAGTTGATCGTCTTGAAAGTGGCATGGTACTGCAAATCCTGTAAACTATCCACGCATTGGTACCCTTGGAAGGCGTGCATCCCTCTGTTGCACGAGTATGTTTCACGCACATATAAAACACAGCTGGGGTGCGTGTGACAAAGAAGTAGATGGACAGGCTACCTCTCCTGGGTGCTTTCTGGATTCACAAAGCAAGTCTGAGCAGAAAGCCTAATCCCAGGCGAAGTTACTTTTCCCCAAGACCAGGGAACGATGCCTCGATGTGCTGATGTTAGCAGCAGTTACAGGAAAACACTGGGAATCATCCCTAGGGCACCGCGGAAGACTAAGAATTGTGTTCCCTGGTATCTTAGAAGGCCAACCAGACCATAAAATGTTTTCCCAGTTTTATACATATTTAAGAACTCGTGGGTAATATATCTAAACTCTTCTCCTAAAAGGACCCCTGCCAGCAACTACACTTTGGAATAAAGAACTGTCAACACTGGCAGATTCAGAACTTCTGCTGAGAAGAATTTACCACAGCAGAATGATCTAAGTATATCATGTCATGCAGTGGTAGTTTAATAATGATATATTCCAAGGCTAGAGGGGAAAAAAAGGTTTTTTTTTATTAAGCTTTGGATACATTAAATGTCATTATAAATTAATCCTCTACTATTATTTCGATGGCATTTTTGGAACATACCACCTGAGAGGCACCAAAAAAAAAAAAAAATATATATATATATATATACTGTGCACTGGTCTGGTTTTTTAAAAAACTATCTCAGAAAGACTTACATACCAAATGCATTGAAATGGCACAGAAAAAAATTTATATATGCCCACTGTCCCATGAAAGCAGCGTTTTACTCCAAACCCAAAAGCGCAACTTCATAAAATCAATATCTCTCCTGTTTTCTTTAGAATTGATGAAGAAAATTCTATTCAGTGTGGGGTGAAATCCTAAAATTAGGTTGTATATATGTTATATACAACAGATTTGGAGGTAAGAACTCTTTTTTGAGCAATTTAGTAGCTATGATGATTTAAACACATTTCTTTTGGAAAGGGAGTGGGGTAGAACAAGAAAAGCCATATTACTGTGTATATGGAAAAGCATTAATAAAAATCAAACATAATGGTTAATTAACATGTCAAACATAAACCAAACAACATAATCCAAACACAAAATATGAAAAAGAACTGCCAGATAACAAAACACATTGCTTTTCATCTTCCCTGTGATACATTTTGAATGAGACAGACCTCTTTGTACCACAATCAACTTTGATTTAATAAAGTAAAACCATACAGTACAACAATTGTATATCAAATAGCACATTTTAGCGCATTTTCCATTATATTATGCACTTGAATTCCTTCAAGTACTGCCTCTGTGATCTCCTCCCTACCGCTCCTCTGAGCTTCCAGACTTGGTTTCTAGTACTGGATGAGCATGTCCACAGAGCTTTTCTCCTGAATTTCCAAACCTAGTTGAAATATAATTTACCCACAACTTTCTTTTTCTTCCTAAATTGAGTAGCATCATCACCTGTTTACTCCCCTTAGGAGCCTCTTCAACTCTTCCAGCTTCACACTCTATATCCAAACATTTGACGAGTGCTCCAAGTTTCTCATATATTCACCCATTCAAGACAATGATTCAGTTCATTCTTTTGTATTCCCCTACTCCACTTTTCCTCCTTTTTTTGTCTTTTTACCTTCCGTACCTTCATACCATTATGTGGATGTTGGAGTTCATGAATTCATCCTCCATGTCTCTTAAGTTTTCTATCATTTTTCCATAGCTTTATCCCTGCTGTATGCTGGGGAAATTTTTTAGGTTTATCTTCTAAATCACTGGCTTACTATTAAGCTGCGTCCAAGCTATTATGTAGTCTATCAGCTATGATTTCATTTAATAATTTTATTGTTTATTTCCAAGATATCTGAATGTCTATTCTTATTTTACAAATACTTGTTTTGGTTTTATAAGTGTGAAGACATTTATCACCCCGAAGATGTTCAATATTTTCATTTTACCGTCTTTTTCAGACTATTCAATTATCTCTATTTCCTCAGGAGCAAATCCTGTGTATGTTAAGTAATTGTGAATTCTTTCAGGATGGAATTCTTTCCCAGGTCTTTATAATTCCCTACTGACTTCATCATTTATGTGAGATAATCTTCCCTTGTGCTCTTACACTTAACCTCATCTACTTTCTTCTTTTAGCAGAGATATATAATTATTGGTTTTATAATATCTTCTCTTTTACATATTTCTCTGAGTATTGTGTGGGAAGGGAAGATTTCAATATCTGCTTTCGTCATCAATCTTGAATTAAAGGTCTCTTATCACCCATTCAGGGTATTTGGGTAGTAGCCTCCTATCTCATCTCTCCTCCCCAGGCTTTCAAATCACACTGCAACCAGTGCTATTCTTAAAGGTTCTGCTAAGGGCCTGATCACTGAGTCTGGTGTTATTCCTCTATCTAAAGTATAGTAAAACAGCTTTTTAGATCCTTCACTCTCAAGAGAAAAAAGAACTCTATAGTAGAGATCTTAGCAGAGCCTACAAAGGGTAAAACCCCTAAATTTTAGCCCCATCTCCTTTTCCAATCTACTCCCCCACTTCATCTTTTCAAAATCACTACCCTCTAGTCATCCCTACTACTCAGAGAATCTATGCAATTTCATGCTTCCCTGCCTTTGCTGAAGCTCAATTCACTTCTATGTCCCAATCACTTGCAAAGATCCAGATAAAATCCTACTATCTATCCTATGAAACCTCACATATGCTATGGACATTTCATTATCTCAGCCTCATATAGATATTACCCACATCCCTATAGGAGTACTTATCTCATTCTGCTGTAATGCATTAGAATCCCTAACTAGGCCATAACTTCTTAAGGGCAAACATTATTAACCACTTCTTCCCATATTTCAAGCAGCACCCAACGTAATGTTCAGCATATAACAGACACTCAACAACATTTTTGAAATGAAAGATGACGTGACCCTTGTTCCAGTGACTAGAAGTGCTATTTGGCGAATATATATTCATAAAATTAAATTCAAGGAATTAAGGAATTAAACTTAAAGGAAATGAAGACATTCAAACTAGGATTCGGTATCATAGCTTTAGACTGTAGGAAAAAGAAATTTCTGCTTCTTGAAATTCTGAACCTATACCAGCCTCAAGTACCGCATCCCTTTCTAAAAAGCCCCCAGTGATAGCCCAGTCCTCTGGGTTCTATTGCATGCCTGCATGCCCCTTTCATTGTTGTTACCACCCAAAGTTCAACTGTCTGTGTACCCGTCTACCCTACTAGATTATATTCCCTCTGAGAACAGAAATCAGATACAGTGTTTATCAGAGAATAAATTTAAAAGTGTTGACTAAATCAATGCTTAAATACCACATTTTTCCCTTATTTGTCCTCAGAATAGTCCCAAGCTAGAAGGAAAGCTGTCATTCTCATTTTCCAATAAATAACCAAAGTAAATGAATGTTAAATGAACTCATGGTCACAGGAGAAAGGAACCTGGTAGAAGAATTTAGGTCTTCTTGAAATTAATCACCACATTTCTAAATATTCCTATATGATATGAAGCATCCATGGTCAGGAATATAAGAAAATGGACAATTTGGAGCTCTTTAAATAAAGGAAATAGCCCTCAATAACACAGTAAGTAAAACCAACCTTTAAATAACCCCCAGAGCTCTGTTCAGAGAGCTTCCGGCACATAACTAATATTATAAACGAAGTCGCCATCCACACACTGGTCAGTACAGCAGCAGCATCTCTAGGTGCCCAGGGCAACCGTATTAATTTAACCTGTTCAGAAGGACTTTAAAAAGCTATAAATATCACCAGATTTAGTGTATGTTAATTGCTACCCATTCAGCATTTTCATTACACACAATATCCTCTACTACAAACAAGCTGCTTCTACTAAAATTTCATATAGCTACATTTTATTAGCTGTTTATTGAGTGTTTACTACGTGTCAGGCATGTTGCTAAGAGCCGCATAAATTATCTCATTTACTCCTCATAAAAACATTACGCATTAGGTACTATCATTATCACATTTTAAAAATGGAAACGAGGGCTCCCCTGGTGGTGCCGTGGTTAAGAATCTGCCTACCAATGCAGGGGACACGGGTTCGAGCCCTGGTCCGGGAAGATCCCACGTGCTGCGGAGCAACTAAGCTCGTGCACCACAACTACTGAGCCTGCGCTCTAGAGCCCGCGAGCCACAACTACTGAGCCTGCGTGCCACAACTACTGAGTCCACGAGCCACAACTACTGAAGCCTGTGCGCCTAGAGCCCGTGCTCTGCCACAAGAGAAGCCACCGCAATGAGAAGCCTGCACATCACAACAAAGAGTAGCCCCCGCTCACTGCAACTAGAGAAAGCCCACACGCAGCAACAAAGACCCAATGCAGCCAAAAATAAACAAATAATTTTTTTTTTTTAATGGAAATGAGAGCTCAAAGATATGAAATAACGTGCCCCAGGTCATGCAGCTAGTAAGAGATGGAGGTGGGAACAGTTCCTGGTCCCTTCTGGGGCCACAGTCCTGGCTCCTCCCACTATGGAGACTGACTCACATTAGTGTCCATTGGAAGGATGTATTTGTTCAGATATTCTCATAAGTTTGACATTATCATCACACTGAATTGTATGAAACTGCCACTTCTGTAGACCAAAAATGGTCACATGGTTCAACCTAGTAGACTGTTAATATTCTATTCTAATAATATCTGCAGTTTTTGGTTCCTTGCTAATGTACTATTTTCTCTTTATTTTGTATAGTACATGTATTTAATGGCTCCTAAAATTATTATTATTACAAATTATGGTATAACCAATAAGATACAAACACCAGTCAATTCCTTAAGTAATTCCTCAATTCTGATCGAAGGTTGATTGTATGAGAAACATATTGAAAAGATGTGGCCAGGAACTCTCCCCCTAAGTAAACCATTTCCAGATCAGCACAATCTAGAGCTTGGACGACATGATTTCTGCAAACCTGCAAGATTTATTGGTATGATATCTCCATTTCCTTTAAAATGCAAACAAACCAAAAAACCGAAACAATTCCAATAAAACAGAATAAAATAAAATAAATGCTAGCAAACGCTAGCATCTGGGAGCAAATGCTCCCTTTGGTAAGAGAGTTTAGAAAGCAGGGCATTTACAGAATCCCCTCTCCTCTTTTTCACCTTCATTGGTCTCTGTGTCTTTCCTTCTTGTCTTAGAGGAAAATGTGTCCTGCTTCTTCAAGAACTAATCCTCCCATGTGTGTGTGCCTTTGACCCCAGCCTCTGTCACCTCCTCTGGAAACTTCCTCTGTAAATTTCTCCCTCTCTGTATCCTCACCTGCTCCCTTCCTGGCTGCAGCTCTCAGATCAAACACAAACATGTGCAAATCTTCTGTATCTACTGCACTCCACACCGTCCCCGCAGAACTCTCGCCCTCCTTTCTTCTCTTCTCTGCCAAAGGACCAGCAAAGGGACACTTCCTCACCTCTCACCCACTCATCATTCCAAAGTAGCCTGGCTTTTGAGAAGTCATTCTCAGCAATGTCACCAGTGACCCTGACCTACTGGACTCTCACTTCTCATCCCACTTAATCTCCCCCTAGTTTGTGCTAATACCACCAGCTCCCTCCTCAAACACTCTCTCTGGGATTCATTCATGCTACACTTTCCTGGTTCTCTTCCTACCTCTAGGATGGTTCCTCTCCAGTTCTTCCTACTTTCTCTGTCTTATTCACGGGTTTCTTCCTTGGCCTTTCCTTCCAAGAGTTCAAGCTTCTCATTTTTCTTCTTGCTCTGCTCTCCCTAATACATACTTCAAACTACTCAAAGCCATGGTAGCTTTTCTCTCCTCAAACCCACTCCTTCTTTTTGCCCAAACCTAGATCCACTCCATCTCCCAAACAGAAACCACCCATTTTGAAATCCTTTCCACGCCTTCTCCTGCAGCCTCATCTCTTATTACTCCTCACATGCACCCAAGCAACCACAGAGGCATACCAGAGCCCTGGTCCTCATGCTGGACGGCCAATAGCTTTCCTTTTTTTTGAAAGGAGGTCATTTTTATTTTCACAGATTGTCATATTCCACAAACTCAGGGAAATTAAACAGGGTTCGGAGAAAAGGGCCAAAACTGTTGTCCAATCTGCCACAGCTCCAGGAACATCCAGACTTGTTTAACGTAGACAAGATGGAAAAAGGAGTAAGAATTACATGATGATTCTTTCCAAAGGTGTGTAAGAAAAACAAGTGTCCATGTTTGTCAAGAAACAACCTAGAGATAAATGAATTTAAGCTTTAGCCAACTCTTCATCTTCTACCCCTTGACAATTAGGGCAGTGGCAGTTGTCGGAATGAAAAGATTGGTTCTGGAGTTCTTTCCAAAGAGGATAGTAAATAGAGCAGGTATTGTTCTAAGTTTCTGATACCATCACCTGCCTGAGAAAAAAAGACATGCACCAAAATTCTGCTACTCTTGCTATGCGATTCTCAGTTTTTTATTCTCTCTGATAGCTTTTATACCTTTATACAAATTGTTTCCTTCACTTGATATAGCCTTTAGCCTTCAGATTTCTGCTCACGTGTCACATACTTTGTGAAGCTTTCTCTATTCTTCCTAAGAATATCCAGTTCTTCCTCGATGTTCCCAGAGCACTCTGTATAAACCAGTAATTTATAGTATTTACTGCTTTGGTACCAGGGTAACTTTGTAAGATTCTGTCCCCCTTCACTCCTGTTCCTGTCTTCATTGTTCCTAGGAAGAAAGGACGGTGATGTTTTCCCCTCTGTACCTCATGTACTGCTGATCAAGTGCCTGGCTCACAGTAGGTTTTCGAAGATGTCTGTTTCGTTAAGTTGATCCATCCGTCAGGTCAGGTTTATATATAATCCTATTCAAGGGTAAGGGCTTTTATTAAGTGATTTTTTGAGTCTCTTCGCACTCAAATAATTCATCATGTAAGACACCAAGAAAAATTCAAGAGGTAATGAACATTGTTTTCCTCCTGAAATAAAAAACGTCACAAAATATGACCCTTTAAGGTTCTTGTTAAGAGGTTACCTCCACTGAATGAAGAAAACAGATTCTCTGAGAACACCCATCAGTTTCCCAAGTCAGCCAACTGCTCACTTGTGCTTTTTTAAGTCCTACTTGAAAAGTCCAAAATGACAAATTATCTCACAGGTCTCTGGGCAAATGCTTCATTGCTTTCTGAAATGTCAGTGCTGATACGTATTTCTACTCAGTTTTGCCTCATTTTAAAGCAATGGAAATATCTCTTCCTGCCAGCTTACATTCTGTTTTATAATCCTTTTTTTCCTCTCTTATTTTTCAGGATACCATTTCTTTGATAAACTTCCCCTAATTTCTAAACTTTGAGGAGTTAAAATCTCTATAATTTCATGACCCCACTGAATGGCAGAAAGAAGAAACAGAGTTCCAGGTAAGGTGGCCATAAAATGAAAACTGGAAAAATTCACAGCCAAAGACCTTTCCATAACATTTACTAACATTTACTAAATTGCTCCAAATACTAAAGAAATAAGAAAGTAGGTTAGCGATTAAAGACATTATTATCTAACTTTAATCTTCATCAAAGTAAATGTCATTATCCTTGTTTAACAGATCAATAAACTGAGGTTCAGAGAGGTTCAATTACTGTCTAAGGTTACCCAGATAATAAATGGAAGCCTTTTTGCCCTATGTTGGAGTGACATGAAGGAATTTTCTCAGGAAAAACTGACCTGCTTAAAGGTCCCTGCCTCTGGGTTCCTGGTCAGTCACCATTATTTCCATGAGAGAACATCAATCCTATACTTTGCCTGCATTTATGCTGTGTACTGTGCTAAGAGCCTTTATACGTTTTTCATTTAAGTACTGAATGAGTTATGAATGGGACAGTACGATGTAACTCCTTGTAAGCAAATGAAGGTCAGGACCTGAAGTTCAGAAACAAACCCAGTGTCTCCTAGTTAGTGAAGGTGACTATCCATGCTCTCAAAACCAACTCTGCTGTCTCCTTTGACCATCACATGACCAGTGCTGCCTTAAATCAGCAGGACCTTGTTTGGAAACAGCACCAGGAAATCGGCTCTCCCATTCTGAAATTTAGTTGTAAAAAGTCATACTAGATCCTATGGGTCTTCCAGGGGTTCTAAAAAACATATCTTCCTATCACGTCACCCAATCAGAAAGCCGTGTACCTTTCACTCTCTGGGTTTCTCATAGCAATGCCTGCCCTCGCTGAGCCACCTCTGGGTTTTCAGCCACTGAGGGGCACTGTTAAGAAACGGGGTGCAGTGGTAAAGCACCAGGCTCTGAAACCAGGGGACCGGGTTCCAATCCCAGATCTCCCTCTTACTGTGTAACTTGGGTTAGTCACTTAGCCTCTCTGTGTCTCAGTTTACTCACCTGTAAAACAGGGACAATGACCCTACCTACCTCAAAGGCTTCTGTGATTATTTAGAATAGTACTTTCTACATAAAAAAGTTCACTAGATATGTGTTAGATATTTTACAGATTGTTAGATGACTCCATATTGTGAGAAGATAGAAACAGAAGGAAAATCATGAGAATGTAGCTTCGTGGAAGCTGAAAGGAAGGCATATTTAAAGGAAGGAGAAATTATGTGCCTGATCCTTTCAAAGGTCACTGTATTAGTCTGCTTGAGCTGCTATAACAAAATACCACACACTGAAATTTATTTTCTCGCAGTTCTGGAGACTGGAAAGTCCAAGATTGAGGTGCCAGCAGGGCTGGCATCTGGTGACAGCTCTCCCCTTGGGTTGAAGTCAGCCACCTTCTCTCTATGTGCTCCCATGGCCTTCTTTTGGTGTGTTAGTGCAAGGAGAGAGAGTTCCAGTTCTCTGTGTCTCCCCTTATAACATTAATCCTATCAGACCAGGACCCCACCCCTATGACTTCATATAACCTTAATTACTTCCTCAGAGCCCCCATCTCCAAATACAGCCACACTGGGAATTAGAGCTTCAATTTATGAATTTGGGGAAGACATAAACATTCAGTCCATAACAGTAACTGAAAAAGCAACCTTTGCATTCGGATTAGAGGAGGTCTTCGGTGAACATAAAAAAAAGTTTTCATGACTCAATGACTTATTCACGAAACAATGTAGGATGTTTACAATTCTATTTATTCAGGGGAACATTGTTGTAAGATTAAACGCAATCCTAAGTCTCATATGTGTTGACAAAAAAGTAGTATGATAAATTACAGACCAAGATAAACTAACTGTACTTATGTGTTGGCCATGGAAAATAGAAGTACTTGGTATATATAGAAACCTTTTTTCTGTTGTCAGTTTTTCATTATTAAAAATTACTACCATTCTTAGCTTTAAAAAAACATCCTCAAACTTTTTTAAAGGAAAAATTGCCAGAATAGCATGGACATGAATTTTCATTGTATACATCATCCCAGTCAAAATGTGTATTAACCTTTGACATCTTCATCCTCGCCTACCGCTGAATCTAGGGCTCATTAATACCTATTTAAGCATTCAGCTTTTGCCCTGGAGGCCAAGATAAACGTGTCCACAAGGCAAGAATATATCTGCTCAACAGTCAATCTCTTTTTTTTTGTTTCATAAAACATTTGTATAAAATATAAGTACTACAGCAAAGAAAATTTGCAGAATATGCAAAGGGAAAAAACTCACGATACCACCTCTATTAGGTAATCACAACTGCAATTTGGGCTTTTCCTTCAAGTTTTTTTTTCATGCATATTTTTATAAAACTTTAATTATGGTATACATGTAACTTTATATTCTGTTTTTCTCAATTAACACTACTATTGGAATATATATGTGTATATAAGTAATACACATGTTGACTACACAATATGTAACTAAAATATTAATTTAACCATAGTAGCTGACATTAACATTGTTCCAGTCTTCACAATTTTAAATAACATTTTGATGAACATTTCCTGCATATACCTTTTCCCAACTTTAAGGCCCCTGATACATATTCTCAAACTGAGAGAAAATGGTTGCACCAATTTTACTGCCATCAATACTCTAGGTGACTAATTAATGTCACTAGATCCCAATTCTCTGTAGCAAAAAGTTTTCCTATCACAATAGGCAAGAAATAAAATAGATACTTTGCTGTATTAATTTCTACTTCCCTTATTACAGAGAACATTTTTCTTCTCATGGTTATTTTCCAGTTTTACTTTTCCTTTGTGAGTCATCTATTCATTATCTTTATCTGTTCATCTATTAGAACTCTCATTTTTTTTCATTGATTTGTATGAGGCCATCTCCTTCACTCATAAAATTATTTAATACTACAAGTAAGAATATTAGAAGGATCCTTGACATTTTGCTGATGTTACACTAAGCCAACATAGTGAAATCACGGTCACTAATAAATGAAAATTAAAGTATTTTAGGAACGCTTTACCATCAAGTTGACATTACTTGAGGACAATTTGAAGGTTTTAAAAGTCTTTACTTTCTCTGACACTTACCTGTTATACTTATCTTTTGAAATTAAAATAAAGGGTTTTTTCCCAAACATGGCACACCAGCCAATTAAAGACAAATTGTCTCATTCCCTATCCTTCCCTTGGCCTTTTAGTGCATTGTTGAATCAATGAATGCAAATACAACAGATGGTTCTGCCACTCTAAAACTGATGCTTAAACTAAATCTCAAATTATCTGACATTATTTAATACTAACATTATTATTGATCACCTCCCTTCACTGAAAAATTACTAAGTACCAGACAGTGTACAAAGTGGTTTAGATAAATTATCTCATTTTATTCTCAAAATAAACCTTTCAGATGGGTATTAGCCTCTCAACTTTACAGCTGGGAAACACGGGTTCAGAATGGCTACCCACCTGGCCAAGAACAGTAAGCTAGCAGGTGATGGAGTGGAATGCAAACCCAGGACCTGTTCCCCTCACCACTAAGCATGTGGCCTTATACTCATGCAGCCCTTACCATGGCAATATTGTGTACTCACTAATACCGATGAAAACAAACTTAGAGACAGACATTTTATCAAGTGCATTTAAAATGTCTATGTATTCTGGTTGGAAATTCCTCAAGCAATAACTCCATTAATAAGGGTCAACACCACTGATTATATTTTTAAAGTTTAGTATATATAACTTACTAAAATTTAAAACAGGATTTTTTTTTTTTTGGCTGGGGGCCGCATCAGGTCTTAGTTGCGGCATGCGGGATCTTCGCTGTGGCGCACGGGCTTCTCTCTAGTTGTGGCCCACAGGCTCCGGAGCACGCGGGCTTACTTGCCCTGTGGCATGTAGGATCTTAGTTCCCCAACCAGGGATGGAACCCGCATCCCCTGCATTGGAAGGCAGATTCTTAACCACTGGACCACCAGGGAAGACCCAAAACAGAATTTTTTAATACTAGTGGTTATCATAGTAGAACTAAAATTTATGTAAAAATTCTCAAAGTTAAATACTTTGCTTGTTTTTGACACAGGATGGCTAGCAAACGCCAGAACCCAGAAGAGGCAAAGGAGTATTCTCCCCTACAGGTTTCAGAGAGAGATCACAGCCCTTGGACACCCTGATTTCAGACTTCTGACCTCAGAACTGTGAGACAATATGGTTCTGACGTTGCAAGCCGCTCACTTTGTAGTAATTTGTTACAGTAGCCCTAGAAAACTAACAGGTGATTTTTTTTTTTAATATTTACTGGGGTTTTTTCCCTAGGTGCAAAAAGAGTCACCTATAATCCCTCCATCAAAGGATAGCCACTGTTGGCACTGTTGACAAATTCACTCAGACCCTGTGTGTGTGCATGTGTGTGTGTGTGTAATTTTTAAAATGGAATGTGCATTGCTCACTTTATGTTGTGTCCAGATATTCTTTATTTAGCAGACTGGCTATCACAAGGATGTCCCATAACTTAATCAATTTCCTACTGATGGACATCTTCAGTGTCTGAGGCATCTACTTCGAAATACGTTCAAAGCATTAACCTACGTGCCAAAAGAAAATGGTAATAGATCTGCTATCCACATTTCCTCATTCAACTTCCCCTTAAGAACATGGAGATAGGGCTTCCCTGGTGGTGCAGTGGTTGAGAGTCCGCCTGCCGATGCAGGGCACACGGGTTCGTGTCCCGGTCCGGGAGGATCCCGCATGCCGCGGAACGGGCTGGGCCCGTGAGCCATGGCCGCTGAGCCTGCGCATCCGGAGCCTGTGCTCCGCAACGGGAGAGGCCACAACAGTGAGAGGCCCGCGTACCGCAAAAAAAAAAAAAAAAAAAAAAGAAGAATATGGAGATAGATAATACACACACACACAAAGGTTTGGTACATTTAGATCTTTTATGTACATTCTTTACCACAAATTTTCAAAGAGAGAATTCAAAAGAGAATCAGAGTGCCTGAGAGAGTCCTTCATGGGCACCTAGCCTAGGGCAACATGAGGACAGAAAGTTGAAGTGTCCTGGCCAACGTCACGGGAGAACCACCCAGACAGGAATGCAGTCTGGTTTCCAGTGCTGTTACTTCTCAATGTGCTGCTTTTATGGCATAGGAACTACTTTAAAAACTGGTGTGAACCTTCCTCTAGAGCTTCTAGATAAAGTGTAGACCTTTACCAGAAGCTAAATATATTCAATCAAACTTCCACCACTTGCAGTTTCACCGCTAGTGAAACTAGTTGCCTTCAGGTAACTAGCTATCTTCAGGTAACATGTGTTATCCTCCACGAGACTGATTCATTCTCAGACATCTTAAGGGCAAATACGTATCAATATTAAATTGCATGTATAGGCATTATTCAGCTACTGATAAGTAATCTTTGCAGCTTTTCATGGAAGCTTGCCAGGTTCTTCAAATCTCTGTAATTGTAAAATATAACATTGTACACTGTATTCTGTCATGGACATAATAAAAAGCTGTCTTTAGAAGGGAGGATTATATAATTTTTTTAAATAGCATATATTATATATTTTCTTTAATTGATCCAAATAAGACATTTGCTTTTTAAAAATAAGACTGGAGTGTGAGCCATTATCTTGTAGTAATTTATAATGGAGTATAATCTGCAAAAATACTGCATCAGTATACTGTATGCCTAAAACTAATATAATATTGTAAATCGACTATAATTTTAAAAAATGTTTTTCAAGACAGGTGCTGTCCCAGGTTCATCCTTTGGTCCACTCCTCTCTGATGCCCTGACAGCTTTGGGACACACAGATTGGCTTCTCTCACTTGAGACCCATCTATAATGCTTACTGTGAACACAAGTCACTTTAAATGAGGTGAGCTTTTGTCCCACAGTATGCCGATACAGGAAAATGGGGAGTCACACTAGGTTACAAAGGAAAAAGCTATAAAAATAAGGCACTTAAAAAAAAGATCATGAACTACGTTCATAATAAAAAAATAAAATTTCATTTGTGTCCTTTGACATAAAGCATAATGAAGCAGGCACTAACAGTTCACAGTGACCTAAAAATCACTAAGAATAGTTTTCTACTGTAACAAAAAGGTGTTATTTTTAGCACCTCAGGGCCAGAATCATCCATAATTGGCATTCTAATTTGAATGTCATCAGGATCTGTTTAACTGATCTTTGACCACTCCCTGGCAAGTCTAGTTTGTTTCCCTGACCTTCAACCACAGTTTCCGATTCCATTTTCCAAATCATACACTATATTTTATCACGAAGGTTAAATAACAACTGAATTCTGCTTTCTGTTTTGGTATCATATCTCTTTTTCTTTAAATCTAATACAGGATATGTTTTTCTCAGTCTTCCCTGCACCTTATACATACCTAAAGAATATTTGTCAATTTTGGTGTATTTCAGTTCTATTCACCGTAGCTTTCCTGGTTTTATTCTTACATGCCATCACGGATATGCCCTGTTTCTGGTCTAATACTCCTTTCTAATCCTTACTCTTTGGAGCCTTTTAAATCTGCAGCTCTGCGTAGCTACCCAGGTTTCATCCTGCTTTCCTGTCCTCTTGCTACTTTTACCAGTGTTGCTTTCAGAAATAATCTCGTTTACGTGGATTCTTCCACTTACAAATCCTTTTCTTATAATTTATTTTTTACTTAAGTTGACTTCCCTGAAATTCATTTTCTTTACGTTGCCGTTTTCACTTCTTTGAAGTTTACACAAAGATTACCAAACTTTAAATGAAGTTTCTTAATTAACCAAAATGTTCATTAAAGAAATAGCTTTAGTATTCAGGCCAAAAATCAAGAATAGCTAAATACAGCACAATCTCACCTCTCTTTCTGCTCTCTCTCCCCAGAGCCTACTCGAGGTGTTTCTACCTGACGATGTTCCAGATATACTCTCCTGCCATTAATCCACTGAATGTGCTATAATTCTCTTGTTAAATAAATAGTTATGTCCAATATGCACTTAGGATGATGGTGAGTCTTCAATCTCATTATGACTTATCCATCCAGCTGAAACTTGGCAACATTTGTAAGAGATAGTTAATAAACTGGTCAAAGGGGCAGTAAGTGATTTTTCTTTTAATAACCTGAAAAATACAGGGTAAAATGGGGGAAGCACACAGCTTTAGTGAAAGTGGATTATTTATGAATGACACTCCCTACAGTGATCAATAATTAAGCTAATCCTTCATTCTGTGCTCAGTTGATCCCTATCAAGAACGATAAAACACATTTGCCCTTTTTTTCAATTAAAATAGGGGGTGTATGTACAGTAATTTGAGAAAACAAAAGTTTTACTTTAAAAAGGTCCCTCGGGCTTCCCTGGTGGCGCAGTGGTTTAGAATATGCCTGCCAATGCAGGGGACACGGGTTCAAGCCCTGGTCTGGGAAGATCCCACATGTCGCGGAGCAACTGAGCCCGTGAGCCACAACTACTGAGCCTGCGCGTCTGGAGCCTGTGCTCCGCAACAAGAGAGGCCACGATAGTGAGAGGCCCGCGCACCGCGATGAAGAGTGGCCCCCGCTCGCCGCAACTAGAGAAAGCCTTCACACAGAAAGGAAGACCCAACACAGCCAAAAATAAATAAATAAATTTATTTTAAAAAAAAAAAGGCCCCTCATCCACACTGAGTCACTCCATTGGCTTTTCTGTGTCTCTCAGCATCTCAATTCCTTATCTGGAAAATACGTTGAACTCTCCTTGTGTCATTGATGATAGATGGTAGAGCAACCTTCTCCTGCAGCATGATTCTCCCAGTCAACACCACCTCCTGCCTGATTCACAGCTCAACTCCATTTAACAATTCAACACTAGCTAATGCAGTTGTGTCCTTTACATTAAAGGAACTAAGCCCTGTGTTCTCTGAATTTTTTTAAATAACTTTAAATAAACTATAACACACTTAAGCCTGTGCGCCACAACTACGGACCCTGTGCTCTAGAGCGCGCGAGCCACATCTACTGAGCCCACATGCCACAACTACTGAGCCCACGCACTACAACTACTGAAGTCTGCATGCCTACAGCCCACTTGCTCTGCAGCAAGAGAAGCCACAGCAGTGAGAAGCCCATGCATAGCAACAAAGAGTAGCCCCTGCTCGCTGCAACTAGAGAAATCCTGCACACGGCAACGAAGACCCAACGGAGCCAAAAATAAATAAATTTTTTTAAAAAACTATAACACACTTGAAAAACAATTTTTCCGACAGATTTCTTCACAAAGTGATTACACCTGGATATGAATTAGTTTATGAAATTGCTTCGATCCCAGGCAAGCATGAGAGGCCTGGGAAGCAGAGCCTGGCAGGAATGGGAAGAATAAGACGTAAACTCTGTGACATGATTTACAACTGCATCTTGAAGAAACCCGAAAATATACTCGGCAGCATCTATCAGAAGTTTCTGATTTCTCTGAACATCAGTGTTTTCCAATATATTTAAACTTCTTCTTTTTAAAAGGAATTTTATATATAAACAATTCCAGGATCACATCTAGTCCGTAAGGTACATAAAGTGAGATCTTTTTATACATGTCTATTTGACAGTGGACACAACCTGAGGAATAACTGAGGTCTCTAGCATTATCAATTTGAACGTCCTCTTCTATGTTTGTCAAATTCGTGAAGACCTTCTATACATTAAATAAAACTGGTGCGTGCTTTTCTATGACTTAGAACTGCCATCTTCATAGGATTATGTGAATAATGGGTCATTACGTTTATGTGTTAAAACTTTGGTCAATGATATTTCTGATAACCACTTTTCACAATATAGTTGGCAAGCTTAATATAATCAAGTAACGGGCCTCTGGTATTGAATCTGCTCTAATAAACTGAGAAACACAACAGGTAAAATTGTGAATATGCTATGTACCAGTTTTTAACATAAATGATTAATAATTCTCAAAATAGGTCTCTATGACAGCTATCTCATCCTCCATGAACTGATGAAGAAATAGAGGCTAATAAATTAAATTATCTTACCATGGTTATTAATGGCCAAACTGGGATTTGAATCCCACTGTGTCTGATTTCAAAGTGTTTCACTATATCGTGCTGCTGTTATTTTTCCATTAAGTTTAGGATTCCCTAAGTTAATGAAAGACACATATACCATAAACTAAAATCAACAGTACATGGAAAACCTGATTTTAACTAACAGCTTTTGGGAAAAACATTTTGCTAAAGTTAAGAAGAAAAACACCATGCACATATGGTCACCTTACTTTTTATAATGGAGGCAAGATTATACAATGGAGAAAAGACAGCCTCTTCAATAAATGGTGCTGGGAAAACTGGACAGCTACATGTGAAAGAATGAAATTAGAACACTCCCTAACACCATACACAAAAATAAACTCAAAATGGATTAAAGGCCTAAATATAAGGCCAGACACTATCAAACTCTTAGAGGAAAATATAGGCAGAACACTCTATGACATAAATCATAAAGATCCTTTTTGACCCACCTCCTAGAGAAATAGAAATAAAAATAAACAAATGGGACCTAAAGAAACTTAAAAGCTTTTGCACAGCAAAGGAAACCATAAACAAGACAAAAAGACAACCCTCAGAATGGGAGAAAATATTTGCAAACAAAGCAACTGATAAAGGATTAATCACCAAAATATACAGGCAGCACACGCAGCTCAATATCAAAAAAACAAACAACCCAATCCAAAAATGGGCAGGAGACCTAAATCAACATTTCTGCAAAGAAGATATACAGATTGCCAGCAAACACATGAAAGGATGCTCAACATCACTAATCATTAGAGAAATGCAAATCAAAACTACAGTGAGGTATCACCTCACACCGGTCAGAACGGCCATCATCAAAAAATCTACAAACAATAAATGCTGGAGAGGGTGTGGAGAAAAGGGACATTGCACTGTTGGTGGGAATGTAAATCGATACAGCCACTAATGAGAACAGTATGGACGTTCCTTAAAAAACTAAAAATAGAACTACCATACGACCCAGCAATCCCACTACTGGGCATATGCCCCGAGAAAACCAAAATTCAAAAAGAGTCATGTACCACAATGTTCATTGCAGCTCTATTTACAATAGCCAGGACATGGAAGCAACCTAAGTGCCCATCGACAGATGAATGGATAAAGAAGATGTGGCACATATATACAATGGAATATTACTCAGCCATAAAAAGAAACGAAATTGAGTTATTTGTAGTGAGGTGGATGGACCTAGAGTCTGTCATACAGAGTGAAGTAAGTCAGAAAGAGAAAAACAAATACCGTATGCTAACACGTATATATGGAATCTAAAAAAAAAAAGTGGTTCTGAAGAACCTAGGGGCAGGACAGGAATAAAGATGCAGACGTAGAGAATGGACTTGAGGACACAAGGAGGGGGAAGGGTAAGCTGGGACGAAGTGAGTGAGTGGTATGGACATATATATACTACCAAATGTAAAATAGCTAGTGGGAAGCAGCCGCATAGCACAGGGAGACCAGCGCGGTGCTTTGTGACCACCTAGAGGGGTGGGATAGGGAGGGTGGGAGGGAGACGCAAAAGGGAGGAGATATGGGGATATATGTATATGTATAGCTGATTCACTTGGTTATAAAGCAGAAACTAACACACCATTGTAAAGCAATTATACTCCAATAAAGATGTTTTTAAAAAAAAGAAGAAAAACACTGACTCACATAACTTCTGTTTCTTTAGGCATTTCCTCTCAATCACCCAACCCAATTAGGATGGTGAAAACACTAATATGAACAGAAGGTAGAAAGCAGACAGAAAAAGAAGAGAAACAGAGGATCTGAATAACCTACAAACTGGGTAAGCACCTTGCAAACAATCAGGAGTAAACTGCATTAAATGGTTTGTGCAGAGTGTGTCTAGAAAGGGAAAACAACTCATTTTCAATGCAAAGCAGTCTTCATTATTTTTTCAGTAAACTGTATACTCATTTTGAAAGTGAAAAATGACCTCCAGCAGTTCTTAAATCCTACTATTTTTTTTATACATCTCTTCAACTTAAATAATTTAGGGATTCAATTTTAGTCACTTGGCAGTATACCACATCCAAGTATTTAAGGTTATTCTTGAAACTATCCCGTCTGTTAACGTATACATATAGGATCATCTGCGTAAAGATAAAGCAGTTAAGGAATACTGATGTATCACTATTTTTACTCCAAGTTTTTGTTTTGACCTGTGAAAAGTCTGTGGGAGCTCTGTACATTCTGAAAGCTCATTATCTTATTTCATAGTGATATTAGCTCCATTATGCAATGAGAGTGAAGCATTCAATCGTTGCTATCAATAGGATCTGTGTTCATCCACACAGACATTTCAAATGAAGTGAAAAACATTTGCAGACTACATTATGTTATGATAGTGAATGATTTTAAAAGATGTCAAGTTCTGCTTAAGGAGTTTTATATGAAATAGCATTTACATTAGAAAAAGGTTTGGGGGAGGTGAAAGATATAAGTCATCAGAGTTTCATTTATGTTTAAATACAATTAAGCTCTCAGAGAGCATCAGCAGTTTAACTCTGAAATATCTTTTTTTAAAGACATTACTGAGATATCGTATTCCTGTTTCTTGATTTTCTAATGCATCCTTCAAAATGAGTTCAGTTTAATAAGTGGGAGGATTTGTGAAGAAAACCAGACCAGAAGCACAAAGGAAGGATAAAATGTTTAATTGCATTAACTGTACTTTCATGAGATGCCTTTGTTTCTGACATATATCTTTACCACATTTATAAACTTCCAGAACAATTCTATGATAAGACGTGATCATTTGCATCAGAATTGCCCATAGTCATGATTCACACACCATATTGCCACAGGTAAGGGGAAGTACAATACATACCCTTCCGACTGTGCAAAGTATCAGCCATTTCCTTGTGTGTATTACATTGTGTGTAATATTGGCTTACACTTTGGTTGAGGACTGAAATAACTGCCTTAGGAGTTCCTGACCTGATCCCAGATTCAGTCAGGTTTTACCTATACTAATCTGGAATTTGGATGCAAAAGAATAAATTATTACTCTTCTGGAAAAAGTGTTTTCCAGGAGAATGACTTACCCAAAGTAGTAAATAACACTACTAAAAATAAGTGAGTAAAAAAATGTGTTGTGATTTTCATTTATTTTTTTATAGAATACATTCTTTTTTAATGACCTAAACACTAAATTTTGATAGAAATTGATAACTGTATTGATCTATGCTGTCACTTTTCACTTCCTTCTGGTATACTAATAGATGAAAATAAGACTTGTAAATACTCATTTTCTTCAAGCTCAAAATAGATACTTGGCTTAAAGCCTAAGTACGACACCCAAAAGAATACACTAAATTTTATGTGTCTTGTGACCAGGGATACTAGTTGCTCATTTTTGTAATTTTCATAGCACTGAGCAGAAGCCTACTAACACTTGATAGGTAATTACTAGTTTGTTAAATAGAGAAGTAAAAATAAATACACAAACTTTATAATTTTTATTTATGTTACACATCCTATAAGCCCTATGGAAAATTAAAGAGGAAAAATTACTCTTTACTACAAACATTATTTATAAAAAAATGATAATTTGCTTATGTCTAACAACTTATTTTAATTTATATGTGCTTTTTTTTGCTGAATCTTTCAGGATTTCAGGAAAAAAGTTTTTATTCCCAACTGACAATCAGAAACAGCAGCTCATAATTAATTCATTAAGTGCCATTTTTTACCTGCTTACTTTTTTCAAATTATAGGATTCATTATAACAGGGATGTAGAGTTACGGCTTTAGCTCTTTTTGTTCTAATCCTTTTTTCATATATTCCTTCTTTTGATTTGTGACCTTCATTACCAAAAGAGCTCACTTAATGCTTTCAGTTCACTTCCAGGAGGATAAGCAGTCAGATACTGTAGGACTTATTTTACGTACCATAGTTATTAACATGATTACTCAGAGAAATTATATTAATATGCAAGGCACTCCAATACTTCCAGGAAAAAGAAAATGCTCTTTACCAGAATTTTTCCTTTAGCATAGAGAACACAATTTCAACTATTTACAGTTTAAATCCCTAAGTAAAAGCTTACTCAGCCAAGCAGAAATGCATTATAGAGTTCACTGGAGACTCAGATCACCTTGTTCATAGATTTCTTTATTTTGACTTTATTCTCACTGTAAAATAATGTATTCTGATTATACTAAATTTAGAAAGTAGACAAGTAGTATAAATTAAATAAAATCACCTGTAATCCCACACACCCAGAAATAACCATCTCATTTTAATGTTTCTTTCATCCGTTTTCTATTCATGTTAAAGGTATTTTGGGTGCGGAAATTTAAGATGATTCTATATTTATAATTTTATATCATTTTATCACCTAGTTTATGAGTACTTCCCCTATAATTAAATATTCTTCAAAAGCATTATTTTAACAGAATATAAATGTACCGTAACTTATTTTAACAACCTCTTACTAAAACTCTATCAAAGGCAAATTAATATGTAGTGACAGAAAGCTAATCAGCGGTTACTGAGGGTAGGAGAAAGATAGGGCAAGAGAGGAAAATTTTAAAGGGGCACAGGGAAACTTCTGTAGATAATAGATATGTTCATTATCTTGGTTGTGGTGATGGTTTCATGTTGCAAACGTATGTAAAAATGTATCAAATTTCACAGTTATTCACAGAACTAAATATTCAGTTATTGTATGTCAACCATGCTCCATAAAGCTGATAAACATAATTTTTATAAATTCTCTTATTGCACAGTAGGTTGGTTCCATTGTTTAGCAATTATAAATAAAGTGGTAACAAATGTAACTCACCACTTTATTTCAAAGAGAACATAACTGTGTATATTTAAAGCTTATTCATGGATTTGATGAAGAGATTTCAATTCCTGTGCAATTTGCAACGGATTTTATTAAACTTTTCTGAGACTTATTTTACTAACATATTTACTACACCATTAAAGTTTAGGACTAAAAAGTATTCGGGGCAAAATTAGGTAAACTGCTAATTGCTGTCACTAGAGCTCACATTCATTAAAGACTTTCCATAAGCTAGAGACTGTTTTAGCATTTTATATTACGCAACAATTATCTTGTTTCTTTCAATAAAAATAGCCAAAATGAAGTAAAAATATGACAATATTAAGTAATGAGGTCAGGAGGAAGCTTACTACAGAATGCAAAGTCTTTTGGAAATGTTCAACATTGTTCCTCCAGGTTTCAAAAAACAGACTCTCCAGAGGAGCAAATGGTCAATGAAATACAATAAAAAGGAACAAACTATTGATCCTGTATTAACACGAATGATGAACCTCCAAAACATTACGGTGAGTCAAGAAAGCCAGACACAAATGGTAAAGGTTCTATGATCCATTTATATGAAGCCCTAGAAGAGGCAAAACTACAGCTACGAAAGTCAGAAAATGGTTGCTCTATGGGAGTGAGGATGGGGAAGAAATCAATTAAAAAGGGACGTGAAGGAATTTCCAGGAAGTGGCTACACAGGTGTAGACAACTGTCAAAATTCATCACACTAAACATTTAAAATCATGCGTTTTATCATATGTTACTTACCCTCCTTAAAGAAAATTGAGACAAAATAAATCTCCAGATAGCTAAAGATTAGCTCTAAAATTATTCCAATCCAATGCTAGTATCTTTTGCCTCGTATGACCTGAACTTAAATTCAATGCATCCTACTGGATTATCAGGACAACGACCACAATCTTGGCGGCATGCTGAGAAGAAAGGAGGATTTCCTCCTCACCAACAAAAGAAATAAAATTAGATGAGGAGGGACTTCCCTGGTGGCACAGTGGTTAAGAATCCACCTGCCAATGCAGGGGACACAGGTTCAAGCCCTGGTCCAGGAAGATCCCACATGCCGCGGAGCAACAAAGCCCATGTGCCACAACTACTGAGCCTGTGTTCTACAGCCCACAAGCCACAACTACTGAGCCCGCATGCTGCAACTACTTAAGCCCACACGCTCTAGAGCCCGTGCTCCACAACAAGAGAAGCCACCACAAGGAGAAGCCTGCGCACCACAATGAAGAGTAGCCCCCGCTCGCCACAACTAGAGAAAACCTGCGGGCAGCAACGAAGACCCAACGCAGCCAAAAAAAAAAAAAAAAAAATCAGATGAAGAAACCTATTTCAAGTTCGAATACTGTGTTTGAAATAAGCTAATCAGATCATTTAAAATCTAATTTAAGGCCAGAGGTAAAAAATGAACATAAGGCCAAAGAGTCACAGAACCTTCTAACTTCCCTCTCGAATTAACCTGTCATGATCCATTTTGAAGCAGTATGGTGTGTGGTTGAACAGTTTCCATATTTAAATTGTTTTCCTTCCACAAACACAGTCAAAGCTGGCTCCCTGTAAATTTCACCCACTGCATCTACTTCTGCCCTAGTTAGCAGCCCCCTCTTCCATGGCAGCCCAGGGCTATCTGCCAATAGCAGGCAAATCTCCTTTAAGTTCCTGTAATAATTCAACTAAACAACTCCCTCAACTATTCCTCATGCAGCATGCTTTTTAAGTCACCTCACCATTCTATTTAAAGTATATGTCCCAGACCAGATTTATGATTCCATATACGGTCTAATCAGAACATAGAGCAGTAGAGTTCTATGAGACTATCCAGCTCCTTCATAAACAATTGACCAATATGAGAGTCAAGGAAAGAAAAACTTACTAATTTTAATGTAAAATGAGCCTCTTCCATAAGGAGGATCATTACTGCCTTTGGATAATAAATTTATCATATGCAATTCCACAGGTATCAACGATAATACTATTTTTCCTGGAGTATCAACACTGAAGGGAAATGGGGAGATATTCCACAAAGGCAAAGGAGCCACTATTAGGGACAGTCAGAAGAACAACATCCAAACTCTGATTACTAAGAAAAATGTCTTAGAATTTTTGTCTCCAATAAAATGCTTATGTGTCTGTAATTTTTAAAAAATAATAATAAAAGAAATTAAAGTACTATAATAGGAAAATAAGAAATAGACAAATAATGTGAAAGGATCTGGAAGATTACAATGCAAAGAACTGCTAAAATTAAAATCTATAAAATAGATAAAATCAAAACCTCAAAATAAAAAGAGAAAGAAATATTACACCGCTAAAAATATAAATGGGTAAAAAAGTAATAATCAGGAGAAAAGAGCCAAAGAAAAAAATATCAAAGATACAAAATTAAAGGAAGATAAATGACAAAAAAAACAGAGCACCAAGAAAAGAGGGGGGTAAAAAATAGGACAAGTGAAAAATAATAATTATATAGAGAATACTGAAAGAATTTTAAAAAGAAATTCAAACATTAAAAATACATAAAGCTGAGGCATTTAAGAGTATAAACGTGCTAAGCTAAATATAAAAGAGATTTTGACTTTTTAAAAATTAATATGATAAAACTCTCAACAAACTAAGTATAGAAGGAATGTACTTGAACTTCAATAATAAAGGGCATATATGAGAAGCCCACAGCTAACATTATACTCAATGGTGAAAAATTGAAAAGTTTTTCCCTTAGATCAGGAAAAAGGCAAGGATGCTCACTCTTACTATTTCATCATTGTACTGGAAGTCCTAGCCAGAACAATTAAGTAGGAAAAAGGAATAAAAGGCATTTAAATTAAAAAGAAGAAGTAAAATTGTAAAAAAGTAAAATATACATATGTATCATATGATATGTTAGACATATGACATACGATATATATGATATGTACAATGGAATACTAGTCAGCCTTCAAAAAAATGAAAGGTCTCCAATATGTGATAATATGTATGAACCTTGAGGACATTATGCTAAGTGAAAATAAGCCCATCAGAGAAAGACAAATACTGCATGACTCCACTTACATAAGGTATCCAAAATTGTCAAATTCATAGAATCACAGAGCAGAATGGTGGTTTCCAGAGGCTGAGGGGAGGAGAAATGGGGAGTTACTAAATCAATAGGCATAGTTTCAGTCAAACAAGAGGAATAAGCTCTAGTGACCTGCTGTACAACATTGTACCTATACTCACCAGTAATATATTGTACACTTAAAATTGGTTAAGAGGGTGGACCTCGTGTTAAGTGTTCTTTCTACAGTAAAATAAAATAACAAAAAATTAATATGACAAAGAAATTAAAAAATAACAAAATGGCAAGAAGATTTTTTAAGTTAAACCAGGAAGGTTTTTTTTTTTAATTTTTAAAAAGAAAACATCATAAGCATTAAGTGGAATAATTAAGACAAACAATGCTAAGGGGAATAAACAGTTTAGACAAACAGAAGAGGCTCTTTACTAAAGTAAGATATACACTTCTCTTGGGTGCAGTGTAAAACATGTTTTGAGTTCAATGCAAAGGCAGCAGGTCTCCTACAGATTTGACTTTCCAAGACTTACAGTCCCTGGCAAAGGATTTCCAGGTGGTTTCACGGGAAAGCTGAGGTCAGTGAGCTGATGAAGCATAGGTCAGAAACAACACACTTTTCACTGCAGATGCTGACGTCATCTGCCCCTGAAATACCCTGCTTGGGGGTAAGAAGAGGGAAATGAAGGAATGACTTTTAAAATTCAGGGAGCTGAGATGGGCTGCAGGGAAGGTGTTTTGGGGTTTGGTAAACTTGGTAAAGCTTGAACATTTTGAGTAACTACAGGGAATAAGGCACCAGAGAGGAGAAGGTTGAAAATCTGAGAGCAGTGATAATTGAAGGAGGAAGTTCCAGACTAGATTGGATAGAATAATGAGCTCCGTGAAAGCTGCAGAGAAATTCATTAAATGTAAATCCTTTTATAAGCAGTTTTTAATGCAATACTACAGAGCTCACTGAAAAGCACAAGGCTTAACCAATAGGGCCAATAATGAATGAAGATTTGGGGATATACTTGCTCCTGGCATAACTTCAAGAAAAAGGAATCAAAGAAAGACAAGTTCACAATGATCGGTTAGTTATTTCTCCCCATGATATTCACCCCATGTTTCAAAGACCCTAAAAGCTTCCCCAACTAGGATCTGGTAACCCCTCCCCCATTATGGCATATATAACGAATCGCTTTCCCAGAAATAATATTTTGCCTATAGGACAATATAACTTGTTTTAATGGCAGCAAATCCTAACCCATGCAAAGAGTCTAATTAACCCCTCAGGCAGCGTTCCTTCTGGGTCAATTCAAAGTAGTAGCTAAACATAGTCCCACTGTTTCTATTTTTTTACATCTTTATTGGAGTATCATTGCTTTACAATGGTGTGTTAGTTTCTGCTTTATAAAAAAGTGAATCAGTTATACATACACATATGTTCCCATATCTCTTCCCTCTTGCGTCTCCCTCCCTCCCACCCTCCCTGTCCCACCCCTCCAGGCGGTCACAAAGCACCGAGCTGATCTCCCTGTGCTATGCGGCTGCTTCCCACTAGCTATCTACCTTACGTTTGGTAGTGTGTATATGTCCATGCCTCTCTCACGCTTTGTCACAGCTTACCCTTCCCCCTCCCCATATCCTCAAGTCCATTCTCTAGTAGGTCTGTGTCTTTATTCCTGTCTTACCCCTAGGTTCTTCATGACATTTTTTTTTCTTAAATTCCATATATGTGTGTTAGCATACGGTATTTGTCTTTCTCTTTCTGACTTACTTCACTCTGTATGACAGACTCTAGGTCTATCCACCTCATTACAAATAGCTCAATTTCACTTCTTTTTATGGCTGAGTAATATTCCATTGTATATATGTGCCACATCTTCTTTATCCATTCATCCGATGATGGACACAGCCACTATGGAGAACAGTATGGAGGTTCCTTAAAAAACTACAAATAGAACTACCATACGACCCAGCAATCCCACTACTGGGCATATACCCTGAGAAAACCATAATTCAAAAAGAGTCATGTACCAAAATGTTCATTGCAGCTCTATTTACAATAGCCCGGAGATGGAAACAACCTAAGTGCCCACTGTTTCTTAAAAGGCCCAGGGTTCCAGACTGCTTAATGGGGAGAGTGGAGTCGGGGGGACGGGGGGGGGGAGGCAGGAGGGAATCACAACCAACCAGCTCCCCCCCGATACACACACGCCCTTTCAACCGAAGCTAAGCAGTTCTGCTATTATTTCTCCTTTAAAGCTCTTAAAAAAAAACAGAGATTCTCTGCCAAGTAAACGTTAGAAAATCCTAGGATAAGTTACTGAATTTACCAAAATTTTTCCATCCTTCTCCCCCAAATTACATACCCTTCATTTTTGGTGGAAATAGTTTTAAAACTTTGGTTTTTTTCCCCCTCTCAAACTACAGAGCTAGATTAGGCCATCGAACATTCTGCGTAAGGAACCGTAATTTCAGCCATCCTCTGTTAGTTTGTTAGGGCTGTCATAACGAAGTACCAAAAACTAGGTGGCTTAAACAATAGAAATCTATTACCTCACAGTTCTGGAGGCTTGAAGTCTGAGATCAAAGTGTAGGGAGGGTTGGTTCTTTCTGAGGGCTGGGAGGGAAGGATCTGTTCCAGGCCTCTCTCCTTGGCTGGCAGATGGCCGTCTTCATGATCACATGGTGTTCTTCCTGTATGCAAGTCTATCTCCAAATTTCCCCTAATTATAAGGCCACCAATCCTATTGGATTAGGGCCCACCATAAAATAACCTCATTTTAACTTAGAAAAGACCCTATCTCTAAATAAGCCCACATTCTGAGTCTTAACTGGGGAGTAGGAATTGCAGTATCTGAATTTTGGGGGAGACACAGTTCAACCCGTAACTATTGTACATATGACTATTACTACTACTCATGATATTAATTCAGGTGAATTTTTTAAAGATAGAACTAAATGCTCCAAATTAATTTTGATGCTTGGTTCCCAGTCATTCTTGGTTTCATACGAACTAATGAAGATACAGATCCCAGGGACTTTAAATGATTTTACTGTAACATAACCACAAGAATCAGAATAGACTGTTTCGACAAATCAAACTCCAAATTATGTAAAGCAAAACTTTATGCTGCAGCTTCCACCCTCTGTAATTTAGTCATCAGATTATCTGGCTGCATGCTTGCCTGCCGTAGCATCCTCCTTGAGAAGTAAAAAATGAACTTCCTGCAGAAATGGAACAATCATGGCCAGAATAAACCGCTCACAATATTGGCTATAACACCACTACAGTTGTCATGTTTAAGAAACAGCTCTGAAGGAGATGTCTTAGAAAGTGAGAGAGAGAAAATGTTATTTCCAGAATTCCTCTTAGAAAGAGAACAGGAAAAAAAAAAAACTCTCAAAAGCCTTTTAGGATGAAGGGGAAGTCCCAAGCACACTCAGATTTTTAAATGACCATTATTAAGCTGCATTGAACAAGGAGGGGAATGTGCAAAGCTCTTAGCAGATAGATGGAACAGGATTAGGGGAAGACAAAGAAGGGAGAAAAGCAGGGAAAGGGGAGAACTGGGAGATTAGAAAGGCTGCAGGGCACAAGATGGAATTCCCACCTGAACCCCCAAATCACCAGTGAACTCGCAAAAGCAAGCAGGGGCTCTGGAGCTTGAAAGGAGCTGAGCTTCGCACCCACGTGGGGCAAAACCATTCAGCACTTTCCCGGAGGAGCCAGGGAGGTCAGAGTTCTTCAGCTGACTTCTGGGTTATGGGAAATAACCACCTGGTTATCTCTGGATGCACTTTAAGGCTAACCTACCCTGGGTGCATCATGATCCAGCACTGCTCCAAGTCAGCGACTGTCCGTGAGAGGACATCTATGGGACAATCAGAAAATCCCTCTGTCCTCGAAATATTCTGGGACACCATACTGCTGGTGCCTCATGAGATAGAATCTAAGACTTAATCAATTCTACTAGTTATAAACACATTCAAAACTGGAAATGGGAAGAAAGGGGGATAACCTTGATGGACCTGATTTTCTTGATGCAGCAGTAAAATAATGTCATTTACTGAGAGTGAGAGGTAAGAGTGAGAGGGAGAGGTTGAAAGGGGAGCCTGAAGGGAGAGGTAAGACTTTGGGCTCATTATAAATGACAGAACAAGTATGGATGATTTGAAAACACAGAGGCTCAGCTGAGACAGAATCCCATGATAATATCATGGCAACAGCCTACACAGTTGTGTGGTTTTCTCTAACAGGGCTCCGCATCAACTGTAGCATCAATCCTGATTCCAGATTTTGCAGCGCTGGGTAAGTCTAAGTCTACTTATACATTTTGCAGAAGGTTAAGGATAGCACAGCTAAAGTTGCTGGTGAAAGAATAGCTTGGATGACAGAACACATGGCCCGTGCTAAGCTGGAAAGGAAGAGAGGTCAAGAGGGAACTGATTGGTAGGCGCAGAGAAAGGAGAGAAGCTAAGAGATTAATGGTCTACTTGAAGTCAAGGAGCAGGCATAGTGGGAGTGGAATTATGAGAGATCAGGAAGGAAGGAAGTACACGCCCTTTCAGAACTAAAAATAAATAGCCATGGTCATTGGCCAAAATGGCCTAACAGAACATTGACGACATGCTGTTACTTGTGTTATTTTATAGTCAATTATAAATGACCACATTAAATGATTCTGCATATATTAGAAAAACTGCGATTGAAGACCCTTCCATCATGTTGCTTATCCTTATTTTGTTTACACCGTACCTTAGGCTATGAGGGATTTGGATGGTTTACAAAGTTATAAAAAGCATAATAGAATAACTTTAAGATAAGTAACAGAGATAATAGCCACTGGACCTTTACTTAAAACTGCCACCTCCATAATTAATTTCATACACTAAAAATCATTTCTCAATTTATCCTATTCTAAAATCTTTTTTCTTACCTTTCTACATACAGCAGAATGTGACATGGTGAAATACCCTGCATGAGCCTAGTTTGGCGTATCACTACACTTATCAGTTTATTTTCAGAAGTGGAGCATCATTGATAACATACTATACGTTAGACCTACAATAAGTTGTGCTGCCTATCAGCACTCTATACTACCTGCCACTATTTATCTGTGTCCTGCCATCAAAAGCAAGGATCTTTAATAGCTGGTAGTAAGACAGGTGAGTTAGGAAAGGAGAGTGCTTATTTATACCATCTCTTAATATGGATGACTCATTAGATCAGCAAAACATGTTCTTTACCTGGTTATGCCCCCAGCGTGTAACCCACGGGCCTCTGGCTCAACAGCAGAAATCCAAGGTAACCCCCAATACTATACCAAAGGATTATCCATCATCACTGCCATTAGATGCTTACAGGCCTTGTAAGTCAAAGTTCCTTACACATTCCATTATTAAAAGGGAATAAAACAATAGCTACTTTATTTTTTCTATCTAATTTTAGTTAGTTATTTTATTCTAGTAATTTTAATGAGCCAATAACAAAGGACCACATTAAGTGATTCTGCATTTGCTATGAAAACTGCAGTTGAAAACCCTACCATCGTGTTGCTTATTTTTATGTTGTTTACACTGCATCTTATGCTGTGAAGGATTTGGATGGCTTTCACATATATTCAATTAAACGAGAAATGAGAAGTGCCCAAGTTAGGAAGCAGACTGGTGGGGCCCGTCTGCCAAAGAAGCCTGGCTAAATGATATTGTCCACTGGGACCTTTAATGCCTGAAACCAGTTCTCCAATTCAAGTCCTCAGTGGTCTCCTTGTCCTAAAGGATAGCCCTCTTGAGATGGTTAATAACTTCACACCTAAAATCGCTGTTCCTGGCAATTCAGTGGAACAACGGGCTAGAAATTGCCATCAAGAGGGCAATAAGCTCCACTTCTAAACACTGTTAAGGTAAAGCTCCTGAACGTTTCACTCTCTTTTCTTTTTAATATCTGGGATGATTCAGTCCCTATATGACAAATACGAGAGCTTAAATCCATGATCTTCAACAGGCTTAACCTTATGGTATCAGCCAAACCTCCTAATCAGCCCAGGTATGCAACAACTAATATTTTGATAAGCTCTGCATTTTTAATCTTCTAAAAACAACCAGGTGGTCCTTTTCTATAATGTTTCCAAGAGGGAGGCACAATAAAGGATCCTTATCCACACTATTTTGAATTCTCAGTAAACCAGCTTTTCTGGAATAAGCTTCAAAAGGATTTTTCCATATAAATCTTTTATCTGCATCCTTCACTCATGAAAATTAAGAGACAGCTAGGTATAAAGGCAATCAAAGCCCTGACTGCCCTTTTCATAAAAGCTGTCATGCCAAAACTCCTTTGGTAATAAAACCCAGTTGATAATTCCAGACCCCTTCAAGGGGAGAGAATTTATATGTACTCTAGTTATACTCAATGCCAGATTTCCAGAAATGTTTTTCCTCAACAATCAAAACTAGTTGAGAAATTTCTTTAACAGCTGTATAGCTTTCAATAAGGGGGACAGAAGGTTTTCATGAGTTGACATGAAGCAGTTTAAAACAAACTAACCAGTCTGAAGAGCCTAAGCATCGGCTCCAATGCTCCTTTTGCAAAACCTTTTCTGATATTTCCACCAAAAACACCATTCATTCACAAGACCATTTGTCTAATGTTCACTCTGTTCAAAGTACTTTTTACTCACCAGCTGATGGTAGGAGAGAAAATCTATTGCACTTGAAGAATATGTGCTTGCCCTATTATTTAAGAATACTCAATTCTTCTAAAAAAACAAGCAAAACAAGCAGAATGTATGGAACTCAAGAAATGTTATGCATAGAAAATAAGTAAGCTAATAGCATAAGTGAAGAGGCAAAATTCAGAGGATGCACTAAATATAGATAATGAGGCGCTTATGAGACACAGGCATATGATGACATAAACAGGAAGTTAGTAACCTGTAAGACGTGTTAAAGATAGAATAAATGGAACGTATGATGGAACAAACAAGAGTGTTACTTTTAGATTGGAAGGTTCAGAAAGCCCAAGTCTTAAGGTAAAATCACACCACTCTGGTCTAACAACTATGTTATCCTTAAATCAGCTGTCTAATATGGTTCAATTCTAGCCCCACAAGTGTTCTCCCCAAAAGAACACAGATAAAACCCAACACTGTTGAGCAGGCTAACTGGCGAGCAAAGTTGTTTGCAGGTGTACTTGCCCTTGTGCCTCTTTGACAGAGCAAGTTGTGTGCCCCCAGACACCTTCCATCTGTCTGTCAGGGTCCCTTTCTCAAAACACACTCATCCTCATTAACACACCACCAGTTTGGAGGCTGATTCAGCAAAGAAAGAGATAAGATATATGAACATGGTGTAGCCCCGAATTCAGGTTGTGGATTTCCTCTCACCCCAACTGAATACTATCCTAAGTGCATTAACTTACCCCACCTTTTTCCTCTTAATTCTCATTATTTATTTTATTTTATTAAAATTTTTATTTATTTTATTTATTTATTTTTGGCTGCACTGGGTCTTCGTTGCTGCGCGTGGGCTTTCTCTAGTTGCGGCGAGCGGGGACTACTCTTCGTTGCAGTGCGCGGGCTTCTCATTGCGGTGACTTCTCTTGTTGCGGAGCATGGGCTCTAGGCGCGTGGGCTTCAGTAGTTGCGGCATGCGGGCTCAGTAATGGTGGCTTGCGGGCTCTAGAGCGCAGGCTCAGTTGTTGTGGCACACGGGCTTAGCTACTCCGCGGCATGTGGGATCTTCCCGGACGAGGGCTCGAACACGTGTCCCCTGCGTTGGCAGGCGGATTCTTAACCACTGCACCACCAGGAAAGCCCTGATTATTTATTTTAAATTGATTTAATAAACCATGTGATTGCATCATCTTAATTTTTATCCATGAACCTTTCTGTTCAGTGGTCTCTGTAGTGTATTGAGAGGCTACAGTGTAATTTCCCATACAACAATGTGAGGGGGGAAATAATGAGGTTAAGCAGAAAATATATATAATATATTTGGCTACAGGGTTTGTAAAAGTATAATCATGAGATTATGTTAATAGAAATATAATATACTATAATAATAGATTTAGAAGAATATGTCTATATCTTGTAACATCAGAAGATGATGGTCAAAGATATAATTGGATAGAAACAAATACATATAGCTAAGTTTCTGGGCTATTAAGATGAAACGCAAATGCATATAGGTAAATGTACAGGCTCCTGAGATCAAATCCTGGCTTCACCACTTCCTATCTTTTATGGCCTCGGGAAAATTTCCTCTCTGTGCCTCCATTTCCACACCTGTAAAATAGGGACAATGATAGTAATGAAATAAATAATAGTAACCCTACCTGAAGGGATTATACTGCTAATTAAAGGAATTACCAGCATGTAAGTCTTTACAATAGCCAGATCACGGGAAATGCTTTGAATTTTTTAGCTATTGAAAACGAAAGGGTGAAAGTTAGAGTGTGACCAAAAGGAACAAAATCTTGGCTGACAATGGGTTGCACAAACATGACTTCCCACTGACAAGACCCTCTTCTCATGCTAATGTCATTGTAATGAGTACAAATCACAGCATATAAAGCAATAGTAAGAAATCAGTACAGAGTAACATGTAGTCTTGTGAGTTCCTCTTCAGGGTTGGGTTGAATTTTGGGAGAGCATGAGTACCAGACAAACAGTAAGTTCATTTGGGGAAGAGCTTGGGTGGTAAATGAAAGGTGATTCAGGGAGTCTAGCATCTGGAAAATTTGGGGGCCCAGGGCCAGCTGCTTCTCCAAATAGAGTGACTGCAGCCAATAAAAATAAGCCAAGTTTTCATGAATATGTAATGTCCTACTCTTAACCATTGCTACCAGGAAGGGACCTTGGACTGGAGGAGAACTGAGCTCACTCTTCAGGTGGCTGTTATGAACTGGCCTGCGCCATCAGCGGTTGTGGCCACCGGATGCCTCATTTGCTTTCTCCATTTCCTGGTGGCATCAAAGAGGTTCTAGCTGCCCAAAGGGAAGTAGAGTGGCCACAGATGTCACCGTACATTGTAACTGAATGACAGCAATAAGAGTATGCCTTTTCTACAGACATGCCTTTTCTACAGACATCCCTCAGGGCGACACTCACCTCACATATCCTAGCCTCTCTTTGCATGTGCTTGACTCCTTAATGAACCTCTCATAAACTGTACCAGGAAGTCCATAAAACCTACCTACTTGGAGATATCTCAATTCAACTAAATTAAATTGGTCCAAATTCAAAATGTGAGTACATCAGTAACTCTGAAATGGCATACATTTAAAACCCCAAAGGGAAATGAAGGCATTCTTAAAACCTTACGGTGGTTGGGAACACAACAAATAACTAAAAATATTCTTCAGATAGGTGTGCAAACGAATTTAAATCCTCTGTGACCAGTTTTAACAGTATCTATTTTTAAAAGGTCTGGGGTTTGGAAAATGAAATTCTTGGTGCCCAAGTTTTATTAGGCACTTTTCCTATCCAGCCCAGGCCGGATCATTTCATTACAGGCCAATCAATCTCCATTAGTTTCAGAACCTCCCATATTCATCCCAAACTTACCCAGTTTCCAGACAAGACTGACCTGCTACGTCTTAATGTATAACTTTCTAACTTTTTTGGTAATACGTGTTCTTTAGATACGTCAGCTTCCTATATTTTATACATTCTAAATGATTTGTTAGTGTTAGGCCCCCTGCGTGCCTGAGCTGGTAACAGCTCTGCTGAGCTCCATGCATAGAAATTTAAATTTTAAAAATTGCTTATAGTTGTGTATTTTTCATGAGAGAGCACAGTTGCCTAAGTCACAGAAAGATAATACCAAGTAAAAAACAGTTTTCTTCAAAAAATTAACACGTACAGATTCTTCTCTCCTTATAAAATTTGAAAATTTCAGAAAAATATAATGAAAAAAAATTGCCCTAATTTCCCCTTATCAGAGAAAACAAGTTTTAACAATATGATGAATAGAATACAAACTGGAGGAATATACATAATCCATTTATGTATTTTTTAGACAATAGGAGTCAGAGCACACAGAATATTTTATAAACTGCCTTTTCAGTGATTACTATATTGTGATCATTTTTTCATATCTTTAAAATATTCAAGAATACGCTTTAAGTGACTTCAAAAACTAGTCCTTGAATTTGTTTCCTAGAGCTGCTGTAACAAAATATCACAAACTAAGGTGGCTTAAAACAACAGAAATCTATTCTCTCTCAGTTTGGGAGGCTAGAAATCTGAAATCGAGCTGTCAGGAAGGCCATGCTCCCTCTGAAACCTCCAGGGGGATCCTTCCTTGCCCTATCCTAAGTTTCTGGTGTTGCTGGGAATCTTTGCCATCCCTTGGCCTGTAGCAGTGTAACTCCAATCTTTCCCTTTGCTGTCACATGTGTGTCTGTCTTCACCCAGCCATGCTCTCATAAGTACACCAGTTACCCTGGATTAGGATCCCACCCTCTTCCGGTATGACCTCATCTTAACTAACTGCATCTGCAACCACCGTATTTCCAAATAAAGTCACATTTTGAGATACTAGGGGTTAAGACTTCAACATATTTCCCAGGAGAGAGGACACGACTCAAACTTTTAAAGTCTGCTATGGTAGAACACAATTTCCTTTTTTTTTTCCCCGCTATTATATTTAATGCAGCTAATAGTCTGCGAAAGTAATTTTAATCATGATGTAATATTTCAGGGCTCTTTAGTCCTCACAACAACCTCATCGCCATTTCATAGAGTGAAAACTGAGCAGAAATATTAAATAACTGCCCAAGGGCATCCAGATAATACATGGAAGAGCTGCCAGGCTCTCTGGTTCCATAGACTTCGGGATTAATCATCCTGTACAGTAGGGAACGGAATAGATCCAATGCAAATCTCATTTAATCAAGGAGTCAAAATAATTGATCGCTGAGCAATCAGGCTTTCTTTTTTTTTTTTTTTTTAGATTATCTAGGAATCATAGTGGGTTTTTTTTTATTAATTTGTATTGGCGTATAGTTGCTTTACAATGTTGTCTTAATTTCTGCTGTACAGCAAAATGAATCAGCTATACATATACATATAGCCCTCTTTTTTGGATTTCCTTCCCATTTAGGTCACCAGAGTACCTTAAGTAGAGTTCCCTGTGCTATACAGTATGTTTTCATTAGTTATCTATGCTATACATAGTATCAAGAGTGTATATGCGTCAATCCCAAACTTTCAATTCCTCCCACCCCCCGGCTTGGTATCCAGACATCTGTTCTCTACATCTGTGTCTCTATTTCTGCTTTGCAAATAAGATCGCCTATACCATTTTTCTAGACTCCACATATATGCGTTAATATACATTTGTTTTTCTCTTTCTGACTTACTCCACTCTGTATGACGCTCTCTAGGTCCATTCATGTCTCTACAAATGACCCAGTTTTGTTCCTTTTTATGGCTGAGTAATATTCCATTATATATTTGTACCACATCTTCTTTATCCATTCCTGTTGATGGACAGTTAGGTTGCTTCCATGTCCTGACTATTGTAAATAGTGCTGCTATGAACATTGGGGTGCATGTGTCTTTTTAATTATGGTTTTCTCCAGGTATATGCCCAGTAGTGGGATTTCTGGGACAGCCACTATGGAAAGCAGTATGGAGGTTCCTTAAAAAACTAAAAATAGAACTACCATATGACCCAGCAATCAGGCATTCTTACTTATTTCAATCCTTAAGTATTTTAGACCATTTTAAAATCTACTTTCCCCTAAAAGTTGTCTTAAGTCTCAATTTTGATATCCTAAATTCTAATGATGAAAGAATATCTAGCATGCAAATCTTTATAATTTAAAAAGTGCACCAATATCTATATCTATTACTATATTTAATTCTATTTAATGAAGAGATATTACCATCATTAGCATACTTAGTAAGATCATTCTGAAGTAAAATATTACTCTTTTCTCCCCAGTTTTTTAAATGTTTCCCATTATTTTAAATTCCTTTAAATAGCTTTCATATCCTGGATTAAATTGATAGTTATTTAATCCAATTTTACTATTTATAAAATGATTAATTTTTACCACATTTCATAGGTGTATAAAGCACTAAAATCTATGGATTTATTTTATGTTATAATTATACTGAACTCTTATTACTATAACAGTTATTAGTTGATTTCTATATATACAATGATATCTATATTTAACAACATGAGTTATTCATCTGGTCCTTCATGTTTTTTCCACTCATAGGCCTGTAGCAAGCATCTCTAAATACTGTTAATTAGGAGTATTGATAGAAAGCAGTTCAACACTTTTCCTAGTTCTCCTTTCATAATTTCTCCTTTTCCAGGTTAGAAGAAGTCTCTACTTCCTTCCTACGGTTTTCATCATCACTTTTCTTTTGGTGTCTGTATTGGTTTGCTAGGGCAGACAGAACAAAGTACCACAGACTAGGTGAATTAAACAACAGAAATTTATTTCTTCACAGATCTGGAGGCTAGAAGTCCAAGATCAAGGTGTTGGCAGGGTTGATTTCATCCTATGGCCTTTCTCTTTAGCTAGTAGATGGCCATCTTCTCCCTTTGTCTTCACATTGTCTTCTCTCTGTGTGTATCTGTGTCCTAAGCTCTTTTATAAGGACACCAGTCATATTGAGTTAGGGCTCCCCCAATGACCTCATTTAACCTTAATTACATCTTTAAAGGCCCTATCTCAAAATACAATCACACTTTGAAGTACCAGGATTAGGACCTCAACATATGAATTTTGGCGGGGGACATAATGCAGCCCATAACAGTGTCCCTCTTCTTTACAGATTTATCTCCATCTATTTTCTAGATTCATGCAGTCTGTTACATATTTTTAATTCAATCACACAGTGTTACCGTTTATAACTAATGTAATCTGTACTCCAGTGCTCTAAGCCTATCCTTTGCATCCTGTCTTGTTTTTTTGGTATTTCTGCAGCATTTCCATGTGCTGCAGTCTTTCATCATCACTACATGTTTTTATAGATATTATATCTTCTTTTCTGTCTTCTCAAGTGGATATCATCATTCAATCTTGTCTCCTTGTAATTTTTAATATTTGTTTTCCACCTCTACCAGTGCAAATACCTGGTCCTGCAAATATGTTCTTCCTCTATGGTGTTAAAATATTTTCACAGTGAGATATGGTTGTTTTCAAAATTTTATTTTAAATTTTCATTTATTGTTTTCAAAGGTTATTTTCCCTCCATGATACTTGTTATGATTTTTGTAATTCTTTTGCTATTGTTTTGATATGCTTAGACCACAGGGGCATCTTACCATGTTAATCCTTTTAGCATTTTCCTGCAAGTCCTTGTCTTAAGAAATATTCAGGCCAAAACAGTCTCTTTCACGCTACAGAAATCAAGACTCTTAAGACTCCTTTGAGAACTCTCAAAGCACTTAAGAAGATAAGAAGCAAGGAGAGAGAAAGGGAAGGGAATTAAATTACTAACACCTACTACATCGTAGAAAATTCATTTCACAATCTCATTTAACATTCAATCCTAAAAACTGGATTAAATTATCTATTTCATTTTACAGATGAGTAAATTGAGGCTCAGAGAACTTAGTGACCTTCTCAACATATATGTAGTAAATGATAAAGCTCAGGTCAAAATTAATTTGTATACTCCAAAATCCATGCTTTTCCCATGACTTCATACAAACTCCCTTTGATCCCTAAATACATTTTGACCTACCTCCAAGTTCCCCTAAGCCTTTCTGCATAAGGGGAATGATTAGAACACAAGTCAGGTGCACCAAAATCACAACAGGACAGGGGTTCTGCCACCTGCACCTCTCGAGATTTCTTTCTTTTTTTTTTTTTTTTTTTTTTTTTTGCGGTATGCGGGCCTCTCCCGTTGCGGAGCACAGGCTCCGGACGCGCAGGCTCAGCGGCCATGGCTCACGGGCCCAGCCGCTCCGCGGCATGTGGGACCTTCCCAGTCCGGGGCACAAACCCGTGTCCCCTGCATCGGCAGGCAGATTCTCAACCGCTGCACCACCAGGGAAGCCCAGATTTTTTTATTTTTAAACTTATTAATTAACTTGATAAAAAACGTACAATATTTACGGTATTTATTCTTCCATTGAGGAAACATTTCTCCATTCATGTTCAAATATATATCCAATGAAGTGCTGTAGTTTGCTTCACATGGTTCACAGGGATCCCTAATAAAGCTAATTCCTAAGTATTTTATGCCTTTGTCAATATAGTGAATAAGATTTTTTCATTATATTCTTCAGCCACTTACTGCTGATATACCAAAATCTTTGTTTTATAGAGTTGATGTAAGTAACGGCCTTTTGAAGACTGTTCTGTATCTTCTGCAAAACTCTTGTGAAAACATTGTTCTTGGTGTCATCACATGTCCCTTTAAGCAATAAGTTCCTTCCAGAGGTCCGAAAGAAAGGTTTTTATCCCTGAGACAAACTTAACCCAATGACAAAAGCTGTCTAAGTATTTTGGGTTTTGTCTTAGCAGGCAAGATATTAAAAGCTTAAGTTCATGTTTAACTGCCCAAGTGAACTAAACTTGCATACCTGACACACACATTTTTCTGCTCCTTCTAAATTGTTTTGGTTTTACTCATATTTTTAATTGTCCTATTTCAATTCTGTAATCCACCTTAAATTGTCTTTGGAGGTAGGCAGTTGGCCTAGGAAGGTTATTCACATTCAAGAGTAATTAAGCTATATGCCAACTGAACAGTACTGTTCATGTGTTCCTAATTATATATGCTAAAAACGGAGGAATCAACCTTTTTCCTTCAGGACGCACTATAAATCTACCCCTTTGCATCCTGCTCAAGAAAGTATTACAGAATACCAGAGTAATCCCACGGGTCACCTTAGGTCCTCTGTAATTTAAAAGAAAAATATAATCATTTTTCATAAACTTTGGTACTTCTAACATTTTGGGTAATAAATCACTTATGTAACTGGTCGACGTACAGCAAACAGCGTGTCATCAAGACACATCTGGACACAAATGGGTGAAGAATGGTGAGAAAATGATTTTGGAGAAGTTCCTTGACAAGGTAAAGTAAGCCGTGTGCAGTTCCTGAATCATAACTTGTGAAGTCTTTACCGTCCCCTTTAGGCAAAATCATCCACTCTTTATTCTGAGTTCTGATGACTCTTTATAGTTACTCCATTCCCTCCAGGGAAGCGGTTCCTGCCGTGCAGGCTGTGCCTTATCCCTTTACTGCGCTTGCACTGCACCTACCTTACAGCCCATCCCTCGTTATATTACAATTGCCCACCTTTTAGTCTGTCCACGGTAAGGTCCTTGAGAAAAGGGACCATGTCTCAGTCATCCTTTATCTCCAGTGCCCAGCACAGGGCCTAAGCACTTCCCACCTACTCACATTGTATCCTAGTTGTTCATACTGTTGTCTTCCATCAGGAAAGAAAGATACCTTTTTTTTTTTTTTTATCAGCAGGGCCTTAGCCACTTCTACATGCCCAAACCTGTCATATTACTGAACATCAAGGGGAAGGGATTAATAAATACTGAGTACTGTACCCTCCGCCATTTCTACCTTCCTTTTTAAACTTTCTTGGGCCATTTTTGGATCTTATTCCTAGGCCCGTCCTTGGTCCCTCTAAACCTTTCTGATGCCTCAAAGTCATTAACACCAGTGTAACTACTGTACCACCTCCATCCCTTCTCCAAAAGAGACCAAGAGGATAACAGATTCTGAACAAATATTGGTAGTTCTCCAAATGGGGAAAGAAATCAAGCTTTAGACAAAACACAAGCCAATCTATCTATGAACAAGGCCCCTTCCACGTATAAGCAATGCGTGATCTTTTGGAAACCATAATAATCATCCCTTAATGCACCCTTCTCCCAGTGCATCTCATCAAAACCTCTAGTGGGGGCTTCCCTGGTGGAGCAGTGGTTGAGAGTCCGCCTGCCGATGCAGGGGACACGGGTTCGTGCCCCGGTCCGGGAAGATCCCACATGCCGCGGAGCGGCTGGGCCCGTGAGCCATGGCCGCTGACCTGCGCGTCCGGAGCCTGTGCTCCGCAACAGGAGAGGCCACAGCAGTGAGAGGCCCGCGTACCGCAAAAAAAAAAAAAAAAAAGCTGTCAGACAGCTTACTTCCCCTAGGAAATTTGTTTCCCCAACTTCCGAGATAATTATTCATACGTTCTCTGTTCTCCTCAAATTTCCAACATTCCTTCCTCTCCTCCCCACTCTCAGCTAATGACCTTCCTTCATGACTCACAGAGAAAAGAGATGCAATCAGATTAGAACCTCATCCTTCAACTATCAATTCACCAACCTTCCTGTATCTGGTACTCAAATGCTCTGCCTTCATTTCTGTTAAGAAGGGAAGAAGATAGATGAGATCCTGCGTCCTGTAATCAGATAATCTCTCATCTTCTTAAAAACACCTCTCCTACCATCACCCCTCTTTGCTTTATCATTCCTGTGAGCATTCAAACAGGGCTCAGGGTCCCTCGCCAAGTTGCAGTCGAGCAGCTGGCCAAGGCTGCAGTCTCTGAAGACTAGAGGGGGGCTGAATGACCCCCTGCCAAGCTCACTCACAGGAGGTTTCAGTTCTTTGCCACGTGGGCCTCCCCATAAGGCCGCACAAAACACAGCTTCACCCAGGACAAGGTATCCGAAAGAGAGAAAGAGGAACACCTAAACGGAAGCCACAGTCCTTCTACAACCAAACCTCAGAAGTGGCATCTCACCCTTTCAGTTGTATTTGATTCCTTAGGATCAAGTTACTGAAGTCAATACTGGGGGTGAAGACAGGAATTAGGCTTCACCTCTCGAAGAGAAGAGTACCAGAATTTACAGACGTATTTGTAGAACCATCACTGTTTATGAATTTAAAGTTGTTCTAAATTTGATACTCAATCAGAATCATTTCCCCAGCCTAGCATATATTCAGGGCTCTGCATAAACTGCCATTCAACCATTCCAGTATCACTCAGCTCTTCAGCCAATTCAAACTCTTTATCCGGTGCCTTATTCACTCCTGCAGACAGTCACACTCTTTCTTTTAGCACACCTTCTTCAGAATTTCTATGTCTACTTCTAATTATAATACCAGGAATTGACTTAAATGTTGTGACGTAAATGTTTCCAGTTCGTTGTATCTATGACTTACACACACTATGATTTCACTCCTTGAGAGCCAGGACCAAGTCTTCTGCTCAATCTGCAACCTCTGCAGTGCCTGGTATTAGGCCATGTATAACCATGAATCAACCGATCAATCAAGCTGCCTAGCTATAGAAAGAAAATGACCTCAAAATAATATTAGATACGTCATATCTCTCTTGTCAACCAGGCAATGTTTTTACAACATTGTTTAAATTATAAGGGATTGGCTGTCTCAGGTTTTGCTTGGTGTTACAACCCTTCCCTTCTCTCCCTGCCTCTTCCTACATCCATGTCCACCTACAGCTCAGAACCATTTGGCTTGAAGACTTGCTCCCATCTCTATAACCAATCCGTGATCCTGACCATGGATGTGTGGGCATTGATTAGTTTAATCCTGGACCTCGTCTCAACTTGACCTTGCACCTGTACTCCAACAACTGGTTTCTACACTGATTCAGAATCCACTTTTTATCACTTGTGTGCTTCTGATTAAGTAGATTCATGGTCCTATGTGTGAGTTCCATTCTTGGTGACTGTTTTAAGGATATCTGGGATGTGTTGAATCAGGTATGGTAGGACAAGCTGACACAGAAATGACTGTCACGAAGAAGTTGTTTATACTCACAGATACCTAGAAATAGGAGGCACAGCCTGCCACACAGGGCCACACAGGGAAGCAGCAGGGTCATTCAGGAGGCAGAGGAAGCAAGGGGGAAATGTGGGCAAGAGGCCTTATTGTGGATTCCAAAGGAAAGAACAAGTATAAATGGGTTTGGGACTGGCTAGTTTGAATAATTTCTGTGGGCTTTGGGGAATAGGGGTTGTCCCAAGTTGTCTGATACCCGGCCTGGGGTGATTAGGGCAAGGGGGATAGTGGTCTGGAGTGTAAGAGCTTGAGAAAGGAAATAGTTGGACGTATGGGCTCTGGATTGGTTGGTTTGCATATGAAGACATGCTCACAGTCATACTCATTTACTATCGCAAAACATTAGCTAACCCTGGGAGGAGCAATCCCTCAAACATCAGCAAGGCCCCAGATGTCAAAGCACAAAATACAAAAACTAGAAAACGAGGCTATTATAATAGTAGCCCACCTAGGTCGACCTCGGTCCTGCGTTCCTCCTGCTGATACTCTTACTACCTACCCAGACAGCTGTCAAATACACACAGTATCAGCACAACCTAGGGATAAGAGAGATGGTCCTAAAATCAGATACGCCTGGGTTAAAATACCTGACTGCTCCACCAGTGATGAGTTCTGCAACCACGGACAAGTCACTCAATATCCCTGAACTTCATCCTCTCATCTGTACAACGGAGATGACAGTAGTACCTACTTAATGCAGGTACTTACGTCCATAAAGCACTCTGCCTAGAGCAGAGTAAGCAATCCAAATGTGTCAGCAATAATTACTATTTCTTCTCCCTCTGATTTCCCTAAAACTGTAGTGTGACTGATACATAGTAGATACTCAATAAATGTATGTTGAAGTTGACTGAACCAACAAAAGAAGGAAAAAAAAATCAATAAATAATCCTAGCTCTTGAACCAATCATAGAAATGCAACACTTTTAGCAGACATAGGTTAGAATACTCGACAGGCTAGAACTTGGAAGTGAGACCTGGGTTGGAAGTCTAGCTTTAATATTTAATCCCATGTGACTTTCTAGGACAGGATGGAGATGCTACTGGTAGCCTCTCCAACATCCATCCCTCCTTTCCCTTGCTTGGAGAGCCCCCATTTTGTTCTGCGGTCCACATGGGACTCGGGAGGGCAATCCTATCGCCATATTCAGGGACAAACCCTGGAGGGTCCATTCCTATTGCCAGTGACTGGTTTCCAGATGGGAATGTGACCCTTTCCACTGTAGTCATTGTTCATTTGGCAAGGAAATTCTGCCTGTGTAGCTGTAGCCTTCTCGCCACCATGAGGGAGGCCTCCTATGGCCCAAGTCAGCAAGTGCAGGGTGGCAGAGTAAAGATGTAAAACCACCTGGGTCCTCAGTAAAATAACAATAGCTAACATTTAATAGGTGCTTACTATGCTTCAGCTGTTCTCCTAAATGTCTGTGTGCATTAACTCATACAATCCTCATCACTGATACCTGGCAGGAATGTTTTTATTACTGTTTTACACAATGAAAAACCTGAAGAATTGAGCAATTTGTGCAAAGTCTCGTAGCAACACGTGGTAGAGTTGGGATCTAACCTATACTTGGGCTTCAGGATTTATGTCTTTGCTTACCTGGATCTGGAAAATGTTACTAAGACAGAATCAACCAATTCCCTCTGGGCTTGTTATGAGATCTTAAATGTCTTATTCAGGCAATTTGAAGAGTTTTTGCTAAGTGCAGCTGATGGCATCCTAATACATATATTCAGATTCTTCACCTTTAAAATGGAGATACGTCTCTATGTCTCCTAGGGTTGCTGTTAAGATTAAGAAGAGTTCAATAAATGAAAATACCATCCTCAGTTCTTCTGAGGACTCCGACCACAGTCATCACACCTTTCGCGGTTGTCCATGGGTTTACTGAATGGAAAGTCTTATTCCGAGACTCCACCCTAGCCCAGGAGCTATGGGTGCTTCTAGGTCTCTGCCCACGCTAATGTATATATCCTCCTGGAAGTGGCCAGGCATTGCCTCATGTATAAAAACTAACTCATTACCAAGGAAAAATATTCTCCTAACAGGTGTGTATTATAATGCAAACTCTAGACGCAGGAAGATTTTATTTTCTATTCTTTTTTCATAATTAGCTGCAAAATCAAGTTATGCAGTGAAGAGCTCAGTGGATTATCACATCCTAAATCAGCTCAAATGAAGAAGACTTACCTTCTGAGCTCACTGTCATGACATATTATTAACTGATAGCCATAATTTATAGCCATCATATGAAAATAATGAAAAAGTATGAATACAAAATTTAAAATATTAACTCCTGGATAACTTTCCCAAAAGGGTAAAGCAATGGAAAAGAAAGAAAACTTTCGTACCTTGATCTGTGCCAAATCCCTGGAGAAAGAGGTCTCCTGATGGTCTAAGGAAAAGACTTATACATTTTGACAAGTCTTTTAAGATATATTATGTCCTGTTCTAAAAGAAACTGCTCATTCCTTTAACAAGTTGTTCAGCTGAATGTGTATTCTGCATATTTTTCAACTGCATCTTTGTCATTCCCAATTTTTGAAGATGTCTATAAAAGGTGAATTATCTATGCATTGCACTTTCAAAATCCAACTTCCCTTCCTTTTCCATTCTATGTCAAAAGAATTCTCACTGTCAATGTAAATTTAAATTTGTATAGTACTTTATACTTTACAAAGTGCCTTCATAGTCATTTTCTTAATCCACAACAACTCTAAAAAAAGAGATAGGACATATATTCTTATCCAAATTGTCCAATAAATTTGTGAATTTATTTATGCTTGTTTTCATTTATTCATTTATTTGACAGCTATTATGTACCAGGTACTATTCTAGGCACTGAGGATGCAGAAGGAAACAAAACAGTCACCATCTTCAGGAAACTTAAATTTTGGCAGGAAAGCCACACAATAAACAAGTAAACAAATCAATGAGGAAGCCTAGATTCAAAACCTGGTTGCTTGATCAAGACTTTAGAGCTCTTTACAGGATACCAATCTGCCTCCCTGGTCCGAATTCACTGATGCAAATGTTCTCTTTGCCATGAATTTTGGCAGTTTGATTTCTTGGACTTGAATCCCTTCGGGTTTCCAAAAGGTCTCAGATGTTTTCCACTCCCCTAAAGTAATCCAATGGACAACAGTCAAAATGGCATTTAATAACCAACACATTCAGAGCACTATTTTATTCCCCCAAACAAGAGAATTGTGGAGGGAGTTAAAATTGAATTAAAAAAGAAACATATGGGGGCTTCCCTGGTGGCGCAGTGGTTGAGAGTCTGCCTGCCGTTGCAGGGGACACGGGTTCGTGCCCCGGTCCGGGAAGATCCCACATGCCACGGAGCGGCTGGGCCCGTGAGCCATGGCCGCTGAGCCTGCGTGTCCGGAGCCTGTGCTCCGCAACGGGAGAGGCCACAGCAGTGAGAGGCCCGCGTACCGCCAAAAAAAGAAAAAGAAACATATGCACACATAATTGTTTCTGTGCATTAATTCGTATGATCTTCATCGCTAATTCTTGGAGGAGGTCATCTAAAGGATGCAACAGCTGGTTGACCCAAAAGTGGGCTCGGGCAATCGGAGGCTCCTGCCCCACTCCCCTGTCCTTGGAATGAATGCTCCATCTACCATTCTCACACTAGAAGCTGTTTCAAGAACGTAGCCTTGAGAGAATAGGGTGCTGTTGAGACCACCTGGAGAGCCTACATGCCTGAACCTCGTTAAAACCTCTATATAAACTCCTAAGATTCTAGCAAGTGGGTGCAGAGGTCTACCTTCATGTGTAAGTTCCCTTGTTTATTACACCTGCCACCTACCCACTTGGACTGATCTGCGTCTTTCTTCCGTCCCTCCCTGCCCTCTGTGTACGGAGCTACCTTCACATTTCACCAGGGGAGTCCCCAAGGTTGCAAACCCACACTAACACCAGGTAGGAATGTTTTATCACCATTTTACAGATCGAGAACTGAGACCTTGGAGAATGCACGCAATGTGTGCGAGGTCACATAGTAATACATGGTAGAGTCAGGACTTAAACCCAAAGCTGGGTTTCAGAACTTAGGTTCTTTGCCTCTATGCTTTACTGGATCTAGAAAATGCTGCTGAGACAGAATCAGCCAGTGCTAAGACCATTTTTTACCTGGAAAAAGAGGTTCACATTAAGTTTTGAAGTACAAATTAATATCCTGCAAGAGTCTGCTCATTTAGTTATCAGCAGTTGTCTGGCTACACAAGGTTTCTACAGGACAGCATCTCAAATGACTGCCCTTGCCTGTTTTCCATCTCACAGCACTCACGAGCAGGTTAACTTGTCCCATGTATCATTAGTAATTCATGACTTATTTGTGAAAGTGCAGGGACAGCACTACTACAGGCCTAATACAATGAATATCTTATTAGGAAGAAATTAACAAATGAATTGTTGCTGATCAATAAGTGTTGAAGAGAAAATTACAATGATAGTAAAGCCTAAATAATTTATACACGATATTGATTTTTTCATTACATTAATTATTCTTTACAGCACACGTAAGGAACTAGGAGAATAAAACTTTCAAAGCAAAGAAATTTATCTACCGTGGTGTATTGCAGGCCTAAGTCTGAATTTAAAAGACAAAGAATGGACCAGGATAGTTGACAAATATTTTTAGACTAAAAATGCATCAGGTAATCAATCTGACCCTTCCAATATAGCTAAGTTCCTTTGTGTTGCCCAACGTTTTTATACACAATACTTTTAATAGTTATTTATCAAGAGAAGTACTGATAGAAATGTTTATAAATAGAAATATTAGAAATAGAACAATCCATTAATCCACCTCTTTCGTGGCTTATATGAAAGGCACAATGACAAATTCGCTGAAGCCACATGGGAAAGCAAACGTTCGCTGAAACCTCTCCCAGAATCTTTAAGTTAACTGGACTTAAATCCAGTTGAATGGAGTGCAGGTTCCTTATTGCTAATACCTTTCATAGCCAGCAGAAAACAATTCCCTAAGGCCATTTTCTCACAGCAAGTAACTCTCATACGGAGGTAAGGGCCTGAAGATGACCCTCCTGTTTACACACTATTGCTGACTTTAACCTTGTCACAAAATGCTCTCCCAGAGAACAACAAAAAAGTATTGTGCGTAAGAAGGGCTGTGAAAGAGGACGGAGGTTGCTGTGTTCTTCACGGATGACGGTGTTCCCAGCAACTCAAAATCCCCTCCTACAGATGGGAGAAACGAACTGAACACGTGTGCACCAATCCCAATGGATGTTCTAGGTACAGACATTGCACTCAAAATTGCTTTTGTCATTCATATGTTGAATAGCATCTTGTTCACGGCGTTTTGACTCTAGAAATTAAAGCAGTGAATCGATGGTTCTTTTCTTATCTTTTCTATCGGAGTTTTCTCAGATACCAACTTCACTTAACTATTTTTCAGTAACTAATAGTAGGAGATTCCAGGTTCATAATGTTTTATACAGAGTTGCATGAATATATACTTTTAAGCACATCCTATCTCCCCCCAAGTAAAGATGGAAATAGTGTTTCAAAAGTCCTTTAAAATGAAAACTAAAAACATGAGAATAGTTTCAAGTGTGATATAATTTTTTTCTTCCCTCACCTGTTACCTTCAGTGACTTAAAGCCACACTAATATTATTTTTAATGTGCTTAATGTCCTTGGAAGAAAATCTAAGCAACAGAAAGCATCTCGCCTCGTGAATATGCTTTTGCAAACTAGAGCCAGTTTTGCAAATTATTTTGTCATGTCTTAACTAATATTGTTATATAACTTCAAATTTATAAAGTACCTCACACAGATAAAATAGATTGATAAAATGTATATTATCCACTCTGTATCATAATACAGATCCAACTGTCCAAATGTGTAACTATCACCAGTCAATTCTGGAGCACTACGGGGACAAAACACCCAAATCTAAGATCAGTTTTATCACTCAGTGAAAAGTCCCTTGTTATGGTGACGGCTCCACTGCTGAGTGTCCTTTGCTGCATCCACCATTCTTTGGGTGGAGACTAATGGTCCATACAGAAAATGTGTGGTACAGGTACTAAAAGAAAGGGTATTTGTTCTTAGTCTCATATGTAGAATTGAAATGGGCATTCATAAAATGAATTAGAGGAAACTTCAAACTATTTTAAGTCACTGTGCAAGTTCTTCTCCATTATCCTCCCTTCTACCCCTGCAACCCCAAATCCATTCTCCACGTTTCTCTGCCTTGGTGAGCCACGTGGAATGAGAAGCTCGCTTGTCCTTTAGCTTCGTGGTAAATCCAGCCACTGGAAGACAATGGGAGGAGACGGACAGGTGGGAGGAGAAAGGAGTCAAGATATTTCCTTCCCCCCCAGCCCCCTCAGCTCCTTACTGCTGGCAGTGGCTGTCTTCTACAAACAGCTCCTATGGGGACGCCCTTCCTACCTCCAAGACTGTAGCTCCTGTCAGGTGCCTGCAGACATGGGAGGCTGACACTGCCTGCCTGGCTCCACCACTTCATGCCCAGGGTGGTTAACTGCTTCCCTTGTTACTAGTTGTAAGGAACCTCATGTTCAATGTCGGTGCCCTTACTCGGTCCATACCTCTGTAACTAGTCCACTGGCAACACCAGAGGTGGTTGGTACCTCTGTTTGCTGCCAGGACCTACAACACAGCTACTAATGTTTGAAACAGCAACCTGATACAGAAGAATAATGTGTAAGTAAATAAAAGAACATCAGCCACATTCAAATACACCAGCACTGCGAATCAGACAGCCTCTTAGATAGGTGATTACTTCCCATAAATGTACTAATGAGACAAACCATTGCATACGAGATGCATTTCTGACCTCAACTCTCAATATCACCATCCTTCTGATTCAGTTCTTTAAGGATTTCATTCTTCACCTTGACTACTTTTGTCCTCCTCTCCCTCCTCCGTAGCATCCTTCTAATTTACTCTCTGCATTATCACTGTCTGTTCTCTCTTCCTTGACATGTCACCTTTTTCTTTACTGTGTTATATGGATCCCACCTGCAGATTTCCACACACAGGCCAAGTTACCACATACCTATGTTTAAAGTCATGTTTACTTTTCCTTCTGGATCTATGTTTTCATTTTTTAAAGAAAATCTACACAATTCTACAAGTTCCTAATTAGAGTCCACAAAATACAGAAGCTATCATCCAGGTTTACAGTCATACATCCATAACCTTGAATTCTTTGAAAGAAATACTCTGTAAAATATAATAAATAAATATGGAGGACATCAAGGTGTTTAGCTTTTCTACCCTCTCATGCTTATAAAAAAACTAGAATGCAGGGGCAACTGTGAACATACGGTGTTAAATGCAAGCTTCTGACAATAAATGACCCAGTACTTACCAAAAAAGCATGGTACTATATTAATAATAGCAATGAACTACAAATATTTATGTGCCCACAGGCGACTAATCCAATTTCACTGCAGGACTGCTTCATTTATGAATTTAATTGTATGTGTTTAAACATTTTTGTTGCTGTTTCATTAATATCCCATAAAAAATAAAATGACATGCTGAAGAAAAGGAAGAACGCAAGTTTCTATTCACAGCATTAACTAAGTGCCCACTGAGTGCCCATGGTATCCCGAGTATTAACATTTACTTTCATCATTTATGGCTTTTCTTTTGCATCACACTTTGCAAGTTCATTTTTGCATTGTTCAGGATGAAAAGTTCCAGATTCAAAGAGGGAAGTACAGCTTTACACATCCTTTTATTTTCACACAAAACAATGCAGATGTGCAGGATGACTCCCATGAGAGAATTAAAAGTGACGTTGTCTGTGTCAGGCTCTGTTTGAAGAGTGCCACATGCATTCTTAGCACTCACCATGAGATAGTACTATTATTCCTCCCATTTTCCAGAGAAGGAAACTGAAGTACAGAGCAGGTAACTGACTTATTCAGGGTTACGTGACAGCAAGTGGTTGAACTGGATTAAAATCGAGCTACCTTGACTTCACAGCCCACGTTGTAAACATGACCCTAATCACATTCACAAACTGGGCATCAGCACGATTTTCAGGAATATTCAGGGGCTGATATATTTGTCATTGTCTCCAATTTCTGTTGAGGACTTTTTTCCTAACTCGGGGTCTCCTTCCACTACTCTCCAATATCACAATCCTTAACCACAACCGCCTCGACCATCGGGCTTTGACCAGTAATAATCCAGAGTCTACGTTACTGGTACTTTTCTCATCCTCCCATCCTACGTCAGAGTTCTCACGCTCTTGGTTTAGGCTGCTTTTTCCCTGAAGTGAGAATGAATGATGAGATTAACCTTCCCAAGAGGCAAGAACATCTGTCTGTACCCAAATGAATGTCTGATGTGTGGCATACTAAGAGGAGAAAGCTTCTAGAACGTTCTAATAAACCTTGGGCTTGAGGCTTACTTTGACTCTTCTTCTAGTGAACAAGGGGAGCTGACATCTTGTTAATTATGAAAGGCAATTATTAACAATTTGAAATTGCACGACAAAAGAAGAGAGGGATGACACCAAACGTTTGATAATCCCATCTTTCAAAGAACCAAAGTCTTGTCGAGTTATGACGATATTTTTTAAAGGTAATCTAGAACATAGAGCTTATTTTTAGCCGACACTGATTGAACATCTGGAGGTCAGTCTCTGTACTGGGAACTTTGCATATGTTTACTGACTAGCTGTATTTGCTAGAGGAAGATATAAACAAATAACACTTGTCTCGGTTCAACAAGTATTTAGGATAATTCCCAACACATAGTCAAATGCTTAGCTATAATTAAAACAAAGTTATATTAGCCAATTAAAATCATCAGAGACTTATCTGTGATATCCATAATTTAACAAACTCAAAAACAAGATAATTGATTACTACAAGATATTAATTTGGGTTCCGCATTTACTTGTTTTCATACTAAACCTATTTCTTGGCCTAATAATTTAGTTCATGACTCTTAAAATCACATTAGGATTTGCCAGTCTCAATTAAACCTGTTTAATTCATTATCAAGCATAAATAACTTTCAAATGGCATAAGCTTCTCATTGTCCTCAGTCAAAATGAGACGATAATAATTAGCTTTGGGGAATAATAAGAGTCTAAGATTAAGCAAATCCATATCGCTAGTGGCTAAATTCACCTGCCTTCCAATTATTACATGAACATTTCTATTTCTCTGAAGTCGACCCTTTCAAAAATCCCAAGGTAACCAGCAAGAAAAATGCAGAAAAATAAATCATCTCTTACCATCTACCACTTCCAGTTTTATCTTCACAACTCAAAAAAAAAAAAAAAAAAAACTGAATGGGTTTAGTTCAACCTCCTTCTGATTTATAGCAAATATCAGTGGTTTGAACCAGAAGCAATACTTTAAGAGACCCTGTACTGAACATGTAAGTGGATTTGGCGTATAGACAGAGTAATCTCTTATCTCCTTGGCTTTACACTGCACACAAACCTGATGGTGAAAATTAACCTTCTTTGCAGTTCCACATTTCTAATGAGAAGAGACATCAAAAAGATTATCCCTTAGAAAGCAGTATGGGCCATAATATTCTAGATAGCCTTGAAACAGAGCTCTGCAGCCTCCTTATATACTTTAGCCTGCTGTCTAAAGGAAAAGCAATAACCAGATGGTGTTCCAAAGTGGTTATGGCTTTTTTGTGGCAAGTTGTGTTATATTTTCTCACCTTACCTTTTTATACTTATTATGAAGAAGGAGACGTTTTAGTATACAGGACCTATTTATTGCTTTTGGCCTTGAATGTGTAAAATAGTCTACACCATCAGACTGTGCTATACTAAAAGTTTCCTTGGTAGAAACGCTGACAAATCTCTGAGAATTAACTAGTTCATTTTTATAATCCTTTCGTGTGTGTGTGGTGGAGGTTGTTTTGTTTTCTCTGTACAGGGCAAGAAAGAGGAGAAGAAAGATACTGTGAACTCAGCTTAGATTAGAACACAGAACCTTAAAATAAAAGGCCACACAGGCTAAGCCCTTCCCCAGGAAGAAATTCCTTCTACAACATCAGTGGTTAATTAGCTACATCAAAAATGTTTACTGCTGGGGAGCACGCCACTTCACAAAAGAGTTCATTCTCATTGTAGACAGTTATAAATTTTAAGAAATTCTTTCTTACTCTGAGTTGAAATCCTTATCCCATCACTTCTATCCTACTTATCCTAATTCTATCCTTTGGAGAAATACAGAACAAATCTCCTGCACCTTCCACATCTTCCTTCTTTGAGTATTTGAAAGCAATTTTTATGTCTCTCCTATTTTTCCCATCTCCATTATTAAATATTACCAGCTCCTTCAATTATTCCTCCTACGACATGGTTTCCAGATGCTGTGAATAAACTGGAGTAGTAGCTTGACAAGTAGTAGCTTGTCAGCGTTTCTACCAAAATTTTTCTTAAAAGTTTTTTAAAAGAGATCTGAAGGCTTATTTACAACTATAATCGACACAATTACAAGGACTATGCAGAACCCAGTGGTCTTCCAGAAGCTGTATGCTAGCTCTCCTTCTTGTGATACACACACACACACACACACACACACACACAACTGATGGGATGGTTCTGTGATACAAAGTGGGTCAGAGACCCTCACTTCCCTGGACACACTGATTGGCTGAAAGAATAGTCGCAAGTTCCAAGCTGGGCTAATCTGAGTCATTCCCCAAGGTTTTAAATTGGAACTCAGAGAAGGCCTGCTTTCCTCTTAGCTGGTGGAGCTATTAGATTTGATAGCCATTTACTCATTTCATGGAATAAGCCAATTTGATACAATGAGTTCAATATGAAAAGGCGTGTGGGGAGAAAGTCCCCAAATCTCCAGTTTCAACCATTCTTAAAACCAACTCTACCCCTATCTTTCCTGTGTTCTGGTTATTAAGTCAAGAATTCCCCTCTGCCTGAAATGAGCCTGAGTCAGGTCTGTATCGTCTGCAACACAGAGGGTCCTATCTAATACAATGGTCATAAGGTTCCAAGCACTCTAACAGGACCAACAGAATGCGGTCATAAAAGCAAACGGTTGCCATCCTACCCTACAAAAGGTATGCATGGAATCTCTTTCCATCATTTTAAGAATGAGAGCGATACCCACTTATTGAAGAAGAGCAAGGTCCATCTTGCCTAACGGCCCAAGCTCACAGGGCTGACACTATTTGTTCAAAACTGTATTCCTAGACCTATCACACAGTAGGTGCACACAGTAGGTGCTTAACACACTCTCCACTATAGTTGTCATAGTGAACAGAAGAAACAGTAGGCAAAACATGGAATATAAATTATCAAAATGAAGACACGAGTCCCCTGGGGAAACTTTAGACATATTACACCTCCTTAGTATTAGATAACCCATTTGCCATATAAATTATGGAACCAGATTATCTCTTCAGTCTTTTTTAGCCATAAAATGCTACGATTTTACCCACACTCAACAATGGTAAAGAAGAGTCTTCCAAAGACCTGGGTATGCAGACAAAAAGGGGAAACATACTGCAATAATGAAGGAAGGATAAAGATAAGGAGAAAGAATATCCTACCAAATAAATAATAGAGAAAAGAAAGAAAAGGAATGGGAAGAAATCATCACTAATATGATAAAAGAGGTCATTCAGATAAGCCGTCTTCCTCTTAGCTTCCTATCTTACTCTAACCAGTTTCTGTGGTCAGAAATGCCCTCTGTACTGGATCCAAACTACCAGCCCCAGAGCCTTGCCCCTTCCTGGCCCCTTATAACCCCTATGACAGTTCCTTCCGCTCTACCACAAACCTCCTTCCAGAGTTGGCTCCCTGCTTCTGCCTTTGGTCCTAGATGTTCCCAACTCCTCTCTCACCATTCCAACCAGTTTTTCTTGTCACCAACAGAATGTGGACCCAGTTATACCGTGTCCTCCCACCCCTGTTTCCCATCCTGTCCTCTGCAATGACTGATGCCCAAACGACCATCCATAATTTTCCATTTATCGCTTAATGTTTTGAACTTAGAATTCTGTCTCCATACAAATAATCATAAAATGGCATCTCTACGAATTAAGGTGACCCATTTACACTGAGCCTGCTCTAAGGAATTGATCTCACATCCTTTCGTGGAAGAAGGCCTTGATTAGGGGAAATACTGCTATTACAATTAGCAACTAATATTTAAGTATTACTATACACCTGCATCGTAAGTATTGAGCGCTGTGTACCAGCATATTATACTATGCACAGATACTATACCAAGTATTTTACATGCATTTGCTCATTTAATTCTCATAACACCTCTAAGAGGAAAGTACCAATATTATCCATATTTAAAGATGAAGAATCTGAGGCTCAGAAAGGGCAACTTACTAACTTACACAGCTAGTAAGCACAAGAGCCACGTCCATCTGACTTGATAATCCTTGCTTTTACATATAACATGACCCACAAGGACACTGATCCCTGTGAGAAGTGGGGAAGGAGGGGACACTGGGGGAACCAAAAGCAAAGAGACTAGGGCACCAAAGTCAACATGATCTACTTCTTGATTTTGCTCAGAGTCAGCCCTATTTGAAGTAGAATCTTGTTCCCATTACATAGCAATAGATCATCTGTCATTTTGCATCGTGGAAATGGATCCTCCATTATCCAAGCTAATCTAGTTGACTGTAGAATGCCGTACACAGACATTCTCATGACAGACAACTAATTCAATCTTCTCTGTGAGGAAGGTACAGCTGAACATCTCTTCAACCTCTTCCCTGTCGCTTTTGATGCAGGGCACTTTGCGTAAACCACAGCTATTCATTCCTTCCTAAAGTATCCAGAGAAGAAAAGTAATTGAGAATACCAGGAAAGAAAGAAAGGGTGAGGACCAAGCGGAGGAAGGATTATAAAAAAAATTGTCCCCAAAAAAATACTACCACAGGGGCTTCCCTGGTGGCGCAGTGGTTGAGAGTCCGCCTGCCAATGCAGAGGACACAGGTTCGTGCCCCGGTCCCGGAAGATCCCACGTGCCACGGAGCGGCTGGGCCCGTGAGCCACAACTACTGAGCCTGTGCGTCTGGAGCCTGTGCTCCGCAACAAGAGAGGCCGCGATAGTGAGAGGTCCGCGCACCGCGATGAAGAGTGGCCCCCGCTTGCCACAACTAGAGAAAGCCCTCGCACAGAAACGAAGACCCGACACAGCAAAAATTAATTAATTAATTAATAAACTCCTACCCCCAACAGAAAAAAAAAAAAAAAAAAATTTTCTAAAAAGCAAACCAGTGCAGGTGATAATCTGATAACTTCTGATTCTGAGAGAAATGAGTCCATCACTAAACAAAGAAAAGCACCTGACTGTCCAATAGAAACCATATGTTCAAATAGCCAAGGTGGCATTTTCCTACATCACACAGCAGAGAGATACTGAGTATTTCCTATAGAAGTAAGACCTCACTGCTGTAATCTGGGCAGGGTCTGTAGCAGCAGCAGCATTTCATCACTAAGCAAAAATCCAATTATTTTTAGATTCCATAATCTCTAATTCCTCTAAAATCTTCATCTATTCACTAACAGTTGTATATACATTGATAGAAAATAATGCCAATCCCTACTGAAGAATCACTAGATGTTTCTATGTGATAATCAGTCTCTAGTTTAAGTGAAATGGAAGCTGGGAATCAGACTAGTCAACTCTTTTGGGGTCATTCAGGAATTAATACATAAAGGTGTAAATACAAAAAGTACAATTTGGGGTGAAATGTAGCAGAGACTCTCTCTCATGAAATAATAATGTCTTTTGGTAGAAAGTTTGTAAGTAATTATCAATTGAAAAATTGTCTTAAACTAAAATAGAAGGGCAGGATCTAAAACACTACACAATTAGAAATCTTTAAAAGTAAAAAGTCCTTAAAACCTAAGGAAGGAGCCTAATGCTTTCATTCCAAGTCCAACCTGTTTCTTATTCTCATAAATTTCCATTAAACAGGGAAAGGAGGAGAGAAAGTATTTGAAAAGCTGCCAGAGTAAAAAAAATCCCATAATGAAATTTTGCTCATTCTTGGAGAAATGAAGTAGAATTAGATGCTTCAGTGGTGGTGAATTCCAGAATCTGGGTAGCTTCCAGTAAATGAAGCTTTTCCATAATGTCAGGTGCAAAAGCTATCTGATATCAACAGACTGAGCCTGAGTTTTTAAAGTCCTATTTCCTTGCACCAAATTGTTTGAAACCTTTGAGACAAAAACCTCAATAAACTAGTATTCCAAGCTTTTAATATTTTAGTCCTTTGAGCAAGCATGTCAGATTAATCTTCAAATTGCAATGGACAGAAAGAACATTCAACCAAAATTCTTAAGCCCATGCGTCTCTCAGAGGATGTTAATAAGGTATGCAGTTTCATTGGCTATTAAGATTTCAAACTTTCCTAATTCTCAGCAGCATTACTATTTAAAAGCGGGTGTGGATGGGGGGGGAGAGGAAGCTAGTCTATCCTGAGAGGAAGGGATTTTACTTATTAAATCTTTGAATCCACCTAGCATTTACCACACTTCCAGGCACACAGTAGGCATTTAACACATACTTTCAGAATGTGTTGATGGATCGGCCTGGGGGAGAGTGGAAATCTTGCTGAGAACAGCATGAGTCCAAACCCTGGCATTGCTCAGCAACGAAGCCCATCTCCAGAATTAGGGTTATAGAGGTAGAGCAGGAATTTGAACGTGTGTCTTCAAAGTGGCATCAAGAGGACTGTTTCCTGAGCTGGAGAGCAGCCACCCAAGAGCCACCAGACTCGTCTCTGGCTTCCCCATGCCTGGAAAACTCCTGCCCTGCCTCTCTACCTCCAGCTCCCCCTGCCTTTTACCGGGTTTGAGTTTCCACTCACAGCACTTAGGCACAGGATTCGACCTCGCTAGTCTAACCCAGGCCTCCTAGCCATTGCGCGGTTCTCCGAGCATCGGCTGGGAGGGAGGCCACACCGTGCTACGCAAAAGGAAGGACACACACACGACGATGGTTCCCATCACCTTTGGGGGGGGGGGGGGGCGGGAATCGACGGGGGGGGAGCGGGGAGCGAGTTCAAGGCCAGGACACCATCCAAAGGTTCCTTATCGCTCTCCTAGAGCCTCTGGCCGAACCGCTGGAAGATGCTGGGGAACCAGCAGCACGCCGCCCAGTGAGCGCGGGGCCGCCGGGGTCGGGACTTGGGGGAGCTAGGAGGGGGGTGGCAGTTGGCAGGAAGCGAGACGCGGCAGGGGACAGTACCTGGTATGGCTGTGGTTGCGGGGACAGTCTTTCTTCTCCATGATGGCCGGCACACAGTTGGTGAGCTCCGTCCAGTCGGCGTGCAGCCCGCAGCTCCAGCCGGTGGAGAAGCGGGAGAAGAGCCACGTCTCCTTCTTGCCGGGCCGGTGGCAGGTGCACTTCTTCTGGCCGGCTTTGCAGCTGCACGGCTGCTCCAGCCGGATGTTCTTCACCAGGTGCCGCCCGAACGTGGTGCCCCCGGTCTTCTGGATGTGCAGGAACACGATCACATCGCGCCCCTTGATGTTGAAATCCACGAAGCGGGTCAGGTCCTTCAGCGTGAAGTTGAAGCGCGTCACGAACCGGGGCAGCGACCCGTTCTCCGGGGCCTCGGGGTCCGGCTCTTCTTCCTCCTCCTCTGCCTCGTCCTCCTCCGGGTCCCCCAGCTCCTCGTCCTCGTCCTCCGGCGCCGCGGCCCCCCGAGGCCCCTCGGGCGGCCCCCGGGGTGGCGGGGGCAGCTGGGGCCGTCGCTCCCAGTCCTCGAGCGGCGCCTGTGCCGGGCGGGCGGGACCCGGGGCGGCAGGCTGGCCGGCCTCCCCGGCGCGGGGCTGCTCCCCGAAGTTGGCGCAGGAGCTGGTGCAGGAGGGGGACACGTACTGGTACATGATGACCACGAAGAGAAGAGTGAGCACCGGCGTCAGCAGCCACTTGTTGAACCTTTCATCCATGGTCCCGCTCTCAGGCCGGCAGGCTAAGCGGCGGCGGCAGCGACGCTGTCGGGCTCCCGCTCGGAAGTTTCGGGGGCTCCGGGGCGCGGCTCCGAGCCCGCCGCTCCTCCATGCCCCTGACGCTGAGGCGTGCGGCTGGCTGGCGGCCCCGCGGCACACCGGCGCTCCGGGGCTGACAGAGCCGGGCCTGCGAGTCTAGCGGGGAGGCGGGCGCCGGCTCGCGCGGTGGCGGCTGCGGCGCGGGGCGCCCTGCGCTCCCGGGGGCGCCCGGCTCCGCCGGCTCCGCCGGCTCCCTGCTCCCGCCCGGGCGCGGCGCGCGCTCTCAGGCGGCGCGGGGCACCCCGCCGCCAGCGCTCAGTCGCTGGGGAGCGCGGGTCGGGTCCTGGACCTGCCCCGGGGCAGCCGGGCAGCCGGGCAGCTGCGGCCGCGAGCTCGGGGGCTGCATGAGGCTCTCCAGGGCTCCGGCCAAGGGCAAAGGCGCGGCCCGGCCGCCCGCGGGCCCTGCGCCCCGCACGCGCGCCCGGCGCCTCTGCCCTCAGGTAGCGAGGCGCCGGAGCCGCGAGGACGGACGGCGTCTGCCGCAAGTTAACAGAGGAGCTCCCCGCCCCCGTCCCGCCCCGCCCCGCCCCGCCCCGCAGCGGCTGCGGACTAGGCGCCGGTGCGAAGCCGCCTCCCCGGGCGAGGCGCACTGCTGCTCCGGGTCGGTCCGCCCAGGCGCGGGCACGCAGACACACTCGCACACACTGGCTGGCGCCGCCACAACCCGCCAGCCGGTGTGACAGGAGCCCTGCTACCCGGAGCGAAAACCTGCCCTAGGTACGGAGCATGCGCCAAAGCCTTCCCCAGCCCCCGAAGAGTTTCCAGGGGAGGAGTCCGCGGCTCCGCGGGGCTCGGAGCCGGCAACTGGGGGTGGGAATCTCTTCAGCCTTGAGCCAGGAGAGATTCGGGAGAAAGGCAAAGGCGGGGCGAGGACAGGATCCGAGGAGATCGTCGCTGGCGCTGATCCGAGACCTCCAAATCCTCAGCTTTCTCAATCTGAGAGTGGACAGAAATCTGGCCAGTCTGTCTGCAAGGATAACACCTGCCCACTGCTGGGCAGACTCACCTAGGCAAGACTTGGCAGGAGTTGGCTGGTCCCTCACCGGCAGGGGATGTTGGCCCTACACTGCTTTTAATCTCGACACAAGACGTTGTAACTGGTGCTCAAGTTTTATTCTGGTCCTTCCGCACGTACAGACTCGGTGTGTTCAACTCTACAACTTTATTCACCCAGCATCCATTCATCAATTACCCATGAGGCGCCTACTGTCTATCAGGCTCTGTATTCGATGCACACTTCGTTTCTTCCAGTACCAAATAAGTCCAGCCCACAACCATGCAGCACTTAGATCATAAGAGGAGTTTATGGGTCACCTCGTAAAATTCATCCTAGTAACACACGCTGAGCTCCTAGATGTGCGAGATTCACCCCCTCTCCCCGCCCCATTGCGGACAATAAGACCTCTACTTACCTGTATTTCACAAGCTAAAAAGCTCTTGATTATGTGCAGATTTTAACTTTATTTTTCAAACATCTAAATTTTGCATTTTTCTGAGAAACAAATCTTTAACAACAGTTTCTCTTCTTCAGATAATGAATGGAGTAAAAAATAGGAGTAACTACCCCTCCACAATTCCTGGACTTGCTTGACCCAGGTTGAGAGTGGCAGCGTATTGAAGGTGGACACAATGCAGTTTGATTCCCTGACTCAGGTCAACATGTCCCTCCTGGGTACCCTGCCAGTCCTAGTTTCCCACACCCAACATCCCAGTCTTCGTAGCATCCAGCCTTCCCACCTGGCCTCTTTATGGATCTGTGCGGTATTTGTCTCTGTAATAAACAAACAAACAAATAAATAAAATAAATCACTGTGCTGATTTATTTCATTTGTCAGACTGTCCCCTTCACAGCCATTAGTTAAGATCCAGATTTCTTTCAAGGATGCTAACGCTTGCCCAAAGGAAGTTATTTTTATTGTTCTAGGCAGGTTGGATTCTTCTAAGAAAACGTCCCTCCTCTGCTTCCTTTCCTCTTTTCAACTCTATAAACAACCACCGTGTCCTTCCTGAAACTGTATGAGACTATATTAGTAAGAAAGGTGTTAGGTAAGATAAATCAGTTTCCTTAAAGCTTACTTGATTCTATTTCTCTTTTTCTCACTTAAAGTTTAAAATCCTATTAATGGCATCACATCACTCTCCAAAGCAGGAAACTGTGATAGAACAAAATCCAATAAAATCCAACCATTATTTCCTGAATGCATCTAGTTAATGGTGTTACTTATTTTTTTAAATATGCCTTTGCTTTAGCAAAGTAAAAATCTATTATACCTTTTTGTATTACTTTATTTGAGAAGTTTCTTGTTTTCTATAAAATCACTTGATATCCGATGGATAAATACAACCTCATTAGCTACCCAAATGTATAACCTGAGTACTAGCGGCAATTTGTGTAGTGGAAAGCACTTTCCTAGCCATTATCTCATTTGCTCCTCAGAACAACACTCTAAGGAGATAAGAGAAGTACAGTCCTCCCTTTTTTATGGCTGGGGGGAAAGGGGCTGGTTTTAAGATCCCTCTCCCAAATCCTGGGATGCTCAAGTCCTTTATATAAAATGATGTAGTAGTTGCATATAACCTATGCACATCTTCCCATATACCTTTAAATCGCTCTAGGTTACTTATAAAACCTAATACAATGTAAATGCTAGGTAAATAGTTGCTGGCACACAGAAAATTCAAGTTTTGCTTTTTGGAACTTTCCGGAATTTTTTTTCAAATGCTTTCTGTCCTTGGTTGAATCTGTGGATGCAGAACCTGGGATACAGAAGGCCAGCTGAATAATATCCCATTTTAAAGATGAGGAAACTTAACCAAGGAAAACTAGGTGAAAGCAGAGACAATTAGAAACCACTTACATCCTTGAAATACATTCAAATCGCCATTTAAGAAATCCAATGAACATCAACACAGAGCCCATAATTTCCGCTCTCCTCTCTTGAGATCCTTTGAGTCAAGAGGCAGGAAGAGACACAGAATTGCAATAGAACAATTAAATTGTTTTCCCTCTCCCTCTGGCTTTACAGGCAAAGCTGAGAAATCGCTACATCCTGCATCATTTTGGAACCTAGTCTGTGACTTTCCAGATAAACAGGGGAAAGACAATGACAACCTTAACATGATTATAATATCATTGTTAAATTATTTAGGAGAATTTCAGGAGAAGATATTATAGCAAACAAATAAAACAGCTATGTTGCTAACAAAATGTATGTTTCCATAAATAAGTGCACTTTTAACTTTTTTCAAAGAACATTACCCCAGAAGATCTGTTTCTGCTTTCAGTAAAATAACTAATGGAATGCCATAATTTCCTTGAGGTAAGCACAAGGAAAGCAATTCATAGAATCAAGCAATTACGTAGATAATTCAGGGATATACCCAAATATTCTTTTTTTTAATGATAGGTAACTTTGGTTGTGTTAACGGTCTGCCTCAGGTGTGCTCTTCCTATTATAGTTGTGGAACTTGGCGTGAACCTAATCATAGCTCTTAAATCACACGCGATAAACATGCTTCCTTATCTACAAGGGCAGACCTCACGTTCAGTTGAAAATGAATAGAACGTTTCTAAAATTGAATGCTCTCCAGGTAAAAAGAAAAACATGTTTGCATTCAGCTCACTACAGTTACTCCACAATGACACCAGCGGGCAATTGTTTCTGGCTAATAGGTTGCAGCTACTATGATTCCGACACAAATTATTAAAATAATAAAAATAATGTTTTCAAAGAGCTTTCTTCCACTTCCTTTGCCAGTCTTGCGATGAGGTTGACGCTATCTGCGAAGCAATTTCTTCACCTAATTTTATGCCTTAATAAGCTGTACCACAATTACGTTCTTGCCTGATTCCTTCTCTGCCTTAACTTCAGTACTCTTCCTCCCTGTTCTTCTCAAATATTCTCAAACACATTAACAACATTGCACTCCCCTAGGATTCAAACTTTTGATTAGAACAGTCCCCATTTAATCAAGTTCAGTTGGGAGATGAAATTGCATCTCAACTTCTCCACTTTCCCTTTGGTGCCAGAAACTGCCTTTGAGAATGCTGAGGAAACCCTGGAGAGATTAACAATCCAAACAATCACAGAGAATAGTTTCGGATCCCCTACATTTGCACACAGGAGTATATGGATATGAATGCCCTTCAGTACAGATGAAAAACAAACTAGATTGTGTAAGTCATTGGCAGCGTAAACCTCTCCTTCAAGGATACAAAGTGCTCTTATACACTGAAATGACTTTTTGTTTTCATTTTTGTAGACAAACAAAAAAAAAGACCCCCAGGCTAAGCAGTTTTGCTAATAACCAGCAAAGCAGTAGCTTTCTTTTTCCAGAGGAAGTAAAGCAGAAGAGTCTGTATAGACAGGGCAAACTGCAGAAAGAATGGCGATATTTACTGAATGTATTCCAGTTCACTGCATGATTGTAACTTTGGGGCAACCATAATCCTACATACTGCTTCCCATAAAGTTCTATTTATATGAACAGTTCATTCCTTGCTTTATTGTATGATACTCTTCATCCACCACTGATGGCCGCCTAAAAGTGATGGATGGAAGCTATGCTACCTGTATGCACAATGTATTCATTAAGTCAGTATTGTGTAAGCAGATACAATAGTCTTTTCATAGTAGATATTCACTTATTTCTTTAACAAGAACTTGTTAAGCGCTTAATATATACCAGGTGCTCTTCTGAGTGCTTTGGATACTGCATTAAACAAGACCAATAAGTGTAGCTTACATTCCAACGGTGGAAAAATAAATGATGAAAAAGGAAAGAAGATTCATCCATTTACTTCAAGGACTTTAAGGATATTTATTGAGCCCCTACTATGTTACCAGGTACTTCTAGGTACTTGGGATAATTTAGTGAACACTAGAGACTATAATTTTCACCCTCAAGGGTTTAAATGTAAGCAGGGTTAAATAGTTGGGCCTGTGGGCTACTGTACGACATTTACTGTGAAAGAAATGGGGAGGCACTTGGGGGGTTTAACAGTTTTTAAAGGGTCATTTTAACTGTTTTGTTGAGAATAGACTGTAGGAGGGTCAACATAGAAGCAGGAAAACCAGTTAAGTGGTGTTCCATAACCAAGAGAGACGATATGGCTCAGACCAAGACAGGAGGCACAGGAGACACTAGGAAGTGGTCAGATTCCGTCCATTTTCAAGACAGAGCCATCAGTGTTTCCTGCTGGATTGAACATGGGGTGTTAGAGGAAGGCAGAGCCAGGGATGATGCCAAGGTTTGGGGCCCTTGCAGTCAGAAGGATGCAGCAGCCATCAACCGGGATGCCAGCTGGGACCATTGCAAGTGCTATCAGGGTAACTAAGGAGAGTGATGTTCAAAGCATAGATGACAGGGATGGAGAGAAGGAGGCAGTCATTTCCACTGGGCAGTCAGAATAGACTGTTGCTCTGCAGAGACCAAGGGGCTGAGCCCTGAAGGATTAGAAGGAACCAGCCATGCCAAGCATCCTGGAGAAGAGCTTTCTATGCACAACAACATGTGCAAAGGTCTGGAGTGGGAAAGACGTTGGCAGGCTCAAGGGAGAAATGGGACATTAGGGACAGCGGTTGGGGCAGATCATTCAGAGCCATGACAGTGGTGCAAAGGAGCCATCGGGGAAATTTTACAGTAAGGAAATGATATGACTGATGGATGTAAAAAGCTCACTCAGTGTAGTTTTCCAAGCAAGAGATGATGGAGACTTGGAAGAGGATGGAAGCAGTGGAGGAAATAATTTACAGTCACACAAGCTCAGTGTGAAAAGAAGTACCTTTTTTCATTTTTTAATAATAGAAAGAAATTTCGCCTTAAAGATTCCATTTCCTGAGATAGAGGAAAATGAAAGCATCCAACTTAACTCAGTCACTGCTCAGTTACCCTCTGTCTCTTTACGGTAAACAGTGAAGTTGGTCCTTCTCCCCTTCCCTTTCTCTTTGCCTCTCTCTAGGGTGGTCTGAGCTGCGGGAGTTTATGTAGTATCTTCACACTGGCTACAGGAGATGTGGTCTGTGGGGAGCATTCTGTTTCCACAGCCTTTCCTGACAATGTATAGTTAGTCTCTCCTGGACGAAGTGTAGGTCTTGATTTCTGCTGGGTCTCCTGCTGCCCTTTTATGACCTCAGCTGCCATGTCCACACGATCTGTATCTTACTCAACTGTACTATGGGGTCCTTTCTCTCTGTCAGCCCCTTTGGCTCTTCTATGGCCTTTTCTCAGGGACACATTTGCATCTAAATCAGTGGTTTTCAACCCCACCAGACCCAGCACTCATTTTTATTGAACAGATATTTTTAAATAATCCCTTTAATAATCCAAACTTAAATATCATAGATAATAGACTCTACCCACACACATAATTAACCAAACTAACCTAAAATGCCCTAACTGTAATGTTGAGATACAAAAAGAAAGTACTTAATAATAGAACACTGTATATTTTAACATGTAAATACTCAGACCTGACTACAAGAGACAACATAAAGAAGAAGTCAGATGCTGTGTCTCTGAAATATCTTGTTTGAATACAAGAGAAGTAAAATCAGAAGCCATCCCTTTCAAGAAGAATTTGAAAGAGCAGAGATGTTAGTGGATACTAGAATTTAAAATAATGTTAGAATAAGTAAGAATACTCCTGATTTATAAATATACATACGATAAGAAAAAGAAGCAAAGATAATACACCAAGACGAACTGCAGATTTTTGGAGGGAGGAAAACAGGGAAGTATGGTTTTCATAAATGAGCTAGGTTTTCTTTTTCAGTGTTGGGTCAAAATACTTCTCTATAATATCAAATATCTCAAAATAACACACTTTCTATCTTGAAGTCATGCTACACATCAAGGCTAATCCGATTTCTGAATGTAGTGGAATATTTAAAAGTCATGTGGAAGCAAGACAGTTCTATCACTGCAACCACCAAATAAATGCAGTAGTCTCCCCATCATTGTGAGAAGCCCAAACACCCCCCTAAGCCTTGTTACTGCTCCCACTGAGAATCTAGTAACTCCCTTTTCTTTCCCCTAACAATATGAATCAGTTTGGGGGAGATAAAGAGACCAAATCAGCACTCATTTTTTCCTCACTCAGTCAGACTTTGGTTCTTGATAGGTAAAGCCACACTTTTAGAATTTTTTTGAAATGATACCTATTTTTTCTTCAGAAAGTATAGTTTTACATTTGAAACCAAAACTTGCAGACATTAATTACCCAGAGTCTCATAGCTAGTAAGTGATGGTACTTGGATTTGAACCAGGTGGTTTGCTTCAGCTGGAGAAAGTGACTGCATTCCAGATGGATGCTGGAAGCCAAATCAATAGGACTTGCTGATAGATTGCATAAGGGGGAGTGGACAGGCGGCGGCTCAGAGATGATTCTGAGGTTTTTCATTGGAGCTACTAGAATGCTGACATTCTATTTACTGAAAGGCTAGAAATTAAGGAGAAACCAGTTGGGAGGGTGGGGCTTCAGGAAAGGTGAATTCTAATTTCAGCTTTGGATAAGTAAAGTGTAAAGTACTAATGAGACAGCCAAATGGAGGTATTAAATAAATGGCTGTATATAGGATCTGGAGCTCAGCTATGACTGGACAGGAGATCAAATTGTGGTGGTTTTAATAACATAGGTAGCACATAGCCATGAGTGCTCTGTAAATATTTGTTGAAGGGATCTGTGAAAGACTAAGTAAGCAATTACTATAGTCCAAGAGAGAATTGAGACACAAACAAAAGGAATGGTAGTGGAACAAAAGAGCAGAAATTTGAGAAACATTTCCCGGGTAGAATCAACAGGATCTAGTGACTAAGTCTGAAGGTGAGAGAGAGGAGGAAATTGAGGATGACTGAAAGTATCCTAGCTTGAAAAGCTACAAGAATGGTAATACCATTACTATGAGAGCAGAAATAGATAAAGGATTGGGAGTGAAATCAGGGTAGATAATTATTAATTCCTTCAGCAAATTTAAGTGTTCGCATTTTTCAAAAGGGTTTGAGCCTCAAAACATTTACATTCCACTTTAAGGAAGAAGGTTCTAAAAATTTACTTTCATTTTTCCGCAGTAAGCCAGATAAACTTAGTTTAATTACTAGCTTTGGAAACTAAAGTCTAGATAGAAGTGTATTTTGTAAAGATTATTTTCTCTTTCCTAATGTTTCATATGACGAATCAGGATGCAATGCTCCTTGTTTCCACATTGGCAATGAATTATTATCTTCAGAGCATTTTCTTAAAACTTTCAGTTCTTCCATTATTGTTTTAGTTTTATATTTCATCAAGAAAGCATATTCTAAGTGCAAAAACCAACTGTTTAATGTAGCTACAAACCTGCCTACCGAAACCCAAGTCAAGGTCTTACACACAACCTCAGAAGTGCATATCTATTTTTATTCAGTTAAAAATATATTTGTTTTTAAAATCATGCTATGAAATGCATGGAGTTTTATCAATTAATTCTTTTTTTTACACCTTTATTGGAGTATAATTGCTTTACAATGGTGTGTTAGTTTCTGCTTTATAACAAAGTGAATCAGTTATACATATACATATGTTCCCATATCTCTTCCCTCTTGCGTCTCCCTCTCTCCCACCTCCCTACCCCACTCCTCTAGGTGGTCACAAAGCACCGAGCTGATCTCCCTGTGCTATGTGGCTGCTTCTCACTAGCTATCTATTTTACGTTTGGTAGTGTATATATGTCCATGCCACTCTCTCAGTATGTCACAGCTTACCCTTCCCCCTCCCCATATCCTCAAGTCCATTCTCTAGTAGGTCTGTGTCTTTATTCCTGTCTTATCCATAGGTTCTTCTTGACATTTTTTTTTTCTTAACTTCCATATATATGTGTTAGCATATGGTATTTGTCTTTCTCTTTCTGACTTACTTCACTCTGTATGACAGACTCTAGGTCCATCCACCTCATTACAAATAGCTCAATTTCGTTTCTTTTTATGGCTGAGTAATATTCCGTTGTATATATGTGCCACATCTTCTTTATCCATTCATCTGTCGATGGACACTTAGGTTGTTTCCATCTCCTGGCTATTGTAAATAGAGCTGCAATGAACATTTTGGTACATGGCTCTTTTTGAATTATGGTTTTCTCAGGGTATAATTGTGCTCCAGGCACCCAAATTCAATATACTTTTTTTGCAGAAAAAGCCATTTCAAAACAGTTGCTCTTTCATTTTCCTCCCTCCATGGAGTGGAGCTGTCTACTGATGATTCTTTCCAGTGAATTGCTCTTAAGCATTTAATGCTAATTCTTCCCAATCATTGTTAGTTAAACGTTGTTCTTGTGATTTTATAAGGCAATAATGCATCATTTAAGTGTCTAACACGAAAGTGCTGTCCTATGTCCTAATGTAGCAAATGCAGAAACATCTCATTCCCCTGAAAAAAAACAAAATTAAAACATCTGTCTTTCTGGATCTTTGTTGTGAGAAGTTCTATTTGCTAAAAGCACAAAATGACAGAGCAAGATAAAACGATCATGTGCTTCACACGATGGCTCCTTATCCAAACCAAGTGGCTCACCCATGCTTTGAGAGGAGTGGGCTGGGAGCTTTGTTTGCTGTGGAGAGTGCAAACAAACACTAGCTCTTTGACTAGGGCTCTTCCCTGGGTCTGCTTTACCAGCTCCTGTTCTAGCACTTACGTGTTTACGTTATCTGTCTAGACTGGACCATCATCTCTCTTGTCTCACCTCCCCATCACACACACACACACACACACACACACACACACACACACTTCCTGGCAAAGGTCAATCAGGAATACTCTTCCAACTCAGGATCCATCTCACCCTTCCACATTCAGCTGAAACATCTCTTCCATAAAGCGATTTGGACACGCCACAAGCCTTCTGTTGCACGTGAAATTAATTGTCCCTTCCTCTTTTCTACCTCACGACAATTTTGTAGCCCTAGTATTGTACCATTCTGTATTTAAATTATGTTTATATGGCTGACTTTTAAGTGAGATCGTGAAATCCTTGTAGGCAGGCACTGTTGATTACTGATCGCTCTATCTATCTAGTTGAGGTAGGCAGAATCCCAAGGTGACCGCCAATGACCATTGCCCTTGTATAATCCAGTCCTGTTGAGTGTGGGCAGAAGCTGTGATTCCGTTATGTTATATGGCAAAAGGGAGATATTTCGAGTTAGACCTGAGTCCTCTAAAAGCAGAAAGTTTTCTCCAGCTGGTTGCAGAGGAAGGAGTCAGAAAACCTCATTCCCACTGACCTGGAGGAAGCAGCAGTAATCATGTTGAATTGTCCATGAAAACCATGTGGAAAAGAATTGCAGGCAACCTCCAAGAGCTGAGAGGGTCCCTGACCAATAGCCAGGGAGAAATCAGGGACCTCAGTCACACAGCCTTAAGGAACCAGATTCTGTCAAAACCTGAATGAGCTTGAAAGCAGATTCTTCCTCAGTCAGGACATCGACCTAGCTGACACCTTGATTTTAGCATTGTGAGACGCTAAGTGCAAAATCCAGCCTGGACTTGTTACCTACAGAACTATGACCTACAAACTGTCTTGTTTTAGGCCAGTATGTTTGTGCTAATTTGTTACATTGCAACAGAAAAGTAATACACTAGCCCAGTGCCTGGTACATAATAAAATATTGGCTGGTTAGTTATTAGGTGGATGGTTTCAATTAATGAATGAGGTCATGGAAGGAAGGAAGGAAGGGAGGAAGGGAGGGAGGGAGGGAGGGGAAGGAAGGGAAGAGAAAGAAATATACTAATTAGAAAAAGGGCTTGTAGGGGCTTCCCTGGTGGCACAGTGGTTAAGAATCCACCTGCCAATGCAGGGGACACGGGTTCGAGCCCTGGTCTGGGAAGATCCCACATGCCACGGAGCAAATAAGCCCGTGAGCCACAACTACTGAGCCCACGTGCCACAACTACTGAAGCCCGCACGCCTAGAGCCTGTGCTCTGCAACAAGAGAAGCCACCGCAATAAGAAGCCTGCACACCACAATGAAGAGTAGCCCCCGCTCGCCGCAACTAGAGAAAGCGCACGCACAGCAACAAAGACCCGATGCGGCAAAAAAATAATAATAATAATTAATTAATTAATTTTTTTAAAAAGGGCTTGTATTGTGGCCCATTCAAGGACAAGTGAATTTTCAGAGAATGACTAAAGGAATTTCTTAGAATGATTGATGGGCCTTTCTGAGCCGAAGAAGTGTGGCAGACATATTATGTCTGTTTAGATTAGATATTTTTTCTATTTGTGTTTCCTGACTTCCATCCCATTCTTCCTCCTTAATCTATCCTTGACCATTTTGTCATCCCTACCCTGATCTGACCCCAACTTGTCTGGTGGAAAGAAAAACAACGCTGAAACCTGTCAGCCGGTAGCTGGCTTAATTGCTACAAGCTAGGCCATGGTGTTTTCCTGTTTTATATAAACAGCTTCCCATAATATCATCGTCAGATGAGGACTCTGTGATTACGAACAAGACAAAAACAAGACCACCCCATAAACAAGCCTGAACAGAGATCAAAACAAAGACACCATGCAACCACAAAATGACCAAACATCTCCTTCTCCCAGAAAATACAAATGACAGCTGCTTCTTTTCCAGGGACAACTCTCCCCTCAACTGCACCTGCATGTAGCCACTGCCTTCTCAATATTTCTATTTGGTTGTTTTACTAATATCTCCAACTCAACATATCTATAACCAAATCCATGATCTTTCCCTTAGGGGTGCCCCAAGTCGTGGCACAATCACCTCAAGCCAGAAACCTGAGAGTCACCCCTGATAATTCTCACCCCTGATATTCAATCCATTTTCAAGCCCTATAGACTTTACCTTTCAAATATTTCTCAGAACACTTTTGTTCCCATTAGCATAATAAGGTAAGCTACCATTATCCACTCCTTTGGTTCACAATTCATCCTAAATGGTTTTCCTGTTTCTGTACCTGTCTGACAATCTATTCTTTACCCTGAAGTCATAATATTCTCCTTATATGTCTGATCATATCATTCCCCTGTGTACAGTGAGTGCTTCAACAGTTTCTCATTGCTTTTAGGATAATGACCTAAATCTTTAAAATAGCCTTCAAGGCCCTTCTCATGCCCACCTCACTCACCCCCCTCATTATTTGCACTATAGTCACACTGGTCTTCTTTCATTTTCTAGAATGTACCATGGATATTGTATTTTGCCTCAGGACACTTGCATATACGGTGTCTCTTCTAGAACATGGCACCCCACCCCCAATTCAGCAAGCTAATTTCTGCTTATCCTTCAGATCTCACTTCAAGTGTCACTTCTTCAGAGAAGTTCTTCTGGATTCATTCCACCACCATATCTTCTAGCACCTCCTCTTCTAGCACCATGTATCTTCATTCCACGGCATTTTAGCTGTTTTTAATTGTACATTTATTTGTATGTCACTCGATTAATTTCCCTTTTCTTTACTAGACATATGTTCCAAAGGGCGGTGATGATGCTTTCACTCATCATCTAACTCTGTTGGCTAGCACAGTGGACACTCAATAAATATTTGCAAAATGATTGAATCTAGACTTTCTGAATATCCTTACCCTGCTAGTCTAGAGAGACAACTTTTATTCTGTCTTGATGTACGTACATTAGGAAGACTGACGTTCCCTTTTTTGGCAAGAGACAGCTCAATTCACATTTGGATGAAGGACTTTAACAAAGTCTTTCTGCATTTTAAGGATGACTGTTTCTTGTGTCCTAAAGTCTCCTTTTCCTTGCTGATGGCTCTTGTGTCTTAGGTGTGTTATCTGCCCCTATAAACGCTCCAGAATCCCTCACTCACTCTGCTAGAAGTGTCACTAGTATGTCGCTTGAGAACTAGAGGCTGATTTATTACCGTATGCCCAGTAACCACTAGGGGGCACCAAAAATGATAGCTATTTCAGCAAAGAACTCTAAAGCAATTTGCTCAGTGTTCTCTAAAATAGCAAAAAGGAAGCCAGCTTGTGTACCACCATATGCTACAGGGTTATATTTATAAATACCCCTTTGCTGTGTTCTGAGACAAGGCACGAGTCTACTCTCCCTGCTGGCTCAGAGGACACACCTCTCTTTGACTGCTTGGAACTTCCCAGATCGTTCCCCTGCACCATCCAATACTATGGAGGGCAATGAACGAGCATCTCACGTAGTGTGGATGGCTCACTGCATACAATGACTTTCTTGGCAAGACTTGTATTTTGTCTTTGAAACCTCATGCAAATGTTTTGTTTCGTTCCATAAAATATTCCAGTATACTTTCATTTGAAAATGTTTTGCCCACAACACTTTGACTAAAAGTGATATTGCCAAATGCTATGTCGACCTTGTACTCCTGCATAACCCTTAACACAACTCTCTACCAAGCTGCTATATATACACCAATTTGGAACAGGGCTGTGAAGTTACAATATATATTTATATTTAAACATTAATAATATCATATACACAAAAGTGTACATAACATATAAGTATAATTTTACAAAGCCACCCCCCAGCTTAAGAAAGAAAATATTATCTGTATCTTTGAAGCCCCATGTTATTCCCTCCTAAATTTACCTTCCCTTCCACCCCTTCAAAAAGGTATAAGGTTCACTTCTTCAACTTGGCATTCACATTCCCTATTTTCTAAGTTTTAACACTATAAATATATTTCTCAACAACATATTGTTTTGTTTGATCTGCTTTTTAACTTTGTGTATGGGGACTCATCCCGCCCATTTTCTTCTGTGATTTGCTTTTTTACTAATGAATGTGTTTTTGGAATTCATCTGTGTTGATATATATGGCTGTCGTGCATTCATTTTCTCTGGGATCCTATTATTTCTTCCAAGCAGTGTCTCAAGTCAGAATTTCTCTTCTTACTTTTTGCCAGAGGGCACAGGGACAATATGAAAATGGAGAAATGTGCACAGCCACAAGCATCCATTCTTTCCACAAGGGAAATATGAAAACCACCTCTAATTATCACCTCAGGTTACTTACATTTTCTGACTCTGGAGTAATTTGCATTTTACAGTTCTTCTTTTAATTTAAGACAAAGATAGATAACAGCACAAACCCCCTTCCAGTCTCATAAAAATCTTTAGAATGACAGTTTTGCTGTCTTTCACTTCCACACAATTTTACTTTGTAAATACATTTCCCAAATGGATGAACACCTATTATAATTTAGTTATTGAAATACAAATAGTATCGTCTAAAGGATTTCTTGATCATTTTTTCATCTTGCCGGTTTTAGAACTATATTGACTATTGCCATTTGTTATTGCCAATGTTACCTTTCAGGGTTGTACTCTGGGAAGGAAATTTTACCCGCAAAAGAGCTTTTAAAAAATACCCATATATTATAAAAGAAGATGCAGGCAAAAAACTATAGTTGGTGAACCAGGCATGTATTCTTTTATAGATGTTCACTGAGCATCTGCTAAGTGTACTGATCCAGGATCTAGGTGGCACGTGAATGCATAGAACAGGATCCCTTCGTAGGAGGGGTTCACATGCTCAGCAGAGAAATGACCCACACGTGTGGCTGTAATACAAGGCAATGGATGATGAGGGAGTTAAAAGAGCTGCAAACAAAGGATAGGAATTAAAGAGGAAAATAATTTCCAGCCATGGAGTCAGAGAAGGCTTTAAGGGAAAGAAGCTATTTAAACTTTGTTAAGGTTAGTAGGATTTTGACAGCCTACTGGAACGGAAGTGACAGGATATTAAGGCTGAGAGCACAAGCACCAAGAGTGCAGAGGTAAGAAGTGGCAAAAAGTTCAGGAAGCAGTGAGTAGTCTCATTTGACTGCAGTAGGTAATTTAGAGCAGCGGTCCCCTACCTTTTTGGCACCAGGGACCAGTTTCGTGGAAGACACTTCTTCCACGGACGCGGGGGCGGGGGCGTTCGGCGGTAACGCGGGTGATGGAGAGCGATGGGCAGCGGCAGGTGAAGCTTCTCTCCCTTGTGCGCCGCTCACCTCCTGCTGTGCGGCTCCGTTCCTAACAGGCTGCGGACCGGTACCGCTCCGGGGCCCAGGGCGTGGGGACCCCTGATTTAGAGGACAGTAAAGGAAGGGATTCCTATTTTTAAATAACTTTTTCATACCGTCTTCCTTGGGTCTTAGTGGGTCAGCTCTCCTTTTACCTAATGCTTAATACCTAATGACATAACAGATACACACACACACACACACACACACACACACTCCTCTCTCTCTCACACACACACACACTCACACACAAGCAAAATTCAGTAGTTTGGCTGGATATACAGATATGGAGATTACATCACACATCCCATAGCAACAAATCTTTACCATGCAGTTCCTTTCCCCCCAGAAGTCCCGTCTGCCATTTAGCTCCACACTTCTGTAGACCTCTGCACCTGAAACTACCTCTTCTTCCCTCTCCCTGCCTCCTGTTGGCCATCTCTCCTCTAGCCTTCAACCCCTGAACTAGATTTTCCCTTCTAAATTTCTCCTTCCCTTTTTATCACGAAGACCCATCTGGTTTTCATTTTCTCCAGGTTTTCTTCCCACCCAGCCGCAAAGAAGGCCTCGTAGCTTCAGAAAAAAGAAGAGGAAGATAAGTAGAAAAAAGAGGGGGAGATGGAAAAGGAAGAGAAAAGGAAGTAAGGAAAAAAGAAAGAAAAAGAGAGACCAGAAAGGTAAGTAAAAAGAAAGATGATAGAACAAGGATACAAAAACTTACACTTTCTATTTTCTCTGAACAGTCACAAAACTTGGTTTCGTCTCCAGCGTCCAGACAATGTAGATGAATTGGAGGTCATCAGGGTCCTCCAAGTATCCAAAAGCACTCATTGATAGAACTTCGACACTGGTATCAAGATTTCTTTTTGTAAAGACAAGATTTCATTTTGTCTCTACCATTATTCTGGTTTGTCTATGCTTAATTCCTACCACTCCATTTGCAATATTGCCTTTGCTGCCCATTGCTTTCTACCACGTACGTCTCTTCTTGTTGATTTTTCCCTTGGGTGGCATTGTTGGGCAGACCATGTTTTGAATATTCATGGCTCAACCTGTTCAATGAAAACATAGAACAAGGAAAACAGCTGTCAAGAACTCTACAAAATTCTGTTTCTTGGATTAAGACCGCAGGATGCACCTGCAGATAAATGTTATTACATCTGTTTTTTTTTCTTTGTATACACCTATTAAGCAAAGAGATATTGTAGTCATTGATTCCACAAACTCTGTTAATAACCAACAGCATCAGGTTCATGTAAGTAGAAGGCAGTTAAGCACAACCTGCTCCTGCCAGCAACAGTCCCCTGGAGCCCCTCCTGCCTAATCGTTAGCTCCAACAAACACACGAGACAAGAAAGTCAGCGCAGAACTAATGTAAAACCCAGGGGGCGGAAAGTAATAGGAAACTCAACTACTTAAGCTGCCTGGATCGCTGGAGAAAATCACTTCTAAACAAGTACAGTATACTTTGTTAGCATCAACTCCTCCAAGCCAAGAAACAGAATCGTTTTTGATTAATAAGCAAAAGGAAAAGCGGATACGGTAAAATTAAAAGAGCGAAGTTTGCACTATATCTGTTGATTAAATTATGATCTAGTCCTTTTTCTGTGATCAGCTTACTAAGATTTTCCAAATTCAAAGGGAGTGCTTCATATAATATCAAATTTTAGATAGCCTCAATGGGATCCTTATCATGATTGGTAATCATCGTTTCAAAATACGTATCATCCAGCTGCTATGCCTAAAAAGGCATTCATTGGCATAAGCTGACTTGTTAAGAATATCAAAGGCACCTAGGAAAGTTGGAAATCACCAATTAGCAGATTGTTATCACTTTTATGACTTGTTGGGGGGGTATGTGTGCGCATGTGTAACTACCCTAAGGAAAGGGGTCTTAGCTGTTGTAAGATCTGAAGGGAGCAGGATATTTATGGAAATTGTTAAACAAAAATCATTTTGTCCCTGAATAAATATTCTCTTAATATGAGAGTCTGGGTGATGTACCAGAAAAAGCAACTGGCTTGGAGTCAGAGCAAGCCCTGTCACTGGCTGAGCGATCCTGACTCAGTAAACACCTTCGCTTCTGTAACATGGAGATACTCCTACGCCCTATATAACACAGTGGGATTGAAAGAATTACAAGAATTGACCTTTGAAAAAATATCTGTTCCCCTTTTTCCCTCTCTTGCCTGTCCTTGACCAGTCATGCACATTTCCTTTGTGAAGAATGAAAACCTTGTCTCTAGAGTGGGACTAATCTCTGCATAATGTGAGAAGATGCTCAGACGAGCACAGGAGCATTTAGTATAAGAATTTGTGTTTGTTGGCTTGTTAGTTGGTTTGTCTGCTATGGGGGCAAAGGTTACAGGTTGGTGTGATTTTTATTCTACCAAAAGAAAACTAGAGGATCCTTTATCTTCCCTTCTCCTCATACAGGAATCAAGCTTATGTCTAATATTCAATTATATTTAAGCGAATGGGACATTCAGAGAATGGGACAAAGACAGTTCGTGACAACGCTGAGGTTTCCACCTTTGTTTTGAATCCTCTATTTAAGGAACAGAGACTGGCACCAGGGATACATAGGATGCACATAGGCTAGAAAAGTTAGATTCTTTTCTCATATTTCAAGTAAACGGATGCATATTTCAGGTAAACACTATGGAACTGAATTCTGTGAGTTGTTTTAGGCAAAGTATTAAAAAGTAAAGAAGTACTTGATTGTTATCTCCTTACATCTTTTATAACTTCATTTCCCCCAATATTTCCAAAGTATTAGATATAGTAAGACACTCTCCATTTTTTGAGCTATTCTATAAAGATCATAAAGATTAGATTATCCTAAATTTTGTTCCATTCCCTACTAGGACATTTCAGCAAAACATGCATACTACAGTAATAAAACTTCCATAGAGACAAGCCCTTCATTGGTCCAACAGGTCACATTCAATGGAGAATATGAGGTCTTTGGCACAGATCTTGTTCCAAATTCAGCCTTAAATATTCACACATATAATCCTCAATACATCCTTTTGCATTTCAAATAATTGTTTTTCTTTACTTTTTTTTTTTGCCTGACTCATAATAAGCTGTGCTTTTATTTATTTTTTTAAATTGTGGTCAAATGCACATAACATAAAATTAATGCGACCTTGAGCAACTCATTTAATCTCTTCTGTTTCTCAGATGTTCTCATTATGTGGATTCCAAACTCTGCCACTTAAGCCCTAAATTCTTACATGGAGATATGGACTAATCAGGAATTCAGCTGACCCTGCAATTCTACAGGCCTTTGGGACCTAGTCTTTGGAGTTACAAAAGCCCTCAAAGACTTGCCTTTGGTGTACATATTATCTAAGTATCTAGAGATAGCAGGTTATGGCTTAATGAATTCTTCCATCACCACAGACTGCAGGCTACCAGCACTTCATCCATGATATGGAGGGAACTCTCACTGCCGTTGCCGTCCCTCTTCACCATAACCAGTTCCACGTGTCCTTCGTTTCCCATCAGCCTCTGTTGCGCACAGCCCTATTCCTGATTCCAACTTATACTCATATTTTAGTTGCAAGGAACTTAGAGCCGTGTTTGATGGGATTCGGAAGTCAGACAACCAGTCTTCGTGAGAGGACAGGAAAATTGGCCGAGGTGACTCCAAGAGACCGATTGGTTTCCTAGGGCTGCCAGAACAAAGTATCACAAACCGAGTGGCTTAAAGGAGCAGAAATGTATCATCTCATAGTTCTGGAGACTAGAAGTCAGAATCTAGGTGTCTGAAACCGGTAAGGGAGAATCCTTCCTTGCTTCTTCCCAGCTTCTGTTTGTTTGCTGGCCATTCCTGGCCTTCCTTGGCTTGCAGCTGCAGCATTTCAATCTCTGCCTACATCTTCACAAGGCAATCTTCCCTTCCTGTGAGGACACCAGTCGTATTAGATTAGGGCCCACCCTAATGACCTCATCATAACCTGATTACATCTGCAAAAACCCTCTTTCCAAATAAGGTCACAATCGCAGGTACCGGGTGTTAGGACTTCAGCATATGTTTTGGGGGGGAAACACAATTCAACTCATCACAGAGTCTGACCTAGAAAGTTGGGTAGGACCAGCTTTAACAACTAACTAGCTTACCTTGCTGCCACCTCAGGGAACAAAATTTTATGGACCCCCCCCTCCCTTGCAGTATTCCACTATTGACATGTTTCAGCTTCTTTATTCTCATGGTTTTAATAATTTTGTTCCACCTACCAACTGCTCAGCTTTCTCTGAAGCTCACATTCAAAATCAATGAGAGAATATGATTATTCTAATGAGTTATCTGCTCTTCTCTTGTGCAAAGCCCTCAATTCTAATCACCACTCAGGCCTTCGACAAGTCGATTCATTGTGGAAAGCTGGGTAGGGTGCCCACCCACCCTTTATCTCACCTGTGGCCAAGGGAACAGGGTCGAGAGATGTCGCTATAGCCATTTAAACTTATGCAGTCATCTAGAGCTACTTGGCTTGGCAGGGGACCCTGTGCAGGAAGTGATTGGCTGTCTAAGACACAAAGAAAGCCTGTAAATATAGAATAGAATTATTAAACATAGAAATCTGTGCCTAATACTTTAGAAATGTAAGTTATGAAATTTAAAGAATTCACCAGCTACACCATAAATCCACCTTGCCACAGGAATGTATTGTGATATAAATTTAACAAACAATGCAGTGATTCATAACTATCTGTATGTTAATGCTGCTTAGGGAATCATAATTTTTAATTACCTGAACTTTACACATTTAAATTTGCATATATATTGTTACATTATTTCAGCTTTAAAGGCTGTATATGTGCTATGTGTATATGTGAAACATTATAATGTGTATTGTGTAATTATAATTGAACTCAAGGGATCCCTATAATGATTCAATAACAGAGAGGGAAAAAAAATCAAAGCCAAAAGCAATAAATCCATTTTAATTATATGTTTAATAGCTTGTGGCTGCAGTTTTTTTATACTTATTCATGTGTAACTTTTATATTTTGCATTGATTTTAAAGCTGTTTCTTGGCCCCATGACCCCATGTAAATCAACTCAGTCAAAAATTTTACATATTCAAATTAATGGGAAAAGATATGACATGTTCATTTACATTATTGAAAAGTAATTTTTACATGTTCACCATAGTTATGCTCAGTATAAGTGATTGCATGGACTCAATGATTAAATGACTGTAACTTAAATGCTATGTTTAGAATCATGAAAATAAGTTGTTATATAGACTCAATGTTTTTGAGAAGGAAGTATTTCACTCAAAACAGATTTTTCAGTCTACCAATTTGAAACGTTATAATCAGAGTGTGATTTACTCTATTTCCCAAAGCATGAATCATATATCCTGATTGCCTGATAATGTTTTGGTCTTAGTTATCAGTATATTTTTTGGTTTTATCTTATTACATTTGAAATATATGAGGATTTGATTTTAATAGGGGTATGAGCCTCAATCCTCATTTAGTTAAAGCTGAATATAATACAAGAACTGGGGCAATATGTCTTTCTTATACTCACTGGAAATTCAGCACCCAGAAATCACAGTGGCGAATTGAATAGCAGCAAATGGAGAATGATGTTATTGCCTGTTTTTGCTTGAGTCTGGTTTAGTCTCCATTTATACATGGCATGAGAGAGCCATCTACAGAAAGTTAAGAAAAGAACTGTCTCCTACAATAATACCAAAAAGTCTGAGGATGTCTGTTAGAGACATTACCTTGTGGTGACATGTTAAACATTCAGTCACACAGCGGACATAGAATTGGAGCCTGGAGTGGGCGCAGAAGATATTAGGTGGCTCTTAGAAGGATTTAAAACCACCATGTCATAGTAATACAGGTCAACATTCATGCTGGTCTAAAGTCCAGAAAGATCTGATGTCAGGCCAGGGACAGCAGGCTGTCACAAGGAGTCTGGGATAGTAAAATCAGGAAGCAAGTCATAGGTTTGACACAGGGAGCCCTGGGCAAGCATGAAAAGGACTGTTTAAGACTCCATCTTATCTTTGAAGCAGTATCCTTCTAAGATCAGGAAGCCCCACATTCTGAGGCAGTGCCACTTTGTTTTGGTGGAAATGTGAGTACAACTTCCTCGGAACGCTGGTAGCTTCTCTGTAACCTATTACCTGCTGTCAGCAGCTCTCTCCTGGTTCCCTGAGACATTCAGTTGGGTTTTGGAGAAGTGACTCTGATCACATTTGCTTTATTAGTTATTTTTATCACTGGCTATTTATCTTTTACCCCAGCTGGACTGAACTCCCCGAAGGGAAGAGTTTTCGTATTTCTTTGTTTGGTTCGGTTGTTAGCTTGTTTGTTTATCTGTGTGGTTGGTTGGTTAGTTGGTTGATCATTGAATCCCCATGGGTTTGCTCAGGGTTTGTAGTAGGGACTCAGTAAATTTTGAATGAATGAATCCTTGCAGCACACGATGGAGATGACTCCCTAGTATGTCTAAAGCTCGAGTGATCCAGGACCTAGACAATTTCACAGGGTAGGCATGATAGCAGTGCCAGATAAACTAAAAGCTAAACACACACAATGCCTGCTCTGTAAATTCATCTTCATGTCCCCTAGTTCTGCTTCCAGCCAGATTGCTGTCCCTCTGCCCCTTCTATGTAGAAACTCTAGAGGGGCAGAAATAATCAGAACAATGCTATTTATTGTAAATGATAGTGAACACTTAATGAGGTTTATGTGCTTGAGGTAGCAACTATTATTTTGCCTATTCTACAGATTCATTCATTTGAAAAGTATTATGTGATGTAGATTATGCATTTTTCAATGCTATTTACCTGGTTTGGATCATTGTGCTATGGTTTAATAAGAGGTTAACGTTTAAGGATTCTTGGTGAAAGGGTAAATGGAACTCTATTTTTTGCAACTTCTTTGTAAGTCTGAAAAATTTTCAAAACTAAAAGTATTTTAAGTATTATTTGAGCACTCTCTATGGGCCAGGTGTGTTCTAAGCCCAGGGGACACAGTGGTGAAGAGAACAAAGTCCTTGTTCATGGAATTTAGAAACTGAAACAGAAAACGTACTCCAGAGCCCGCATGCATAGTCATTAAGCTACAGTGCACTCATAATACTGTATAAGAAAAATTTAGTATGCCTGTGAAGGAAAATTAAGTTGTGCAAATAGAATTCAAGAAATAACTGGTATGGATAGATGTTATGGTTCATTTATAAACATAATGAGACAGAAATGGCACCAAAATGATTTTGTTAGGATCAAATATCATTTTAAGCTCTCTCCTAGTTTATAATACTTAAAAGTTTTATTTTGAAAAACTTAATCATACAGAAAACTTGAAAGAGTAGTGCAATGAACTCCTATAAACCCTCAATTTCGTTTCAACAGTTTTGCCAAACGTATACACCTTCTTTTGTTGAATCATTTGAAAGTGTGTCACAGACATTTTAAACGTCATGCATCTCCAAAGAATAAATCTATTATCCTATATAACCACAGTTTCCTTATCACAACTAAGAAAATTAACTATTTTACAATATAACTAAATACCCAGTTTATATTCAAATTTACTCCCAGTTTTCCCCAAAATGTGCTTAATAACTATTTGTTTTTTTAACAGGGATCCAATCAAGGCTCACACATTGTATTTTGTTGCTGCCTCTCTTGAGCATCTCTTTTAATCTAGGACAGTCCCATCATTTTTCCCCATAAGGCATTAACCTACAAAAGTTCAGGCCAGTTTTATTGCAGAATGCCCCCTCGTCCTGAACTTGTTTGATTGTTTCTCACAACATTGTTTAACTTGTTCCTCTCTTCCCTGTACTTTCTATAAAGTGGAAATTAGGTTGAGAGGTTTGAATAGGTTCAGGTTTAACATTTTAGCCAAAAATACTCCATAAGTGATGTTGTGTACATCTGATTGCACCTCATCAGAAGGCACATGACATCACATTGTCTAACTCTGTGAGATGCTAAGTGTGATCACTCAGTTAAGGCAGTGTCCCCAGATCGCTCTTATAAAGATATACTTTTCCCTTTGTAATTGATAAGTAAACTCTGGGGTGATACTTTGGCACTGTTCAAATACCACATTCTCCAAAATCACTTTATGCAGTGGCTTTAGCACCTCTTCATGCGTTGGGTCTGAATGGAATATTACACTGGGGGTTTAAAATGTTGGTTTTCTGATGTTACCATTCCTTTTACATTTTATAGCTTTCTTTCCCCCACCACTTCCACTCCTACCTCTTTTTCCCCTTCTCTCTTACTTGAGAATCATTGTGAAGCTGAGGGTATTTTTTATTCAATCTACTACTATTAATTACTGTCATCTTTGACCTCAGGTTATCATAAATCTGTCTGGTAGGAGCCTCTCCAAGTTTTCCTGCCTATTTGAATTCCCACTCATCTCTCTACCCATATCTCATACCATTTTATCTGTCACGTGTTCTTTACTGGGAGTGTTACGTGCCCTCTTCTTCTGTTCTCCTATTGTATGTTGCTTGTATCTCCGTTAACATAACTAATACTTTTGCATGGTAATTATTTATAGGTTTGTCTCTCCACTAATGTATATGGACCCTGAGAGAAGAGACATATTTATACTCAGCAGTCTCTATGAATATGAATTCTGACTGGTGGAATGAATCAGTGGTTTCTCTTGTTCAGTTTATCATTCCTCTCCAAGTTTGTTCTTTTTTTTCCTTTTCTTTTTTGCTATTTCTTTTACTTTAGTTTTATTGATGTATAACTGACACATAAAATTATAAGATATTTAAAGTATACATCGTGGTAATTTGATATATGTATACATTGCCAAAGGATTCGCCCCGTCTACTTAATTAACACATACATCACCTCACATATTTATCTCTTTTTTTTTGGTGAGAACATTTAGGTTCTACTCTCTTAGCAAATTTCAATTATACAATACAGTGTTAAGCTATAGTCACTATGTTATACATTAGATCCTCAGACCTTATTCACCTTATAGCTGAAAGTCTGTACTCTTTTACCAACCTCTCCCTATTTCTTGTGCCTTTTGGCAACAACTTTTCTCCTCTCTGTTTCTATGAGTTTGACTTTCTTTTTCTTTTCTTTTTTTAGATTCCACATACAAGTGATACCATGCAGTATTTGTTCTTCTCTGTCTGGCTTATTTCACTTAGCATAATGCCCTCAAGGTCCATTCCTGTTGTTGCAAATGGCAGGATTTCCTTCTTTCTCGTAACTGAATTTTATACATATATATATATATATGTACACATATATCCTATATAGAAATATCCTATACATACATTTGAGGTCGGTCTAAAACAACTAGTGGTGTTCTTACAGAGATTTTTCAGATTGTTCTATTTAGTCCAAGCACTTCAAACTCAAGCACTACACTGCTTTCTTATTGACGCTTCCCTGGTTTCCAGGTGAATCACCAGGATCAGAAAATGAAGGTGACAACAATGTCCTATTCTTAGTTTTTTGTGACATAGCAAAAACTTTTTTTTAATAACAGAGTTTTTCACTCTGGACTATAGAAGAATCCTCAGTTCCAACAACTTACTGGCTCAACTACAGGCATTTTCTAGTGCCACAGTTAATAGTAACCAATTTTAAAGAATAAATTAGTATCCCTTTCTTACGGAATTGAATTGCCTCACAGTTAAAATTTAGGTGAATAATTTCTGACGAACACTGGCTAAAATGGCTTCTAAGACTGGCACGATGCCATTGTTATCGGTGACAAAATGCTGATGTCTTCTTTTACCTCCACAAAACCACAAATGATGTTTCTCTTCCAGCAATTAATCATGGACTGGACTAGTTGGATATCACATTCAGAGCCTTTTTAAACTGCGTCAACAAAAAATAAAAGCCAATAGTAGTCTGTGGCGCACGCTATACTTTCCAGAGTGGTTTAAAATATCTTATTTTAATCTTCAAAAAATAATCCATGTTTCAAGCGCAGATCTATATACCCAACTACCCATATCCTATCTCTATTTGGATTCCTCCCAAATCCCTCAAATGCAGTATGTCCAAAACTCATCAGTTCTCCTGGCTCAGTGATTGTCAACTTGCCCAAGCCAGAGTCCTGAGGCTCAGCGCTCACATAGTTATTTCTTTAACGTGTTCTCCCCCACACATTCAACCAACAAAGATTTTGCATTCTAACATCCTAATATCTTGAATCCTACACGCCTCCTTGCCACATTCCACTTCAAATTCAACATGTCCAATACTGAACTCGCCTCTTGTCCCCTAAAACCTGCTCCATCTTCTCAGGTGACTGGAAACCCCTCCATCTAGTTGTCAGAGCTAGAAAACTGTAGGTCAGTCTGGATCCCTCACGCTCCACACAAACCGGACACCCACCCTTTTCCAGCCCTACTCTACCACCTTGTTGACCCTTCATCCTCTCTTACCTGCACTATTTCAATCATCTTTTTCCTGATCTTTGGGGCTCAAGTTTGTTCTTCATATTGCTGCAGAATAACCTTTCTATTACATATGTCTGATAATATACTCTCCACTTTAAACCACTCTCAAAAGTGGCATAGAATTATGTTCAAAAACAAATGAAACGAATGTACTGTGCAAAAATTCAGGTGAGTGGCTACCTTTGCAGAGAAAGCTGTGGGTAATGAGTGTTAGGAGGCAGAAGGGCTATTGTCAATATGTACTATTTTTTGATCCTGGTGGAGTTTCCATGAATGTGATAGATATATGAAAATGTATCGACCTGTACAAGTATGATGGGTGCACTTTTCTGTACATATGTTTTCCTTCAATTAAAAGTTAATAAAATTAAAAAATGATTAATTAGCCAGTTACCTTCCTATTATGGTTGAGCAATAGTTTCAGTTTTTTACAAACACCTTCATCATGGTGAGTTTCTTTTTTTTTTGCGGTACACGGGCCTCTCACTGCTGTGGCCTCTCCCGTTGTGGAGCACGGGCTCCGGATGCGCAGGCTCAGCGACCATGGCTCACGGGCCCAGCCGCTTCACGGCATGTGGGATCTTCCCGGACCGGGACACGAACCCGCGTCCCCTGCATCGGTAGGTGGGCTCTCAACCACTGCGCCACCAGGGAAGCCCCATCATGGTGAGTTTCTGTTTTAATCACACTCAGAATCAAAAGTGTTCTGCTCTCAATAGTTAATCATCAATGACCAGCAGAAAGTCAAGTGCTCATTTATTATAGATAGTTGGGATCTACTGATTTGCTTCATGGCATTGTGATAACGCACCGCCTCACCGTGAAACATTCTCTCTTCCAACGGGCAACCGTGCATCCACTCTACGGGATGATTCTTATCCACTCCCTTTTGTCACCACACTGTTTAATGCCGATGTGCGGCAGTTCTGTGAGACAGAGAGACATTTTGGTGTCACTAGCATCAATATGCTGACGCAGGAACGTCAATATGCTGATACAGGCTCAACTCTATGCCAGCTGGTATTACTATTCTACTCTTCCAGCCTGGCTGAACTCGAGATAAAAATGAAAGCCAAATGCTTAAACATCAATCCAGACAGAACAGCAGAAAAACTGGTGGGCAAAGAGACACCTTCTGAGTCAACGACAGACATTATTCTGACATTTTGAATTATAGGAGCTTGGAACATAAATTTTAGGTGAAGGTATGACTTAAAATTCTCAATAGGGTTTAATAAAAATCCACACTAATGTAACCACTGATTAGGGACATGTATGAATAGACAACTCTGCTATGGGAACACGAAGTTATAACAATAAGAAACCGAAAGTCTCATAAAGCACCTATTAATGATGAAGTGATATAATGCATTATAACATGATATAATTGTAATATAATATGATAAATATATAATAGGATAATATGTTTACTTATATATTTGCATTTTCGTGTCTGCCATCTGCTAGGCATGCATAAGGCATTTTACAGAGATTATTTTATTTAATGAAGTTTTACACATACTTCTTGTGATACATTACAATGAGGTAAAAAACAGTGAGAAGTTCTCCCAAGTCAATGCCATTGTTCTTAGAGTTTTTATCCACTTTTTATTGTTTGTTGAGTACCCATACAGTGCTCACATTGGTAGTTTAATCTTCGCTATAATCACATAAGTTAACATATTAACATAATGCACAAAAATACCTAAGTCCCCAGTAGCCAACTGTCGGGAAATTTTGCCATACATGACTGATGGTCTCCACCCAGCCAGGGTGTACCCGCTGATCCGTATTTACCTACTGCCTAGCGCCCTCTTAGATGTTTCTGAGAAGTACATTCATATGCATCTCACCTATCTTTAGAAGTCCCAGCCCCACATGTTCTGGATGCAAAATGATTCAAAATTAAAAAAAATTCTGGGGCAAAAGACAAAAGTGCTAGTCCACTGGGTGTTTATACAGTTTGCGAGGAGGAAGCGGGACCACTGAGCTAAAGGTGTTGATGTGAGGAGAGAAGCCTGAACTACAGGGAAAAGTGTATAGAAGCCAAGGATGGATGAAGCGGGGACCCTGTAGAGCAGAATAACCTGTGACCTCTCAGTCTGTGTCCAGGTCCCTTTTTCTTCCAGCATAGCCGCGAGCAGGGGCGGTGAATGACCTTCGAACACACCGAACAGCTCTTCCAAATAGCCCTCTGGCAACTCTAGCTTAGGTTTGGAAATGCATTCACACTCAATTAAAAATGAGTAATATCAGATTAACAGTAGAAGGGAAATGAAAAGAGGGAATAGGAAAAAAAGACATGGGGCCCCAAAGTGGAATGGAGGTAAAAAAGAAAATAAATAGAAAGGTTAACAAGCCAAAAAGACAACCCTCAGAATGGGAGAAAATATTTGCAAACGAAGCAACTGACAAAGGACTAATCTCCAAAATATACAAGCAGCTCATGCAGCTCAATATCAAAAAAACAAACACCCCAATCCAAAAATGGGCAGAAGATCTAAAAAGACATTTCTGCAAAGAAGATATACAGATTGCCAACAAACACATGAAAGGATGCTCAACATCACTAATCACTAGAGAAATGCAAATCAAAACTACCGTGAGGTATCACCTCACACCAGTCAGAATGGCCATCATCAAAAAATCTACAAACAATAAATGCTGGAGAGGGTGTGGAGAAAAGGGAACCCTCTTGCACTGTTGGTGGGAATGTAAATCGATACAGTCACTAATTAGAACAGTATGGAGGTTCCTTAAAAAACTAAAACTAAAAAAAAAAAAAAAAACTAAAAATGGAAATACCACGTGACCCAGCAATCCCATTACTGGGCATATATCCTGAGAAAACCATAATTCAAAAAGAGTCATGTACCACAGTGTTCATTGCAGCACTATTTACAATAGCCAGGACATGGAAGCAACCTAAGTGTCCATCAACAGATGAATGGATAAAGAAGATATGGCACATATCTTGGCACATACAATGGAATATTACTCAACCATAAAAGGAAACGAAATTGAGTTTTTTGTAGTGAGGTGGATGGACCTAGAGTCTGTCATGCAGAGTGAAGTAAGTCAGAAAGAGAAAAACAAATACCGTATGCTAATACATATATATGGAATCTAAAAAAAAAAAAGAAAAACAGGTTCTGAAGAACCTAGGGACAGGACAGGAATAACGACGCAGATGTAGAGAATGGACTTGCGGACACGGGGAGGGGGAAGGGCAAGTTGGGACGAAGTGAGAGAGTGGCATGGACACATATACACTACCAAATGTAAAATAGCAGCTAGTGGGAAGCAGCGCATAGCACAGGGAGATCAGCTCGGTGCTTTGTGACCACCTAGAGGGGTGGGATAGGGAGGGTGGGAGGGAGACACAAGAGGGAGGAGATATGGGGATATATGTATATGTATAGATGATTCACTTTGTTATAAAGCAGAAACTAACACACCATTGTAAAGCAATTACACTCCAATAAAGATGTTAAATTAATTAATTAATTAATAATAAAAAGGTTTACCAAGTCGGCTAATATTGTAAAATCTCCTCTCACTTTCTTTCCATCCCTGTTTCCCTCTCAGTGTCTCCATTGGACATGATATACACATAATATAAATCCCCTATTTGATGTGCTATTGGAAGTGCCTCCATGCTTCTTTCTTTAATTTTCAAAATCCTTCCTTCCTAATTCTAGAGCTGAATTATACACTCAGAATAAGATGAGAAAGTAAATGGGAAGAATGAATTTCTCTGGTCTTCCTTTAGCTAGGCAAAAATAATCCTTTTGGCTTTTGAAAGAAAACAAATTGTTATTTAGTTGTATCTAGATTAGCTGCTGGGTCAGGAGGATTTTAAGCCAAAATAACACAAATGACGTAAGTTTTCCTGGCTCACGATACTTGATACAACTAATTTTAGACAAAGTGATTTTTTAGCACTTGCAGCTGCAAATATAACCGATTCAAGATAAAAGCACTAAATTTTGATATTTTGTTACTTTTCAATCGTAGTATTTTTTAAATCAAGGCATGTCTTAACTTACTGCATTTGACTTTCAAGTGTTTCTTCAACAAATTAAACCCACATTATGGTACTTATATTAGGCTAGAAGGTATTTACTTATGGCAGACCGTCCATTTCCTGATGTTGCCTTACAACTTGTCCTTTGGCTTCTAGAATCTAACTCCCCATAGTTTCCGGGTTAATCCATTGCCTCAAAATGAAAACAGAAGGGATACGTGGTGTAGCAAACACAGCCAGCTGTCGACAGGATACGTATGATGTTCTGGTTCCTTTGTAACAGAATCCCAGTTTAGTTGGGAGAAATAGGGAAAATGTGCCCAGCATTTCCGACACCAAGATGTGACCAGGTGGCAGAAAACTAGTTAATAGAGGTCAGAGAAAGTCATTTGCTAGGGCTTCCAGGAAAGTTTATTAAATATAGCCAATTCGGTTGGCATCCAGGTTTTACGTTTTGTCCTTTCTCTTTCTTCTTCCTCCTGCCAAGAAAATATAAGTGATGCCTGGAGACATAGGCGTCATCTATGACGGGTTAAAATCCACACATTAAAAATGGCAGAACAAAAAGACACAAAAGATTGGGCACCTTTCAGCTGGCAAGTAGCTCTAGATTGCCTACTGCCAGTTTTATGAGAAAAAATATGATCTCTTACTGGCTTAAGCTACTCTTTTGGGGTTGTTGATATTGTCAGCCTAACTCAATCTCTTAGGTGATACATTGAGAGATAGTCTGAGTGAAGCATTGACAGAGGGACAGAAACAAAGGAGAGTGTCTTGTGCTCACACAATTACGGAAGTTACTTACTTGGGTACTCCTAAATTAGCTCTCGAATTAGTGTCAAAACTTATATTTCAAATATACTGTGACCGGTTAGTGAAATGTAAATAGAAACCTCAGTGAGTTATCACCTCATCCTCGTTAGGATGGCTCCTGTAAAAAACAAAACAATCAAACAAGCAAGAAACCCAGAAACCTTTGTGCACTGCTGGTGGAAATGTAAAATAGTTTAGCCACTATGGAAAAGAGTATCAGTTCCTAAAAAATTTTAAAATAGAATTTCCGTATGATCCAGTTATTCCACTTCTGGGTATACATTTATATGTTCAAAAAAATTAAAAGCAGTGCATCCAAGAGACACTCATGTTCGTAGCAGCACTACTCACAAAAGATGAAAGCCTCCCAAGTATCCAACAGATGAAAGGGTAAACAAATGTTGCATGTAAATACAATGGAATATTATTCAGACTTTAAAAGGTAGGAAATTTTGACACATGCTGCAACATGGATGAACCTTGAGTACATTAATGTAAACCAAGTAAGCCAGCCATAAGATGACAAATGCTGTATGATTCCACTTATATTAGGTATCTAGAGTAGTCAAATTCACACAGACAGAAGTAGAATGGTAGTTGAGGGGGCCTGAGGTGGGGGAGAGATGGTGAGTTGTGTTTTAATGGATAAAGAGTTTTGGTTTTCCAAGATGAAAAAGTTCTGGAAATGGGCTATACAACAACGTGACTATACTTACGACTTAACTGCATACTTAAAAATGGTTGAGATGATTAATTTTATGTATGTGTATTTTACCACAATTAAAAAAAATACTTTTACCAGTTGTAGCATCTGATAATGTACATATCCACTGAAGTGGACTTTCTAGGAGGTTTGTTTAAATAGGAAAATTCTGGAATGTTTGTCTGAAAAATTAATTTAATTGCTTTATGGTCATTTTGTGTAGTTATTTCATTGAAAGCACTGAACATGATTGACCAAAAGAAAACTGAAATATTCTAGAGAAGTTACAATTCTAATCCATTCCTCACTTAATATTCAGGATATATTAGTTGAGCACTTATTACCAGCTAAACCCCACGCAAGGAACTGGAGATACATGGTGACTAAGACATTATCTCTACATCCTAGTATAATAGAAAAGGCACGGGCTTTGCTGTTACACCAGATGCAAAGGAATGAAAGTGAATTCTAGCTAAAAGGTATAACATTCACATTAAACAGAGTACACAAAAGGGCCTAGTAAGCTAAGGAAAGGGAAAATAGTTTTAAGAATAAGGAACATGGTAATGAGATTGAGGACAAAGGTGTATGGGTACATGAGATCAGAGTGTTAAATATTTTTAAATGTTTGTTTGCTTTTTAAACACAAGGAAAATAAAATAGTCATAGAAAGATTCTCTAAAAACTTAGCCATTCCAACAGAGGGTATTTCTAAACAACCCTGCAAGATTTAGAACATCAGCAGAGGACCTTCCAGGAAATGAAGAAACCATAGCCAATATTCAATTAAACATCATAAAAATCTAAAGTGTTTCAAGCAGTATATACATAAGGAATTTCATCTTAATTTTGTAGGCAGTGGAGAAGCGTCAGGGTTTTTTTTTTTTTTTTAGATGTTGGGGGTAGGAGTTTATTAATTAATTTATTTTTGCTGGGTTGGGTCTTCGTTTCTGTGCGAGGGCTTTCTTTAGTCGTGGCAAGCGGGGGGCCACTCTTCATCACGGTGCGCAGGCCTCTCACTATCGCGGCCTTTCTTGTTGCGGAGCACAGGCTCCAGACGCGCAGGCTCAGTAGGTGTGGCTCACGGGCCCAGCCGCTCCGCGGCATGTGGGATCTTCCCGGACCGGGGCACGAACCCGTGTCCCCTGCATCGGCAGGCGGACTCTCAACCACTGCGCCACCAGGGAAGCCCCGCGTCAGGGTTTTTTAAGGAAGACATGGACATAATTCATTTTGTGGCTTTTTATTTCACTTTGTAAAAATTATGAACCACACCACCGGCAAGTAAGTTCCATGTACCCACCACCTTTCCTAAGACTTAGACTACTACCAATATCTTTGAAGCTCTCTGTGGGTCCATCTTTGATCTCATCTTTTTTCCTTACCCAGAGATAATAAATATACTGAATTTTGTGTTAATCATTCCCTTACTTTCATTAGAGTTTATATGTCTCCCTAAAGTTTATATCATTTGGTACTATCTCTTTTTGAACCCCATGTAATAGATTCCTAGTACACGTATGCTTTCGTGACTTGCTTTTTCACTGATATGTTTTCGAGATTCATCTATGTTTATCTCTATAGCTGTGACTATTGTCACTGCTGTTAGTATTCTATTGAACGAATAAACCACAATTTATTTTGTTATTCTACTTCAATGGATATTTTGTTGTTGGTGTTATTATTATAAACAATAATTCTATGAGCTTTCTTGCATAGATTTCCTGCAAAACTTTCTTAAAAGCAAAGGTTGGCATACTACAGCTCATGGGTCAAATATGTATAGCCCGAGAGTCAAGAATGTTTTTTTTTAATTTTAAAAAAAGCAAAAGAAGATTTCACGATATGTGAAAATAGGGAATTGGTGTCCTTAAGTAATGTTCTTTGGAACACATTCACATCCATTTCTTTACATATTGTCTATGGCTGCATTCATGCTGCAATGAGAGCGCTGACACCTAAGTCATCTATACTTTCCTCAAAGTGTAGTCACACTACCTATTCTTTGAGGCTTTTCTTAAGACAGTCTCCTCCTTTAATTCCTCTCACAGTTATTGTACTGTGGCAGACCTTCAGATCTTGTCACATAAAACTTATGTACTTTTTATGTACTGTACTACCTTCCTAACCAAATGACAGTGTCACTTAGGGTTTGAGACCATGTTTCATGACATAAATGTAAAGTAGCTGCTTTACACATGACTATTTTTGTGGTCAATAATCATGACAGTATTTTTCAGATGCTTCCCTAGGGATTGAAAGAATTTGTACAGCTTCTCAAAGTGCTAGATTTAAACTCAGGAAATAATTTTAATGAGAAAATTTGCTTTTCATTGGTTTATTGGTTCAACAAGATTTCTTAAAAATGTGTCTTCTTCTGGACTTTTATAGAACTTATTAACTTTTCTCTGTAATAATATATTGATATAAGTTCTTATGTTCTTACTACACTCTAAGGCCTTTGAAGACACTAACCATTTTATCTCAGTATTTTTCCCAGTTTTTGATACAGTCTTCTTCCCATAGATGATATACAATATATTTTGAAGAAAATAATGTTTGTGCACATAACTATACAAACTTCTACTAGAAGATGTAAACACAGAATATACTTTTCTTTGTCTTCTACCAACACATTTCAATCCTGGGTGTTTTGCTGAAGAAATAAAACAAATAATAAAAGCAGCAGAATAGTGACTTAGCAACTTTTGAATGCATAATTATAAAATACTGACCACGTATATAAGAACAGAAGGTTGTTACATAGCAGATTTAAAGTTCTAATATCATCCCAAATGATTAATTTAAAAATTATGTATTTCACATAGTTAATTTGCTATTTGAAAATTTCATCAAACATACCTGGAATTAAAGATTTGTGAGGCATTTGTAATCTATTTTAAATAAAATGCGCAAACGTAAAAACTCGAGGTTACTGCTGATACGTAAAGGAAACTAAACCATTACTCTTTGGTTATGATTTTGGGGTAATCTGGCTAAGGGAGGAAAAGCATAACAAATTACTTAAGCCTATAAATTCTTCCCACGTGGAATGAAGAGCAGGATTTTCGTGTCCAGTAGCCCCCTCTTAACTGTAGTTTCACCTTCTGAGCTTTCAGTTACCTGCAATCAACTGTGGTCCAAAATATTAAATGGAAAATTCTAGAAATAAGCAATTCATAAGTTTTAAATCATACTCTATTCCCAACGGAGGGGTGAAATCTTGAGCCATCCCACTGGAGAAGTGAATCATCCCTTTGTTCAGTGCATCCACTGAACAAAGTCACTTAGTAACCATCTGTCTGGGTTATCAGATCAACTGTTGGGATATCGCAGTGCTTTGTGTTCAAGTAACCCTTAGCTTACTTCACAGTGGCCCCGAAGCACAAGAGTAGTGATGCTGGCAAATCAGGTATGCCAAAGAGAAGCCTTAAAGTCATTTTTTTTAAGGGAAAGGTGAAAGTTCTTTCCCTAATAAGGAAAAAACAATCACATGCTGAGGTTGCTAAGATCTACGGTAAGAACGAATCTTCTATCTGTGAAATTGTGAAGAAGGAAAGAGAAATCTATGCTAGTTTTGCTGTCGCACCTCAAGCTGCAAAAGTTATGGCCACAGTGTATGATAAACAGTTAAGATACAAAAGGCTTTATATTTGTACAATAAGGTATTTTGAGAGGGAGAGAGAGACCACCTTCACGTAACTTTTATCATAGTATGTTGTTATAACTGTTCTATTTTATTATTAGTTATTGCTGTCAATCTCTGTGTCTCATTTATCATAGGTGTGTGTGTATAGGAAAAAAAATAGTATAGACAGGGTACTATCTATGGTTTCGGGCATTCACTGGGGGTCTTGGAACATATCTCCCGAGGATAAGGGGAAATTGTTGTGTTTAAGATACTCAAATTAAAAAATGAGAATAGGGTCTTTCTTAATAAGGGATATCTGGAAGACCTAGGGGTGATAAGTTTTAAAAGCCATTGCAGCTGTGAGACTTTATTTAGGCAGAGAAGATTAAAGTTTTATTCTACTGCATGATAATTTGGCAGTAACAGTAACCACCACTCTCATTAAATAGTCTGTGCTGTGCCTAAAAATAATTCAAGATGATTTGTTCTATTAAACACAATATTCTTATTATAAAGCATTCATTAATCACTTCTTCCACATACAGTGAAAACTGCTATCCTCATCAATTTCCCTTCATATTATCCCGATGTGAATAACTTTGAATAACATTTTGCTAAGAAATATTAAAGTGCAATTGTGTCCCTGAACTACATTCAGTTCACAGCCAATCTGTGCCAAAGGATTATGGATAATAGAGGTTGGAATACTTTGTTGCTCCACTAACTTGAGTGACTTTTACTGAGTCACTTAATTTTTGCATTTTAGTTTTTCTATCTGTCCTTAGAAATGACATATAGAAGAGACCTTAGTGTTGGTTCACAGCCTCAGGAGTTCCCCAGGTGAAATTAGAATCTGGCCCCCATATACAGATGGCAAAGAGGGACCAGAGAATTAGGAAGATTACTCCAGATTGGCAGGTGGCAGTTTTCATCAGCAAGGGAAACTTATACATGAGGCTTGTTATAGGGGGCTACAAGAATAATAGAGCTCTGCACCCACCCGCCAGAATCTTAAAAGTTCATATAGAGGCCTTAATGGGGTTCAGGCATGTATACAGTCCAGATGGTCTCAATAACATTATTCTCTCAGGCTGCTTCCTTGAAGTGGTTCCTAGTGCAGAAGCCGTGAGTGAAATGTACATTCTAAAGAGGGAGTAAGGAGTCTCTGATGGCCCAGGTTCTGCTCAAGGGTCAGCCTGTGGTCATGTCCTCTCAGTGACCTCTTCCAACACTTAAATATCACTCAGTCCTACTCTTTCTTTTGTTCTGCAGTAGAGGATTATGCCCAGGGGTGACCAGTCTGAGGAATATTTCAAACCCATTTAAATTTCTAGAAAAATACTATAAAAGCTAAAATGTATAATAATTATGTAAACAAATAGCCCTGCATTAGATTAATTTCATTATATTTAAAAGAGAAATGTATTCCTCACTATTCTGAACTCAAATGTACTGGAATGTATAATAATATACGTTTTAGTAGTGTCCTTTAATAGTGTATTGCATGTGACTTTTTAAATGGCAAATCAACCCATCAGATATGCTGACATTTAAGACATTCACTGCTAATAGTTTATTTCCTTCATCCCACAAGCTCAGTCAAAAATTCAGTCCAAAAATAAGTGGAAATGAGGAGTTAATTAAAGTAAATACCTGTGAAGGATTCATAATATGTTCTTCCTTATGCTCTATGGATAGAAATGAAGCTCCTTACTCATCTGCATTAAATTGCTGCCTACCAATCCATAAAACAAGGGCTCTTCAATATTTATTGAGCCTCAGTAACGTACTGTGCTAGGTACTGCAAGGGATGCTAAAAATGAATAAGGCATGAGCCCTCAGGGAATATATCATCTCTAGTAGAATAAATAAGCACTGTGTTCAGATTCTAAAGTGAGAATTATAAGTTGTATATGACAGTTAAAATCAAGAGCTTATGGGAATTTAAAGGAGGGATAGATCATACCAAGTGGGAGCAATCAGGAAAGGAAGGCTAACCTCAGGAAGTGAGACCTGAGTAGAATTTCCAGAGCAAGGTCTTCCAAGAAAAGGTATATACTTACTAAGCAAATGAGGGGAAAAGAAAAAGTGTAGTGGTCATGTTTCTGCAACTTGGAGAGACCCAGATTCCCTACAGAGCAAGGGAGTAATGGGGGGAAAAAGGAATAGATCAGTGCATCCCCTAAACTAGTTTCCCCGGCTGCTGCGTCTCTTTACCATATATTTTAATATTTACAATAAATTTCCTCTCTTCTGAACAGAAAAAGAATTCCTGACTAGCAGCCAGAATCTTGAGGCTTCACCACTGCCCAGTTAAATAAAACTGAGTATTTTGTGTTGATGAGTCATATGTACTGGAAAACCAGTTAACTCTGTTCCAAGGTTTTGTTTTTGAACCTGATGAGTTTTCGGGTCAGACAGTCCTTGGATGAAATCGAGACCCAATCACAGCTGTGTCATTTTGGCTGATAAAGACAAAAACAACTATCACTTCTCTACGCATTTTCACCTGTAACCTTCTAAAACAGCTCTTCTCAAAACTTTAACGAGCAAAGCTATCACGTGGGGTGCCTGTTAATCTAGGGGCTTGGAGTCAGTAGGGCTGGGGTGGGGCTTGAGAGTCTGCATTTCTAATAAGCTCCCGGGTGATGCTGAAGCTTCTGGTCTGTGGACCACTTTTGAGAACAAAGGCTAAAAGCATAATTCCCAGCCAGCAGTATCAGCATCACCTGGGAACTTGATGGATGTGAAATGCAAATTATCAGCCCCCACACCAAACCTACTTAATCAGAAACACCGGGATGAGGCCCAGCATCCTGGGTTTTAACAAGCCCTCCAGGTGATGTCACTGGTTTTCGCATACTCGAACCACCTGGGGGGAAGGGCGGATTAAATACTATTGATGCCTGAATCTCACCCCCAGATATTGCCCTGTAATTGGTGCGTGGTGTGGTCTCGGCATAGGACTTTTTAAAAGATCTACCAGGTGACTCGAATATGCTATAAAATTTGAGAATCCCACGAGGTAGGTATTTGAACTCGATAGGCCTTTTTTCCGCCTGTGCAATGTGGATAATAACCACGCTGGTTCGTGCCTTCGCTTCCAGAGTTTGCCATCTCCAGCCAGCCTTAGTCGGCCAAAATCCCACTTCAGTCTCCTGGCCGCGTGCCCCAGAGCCTCTGTCCGAGAACCGGAGGTCCCAGTTGTGGACCCGCCGGAGCATCAGGCACACTCCGCATTCCGGCGCCGCCCGCACCTACGTGGCTCAGGGCTCAGTCCTCTGCGGCTCAAGGGACTGCGCCAGAGCGCTCGGCGCATGCGCTCGGCCCAAGCCAGGCCCCGGTCCGAGTAACGGACTCGGGCTCCCTCCACCGGAAGTGGGCGGCCGCGCTGCGGGAGGAGCCGGGGGTAGCTCAGTAGCTGTGGGCTGTGGGCGCCGGGTCCACGGGGATCGCGCTTCCTCCTCCGCGCCATGGCGAAGGCCGGCGACGTGGTGCGGCTGCTCCTGGGCTCTACCGCACTCTGGCTTTCGCTGCTCGGCGCGCGGACCGCCTCCGCGTCCAAGGCGGTGACTGCCAAGTTGGCCGCGAAGTGGCCAGCGACCCCGCTGCTGCTGGAGGCCAGGTGAGTGCGGGGCCGGACCGTCTGCCGAGCCGGCGCGGAGGGAGGGTCCGGCGGGGCCGGGACGCACCGGGCGTCCGGGACCCCGACTGCGCCTGGGACGCCGTCTCTTAGCCCGCCGGCAGTCAGCTTCTTGCACCGCCGCTGGTGCTTTGACCCCCAGAGCATCACCTCCTCCCCTGCTACCCTGTGCGTCGCACTCACTTGCAGTTTCTTTCCCCCGCCTTCGTACTTTGCCTCATCCACGGGTTTTAAAACTTTAATTCGTTTGGATTTTCTTAGCGTTTACGAAAGAGGAAAGGAAGAATGGGAGGTAGACTGTGGCGTTTAATGCAAGCTCTTCAATTGATGTAGGCAGTTCTTTTTAGGAACCGGTATTTGAAGCACCTGGTTTGAAGATGATAACATTATTCGGTCAGCTCCTAGGCTTCCTGTGGAGAAGACAGCTTCGCAAAGCCATTACTTCTTTCTGAATCTCATTCACTGGGTTTAGTGCATAAGGTTTCATTTATTGTGGAGAAACAGAACTTGGAGCTATTGAATTTTGCTCTTAGTATTCCAGGAGTTAAACAAAATTTGAAAGTTTTTTCTTTTTTTAACCGGCATGAAGTTTTAATGCCGGTTGCATTTGTAGTTCTCCAAAGCAACAGCTTTTGGTTCTAAAAAGAGTCATTGTCGCCCTACGTGACATTACATGTGTAAGATATTGATACTGAAACAGATTTTTTAATTGAGCTATAATTGATGTAGCGTATTAGTTTCAGGTGTACCACATAATGATCTGATGTATTTACATGGTGTGAAATTATCACCACGTAAGTCCAGTTAACGTCTGTCACCACACGTAGTTACAAAAGTTTCTTTTCTTGTGATGAGAACTTTTAAAATCTTTCTTGGCAGCTTTGCAATCTACAGTACAGTATTAAAACTATAGTCATCATGCTGTACATTACATCCCCATGACCTATTTATTTTGTAGCAGAAAATTTGTACTGTTTGACCACCTTCACCCATTTCACCTGCATTTCTGCTTCTGGCACCCAATCTGTTCTCGGTATGTGAGCTCATTTGTTTATTGTTTTTGTGTGTGTTTTAAGATTTCATAGGGTATTTGTTCTGTCTGTTATTTCACTGAGCAAAATGCCCTCAGGTCCGTCCGCGTTCTCACAAATAGCAGGATTTCCTTTCTTATGGCTGAATGATATTCGTGTGTGTGTACCACATTTTTTGTATTCATTCATCATTCAGTGGATTCTTAGGTTGTTTCCATATCTTGGCCATTGTAAATAATGCTGCACTGAACATAGGAGTGCTTACATTTTTTCCAGTCATAGTGTTTTCACTTCCTTTGCATAAATACCCAGAAGTGGAATTGCTGGATCATGTGATAGTTGCTTTTAAAAATTTTTGACGAACCTCCATACTATTTTCCATAGTGGCTGCACCAGTTTACGTTTCCCACAACAGTAAACAAGGGTTCCTTTTTCTCCACATCCTCTCCAACACTTGTTATCTCTTGTCTTTTTTTTTTTTTTTTTTTTTTTTTGCGATACGCGGGCCTCTCACTGTTTTGGCCTCTCCCGTTGCGGAGCACAGCCTCCGGACGCACAGGCTTAGCGGCCATAGCTTATGGACCCAGCCGCTCCCCGGCATGTGGGATCTTCCCAGACCGGGGCACGAACTCATGTCCCCTGCATCGGCAGACAGACTCTCAACCACTGCGCCACCAGGGAAGCCCTATCTCTTGTCTTTTTGATAATAGCCATATTCTAACAGGTGTGAGGTGATATCTCACTGTGGTTTTGATTTGCATATTTCTGATGATTAGTGATGTTGAGCACCTTTTCATGTACCTGTTAGCATTTGTATGTCTTCTTTAGAAAAATGTCTATTCAAATGCTGTCCAGTTTTTAATTGGATTGTTTGGTGTTTTTTTTTTCCTATTGAGTTGTATGAGTTCTTTACGTATTGATTATTAACCCCTTATCAGATATATGATGTTCAGATATTTTCTCCCATTCAGTAGTTGCTTTTTCATCTTGTTAATGATTTCCTTTGCTGTGCAGAGGCTTTTTAGTTCGATATAGTCCCACTTGTTTATTTTTGCATTTGTTGTCTTTGGTTTTGGTGTGAAATACAAAAAAAATCATCGCCAAGAGTGATGTCAAGGAGCTACTGCCTGTGATTTCTTCTAGGAGTTTTATGGTTTCAGGTCTTATGTTCAAGTCTTTAATCTATTTTGAGTTACTTTTTGTGTATGGTGTAAGATAGTGGTCTAGTTTCATTCTTTTGCACACGGCTATCTGGTTTTCCCAAAAGTATTTATTGAAGAGACTGTCCTTTCCCTGTTGTATATTCTTGGCTCCTTCATCATAAATTTCCCTGTTGTATATTCTTGGCTCCTTCATCATAAATTAATTGACCATATATGCGTGGATTTGTTTCTGGGCTCTCTATTCTGTCCCATTGATCTATGTGTGCCAATACCATACTGTTTTCATTGTATAGCTTTGTAATATAGTTTGAAGTCAAGGAGCATTTAGCTCTAGCTTTTCTTAAGATTATTTTGAATTTGGGGGTCTTTGTGGTTCCATACAAATTTTAGGATTGTTTGTTCTATATCTGTGAAAAATGGCATTGAAATTTTGATAGGGGTTGTGTTGACCCTGGATATTGCTTTGCATTGTATGGAGACTTTAACAATATTCTTCCAATCCATGGACATAGAATATCTTTCCATTTATTTGTCTTGTCTTCATTTATTTGTGTTGCCTTCAATTTATTTCATCATTGTCTTATAATTTTCAGTGTACAGGTCTTTCACTGCCTTGGTTAAATTTATTCCTAGGTATTTTTTTGATGCAATTGTAAACAGGATTGTTTTTTAAATTTCTCTTTCTGATAGTTCATTATTAGTGTATAGAAACCCAACAGGTTTTTGTATACTGATTTTTGTATCCAGTAACTTTACTGAATTCATATATTCTCACAGTTTTTTTTGGTGGAGTCTTTAGGGTTTTCTATATATAATGTCATGTCATCTGAAAATAGTGACAGTTAGGTTTCTTCCTTTCTGATTTGGATGCGTTTAATTTCTTTTTCTTGCCTAATTGCTCTGGCTAAGACTTTAAGTACTAAACTGAACAAAAGTGGTGAGAGTGGGCATCCTTGTCTTTTTCCTGATCTTGTGCCTGACTATGATGTTAGCTGTGGGCTTGTTGTATATGACCTTTATTATGTTGAGGTACATTTCCTTTATACCCACTTCGAGTTTTTACTCTTAATGGATGTTGAAATTTTTCAAATGCTTTTTTTTTTTTTGCATCTATTGAGCTGATCATATGATTTTTATCCTTAATTTGTTAATGTGGTGTTTCACATTTATTGATTTGTCGGTGTTGAACCATCCTTGCATCCCTGGAATAACTTGATTATGGTGTATGATCCTTTTAATGTATTACTGTATTCAGTTTGTTAATATTTTGTTGAGGATTTTTGCATTTATGTTCATCAGGAATATTGACCTGTAATTTTCTTGTGTCCTTTTCTGATTTTGGTATCAGGATGATGTTGGTCTTGTAAAATGAGTTTGGGAGTGTTCCTTCCTCTTCTCTTTTTGGAAGAGTGTGAGGATTGGTGTTAATTCTACTTTAAATGTTTGGTAGAATTCACCAATGAAGCTGTCTGGTTCTGGACTTTTATTTGTTGGGAAGCTTTTGATTACTGATTCAATCTCCTTATTAGTAATAAATCTGTTTGGATTTTTCTATTTCATGGGTCAGTCTTGATACTTTGTATATTTCTAGGAGTTTATTCATTTCTTCTAGGCTGCCCAATTTGTTGTTGTATAATTGTTCATAGTAGTCTCTTATGATCCATTGTACTTCTGTGGTATCAGATATAATAAAACAGTTTTTATTAAATAAAGTATTCTAGTTTAAAATATGTCCCCTTCCTCTACCTTTTCCCCAGTTTCTCACATAGCTTACATGGATCTGATCTCATACTCAGTTCCAAATCAGTCTAACTTCTCCCAGTATTAGGCTGATGGTTGCAGTGTTTCAATTTCTGCTTGCCTCAGGAGTCTTAGAACTGGAGCTCCTGTAGGATGCTCTTTAAGGCCCTTCACAATCTAGCCACACTCTGATGTACCAACCCCATTACTTTTAGTGGGTTGAATGGTGGCTCCCAGAAAGATATGTCCATATCCTAACACCTGGAACCTGTGAATGTTACCTTATTTGGAAAAAGTATCTTTGCTGATGTAATTAAGTTAAGGGTCTTGAGACAAAATTGTTGTGGATCTGGATGGGTGCTAAATCCAATTTCCTTATAAGATACAGAAGAGGAGAAGACACATACAAGGAGGAGGAGGACATATGAATAGAGACAGAGATTGGATTGGTGTAGCCACAAGCCAGGGAACACCTTAAGCCTCCAGAAGCTGGAAGAGGCAAGGAAAGGTTCTCCCCTAGAGCCCTTGGAGGGAGTGTAACCCTACCAATACCTTGATTTTGGACTTTTCCAGAGCTGTGAGACAGTTTCTGTTGCTTTAAGTCACCAAATTTTTGATAATTTATTACAGCAGCAATAGGAAACGAATTTGATTTTGTACCTTGAAGTGGGGATACTGCTGTAACAAATACCTAAAAATGTAGAAATACATGTTGAATCTGGAAGGAGCTGGAAGAGTTTTGAGAAACGTAGAAAAAGCCTAGATTGTCTTGAGGAGACTGTTGGCATAAATACGGACATTAAAGGCGATTCTGTTACGGACTTAGAAGAAAGCGTGGAGCATGATAGGAAAAAGCTTCTGTCATCTCAGAGAATACTTACATGATTATGAATAAAATGTTGGTAGAAATATGAACATTAAAGACACTTTTGGCAAGGGCTTAGAAGGAACTGAGGGATGTGTTATTGGAAATAAAGAAAGATGACCCTTGTTATATAGGCAGAAATCTAGCTGAATTAGATTCTACAGTTGTGTGGGAAGCAGAACATGTAAGCGATGAACTTGGATAGTTAAGAGAATTTCCAAGCAAAGCATCATCTGGTTTCTCCTTGTTGCTGTAAAATGCAAGAGGAAAGAGAGAAATTGAAAAAGGAACTGTTAAGGAAAAAGGAAGCAGCCTTTGGTAATTTGGGAGGCTCTCAGCCTATCCAGATTGCAAAGGTTGCTAAAATTAGGAAACTCGGTGTTGGGAATGCATGCTCTGTAAAGAAGGCCAAATGTGTGGCTGGATATCTTTTGTTGTATAGATTAGGTGTGCGACTTGTGGATCCACTCAGCTATCTCAGCAGATGCCAGGAATAAAGAGGGGCTTATCCAGGAGAAGGATCTGGGGAGGATCCTTGTGTAATGGCATGACCCTGGTGAGATACGTAGAAGAACCCCAAGGATTTTGATTGTTGCATCGATAGAAACACTGCCTGCTTGGATCAAAAGGGACAGAGACAGGATGAAATGAGAGAAGGCTGCCAGACTTCCAAAATTCTATAGGCAGGAAGTTGGCTGATAGAACTACATGGCTGCAAATGAGTGCTACACTTCAAGAAAAAGGGAGAATGACACTGAGGGCAAAGCCATGGCAGGCAGCACAGAGGGTGGAGCAATAAGCCATGGAGAGTTATGCTCAAGTCTTAAAAACCTAACAGGATCTTGTGCTGCAATTTGAACTTGCTTGGGATTGATGACTCCTCTACTCTCTACTTTCCCCCTTTTGGATTGGAATATCTGTCTTTGGGATTTGGAACACCTATCTCACCACTGCATTTTGGAAGCATATAATTTTTTAGTTCTACAGGTCCACGTGTGGAGAAGAAGTTTGCCTCTGGATGGATCGTACAGGGCCTCACTCATACATAGTTTAGATAATTCACACGATGAGATTTGAGACATCTGATGATATTTACTCATATGTATAAATTCTGCCATATGGAAGAAGTCTTTTACCTGTGAATGCACAATAAATGAGCATGTCAGTAGTTGTTTGGTCAAGTCAATTAGGGAATAAGTGTTGCGCTCTACTTTTCTCAAGGTTTTGTACCATCCCTGTCCTTTTCAGGTCACATCCTATTTAGTGTTCCCCATAGTTTCCTCTGCTTTTAGCCTGTTTGTTTGTTTGTTTCAATGCCATTGAGTTAGACACCATTAATAGCAAGAGTTGCTTTGAAGTTGCTTATTGCTTTAAATCCCTATGTCTGCCCTGTTTATGTTGATGAATTAATCAGTTTTTCTCCTTTTCACCTCCTTTTCCCCCTTTAGTGACCATCTCAGACTCACAAGAATTTATCACTCTGCGTGTGTCTGGAAGTCCTCAATACTTCCCATTTATATTAAGCATTAGTTTAGGTTTACTGAGGCTTAAAAGAAAGATAAGGTGGGCAGTAACAAAGTCTGTACTGTCTGTTTGGTGGTTGTGTCTCTTCTGGTTTAAATAGTTAAATCTACTTGTTTTAGTTGTCTTGCACTTTGTTTCATACAGGACTGAATAATCTTTCACTTATTTCATTATTTCCAAAAGGCTTTATATTGCTTTGGCTATTTTTTTTTTTTATTACTTACACTCTGGATAAATGGAAGTTTCTTTGGGCTTCAAGACCAAAGACCTAATGCAATACACCAATTTTCTGTTAATTTTTTGATTAAGATATTTTCTGTTTTAAATAATAAAAATATTGTCTACACAAATACGTAGCTAAATGAAAATAATCGATAATATGACTTTTAAAAAATGTTTATAAAACCAGGTTTTGGTTGTGAAAAATAGGCAGTCCATTTTTTAACTTTTTACTTTTATATAACACTCTCTGTATTGCCATTAAATTATACTTCTCAGTGGCATTTCACATGAAGACACAAAATAAATTATCCATTTTTTAGCTGTAGCTAATAAAGAGGAAAAGCCAAAAGTAATTCCTTATGTAGTCTTTTCCAGTCATGATTATATGCTTGTAGTTAAGAACGATACCTCAGGGAAGAATCAATTTGTTCTCTTTTTGCATTATAGTAAATGGAAATCAGCGACTTTTATTTGAGGAGGTTTTTGTTTTTACCAGAAGTTGTAATTTAGCTCTAAAATATAGTACTGAAACCATTTTTTATTTCTATCGATTAACTGATTACTTTTATTTTTTTTAATAGTGAATTTATGGCAGAAGAAAGTAATGAAAAATTTTGGCAGTTTTTGGAAACTGTACAAGAATTAGCAATTTATAAACAAACAGGTAGGTGATGTACATATTTCAACTTTCAAGATATGTATCAATATTTATGTGCCTATATTAGATATGTTTATTGTTTTCTTGTTTGTTTTTTTGTTTGTTTATTCTTTTTAATGGTAAAGTTTAAGTGTAAATGCTTAATTGGGTTAGTAAGTCTGAATATTAAATTTGAAAAAATGTTTTAATGGAAACTATTCCAAGCATCCATTTCCAAAAATATAAGGCTCTAATACGTTGTTATACAAAAACTCATATGATTAGCAGTGTTTGGATATTTCATTATAATCAAGCAGGAATAGAAATTGTTGAATTATGGTTTTCTTTTTACCTAGATTTCTTTGAAATAATATTAGTTTTGCATCTAGTAATACTAAAATTTTTTTGCCAGAATACGTTTACTCCTGAACTCTTAGAGAGATTTTTAATACTTGCTCTTATTGAGTTAGGTAACCTGTGTGCTTTCATTTCATTATTTAGAAAATTGACTTAGTTATTCCTACTTTTTTTAATATATATGAGAGTATATATCTATGCATACATACATATATTCTTAGAATGAACTAATGTTTATTAATGTGTTTCTTAAGGAAGATCAGATGCTGAAATTAGGTTTTCACGGCAGAGGCTAAAAGGTTAATTACTAATTATTATAAAGAAAGGTTAAAGAAAAAGGTTAGTTTCCTATCTCTACAGAGAATAGAAGTTTTGAATGTTTTAAGTGTTCGTTTACTAGAGCCTGTTTGGCTTAAGTGGCTTTGAAGTTCAACAGTTTTATGATTTTATGAGATAGGTTTAAGATAAAGGGAGCAGACATGACTTTAATGATATTTTAAACTGAAATATTTCTAAAAACAAGTAATTTGCTCTTTGAAAAAACTTTTACTAAAAATCTTCATTATTCATTAATCATGATTTGAGTCACGAGAGACAGTATGCACTGCTTTAGATACTGAGCATACAAAGATGAGTAAATGTGATCTGTGTTCTCCAGACCTTATAATATGATAGAGACAGCAGAACAGCTACATGTATTATTAGGTGATCAGAACTTTAATGGGGGGGGATAGGTATAACCCGGACGTGCGTTAAGAGGCACCCGTCAGTATTTCAGAGAGAGCAGGACAGCCTTTCCAGTGGTGAATGCTGGAGTGGAGTTTTGGATGATAGGATTTAACGAGGTCGTAGGGAAAGGAGACGGGTAGAAGACACCACAGGAATAGATTATGTGGAGAAACTGTGACCACTTAGGAGTCTACTTGTAAAGCAATGGGTGATTGTTGTTCGTTGGTTTTGTATTTGTCCTGGTGATTTTACTTTTGGTATTTGAGGTAAAAATAAGCTAGATTAATATGTCAGGTTTTCATGAGAGTTAAAAAAATCCAACACCAGATTTCCTGGCTCTCACCTAAAAATCCTGACTGTACCTTTCCCAAACCTGTTGTTCTCAGTACATGCTTTATGGCCTTATTTGGTGCCATTTTCATTGGAGAAGCAATCTTGAAAATTACTCTTATAAATTTTGAACCTTTAAGTTGTCCAAATTTGTCAGCATATTTTATACCTAAATAAAACAGCATGTCTGGACAAACTGGTGGCAGATCATCAACAAGTTGGAATATAAGCTCAGAAGTACCTAAACTCTACTTTAAGCATAGGAGGTGTATGTGTTTCAGGGTTGAACCTAAAATGAAGTGTATTAAATAAGAATTACTAACACAAAACTATAATTCTGTTGAACCTGTTCATAATGGTGAGAGCCAAATGCATATTGCTGCCTCAATGCTGACCTTGTTAGGTGTAGGAAGAAACGGTATATATGAGGAATTAAATATGACACAAGCTATCAGATTTTACTGAATTTGTTTTCAAGGCATTATCCTAGAGGAAACATTTAGAATCCTTAGTTACTTGTAATTTTCTAGGTTGTTGAATCTCCATGAGACCCTCTAAATACTCTCCACTGAAAAATAATTTCAGTGATGTACTTGCCTAAAAAAATTGTTAAAGTTGAACATTAACTCTTTGAATTCAGGTGCTAGTTTTCCTGCCATTTCATGAGGACAGTTTACATTATGTGCCAGCATATTCAGACCTTTTAAACATTGAATTGCCTGTTTTTAAATCATTTTGTATGGGTCTGCCACAGAGTTATATATTTATTGATGTCTCAAGATTCAAGTGGCATGGTATTAGCTAACCTTTGTAGTTTTGTGTGATGAATCAAATATCAATCAAGGTTTATCTGACTCCAGAGCCCCTATTTATTTCCCCTTCTCCATGTTCTCAGCATATAAAAATCTCATTCTCAAAGTCCTTCAAGATTTTAATGGTTTCTACACAAGTAAAGTTGCTCGTATATTTTAATGGAAAGATTTTTAGAAAATGCTATGACATTTCTAACTCAGTTACTTATAATTGAGAACCAGGTTTGGGGTAGGAAGATTGCCATCTGGACGTGTCACATTTGAAATGCTTGTGGAATATCCAAGTGAGGATATCTAGTAAGCTGATGTAAGTGAGAGATTTAGGTAAAAAAAAAAAAAAAAAAAATCTAAGCTAAAAGGTAGAATTGGGGGGTTATCAACATCAAGAAGGTAATTGCAGTTATAGGGAAAAGAGATAGAATGAGAAGAAAATAAAGAACACCAGTATTTAAGAGAGAACCAGAGGAAGAACCTGCAATAGAGACTAGGGAGCACCAGTGGAGGTGCGTGAAAACCTAGAAAGTGTGATGTCCTGAAAGCCAGGGGAATATTAAGTGCTAAGTGATAGACATTATCAAATACTAAAGAAGAACCAAGTAATATAAATACTAAGCTTTTAACAGAAGAAAAATTAGTGGTGACTTTGAGAGCAACTTTTACTGGTATAGTAATAAAAACTACAGTAGGTTGAGGAAGTAGAGATAACTATTGTCAAGTCTTTCAAGATTGACTATAAAGCAAATAAGGTGAATCAGTGCGTGACTCATCATGTACTGCTGCCGCTCTTTTTTTTTTTTTTTAAGATGAGAGTGATTTATGTATATTAAATGCCAATAGGTAAGAAATCAAGTGAAAGGTGAAAGAAATCGAAAGGGCAAAATCATTATCAGCAGGTTAGTTGGTAAGCATGGATTTAGTTATTTTTAGACATTAGCTAAAATAGTCCAGTGCATCCATAATTATCTTGCAAGTTAAGCCTAAAAATACATAGGTTTACTTTCTGTAACCCCTGAATCCTATATCCATTACTAGATTAGAGACAACCTTAACAGTGACTTTGACAAATCTTGGTGTCTGTGGTCAGGCACTACTCACATTTGTTTCTGTTGACCCTCTTCTCTGTTTTCATGTAAAACCAATGTCCTTTTGACTGATGTAGTCTTTGTTATATTATTGCATTAATTTTGACTGTTTTGTTGACCCTATAGCTATTATGTCTTTTTTAAGATCCATTTTTAAGATAACATCTCTTCTCTACTTGCTTTTGTGTTGCTTTTACTATTGAAGGCAAGTCTTGCCTTACTTTTTGATTCTTGGGGGGGAAACTCACCATAACTTCCTGAGAAAATCACCTATAGTTTGTTAAAGTAGAAGTGAATGAGCACACCTACTCTTATATGATGACTCTTTGAAATTACTGGATTAAGAAAGTATTATTGGCCTAGAATGAAGAGGTCTATTCACTTCTTAAATATTAATTCCAGAAATGCATTAGATGCCTATTTTGTGTGCCAAGAGTGGAAAGGTATAATTGAAAGGCTAGAAAAGATTCTTGCCTTAACAGTTTATAGCTTAATGGGAAGGACAGCATTAAACAAATAATTATACAAATAATTTTTAATTACTGTTTGAGAATTGATCTAGGGATGGTATAGAGTCCTTTGCTATTCTTAGTCTCCTCTTAAATTGTAAGTAGGGCCTATATTTTATCTATGTATTATAACTCTACAAGCTTGGAGTGAATTGGTCTATGTTGGCATCTTCCAAATAGATTTTTTTTTTCTTTTGCGATACGCGGGCCCCTCACTGTTGTGGCCTCTCCCGTTGCGGAGCACAGGCTCCGGACGCGCAGGCTCAGCGGCCATGGCTCACGGGCCCAGCCGCTCCGCGGCATGTGGGATCTTCCTGGACCGGGACCCGTGTCCCCTGCATCGGCAGGTGGACTCTCAACCACTGCGCCACCAGGGAAGCCCCCAAATAGATTTTAATGGCAAGATTATTTTCATCTGGACTTGTATTGATTGCCTGGACTTCACTGGAAGATAAAAATGAATAATAAACTGGAGATCTTGATTTTCCCTTTTGCTCTAACATCTTCTATTCCAAACTTAAAATATGACATCAATTTAATTAGCTATACAGTGAGAAATGTGCCAATGTGTTGAATACAAAATACTAACATCCTTTTCTTTTGAATTCTTTTTGTAGAATCAGATTATTCTTACTACAACTTAATCCTGAGGAAAGCTGGACAGTTTTTAGACAATTTACATATCAATCTCTTAAAGTTTGCTTTCTCTATAAGGGCATACTCTCCAACTATTCAGATGTTTCAACAGGTATGTAAAAATACCCAAACTATATTTGACAAAGAAGCATGCTAGCAATGTACATACATGTATCTTAATGTGAATATCTTTAGCTAAAAATCTCCAAACTTGTAATACCTGCTTCCATAGCCTATCATTGATTATATTTTCATTGTTACCATTGATTATAGTATAATTGAGTATTTTAGGTAATTTTGTAGTTATTTGGGATAAGGCAGTTACGAAGACTAATCACCAGTGAAGTGAACTGTAGTGACAATTTTAACTTAATGGGATGTTTTCAACAATTTCAAAGCATGTTTTCCTCCTGTACAGTTGATTTTGTTAAAATGTTTGATTCTGTTTATGTATTTTTACTTTAATTAGAGCAATAACTTAATAGTTGGTAAGCTATTTTAATCAAAATAATGTGTAAGTTTAAAAAATGATATTGTAATTATCAACTACTGTAGCTAAGTGTAATCTTTGAAATCTTAGATTGCAGCCGATGAGCTTCCACCAGATGGCTGCGATGCATTTGTGGTCATCCATGAGAAACACACGTGTAAAGTTAATGAGATTAAAAAGCTGTTGAAGAAGGCTACTTCAAGGTAAATTAATGATCGGCCATAGTGAAAGAAGTGGTTTATAAAAAGAGATGAGGGGTGAAATAGAAACTTCTTCTAATAAAAGATTTTAATATTCCAAAACATTGTATATTAAAGAATGTGCTCTCAATATATCTAAATCCTTCTCTGAAGTATATAAGTACTTTCAATATTCCATCTTGATTAGCTTTTGATTTTAGAATACCAAAATACTGTAAAATATATGAGAGATGTATTTTATGTAACATAAGTTGTTTTTGCAAATACAGGCAGACCTCAAAGACATTGTGGGTTCACTTCCAGACCACCTCAGTAAAGTGAATACTGCAATAATTGACACACATTTTTTGGTAGCCCAGTGCATATAAAAGTTACGTCTGCACTACACAGTAGTCTGTTGAGTGCCCAACAGCATTATGTCTAAAAAAATGTATACCTTAATGTTAAAATACTTCATTGCTAAAAACTGCTAACCATCATCTGAGCCTTCAGTGAGTCAGTCTTTTTGCTGGTGGAGAGTGTGAAATATTGCAAGAATTACAAAAATGTGACACAGAGACAGGAAGTGAGCAGATGCTGTTGGAAAAATGGTGACCATAGACTTGCTGGACACCATTGCCAAAAATCTTCAATGTGTTAAAAATGAAATATCTGTGAAGCACAGTAAAGCAAAGCACAATAAAGTGAGGTATGCCTGTAAACATACAAAGCTGTGGATTTATCTAAGCTGTATCTCTTTAAATAGAAACTGAATGTATACCTTGGGAATAAAAAATAACAAAAACAGTAGTATAGAATTGCTTTTTTATAATGCATTATTCAAAACCTTTTTCTTCTTCCAAGTATTTAATACAAATGAATATGAGAAGTAGAAAGGAGATTATTAATTTAGTAGTGATTTTTACAGCGTAATGCCTGCCAGTATATGTTTTACTGCCTGATTGTTTATACTTTAAGAAGTATTAAAGTTGTTTCTCTAATTTTGAAAGAGTTCTTTATATATTAAACAGTAACTTCTTTTATTTGTCGGAAACTTTTTCTAACATTTATTTATATTAATTTTAATATAGAGAAGCTTTTATTTTTACGTAGCCAAATTTGTCCTCTATGTATGTATGTTTTTATACTTACACAGTTTTTCCCAAACCTGAATGAGAGATTTTACTAATATTTCCCAGTAGCTTTCTTAAAGTTTTTGTTTTACCTTAAACTTTTAAACTATCTATAATTTATTTTCTTAGGAAGGCAAGGATCCAGTCAGATCTTTTTCCCCTCAGGTGGCTAGTCAGTTATTATATTCATTATATTTATATTATGGTCTATTTTATAACTTTGTTCTATACTGTTATGTTTCTTGTAACAGTACCATGTTGTTAGTATTTATTGCTTTACGATTTATTCCGGTATCTCACAGGACAGTTTCCTCTTCATTGCTGCTTTTTTATCCTCCAGAATTTCTTAGCTCTTTGCGCTTGTTGATGCTTTCAAACTAACATTAGAGTCCTTTTTCTCCTACCAAATTGCCTCCCGAAAATGCCTTGGTTGGGTTTTAATTAGAATTATATTAAACCTATTAGTTAATTTTAAAAGAATTTAAATGTTTATTATGTCGAATCTCTCAACAGATAACATAGTATGTTTTCTGTTCATTCCTTCTTTTAAAACTTTAAAGTTTTATAATTTACTGTGTTTTTAAAATCAGAAATAACTTGTTTTATCAGTTGTTTTGCATCTATTAAGATGAATTCGAAGTTTTTCTCTTTGGACGTACTGTGTATTATGGTAATATATTTTAAACTATTACACCTTTTCATTTCTAGGGAGAACTATTTGTTAATGGTGTGGGATTATCTTAATTTTTGTTGAAGTAAGATTGCTTATATCTTTATTAAGATTCACTTTTCTACTTTAATGAGATTAGCTATTATTTAAACTATGCCATTTTTTAATGTTATTCTAGCTTCATATAGTGAATTAGGCAGCCATGTCATTCTGTAAGAATTGGTGTAGCATAGCAATTACCTATTTCTCTAAAGCATTAATAGACTATGAAATTGTCAGCCCTAATGTGTTTTTCTTTTCCTAGTGCATTTTTTACAGTTAACTTTGGTAACTTTATTTTTTAATTTAATTTAATTAATTTATTTATTTATGGCTGCATTGGGTGTTCGTTGCTGTGCACAGGCTTTCTGTAGTTGCGGTGAGTGGGGGCTACTCTTCGTTGCCGTGCGGTGGCTTCTCTTGTTGCGGAGCACGGGCCCTAGGCACGCAGCCTTCAGTAGTTGTGGCATGTGGGCTCAGTAGTTGTGGCTTGCAGGCTCTAGAGCACAGGCTCAGTAGTTGTGGCACACGGGCTTAGTTGCTTCGCGGCATTTGTGATCTTCCTGGACCAGGGATCGAACCCGTGTTCCCTGTGTTGGCAGGTGGATTCTTAACCACTGCGCCAACAGGGAAGTCTGGTAACTTTTAAAGTTTATTATTGTTACTGTTTTCTGGCATCTGATGTCTGATGTTATAATTTTCTTAGAGAAACTAATATTAAAGTTAAATATTTAATATTTAGATATTTAATCTAAAATTAAGATTTAAAAAAGGTTAACATCAAGCCGTTTGGGAGAGCAACCTGCCATGGATGCCGTGAGTCCTTGCATGTTCTCTTGCCTGGTCTGACCAGTAAAAAATGCAAGACCTGACCTGCTGTATACCTGAACCATTTCTCAGGGTTGTGTTTGTAGTGAGCAACCTTGAGGAACTAGGTAACGTTTCCTTCTGGAGAGAAGAACGAACTTGTTTACTGCTTGTTATAAAACTGGTTCCCCAAGTACAGTGATCCTCAGCTGCAACGTACACCCACTGTGTAGTATCCATTTAGCTCCATATTTTGTCCCACAGCCCGCCTTGTGGAACTTGGGGAGCAAGTATAATGCTGCTTGCTATGCTTTGAGCAATAAAAGTCCTTTCTCTTTGACCCAGGAGTCTCAGGCCTTCTGCCAGAATCCATAAAATGACAAAAGCCTAACTTACTACTTTGTAAGTAGGCTAAAACCAAGCCTTAGACCTTTTCTAGTTCTTGACGGTTTTAGAAACAAGAGTGGGATGTTGACAGACGCATGGCTTTCTGAAAGAGGAAGGACAAAGGCCCCCTGCGTTGGGGAGACAAAAGCTCAACACTTGGATTTCTTTGCTACTGCCCCCCTCTCTTCCGCCATTCTGCACTCCCTGTGCTCCTGGCTGGATGACAGCAGTCTTCTTCCGATAACTGCTACTGTAGCTCCTCGCACAGGATGTTTGATCTTTGTTCGTACCGGAAAAGGCACCTAAACTCAATTGGTGGGCTTTGGAAGGTGCTCATAATGGGAAAGGGAATTAAAATGATCTCTTGACCAATTCATTGTACTTCTATTTTTATTGTTTTGGCTCCCACATCTAAATCTATAACTGGTGTTGATATTGTGTGTGTATATACTTTGAATGCTGATGAACTCTAAAGCGAGATACTCTCACTGGGAGACTACATATCTACTGTCTACTCCCAGGTGGTCCAGCAGACTCAACATAGAATCCCAGGAGGAGAAGGGGGGGAATCACAACTTCAGTTACAGACCGAATGGCTGCTTGAATGCCCAGAGAGGTAGTTTCCAAGTACAGTGTCGCCACCTGCCCGACTCAGCCATCAAGTACACCCATTTTTAAAAAGAGAAACTTAAAATGCTGAGTTTTAGTTGAAACTGAACACCTGACTCAGGCAGTCTTGTGACTCTACTACCTGATGTCTACATTTTGGCACAGGTCAACTAGGATTCAGTGACTAACAGGGTAGAAGGGAGTCAGTGAGCCTCTCTGGTCAAGGGGAAATAGTATATTCAAGAGTTACTTAAACCTTGTGTGATCTTAGGGTTACATGATGAAGTGGCAGCAGCTCCCCTTTGGGACAAACCCAATGCCCCATTCCATTACCTGAAGTAAAATCTCTGACTCAGTGGGGCCCTCAGTTCGCAATTGTTTCCTTTAATGCCTGGATCAAGTTACTGATACACTCGGCTAAGTTACAGTCTGGTGGTGACTTAGGGCTGCTGTTGCAGTTCATCCAGGCTGCAGCTGTGAGAAACCAAAAGCAGATGTGGCCAGTCCATTCAGTGGGCAGAATTCAAGGTCTGACACTTGAAGACTACCAGATTAGAGGCACCAGTCTTTGGGGCTGTACACCGTGAGAATAAGCTGTACCTGCCCATCTGACAGTCTGGGTTACTTCTGTAGATACACACAGTCCACACCCATTATCCAGTGAGTCTGAGTGGAGTCGAGCTGCATGTCAAGACTGCAGCATCCAAATCGCTGCTGTTGCTACCTGGCTCCACCACTGCGTGGAAGATGCACCATTACAGACAGGAGCACGATAAAGGACTACATGCTTCTGATGTAAGATCTACCACAGCATACCGGGCTGTGACCTCTGCCCAGAGATGCTTTCTTTGTCTTGTGGTAAAGGCGTCCGCATTGCACTGGGCCAGCACCTGCTTCTGGCAAACTGACTATGTCAGATGTTTGACCCTGCTCTTGGTGCTACCTTTGGTACCTCATCCCTGTCGAGACTTCTTTACGTTATGGTTTTGCTACTTAAGTCCAATCAGCCAACTCTGGCCGCACCACTGTAGCCCTTGGATCTAAACTGTTATTTTTCTGGCTTTCCAGATCATCTATAGTCTGACGGCTACGCACCTTATTTCACAGAGGCCAGCAACACTAGATCAGTAGTCAAAAGCATTCACTGAACATTCCACATTCTCTACCACCCACAGGCATCTGGTTTCTGAGCATACTAGAATGGCCTCCTCAGAAATTCGAAAAGTTTTGACTCTACCTCTCTCACCCTCTGATCCATAGGCTTTAGTAAGGCCGTTTGATCTCTGGATGTTACCATGCTCGGAAAGATGCCATCTCTTGGCCATCTCCTGTGAAATGGTTAGGATGAAAGAGGTAGGAGGTTGTATGGATTTGTTCAGGATTCTACCGTGACCGTTGCTGGGTGTCATGTATCTTTCCTTCGGTCAACAGCAGCCTCAGGTCATCCTGGTTGGTATGGCCTCCGTGTGGTAGCCCAGCCAGAAGGGGCTTGAAGAATTCAAACTTAAATTTTGGTCTATCCCCCTGGATTGTTTAGTTGGAAAGATGTGGTCCTACATCATGAAGATAACCAGTTGGTTGAGTCCACTGCTTACCAAGTCTTTCCACAGTGACCACAGGGGCCTAGCTGGGGGCCTATAATGGGTCTTTGTAAGTTTCTTAAAAATGCTCTTGTCTCACTTGAACCTGATTCTTCCAGATGAAAGGTGTGGGTATAAATAGAGGATGATTCGAAAATAGGTCAAATTGGAGGTATTGGGATGGGACACATTGATTTCATGGCTACTGAGGTGGAAGTGCAAGTCTAGCACCTGACCTTAGGCTCTGAAGGTGTGGGAAGGGGAGAAATTGCTTTCTTTGATCCTGGATCCAGCACAGCAGCCTGTCCAAATAGTCATACAGTCTGCCTGAGTCGGCCAGCAGCTGTAGCTGACAGTCTGGCCTGCTGTGGGGTTTGTCATTCTTCTACATGCTGTGTGAACATGGCCAGTCCTGGGTCTGACTTGTGCCTGACTCCCATCAGTGGCAGCTCCTAAGCGTAGATTCCTCCCTCCCCCAAATTCATGTGTGAACATGTGGGCTGGACAGCCTTCTTTTAATCTTAATGATACAAACGTACATATACACTTCCATCTCCTGAGCAGCCGGGTTGATGCTGCAGCTACTAGGTGCAAGTTTAACAATTTTGGAACTGGAGTGACACGTGCCATTCTGGGATTAAATGTTTGTATTTCTAGAAAGCAGGCACAGAATGTTTTCATTGGGGGTAGCGGTTGCTTTCTTATTATTGGGGGGGGGTGGATTCTGCCATAGCCCCGAGTGTCTTTCTGGGTATGGTAAGACTGTGAGGACTTGAATGGTCTGTGCCCAGGCCATTTCTCAGGGTTGTGTGCGGCAGGTGACTTTGAGGGATGAGTTGATGTCTGCCTCTGGGACCTGCTTCTTACAGGATGAGGGGCTCCCCGCACTCACTGCTTCTTAGCTGTGGCGCGTACAGCTAAGCATTCTTGTGTAGCATTCTTGTGGGTCCGTTTCCACCCTAGTGGAATGCGGGGGCCACAGGGAACTGATGCAAACATGCTAAATAATGCTCATGCTGTTTATGTGCCAGGAGTAGTAAAGTTCTTTGTTTTTGACCTAAGAGTTTGTCTTCTGCCGGGATCCATGAAACAACAAAAGACAAACTTATTAGCTTGTAAGCGGGGTAAAATCAGTTCCCTAACCTGACAGAAACTAAATGGGTATACATAGATATATATAGTGTCTTTTATATGTATACACACACACACACACACACACACACAGTTGTTATACATGTGGTATATGTGTGTATGTATATATGTATGTATGTAGTGTTAATCTTTTTTTTTCTTTTTTGTGAACCTTATGCACATAATCCTTGGTTTATGTCACACTATCAACATTGGTCCATGGTGGTTGTTTTTTCTCATTTAAGCAAATAATGTATTTACACACACACACACACACACACACACACACACACAGTAATAGGAACATTTTAATTTTTTCCCTCTCCGTAGATGTTTCTCATTCCTAAGTTTTCTTCAGTTTTCATTTTCTTTCAGTTTTTCCAGATTAGATTTATATTTTTTAAAGAAATAACTGATACACTTACTATACTTTTTTTTTGTTCTAATGTATTACCATTTGCATTCATATTGTTTCTTATTTTGCCTTTGGTTGAGTTAGGAATGTGGGTTTTTTTATCTTTTAATCATAACACATTTAGGGCATCAAAGTTATCTTTCTTTACTCTATGGTATTCTTGTCCCAATTTCCTAAAAAACTCCTTTTATTTCCTTGTTGGGGGCAGGGGAGGAGAGAAAGTTATACTCATTTAGGACGGTGACGATTGCTGTCACTTTCTCCCAAATAAATAAATGACATTTTAGTGTAATATCTGTCAAGTTTGGGGCAGATTCAGACCATGGATCTTTGAACCATGGAACAGGAAGTAGAGAGAAAAAGAATTACGCTATCTTTCTTTTTGTCTAGTACATTGTTGTATTTCAAGTGGTAAGGTGTATTATGTTTTAAGTAGGAAGACATCAGTTATGATTCTAAGTTAAACGGCATAGATTTTATAATTACTGGGTTTTACTCCCAAATTATAGTATAACGTTATTATTAGTTTTCAGCTTCATTAAGAGTTTTTGTTTTTTTCTGTGTCTTTGAAAATATCATTGGAGATTCTGGGAAATGTAGCATTAAGGTCTGCTCTCCAAAGGCCACTTCAAATCTGTGTTACCCTCCTTTTTTTGTCCAAAGTGGAAAGCTGCATTTTTAAAAAATTTTTACTTTTTAAAAAAATTTTATTGGAGTATGGTTGATTTACAAAAGCTGCATTTTAAAAGTTAAAAATATTATATGTGGTCATTATTTAAAAAATTCAAATAATTCAGAAAAAATACAAAGTAGAAAGGGAAAATGACCCATGATTCTGCTAAGTTTGGTACATTTTTTTCTTTTTAAATACATATATTCACATGCGGATATATTCTTTTTTAAAAAACCTACATGGGATTGTACTATAAAGGATGTCTTAGAACCTTCCCCCACTGAATTATACATCCCTACATTTCTTGCATATAAATAAATATAAATATAGGTCTATGCTTTGTCATTGTGGAGCAGGACCCATTTATATAGTGTTGTATTTCCGCCTGACACATAGTAGATGCTTAGATATTTATCAAATGAATGATACTGTGATTAAATGAACAAGTACATTTAATTATCCCACCCCTTGTGATAGATATAAGGTATTTTACATTTTTCCTCTATTATAAACAATATCTAGTTGAACGTCCATGTACATATTTTTATGTACATGTATCGTTATACTGTTATCTTGATAATTTCTAGAACTAGAATCACAAGGTAAATAAGTGTATGCATTTAAAATTGGTACATATTTCAAAATTTTTCTTCAGAAAGCTGGTTATGTTTCATACTCCATTTCTAACATTTTCACTAATGCTAATTTGTATGACTTCCCTTTATAATCTTAGTCAATTCAAGAAATGTAATTTCCTATTTTTAAATGTAATCTAGTCAATTTTTAAAAGCTGTTTTCCCTCTTACGGAGTAATTCTCCATACATGTAGTATAATTTTTTATTACCTATGATGTATCCATGTGATTCCTGAATGAATTAAAAAAGCAGACTTTGAAAGGTATGTGTTTTAGGGTATAAGAAGGCACTCACCAGGGCTTCCCTTGTGGCGCAGTGGTTGAGAGTCCGCCTGCCGATGCAGGGGACACGGGTTCGTGCCGCGGAGTGGCTGGGCCCGTGAGCCATGGCCGCTGGGCCTGCGCGTCTGGAGCCTGTGCTCCGCAGCGGGAGAGGCCACAGCAGTGAGAGGCCCGCGTACCGGGAAAAAAAAAAAAAAAAAAAAAAAGAAGGCACTCACCATTACAGACTCATGAACAAATGTTATATTAACCTTTACCTTTGTCTCTGGGAAATCTATTTCATTTCTTCTAATTTTTTTCTTTTATATTCAACCTCAAGATTTATCTAATAGCATTAGCAGCCTTTCCAATTACCAACATTTGAAAACATTTATCTTTAATACTAATATTAATTTCATTGTGAAGATAGAATTTACTAATATGTATAAAGAATCTTGCATAGTGCCTGGAAAATAAGATGTCAAAGTCTGTTTATGATGGTAGGGCCAGACCATAGGACTGCTCTGTTTGTTTGATTATCCTTTGGGATTTAATGAGTTGTTATTCATATAAGAACTGATAATCTTTGCATGACATAGTACCTTTGTTTTTTAAAGATTTGGAGCCCATTTTCAGGGAATGTGAGCTATAATGAAAGGTTATATTCCTCTAATTGAAGAAAATATAAATTTTATTTCATCAAAAAATATGTTGCCATTTATATTTTATTTTATTTTTTATTTTTTTTTCGGTACGCGGGCCTCTCACTGTTGTGGCCTCTCCCGTTGCGGAGCACAGGCTCCGGATGCGCAGGCTCAGCGGTCATGGCTCAGGGGCCCAGCCGCTCCGCGGCACGTGGGATCTTCCCGGACCGGGGCGCGAACCCGTGTCCCCTGCATCGGCAGGCGGACTCTCAACCACTGCGCCACCAGGGAGGCCCTATATTTTATTTTTAAAGATAGCAAACATTGATTGAAAATAAAATATTTTTAATATTCAGTGTTGGGCTAACCAAATTTATTTTTTGTCTTTTCTGTCATTCAGAAGTTCTGTTCACAGAGTCACCACAGGAAATCTAAATTCTTTTTCTGTGATTTTATGTATGTGTCTGTGTGTATATATATATATATACACAGACACACACACAAATGCATATACATACATTCCTATAGGTTTGATAAGTAAAAATTATAAAGTTTCACGACATGTTTCTCATATGCTTTGCTTTCAGTTCTTGTTTGTGTTTTGTTTTCATTTTAGGCCCAGACCTTATCTGTATAAAGGAGACCACAAATTTCCTGCAAACAAAGAGAACTTACCAGTGATTATCCTCTATGCAGAAATGGGTACCAGAGCATTTCGTAAATTTCACACGGTGTTGTCTGAAAAAGCTCAAAATGGGGAAATTCTTTATGTTCTTCGGCATTATGTTCAGGTACGTGTTTGTTTTGTCCAAGATTATTTTGGCTATAAAAAATACATTTTATAATTATTTCTTTACTAGATTTTACATGATAATTTCCCCTAGAATAGTTATTTAAAGATTTTTTTAAACTGACAGAACTATCACATGTGAATTTTATGTGGAAAAATATATTGAGATTCTGTGTCTTTTCTGGAAGTATCATGTTTATATTTCTTTCCTTTATAATATATTTGGAACAGATTTAAAACTTGGATAAAAAACAAAACCGTATAACAATAGCATGGGTAATATCTGCTAGGATTCATGAATGTAGTTATTTTGAATGAAAATGTATTATGATGAGGAGGTCTAATTTACTTGGTGTTTTGATAGTATATATTAGTTCAGAGTGCTAAGCTTGGTATGCAAATACTCTCAAACCTATTTGTTTGAAAGGCTGATTACTTACTTATGCAAGTTTCAGATCAAATGTGTTGTGTTATCCCCGTCTCCAGAGCTCTCGTTGCAGTCACACTCTATCACATTATTCTGTTTTAATGACTTCGTAGCACTTATTACTGTGCTGTCTCTAATTTTATTTCTTTAACACCTACACACACACACACACACACACACACACACACACACACACAAACACAACCAAACTCTCACCATCACACATTAAAATATAATGGCCATTAGAGGAATGACTTTGTTTTTTACTTCTATATTCTGAACATGGAAAGAGTGTTTTAATTTGCATTTCCCAAAATAGTCATGATGAATTTAATGTTTAAAGTAATAAAAGCATTACAGATATACTTAATTGCCTTTCCATATCTTTTGCCTGTTTTTATATTGGATTCTTTGGGGCTTTCCTCCCCCATTTAGATTTTTAAAAACATATTCTGAATACCGGTCTTCTACACTCTACAAACATCTTCTGTGTATTTCTGGTCTCCTGGTAATAAAAAATATATACGTCATATTTCATTTAGTGCAAGTATTAATTGCAGTTGTACTCAAATTTATCCAACTTTTCCTTAATGGTTTCCTTCATGATGCCATAAAGACATTTTCTTATATTTTCTTGTGAGAATTAAAGTGCTGTTCTTTGTGTTTTGCTTTTTAATTCATCTGGATATATTTGAATTTGCTGTAAGGTAGAGACATAATTTTAGTTCCATATGGAAATTCATTGGTCTCCACATAATTCATTGGACAGTTAACTCTTTATACTAATCCATCATATGCCAAGTTTTCATATATGTTTTTAGACTCTATTCTGTTCCAATAATATATCTAATTTTATACAAATATAGCATTATTTTAATTGTAGTAGCTTTAAAATTTAAAGCAATATTGAAAAAGAGGAACGAAGCTGGAGGCATCACATGTCCTGATTTCAAACTATATTAGAAAGCTGTAGTGATTAAGACTGTATGGTATTGGCATAAAACAGATACATAGAGCAGTGGAACAGAACAGAGAGCTGAGAAATAAACCTATGCATATATGATCAACTAATATTTAACAAGGGAGCCAAGAATACTCAATGGGGAATAGATAGTCTCTTCAATAAACGGTGTTGGGAAAACTGACAGCCACATGAAAAAAATGAAACTGGACCCCTATCATATAGCACTCAAAAAGATTAAGTCAAAATGGACTAATAACTTAATCATAAAATCTGAAGCCATAAAACACCTAGAGAAAACATAAGGGAAAAGCTTCTTGACATTGGTCTTGGCAGTGAGTTTTTGGATTTGACCCTAAAAGCAAAGGCAATAGAAGCAAAAATAAACAAGTGGGACTACATCCAACTATAAAAGCCTCTGCATAACTAAGGAAACCATCAACAAAATGAAAAGGCAACTTACCAAATTTGAGGAAATATTTGCAAATCATATATATGATAAGGGGTTAATATCCAAAATACAAGAGGAACTCATACAACTGAAGAGCAAATGAAAAGAAACAGTTCAACTAAAAAGTGGGCAAAGGACCTGAATAAACATTTTTCTAAAGAAGACATGCAAATAACCACCAGGTATATGAAAAGGTGCTCAGCATCACTAACTGTCAGGGAAATGCAAATCAAAACCACAGTGAGATGCCACCTCACACCTGTTAGAATAGCCATATGTCAAAAAGACAAGAGTTAACAAGCATTGGTAAGGATGTGGAGAAAAGGAAACCCTAGTGCACTGTTGGTGGGAATGTAAAATGGTACAGCCTCTCTGGAAAACAGTATAGAGGTTCCTCAAAAAGTTAAAAATAGAACTAGCATATGATACAGCAATTCCACTGATGGTATATATCTCGAGGAAATGGAATCGCTATCTTGAAAAGCTATCTGCACCCCCATACTTGTTGCAGCATTACTTATATAGGAGTAACCTGTGTGTCCAGTGATGGATGAATAGATAAATGTGGTGTGTGTGTGTGTATATATACACACATGCACAATGAAATATTATTTGGCCTTAAAAAAGAAGGAAATCCTGCCATTTGTAACAACATGGAAGGACTTTGAGGGCATTATGCTAAGTCAGACAGAAAAAGGCAAATATCATATGATCTCATATATGGAATGTGAAAAAAAACAAATGCATAGAAACAGAGAACTGGTCGGTGGTTGCTGAAATTGAGGGGTGGGGAGGGTTGATGGGTGAAGGTGGTCAAAAGGTACAAATTTCCAGATGTAAGATATATCTGGATATAAGTTCTGGGGATGTAATGTACAGCATGACGACTGTACTTAACAGTACTCTATTGAATATTTGAAAGTCGCTAAGAGAGTGGATCTTAAAGTTCTCATTACAAGAAAAAGACAACTGTAGCTATGCGAGGTATGGGCATTAACTAAATTTACTGTGGTAATCATTTCGTAATACAATTGACCCTGAACGACTTGGAAGTTAAGAGCTCCAACACTCTGCGCATTCACAGATCTTTGTATAGCTTATAGCTGGTCCTCCGTATATACGCCATTCCTCTGTATCCACGGTTCAGCACATGTAGATTCAACCAGCCATGGGTTATGCAATAGTGTAATATTTACTATTGAAAAAAATCCACGTGTAAGTGGGCCAGTGCAGTCTACGCATTTCAAACCCATGCTGTTCAAGGGTTTGATTTGATATCAAATCATTATGTTGGACACCTTAGACTAATACAGTGTTATATGTCAATTATCAGAAAAGGAATGGGAGATCAAAGTATATGTTTATCTTTTTAAAAAAAGTCCCCCAAGTGGTTTTAATATGCACCCCGCCCCCGGATGGTATAGTCATCTATTGGGAATCAGTGTCCCAAGCTATTATTTGGAGAATGTGACCATTAAATATACTTCTGTGAAAGCATATTCACCAGCTATCTGGGTACTTTGTAGCATCAAATTATGGCCTTCTATTTAATTAATGACATATTGTACATCCAAAATAGTTATACTGTAAATCTAGTCAGCATGTAATCCTAATAAAAATAGACTTATTTGTGCTACTTTTTTAAAAAATTTATTGTTATGATTTTTTTTAGTTGTGTTGGGTTTTCATTGCTGGTACGTGGGCTTCTCATTGCGGTGGCTTCTCTTGTTGCGGAGCGCGGCCTCTAGGCGTGCAGCCTTCAGTAGTTGTGGCACGCGGGCTCTAGAGCGCAGGCTCAGTAGTTGTGGTGCACGGGCTTTGTTGCTCCGCAGCATGTGGGATCTTCCCAGACCAGGGCTCGAATCCGTGTACCCTGCATTGGCAGGCGGATTCTTAACCACTGCGCCACCAGGGAAGTCCCTGTGCTACCTTCTGAACAGATGCTTTTTTGTGGGGAAAGAAGAAATAGGATAATGAAGAAAGATTTTTTTCACCAGTTGATTTAGCCTATGAGCATTTTTGGTTTGCAAATCCAAAATTATTAAACTACAATTCAAATTTTATATCAATACCTTTCAAAAGGAGAAAGTAAATATGAAGTTAGTAAACATTTATCTTTATTATTGAGGAGCTGGTAACATTCCAGAACTGATCATGGAAATTGGTTATGTGAAATTGCATTTCTTTTATGAACTATAACAAGATATGTGGACTTAGAGGTTCAGTTTGCCTAGCCACCAACTGATTGTCTTTTGAGTGGATAGTCAAAATACATTTTTAAATTGAGCTGGATGAAATTGAAAACTCTTTAAAAGATTTTCAACTTTGTCAGATTACTATAATTATAAACAACCCAGTGTCCTCATGCTATCTTTCATTATAGCATGTGCCTGAGAAATTAGCAAATTCAATTTTAGTGTGGGCAGCAATGTTAAACACTTGTCTGCATATCTGAAACTAATTCTTACATCATCTTATTTAGAAATAGAACAGTCCAGGAATAGTCACTATGGTCGTATACTTATTTTGAAGTCTGAGGCAGAAGTTTAGGGAGGAAAGAAGAGACTAAAAACCGTAGTACACTATTGAGGTTTTCTTTCTGTTTGTCCTCTGCCTCTTCCTCTGTCATGTTTAGAATTGCAAAACTGCCCTCATGCAAATGTTAGTTAAGCAAAGACACATAACATCTTCACAGGAGTTTGCTGAGTGCTAGATTAAATGCGTTTTCCAACCCATGAAAGAATATGCCAAATGGTCATGATTGTAGCACAACTGATAAGAATTTCAGTCTAGAAGCTAGAAAGAACCTTAGACATCTTCTAAAATATTACATACATTCATCCAGGTTGCTTACTTGTTTGAAAAAATGTGATGACTTCTCTTCCTTCACAGAGTAGTCTCTAGAAGTACATTTTATATTTGCACTTTAGGAAAGGTGAAAGAAAACTTACCAAATGCTGATCATAAATACTTCAGATAACCCAGTTTTAGGCAAATTGTTACCTCTCACTGCAAGAATAGGTATTAATTTGTGGCATTTGGTATATTTTAATCATTGAGAAACATGAAGAAACACTTATAGGTTGTTCAAGGCACTGAGCTTTTTTGTTTCCTTTGCCTCTACTTTCTAGTATTTGCTTTTGGGGACACTCTGGATGTCCTACATGCAGACAACTAGCAAATGAATAGCATTTACTGGTTTAGCAAATCTTGTGTAGTTCCCCCAAAAGAGTACAGTTTTGTTGAAACTCGATTGTATGGGATCCTCTGTTAATTAATTCATGGGAAAGATGGCAAAGTTACCATGGTATAACAGAAAAAGATCAGATTTTTTTTTCATTGTAAAGTAATTAAAACATCAGAGTCATGACAAGGATTTTAGAAAGTAAAGAAGTGGTAATCAACCAAATTCTAGTTCCTTGATAGACCGTCTAGGGAGAGTATAAATATCCCCCTTATATTTCACAGTGATTACTTCAATATTAGTAATTTACCCTAATGTCCTAATACACAGTCATTCTGAATTCAAAAGCAGATGTTTGACTAAATATTTTCTCTCTCTCTCTCTCTTTTTTTTTTTTTTTTTTTTAAATAAATGTGTTTGAACAGAAACCAGCCTCACAGAAAATGTACTTATCTGGCTATGGTGTGGAGCTAGCTATTAAGAGTACAGAATACAAAGCGTTGGATGATACCCAAGGCAAAAGTAAGTTTATTCTCTGTATTCGAGTAGAATGAAAATTTGGAGGCTTATACACTTCAGTTGAAAAAAGAAAATGACTGTAATCCTACACACGTTAATTTGAGGCTGGAGACAGGGTAGACATGTTCCTCCTTAGTTGGAATTTAACTTTAAACTAAAAGAAATACATTTCATACTATTGTGCTCTCAGAAACTTCAAAAAGTGGAAGTAGCACATTTGCTTTTACTCAATGGCTTCCCAACCATTTTCCGCAACATATAAAAATTGATAGTATCTGTAGGGTATGTAGAAGCAATAGGTGAGGCTGCTTATGGCTAGAGGTGACTGACCCAGGAGCTCAGACTGGCCATGATGTGCCCAGTCACCCCCTGGGAGCAAGGGTGGGGGGGCTCTAAGGGGATCAGTATCTCAGTAAACCTAAAACTCATTGGTAGCACTGCCTTACAAGTCTTGGTCTGAAGTATTTATATATAATGAAGTTAGGATGATGGTCTTGTGTTTTTGCTTTTGTTTTTGTTTTGAAGTGAGATGGAGAGGGCTGTGAGTTGATTGGTTAGATGAAGTAGATTTGTGATCTACCAGTCCAGTGTCTATGTTCTGTGTACTGAATGTATGCTCTAGATGAAGGATTCTGGAGACCTAAAAACACTGAAGAACTTTTCAGATTCTTATGGAAATCTTTTGTTACCTGGCTCATTGGAAATGTATTTGTACCTGATTCTTGGTTAAGAGTTTCTAATTCATTCGTTTGTATGGTCTCAGATGTTGCTTCTGCTACAATTTTGTTTTTCTATTCAAGATCTGGTCCTGGCAGCCCTACCCTGATCACAGCTTAGCTCTAGCCCTCCTATTGAATGTGCTACAAATCAACATCTGTATTATTGTGATTGAAAATCCTGCTGGTTAAAGAGTTACTGAAAAAGTATTGTAGAAATAATAATGCGCAGATTTTATATATTTCCATATAGCTTGTATATAGCTCTATAATGCTTTATAATGTAGTATCTTGTTTAACAGTCATGGTAGTAACATAAGGCATTTTCTAGCCATCCTTGGGCTTGTAGAATTTTTTTTTAAAAGTCATGTGATCACATGTATTTCTGTATTACAAGTTGCACATTAAATTTTGTCGTACATTTGGAATATATTTTCTCTCCATTCTAGTTGCCACTCCTTTAGCTCGCTTCTTTTTTCCCCTCTGTATATGGGTGTCGGGCTTCTAACTGACCTCTTCAGTACCCCTAGTCCCCTCATCCCCCAAATAGAATAATCCATTTGTTCTCCACAGTGCTTTCTGACTGCACTTCTTATGATGAAAATCTGACTTTATGATTCCACCAGTTAAAATCCCAGACTGGTTCCCTGTAACCTCCTCATAAATTCAAGTACTATATAGCATAACAGAGAAAGCTTTTCACATTCTGGCCTCTTTCTGCCTAATCAGTGTCCCTCAGCCCTCTCATTTGTACACTGTGGTCCTGTAACACTAAACTACTATACAGAATAATTTTCTGTTCCCTGGATGCCTCCATGTGTGGCTCCCTGCCCAGCCTTCGTGACCTCTGTAGAGAACTCTCATCCCTTAGCATATGCTGTTCCTGCTGCCTGAAACCTTCCTCCTTTCTCCCACCTCTTTTATTCATCTAAGGCCTATTCATCTTTTAAGGATCATGTATATCAGTCAGTACCTCTGAGATGGTTGTCCATCTTCCTGCTCTGTCAAAGGAAGGTTTTCCCTCTTCTATATTCAGCATATTTTGTGCTTTCTTTTGAAAAAGTTTTAAACAGTCTGTTAAAATTGTCTGTTTGTCTCCTTTTCCACCAACTGAGGTTTGTGTCTTTTGCGTCTCTCTTCCTGGTGTCTGTCTGGCAGGCATCAGGCATCATAGAAGGCAGTCGATAAATATTTGCCTGATGAATGAATGACAGGGAGGGAAAGGAAGACTGGATCAAAGCACCCAGTGTTTTTAGTTGCGGTCCTAGAGGTCCAGACTCTCAGACGAGTAAGAAGGGAGAAGTGTACTTGATGAGCTCTGATGGAGTGTAGCCCATACTGCTTACGGTCACAGATTCTTAGAATCCCAGAGTACCATCACACATACCACTTACCACACTGTATGCTATAATTATTGGTAAGTAAAGGAGAGGGGAAGAGAAATGAACATAAAATTATCCTTATTCTTTGAGGCCATGAGTTTTGGTGTCTTTCTGAAGATTTCTTGATAATGTCTAAAGGTGTCAGAAATAATGTGAGAACTCCTGTATGTGTTAGGGTTTGGATTTCTTGCTGGCTTAAGAGCTAAGCCCAGGGTTCATTGCACACCCCTTGGTTTATCATTCTGGTATAAAATAGAACTTGACTACGACATGATCTATAGAGCACTTATGATGGTTTTTAAATATTTAATAATCAAGCTTGTTTAAAAAGAGAGCACACTCATGTCGCATTAAGCTGATCCATGAAAGAAAAACAAGGTAAGACAAATGGAATTTGATTTTATTTTGAGTTCTTCTAATTTTTTATTACATATTTTCCAGTGTGAAATATTTTCATTTTGCTTTTGTTTCCAAAATATAGCTGTGACTAATACTAGTGTAGAAGATATTACAGAAACAAATGAAGTTCAAGGATTTCTCTTTGGGAAATTAAAGTAAGTCTGAATTGAAATGAAACTATTACTATACTCTTAAATTTGTTTTTAAAGGACTTGATTCAATATTCTGGGTTGGCATATGTTTCACATTTTAAAAATATACATACTATTGTTTTTATTACAGAAGTAACACATGGTTAATGCAGAAAAGCACAAAATTGAAAAATAATCGCTAATTCCACAGGATAATGAGTGTGGTTAGAGATACTGGAATTGAAAGTGATCAGAGTTATCTCTGGCTAAAAACTAAAACAAAAATTTATGGAATCTTTTACAGATCTAATGGGTTACAAAAATCATAGTTAATATTGGATTTTTAGCATGAAAAAAATTTCATGTCTCGAAGAGAAAATATTTATTTCCCTAAATTTCTGTGCCATGTATTGCCATATTAAATACCTTTTAACTTCTGGTATTAATTTCATATACACATATAAGTAACCTTTCAAAAAATTGAAGTTCTGTCCCCCTTTTTTTTTCCTGCATCACTGATTGAGGACAAGGAATAGGATGGTGAGTGCTCTCTGAATGTTCATGGGTGGGGATTGTTGTCGTTTTATGTCGTTTCTCTTATTTACAAGAAGGGAAAGTTTATGATTCTATTATAAAGACAACATTAATTAAAAATAAAGAACCATTTTTATTAATATCTTTAGTTCTTATTTAGTATTACAAATATTTATAAAGGACACTTAGGTCCGTTCTCCTGGTGAGTAGATAACTGTACAGAGTGAGGGGAACATTTTTGGACACTATGCTCCTTCATACAGATGACTGAGTTATATTTCTACGGTTTACTGGACAAGTTGTATACTAGTGGCCTTAAAAAGTTAATGCATCTTGTAAAATGGATTTAAGTAAGATTTTTATTTAGTAGATAACATTTTTATTCCATTTCCAGCTGTGTCTTGCATCTTAGAATCCACAGTTCTGTTTTTTTTTTGGGGGGGGGGGGTGGGTACCGGGCTTCTCACCGTTGTGGCCTCTCCCGTCGCGGAGCATAGGCTCTGGACGTGCAGGCTCAGCGGCCATGGCTCACGGGCCCAGCTGTGGGATCTTCCCAGACCGGGGCACGAACCCATGTCCCCTGCATTGGTAGGCGGACTCTCAACCACTGCCCCACCAGGGAAGCCCTGTTTTGTTTTAAATGTAACTATTTATGGGAATAAATTGCATGTCTTCCAGAAAGCCTTTGGAACCCTGGGATATTAGTTTTTTTGGATAGGAAATACTCAGAGTTAGTTTTTACACAACTAATTGATTTAGGCAAGAACCTTCTGCTTTGAGGTATTGTATGAATAATGTGTTTTTGCCTGAGTTACATAAATGATTTTAGCTGTGAAAATTATTGTTAAGCTTATGATTAAACATGAAAAACAATATAACAGCTCTTATAAACTTAGTATTACTCTGTAACTTGAAATATTGAGAAAGGAGTGGTTAATTTAATTCATAGTGAACTTCTTTTCAAAGAAGTTCTTTTGCTTTCTCACTGTAAGAGCAGACTTGATTCATTTCCAAAATGTGGTCCCACATTGTAATAAAATTGCAAGATATGAAATTGTAGTACATTTATTATTGTTAGCTATAAGATTAATCTATTTCTGTATATTTATTTTTCATCTCACATTTTAAAATATTTATTTCTCTTTACTGTTGAAAATATGTATTTGTTTATAAATTGTGCTGATAGCTACAAAAAGTTTTTTTAAAACAATTCTAATAATATGAAATGGTACTGTGTTTTGATTTCATGAGAGATGGAAGAATAAAGATTATAGTTTTTATTATATGTACAGTAAAATATCCTGCTGCATTATTTGGCACTCTCTAAAAAATACCTAGATATGTTTAATTAGGCAGAATTATCTTATTTAAGTTTTTTATAAGTTTCAAAGATGGAACTTTTCAGAAATAGAGTAAACTCTAAAATTGTATAGGAAGCATTAATGTCTTTCCTTATAGTTTTCATTTTTAATTATAAAAGCAAGACTTGTAATTTATAAAATGTTAAATAAAAAGTGTATAACATAAAAACTAATAATTCTGCCCTCACACTTGGATCCCTTACAGGTAATGTTAACAAATGAGAGTACCTCCTTCCAGATTTTGTTTCCTTTTGTTTTGTTTTATACATTGAAAAAAGTAGACATGCATATCTCCCTCATTTTTTTTTAAGTTCTGTGGATATAGCTGCCTCACTATTTATTATTATCTTGATGAACAGTTAGTGTCTAAATATTTTGAAAAGTTAATTTCAAAAATATACTGCTTGTATAGTAGTAATTTGTAGTAGGTGATGATAATTAACATTACTTAATATTCTAATACAGAGAAAGATATTCAGATCTTAGAGATAATCTGACAACATTCCAAAAATACCTGATTGAGAGTAATAACGAAATGATGCCTCTGAAAGTCTGGGAACTACAAGGTATAGTATCTCAGTCCACATTAACATAGCATATTGGTAACTTATCTCTGTTTTGTTAAATAGGCTTTTATAGAATGTGATGTAAATTATTTCATAGGCACTAATAATTACTAAGGATGTGACTAATATACATTATTTCTGTGGAAATACAAATTTAATTAAAAGGTTATTCATCAAGCAAACCATATTTTTATGTTTGTAAGATTTAAAATTATATAAAGTACAGTTATTTGATATCATCTAATCATTTTTAAAGTGTACACGAGTTATAGATTCATCTCAGGTATTAAATCACATTTCAGAGAATCTTTAGCATTGATTAGAAATCCTGATTAGTAAGTCAGGAGAAATCAGAACTAAATCTTAGTTTTCTTCTCTTTAAAATTTTGATCTTAACAGACCATTGCATGTTTCATTGCGAACTTAGAATAGCTCCCGTACTGACATCCTATAAGCAGATATTTTGAGACTGAACCAAATGTTGAGAATGAACCAAAATTCCTTTTCAGTTTGTAATTTTCTTTTTTATTATTTGTAATGTTTAGTGGGTCATGGGAATATGTCACTTTTCTGTGGAATCTATACCTTTTATCACATCTCATCGACTTTTTTTTAGTATAACAACTTACTGAAATATACTTGATATGCAGTTCACCCATTTAAAGAGTACAATTCAGTGGGGTTTAGTATATTTTTAGAGCTTTTTAACTGTCAGCACAGTCAATTTCAGAGACCCATAATTTAGAAAATTGTAAGTGATAGGGTGCTTCTGAAGGCTGGTAAACAGAGAACATGCAAAGTTAGCTTCCTTGTAATTAACCTCACTGATGTCTGTGGAAGGTATGTTTGAATGGACTAGAAACAGGAAATCTAGTTAAGACATCATTGAATTAGTGTAGCGAGAGATAGAACTATGACTGTGGTAAAAGGCATAGAGAGGAAGGCCAGATTTAGCAAATATTTAGGAGATGAAAAGAGTCAAAGATGAATTTAAAATTTCCAGCTTGGAGCCTGAGTAGAGAGAATATAAAACATGTAAGTGGGTTTGGGGGTTGAATACGGGGCCCAGAAATAATGAGACTGGCATTAAAAAAGATAGACTTAAAGTGATGGTGACATATCCAGATGACCAGGTCCAGTGGTGGGGTGAATATAAAGTCCTTATGGTAAAAGGAGAAGATTTAAAAGTTGAAAATATTAGCATAGAGGTTTCTTAAAGGTGGGGGGTGCTAACTGAAAGTGTAGGGTGCCCAAATCAGTGCCCAAGGGAGTGTCCACGTGCTCGTCCACGTGGGGAAAGTAGACACAGTGGAATGATGAGAGCTAGAAGAAGCAGCACATTAAAGAAGCCAAGGAAATAGATTCAGGAGAGGGTAAGTGATCAGGACCTTTTCCTTTTTTGATTGATTTAACAAGTGTTTATTGAATTTCTACTAGGAGTCAGTCATGTCCCTACAGCCATGGTCTTATAATTTTTGGCTGAGACCTGGAGTAGGAAGTATATTTTACATCAAGACCCATACACAAGTGTATAATGTGTGAATACACAGATATGCTTAAAACTAAAAAGAAAGCTTTAGCATAGATATGTATGTTTACCACATTTTATTAATTCTGTAAGACTTTTTTAAAAAAATGTATTTATTTATTTTTGGCTGTGCTGGGTCTTCGTTGCTGCACGCGGGCTTTCTCTGGTTGTGGCGAGCAGGGGCTACTCTTCGCTGCAGTGCGCGGGCTTCTCATTGCGGTGGCTTCTCTTGGCAGAGCACGGGCTTCTAGGGTGCACGGGCTTAGTTGCTCTGCGGCACTTGGGATCTTCCTGGACCAGGGCTCGAACCCTTGTCTCCTGAATTGGCAGGTGGATTCTTAACCACTGTGCCACTAGGGAAGCCCAAGACTTTCTTTTACTCTACCCTATTTCATTTGAGAAAAAAACCCTTCACATTATCCACTAAGGTGATTTCACTACTAACTAATGGGTTCCAACTGATACTTTGAAAAAGTGCTGTATTCTGAAGATAAAATTAGAGTTAAAGCAAACACCACGTTTATTCAAAGGACCTTGGACAAACATAAACAACTTTAAAAACCAATGTAAAAATTAGCATTGCAATTGCTGCAAAGTAAAGGGACATAAGATGAAGAAGGGCATATACCAGGAAGATCTGACTGGTGGGATGGGGGCAAGGAAGGGGTAACAGAAAGGGGAGGGTTCCTCAAGAAGTGGTGATTGAATTGAGATCTGAGGAAGGACTAGAATAAATTTGAGGGTGGGTTATTTAGGGAGAATATCAAAGACCCTTTCAGGGGGCTGCAAATGGAGTGTGAGGGAGAGGAGATATCAGGAACAACTGCTGGATTCATGGTTTACCCAGCTGGATGGACAGTGGTGGATTTTCTGGAAAGAGAAGACTAAAGAGGACCAGATTTGGGCAAAGATGGGTGGGAATATCACAAATTTGTTATTGAACGTGCTGCTTTTGAAGTATCCAAGTGGTAAAACCAGAAAAACAGTTAAATATGGGAATCTGGATTTCAGAGGCAAAGTGAAGGACTTAAATAATTTATGAGTCATCTAGGTAGGGAATAGTTTAGAAAAAAGCAAAAGATGTTAATAGACTATGCTAATATTATATTCATTTACTTGTCATTTACAGTTTCTCTGATTTCATGAGTGAATTTTCAGGGGCTTTTGAACAGCATATGTGAAGCAGAATTCCATTCATGTTGTAAAAAGTTTTAAAAGACTAGTTATGCTGTCAGAGCTGAGTAAGATATAGTTGTCCATGTCGTGATGATGATGGTGATTGGCGGTGATAAAAATATTAGCTAATACTATTTGTCTGGCACAGTATTGGGCTCTTTATATGCATCATCCTAATTAATTTTTTAAAAAACTCATGGGGTATTGATAGATATCCTGCTTTTACAGATGAGGAAACTGAGAAACATACACACAAAATAATTAGTCCGAGGTCACCAGTCTCATAAAGCACAAATCAGCGATACCTAAAATCAGCAGGTCTCTCTCATTTTAGAGCCTAAATTCTTTCTTTACCTCTATGTTGTACTGTTTATAAGTATAACATCATGCAGCCAAATACTCTCAGGAAAGGTCTTTCATCATATCCTCAAAAGAAATACTCTTTTGAAATGCAAATCAAAACTACAGTGAGATACCACCTCCCACTGGTCAGAATGGCCATCATCAAAAAGTCTAAAAGTAACAAATGCTGGAGAGGATGTGGAGAAAAGGGGAACCCTCCTACACTGTTGGTGGGAATGTAAGTTGGTGCAGACACTATGGAAAGCAGTATGGAGGTTCCAGAAACCTAAAAATAGAATTGCCATATGATCCAGCAATCCCACTCCTGGGCATATACCCGGACAAGATTGTAATTCGAAAAGATACATGCACCCCTGTGTTCACGGCAGCACTATTCACAATAGCCAAAACGTGGAAACAACCTAAATGTCCACTGACAGATGAATGGATAAAGAAGATGCGGTACAGGTATACAATGGGATACTACTCAGCCATAAAAAAGAATGAAATAATGCCATTTGCAGCAACATGGATGCAACTGGAGATTATCATACTAAGTAAGTCAGAAACAGAAAGACAAATACCAAATGATATCCCTTGTATGTGGAATCTAAAGTATGGCACAAATGAACTGATCTACAAAATAGAAGCAGACTCACAGACAGAGATCAGACTTGTGGTTCCCAAGGGTGGGGGAAGAGAGATGGAATGGGAGTTTGGGGTTGGTGGGTGCAAACTATTCCATTTAGAGTGGATAAGCAACAAGGTCCTACTGTATAGCACAGGGAACTATATTCACTATCTTGTGATAAACTGTAATGGAAAAGAATATCAAAAAAAAGATGTACCTATGTGGATACCTGAGTCACTTTGCTGTACAGCAGAGGTGGGCACAACACTGTAAATCAACTCTACTTCAATTTAAAAAGATACATAAACAAAACAAAACAAGAAATACTCTTTTATAAGTTATATCAATCATATAAGTAATGACTTCAAGTTTTCTTATCTAAAAATGCATAAATATATACACACCAGTTAAAAATTGTTACTTAAAATTGCCTTTAATAGCAATAGAATAAGAAGACACATAAAGGATCTTATTTGTAAGTTTACTGTTCATTCACCCATTCATTCGTCAATATTGAGCACCTACTTATGTATCAGGTACTTTTTTTGAGGTTAGAACATTTAAGTTCTACTCTTTTAGTACATTTCAATTATATAATACAATGTTATCAACTATAGTCACCATGTTACACATTAAATCCTCCGATTTTATTCAGTCTTAGAGCTGAAAGTTTGTACCCTTTTACTAGCCTTTCCCTGTCTCTCCCACCCTCAGCCTCTGGCAGCTGCTTTTCTACTCTCTGTTTCTATGAGTTTGACGTTTTTTAGATTCCATGTATAAGTGATGCTGTGCAGTGTTTTGTTTTTTTTTTTCTTGTCTGGCTTATTTTACTTAGCATAATGCCCACATAGTCCATCCACATTGTTGCAAATGGCAGGATTTCCTTCTTTTTTAAGGCTGAATAATATTCCATTGTGTTTATATACACCACAGTTTCTTTATCCATCCATTTGTCCACAGAGATTTAGGCGGTTTACATACCTTGGCTATTGTGACTAACGCTTCAATGAACATGAAAGTGCAGGTAGCTCTCAAGATATTGATTTCATTTCCTTTGGATGTATACCCAGAAGTGGGATTGCTGGATCATATGGTAGTTCTGTTTAATTTCTTGAGGAATCTCCATAATGTTTTCAATTGTGGCTGTAGCAGTTTACACGAGTTACTTGTATATTTTGAATAGTAACCCCTTATCAGATATAATGATGTACAAATATTTTCCCCCATTACATAGGTTGCCTTTTCATTTTGCTGATGATTTCCTTGCTGTGCAGAAACTTTTTAGTATGATATAGTCCCACTTGTTTATTTTTCCTTTTGTTTTTGTTTTTGATGTCAAATCCAAAAATTCGCTGCCAAGACCAGTGCTAAGGAACTTACCCCTCTGTGTTTTCTTCTAGGAGTTTTATGGTTTCAGGTCATAAGTTCAAGTCTTTAAAGTATTTTGAGTTGATTTTTGTATATAGTGTAAAATAAGGGTCCAGTTTTATTCTTTTGCATGTGGACATCCAGTTTTTCCAGCACCACTTATTGAATAGAAAGTTTTACTTTTTCTTGTCAGGAAGTGATCCTATGGCAGAAGGATCCTGGTAAGATAAGGACTGAAAAGAGTCCATTGTGTTTGCAATTCGGAGATTTTAGTGAGCACTGTTGGCTCCACTAGTGCTGGGGAGTGGAAACATCCTTAGGTAGGTTAAGGAAGTTCTATTTAGAGTTATTCAGCTGGGAAGTGATGTAGAGCTGGAGTTTGGACCTTGGTCTACTAGACTTTACCAGTCCATGGGAGGCTGCCCTGGGAACATCTTTTCTAGGCTTTGACTCCAACTGGATTCGCCACTGTACACTGAAAAGGTAGAAACGAAACTAGTCTCGCTATGATAAACTGGTCATTTTACTAGTATTTGACAAGCTAGGATTCCAATTCTGGTGAGATGTTAAAGAGAAACAAAATGCTTCACTATTAGGTAATGGAAGAATTCAGTTTTAAAATCATTTCTGACTCTTGACAAAGTAATGAGACGCAGATTACTGCTTCTGTCATACTTGAGACTGATTACAGTAAGCCACACGCACTTTTCTTTCCAGAGAACTAGCATTTCAGGCAAAATCATACGAAGTTTAGGATTTTATTTTTATTGTTGTATAAAGGTAAAAAATGTTGAAAAAGCAAGTGAATGTTTCATATTTACTGAGTTAATGAACACATTAGGTCTTAAAGTTCTTTTCATAATTGGCTCTTCAGAGCTCTTTTTTCTTTCCTCTTATTTCTTTTTGTCAAAGCTTTTTGTTGCCAGTTTCACTTAACCTAAGAAAAGATAGCTCTGCGTCAGCATTTCTTTTCATATCTCTTTTTTCACATCTCTTTCCACTGTAATTTGTGGAAAACGAAATATAGGTATTAAATGACAATTACTCATTCATAAAAGTGTAAAACTTACCTTACTGGATGTAAGTGATAGCTTTCCATTTCATTTAAAACTTTTGAATAATGCTAAATTTGAGTGTTTGTTAATGTGTCTCTAATGGATATATGGCAAGAAGGGTTATTTAAATTACATGGAAATGTCTGATAAGGTCTAACATTACGCTAGATTCCTTAATGATATTCCTTTCCTTCCAGATCTTAGTTTTCAAGCAGCTTCTCAAATAATGTCCACTCCAGTTTATGATGCCATAAAATTAATGAAGGACATTTCGCAGAACTTCCCCATAAAAGCCAGGTATATTAAAGTTTATTGATTTGATTATAGTCAGAACTCTTTCCGTTAAATAAATTTTATGAAAATAGCTGATTTCATTTAACATAATGATATCAGTTAATTCTGTTGTATAGAGTGTTTATGAGATCAGGGTCTCTTTTCATTATGTATATTGGGTTTTTTTTTAACTAGAGCAGAATATTGGCTTGTGCGTGCATATGTATACATACTACAAAATAGAACTCTTGAATTAGAGGCAAATGGAAAGGAAAAAATAATGTATTTAAAAATTTATTTAAATGTAAACAGTGAGAGCTGGTAATCCAATAAAAAACTGATTTAAGCAGTATATAATAAGGGGACATTTTTCTCTTTACCCTACAGACGATGATGAAAAGTATTGCTCTAAATAGACCTATGCCCAGTGTATGGCCAAATCATGTTCTTGCCCTTTCAGATTCCAAACAATTAGTAATGTCTTAATTGTATAGAATATTTTGTGGAATACTTTTTTGCCAATAAGATATCTGATTGAACTGCTTTCAGAAATATTAATATTACATTAAATGCATCTTCCAGTTCAATAGATAATACATTTCCATATCTAGAAGTAACCAGTAGATACAATTCTGGTTACCGTGTTTTATAAGGATTTACAAAATAACAAGACTTTGATGCATTTGTAGGAATAATAGTATAAAATTATAAGCAACCAGTAAAACATAAGCTAAGTTAGCTTATATTGAAGATATACAACACGTGACAGGTGCAGCAATAGTGTTTCACTGAGAGGAATTGGAGAGCATCCTTGTGCCCTCAGCATCCCTTCTTAAGCAGTGGATAATCACTACCCCTCTGTTTGTTTCAGACACTTTGGTACATTTATCCACAGCACAAATGACTGAATCCTGAATCTAGACAGTCAATACCTTTGTAAGATAAATAAGTAGTACATGTTTGGCCACAGGATACCAAGAACCTTTTCGTGATACTCTGAAAATAGAGAGGTTTGTCACCTTATTTACAGATTGAAAATGAATACATTGACGTGACTCTCAGTTTTAGTTTAAGCAAAACCAAGAATTTGAGAAGTCAGTATATGTATATTAAAACATGAAATATGTATGTGTGTATAAACATAGATGTTTAGCCACACTGCTGTTAACTAACAGTAGCTTTTGAAATTACTCGATCAAATAAAGTGAAATAATTTTAGTTTTAGGAAGATAGTCGATTAGCTGTTTTGACGGTAAGTCATTATAATTATTCAGGGGTTTTGGGGCTAAACTCTGCTCTTAATTTGTGGTTGGTCGTTAAAAAAAATTTACCAACTGTGCTAACACTGCTTAATGGCTGAACTGTAGGCTTAAGCATATCTCTACGGTTACTCTGATAAGTCATTACTCCATGAACTTGTGGATGCTTCCTGAATCTTGGGATGAAGCGAGTTGAGTTGGTTTCCTCCAGACTCCATCAATGGTGCAACCGTAATTGATACCCAAGGCTAAAAATCTCGCCTCCATATATGTTCAGACTTAATAAATGGGTTTTATTTTTCATCAAAAAAAAATAAAGTCACTCTGTAGACAGCCAGTAAATGTTCATTGAAATGAAATACTTGATAAATGAATGAAAAATTTGCATTATCAGATTTTCAGTTGCAACTAATCTCAAATGCTGCCAGATTTTAGGAGGTAATACACAGTTACCGTGGGTTGTTTTAAGATACACCCTTCTGCTTGGGTTTTACTTAATGCCAGACTTTGCATTAACGATCTTTTGATTTTTAAATCATTTTCTTCTATGCATAAAATTGACAGATCAATAGCTAATTAAGCATTCTTAGTAGTTACTAGGTCAAATAAATATAATTAATAGACTTATTTAAAAGACAGTTTGCTCTGTTTTTAAATTATAAGGGAGTTCTAAGCTTCCTTATAGAGTGAATATATGAAGTCAACGTTATCAGTATTTTAGAACTTACTGTGGTAAAGATCTCAGGTTAACCAAAATTCTTTATATACACATATTCCAAACATTGCCTATTTGCAGCGCTACATATAATGACATTGGTAATTTCATATAGAATTTCTCCCTATGGGCAAAACAACACAAAACAGCATTTTCAGTCAAGTATTCTTGAAAAATGCGACAGCATGTAATGTGTACAGTTTGTGCATATGAACTTTTGACAGCCTCTATTCCACCTGAATCAAATACCCTTGTCAAATGAAAGCCGTAGTACCACCTGTCAGATAGACTATGTGGAAAATGTACTTGTCAGTCATGATGCCTTTAGAGTTTTTAGTTTCTCGTACAAAGTATTATATTGCACTGAATCATAGATTAGTCCAAACATTTAAGGAAGAATGAATTGTATCTGTATTTATGTTCCCAGATCTCTGACCAGAATTGCTGTAAATCAACGTATGAGGGAGGAAATACAGGAAAATCAAAAGGTTTGTTCGAATTCCTTTCTTAAAAATTTTACTGCACTAATAACACTATATTTTAGACTTTGGATCTTCAATTTTCATACAAAAAAGAAAATGTTAACTTGTACTTTTTGATTATTAAAACAGTTCAGGTTTTTCCATTTTTATATTGTCTACTTTATATAGCATACAGTTTGTGATCCTAGCCAATCTTTCCTGACATAGATCCTACTTACTTTCTCATTAACCTTATATACTCCAAATTTTCTGCCCATGCTGTATGGTTTTCTTCACAAAATAGAGATAAAGGCTATGAAATAATTCTTCTGTTTCTCATTAGTTTTGCTTAAAAGCTTGTGAGGACCAAGCCAAGTTTAGACCACTGGAACATTACTAGAGTCCTATAACATATAGTACACAGTTGATCACTAGTTTGATAAGATTCTGCTAAATGGTCTCCTAAATTACCTTAAGACCCCAAATGATTCTAACTGTGTTAATACTTAGGAAATGCTTGAGAACACTTCCTGGTTCCATTACATAGGACTGGTTTAGCTTTAAGTAATATTAATCCCAGGCACACAGGGCCTTAAACAGTAGGAGTTCATTTTTCTCACGTAAAAAGAAGTCCCTTCCCTGGTGGCGCAGTGGTTAAGAATCTGCCTGCCAGACAGGAATAAAGATGCAGACATAGAGAATGGACTTGAGGACACAGGGAGGGGGAAGGGTAAGCTGGGATGAAGTGAGAGAGTGGCATGGACATATATACACTACCAAATGTAAAGTAGCCAGCGGGAAGCAGCTGCATAGCACAGGGAGATCAGCTCGGTGCTTTGTACCCACCTAGAGGGGTGGGATAGGGAGGGTGGGAGGAAGGTGCAAGAGGGAGGAGAAATGGGGATAAATGTATATGTATAGCTGATTCACTTTGTTATACAGCAGAAACTAACACACCATTGTAAAGCAATTATACTCCAATAAAGATGTTTAAAAAAGAAAAAAAATCCGCCTGCCAGTGCAAGGGACACGGGTTCAAGCCCTGGTCCAGGAAGATCCCACATGCCGTGGAGCAACTAAGCCCGTGCGCCACAACTACTGAAGCCCCTACACCCTAGAGCCCATGCGCCGCAACAAGAGAAGCCACCACAATGAGAAGCCGGCTCACCACAACTAGAGAAAGCCTGTGCACAGCAACGAAGACCCAACGCAGCCAAAAATAAATAAAATTTTAAATATTAAAAAAAACAGAAGTGTCAAAGTAGGTTTCCACAGACATGGTTTTTTCTTTTATGGTTGCAGAATGGCTGCCACAGCTCCAGACTACTTGTCTGGATTCAAAGCAGAAAGAGGCAGGAAGATCAAACCACATTCATCCTGACTGAAGCCTTTCTGGAACACTTCAGCCATCTTTGACTTCTGTCTCATTGGCCAAAATTTTGTAATGTGGATATTCCTAGCCACAAGGGAGACTAGAAAAGTTAGTGCTTACTTTACTAGTGATTGAGGGGAGCAGAGGCGAAATGGCTTAGAGATAGTGCCAGGTTAGCCCATCAACAGTGCCTGTTACACTGAGACAGTAAGCTCTCAGTAAATATCAGCTGTTTTGATGATGACAGACAGCTACAATGATGATAATGAAGTAGATGCACAGTTCATGGGAGACTGAGTGATAGAAGCCGCAGCACATCATCCCTACCTGGGATGTTCTTTGCCTCATTGACCACCTAACAAATTCTTGCTTATCCTTCAAAACTGAGCACTACTCCTTTCTGTAATTTTCCTAATTGCTCTTACCGTTCTTCAAGCAGAATGCATTGTTTTCTTGTTTGAATTTTTTTGTTTGAATAATGCCACTTGCAGTAAGAAAGGAAGAGAGGTTGGGAAAGAAAAAGGAGGGAAAAGAAAGGAATGCCGAAGTATCAGTGGCATCACATAATCCAGTTTATTTTTTGCTCCGTTAATAGTCCAAAGGGGGTGTTCCTGGTCATCAAAGCTTTGCTCTGTGTGATGATTTTGATTCCAGAGGCTGAAGAATTTCATGAGGTTAAAGAGATATTGTGGGAATAAAAGAGAGAATTGGAAGGACCAAATGGGATAGTTCCAAAGGTGAACCACTGTGATGACATAATCACAGGATGACAGTCAAAGCTAGCTGCTGAAGTAGAGTGGGAATGAAAGTTAGTGGAAATGAGTCAATCAGGAAACTCTGAACCTAGGGGTTTGAACGAGCACAGTACCTGGCACAGAGCATTCTGTCAGAAATATTTGTTGAATTGAAAACTTAATATTTAAATGTTACCTATAATACATTCTATATTTAGCAATGTGTAGTTTTTAAGATGTTCTGTATATTGAAGCAGTTGTTAATATCCTAATGTATAAACTGAGATCCAGTGATTTCTTCTGGGTCACAGAATTGGTACTGATGGAACCAGAATTTGTGCCCTGGTTTACAGCTCATTTCAGAACAATTTAATAAGAATTGTAAGTTTTTCTATTGCCAGTCACCTTGCTAGATGATTGGAAAGATATTTGATGAAATTAAGAAATTTGATCTAGTCTTCCAAAAAAAATTCTTCAGTGACTCCTATTTCTAGGAGAACAGCATACAAAAGGCTATTTATTTATTTAAATAAAACCAGGTGGGAAGGGGGAGTCTGGTGTAGACTGTCAGCTCCCCAACAAAAAGCCACCAGGGAAACTTGTTACTCAGGCAAAGCTGAGTTTAATAAACTTGCTGCAATGAGGGAGAGCAACACCTTGATAGACTCTTGTTAAGTGTCTCAAAAGGGGGACATTAGGGTAGAGTAATTAGAGGATTGGAGAGGGTCTCTGTTTAGGTGGTTTAAGTTGGGTCTTTCAAGGTGGGGAATTGTTTGGGATTGGGTAGATTTTGTAACAATAGTTTACATTGTGTTGGTGAACATTGAAGTGATGGATTTGGTGAGCAACAACAAGGGAATGTGAAACTAGAACTGGAAGGACTTTGCAAAGGTGTAGAAAGTAAAGATAAAACCATTTCCGAAATAAAAACTAAAGTTATAAAGTGGCACAAAGGAGAACTGACCTTATAGAAAACACAGCAGAAGACATAGTAGATAGAAATAATAAATGCAGAGATAATTTTTAAAAAAAGAAATAGAAAGGACTCGGGAGAAGATGATAAAGTAAAGCCAGGTAAAGGAAATCCAATATACCTAGACTAGAGTCTGTGAAATAGAAGAATAGAACAAATGGACAGAACGAACGCCTAAAACTACAATCAGAAAATTTTCTAAAATAAAAGAAGTTCCAAATCCACAAATAAAAAGGGTGCATTGTGCAACTTGGGAAAATTGACCAAGAGTGGTCAAATATAAGCTATTGAACTTTATAGGGAACAAAGGAAATTACTTATGCATTTAATAAGAAAGATGATAAGGAAAGAAAATCACATTGGCATCAGACTTCTCAAAAACAAATTCAACACCAAGAAACAGTGAAGCTCCATCTACGAGACATTCAAGGAAAGAAAAACTGTCCTTCAAGAAGATATGTATATACAGGCTACGAAAATGTTGAACATGCAAAAATTCAGGGAATATTGCTCCCAAGAACACTTTCTGCGGAATTTCTCCGACCAAGAACTGATTGAAGATTCTTGGGCAGAGCAACTGCCTGTTGGGCATTGAATATGTTTATGTGTAGAACTAAAAGTAAAAAGTGAGGGACAGGGTGATAGTATAGTATGTAAACAGTACCTACTCTGACAGAGATAAAATATTGCAACAAATAAATATGGCGGGGGGGAAGAAAATAGAATGAACTTGTTGATTGCCTTAACTGTAATACTCAGGAATCAAAGATATAATTAAAGCTGAAAAGTCAAGCAGTGGAAGCCTGAACTTATTTGAAAGTATATAGTTAACCAGTAATGAATATAAAACTATTGAATAAAATTGGGCTGTGCAAGAGGAAAGGCAGCAGAAAGAGGTTAAAGGCTAATTTTATTATTTTTTGTAACAGAAATTATTAGTTGTTGGTTAAAGAAAGAGATGACTGAGGGTATTAAATGAACATACTTTTTTTTTTTTTTTTGGCGGTACGTGGGCCTCTCACTGTTGTGGCTTCTCCCATTGCGGAGCACAGGCTCCGGACGCACAGGCTCAGTGGCCATGGCTCACGGGCCCAGCCTCTCCGCGGCATGTGGGATCTTCCCGGACCGGGGCACGAACCCGTGTCCCCTGCATCGGCAGGCGGACTCTCAACCACTGCGCCACCAGGGAAGCCCAATACATATGTTTAATAGTAACTAGAGGAACAAAAGTCTAAATCTTCCAAACTGTGAAAAGAACTGAGTGCACAAGAAAAGAGACATTTAAAAAATACATCTAGAAAGAGTAAATACAGCATGAAAGAATGACATTTGAGGCTAACCAGGTCTATGATATCAATAGATGTAAATAAGCTTAACTAACATATTAGCAAAAATGTTCAGTTTGTTTCATTAGGCATGTACAATGTATGTAAAATAAAAACTCTTAAAGTAATTTAGAAATGTCAAAAATTAAAGGACGTGCCAAGGTATACCAAGCAAATACTGTGTGTTAAGGGTAGTGACCTTAAAATGCCATGAAGCCAAATTCAGTTCTAAAAATATTAATGAGCAAAAAATGGCCATTTATAATACTTAGGGCTATAATTCACAAGGCTACAATAGCAGTTTAAAATATTTTTACATCAAAACACTGCAGCAACATTCCTGAAACAGACTACAGGAGATGGAAGGAGAAATATAATTTACCTCTCTCAGACTAGTGAAATGGTAAGTAAAGATATAGGAGACCAAATGACATTATGATTGTATAGATAATAGGTCTTCTGGTTATATAACAAATTTTGTATCCTGATAATAGAAAAAATATGCCTTTCTTCAAGTTTTTATGAAGTAGTAATGGCAAAAAATCCAGAAAATGGGTAAAATAGAAAAAAAATTCTCAATGTCAATGCAAACTAGAAATCAATAACAACATCATATAAAAAGGGTTTATTCACTTGGAAGTTAAAAACTATTTACTCTTAAGTAGAAGGGAAAATAAAATACACATCAAGGGACTCCCTTGGTAGTGCAGTGGTAGAAAATCCACCTGCCCACCTGCCAATGCATGGGACCAGGTTCGATCCTTGGTTGGGGAACTAAAATCCCACATGCAGTGGGGCAACTAAGCCCGTGTGCTACAACCACTGAGCTCATGCATCTCAATGAGAGGCCCCGCGTTCCACAACTACAGAGCCCACGCACTCTGAAGCCTGTGTGCCACAACTAGAGAGAGAAAACCCACACACTGCAACTAGAGAGAAACCCGAGGAGACCTTGCACCGTAACGAAAAAGATCCCACATGCCTCAACAAAGATCCCATGTGCCACAACTAAGACCCGATGCAGCCAAAAAAATAAATAAGGAAAATAAATAAACATTTAAAAAAATACACATCAAAATTGCAACAGTTCTTGATAACAACATTTGAAAACATAAGATATTAGAATCTTTGGGACCCAAATAAAACAAAGTTCAGAGATAAGCCTTGAAGTCTTACATCAATAAAATGAAAAAAAAGTAAATGAATTAAATATCAGACTTAAAATGTTAAGAACAGTAAAGAAAAGCAAAAGCAGAAGAAATTAATACAGGTAAAAATTAATGAGTTAAAAGGTAAAAATAGTAAAACTAATGAAATGATAATATATCATAATTGAATGGAGCTTGAGGGATGCAAGAATGGTCAATAGATTAGGAAATCTAGTCATATACTATTGTTAGATCTAAGTGGTAAAATTGTATGATTATCTTTGTACATGCTGAAAAAGCATTTTATAAAATTCAAGACCTGTTCCTGAATATAAAAAAACGCTTTATAAGGAAATATACTTTCTTAACTTGATTATACTTCCTTAACATGATTAAGTGTGCATGGGTATATGTATTTGTGTTTATCTCAGCTTAAAAGTCAGCATCTTACTAATAGAAAATTACTAGAGGTATATTTACTGAAATCAGGAACAAGACAATGAAGCACATTATCATCACTGTAGTTATTATTGTGTCAGTTATTAGCCCAAGTCATTAGTCAAGAGAACGATACTGGAAGTATAAAAATTGGGGAAAGGTGAGGAATGTATAAGAGAATCAACTAAAAACAAAAATTAGATGTAGAAAGGTGTGTTGGTCTGCTTGGGCCGCCATAACAAAGTACCGCAGACTGGGTGGCTTACACCACAGAAATTTATTTTCTCTCAGTTCTGGAGGCTGGAAGTCCCAGATCAGAGTTTCAGCAAATTCTGTATTTGATATGGACTCTTCCTGACTTGTCAGCAGCTGCCTTTTTGCTGTGTCTTCACATGGTCTTCCCTCTGTGTGCACACCCGTGTGCCACCCTTATGACCTCATTTAACCTTAATTACCTCCTTAAGCCCCATCTCCAAATACAGTCTCATGGGGGTTTAGGGCTTCAACATATGGATTTGAGGTGGGGCAACACAATTCAGTCCATAGCAAAAGATAATAGAAGGCACAATTAAAATATATAAATCAAGAGGCTCCTAATGAAACTTAAAAGCTTTTGCACAGCAAAGGAAACCATAAACAAGAGGAAAAGACAACCCTCAGAATGGGAGAAAATATTTGCAAATGAAGCAACTGACAAAGGATTACTCTCCAAAATTTACAAGCAGCTCATGCAACTCAATATCAAAAAAACAAACAACCCAGTCCAAAAATGGGCAGGAGACCTAAATCGACATTTCTCCAAAGAAGATATACAGATTGCCAACAAACACACGAAAGAATGCTCAACATTATTAATCATTAGAGAAATGCAAATCAAAACTACAGGGGGATATCATCTCACACCAGTCAGAATGGCCATCATCAAAAAATCTACAAACAATAAATGCTGGAGAGGATGTGGAGAAAAGGAAACCCTCTTGCACTGTTGGTGGGAATGTAAATGGATACAGCCACTGTGGAAAACAGTATGGAGGTTCCTTAAAAAACTAAAAATAGAACTACCATACGACCCAGCAATCCCACTACTGGGCATATACCCTGAGAAAACCATAATTCATAAAGAGTCATGTACCCCAATGTTCATTGCAGCTCTATTTACAATAGCTAGGACATGGAAGCAACCTAAGTGTCCATCAACAGATGAATGGATAAAGAATATGTGGCACATATATACAATGGAATATTACTCAGCCATAGAAAGAAACAATATTGAGTTATTTATAGTGAGGTGGATGGACCTAGAGTCTGTCATACAGAGTGAAGTCAGAAAGAGAAAAATAACATATGGTAACACATATATGTGGAATCTAAAAAAAAAAATGGTTCTGATGAACCTAGGGGCAGGACAGGAATAAAGACACATGTAGAAAATGGACTTGAGGACACAGGGAGGGGGAAGGGTAAGCTGGGACAAAGTGAGAGAGTGGCATGGACATATATATACTACCAAATGTAAAACCGATAGATAGTGGGAAGCAGCCGCATAGCACAGGGAGGTCAGCTTGGTGCTTTGTGACCACCTAGAGGGGTGGGATAGGGAGGGTGGGAGGGAGGGAGACGTAAGAGGGAAGAGATATGGGGATATATGTATATGTATAGCTGATTCACTTTGTTATAAAGCAGAAACTAACACACCATTGTAAAGCAATTATACTCCAATAAAGATGTTAAAAAAAAAAAGACAAAGATAATTTTTGTAAAGAAAAGAACTCTTTGTAACATGAATAAAAGCTAATCAGTTCTATGCATCCAAAAAAAAGAAAAAAAGAATAGTACCTATTTCACTGGATTATTAGGAGGATTAAATGAGAATGTAGTGACTTAGCACAGTGTCCGCCTCAGTAACTGTGGCCCTCTGCTAAGTGTTCACATATTTATATGTACATATACATACACCCACATTTGTATATATACACACACACACATAGAGGAAAATACATCATACATAAATATCTATGTATATTTACATACGTAAGGCAGTTGGAGTATGTCAGAAAGAGGGAGAGGGTATCATAATCTACTAGACTGATATTAGTGACTTTGAAGGAAAATAATTCTCAATATTTTAAACTATGTCTATCATCTTGTTAAATTATTACTTTACTTGGAGTTATCATCAATTTATGGTAATAATAAGGTTTTACACTTACATTTTGCAAGACTGTTATGTAAACAAAATAGTATTAAGTTCTTTTATAATATTATTTCTGTAGTTTCAATTTTCACAGCAGTGAAGTTGCCAGACTTTTTTATAATTCTAACAATCTAGAATGCACTGTGTAGTATCAGAGGAATGGCATAAAGTTTAACAATGTAAAAAATGAAAAAAAATCTCCAAAATAGACTTTTGGACAAGATGGTGAAATGTGAACTAGAGATATGCCCTCAAACTTTTATACCTGGTACTCATTTCTCCATTAAAGAACCTTGGTAAAAAAAAAAAAAAAATCAGTAGGCTCCATATATTGCAAGCAACTAGTTAAAAGTTATAATGTAAGAAAAGACTCCATTTATAATAGCAACACAAAAAGTATACAGGAATAAACTTAACAAGTAGGTAAAGCCTATATAAAGAAAGATTTGACAGTCTACTTAAGGGCATGTAGAAGGACGTACCTTGTATTGGAAAATTACAATGAAGTCAATTCTAAGTTAATTTGTAAATATAATCAGAACCTGGAGTGTTTTTTTCCCTCTGAAACTTGACAAGATGAGTCTAAAAATTCATGTGGAAAAAGTAGACAAGGAATAATAGCCAGGATTACTCTGAAAAATTAAAGGAGCAGTAGGAACCTCTGCCCCGTGTGCACAGCAGCACAGACTGTACCTCCCGTGTCTATGCTGGCCACCAGGTGCTCCAGCCTGCTCAGGGATGCTGGGGCCACCCACTGCTGTCACCGTGGCCACTTCTTATCCGCTTGGAATTAGCAGTGAAACAGTTTTGAAAGCAGCTTTGATTACTGAGCAAGGAACCTTGAATTTATTCAGTAAGTTAATCTTGACACTGTATATGGCCATCTTGTTTACTGCCTCTTTCGGAACACACTGAGAGAAAGACAAGGGAATAATGGCTTTCACGTCACTAATCCCAGGCAAAGGTGTTGGGCTAGTAGTCCATGTTACCCACTAACACGTGGAGTGTGTGGGAGGTAACTAAACTGGGAGTTCCAACCTTGGAGAAGAAAGGGATGATTGTGATCGGAAAGTCAAAAAATTGTGGAATGTCCCAAAATGGATGGGCTACATGAACACCCTGGAAATATGTCACTGCTCCAACATCTTATCCATACGCACCAAATAGTACAGTTCCTGTAAAACATTTCACTGTTGCAAAACATGTAAACAAAGGGTTTACACACAAAAAAGAAATAATAGTGGTCTTTAAATATACAGAAAGATGGGACTTCCGTGGTGGCGCAGTGGTTGGGAGTCCGCCTGCCGATGCAGGGGACGCGGGTTCGTGCCCCGGTCCGGGAAGATCCCACATGCCGCGGAGCGGCTGGGCCCGTGAGCCATGGCCACTGGGCCTGCGTGTCCTGAGCCTGTGCTCCGCAGCGGGAGAGGCCACAGCAGTGAGAGGCCTGAGTACCGCAAAAAATAAATAAATAAAATAAATAATAAAAAATAAAAAAAACAAACTATACAGAAAGATGATTCATCTTTCTATAATAAGAGAAATGCAGATCAGAGTTAGACTGAGAAAGCAGATTTCAAAAATTCATACGTATGATAGTGCACCCTATTGGTGAGTCTTATTTTGCATAAGAAAACAGGGAAAACAAGATATGTGTTTGTATTATATTTGTATAAAGAAACACCAGAAGGATAAACCAGAAACTTTGGGGGAAAAATTTGTCACCTCTGTGGGCCAAGGGTAGGGGCTGGTGAACAGGGTGGAAGGTGCTGGAATGAGAACAAAAATTCTTTGTGAATAGTTTTTTACATAGTTTTGACTTTGGACTCATGCAAAGATTATCCCAAAAATATCATGACTATGCTGAAGTTGTATAAGTGAATTTGAGTTTGGTTTTATTCAGGAAGCAATTGATTGAACTCCAAAGTACAGCAAGTTTCCCTTTGAAGTTCATAATTGTTGTTTTGCTCAGAGACTGGGCAGAATCTACTTTAGATTTAAAATTCAATGTCAATGCAATACGTATCTCTTATTGTTTACCATAAGAGCTGTTAAATATATTAATTAAATTGCATGACACTTATTTGTTTTGGTTGGGGGGAAATGGGGAAGGGGGTCAGGTGGTCAGGTAACTTCTTTTGCGTCAGTATTGTGAAACAGATTGTTTCAATTATGTAATTACATAATAAACCAGATGCAGATATTTAAGTACAAAATCCAATTAAAAGATTACACCTAATTCAGATAAAAGCTCACACTTTTCTAATTATGTCAACTAATGACTTAGAATGTGTGAAAATTTTACGGAGTTCTAGGGAAAATTCCTAGGTTAGCATATCTTCTCCAACAGTTCTTCTGTAAAATATATTTTTTCGGAATCTTTGTTTCTCTCATCATTCACCCAGAAAAAAGCAAAACCCTTCCTATATTAGATTTACATCTGATTGGACTTCAAATTTTAAGTTCAGAATGCATGTAGTTCCAGCATAGGGACCTCCAGACAAGTTTATAAACCAATTTACCATTTAAATGCTCAACCAGTCTCCTGAAATCCAATCAATTGGAATTTTTTTAGTTTCAACTAATGGCACAGCTCCATTGGTTGTTAAAGGAATACATTTCTGTACATTGTTCCCTCTTTTCTTTAATGAGGTCATATTTGTCCGTGGAGATTTGAATTTGTTTCTGCTCAAAGCTTATGAGCACTCCCAACTCAATTCCACTTTTTAAAAAAATTTTTTGCCGTGCTGCAGGGCATGCGGGATCTTCGTTCCCTGACCATGGATTGAACATATGCCCCCTGCAGTGGAAGCACGGCGTCCTAACCACTGGACCACCAGGGAATTCCCCTAATTCCACTTTAAATTAAAAGTCTGTTTATATTTTTTGGACCTTCAAAATAGTGTGAAATTGGGCCTCAAACTCATATGAAGATAAGCCAGAAGCCATGAATTCTTATGGAAGACTGTTCTTCCTCCATTAAGAACCATGGTGAACTCAGCAAGTTTCTATGCTGTTTCTGCAGGACATTTTGTTTTCTAGGTCAACTTTTCACTGTGAGTGTAGCACTTCCTTATGTGCACAAGGATATCTCTGATCCTGCTGCCTGCCCTTGGTGGGCCCAAGGCACTGCCTCCTGTCCTTCTGAGACTGACCTTTAAAAACTCACACTTCAGGCCACCTAGCATGAGGATGCTTGAGATTTCCTCAGGGCAGGGCCTTCAGTGTTTGTTATATCCTTGGACTCTTATTCACACTTCTCTACTCTTAAGTGAAATCTTTAATTTAAAAAGTTAAACCATTCTTTTAGAGGGCAATATTAATATTTTAATCTAGCATTTCTGATATTTTAGTAGAAGGATTTCAGGATCTCTGGTTCATCATATTGCTAGAAACTAAATTCTTACTCCTTGATTTGAGAACGGCTGCCTTTAATCATACACTTGGGATAGTTTGCCAGGATTGAAGGCTACCCCCTTTGAGGGGAAAAGAAAGAATTTGTCACCACCAGTGCCAATACACATACCTCTCTTTGACATTGTTTTGGCATCAAGTTTACTGAGTTTAACTTATTACCCTTGTTTTGAGCATCTTTTTTGTTCAAGACTCTGTGCTTGGCCTAAAAGTTCTTGAGGGAATCAGCAGAGAGGGAATTAGTTTAGTATAGATCAGTGTTTGACATGCTTTCTACTTTCAGTTGTGATGCCTAAAACAAAGGAGGTGCTGGAGAGAGTTTGAGACAATGTGTATGATGGTTCAATGCAAATTTTGGGAAAACAGGCAGTGGATTCACTAGACCTCTATAGACTTTGAATGCAAGTTTCCTAGCAAAAAGTAACTATTTGATAGAAAGGCACAGAAGTAGCTAAAGACAAATCAGAATTTCACCTTTGAATCTCTCATGTTAATCTCTTGCCAGTATTCTGCATAAAGCAAATGGAGATATTTTCTATACTGTTACAAGTTTAGTTCCTCCTCTCCCCTCTCTATATGTAGCTCACCTGTCATGGTAAGTGATAACCATACAGAAAAATTCACCTCTGTAAAGCCTCCTCTGAACTGCTTCATCTGTCTTTCCAGAATAATTTATACAGATCTCTCTTAGGTCATTTATTGTGTGATGTCATTGAAATGCACTGTTTTGAAATTGTTTTTCTTCCTAAATCAATTTGCCTACTCTGGTAATAGTCATAATGAAAGCTTCATTTGTGAGTACTTTATATGTGACTAGACACAGATATGTATTACATTAAACCTTTAAAACAGACTTGTGAGTATTCTGTTTTACAGATGAGGAAACTGAGACTTATGGAAGGTACTAAGTAAATTTGCCTAAATCTTACCACGAGTAAGTAGCAAGACTAGGGTTTAAACCAGATCTGACTCCCTCACCGTGATCTTGCTAACTATGCTGTATGGCTAAGACATTCCCTTTTTTTCTAGTGCCTGGAGTTGTTTCTAGCACTGAGTAGGCACTTGGGAAATATTTACTTAATAAAAAGTTAGTGAACATTGAAACACTGCTTTAATGAAAACTTATGAATTCATAAATGATTGCTAAACGTTTACACATACACCAAGGTGTTGAGTTCTGGGATATCAAACAATAGGATTCTGCCAGCTATCAAATTCTAAGTGTTTGTATGCACAAACACACACACAGTATGAAATGTAATAGGTAAGTAATTGTTGTAGCATTAGAAATTTAATATCACATACTGCAAAATCAAAATCCTCAGGTATTGTGTCTTTAATCTGTTTTAAGGTTGCCATCCCTTAGATCAGATGTGGGCAGTACTGCCTACATAGAGGCCAAGTGTGGGCTGCTGCCTGTCTTTATACATATAAAAGTTTTGTTGGAACATAATCGTGCTCATTTGTTAATTATCTGTGACTGCTTTTGTGCTACAGGGGCAGAGTCGAGTGGTTCAACAGAGATGATATAGCTGGCAAAGCCTAAGATATTTACTATCTGATTCAACAGAAATAGTTGGCCAACTCCTGACATCGATCAGCTATTGTTCTATCACTCGGTTAACCCTTTTCTGTATTTCCAGCATCTTCAAGAAAGATTTGAAATTCATCCAGGCGATGCTGGTCTCTATATAAATGGACTTCATGTTGATATGGATTCTTATGATCCTTTTAAGTAAGTATTGAATTATTGATACAAACTGTGGTTTATATATGAAGGTACACTTTTGTCCTGAATTTAGTATTTGTTAAAATGCAAATAATCACTTTAAAGGTAAAGCACATATATCTTTTTTTTTTTTTGCGGTACACGGGCCTCTCACTGCTGTGGCCTCTCCCGTTGCGGAGCACAGGCTCCGGACGCGCAGGCTCAGCGGCCATGGCTCACGGGCCCAGCCGCTCTGCAGCATGTGGGATCTTCCTGGACCGGGGCACGAACCCGTGTCCCCTGCATCGGCAGGCGGACTCTCAACCACTGCACCACCAGGGAAGCCCCAAATATATTTTTTTGATTGTGCAGAACAACTCTGTTATTTTGGTAGAATATTCTCTTAATTGTCTTTGAATGTCAGAAATGGAAGAGACCTTGGAGAAATTTGTTCAGATGAGAAAATTGAAGTTTCTGAATCCTTGACCTATATTTGTCCTATTATTCGAAACTGTCTTTAATTGGCAAGTAGGTCCATCACTTAGCAGGGAAGTTTCTTGGGACAGAGCTGAGTAGCTAGGGAGCTGTACGCTCCAGAAAAGAACTGAAAGGAATATGAGATGCTTTCTCTGAGTAAAGAAACTAACAGGAAGAATTTTAAGAGCTTGTGTCTATCAGAAAAGAAACTTGAAATTATATATGGCTGGATGCTATCTCCTTAGGTTAAAAAGATTCCTCAAAAATGCTCTAGTGCAGAATTAGAAAGTCTTGTATTTATCATGGCCATTGACCTGTAAATTAAAGTCATGGGCCAAACAGGAGAGAAGTCAAACTGAATTTATTTTACTTTTTTTTTTTTTTTTTTTTTTTGCGGTACACGGGCCTCTCACTGCTGTGGCCTCTCCCATTGAGGAGCACAGGCTCCGGACGCGCAGGCTCAGCGGCCATGGCTCACGGGCCCAGCCGCTCCGCGGCATGTGGGGTCTTCCCGGACCGGGGCACGAACCCGTGTCCCCTGCATCGGCAGGCGGACTCTCAACCACTGCGCCACCAGGGAAGCTCTATTTTACTTTTAAAGAGAGTCATAAAGCTACTTTAAAATTCATATTTAGAATATAAAATGAATTTAGTAAACACAATACTTTAGTTCAGATATTCAGTTTTAATTGAATTCAATTTGCTTTTATTGAACTTAAATTGTTCATTTGTTTCATTTTCTTAGCACCTTGGAAATATATAGGAAAACACAGGGAAGATTGAGAAGTAGGGTTCAAGTGGGGCTTTTATCTTTATTTAGTTGAATTTTTGGACCTAATCTTGGGAAAATACTAATCTGAGATATAAAGGCCAGATACTACACATAGAGAAGAGCAGTTGTCAGCTCCTGGCAGTAAACTTTAGAGGACAGAAATTACATTTGTGCTCAAGAACAGTGAAAATAGATTTAAAAGAGGGCAGAAATGGTAGGTAGATTTTGGAAAGTTCTCTGTGGCAGTGTATGGGGAAATTTTCATAACAGGAACGTTGTGACGTGTAACTTGGAAAGGCTACAGGTTATTCAAGAGATAGAGCCCTCTGGGCTCCTCCACCTGGTAATCAGTGATCTGCAGGGCGTGTGATGCATTGTTGTTCCTCGTTGATCGGATCAGTAGTTAAAACTACTATAATTGCCTTAAAGGAGAAAAAAGAAAATATGTGAGGGTATTTATATCTTCTGACATTTTTAGCACAAAATAAACAATCAAAGAAAGAAGTTCTCAGGAAGGATCAGAGCATGTAGAATAAAAAGTATGAAAAGGTTGATGAATGAAAGAGAATGATTCAGGAAAGAGGAGAGGAAGGAAATGTCCTATTAAGTTATATCCTGGATCTGGAGAGAGGTGCTTTGCAACCAGTACTTTAACATTGTCGATTTGGGGAAAGAAAGTGAAGGGGGAATTACTTTTCTCTTTCTTCCTATCGCCTACCCTTGTCGCGTTTTGGGTTGTAGAGCTGGTACCAAGCCCACGCCCTAACCCTTCTTCCTCTGATTCCCAAGGAGCCAGAGCCTCCGTGCCTCAGTGTCAGGTCGGCCCAGGTTCACACAGGCTGTGTCCAAGCCCAGCTCTCACCCCCAGGGAGACTAGGACAGTAAGAGGGAGTGGCAATGAGCAGGTAAAAGGGCAGGTAGGACTGAGGAAATTTGAGGAGTTCCATAAATGTGTTTTATATATCTACCTTAGATGCATTTGCCTTAGAGCTACTTAATAGTCACCCCAGCCACAGAATGGACCAGACTCTGGTCAGGTCCAAGTGCTCAAGAAACTGACTCTGGTACATACTGGATGTTACTCATTTTGACAGCCAGCCTGTTCCTGCTTGAGTAATATCACTACAGTATAACTACCAGAAAGATAGAGTAACAAAGGTGTCTTGATATTCGCACTTGCGGAGTTTTTCTATATCTTAATAAAGTTGTCTGGCTCACCGTTCTTTTGCGCTCTGGATTAAATATGTATTTGTAATGCAAGCAACATTAAAATTCAATATTATAAAATCAATTCAGTATTAAAATTCGATTTGGTTAATATCTGAATGCCTAGTACGCTGTAGAGACTGCTAGATATCAGGGGTGTAGTGGTGAGCAAGACAGAAACATCTTGCTTAAGCAAAATTTACAGTCTAGGAGGATAACTGATATTAAATAATTGTATTATGATAAGGTTTGTAAAAGATAAAGTGCAGTGCTTTGAGAGCTTTTAACTCCAGGGATTTAAACTTGTTCTTGATGGAACATGGGGACAGAGCATATCAAATTTCTTCAAGGAAGTGATATTTAAGGATGAATCAGGCAAAGTGGGGAGTTGAGGTTCTGCAAGCATGACATATTTGAGAAAATGCATTGTCTAGTATGGCCAGACTCTGCAGTGAGGAAGAATTAGAAGAAGCTTAGGTCGCACAGGTGGGCAAAGATCAGATTGTGAAACCAGGTTCTGGGTTTTGGCCTTTTGTCTCAAGGGCAGGAGAAGCCAGTGAAGGCTTCTAAGCAAATTTAAAGATAGTGACTTTTCAAAAGGAGAAAGCATGAGAGGTTATTTAACAATCCAGAGATATAAGTTTTCCTGATAAATAAACCTAGCATATTTCAAGAACCAGATATTTTCTATTGGTATTCAAAATTCAAGATTTGAGAAGAGCAAGGAGGAAACTAGTGCTTGTTGAGGGCAACTGTGTGCTCAGTAGGAAATTCATTTAATCGTAATACCCTATCAAGTGATTATTACTATTCTCTTTTTTATTGATGGGGAAACAAAGACTCAGATCTCACATAAAGATAGGGACATAGCTAGTAAATAGTTGCAGGATTTGAAATTTCATGCCCTTTTCAACGTACCACAGTATGTAACTCTATCTAGTTTTTCTATTGGTGGTTTTCCTTGGAAACTAGGTTGTGATAACAAAGATGATTGTTACAAAAGCTATGAGGAATATTATAATTCTGTCACACAAAAGTCAATAAGATCAATAAGCATCATAAAATTTTTTAAATGGAGAGAACATTGGCAATACCATCCAAAATTCTTATTTTACAAACGAGAAAATTTAGACTCAAGGAATTAAGAACTTCAAGAAGCCCCACATGAAGAAGTAGTGTTATAGCTCCGACTAAATCTTACTCCTGGTGATTTATGATATTTAACCTAGTACTCTTTTTATCACGCTCATCTTCTAATAGATTTGGGGGGGGGGTAGAAACTCTCCTTTGTAAAGCAGTGGTCAGAGCTGTCTAGGATACAGACATGCTGAACTGATGTCATACAGAGCAGCTTGAAATACTTCTAAAACAGCCTTCCTAAGAGTTTAGATATTAGATCTCTGCTTTTTAGATGTAGATCTCTGTTGTCCTCCCTGAGAACTGTACTCTAAAGCCCATATATTGCTTTATTCTAATTCTTTTCATTTCCGAAAGGTGAAGTGATTTCCATGAATGGATTTTTGAATGAAGCACTTAGGTTACATAAAATAAATATAAATTTTAACACTTGGTTTCAAAAAGTAATAATCAAAATTCCTCCTTGCCTGGTAGATTTTTACCTTCTCAAACATGAACATGAACATGCTTTACCACAGTCTATACAGCCTTATCCGTCTTTGCAGATACAGGGAAGCACTGCGTTCCTATAGCCTTCACGTCCCGGCTCTTGCACTCTACTGGCTGAGTGACTGGGCAGGAGGCTTCACCTCTCTGAGCCTCACTGGTGTCGCTTGAGACTTCCTGAGGTTGTTTTGAGACACAGAATGAACTTGATAAACAGTAGTTTAAAGAATCAAACTGCCCTAACTTTTTGTCAGTAGGGTTATTTATTGATGTTGTTACTTTTAGCAGTAATACTTTCTAACATGTTTAAGAGCTATCAAATTATTATTATATATGTAATTAGAAATTTTAGTATGTATTCTCAACAGATGTGAACTTTCATACTTTAATGGGGTTTCCCCTGCATTAAAATCTTATATTTTAGGTCATGTTTGATTTTACCTTGTTTTTGTAGTAGCTTTATCAAAAGGGTGACCTACTGTATTTTTTCCTTTCATTTTTGACCTGCTCAGTGGTGAGTATATCCTCACTTCTTTAGTGAAGAGTATAATAAATATACCTTGTTGTCTTATCCTTTAAATAAGAAAATTTTGTTACCACTTTAAAAAAAACCTCCGCATAAGTTTACCCTGGATAACTAGACTCCTTGTCTTATTTGTTAATGAGTTTAATAGTGTATTTTCCTGCTATTAATAAAAATACCAGTGAAACTTGTTTCTAATGCTTTGAGAAATCTATAAACTTTACAGGATTTAATAAAAATTTTTGGCAAATCAAAACAAAACATTTCTTTTCTTTAAACATGAAGTCTTTTGGATATGCTGAAACTAGAAGGAAAAGTGATGAACGGCCTTCGCAATCTTGGGATCAAAGAAGAACATATGAGCAAATTTTTAAAGTTAAGCTCGCCTGATTGGGACGATACCTATGCATTAGATATTAGACATTCTTCCATAATGGTAAGTATGCATGTAATTGCTCGCTTTAAAACCTTTAGTGGACTTCCGAGTTAACATAAAACCAAATATTGGCAGACTTTAGAGTAAATGTAAGCATTTTGAAAGATGTTGTAGGAGAACTCAGTGAGAAGAAAAAGTTAAAACTACAGACTCATCCCGTCTCACCCTTACATCTTCTTTCCCCTTCCTGGTATTCTCTGTACTTCCTCACGAGAATATCTACTCAGCTCCTTCACTATCCTTTCCAGCTTTAAAGATAAAAACAAGTGAGAACAACAGAATACCCACATGAGCAACAACAAAATACCAAATGGTTAAAATCTGAGGAATATAAGAATACCACCTTAATATAATGGAAATCTTGCCTAACCATTTGCAGTGGCCTCCTAACGTTCTGGTCCATGTATTATAGCCTAAGTGAATTTTTTTGGAAATCTGATCACATCACTTTCTCCTTGCTTAAAGCACAAAAAAAGTCCATCATATGGCCTAATAGGTGTAAATGGCCTACTACCTCCTCTCATATCTTAAACTATGATATATTCTTTTTTACCACTCTCTCTTATCCCGTGCTTGGAAAGCAGTTCTTCCTCTCTTTATCCAGTTGACCCCTACTCTTTTTTCAGACTTCAGCTCCAAAAAATACTTCCTGAGAGAAGCTTTCCTTAACTATCCAAAGTAGATGATTATTTCATATACGCATTGTGTCAAGAAATCCTCAAGTTCACCCTCAGGTTCAGTGGGTTTGCTAAAAGGACTGACAAGGCCTGGAAGTTGTTATACTCATGGTTACGATTTATTAGAGCAGAAGAATACCAAGCAGTATCAGAAGCAGAAAGGGCATGGGGTGAAGTCCAGAGGAAACCAAGTACAGGCTTCCAGGGGTTCCTCCTAGTGGAGCTGTGCAGGACATGCTGAATTGGATGTGTGACAGTCCGTGCAAAGTGCTGCCTACTAGGGGAGCTGACTTGAGCCTGAGAGTTCAGGGTTTTTAAGAGGGGTCTGGCACTTAAGCATATAATGGCCATGTGACTGATGTTAGTCACTGAAACTCCAGACCCTGAGAGAAAAAGCAGGTATTCATTATAAATCATACCATTTGTAAAAACTCTGTACAAACTGCTAGAGCATGCAGCAGGCCCTCAGCGTGCAAAACACTCTTTATCAGTCAGAACATTCCAAGAGCTCAATTCCCAGGAGCCAACCTCGAGAACCTTTATCAGGAACACAGGCCCTTCTTGGGAATGTGCAAGGTGTGGGCAGCCCAGGCTTGCTGACTTAATCCTCTCTCTCTCTCTCTCTCTCTCTTTCTTTCTTTCTTTCTCTTTCTCTCTCTCTCTCTCTCTCTCTCTCTCTCACACACACACACACACGTGTGTGTGTATGTATCTATATTTATTATGTTATAGAACTACCAATCGCTCTGTGTACTTAGCACAGTTATAATTTTAACATTTATCCTGTGGTTCTTTGTGATGTCTTTGTTTCTTACTTGACTATATAAACTTCATGAAGGTAGGAATTTTTTCCATTTTTTCTCTCACCATTGTATCCCTGGCTGTAGTAGGTACTCAATAAATATAAATATTCCTTGAATGAATAAGTAAATACTTATCTCAAACCAACATAAAACATAATTTTAACAGTGAAACTCTGGAAGCATTCCACTTAGAACATAATATAAGTATGTTCATTCACTGATATGATTTAACATTATTATAAAAAGTATTAACTATTAGAAATGAGAAAATAAAAATGTTGCATGACATAAGCTTATGTAACTAAAATTCCTTAAGGGAAGCATTTATAATTAATAAGAGATTTTAGTAATATGGGTTTGAAGTAACTGTAAACAGATCAAAAGCTTTTTTTCCAAAAACCATTTGGAAGACATAATGATTTATTCATAATAACATAAAAATTTAAATACCCTGATAATATCTTAATAACTACTATGTGATAAAATAGTCTTAATAACTAATAATAAAAACTACAACTTAACTGATGAATTAGAAAAGAAGGATAAAAGGACACATGGAGAGTGTTAATTGGCATAGCCTTTTAAAAAATTATGGCTGCGGTGCTGTTAAGAAACTGTTCATATATACTTGAGCTAGTAATTTCACTGGAAACCTCCATAAAGAAGTAGGAAATGGAGAAAAATCATTATATCCAAAGATATCATTACTGCATATTTTTGAAACAACTAGAAATGAGTTAGCTATAAACAGAAATTTGTAAGTTGTATAACCACACAATTATTATTCAGAGATCAAAATTATGTTTATAGATGTGTTTTAATAACCAGGGATAATGACTATGTCCTCATGTAAAGTAAAAAGTATAGATTTATATGATATCATCATGTGAAAAGATGGACAGAGGATCAGAAGGAAATCTATCAAAATATTAAGTTACTAATGGGTGATGTGGTTTGATCGGTATTTTTTTTTCATGCTTTTCTGTAAATTTCAGATTTTAACAATGGGCATTATTATATGATCAGGGAAAAAAAGTTTTTAAGGGAAAAAAACCATAACTTCACTGGACATCATACTGTTTGTTTTCCTGTAGAAATTTAAGGGATTCCCTCTGAAGTGTTGCAGTTGTTACAGTTACTTTTGTCCTGTGGGAACAGCCGTCCCACTTATAGACTTAGTTCACCATCCAAGAATCATGGAACAATAACAGCACCAAAGAACTACCATATTCCCTGAACATCAGAGACCTCAGACTGAGGACAAACCACATATGTTATTAATTAGTTACCATCGTATTTTCTAGAACAATTTTCTAAATGATTTGTTTGTTGATACTGTTTTTTTTTTAACTACTCTTTAGACCATATTCTCTCATTAGCTAGATTTTACTCTTTCTTGGATATCTTTAAACTCTATAGCAGATATCTTTTCTAATAATGTTTTATCAGGAAAAGGAATGACCATGTTAGTAATCTTAATACTTTGTACCTTTTATTTTAAGCATTTATGCTTTTGATCATTTTTAGAAGAATGCTGAGAGTAAGTCACACTGATAAAATGAGGGAAGTAATTTTCAAGGCTATTCTGGACATAAGAAATAGACCTGTAAAGAAACTGTCCAGCTGCATTTATAAAGTAGCATCCTGATCCTCTAAGGTAGGCCGTGGAAGACAGTCACTCACATGGGGGGAGCAGCCCTGATGCTCTTCCCATTGCCTCCACCGCCCACAGAGTTGCAAAGTCTCCTCCTATACTGCTATAAAGTCTCCTTTCTTGCCCAACTCTTCGACACCTTCGAGAGGCTTTCTTTTACAAGGAACTTCTATCTGAGAGTGTCATGAAGTAATTTTTACTGAGGTAAAATATACATAAGGTAATGCTTTTTTAACCATTTTAAGTGTGTAATCCATTGGCATTAAGTAGATTCACAGTCTCGTCCAACCATCACCATTATCCATTTCCAGAACTTTTTCATTATTTCAAATAGAAACCCATTCCCTTCTCCTCTAAGTCCCCAGTAACCTCTGTTCTACTTTTTGTCTCTATGAATTTCCTATTCCAAGTACTTCATGTAAGGTTAATAATACAGTATTTGTCCATTTATGCCTGGCTTATTTCACTAGGTGTAATGTTTTCAGGGTTCATCCGTATTGTTGCATGTATCAGAATTTCATTCCTTTTAAAGACTAATAATTTTTAAAGTATCTTTTTTACATACTATTAAGGGAAGCTTCATGTCTCAATTAAATGCTTCTGTTTTTCCACTTGGAAAGTGCCTGCCTGGGTAGAAAATTATTTCTGAGGCTTTATTCTCTAGATACCTTAAAAAAATCAACTGGCACAAATGCAGAGCTCTGAGGTCTCAGTACTCTTCAGCTTGGTCTGTTAGAGCAGCAAAATTAGCTCACACATTAGCTTTATTTTTGTTTCATAGCATTTGCTACCACCCAATATGATATATATTTGTTTATAATAATCTTCCAGTGGAATGTAAGTGCCACAAAAACCAGGACTTTGTTAAATATCGTCAACATACATCAGGTCCTGTTGAATAGGAAGCACTCCAAAAAAATCATTGACTATCTTAATGTCAAAACAGAGTTATTCATGAATGAAAGCAATACTTTGCTTTTAATTCTTTTTCCCCTGGATCTGTCTCCCCACTTACTTTTTATCTTTACAGCGAAAGCTGAGGCCCTTTTTATCTTTACAGAGAAAGCTGAGGCCCTGAGTTAAATCACTTCTGACCTCTGTGTTTATACCCTCCCCCTCAAAAAATCTTGGTGGTTTATTTCTTAAAAGTCTAATTGACAGTTAAGTAAGAATCTGAGGTTCATTGGTATTCTTCCATCCCTGATTTACCATTCCAGCTTTCTCTGTCTCAGACATCAGGAATCACCTCAGGTGTCACTGGAATTTTGTTAAGAGTCAGTAAAAACAATCATAGGATTTTATGTTTGGCTCCTTTGGGTTGTAATTTATTTTCAGTTCACTGTGGCAGACCACGAACAGTGACAGAGGCTTTGGTCATATTCTAGCAAAACTACCCCTGCAACTATTTTCTGTACTGTGATGTTGATGATGTAGCCGTATTCCTGGGGCGTTTATTATAACTTTCTTTAATTTTCTTTAATGTTCCCAAGTCACTCTAGCCACTTGTCATTATATAAAAACAATTCTAATTTTTTGTTATTGTCACCAAGATGATAGTGATATGATTTTTTTAAAAAAGGCACCAGTAGGCACAGGCAGAGCTTATAAGTTCTTTAGCTAAGAGTGTAACTTGCCAACCACAGTGGACCCCACAGTCATAAAGGCAAGTTTCCCTGTCCACGTCCAGTCATGATGTTGTAAATCAGTTGACTATAGACATGTGGGTTTATTTCTGGACTTTCAGTTCAATTCTGTTGATCTGTATCTTATCCTTATGCCAGCACCACACTGTTGTTTGTTTTTTTTTTTTTAAACTGTAGCTTTGTAGTAACTTTAAAAATCGGGAATTTTGAGTCCTCCAACTTTATTCTTCTTTTTTAAGATTGTCTTGGCGTCCTTGCACCTTTTCCTTTCATTATAAATTATGGAGTCAGCTTGTCCATTTCTGTTAAAAAGAAAAAAAAGACAGCTGGAGTTTTTATTGAGATTTTGTTGAATCTATAGATCAATTTAAGGAATATTGCTATTGAAATATATTACATCTTCCAATCCATGAACATGGGATGCCTTTCCATTTATTTAGATCTTCTTTAATTTCTTGCAACAATGTTTTGTAGCTTTCAGTGTTAAGTCTCAGACTTTTAAAATTATTTCTAAGTATTTTACCCTTTTTTATGTCCCTATAAATGGAATTGTTTTCTTATGTTTAATTTAGGATTTTTCATTGCCTTTTTTGTTGTTGTTGAAAACTGGACATCTTGAATATTGTATTGTGGCACTTCTGGAAGTCAGATTCTCACCTCTCCCCAGGGTTTGTTATTGCTGTTTGCTGCTGTTTTTGTTATTTGTTTAGTGACTAATTTTATAAAGTCTGTGTTCTTTTTCATGTGTGGCCACAGAAGTGTCTGTTATGTTAGCCTAGTCATCTGCTAAGTATTGGACAGAGATTTACTTACACGCCTCAAACCAGAAAATCTCCCAGTCTTTGCACAGGGGCTCTGTGTGTGTGGCACATGGAGGGAGGGGGAGCAGCACACGCTAAACATTCAATCAGGTGGTCTGCATCTCTGCATTATCCTTCAGTTCTTGTTTGCATAGAGCTTGGAAGCCAGGGGTGAGAAGAATGTAGGGCCTTCTCAGGTCTTTCCTGAGCATGCATGTGTTCCTGGGCATGCACATGGCCTTGTAGATTTCCAGGAATACGTCAGAACTTCTCAAAGCCCTGTTTCCCAAAACATCTCATTCCCCAGCCTTTCCTCACTAAGTTTGTGGTTACTCTATTGTGTGTCCCAGCTATTTTCTGTTGTCTCAGGAGTGACTAAAACATTTGCCTGTAAATGTTTTCCATAAATCAGAGTAGCAGCTTTAACACTAGGCAAATCACAAGTTAGGCAGGATAAAGGCAAGACTTTTTAGAAGGTTTTCTAGGGAGTCACCAGACAGTTCAAACAAAAAGTTACAATTCATTCAGAATAAAGTCCATTCTACTGCTTCTGGTAATATTGGTACTGGAATGTGAGCTGTCATTTTCAAGGCTACTGATTAGCTTGGTAGCAGGAGATGGGACTAAGGTAAGTTATAATGCCACACATCTCTGTTCTTACTGAGATGCAGCCATTTTTCTTGAATAAACACTCTCAGCGTTGCTGCAAGCGTTTGGTTAGTTTTCATGGTTCTGAAAATGTTCATTCCCACAGATTTTCTAGTTTTTCCATTTTCTGTATAAGGACAGAGTTTTGGAGTTCCTTGCTCAGCCATTTTAGCTAATGTCACTCCCCAAAGAGAGCCCAGAAGATGTGAACTGTAAGTCTTTTAAGTTCTTTGCTTCTCTCAGAAAGAGAGTCAGCCTCTAACAGCATGACCCATTATGTGATTATTTGTTGACCTGTATAGCTCCTTGGATGTTCAGGAAATTGTCTTCCAGGTTCTAATCTATAAATGACAGTATCTCTTTTTCAGTATCTTGGAAGCCTAGTAGATAGAAAGGCCCGAGTTATGACCAACAGAATTGATGGAGGTAGATCACTGGAGTGTCAGTGCCAGTTCTGCATGCGAATTTGTGAAGCGCTTTTCCAGTTACTGTTGCTGCTTTTGTGTACTCACCTGAGACTAAGGAAAGGGGCGGTTCAGTGTCTGTGGGCCTAGTCAATGTGATGTCCAGTGTTGTCTCAGTAGTTCTCCAGAATGGATCCACGTATTACGTCAATTACTTCACCCAACACCCATGGCTGTAAATCAGGCCATTTCTCTAGCTTTCTAACTTGAGTATTTGTGATGAGAATCACGTAGGACACTTGTTTTAAATAGGGATGATTTAGTAGGCCTGAAGTGGTGCCAAGGAATCTGCATATTAAATAGACACATGCAGCTGTTTTGATCCACATTAGAAGTGACTCTATCTCCAGTCATTAATTCAAGGTCAGTGGGACTAATACATAAAGCATAATGCCAGTTTCTCACTTGAAGTGAAAACTACAACTCACCACCAAGGGGATCGGATATTCACATCCTCTACATGGTGCCACCTTCTCCTCTGACCTAGGATTCCCGCAGGAGAACAGTTAACTAATCTAGACATTGCGGACTGAGTCTACAGCAAGTTCCAGTTCTCACAGGATCCCTGGCCTATTGTGAGGGATTTAGAACCGTTCCCATTACCTTCACATCTTGGCAAGAATTACCTCAGAAACATAAATAAGAGACAATACTACTGATTTTTCCAGGGAGACTAAAGTTCTCCCTTCTATCTCAGTACCACCAAGACAAATTTTAGTGGAAAAAAGCTAATCCCAGAACCCATCATACTTGTTAGCCACTAAAATAGAAATTGTCACAACTGTCAACTGTCATCCCCCCTCAGATGTCTTATAGACGAGGATGTCTGAAACCGAGTTAACTCCTTCTCTGCTTTCCTGTCCTCTCCCCTGGAAAAGCCTACTTCGTAAAGCTTAATGTCTCTCTGCTGATACAGTGTTCCTCTCTGAAAGCCATGAATTACCCTAGATTTCTCCCTCCTCTTCATCCCTCTTTGTGTGTGTCTCTTAATTCTGCCTTCTCTCTGAAACCACTGCCTCTGACTTAAGTAAGCCCTCCAGAAATTCATGTCTAGATTATTGCAAAAGCCTCCTCATTTCTTCAGGTATTGCGTTGTCCCATTTGTCCTCTCCTCTCTGACTTTGAGCTACAGGTACGTTAGACCTTTTGCCTGTGTCACTCATCTCTCTTACACTTTGTTTTGACTTTGCATTATTTTTGTTTGCTTTAGTTAATATACATTCTGTTGATCTGTCATCCTGTTTCCTAATCCCTGTCTCTTCTTTTGTGTCTGGTCTGCAATTAAAACCACCTGATAAGTTGGTCCATTTCTTAATTACGGACACTTTTAAATTCTAAAATATCCCTTTGGTTCTTTTTTTTTTTTTAATAGGTTTTAGTTCTCTGTTAAAAGTTTCCATCTTTCCATCTATTTTTGTTCTTTTTAAAATGTATATGAATTGTTATTTTAAAGTCCTTGCCTAAGTCCCTTTCTATTGTCTGGTTTTTTTCTCCTGCATTTTGATATTTGGTCCTTTTCTTTTGGCATGACAGTTTTTGGTAAGAACCAGAAGCTGCTGATGAAAAGTTACAGAAGCAAACAATTGTAAGGTCTGTTCTGGCAGTCCGGGTACCAGACGCTTACTTGATTCTGTTGAGGCTTGAGTTTAGGCTGTGTGAGAGTTCTTCTGTTTTGTGTCTTACTCCTAGCGTCTGGCCCTACTGGGTCTCAAATGAAAGTTCAGTGTTTAGCAAAGTCCTTCCACCTTGAGCTCCAACCTCTGTCTCTTCAGTAACATGTTATGCCTGCAGCTTCAACCTCCGTGTTTCTGTTTTCTCCTGGCCTTTTTGCGGGGGGAGGCGTGTTGCCATGTGTATGTGTAGATGAGTAGTCAGCAAATGAGAGGAGTTTCTGCGGAGATTTCTTTGGTTTCTTCTCTGCGGTTTCCTCCTCTGCTGGACTTGCCCCCATCTCACATCTCATCAGTTTGGCAGCCCTAACTTTCTCTTCTGTCTTTCCCAATATGTAGGAAATACATCTTCCCTACACTGAGACAGCGCAATATGACTGTCACTCTCTGTTGGAATTCTCTTCCTCCAGGCTGCAATTTGGAAAATGCCCCCAGCAACAAAGTTGAGGAGCTTGCCTCGTCTGCCTCCTGCTTTCAAGGATTGTAACTCCTCAGTTGTTAATTGTTGGTTGACCCCTACCTCCATGCTTCTAGACAGTGCTTTTCTCTACCTTTTGTCATTGTTTCGGGGTGGGGGGGCGAAAGGCTAGTCTAATATAAGCTATTCCATCTTTATTAGAACTGGACATCCAAAATGTCGGTTTTAAACATTTAACTTTTGTTAAGTCGTTTTATTTTCCTTATGTCCAAGCTTTTAAATTTTAGAGGAAAGGTAAATGACCTCCTTGCCTCCTGTACCTTAAATGGTTTATCGGAGTAATTTTTATACAATTTTATTTTTTAGTATGAAAAACAAACATATGAGTAAATGGAGTCAATTGTTTTGGAAGGGGAAGGCTTAATGTAGAAGGCTATGGGAATATAAAATTTTTGCACATATATGTTCCTTAAAGAATGTTCAACTAGCTTCTTATACTTAATCAGAAATGTAGAAAATCTTGTGTATATTTCACTTGCTATTTGACAGTGAAATCCGGCTTTGAAAATGATTTAAGTATTAATATAGCTTTCACAGATTTCTGGATTCTTTTCTAGTGGATTAATGACTTAGAAACTGATGATTTGTATGTTATGTGGCCTTCAAGTTGCCGGGAACTCTTGAAGCCAGTGTCCCCTGGAAGTATACCTTTCATAAGGCGTAATTTTCATAATTTGGTAAGTTTTATACTTTGAAATTTTGTATACATCTTTTATAAAGATATCACCATTCTTTTTGGACTACCCTGCTCTTGGTAAATAGGCATGTGAGTAATAAGGAAAGGGGTATTTGCCTGATGCAACAAGCTTGAGGTGGCATGGCTGACTAGGTATCAAAAGCTAGCAGTGTCACATAACCTGCCTTTTATTATTTAACCCTCATGTGCTTTTATAATACCATCATTAAATTGATGGGTTACTGTTATATTTTCTAAAAGCAATTTATGATCGAACTTTTCTTCCTTCTTTATTATAAAGAACTAATTTAAGTACATTTCAGGGAAAAGTACATAAATACTACTATGTGATCTGTGATATAAATGTTCATTATTACAATGTTAAATAACCTTATAGAACTTTGTAATGTGGAGAAAACACCTAGGGCTTTATATTTTTTTCACATAGGAATTGAATATCTTAGTTCCTACAGCAGATGTTAATGCTGTTATTTTTTGGATCAAAATTCAATTTCTATTTCCTTTTTTAAAAAACTCATCACAGAAGATCCAACGAACACTTAGAATAAGGTATTTCACTTCTTGTAAAAAATATTTACTTAGTGCTGTGCTTCAAAAAGAGGATGAATAACCTGATTAAATTTTGTGTATTATATTTTGGTGTGTAGCTTTTAGAAATTTGTAAACTGTGAAATTCTTTCTTTTGTACGTTCCTCAAAATTCTTTAAAATTGCTAGAAAATTTTAAAAATTGTACCTTGAATTTCATGCTTTTAGCTACAGAAATTAGATTAAGTTTCAATTTCATGAAAATTATGAAGTGTTAGAACAAAGTGGTGATTATAGTCTATCTACTTTTTTTTAGGTTCTGTTTATTGATCCGGCTCAAGAATATACCGTGGACTTTATAAAACTTGCCGAACTTTTCTTTTATCATAAAATTCCTCTTAGGTAATTATCAATTTATAACAGACTGTCAACTGAAGGAAATCCAGTGATGTTCATGTTGTGTCACACGGAGTGTCAATGTTGAATTCAAAGTGATGGTCATCTCTAGTGCCTGACAAGACATAGCTGTGTGCTGTGAAAAATCATACACCTTTATGGTCGACTCCATTAATCAGAGCTGCTTGGTAGTCTTGTTTACCCTGTTACCTTCCTGAGAGAATGATTGTCACTTGGGTACTTAAGGATGGGTCCATTTCCCGTGGTCGTGTTAGGAATACACTTCCCTCCACTTTTTCTTTCTGGAAAAAAATAGCTATTTGATAATGTCACCACCAGAGAGAGTTTTACATTTTGGAGGAATCCAACAGAGATGAGGATTTTGGTGAAAAGGCATTACAAATCAAAGCTTTTCAAATAATAATACTCCCCTTTACCCCAGATACTAACACATTCCCTCCATCTAGATGTTCCAGTCTAATAATATTTAAAAATCGTGGTTTATTGTGGTTCAAGAGGCAGTTGTAACATCTCTCATTCATCCTCTTTCCTAGAATTGGTTTTGTGTTCATTGTTAATACAGATGATGAAGTTGATGGAAAAAATGATGCTGGAGTTGCTCTTTGGCGAGCTTTCAACTATATTACAGAAGAGCATGGTGTATCACAAGCATTTATTTCCATAGTCCACGTGAGTTGATGTACTACATAAAATTTCTTCAGGCTGTATAGTGGTTTTTGCATTACTGTAATTATTACTATTTATTATTTTAACATTTCAAAGTTTATAAAAACTATCATGGGGACTAGTACACATGATGACCCAGCTGAAGTACATAATATTGTCCCCATTTTATAAATGAGGCTCTGCCCAAATCTAGGCATTTATTTAGGTTTACCCAACCAATAAAGGAACTTAAATTGTATGTATAAGTTTAGAGGAAGCATGTTAATAGAAAATAATTAGTAAGGGAAGAATTCTTGAGCTGGGTTTGGAATAAAATCATGAATAGAAAAGATTATTTCAAACTTAAATGTTCTAAATGACAAAGTATATAGAGACTTCCTAGAGAATTTCAAAGGAGGAAGAAAACTTCATAACAGCAAATTGGTGTCAAAATGGTAAGATTGATGCTGAGTCTGACAAAGAGACTATAAGAAATGTCAGAAATTGGTAAGAACCTTATTTAGGAAAAAGAAGAGGTAAGAAGATTACTTTATAGTGGAGGGTTTGAAACTCTCTTATGGCTCATAATGGAAATATAAATGTATTAAAGAGCTATACTGTTGTTATCCAGAAAGTCAGGTTATAGCTTTAAACAACTATTCATTTTTATATTTATTATTCTTTGGCTTGTCAACCATTATTGTAACAGGGAATGGTTCTTCTTCAAACTGAAAATGAAATTACCGAAGCTGTGTAAATTTCCTGCCCTGTTTCTGGAGCTCCCACGAAAACCACTACATACTTGACTGAGTCATTGTCCTGAGGTATAGAAGTTACCTACACTTCAGTGACTTGGGGATACACTGTATTCTGTAAAATAGTACCATGGAATAAGTGTCAATATTATATCTCAGTCTATTAGTTTTACTGATTGGTGTAAGAGTTTATAAGGGATTCAGTCAAATTGACTTAAATCTTTTATTAAAGTCCACCTACCTCACTGTGAAAGGATCAGTATGATATTCAACACTAAGAAACGTCAAGACCTTCCAAAATTACCTTTACCTTAATTATTTATAATTGAGACCTAAATTACCTTAATTATCTCTGTTTAATCTCTCTTCTTTGAGCGTTTTGTGTTAGACTTTAATTTGCACATGAAGGCATATTTGTCAGTACCTTGCCTTTTGAATTATCTACTGTGATGTTCAGCACAGTACTGTAATCTCTTGGAAAACTGAATTGCACTCGAAACCATATGATTCAGTACAAAGCAGCATGAAAGTAAGTATTGAATATGTGCAATAGCCTATAAGTTGTGCTACACAAAGGAAGAAGAAGAAGGAAAAATCAGTGAGGAAGAGATATTTAGAGAAAGCAGTTAGAATCCTCTGGGGTCTGAAGGGTCAGATTGTTCATAGTTTTTCAAACTGTATATGCTGTGACCACCAAATTTTTATATCCCATAGAAAGGTAAAACGTTGTTGAGTTAACATTCTGTTGGGAGAGTGTTATGTCCATTAGATCACTTAGCTTCAGTAATTCAGAATAATTTGAGCAAAATCTTGTCTTTTAGTAAAATACGTGAATTATAAATTCTCTTTAATACTGTTTCATTACTTTCAATGAGCTAATTATTATATTTAAATTAATTTGAAAATACAGTATCAGGAGAGAGGAAGAATATAACAGAAGGCCAAAGTCATAAAAACAGTGTATGAAAGTTATTGAAATATATTGGAGAATTATGGTAGAGTAAGTACATTATTTGTAGTAAAATGATCTTACTTTGTATCTCAGCTCTACTGCACAGTGACTGTACAGACATACAAGTAGTTTAATTTTCTCTCCCTACCTTACAACATTCAGATTCAAAAGTCTATGTTACATACTTAATGAATATTTGATGAATTCAGTTAGAGAATGTAAAAGCACTTTAAGACTTCAACTTTTGGCCACAATGGAGTAACAAACAATAGATTAGCCATCCTACAGTAAGCACTTATAAAACTGAACAAAATACATGATATAAGTCTGTTTTCAGATGTTCAACAAGAAGCAACAGGGACTATGATCCTTGGAAAAAGGTAAAATAATGATATTCACAGAAAAAGAATTTCTGGCCACCTAAAAAGAAACACTAAAAGGAAATGACACCAGATGGTAACTCACATCTACAGGAAGAAATGAAATGGTAACTGTAAATAAAATGTAAATATGTAGATAAATACAGAAGGCTGTATGAATATATTTTTCTCTTTAAATTATACAAGATTTAATGAAACATAAATTCTAACTTACTTAGAGGTAATACATGTGACAATAATTGTACAAAGTAGAATGAAATGGATCTATTTTAAGTTCTATATTTTGTAATTAGGATTAATAGGAAGTAGATTGTGGTAAGTTCCAATGTATATTGTAATTACTGGAGTAACCACAAAGAAAATAAATTTTAAAATCGTTTAAAAATCAAAAGAAGAATCGAAATGGCACTCTAAGAATTACCTCTTAAGCACAAAAGAAGACAGTAAAGGAAGAATCAATAAACAAAAGACACATATATAGAAAACAAATAGCAAAATGGCACAAGTTAATCCACCCATACCAAAAATTATGTTAAGTGTGAGTAAATTAAACGTAAGCATACTAGAAGAATGGATAAAGAAAGGTGGGAAATTATTCACAAGCCAAGTATTCAACAATCAAAAAGAAATGGATAAATTGCTAGAAATATACAACCTACCAAGACTGAATCAGAAGGAAATAGAAAATCTGAACAGACCAATTCCTAGTAAGGAGATTGAATCAGGGATCAAAAACCTCCCAACAAAGAAAACCCAGGACCAGATGGCTTCAAAACATTTAAAGACAGGTTGATACCAATCCTTATCAAACTTTTCCAAAAAATAGAAGAGGAGGGAATACTTCCAAACTCATTTTACAATCCCAGCATTATCTTGATACCAAGGCCAGTTAAGGACACTACAAGAAAAGAAAATTACAGACCAGTATCCCTAATGAACATAGATGCAGAAATCCTCAGCAAAGTATTAAAGAAGTGAATTCAACAGTACCTTAAAAGGATCATATACCACAAGCAAGTGGGATTTATTTCTGGGATGCAAGGATGATTCAACATACACAAATCAATCAGTGTGATACACCATATTAACAAAAGGAAGGATAAAACTCATATGATCATCTCAATAGATGCAGAAGAAGCATTTGACAAAATTCACAGCCTTTTATGATTAAAAAAAAAAACTCTCAACAAATTAGGTATAGAAGGAATGTACCTCAACATATAATGAAAGCTATATGTGACAAGCCCACAGCTAACATCATCCTCAACAGTGAAAAGATGAACGCTTTTTCTCTAAGATCAGGAACAAGGTGAGGTGTCCACTCTCACCACTCTTAATCAGCATAGTATTTGAAATCCTAGCCAGAGAATTAGGCAAAAACAATAAATAAAAGGCATCCAAATTAGAAAGAAGCAAAATTATCTGTTTGCACATGACATGATCTTGTATGTAGAAAACGCTTAAAGACCCCACCAAAAATCTGTTAGAACTAATAAACAAATTCAATAAAGTTGCAACAGAAAAAATCAGTTACATTTCTATACACTAACAAAGAACTCTTGGAAAGAGAAACTAAGTAAACAGTCCCATCTACCATAGCATCAAAAAAAGTAAAATGCTTAGGAACAAATTTAACCAAGGAGGTGAAAGATCTTTACGCTGAAAATTATAAAACATGGATGAAAGAAATTGAAGAGGACATAGATAAATGGAAAGATATTCCATGTTCATGGATTAGAGAATTAATACCATTAAATATTCTGTACTACCCAAAGCAATCTACAGATTTAGCACATTTAAAATTCCAGTAGCATTTTTCACAGAAATAGAAAAAAAATCATAAAATTCATATGGAACCATGAAAGACCCCTAATAGGCAAAGCAGTCTTGAGAAAGAATAAAGTCAGAGGCATCACACTTACTGATTTCAAATATATTACAAAATTATAATAATCAAAACAGTATTATACTGGTATAAAAAGAGATAAATAGGGCTTCCCTGGTGGTGCAGTGGTTGAGAGTCCGCCTGCCGATGCAGGGGACATGGGTTTGTGCCCCGGTCTGGGAAGATCCCTCATGCCACGGAGCGGCTAGACCCGTAAGCCACGGCTGCTGAGCCTACGTGTCCGGAGCCTGTGCTCCGCGACGGGAGAGGCCACAACAGTGAGAAGCCCGCGTACCGCAAAAAAACAAAACAAAACAAAAAAACAGGTAAATAGAATTGAGAACCGAGAAATAAACCCATTGATACGTGATCAATTAATTTGCAACAAAGGAACCAAGAATGTACAATGGGAAAAAGATAGTTTCTTCAATAAATGGTATTGGGACAGCTGGATATCCACATGCAGAATGGTGAAACTGGACCCCTATCTTATTCCATACCCCAAAATCAAGTCATAAGGGATTAAAGAGTTGAACATAAGCTCTGATGCTGTAAAAGAAAAAAAAAGAAACATTTCATAGAAGAAAACATAGGAGTTAAGCTCCTTGACATTTATCTTGGCAATAATTTTTTGGATTTGACAAAATCAAAGGCAAAAAAAACCAGAATAAACTGGGAGTCTGTATCAAACTAAAATGCTTCTGCACAGCAAAGGAAACCATCAACAAAAGCAAATGGCAGCCTATAGAATAGGAGAAAGTATTTACAAACCGCGTATCTGATAAGGGGTTAATACCGAAATATGTAAGAAATTCGGGGGCAGGGATCAAGATGGTGGAATAGAAGGACGTGGAGCTCACCTCCTCCCTCAAATACATTAAATACATCTATTTGTGGAACAATTCTCACAGAAAACCTACTGAACTCTGGAAGAAGACCTCATACAATCAAAACTGCAAGAAAGATCACCATGTAACCGGTAGGATGAAGAAAAAAAAAAAAAAAAAGAATTGGGATGGGACCTGCAACCCTGGGAGGGAGCTATGAAAGAGGAAATGTTCCCTTACCCTGGGAACCCTCTTCAGTGGCTGGGGGATCAGCCAGCTTCAGAGGGTCAGAGGAGAGTACAGAAGCTAGACTGCAACAGGAGAAACAGAGGAGACCACCACAGATGGTTCTTGCCACCTCGCTGCATTGCCCAACGTGAGACTTCTGTCTGCTGATGCATGCGGGGGTGGGGTGCTGAAACTCAGGCTTCAGCAGACAGACCGGAGAGAGGACTGGGGTTGGCTGTGTGGAGACAGCCTGAAGGGGGGAGAATGCAGTACAGACCAAAACTGGGAGTGTGTTTAAGGAGCCCAGGTCCACCATAAAAAGCCCCATTCATTGTTAATGTGCAAAGGGAGGGTGGGACCTCACCATAGCAGCAGCTTTTTTACCGTGAACAGAGCTGGCTCAGCTCTGCCTCAAGAGCTCTGGGAGCCTGCAAGTGCAGGGGGTTGCCCCCAAGTGGAGGTGGGCTTGAAATCTGAGCTGATCCTCAGGGGCCATGTGACTTTGGAAGGGGGTGGCTGAAATCTGAGCCCTGTCCTGGGCGGCTTTAGTGGATTTATGCCACAGGACCTTTGTAAGCTCAGAGCCTACAGGACATGTGAGCAGCTCCCTGCAGGAGCTGGGGTCTGGGCTGACTCCCTAGCTCCCACAGTGGGTCCTGGTTCCTGACTTCAGTGGAACTACACTGATGGCTCTGTGAGCACAGTTACCTGAGAGACATCCAGGCTGATTGCCTGCATTCCCATGACTGAGGCAGGGTCAAGCGCAGCGCCAGCAACAGTTTACTTTGTGAGCCCGCACAACAGGTGACAGACGTCACCACAGATTGCACTTCCCGGTGGACAGCTCCTGCAGAGGCATACTCAACGTCTCCTCTACCAGTTGGAGCACTCCAGTCCTGCATACCTCACACCACAGCTTAGAAACGCATCTGGGGGCTTCTATTCCAACAACTATGGAGCAGACCCAGCCCCCAACAGGGCTGTGACAGCCACAGAGCAAAGAGGAGGCCCCACTCAACATCCAGTGCAGGCTCTGGTCACCACAACACCGGTCACACCCTCTATTAAGGAGATAACAGCCAGCACACATGGAGGAAAGACGTGGCAGACATCCATACTAAAAACAGCCCTCACGCCAAAGATATTAGACTCATGCAGGATACACAGGGATGCTCCCGCATAAAAACAGCCCTTGGAGACCACAGTAGATACTTGTTACTCCCAAATTCATAGAGTCAGAGAAATAAAAGTAAAGTGAAGAAGCAGAGGAACCACTCTCAACCAAAAGAACAAGAAAAATCCTCTGAAAGAACAATGAAACAGATCTTTCCAATCTGCCAGGTCCGGAGTTCATAAAGGGGGTAATAAAAATACTGAAGGAATTAAGAAAGACTATCGATAGAAGTGCAGATCACTGTAACAAGGAACTAGAAACTATAAAGAGGAGCCAATTAAAATTAGAAAACTCAGTTGCTGAGATGAAATCTCAGCTAAAGGCAATAAATAGCAAACTAAATAATGCAGAAGAATGAATAAGTGATCTGGAAGATAAAATAATGGAATCACCCAATAAGAACCAGCAGACAGAAGGACAAATGAAAATAAAAGCAATATAAGAGACCTATGGAATAATATAAAGCATGCCAATCTATGCATAATAGGGATCCCAGAAGGAGAAGAAGAAAAATGGGATTGAAAATGTATTTGAAGAAACTATTGCCGGAAACTTCCCAAACCTAAAGAAGGAAACAGATAAACAGGTAGAGGAAGCACAGAGGGTCCCAAACAAGAAAAACCAAATAAACCTACACCAAGACATGCTATAATTAAAATGTCAAAAGTTAAAGAGAGGATTGTAAAGGTAGCAAGAGAAAAAGAGTTAGCCTATGGGCATTCCTTTGTAACTATCAGCTGATTTCTCTACAGAAGTGTTGGAGGCCAGAAGGGAGTGGCAAGATATATTCAAAGTCCTAAAAAGGAAAATCCTGCAACCTAGGATACCCTCTACCCAGCAAGATTATTATTTAGAATGGAAGGTGAGATAAAGAATGTCTCAGACAAGCAAAAACTAAAAGAATACAGCAATGCTAAACCTATCCTAAAAGAAATATTGAAAGGTCTTCTCTAAATAGAAAAGAAGGAAGAACCTATAGAAAAGAGAAGATCACAATTGGAAATGCGATGATGACTACAATGAACAGCAAAAGAATAAACATGAAGATGTAAAAGAGGACCTCAAAATCATAAAATGTGGGGGAAGGGAATAAGAAAATTTAGATTTTCTTTTTTTTTAGAATTTAAATTTTTTTTAGAATTTAAACCTGTATGACTACCAGTCTAAATCAAGTAGATATAGTAATGGGATAACATAATTGAAAAACAGAGAAACCACAAATCAAACACATAAAATAGATTCACAGAAACAAAAAAGAGGAGAACTTAAGCATAGCACAAAAGAAAATCATCAAACTGCAAAAGGGAAAATAAAAAGAAAGGAACAAAGGGGAAATACAAAAGCAAGGTTTAAAATCGCAATAAATACATATCTATCAATAATTACCTTAAATGGAAATATTTAAGGGAAACAAGATTTAAAATGGCAATAAATACATGTCTATCAATAATTACCTTAGAGCTTCCCTGGTGGCGCAGTGGTTGAGAGTCCACCTGTTGATGCAGGGGACACGGGTTCGTGCCCCGGTCCGGGAAGATCCCTCATGCCGTGGAGCGGCTGGGCCTGTGAGCCATGGCCACTGAGCCTGCGCGTCCGGAGCCTGTGCTCCGCAACGGGAGAGGCCACAACAGTGAGAGGCCTGCGTACTGCAAAAAAGAAAAAAAAATAATAATTACCTTAAATGTCAATGGACTAAATGCTTCACTCAAAGGACATAGAGTGGCAGATTGGATAATAAAACAAGAGCCTACAATATGCTGCCTATAAGAGACACACTTTAGGGCAAAAGACACACATAGATTGAAAGTGAGGGTATGGAAAAAGATATTTCATGGAAATGGAAATGACAAGAAATCAGGGATAGCAATACTCATATTAGATGAAATAGACTTTAAAACAAAGACCATAAAGGATAAAAAAAGAACACTGCCTAATGATAAGAGGATTAATATAAGAAGAGGATATTACATTTGTTAACATATATGCACCCAATAAAGGAGCACCTAAATACATAAAAGAAATACTAACAGACATAAAGGGGGGAATTGACAGGCACACGATAATAGTAGAAGACTATAACACCCCATTGATCAGTGGACAGATATTCCAGACAGAAAATCAGTAAGGCAACAGAGATCCTAAATGACACAATAGAGCAGTTAGATTTAATTGATATTTTCTGTACATTACACCCAAAAAAACTAGAATATACATTCTTTTCAAGTGCACATGGAACATTCTCTAGGATAGAGCACACACTAGGACACAAAACAGGTCTCAAAAAATTTTAAGAGGATAGAAATTATTTCAAAGATCTTTTCTGACCACAACAGCATGAAACTAGAAATCACAGAAAGAGAAATGAGAAGAAAAGCTTGCATGGCAACTAAACAACATGCTACTAAAAAATCCAATGGGCTGAGTTGTCTCTGAGGGGCGGCAAGGAAAAAGGATTAGCCATGTCGTCTTTGATCAGAAAGGTGATCACCGCGAAAGCCCCAGCGGCCATTGGTCCCTACAGTCAGGCTGTGTTAGTCGACAGGACCATTTACATTTCAGGACAGCTAGGCATGGATCCTGCAAGTGGACAGCTTGTGCCAGGAGGGGTGGCAGAAGAGGCTAAACAAGCTCTTACAAACATGGGTGAAATCCTGAAAGCAGCAGGCTGTGACTTCACGAACGTGGTAAGAACAGCTGTTTTGCTGGCTGACATAAACGACTTCTATACTGTCAATGACATCTACAAACAATATTTCCAGAGTAGTTTTCCTGCAAGAGCTGCTTACCAGGTTGCTGCTTTGCCCAAAGGAGGCCGTGTTGAGATTGAAGCAGTAGCTGTCCAAGGACCTCTCGTGACGGCATCGCTCTAAGTGGGCCCAGTGTTATTTAGTCTGGAATTTTAATAATGTTTTTAAATTAACATCTTAATTTTTACAGTATTTGTTTGAAAGTGTAAGGTTGACTGAAATATCTGAAGTTATTATGGAAATACCATATAATAAGGGGATTGAACATGAGTTGAAGATTAATGATGAATCTAGTTACTGATGTTATAAATTACACTTCTATAACACTCATTACTGGATGTGGGAAAAGAGACACACATTACATAGTTACCCAGAAAAATAAAAGTAAAGGGAAATAGCATGTAGGAAAGATGAGTTACTATTCCTGAGAAATAATAAAGAGCACACCTAATTCAATTAAACTCTGTTAATTTAATGGTATGAACTATTTAGTTCTCATGTCAGATACATGATTCTGCTTTTACTTGAGTGAAATTAAAGCATTTAAGTTTGAATGGTAGAGGTAAAGGAGAAGAAACTGGATCAAATTTTATATAGATAATATTTTTCTAATGGAAATAAAATAGCATGCAGGTTTTCAAAAAAAAATAAAGTTAACCATTATTTTATTAAGAATCATAGCATCTGGTTTGATCAAAATAGAATATACAAATATGATATGGTATTTTGAAAGCCAAAGAATATTCACAAAACCATTTTTACTATAGGATAATAGATTGTATTCTTAAAATGGTTTATTTGTGTATGTGTGGGGATCATGTGTGTATATATATGTATGTATATAGTATGCTTAGAACTTACAAAATATAAAATATGTTCTTTATTTTATAAATATGCATGCTAAGGGAAAGAAATAAAACTAATTAAGGTGAAAATTAATTATAATATCTTTATTTTCACAGATGTACCAAAAAGTAGAGAATCACAGTATACTCACTGTGGACAATGTGAAGGGTGTTCTCCAAAATGAATTTCCTCATGCTAATATTTGGGATATTTTGGGAATTTATTCTAAATATGATGGTGAAAGAAAGGTAAGCTGGAATGCAAATTTTTAAAAATGTGATCAAGAAACTTTTATTATAATCTCATGAATAAATGATCTCAGTATAATTAACTCATGATTTAGATTTTAGACCCTCAGAAAAAAGGGAAATTTATACCTTTGAATGACACAAGTTGTATACAGTATTTAAGTTGCCACTATTGGCTTTTTTAAAAGTACCAAAACAGATACTTCTCAGAATTTACAGTGCAGAAAATTACAAAAACAACCTTAAAACAATTAAAAAGTGGCAATAAGTACCTACCTATCGATAATTAAATGTAAATGGACTAAGTGCTCCAATCAAAAGAGTGGCTGAATGGCTCTACAAACAAGACTCTAACTTTTATGTGGAAATAAATGAATTCATTTATTCATATGTATTCTAGGTAAAGGCAACAGCAACATATGATGTGATACAAATGAATTTTTAAGTTGAGATAATTTTATGTAGCCAAAACATACTATTTATATCAGTTGCCATGGAAATATCTAACACCATGTTATCCTCAGATATTGGTGTTCACAACCCAATATTACTGTTTCCTATTAACTACCTTTTTATACATAATATATACCTTTTTATACATAATATATTTGGATGTAAATTTCATTTCCAACTGTATTATAAGTACTTTAAGGAAAGGAATCTTGTCTTCTTATTCTTTTGTATTCCTCAAGTTTGCACGTCTTAATTTTTAGATATTATTTGTTGAGTCTTACAGTAATTGAAGGTTGAGCTCTCTTCCACCTCCTGACCTTCCCTTGGTCTCCTCCAGTCCCAGTGGTAGTACTTAAAATATTTTAAACCTGTTGTGGCTTCAAGAGCAAACAATCAAAGCACATCCTCGAACTGGAATGGAGTCTTCGAAGCCTTCATTCTGAGGCTGATACTGACTTGCTTATAGCTGAATCATGTTGACATGGATGGTCTGGGAAAGCGGTCAAGGTAGTTCTCATGTGGGGAATCACCATCCCAAGACAGCAGTTACTTACCAACTGGTGCAAAAGTATTTCAGTACAATAAGAATTGGAAAGTCCTGTGCAGTTGCAAACCAGCTGATTATCAGATCTGTTTTTAACACATTTTGGTTAAATGAATATTTAGTGTGAGTGTGACTTTTTAAGTGTTCCTTGTTAGTAAGTCAGGTACTGTGGTTGTTTTTTAACACCTTTTTTTTTTGTAGCTTTAAGGGTTACTCCATTTTTACTCATTCACGTAGTTTTCTACCTATTGCAAATATATCGAGATAGTCAAGAGATTGGTCAGATAACCTATCTAGAATTTTCCTTACACAAACAAAGCCATTAACAAGCCAGCACTTTGCCCCCCACACACCAGCCCCAAGAATGCCCTTCGGCAGCCACTCTGCATTTTGTCTAAACTGAACTGTTGTCCTCTGTACCTGAAGCACAGCTGTCGTTTCTGGATCTGCCTCTGCTGCTTTCCTTCATTGGATCTCTGCTTTTTCTCCGGCTTCATGAACACTGTGCGTTTCCTCTTTTTGATTTATTTTGCTTTTACTTCTTTCTCAAGCAAGTATGCATGAAAAAAATTCTTTGATCTCTTTTATATAAAAGTTTTTTATTTTATATTTGCATTTTATTGATTGTCGGACTGGGTAATCATTTTCTGTGTGGATTTTTGAAGGCTTTCTTTTACTCTCTCCTAGCTCCTAATAAGCTACTGAAATGAATGATACCAATCTAATTTTGACTCCTTTGTCTTTCTTTGATCTATTTATTTATATTTCCTGTTTAAAGGTTTTTAGGATCTTTTTATCCCTGTTGCTTGGAAATTTCGTGATATGTCTTTGTCTTCATCCTGTTTCATTTACACATTGGGTGTTTGGTGGGTCCCTTCTAATGGAGATACGTGTCCATCAATTCTGGGAATTTCTTTGTGTTGTTTTTCAGTGCTTCCCTTTCCTGTATTTTCTCTGTTCTTTCTGAATCTTCTGGATTGAGCAATTATTTACTTTTTCTTCTTTTATTCCTTTTTGTAATGTCCAGTTTTTCTTTCATGAGCAGTTTTTTAATCTAAGAATGTTAGCTTTTTGATGTGTTGTTCTCTGCCCTGCGCTATCTCTGCCTTCTATAGCTTCCCTTTTTCATCCAGTTTGATTTCCTTTTTTGTGTTGGAAGCATTTGTCAAATGTATTATGATGTCTGGTTGTCTTTGACATGTAAGTATGAAACCGTAAAAAGCTGCTTACAAATAAACGGGTCTTTTCGGTTGGTGGGCCTCACTTGGGGAGTGAGTCAGTTTTTTCAGTTAGATGACCAACAAATAAATGTCTTTTCGAATGCTGGCATTCTGTTGCAGCGTTTGATTTCTTCAAATGAGGATTCTTTATTTTCCTATTAGAAGGAGTATATGTGGCAAATGAAAGGGTGCAGATGTGGGAAACGAGGCGATAGGATATGTCCAGAAATAGGATGTGGTAATAGGCTGGGTTGAAAGAATGTGAACTTTCCTTCAATCTTCTGTCTTGTTTCCATCCCCTTTCTCAGTCTTCCACTATACCTGGAATCCCCAAATCTAGAGCCTCTGTGATTCAATTTCAACAGAGAGTAAAGGGAAGCAGTATAGTTTAGCCTTTCAGGATTGAGAGAGGGGCCTTGGTATACAACTTCTCTGCATACAGACTCACAACAAGTTTCCACATTTCGTGCTCTGCTCCTTATCTTCTCCTTCTAAGATAGCCTAGGTATTTAGCCCTCAGGGGCTCCGAAAATGTTGACGTTCCTTTCTGTCTGCAGGGGAGTGACTTCCCTTTCTATTTTGGTCATCTACTCTTTATCTTTTCTCCCGTTTTTCTTTGTGGGCTCATATCTTGTTATTGTTGTTACCATCATCGTTGTCATCGTGATTTTTATTATTATACTCTCATTTTAGTTGCTGACTTAAAAAAACGCACATGAGAGTCACGAGTTAAGTTTTATTGGGGGCAAAATGAGGACTATAGCCCGGGAGACGGTATTTCAGACAGCTCTGAGAAACTGCTCCGAAGAGGTAGGGGGGAAGGTCAGTATACATGTGATTTTGGTGACAGGGGAGTACATGCAATTAAGCACATTTTCTTTGCAGAAGGTTTCTGCTAGTCTCGTGAAGGTTACTGCTAGTCACGAGGAGCAGACGTCACCATGAAGGATTTTAGTGCTTTTCTAGATACGAGGAGAAATAAGAATTGGGCTCATAAAATTGGCTCCTGAAAATATCTATCTGAAGACCTGTTCTGCCAGTTTTTCTCAGAGCACGGAGTGCCTCATTCCTGATCTCCACCTGAACTCCTTTCAGGAGGTGTTGAAGGTCAGCGGCTGCAGCAGCTCATGATTTAATCCTTGTAGAGGTGGGTGGCAAGTGCCAATCTGTAGTTGGCGTAGTGAAACTTGCAGAATCGAGATGAGCACGTGTGATAAATCTACCATATTTATCAGAAATCCACTTTTACTCTTTATCAAGTTAAGCTGCAAAATGAGTATTTTTATGGTGTTGCCAATTTTAAGATACCTGTAGTCATATTCTCCTGAAATTATGAAACACACTGAGGATTTTTGTGAAGATTACGGATTCAGTACACTCCTCAGAAACATTGAATCCCATCTTTTGTGTGTGAGTTCAGTTTTCTGTTTTCTCCTTTTTTATTCCTCTCTCCCTGTAAGACTGTCTTGTAATGACGATATCTTCATTTCTTAATTTCGGCATTTTTCTCAAGTCGACTTAATCTCCAGTTTAAATTGGACTCTGTGTTACTTACAGTCCTTTAGTTGTGCCTGGTTTTATTCCTTACCTATTCCTCCCAAGAGTTATTCTAAACATTCATCAGTCCTATAGGCCCTTTTCACCTTTCTCTTCATGCCTCAGAAATCATTCTGATTACTATGTCACAAAGAAAATAAATGTTTTAGGCCTTTATTCCCTAAACTCATGTTCCTGTAGTTTTCTGTCTGTATCCAAACTTTATTTTTTCTTTCAACAAACATTTATTGAGTACTTACAATATTCTGTCCACAAGAGGTAAAAGAATAGAGTACAAGGAAGATCTTTTGAAAATTAAAAATAAAACCAAAATTTACTAGGACAGAGACAAAAAAAGACACATGAAATGTAAGAAGGTAAACAGTCGTCAATTCACAAGATTCAGAAAGAACAGAGAAAACAAAGGAAAGCATTAGAGAAATACCACAAAGAAATTCCCCAAATTGATGGACATGAGTCTTTATTAGAAGGGGCCCACCCAATACGCAATACGTAGACATTAAAGTGACATTAAATCCGCGTCCAGAAGTAGGAGGACAGTTGGACAAAAGAAGACAAAGAAGTGGTAGGTGGTCAGCATTCCAGAGAAAAATGTTAGGATGTCCTGAATGTGAAGGAACGAAGAGGGTTGGTGTTACTACTGAGTAGATGTAGCAAGTATGTGTTTGTGTTGTAGAGGGAAGTCCCTAAGATGAGGCTGGAGGTGTAATCGAGGGGCCTGATTACACAGAGTGTGGTGAGCCGTAGTTAATTAACAAGCTTGTGAACTCAAAACAGTAGAATACCTTTGCAACAGTGAAAAACCTGAGAAGATATTAAGCAAGGGAAGTGACAGTGACATGCATTTTCTCCAAAAAGCATTCTCCGTTGCTGAGAATAGATTGTCAGAGGGTAAAAGTGTACGTAGTAGGACGGATTAGGAAGCATTTAAGTGAGAGATGAGAGATGGGCTAGTAGGTTTTTGGAAGAGTAGAGGCAGAGAAAAATGGACACAATTGAGGTATTTGGGAAATACAATCCAGGACCTGCTGCTGGATTGGAAAGGGGAGAGAGGAGAAGAGAAATTGTCAGGGACGGCTCCCGGGCTTCAACTAACTCACTGGGATGGTGGTAATGCCATTGCCAAGATGGAAAGAGGTGGAAGAGAAACCAAGTGGGGAATAAGAACAGAAGTTCAGTTTTTCACATATTGAATTTGAGGTGCCTGTGAGAATTCCATAGGGGATGTGAAGTGTGATTGGATATTTGTGTCTACAGCTCAGAATTGAGATGTAGGCTAAAAGTACAAAATTCAGTGTTATGGCTTATTTGTGGTAATTAAAGCTTTTGTAATAGACAGGTTGCCTAACTGAAAAATCACAGGGGAAAACAGAAGAAAGCCTGTATTTCTAGCAGCAATATCCTTCTTAAGGTCCAAAGCCATGTATTCAGCTGCCTGGGGGATTGCCCATAAGCGTCTTAAATGAATTTAAAACCATGCCCATCGTCTTTCTTGTTACCCCAAACCTTTTTCTCTTTTTTTGTGCCTTATCCTAGAGGGTAGCGCCATCATTCTCCCAGGGCACTCAGGCTACTAGAAGCCTGATAGTTGTCCAACTTCTTTTCCCTCACACCCTCCCGAACAGTAGATCATCAAGTCCTGACAGTTTTGTCAACTAAATATTTCAGAAACTGCCTCATTCTCTCCTTGCTTCTCACCACTGATTTTTGTCTGGCTCTTGCTTTTTCTTTCCTGTATTTTTGCAGTAGCCCCTGACCCACCGCCCCCAGTGCATGCTCTCCCACCCTCTTCCTTCTCTTTGTCGCCACTATATTCTTTTTTTTAAAGAGCAAATCTGATCGTATTTCTTGTCATGAGCCCTCTTCCTAGGTAGAATTGACCATGCCCTCCCTAGTACCCCTGGATATCTATTCACACTTATTTTTAATGTATCCATCTCTCCCCCTGTTAAACTATGTCTTCTTAGGGCAGTTTGCATATCATTCTTATGCACTCATTGCTTAATACACAGTAAATGTCCAATAAATGCAGAGATAATATAGTTCAGTGGTTAAGAGTTCAGACTCTTGGTCAAACAGATGTAAGTACAAAGTCTGTTTCCAAAGTGTAGTCATTATGTGGCATTGGGAGTGACTCTGTTTTATCATCTGTAAAGTGGATGTAATAGTAGTCCTTAGCTTCATAGGGTAATTGTGAATATGTTGGCTATAATGACAGTTTTAATGATTTGTAGCGTTGAGTAGCGAGTGAATGAATTGTTTAGTGATGCTTTATCACTCACAAGATAAAATCCAGATATCGAGGACCTTCATGATCTGTCCTCTCTCCCCATCCCCTCTGACTCCACATCTTCTCCCTATGTAACTCCTCCCACTGTAAACACAGAAGAGTACTTGCCATTACCTAAATATACCACATCTCTCTTCCCTTCTATTCCTTGCAGTGCTGTCTCTTTTCACTGGGAATGTCCTTCTCCACTTTATCTCCCTAGCATATTTTTGCTCATCCTTTAAGACTTTTAGTGTCACTCCCTAACAGAGGCCTCTGTGATCCCTCCCCTCCACGCTCAAGCTTCGTCATTCCTTTTCTGGGCTCCCATACAATCTGGTATATGCCTCAATTTTGCTTGTATATATGTGAGCCCCTTGAAGGCAGATTTTTTCAGCTGTGTATTCACAAAGTCTAGCCAAATGCTTGAATTCAATAAATGTTAACTAAACAAATGAGTATAGCGAGAAATGAATCTCTTATGCAGGTAAATGCATTTTTTAAAGTAATGTCATACTCTATCAGGGGTCAGCAAACTACAGTCCATGAGCTAAATCCAGCCTTTCTACCATGTGTTTTTATAAATACAGGTTTTTGGAGACACAGCCACGTTCACTCATTCATGTGTTGTGTGCCACTGCTTTTGCACTATAACATCACGATTGAGTGGTTGTGTCAGAGACCAGACGGCTCACAAAGCCTAAAATATGTATCTGGCCCTTGTACAGAAAAAGTTTTCTGACTTGTTCTATGTAGGTAAATTACTTTCCTTTAAATAATGTTTGGAAAGGACAGATAAAATTAGCAAAATTAACATTTTTTCTATGACATACAAAATGCGGCCCTGTCCCTTTCTTTCTTTATGTGTTTCTTTTTCAGACAAACATATTCTGTTTAACTCTCTGGTATTTTTTAATTGCATAGGCAGGAGCAAGCTATTACAGGATGACTGGCCTGGGTCCTTTGCCTCAAGCTCTTTATAATGGTGAATCCTTTCACAATGAAGAGCTGAGTATTAGGGAACTAGAAACGGCTGTTCTTCACAGAATGATGGATGAAACTGCATATTTACAAAAGGAAGTTTTTATGGTAGGTAAGCATGTATGAGAAAATATCTGATGAATGATATTTATAGATGATTTTTATATTAAAATATCTTTTAATAGCAAAAGTTAATTGTGTGAAAGTTTCCATTCTGATCGTTTAGTAATGATTTTTAAAGTAGTAATTAAATTTATCTGTGCATAATTGCATCTAAAAAATTGCTTAATTGGAAAGAAACTTCACAGTTTTATAGGAAAATTTATTATAAGAATCCGAAATTGCATATTACTTATTGACTTATTTTAGATTCAGTAGTCTTTAAATGTGTTCTCTGCATAATTTTAAAACATCTGCATATAAATCACATATGTTACCTAAATAATATTTTATTATTTTAGGGTACATTAAATGATCGAACAAATGCAATTGACTTCCTTATGGATAGAAATAATGTTGTGCCCCGTATAAATCCTTTGATTTTGTACAATAAAGGGCAGTACCTTAATTTAATATCTACATCAGGTAATACAGTCCTTCCATATACTTTCCTATAAATGTTTATTGAGTTGTGAATGTTTTATTCATTATTTAACATTTAATATTAAAATTTTTAGTAACTGCTGATGTTGAAGATTTCTCTACTTTCTTCTTCTTGGATTCACAAGATAAGAGTGCTGTAATTGCAGAGAACATGTATTATGTAACCCAGGAAGGTAATAAGCATATTTTAGTTTCCTGAATTTATTCCTAAATAGCAAAAACTTGTAATTTTATTAAGTGCTTGCATAATACGTTTCTAGATGTTGATATTTGACTGGAGACCTGGCTTTCAATTTGAGGATTTGAAAATTATTAGGATGTAAAGACTATGATGAGAAAATGTGATGCCTCCTATCTTAGTTAATTGTATATGCAGAGGGGTTAATCTTGAGGGGTTTTTGCCTTTTTTTAAAAAAAAGCAAGCTATTCCATTTTTCTCCTTTTTAGGAAGGTAGTAAAAACCCTTTCAAGATTAAATAAACTGATAATCTTATCAGGCATGAATAAAAGTGTAATCCCCAGATGAGAGGAGAATAGTTCTGTATCCTGATTAAACAACGTCTAAATGTTTTGCTTAAGTTAAGGGTCATAACCAAAGGAGAGGGAGCCAAGACAGGAACATCTTTGGAAATAAGGACTTAGCCTGGATAGGAAAGTCTTCAGTGTGACCACAGTTCTGTTAGAGACCATGAACTATTCAGATAGATGAAGATAATTGGAGTTTGGTTGGTTTTGGTTTCACTTTGTTTTGTTTGACCTGCTTTGCTCTAGAGAGAACAAAAAGAGCCAATGCATGAAACATAAAAGAAAGCTGATTGTTATTTCAGCATATAAAGCAGTAACTTTCTAACAATGAGTGATCTCACGATGGAATTACTATGTAATAAGGGGTAAATTCTTATATATGAGAGATTTAAGCAGACAGCTAGTTTTTGAGAATGCTGTGGAGTGAATCCAAATTAGGACCATATGGCCCTTGAATTACTTTGGAACAGATCTATGATTTTATGTTCATAAAGTGGTCTGTCTACAAGAGAACCAACAAATAATAAAATATAATTCAGTTCCATATTATGGCAGGCTAAGGTCCTGAATGTGTCAAGTGAAGGGAGAAGGAGGCAGAGAAACAGGGAATAAAAAATAGGGGAAACATATTTATCGGGTTCTGGGTTATATCTCAAAAATTGCTTCTGGGCATCAGAATAAGTTAGGCCATAATTAATGCCCTTTGGTTAAATCTCTTGCAATCTAAAAGAAGACTTTATTAACCGAGAAACACCTGATTTCTTTATTTGCATTTATGTAAATATGTAAAGAAATAAAAGAGTTGGGAGAAATTTACTTAGCACTGTTTACTAGAACAGAACTGTTCTAGTAATGTAATGGTAAAAGTGTAATGGTAAAAGTGATGACATTAAGAAGGCACAAGAATCCTTTACCTTTCTTTGAAAAGAATGTGCCACTGCCTTATTCTCAAATTGCTTCTGAAGGATTGCAAGTAGAATCGATGTTATCCTTCGTTTTGTTATATTTTTTTCATTAACCAAAGCCAGTTTTTGCATAGTTATATATTACTGGGTATGGTAATAACTGTAGCTTCACATCTATTCAGGTGTCGGTTTTTGGTGTAGCACACATTTTACAGTTGTTTTAAGTGGGTCATAAGATCTAAGGGACTGATTTTTCTATAGGTTTTAATGATGGCCAGACAAGTATTATTTCAGGTGTTATATGCTGAGGCTGGATGAAATTAAACCCATTTAACTGTGACTGCAGAATTAAAAATTATTTCTTCTTGTGGCTTCCAAATTTTCAGATGTTTCTGAAACAAGAATTGCATTGATGTTGGCATAAGATGATGTGAATTAGGCCAAGTTAATAATAGCCAGAATTTTTGAAATACATGAATCATAAGCTAATAAATATTGCTGTTTTCAATATCTGCTAATAATTTATTGTATCCAGTTTTACATATATGTGAGGTACAAATAGCATTATTTTTTACAAGTGTAGCTGGAAGGCACTTTTGCTTGGCAACAGTAGAACTTTGATAAGCATGATACAGTTTTCCCTACTGGCAAAAGTATCTCACAGATGTGTTTCTCGGGGACTATTCTTTCTTTTTGGTATCTGAGTTTATATAGAGGTTATTACCCTTTCAACATTTTTATGTGTATTTCACTCTGTGTGTATGTAATTTTTACCAATATTTGCTTATTTTCAGAAAGATTCATTTTAAAAATTGTTACTGTTTTTATGTATTTTGTTAACTGGAAATGTCCCTGTCTTTAGTTTGATTTTAAGAAGGATTAGTTTGACTAAACTGTTTGAAACTTTCAGATGATGTAATTTCTTCGGTTACTTTCTGGATTATTGCTGATTTTGACAAACCATCTGGGAGAAAACTGCTTTTTAATGCATTAAATCACCTGGTGAGTATTTAGGCACTCTTACTACAAAAATTCTAATTTGTTGTAATTTCGAGAAAGCAATATGAAGAACATGCATTAAATCGTTATTTCCCTTCATGTTAACATTTTCAGTACCTTGACTTGGTTAGAACATGGTGCTAAGGATATTAAGACAGGAATTCAAATTCTTTCTCCATGTAGAATGGGTAACCTTGCCCAGGAAAAGAAAAACCTACATGTCTTCTGTGATTCATGCCCTATATGTTCTTTGCTGGTCCTTGCCGTTGGACATACATTTACACGTCTAATAGTGTGTATGTACTGAATGTTTGTGTCCCCCCAAAATTTATGTGTTAAAATCTAATCCTCAATGTGCTGATATTTGGAGGTGGGGCCTTTAGGAGGTAATTAGGTCAAAAGGGTGGAGTCCTCATAAATGGGATTATTGCTCTTACAAGAAGAGGTCAGAGAGGTAGCCCTCTCTCTTTCTGTCATGTGAGGATACAAGGAGAAATCGGCAGAATGTACTGCAGAAGAGGGTCCGCACCAGCACCTGACCGTGCTGGCACACTGCTCTTGGACTACCAGCCCCCAGTTTGTACTATTTTTTTTACATACCTCTCTCAATAACAAGTAAAGCACGTACACAGAAAATCAGTAGGGATGTATAGAATATTTGAATAATAAAATAATCAAACCTGACCTAATGGATATTGATAGAAAAGTACACATAGTATATGTTCTTGCAAAGCACAAATGTAACGTTTAAAAAACATTTGTAGATGCTAGGCTATAAAGCAAATCTCATGAAATTTTCTTTTGCTTTTTTGCATCAGTAGTAACTATTTAAAAATTTTTTTTTATTAGAGTATAGTTGCTTTACAATGTTGTGTGAGTTTCTATTGTACAGCAAAGTGACTCAGCTATACGTGTACATATATCCCCTCTTTTATGGATTTCCTTCCCATTTAGCTCACCACAGAGCATTGAGTAGAGTCCCCCGTGCTATACAGTAGGTTCTCATTAGTTATCTATTTTATATATAGTATCAATAGTGTATATATGTCAATCCCAATCTCCCAATTCATCCCACCTCCCCCTTCCCCCTTAATATCCATACATTTGTTCTCTACGTCTGTCTCTATTTCTGCTTTGTAAATAAGGTTGTCTATACCAATTCTTTCAGATTCCGCATATATGAGTTAATATACGATATTTGTTTTTCTCCTTCTGACTTACTTCACTCTGTATGACAGTCTCTAGATCCATCCACATCTCTACAAATGACCGTTTCATTCCTTTTTATGGCTGAGTAGTATTCCATTGTATGTATGTACCACATCTTCTTTATCCATTCTTCTGTCGATGGACATTTAGGTTGTTTCCATGTCTTGGCTATTGTAAACAGTACTGCAGTGAACATTGGGGTGCATGTATCTTTTTGAATTATGGTTTTCTCAGGGTATATGCCCAGTAGTGGGATTGCTGGGTCGTATGGTAGTTCTATTTTTAGTTTTTTAGGGAGCCTCCATACTGTTCTTCACAGTGGCTGTATCAATTTACATTCCTACCAACAGTGCAGAGGGTTCCCTTTTCTCCACACCCTCTCCAGCATTTATTGTTTGTAGATTTTGTGATGATGGCCATTCTGACCTGTGTGAGGTGATAGTTCATTGTAGTTTTGATTTGCATTTGTCTAATAATTAGTGATGTTGAGCATCTTTTCATGTGTTTGTTGGCCATCTGTATGTCTTCTTTGGAGAAATGTCTATTTAGGTCTTCCACCCGTTTTTTGATTGGGTTGTTTGTGGGTTTTTTTGATATTGAGCTGCATGTGCTGCTGTTTGTATATTTTGGAGATTCATCCTTTCTCAGTTGCTTCATTTGAAAATATTTTCTCCCATCTAAGTGTTGTCTTTTCATCTTGTTTATGGTTTCCTTTGCTGTGGCTTTAAGTTTCATTAGGTCCCATTTCTTTATTTTCCTTTTTATTCTCATTACTCTAGGAGGTGGGTCAAAAAAGATCTTTCTGTGATTTATGTCAAAGAGTGTTCTTCCTATGTTTTCCTCTAAGAGTTTTACAGCGTCTGGCCTTACATTTAGGTCCTTAATCCATTTTGAGTTTATTTTTGTGTATGGTGTTAGGGAGTGTTCTAACTTCTTTCTTTTACGAGTAGCTGTCCAGTTTTCCCAGCACCACTTTTTGAAGAGGCTGTCTTTGCTCCACTGTATATCCTTGCCTCCTTTGTCATAGATTAGGTGACCATAGGTGTGTGGGTTTATCTCTGGGCTTTCTGGCCTATTCCATTGATTTATATTTCTGTTTTTGTGCCAGTACCATACTGTCTTGATTACTGTCGCCCTGTTGTAAGATCTGAAGTCAGGGAGCCTGATTCCTCCAGCTCTGTTTTTTTCCCTCAATACTGCTTTTGCTATTCGAGGTCTTTTGTGTTTCCATACAAATTGTAAAATTTTTTGTTCCATTTCTGTGAAAATTGCCACTGTTAACTTGTTTGGGATTGCACTGAATCTGTAGATTGCTTTGGTAGTATAGTCATTTTCACAATATTGATTCTTCCAGTCCAAGAACATGGTATATGTCTCCATCTGTTTGTGTCATCTTTGATTTCTTTCATCAATATCTTACAGTTTTCTGCATACAGGTCTTTTGGCTCCTTAGGTAGGATTATTCCTAGCTATTTTATTCTTTTTGTTGCAATGGTAAATGGGATTGTTTCCTTAATTTCTCTTTCTGATCTTTCATTGTCAGTGTATAGGAATGCAAGAGATTTCCTGTGTATTAATTTTGTATCCTGTGACTTTACTAAATTCATTTATTAGCTCTAGTAGTTTTCTGGTGTATCTTTAGGATTTTCTATGGATGGTATCATGTCATCTGCAAACAGTGACAGTTTTACTTCTTCTTTTCTGATTTGGATTCCTTTTATTTCTTTTCCTTCTCTGATTGCTGTGGCTGAAACTTCCTAAACTGTGTTGAATAGTGGTGAGAGTGGGCAACTTTGTCTGGTTCCTGATCTTAGTGGAAACGGTTTCAAGTTTTCACCATTGAGAACGATGTTGGCTGTGGGTTTGTCAAATGTGGCCTTTATTATGTTGAGGTAAGTTCCCTCTATGCCTACTTCCTGGAGGGTTTTTATCATAAATGGGTGTTGAATTTTGTCGAAAGCTTTTTCTGCATCCATTGAGATGATCGTATGGTTTTTCTCCTTCAGTTTGTTAATATGGTGTATCACATTGATTGATTTGCGTATATTGAAGAATCCTTGCATTCCTGGGATAAACCCCACTTGATCATGGTGTATGACCCTTTTAATGTGCTATTGGATTCTGTTTGCTAGTATTTTGTTGAGGAGTTTTGCACCTATGTTCATCAGTGATATTGGCCTGTAATTTTCCTTTTTTGTGACATCTTTGTCTGGTTTTGGTATCAGGGTGATGGTGGCCTTGTAGAATGAGTTTGGGAGTGTTCCTCCCTCTGCAGTTTTTTGGAAGAGTTTGAGAAGGATGAGTGTTAGCTCTTCTCTAAATGTTTGATAGAATTTACCTGTGAAGCCATCTGGTCCTGGACTTTTGTTTGTTGGAAGATTTTTAATCACAGTTTCAATTTCATTACTTGTGATTGGTCTGTTTATATTTTCTATTTCTTCCTGGTTCAGTCCTAGAAGGTTGTACCTTTCTAAGAATTTGTCCATTTCTTCCACATTGTCCATTTTATTGCCATATAGTTGCTTGTAATAGTCTCATGATCCTTTGTATTTCTGCAGTGTCCGTTGTGACCTCTCCTTTTTCATTTCTAATTTTATTCATTTGAGTCCTCTCCCTTTTTTCCTTGATGAGTCTGGCTAAAGGTTTATCAGTTTTGTTTATCTTCTCAAAGAACCTTCTTTTAGTTTTATTGATCTTTGCTATTGTTTTCTTTGTTTCTATTTCATTTATTTCTACTCTGATCTTTATGATTTCTTTCCTTCTACTAACTTTGGGTTTTGTTTGTTCTTTCTAGTTGCTTTAGGTGTCAGTTTAGGTTGTTTGAGATTTTTCTTGTTCCTTGAGATAGGATTGTATTGCTATAAACTTCCCTCTTAGAACTTCTTTTGCTGCATCCCATAGGTTTTGGATCATCGTGTTTTCTTGTCACTTGTTTCTAGGTATTTTTTAATTTCTCTTTGATTTCTTCAGTAATCTCTTGGTTGTTTAGTAGCATATTGTTTAGCCTCCATGTGTTAGTGTTTTTCACAGTTTTTTTTTTTTTTCTGTAATTGATTTCTAATCTCATAGCATTGTGGTCCACAAAGATGCTTGATACGATTTCAATTTTCTTAAATTTACTGAGGACTGATTTGTGACCCAAAATATGATCTCTCCTGGAGAATGTTCCCTGCGCACTTGAGAAGAAAGTGTATTCTGCTGCTTCGTGTGGAATGTCCTATAAATATGAATTAAGTCTGTCTGGTCTAATGTGTCATTTAAGGCTTGTGCTTCCTTATTAATTTTCAGTCTGGATGATCTATCCATTGGTGTAAGTGTAGTGTTAAAATCCCCCACGATTATTGTGTTACTCTCAATTTACCCTTTTATGGCTGTTAGCATTTGCTTTATGTATTGAGGTGCTCCTATGTTGGGTGCATAAATATTCACAATTGTTATATCTTCTTCAATTATGCAAAGTACAGTTGACCCTTGAACAATGCACGGGTTAGGGCCACTGACCCTCTGTGCAGTCAGAAATCCACTTATAACTTATAGTCAGCCCTCCGTATTCAAGGTTCCACATCTGCAGATTCAACCAACTACAGATCATGTAATATTGTAGTATTTACTACTGAAAAAAAATTGTTTTTAAGTGGACCCATGCTGTTCAAACCTGTGTTGTTGAAAGATCAACTGTATATTCTTCGACCACAGTGTAATTAAGTTAGAAATCAATCACGAAAAGAAAACTAGAACATCTCTGTATATTTGGAAATTAAGAAATGCTTCTGTGTAACCTGTTGATACAAAAATGCACATTTGAAAATATTTTTTGAAAGAATTAAGATTTGAATGACATTAAAACTTGACAGATACAACTAAAACTAGGTTATATCTGAAAAAAAGAAAAGGTGAAAAATCAGTCATCTAAGCACAAATCTTAAAATTTAAAAACAGCAACTTAAACTTCTATCGAAGAAAGTGAAGGAAAAGGAAGATACAGATAAGAACAAAAAGTAATGAAATAGAAGACATACAGTAGTTAAGGTCCACAAAGCCAACATTTGGTTCTTTGAAAAGACTAATAGAATTGATAGAAACACATGGTAAAACTGGTCAAGAAATATGGAGAAGCAGACCCAATCTATCTGATAGAAAGAGGGGATGTTACTCAAGATGCTGTGGACATGACAGAGGTAGGAAGAAGGCATTTTGAGTTATCAAAGGAATTAAATCTGTAATTTAAGATATTCAAAAGAGAAAACCCCGGACTTATATGACCATACTAACACAATTTTTTTTCCAGAGAATAGAAAAATAAGCAATACATTTCAACTCATTGTACAAGGTCAGCATTACTTCAAAACCAAATGCATAAAAGGGCATTATATAAGAATGGAAAACTGTAGGCCACTCTTCCTCATGGACATAGGTGCAAAAATCCTAAACAAGTGAATAAAGGAATAAACAGTATAAAAATCAAAAAGGAAAAATTAAAATTGTCATTTTTCCAAATTGTTTATACAGAAAATGCATATAAATCCACAAAACATTATTAGAATTCATTTTTTAGTTTAACTAGGTTGCTGCCTAACAGGTCAGTATACCAGAATTAAGTCTAAGCATTGCAACAAATAAGAAATGCATATTAAATAAAAATATCACTTATAATAGTATCAAAAATGTCAAATGCTAGGAATAAATGTAACATAATATGTTTAAGACTTTTACACAATAAAATATTGAGAGAAAATTCAGAAGTCTTACATGAATGGAGAGATATACCATAATCATGAATTGAAAGAGTCAGTATTTTAAAGATGTTCTCCCCAAATTGATGTATCGGTTAGGTGCAATTCCAATATGAATCTGAGTGTGTTTTATGGAAATTGTCAAGCTGATTCTCAAATTTATATAGAGATTCAAAGGACCAAGAATAACTAAGTTACTCTTCAAGAAGAGGAAGGTAGGATAATTGCTCCGCTGGGTATCAAGATCTTTCATAAAGCTATACAACTGAAAACAGTTTGGATAGAAAAATAGAGCAGTGAAAGAATAGAGAATCCAGAAACAGACCCATGTATATACTACACGTGCTTTATGATAGAGTTGACCTTAAAGAGCAGTAAGGGTGGTCTCTTAAACTTTCTTCTTTTCACATCACACTCAGAAATCAATTCCAGATGGATAGAGATCTAAACATAGAAAGCAAAATAATAAAGGTTCTCAAAGGTAACAAAGGTTATCTTTAGGACTTGAGAGAAGAGAAAGATTCGTAAAACAGAACACAAAACCCAGTAGCAATGAAGAAGAATACCAGTAAATGCAACTACATTGAAATTAGGGACTGTTTTTTGTCAGAACACACCAGCAAGAGAATAAAAGGTCAAGCCACAGACTAGCAGAAGTTATCTGCATACGGGTAACCAAAAAAGCACTCAAGTCTTAGAAATGAAACCCTTATAACTCAGAACATAAAAGGCAACTATCTCCAATGAAATACTGGCAAAAGATTCAACAGACAAATCAGAAAAGAGACCAATGAAAATGTTAAAGAATGTTTAATATCATTAGTGATGAGAAAAAGCAAATTAAACCTAATGAGATATCTTTACACATCCAACAGAATGATTTAAATTTAAAAATCTGACAATACAAAATGTTTATGAGGCTCTGGGGTAGTGGGACTTTCATATGTCGCTGGTGGGAGTAAAAATTAGTCTAACTATCCTGAAAAACTCTTTAACATCTTCTAAAGTTGAAGATATGTATATTGTGTTTGTAGAGTGCCAAAGTGAAAAAAATTCAAAGGTCTAGCGTCAGTAGAATGGATAAAGGAGAGTATATTCATATGGAATTCTGTATGGTACCAAAAAAAAGTAGCTATAGCTACTCCAAACAGTGTTGGTGAATCTCACTATCGAATGGAAAAAGAGTACAAAAGAATATATAGTGTATGATTACATTCCTATGACGTTCAAAGTAGATTAAATGTTTCACGATGAAAATATAGGTGGTAAAATACAAAGAAAAGCAAAAATGTTATTACTGTGAATGACAAGATAGTGGTTGTCTTTAGGAAAGTGGGAAGGTGAAGTAATTGGCGGGGGATATGAAAGATGTCTGGGTTGCTGGCAGTGCTCTATTTCTTGACCTGGATGATATTTTGTGGGTTAAATCACTGAGCTCTACCGTTTTATTTTGTGCATTTTTATGTGTGTTAGTTTACACACACACATCCAAAAAGAGGCCAAAAGAATCATGATGCAAAGAGGAGAGAATTAGTTAATAAAGTGATTGTTTTTAGACTATTTCAGTGGTATACCGCATTCAGTACATTCAACAGGAAGGCAGTGAAAGATGTTGTATGGTAAAGCGAGCAAACTTAATTGGAAAGAAGAAAGTTCAGTTGTAAAAGGATAGGTAAGATGCTGATATTTTTCACCTATAAATGTGTTTTGCAGGAAATAAGTGTTCATGGTCGGTTGGGAGTTATTTATAATCCTACATCAAAAATAGATGAAGATAACACAGCTATTTCCAGAGGAATTCTGGCAGCTTTTCTTACACTGGAAAACAGCTTTTTGAGAAACTTTCTCAGGAAACTGGCAGAGGAAGAAACTGCTACAGCTATTTACTCTGGAGATAAAATTAAAAGATTCCTTACTGAGGTCAGTAGCTATTTGTTTGAAATAATAAATAAGTATCTTGCATATTTCAAAAGTATAAGTCAGTGTGCTTGGAGATATCATGTTAAAAAATCATTAAGTATAATCAAATGGGGATAATAAACTTTCCTTTGCAGTGGGAAAAGATGCATGTTACATGATACAGCTTTGCATAGAGGCACTTAACAAATCAAATTTCATATATTTCAGCTACTACTTCATGATCCTTAAAGTTAAAGGCATTCTAGTTAGGATACGTACTTATGTGAAGCATTAGGAGTTAAAGGATTATGTGAATAATCCTCAGTTATTTCACTCAAGGGGTCCAGTACAGGGAAAATTCTAGACAGAAGCTGATCCTCTGGAAGAAAGATTCATTAATCCATTCAAAAAATATTGATTGATTGTCTACCAGACAATGGAGATAATACTTATGAACAAGGCAGATAGAGTCCCAGTTCTTATGGAGCTTACATTGTAATGGGAAAGACCAGGTAAGTGGTATTGGAAAGATATAAAGAAATATAAGAAAGTAAACAGTTTGAGGGATGCTCTTTTAGCTGGAGTGGTCAAGGGAAGTCATCTCTAAAGAGCTGATGTCTGAGCAGAGCTCTGAATGAAATGAGAAGTCAAGCCATGGAAAGTCTACAGACTTTCTTACAGAGAAGAATATACCCGGTTCAGAACACAGCAGGTCTAAAGGCCTGACACAGAGACAGTCTTGCCAGGTTTGAGGTATAGGCGGAAGGTCATCATGACCAAAGTAGAGTGATGGGGAGACTAGTAGGAAATGAGTTTGCAGACATAATCCCAGATATTTCAAGCACTCATAGGCCATGGTAAGGAATTGAATTTTTTTCTGAGTATAATGGAAAGTCATTGAGGAATCTTGTGAGATAAATAATCTTGAAAAAGATGACTCTGGGTGCCATGTGAAGATTTGATAGTAGGTAAACAAGAGTGGAAATAGGATGAACAATTAGAATGCTATTGCAACAATCCAGGTAAGAAATAATGGTGTCTTGGAGTAGATATTGGTGGTGGACATGGTGAGATGGTATATACATAATATCTGTTAAAACTGTAGTCAGCTTGAAGAGCTGCCAATTGTATGTGACATGTGAAAGTAATACTCAAGGATTTTGTCTTGAACAGCTAGAATTGTGGTGTCTTTTTTTTGAGATGCGGAGGTCTTGATGAAGAGAAGATTGGGATACATAGGGGATCAAGAGTTAAGTTTTGTATGTGTTAAGTTGGAGATGCCTGTTGGACATTCAAGTGGAGATGTTGAGTTGACAATTTAGTAAATAAGTGTAGGAATCAATGGAGGGTATAATGTTTTGTTTTGTTTTGAGAGTCATCAACATTATATATAATTTAAAGCTAAGAAACTGGATGAAATACCTTGGAAGTGAGTGGGGCAGGGGTTGGAGAACAGAGGGACTGAAAAAGAGCCCTGGAACATTCCAACATATAGAGGAACGCAAGAAAAGGATGATCCAGTAGAGGGGACAGATGGAACAGCCACTGAGTTAGGAAGATAACCGGGAGAGTGTGATATCCTAGAAGCCACCTGGAGCAAGTATTTCAAGGAGGACGTGATAAACTATGCCATATTTCTTGAAATTAGGCTTCATAATGGACCATTTTATTTGTTAAGGTGGTCATTGGTGGCTTTGATAAGAACAGTTTCAGCGAAGTGATAGGTATAAATGTGAACTGGATTCAAGAGAGAATAGGAAATCAGGAAACAGAGACAGCAAGTATAGGTAGCTTTTTAAAGGAATTTTCCTATATGGGGAACAGAGAAATATTCTGTAGCTAGAATAGGGCTTGAGGTCATGGAAGGATTTCACTTATTTTTGGTATGCTGATGAAAACAGTCCATCCAGAAAATGAGAAAAGATGAAACGGAGCGGGGCAAAGTGGGAGGATAGCTCTTGCGTAGCTAAGAGGTGCTGGGACCCAGTGCACAAGCTGTAAGTATTGGCTGAAGAATGGGGTAGATCTTTTTGGTGGTAGCAAGATGAGTACTTTACTTCTGATTGATTTTGTTCTCAAAAGAAGGTCAAGTCATTAGCTAAGTATTAGAATAGGAGTAGGTGCTCTCAGAGGTTCGAGGGTAGAGGAGAAAATGTCAAATATTTTTCTAGTATTCTGAGAGTGAGAAAGTGAATTAAAAACATTATAGTAAGATTTCTGAGGGCCCACTTGAGGTTGATGACCATAAATTGAAAGTGAGATCAATGTTGGCTGCACGTTTTTCTCCAGCTGCCCTAAAGCTGTTTGGATCCAGTTGCAGAGTAAGCAGAGATGTGTTTAACCAGAGTTGAGGTTTTGCCAGGTGAATAACTGAGGGGGGGGAAAGCATCCAGGGGAGGTGAGCATGGAATGTTTCTGTTATAGTAAAGGGATCTGGGGTATAACTTGGTTAGGAGGAAAATGATAATATGGAAAGTGTGATGGACAGTAAATAAGTGGTAGGGTCAGTGGACTAAAGGGTTGAGTAATGGTTGGTCTGGTGACACTGGGATGAATGAGCTAGAAGGTCAGCAGATTGTGGTCAGAGAGGGGTTGACTGAGACAGAGGTTTTGGAAGTAAAGATCTAGAGCTACACTGTCTGATACTGTAGCCACTACCTTCATGTGGCTATTTTAAACTTAAATTTAAATTCAGTTTCTCAGTCATACTACATTTCAAGCGCTCAGTACCCATCTGTGGCTGTGTGTTAGACAGCGCAGGGGAACATATCTGACCTTGCAGGAGTACCAGGAACGTGATAGAAAGTCAGAATGTAAGGCCCTCCCTGGATCGACACCCAGGTGATTTGTATGCATATTAAAGTTTGATACACACTGAGATGGCAAAGATTACTTTGTATTTCAGAGTTTAAATGCACTATTACTAAATTGGTTTCATGGGATTGGTATAATGGAATGAGCAGAGTATTTCTATTTTGAACAGTATTTTTTTTAGTTGAACACACCAAAATGGAGGTACTGAATTCAGAATTTAATAAACATTGTATTTCATTGTTTAATGTTAAATTGTATTTAAATTGATGTTTCCTAGCATTTTACTAATCAGTAATCCACCCCAAATTCTCAAAGAATGAGTAGCAAACTGTATCTACTTGTAACAGGATTTACAGATACTGTAATTGCCTTGTTAAAGAAGGATTCTTTTTTTAAATGTGGTTTCAGAACAAAATAGTACTTTTTAAAATCACAAGTTAATATAATTTTACATTTTATACTAATATATTAAAGTAGGCTATGTTTAAAAAATTATTTAATGTATTTACTGTTCTCTTACTGGTTTTATCATTCTTAACTTATACCTTAGGGAATGAATAAAAATGCTTTTGAGAAAAAATATAATACCATTGGAGTGAATATTTTTCGAACTCACCAGTTGTTCTGTCAAGATGTACTTAAATTGCGTCCTGGAGAGATAGGTGTTGTCAGCAATGGGAAAGTAAGTAAAAAAAGCAATTGCTCACTTTTCTCAGTGACACTGTGATACGGGGGTGTCAAACGTTTTCTGTCACAACACACCTGATGCAACATACACAGAGGACAGTGCTTATGTGCTAGACACGCCAGACAGGTCTCAGCGTAAATAAAATGGCCACTGAGAGGTCCAGTTCGTGGCACAGTACCTGTTTCTTCACCCCTCCCTCCCATTGGTGATAACATCGAATGCGGCTAAGGACGTTCTTTGGGGATAGCTTTTATAATATAAATATTAGAACAAACTATTTTGTATACATTACAACATTGTGATTGATCACTGTTGTAAGTAGGTGTAAAAAGTACATTCTGACATCTTTTTCTTCTTGTAGCTTTTTTCTACAATTGATTATGTTAAATAACAATACTGCAAGTTTTGAACTATAAAGTCGTATTTATTAATATAATCTTTTAAAATCTATAGTAAAAATCACTCTTACTCCCACCATCCTAATAAAATTTATTATTAATAGTTTATTGTTTTACCATCTAACCTTTTTCTACTCTACATGGCCATGTCTGTCTTTTTAAATACATAATTGTAATGCTATTATACATATATAATTTTATATCATACTTTTTTCTCTTACTATATCATAAATGTGTTTCTGATTAATTAGGGAGTTTTAATAGATATGTACAAAATTAGTGGATGATAGCTACTTATTAATATTTTTTAGTATGATAGTCTGGTTTTCTCAGGAATGGTTTAAGTTTTTAAAAATTGAATCTGGTGCTTAGGTATATTTGGAAATCAACTAATGCAGTGTGTTTGACATTATCTCTGCTTGAAGCATCAGATTATGTATCCCTAAATCATCTTCAAAGCTGTAGTGTTTTCTCTGTTTTCTACATTTTTATGAGCTCTATTCACCTGCGTGCTTCATTCCTGTATCATCATTCCCTTAAAGTTATGCTTATTTATTCCTTCTTATCTGAATCTATAAATAATAGAAATTGGAGAATAGTGAGGGACTCATATCCACAAGCATCCACAAGTCACATATTTCCGCTTCAGCGTGACAGTTCTTGAGCTAACTGTGTTAGCTCCTAAAAATAGACGCGGGTTCATCTGTGTACAGGGCTGTTTTACAATTGGTGACCACAGTTGCCACTTATTATTACAGTAATATAAAATATTAGTGAATTTTGATAATGAGCTATGTGAAAGCCCAAAAATGGCATTGCTTTTTTTTTCAACAGTTGCTTTGGGAAGAAATCTAACTTTTTAGAACAGTTTCAAAGTATATAGCTACCTTCGGCTCTGTCAGGCATTTTAAGAGATAAAAAGAAAAAATTACAGCCTGCTATATCTGTTACCTTGCCTTTTGGTTATGTTGATACATTACGGGAAAGCTACCCTATGTTTTCTTTTGTCATTGTTTAATATAATTCAGATATTGTTATCAATATTAGTGATAACAAATATAGTTATGTTCAACTTATTTCTCTTAGAACTGTTTTCTTCTCACTGTCCTTGAAATTGACAAAAGCATTTAGATGTAATTTTGCATCTGCCATGAACCAAACATTCTTCTAGAATCTGAGAGTATAGTAGTGAACAAACATGTTTCTGTGGCGTTTACACTTTGGTGGGCAGGGACTGAAAAAAAATAGTGTCCTTACTGATAAAGTGTTATTTGGACAGAGAACCAAAGAAGGTGAGGGAGCGAGCCGTGTTGCATATCTGGAAGGGTAATGTTCTAGGTAGAGGGAACAGTGAGTACAAAGGTCCTGAGATGAGCTCACATCTGTGTGTTCTAGGAACAGCAGATATGAAGAGAACAGGAGAGAGGTACCTGGAGGCCAGGTCAGGTAGGGTTTTACTCTGAATGAGTTGAGAAGCCAATGGTTCTGGGCAGGGGATTGACATGAACTGACGTTTCATTTGGATCACTAGTGGCTGTTACATCAAGGATAGACTGTAGGTGTTAGGAAACCAGTTAGGAGCTATTACAATAGTCCAAGTGAGATGTGATGGTGGCCTGGACCAGAATGGCTCTAGTGGAAGTAGGGAGAAGTAGATGTGAGATGTATTTTGGAGGATGACCAGGAATTGCTGACAGATTTACAGTGGGATGTAAGAGAACTACGTGACTGGCAGAATTGAGCTGCCGCTGTTTTAAGGAAAGGAAGACTGCAGGAGGAGTGGGCTTGTTCAGAAGGAGTAGAAAGGGCAGATAGAGGATTCAGTTCTGGATGTATTAAGAGTTCAGTGTTCAGTTCTGGACCTCTGAGTAGACTGGTTGAGTTGACAGCTGAACGTATGAGTTAAATTCGGGGAGAGGTTGGGGCTAGAGAGAGATAGTAAGTCAGATGACATTGACTTTTTGTGTCGACTAATGGAAAATTGTAATTTTGATTATCCTTTTATTTGTAGGACTGTGGTTTGAATACAAAAGTATGATATGTTTGAAAATAAGCACTATGGTTTATGAACTATAATGTAATGCTATAGCATTGCTATGAAACACAATAGTCATGACAATTGTAACATAGTTATAATTCTGACCAGATAGTTAATGATTGAAATAATTCTGACATTTTAGAATCAATCTTCATTTCGAACCTGTCCAAATATTTACATTAGAATTGAAACATATTCAAAGTTAAAATTGTTTATAAATGATCAAAACTAGGGTGTAATGATGATCTCATACTTTCTTACTGCCATGCTAAAGAATTAAAAATCTATATGTTTTAAGATTAAACAAAACCCTAAATAATGCTATTGCTATAATTATATTTATTTTTATCATGTTACATATTTACAAATTGATGAAAGACGTGGTGTGGCAGAGAGAAGGGAAACAAACAAGGCCTTTTTGTTTTAGCTAGGTGAATCTGGATTCAAATTCTGGTTGCACCATTAATTGTATAACCTTTGCAAAACTTGGTTTCCTCATTTGCACAATGGAAAAGGTAATAGTCTGTTTTAAAGTTGCCAGAGAGATTAAATATACTTTTACACATAAAACACATAGACACAGAGTAAATTTTCAGTAAATATTAACTTCTGTTTTCTCTTTAAATATTTGAAGGCTATCATGGGAAATATGGGTGCATTTATAGATTTGATTTGCATTGTATTCATTGAGAGTCAGTATCGAATCAAGCCCAGTTGATCCAACTTCCACGAGTGGGGAGAGATTTTTAGCTCAGTATGTGGAAGAACATTCTAACAGAGTTTTCTAAAATTGTAATGATCTGTCAAATGAGGTAATGCATTTCTGTTATAGCAGTTGTTCTGTATAACTGAAAAATCACATTTCCAAAACGTTGTAAAGATTTAAACTCCAGATAGGTTTTATCGTACTATTACGTGATTTTCAAATTTAATGTTCCATTTCCCAATTTGGTCATTATGTGATTTTATACTATTTAAGTTGCTTTATTCCACAAACATCATATTCATCTTTAAGTAGAAGAACTAAGACACAGAAGAACCAAGTTTCTGCTAGCTGTTTGACACTGAACTTACATAGGTGCAATAGAGCTGGTTCTCTGGTGAATTTAATCAGTAAAGATACCCAATCTTGTTCATCCCTTAGGAAAATAATTTGAGATTTTAGTTCCTTATTCTAAGTTATTAACAAAACTACTCAAGTCACTAGAAGTGGTATAGATAAAATTCAGCTCTTTTCCAGGCCTCTCCTATTCACAGTCAAAAAAATACAGCATTAAAAGTGCTTTGAAAGTTACCTTAAAAATGATAGCAAATCTTAAGGAAATGAAATGTTTATATGTGTACTTTTCGTACACAGTGCCCATTTTTTGTACTTTTAAGAGCCCAGGTTTTATGTTTAAAGTGGACGTGGTATTTATTTAGCTGGATGCCAACGTTCCAACTAATATCACCTTTGATGTGAGCAAATGAGAAAAGATTCAAGAACTATACTTCATTAATTTTTAGAAAATATTAATTGTAGAAGCATATGAAGGGGAGTAAGAAAATGCACTGCAGGGCTTCCCTGGTGGCCCAGTGGTTAAGAATCCGCCTGCCAATGCAGGGATACGGGTTCGAGCCCTGGTCCGGGAAGATCCCACATGCCGCAGAGCAACTAAGCCCGTGCGCCACAACTACTGAGCCTGCGCTCTAGAGCCTGCAAGCCACAACTACTGAGCCTGCGTGCTACAGCTACTGAGGCCCGTGCGCCTAGAGACCGCAAAGAAGAATAGCCAGCCCCCTCTCGCTGCAGCTAGAGAAAGCCCGCGTGCAGCTCCGAAGACCCAACACAGCCAAAAATAAATAAATTAATTAATTAAAAAAAATCCACTGCAACCATTTCATTCCGGTTGACATGTTTTCTAGTTGTTTGTCATTAAGTCTAATTGTTTAGTGCATAAGACTATGTCAGGGCTCACCTTCTACATCAGGCTTATGTTAATAATATTAAGATGGTGCACATATTAGCTGTTCCAGAAAATGATAACGGCAGTAGAGTTGGAGTGGTTGTGGTGGGATAGCCATCCTGAGAAATTCAGGTATCTGGGAATTTTACCGCTTCCCCGCTCTGTAGTTACTGATTTAAAGCTAACCTACAAGACCTTGCTGTGCTCCAAACAGTTCATACAGCATCAGTTAGATGAAGATTGGTTGGTGTTATTAATTATGGGATTTGTTTCTTGGTGTTTGCTCTTTTATGCCTTGTTTATATATTAATTCATATCTACATAGTGTAGACTACAATTTACAGATTAAATAGGAAAATACTGAAATTAAAAGACTTATGGAATATAGACAGTTGCTTTGATAGCTTACTTTAGAATGAAAAGCTTTTGTTTTTGGAAGCATTATGTCTCAAAGTAAAACTTTCAAATGGAAATAATTTGCTGATTTTTTTGCCACATTGATTTTGGTATTGATGCAAATGTTATTTATAATATCAAAGTGAGGAAATAGTTTTCTCTTGTTTCCCAGGGGACTTAGTAAATGGTGGGATTAATAGCCACCATCTGTTTAATCTCTAATCAATATTTGCTTCAAGAAATATCTATTTGATAAGAAAATACTTGTCCCAAATTGGTATCTTTTGGAAGATATACAATAATATAACTGCTTTTAAGTTCTTAGGACCTTTAGATGAAGATTTCTGTGCAGAAGATTTTTACTTGTTGGAAAAGATAACATTGACTAATTTAGTAGAGAAAATTGAAGACATTGTTGAAAATATAGAAGTCAACTCAAAGAAGTAAGTATTTAAAATTGTAAGAGCAATTCATTTTAGAGTTTGGTATTTTGTATCCGATTTTTTCTTTTTAAGGTTAGAAAATGTTTCAGATACACACAGAAGATACAATAAAAGACATGTAGAGAATATAAAAAAACAGCAGATGATAACCATTTGCTTACCACTACCAAACTGTAGATGTTAATATTTCATTTTATTTGTCTTGATTGTCCCATTCTCCTCCCTCCCTAAGAGGTAACCGTTTTCTCAAATGTTGTGTGCATGATTCCCATATATGTGCTTATACTTTTGCTTCATATGTAAGTATCTATTATTAGTGTTTGTGTTAAAGTCTTGACTTTTTTAGAGATATGCTGTTATACATAGGCTCCTTTTGCAGTCTGCCTCCATAAGAGCTTTATCCACGTTCATGTATATAGAGCAAGCTTATTCATTTCAGTTTCTTTTTAGTATGTCATTTTGTGAATATACTGCAGTTCATTTATATACTCCATTACTGAAGTACAGTTAACTTGGCTTTAGTTTTTTACTATTATGTAAATGCTATCATGAACCTGGTTTACATGTGTCCTTGTACAATGTGTGAGTTTCTCTAGAGTAGAGGAGTGTTGTTATTGGGCTGTAGGACAGATGTACCTTCGGCTTTACCAGATGTTGCTAAATTCTATCCTTCAAAGGAGTTGCAACAATTAACACTGCCACCAGAAACGTATAAGAGTTCGTTTCCCCAGGTCGTCACCAATACTTGGTGTTACGCAACCTGTTAATTTTTCCTATCTGATGGATGTGAAATTGCATCTTATTTTAATTTGCACTTCCTTGACTTCCAGTAAAGTTGAGTATCTTTTCATATGATTGTTTTAATTTATGTTTGCTCTTCCTCCAACGTGCCTACAATTTTATGTATTAGAGAGTGTGTGGCCTATAAATAAATACCTTAAGAAAGTTTACGAGTAGATTATGGTTTGGATTAACCCGTTTATTTTATGTTTATTAAGTGGCCATTAAATGTAATGCTCTGTGAAAGATATGGTAGGTATTACAAATAAAAATAATATACAGTGTACAGGACCTATAGTCCAGCAAAACATGTTATAGTAGAGAGATGCTGACAGTACTGACAAGGTTCTCAACCACTCTGACTCTAAATTTCTTTGTTTATAAAATGGCGATGCCTATCTTTTCTCTCTTTCTTTCTTTTTTTTTTTTTTTTTGGTGGAGGGGGACATTTCTTAAAGTTCAGCTAACATTTTCTGTTCCAGCATATCATTGAACATATACATTTTCTCCATTATGGATTTTTTAATTTGGTTATATTTAATCCAGGTATTTATTTTGTACAATTTTAGTTTTCAAATGAATTTGAAACCAAAGAAATCTGGGCTTCTTAACTATATTAAAAGTTCTTTGAAAGTAGTTATTCTATCATTTAATTTTTGTTCTTCCTGCGCTGCTTTCTTTCTTACATGGGTCCCAGTGCTTGGATATATAACCAGCACTCAGCAAATATTGACTTGAATTGAATGATTCTCCATATGCTTATAGATACTATTAGGAACACTTATGTGTTTAAATATCATATCAATGATAAGAAAAAATAGGATGACCTTAAAAGCAGCAGTCATTTTACTTTGACAAATTATACAAGTTTGGAAGAAAGGTCATTTATATACAGTTGGTCTATTGGAGATATTTTACATTAAATTCCCCTTTCTTGAGACATTAATTGTGACATAAAATATGGACTTTTCTCCCCCCCCCAAAACTCCTTTATCTTGTTTCTCCAGCCTGAGTGACCTTGTTATGAAAATCGATGCCCTTCTTTCCTCTTTACCTAAACATGCATCTCGGTATGACGTCACATTTCTTGAGGAGAATCACAGGTAAGATGTATTAGTGCTGTTTTTTTTCTGTCACTGCATCCTATACTGAATTATGGTTACCATATGTATTCACAATATAGCAAAAGTTAAAGTAGAATTAAAAGTTGTTAGAGAATAAATGTATTTGACAAGATAGGGAAAAGAAATTTGAGTTAATTATATTCTAGTAAATAAATGACATATATATATACACACACAGATACATATATAGGATATGAAGTTTCAAGTAAGTTAAATGTAGTATGATTTGTCTTATTCTCATCTTTCTTCCACATTCAAGATCATTGGGAAGTTTTGCAGTATAATCTTTATAAATAATAATATCTTTATATTCTCAATGTATAAAAGGCTCAGTTACTGAAGAATTCTGCTTAATAAAGTGTAGACATGTACAACAGAATGTCCCAAACTGTGTTTTATGGAACATTACTCTGAAGTGTTGACAGATATCTTCTGAGGGAAAAACTGTAGTCAAGTAAATTTAGAGAATACTGAATCTTTTGGGGTGGAGGAGTGAGATTTTCAGTGTGCATCAACATATTGACGATTATGAGATATGGTGTGGCTAAAAGAAAACAAAAGAAAAGTTCATTTTTGGTAAACTCAACAGTTGGGTAACTTATTCACGGAACACTTTTTTTGTTAAAAATTTATTATTTCATAAAAATTAGGTTTCCAAAAAGAGCCATCAGAGAAATACTGTTTTAGAATAATAAACTAGTTTATACTTTTACTGTATAATACTTCCCCTCTAAGATATTTGAAATAAAATTCATCAAGTTCTATCTACGTACATAAAATAATCTGAGTCCCCAGCAGGAACTTTTTTTTTTAATTTAAAAATTAAGGACCACTTAGAATGGGAAAAAAGAATCAGTTAGACATTATGTAACTAAACTATAGACATATTTTATTTTCTTTTTCTAATCACTGCTCTTATAAAGCTAAAATGAGACAAATTACTTTATCGTAAACTTAAAGTGGCTGGCACTTCTAAGTTTTCTGATTTGATGGTAGATGCGATCTTATATTGCTTCTGTTTACTCTATTACAAGATAACACGTTCTTTGGCTGTAGAAGGTCTATCTTTTGAGGTGTCTTCACACATGTATAGTAGTATCATTCTTAGGAAAAATTACTTTCTAAAGAGAAATTATCTAGCACTATTGGGAATGAAGTTTTTATTTTTTTCAGATAACTGAACTGAGATTCAATACTTTTAATTTTAAGTATTTTAAACACTTTTAGCAGAATTCTTTTTGCAAACGTCTTTGATTTCCTAAATACCATATGCTGAAATAATTTAACACAAATTAGTGACAACTATCATTGCAAACATTAATCACTATACTGTTACATGGTTATGTTATACTTAGGAATTTTGATATGTTTGGAACGGTTTACTCCCACATTGAATGTCTGAAACATTTGGTCTTTCATAGGTTATTGTTGTTGTAGTCTCTGCTTTCTTTCTTTAGCTCTCACATCAATCAACGTGTCCTGCTGCTTTTAAGCCTTCTTTTATATAGAAGGATATGATGTGACTTTGTGACAGTGGTTTACAATTCTCCAGTTCTTTTCTATTTATTTCTGGGCACTGTTACAAATATTTATAAATGGATCTGTAGTATATGTGTATTGGTATGCATCTATGTTTATACAATAATATATATTCATCTAATGCCTGCCTTTTTTTAAATGCAAAGTCAGTAACCTTCCATTTTTCTGAGTTCGTGTGTATAATTAGGTATTTAACTTTTCCTTCTGTGTGTTTACACATGTTGGTGTGATCTATTTATCCACATCGACTTTGGTTGTATGGCATAGCATGAGCTTTCTTGTCAAAAAAAAAAAAAGAACAGCTTTTTGATCCCAGTCTACCACTTACCTAGCTATGTGACCTCTCTTAGCCTCAGTTTCTTAGTCTATAAAATATAGATGATGATCCCTACCCTTCAGGGGTTTTGTGAGATTCAGGCCTACTGTCTTAAGTATAGTAGATATTTATTTAATGCATTGTAGCTATGTGTATTTGTTACACAAATAACAAGGTGCTTCTCACAACTTGGAAATAAGAGAACTAAGATTGAACCTGAAAGTTAAGCCATAAAATCAACTCGTATTAATCAGGGGAGAAATGTGAATACTTACCTTAAATGTAGGATCCATGTCAGCAAGACTTAATGATAATCTGATTGAAGGTCTTAATTTATTGAAGAAACAATGACTTCGTTGGATTTCATTTGTGTTGGAAGCCTAGAAAAAGAGAGAAGCACATTAGCAATGCCGGGCTGGGTAGTCTGGGTCAATCAGAGCAGTAGAATCACTGTTGCACACACACGTGCATGTGTGGTATATATGTATGCATATGTATATTGGGAAGTGTATAGATAAGAATTCATGTATGTATGTATGCGTGAATGAATGAATTGTTATAGGATTTGACGTTACACAACTGTGGGAGCTGGTTAAGTAGTCTCTGTAAGGCTGTTGGCTTCTGATACTGGAACTTTAAGTTCACAGGGCAGGCCATTAGGAAGAGGGGTAGCTGTCAAGAGGGGAGAGAGCAAGAGAGAGTTGTCAAGAGCAAGCTGGAATCCCACAAGTATGGACTGAAACCTGTGTCAGTTCTTGTTGCCTCTGACCTTCGTGCATAGCAGGTGTCCTGCAGAAGATGGGAGCCCTATCACAATGCTAAACACACATACGTGACCTAGGAGTCAGAGGGTAGGAGGAGGATCTTGGGGAAGGTAGAACCAGTGGGGGCCTCATGCCAATGACGTTGAGTCAGCAGATCAGTAACAAAGTGTGTGAGCTAGAGAATGGCTGCCGCCCCCTCCTGCCCTCCAGATATCCTGAGAATCTCTCTTCTGGCCCACCCACCAGAATCGTGAAGGAAAGGGAATTCTGGAAAATGTCATTCAGCCTAACCAACACACATACTACACAGACGATGGGAACTATGGGATTCTGATTCACAGAACCTCACAGAATTGGTAGTGGTCTGGGGGAAAAAACTTAAAGTAGCTGTCAACAGATGCCTACTTTAGCCATAGTAATGTCTCATGAAGCATATAGAAAACAACCAGTTTTGACTAGTGCTACAAGTATGACAGTAATTTGTAAAATTTTCACCAAGAAAACTAAAGGAATTAACCATTGTAGATAGTCTCTTTAATTTAAAACATCTGATTTGTAGCCCTGGTTTCTAGCAGCAATTATCTACCAGGATTTGTTGTCTGATTCTGACACTCCTGTTTAAACATTATTAACTCTTATCAACTGCATATAAAATAAAATGTCTTTCATCTCTCTAGGTCAGAAGACCCATTTTTGAAGTGAATTTTACATTAGCTTTTATTTGATTGCTGAGAAATTATTTCACTGCTGAAGTCTAGATATTTATAGTCTTCTTGTACCAAAGAAGACTAAGATCCCTGTAGTCTTAGAGGGGTACAGTTTGATTTGGTAAAATCTTTTTACCTTTGTAATATGTAAGATATTTAATTTATACATCTCCAGAAAAACTGATTTCCTATGTTATTGTAGTGTTAAAACAGTAATCAATTGGACTGTTCTGTACTTTTCATTAAATATATCCTTTAAACTTTTCATTAAATTAAATATAGAATGGATTATCTCCTACTGGCCTTTTCTGTGCTTTTAATGATTTTCCCAACATTTTCCTTTAAAGATTAGTCCGTCTTCTAACTTAGATCAGTGAAAGACAAAAACGGAAAGGTCAGAGGGGAGGAGGTGTGGAGAGGATGACTTAGGTCAAAATAACGTGAAAAATTTGGGTGTTTTTCCCCTGAGCTTTCCTGTTATAATATGTTGGGTTTTTAAAACTAGTAAGTTTAATAGAAGTACTGAATAGTTAATTCTGTCATTCTCAAATCTGAGAAAATATATTTAACACAGAAGCATCTTTGTTTTATTTATTTAATTTATTTATTTTTGGCTGTGTTGGGTCTTCGTTTCTGTGCTAGGGCTTTCTCTAATTGCAGTGAGCGGGGGCCAGTCTTCATCGCGGTGCACGGGCCTCTCACTATCGCAGCCTCTCTTGTTGCGGAGCACAGGCTCCAGATGCGCAGGCTCAGTAGTTGTGGCTCACGGGCCCAGTTGCTGCGCGGCATGTGGGATCTTCCCAGACCAGGACTCAAAGCCGTGTCCCCTGCATTGGCAGGCAGATTCTCAACCGCTGTGCCACCAGGGAAGCCCCTGTTTTATTTTTTTACGTTGTATGATCCATGAGAATTTGGGGGGCTTAAAATTATAAAGTTTTTTCACTATAATAGTATTGTTCTTTGAAGAGTTTTTAAAAAATCATTCGTCCATAATTTCTTACTTTCATTTTCTCTAGTTCTTTGCAGTTTTCTAATTTAGTGAATGCAAACATTAAACTTTTAAATTTGCATTTTCTTCTGTGAAATAACCAGGATTTTTTAATCCAGTGAAAAAGAAAGAAATTTATAAGAATGTACGTAGCTAAGATTAATTAGGCAATTGAATAAACTTAACTGATCAGTGTTCATCTTATTTTTTATTTTTCTAGCATTATAAAGATAAATTCTCAGGAGAATGATATGTCCTTTGATGTCATTGCTATTGTTGATCCATTGACAAGAGAAGCACAGAAGATGGCACAGTTATTGATTGTAAGATATCATATTTTATTAAATATTATATATATATATATTATATGATATATACTTCTTTTAGTTTGAAATTTATAATCTTTTCAGGTATGTTTTCAAGTATAATCAAATGTTTGCTCTTGATTCTTTCATACAACATTCTAAGTAGATTGTCATATTTCAGTGTAGAAAATGAAATGATGGAAGTATGCCTATGGTGTTATGGCAGTACCAGGTTAGGTGTTAATGTGGACATAATTGCTGTCCCCATCACCCGCAAAATTCATATGTTAAAGCCCTATCCCCAATGTGACTGTGTTTGGAAATAGGGCCTTGGGGAAGTAGTTAAGGTTAAATGAAATCCTATGGGTTGGGCTGTAATGCAGTAGGATCGATAGCCTTATGAGAAGAGGAGAAGAGAGATCTTTCTCTCCTCACAAACATAAAAAAGAGTTCATGTGAGTACACCACCACCTGGCAGCCATCTACAAGCCAGGAAAAGAACCCTCTCCAGAAACAATATGCCAGCACCCTGACATGAAATAAATTTCTGTTGTTCAAGCCACCCAGTGTTTTGTTATGGCAGCCTGAGCTAACTAATACAAGCCTCTTCCCATCATCATCTTTCTTACCCCAGGTGTGGAGAGTGGCTTCTGGAGAAGCTGATGTCTAAGCGTAATTAGTCTAATAAGCTTAAAGTATAATAAGTAACATTAACCAAACAGGTGAAGCTAGTGGAAGAAAGAACATGAAGGCTATGTTCAAGAGGTTTGGCCACTGTAACAAGAGCAAAGTAACAGTACCTTCAAGCCTGAAGTTGATTTCTGTCATCTCCCCATCCAAGTGTAAGCCACCTGGAGTTGCCAAGGCAGCTCCACACGTGAGGGACTCAGACATCTTCTGTACTGTTCAGCCATCCTCACGAAGCAGCTTGTTTCCAGCAGTCTAAGATCACAACATCATCTCTGTATTTCTGCAGCGGGAAGGGGAGAACAAGGGCCCAACCCCAAACATATTCCGTCCAGTTGCATCCCTCTGACCAGAATGTAGCCAGCCAGCCAGCCAGCCAGCCAGCCAGCTGCACCTAGTCACAAGATTCTTCCCCTAGGCACGTAGAGGAGAATGAACCTTAGGAGACAGATAGCAGACTCTGAAAGGACATTATGCGGCTTATCCTTGTACTGAAAATTTTAAAACTTCAAATTGTGATGCAGCTTTCAGTAGTTACATTTGAATAAGCTAGTTATGCTGGAAGGCTATGTTGTTTTCCTGATGATGTTTAAAATTTGGGGATACTTCTGTTTGAAATTGCTCAATACTGTTTTTTTTAAAGACACATCAAAAAATATTCTCAGAAGAGGAAACTATTTGTTCTTTGACAGTTTCCTTTTGGAAACAGGCAAAAGTAATTAGATATGAAGTCTGGTGAAAATGTAAATGATCAAGCTGGGTCATACTGGTGGATATTCTATCAAAATTTCAAAATGTTTCTCTCAGAAATTAGTTTGCCTTTTCAAATCAAATAGGAAAAATGGGTGATAGGTATGTGTTATAAATGCATTTATTAACGTGTACAAATAAGTTTGGAAACCCGTTGCCATTCTGCCTATTCAGTGTATAATCAGGGCAAACTTCATTCCACAGCTGATTTGCTTGCCTCATTCTTTCTTTCTGCATGTGTATACCTTCAAACTTGAACTTCTTTAGACACACTATTCATATTATTCTCTGGAGAACAGAGATCAGTAATCATACCTATGAGGAATGGGGGTAGTATGATTCAGTCCCTTATGAATCCTATGGGGATTCATTATCCAAAAAGAAATTGCTTACCTCTGAAGCTTTTACGTAAACATAGAATTTAGGAATAAGAAGTATGGGTTATACAGAAATACAAAATGTGGAATTGCATTCCAGCTTACATCATTGGTAATAGTAGCATACTTGGTTTCTGAGCAACTCAGAACCTCACATAGCATATTATTTCTTACTATAGAGAAAATGTATGCTGTAAATTTGTGCTATAAAGCACAAATTAATTTACTGGAAAAAATGGTCAGTGTCTCATTTAACACTTGGAAGAAACAGTGGCTCAGCAGCCTCCATGGTAGCTAATAGGAGTGATAGAACGGGACTTAAAACTCAAAGCTCTTAAATCTTTGGTCTGTACATTCTAATTTCTCCTCAAACCTGTATCCTTTCCCTTCCATATATCTGTTTTATTCTTCTCCTTTTACCTATGTCCTTCGTTGTCTAATATCTTTCAAATCTTCACTGACTTGTTGCCTGTATGGAGGTGGGGACTATCAAAATTAACAATTCTCCTACTTCAGTGCTCTCGGGCAGGGGTCCCCAACCCCGGGCCACGGACCAGTAGCGGTCCGTGGCCTGTTAGGAACCAGGCCGCACAGCAGGGGGTGAGCGGCGGGTGAGCAAGAAAAGCTTCCTCTGTATTTACAGCCGCTCCCCATCGCTCACATTACCACCTGAGCCCCACCTCCTGTCAGGTCAGCAGTGGTATTAGATTCTCAGGAGCGCGAACCCTACCGTGAGCTGTGCAGGAGAGGGGTCTAGGTTGCGCACGCCTTATGAGAATCTAATGCCTGATGATCTGAGGTGGAGCTGAAGAGGTGACGCTAGTGCTGGAGAGTGGCTGCAAATACGGATTATCACTAGCAGAGAGGTTTGACTGAACAGAGACCGCAATAAATCGGTTGCTTGCAGACTCATATCAGAACCCTACCAGTGAGCGACAACAAGCTCAGGGCTCCCACTGATCCTGCATTATGCTGAGTTGTATAATTATTTCACTATATATTACAATGTAATAATAATAGAAATAAAGTGACAGTGAATGCAATGCACTTGGATCATTCCAAAACTACCCCCCACCCCGGTCTGTGGAAAAATTGTCTTCCACAAAACCAGTCCCTGTTGCCAAAAAGGTTGGCGACCGCTGCTCTAGGGAAATAAAAAGAAAAGAGAGTATTTTATCTGTATGTAGCCAAGACCTTCCTACATCTTTTACAATGTAGATGAAATTCCAAAAGGATCAGGGCACCCTTGCCATCGTTGTTGTGAGGTCACACTTTGTCTTTCAAGTCAAGGTTCTAATAATTATTTTACTTGTTCTTCAGTAGTAAGGAAATTTGGATACCAATAAAGAAAGTCACACTAGGCAAAAGGTAGGCAGCATAACCTTTGGGCAGTGAAATCAACTGTGTGGATTCAAATCTTACTTCTGCCATGACTTACTGTGTGATCTTGGGCAAATTACTGTATCTGTCTGTGCCTCAGCTGTGTAAAAGTAGCTACCTCAAAAGGATGTTGTGTGAATCAGATGAGATAACGGATGTCAAGTATTAATGTAGTAGCTGGTAGATAGTAAATGCTCAGTAAGTGTTAGCTATTAATTTCAAATATGGAAATTTTTTCTAATAGGTACTTGGCAAGATTATCAACATGAAGATAAAATTGTTCATGAACTGTAGGGGTAAGCTTTCAGAAGCCCCTTTAAAGAGGTGGGTCTATGTGAACATAATTTCATTTTGAAAAATTTGCAAATGCTAAAAGGAAAAAAACCATAATTACGGCATCTGTTGTTTTTTTCTTCACAAAATGTTTAACTGAAAGAGATCAGAAGATCAGAGATAACTTATTAACCTTAATTGATATAAAACTAAAGTAACCTAACCAGTAAAATTGACCCCATCTAATTACAGAATTTACATGGTTTTATGTTCATCCGTGGGTGTTTTTAAAAATGTGATCTAGGAATACCTATTTAGAATTATACGGTTTGGGGCTTCCCTGGTGGCGCAGTGGTTGAGAATCCGCCTGCCGATGCAGGGGACACGGGGGTTCATGCCCTGCTCCGGGAGGATCCCACATGCCGCGGAGCGGCTGGGCCCGTGAGCCATGGCCGCTGAGCCTGCGCGTCCGGAGTCTGTGCTCCGCAACGGGAGAGGCCACAGCAGTGAGAGGCCCGCGTACCGCAAAAACAAACAAACAAACAAACAAACAAAAGAAATATACAGTGGGCTCAGCAACATGGATGGACTTAGAGATTATCATACTAAGTGAAGTAAGTCAGAAAGAGAAAGACAAGTACCATATGATATCGTAATATGTGGAATCTAACATATGATACAAATGAACCTATCTACAAAACATAGACAGACTCACAGATATAGAGAACAGACTTGTGGTTTTCAAGGAGGAGGAGTTGGGGGAGGGATGGATTGGGAGTTCAGGGTTAGCAGATACAAATTATTATATATGGAATGGATAAACAACAAGGTCCTACTGTGTAGCACAGGGAGCTATATTTAATATCCTGTGATAAACCAGAATGGAAAAGAATATAAAAAAGAATATATATACAGTATATGCATAACTGAATCACTTTGCTTTCCCGTTTGTTCTGGATCCTTGCTTTATCACATAGTCCCTGGTTCTGTATCTCTAACCTCTCTAGTAGCCCTCTTCTTTCAGTCTTAAGAGTTATTCAATTTTTAAAAAGAAATAAACTTAACTTCCTCTCCTCTGGAGCCCTGGCTTTTCCTCCTCTTCTCCAGTCTTTGTCATCTCAGCTTTGCACAAATGTGGCCAAGCCCCCTCTTCATCTCTCATTCACCGGTACCTCCACTGAAGTTGGGCTTTAACTGAATCACAAAGAAATTGCTGTTTGCAACATCCATGGGATACTTCTTACTTAATGATGTTTCTGCTGCATTTGACAGTACCAGCTACTTGGTTTGGACTGTGTTCTCTCCAGGGTCTCCGCTTACCCACTCTTCTTTTTTGACTCTGCCGGCCTGCCTGCCATAGGCAGCTTCACGGCTGCCAGTGATGAGCGCCCCTGGGGTCACACTCAGCATAAGTTCTCCTTGAGTGCGGGCTGCACCTGGTGATTTGCTTTCAGTGAACAGAATATGGCAAAAGTGATGGCATGTCTCCTCTGCAATTAGGTTGTAAGAGGCTGTGACTTTTGTCTTGCTGGCATTCTCTCTCTCTTGCTCTTGTGTGCTTCTCTACGCTTGCTGGAGATGCCCTTGTGGCAAGGACTGAAGGAGGTCTCCAGCCAACCACTAGTGAGGAGCTACTGCCCTCATGCCGGTGGACCTTGAGGAACTGCAGGAGCCTAGGAGTGGATCCTTCCCCCATGGAGCCTTGAGATAACCACAGCACAGCGGACACCTTGATTGTAGTCCCAGAATAGTGACAGTCAATGTTCTTAGTATTATAACTGTTTCTTATTATGTAAGATACTAGGGGGTGAGGCTAAATACATTAAGATTGCTGGTACTTCTAAAAGCTCTGTTAATAAGCACCTGCTTTAAACTCACTCCTGTTGGTTTTTAATTGCACTTTTTGAATTAGTACCAGAATCTTAGCTTAAATTTTACTTGCTTTCTGGTTATCATTTCTCTTCATGTTCTTAATGGTGCTAAGAGCTAATAAAAATCACTAAAAATAGACCATGCTCAAACTTTGAAGAAGGATCAATGAGTGAATACAGATCATAAACTGCTGGAACCCGCATAAGTCAGTATATCTTAAAGGGATTCTAATCGTGTTCATTAAGAAATAATTAACAAGGGTATATAATATACACAGTCTTATAATAGATAACAGTGTAAACAGAATAATGATTGCCTACCATTTACATAAGCATTAACCTCAGTATAGAGTGTTTTTAGTCTTTAAGACTTTAGTGTGTTTTAAGTCGTTAGCGTGTTTTTAACTTAAGACTTTCTGGTCATGTTTTTAAGCCATTTTCAGTTTTAAAATATTTTAGAAGAAATCTCAGTTTTGGTCACACTATGTATTTTATTTATGTTCTACCAACAGCTTCTACCGTTTTGTTCTGGAACCGGAACTGACGTTACCACCTAATGATGTTACTGGACCAGTGGCAAAATTCTTGGATATCCCTGAATCACCCCTTCTAACCCTCAACATGGTTACTCCTGAAAGCTGGTTGGTTGAAACAGTACACAGCAACTGTGACCTTGATAATATTCATTTAAAGGATGTAAGTTACAAAGAAAGAGGAATAGGATAAATTCTTATGAGCTGTTATTCCTGTACCAAGTGCATACTCACTGCTCACCAGAATTTTCTCCTTTATGATTCTAGGTCCTGATCCAGTCTTTCCTTTGATTTTCGAGTTTCCCTAACTTCCAAATTCAGCTTCTCTGGTTTTATGGGTTCTTAAATGCCCTCACTGTTTTTGTTGCTTCAGAAGTGCTACCCTAAGATGAACAACGTAGAAACTATGGAGACAGATGAATGGCAGTTTAGGACAAAACCATTAAGTACCTTTGCCCTTCAGGTTTTGTTTTTAACTCAGAGAGGAACAGTTTCATCTGAAATTATTTTTTGCCCCACAGCTCATAGCCAGAGAAAGCAGTTCCAATGAGATGAGGGTAGAAAGCAGGAAAAAGTTTGCTTATATACTTCGGGCTGAGTGCATTCTTTCCCACCACCTCCAGTGTGACCCTTGTCCGGTAAATGACCGGACTTCTCTTCCCCACCTGTAGTCATTCAATCCACAGCACACACACAGACAAAAAACAAAACCACCGACAGGAGACTATTTTATAATATTCGGAGTCTTTCCAAACATTCTATTCAAAATTGGAAAGGCATTCAGAAAGCACAAAAAAAAAAAACCAGAAGCATTTTAGGAGAGTTTACCTAGAAGACATGTATCTAGAAACTGGGGTGGCTGGGGGCAGTACTTCCTTCTCACTGTCCTCCCCGTTGCCCGGTCCTGCACAGCCTCTGACCTGTTTCCAGTTCTGCATTTGACAGCTCCTTCAGAAGGTAGCCATTACCTTGACCCAGGCATAAACTTTTTACCTCTAATAATCTGGTTAAGGTTGTTCATTATTTGTTTCTCATGCTTTTCATGTGTCACCTTTTGTCTAAAGATTTTCCTTCTAGGCAGCTTTCTTCTGATTCACTCATGTGTAGATTCTGTGGGATCCTGAGTCACTTCCCTGGAACATACTCACCTATACGACCAACTTTACCCACCCGGAGAAGAACCTAAAACTCAGTCATAGCAGTCATCTGTGACTCAGTCATCAATCGGTCCTTCAAATTGAGGGAAAAAATAGGAAGAGAGCAAAACAATGAACTCCATGAGGGAAAGTTCAGAAGTGAATTTGGCATGAAGTAAAAAAAATCCTGTTTCCTCCACGATTAGTTGGATCTCTTTTGGTCTATTGGTTCTTCATTAAGAGAGTTAGTTCAGCAATATATATCGGTAAATAACTTGAAAGACTCTAACCAAAAGGGTAAAAAGTTTGCGGTGGGAGAATTAATGCAGCTTAAAGATTTTAAATTGAGTCTGCTGGTAAAAAAATTTTAGTTTCTACTGTACAGTTAATAGAGATTAAACATTTTGTTGTGAGTGGCAAATATAGCAATGCCTTTTTAGAACCTATTTAAATGAACAGTATTTTAGAAGACTAAAATAAACAGAAATAATTTCCCCTATCGTCGTAGATTATATGAGTAAACAAAAGGAAATTACAAATTCTAGCAGCTGTAAAAGTTAACTACCTCTAAGGCTCTTCTCTTCCACTCTGTGCTGTACATACTTACGGTATTACCTGCAACTATCCTAGAGAAGTATGAAATAACAAAGACATGTGCTCAAGTAGAAAGAAGGAGTTGTAGGTAAAGGAAAAAAGTGAGACTAATAATGAGAGATGTGTCACTACACACTAGCTTGTATAGTCAGTACTCCTTGCCACATCTAATTCCCGAACATTATATAACCACCTGAAAAAAGCTTGATCTAGAAAGAGTCTTCCTTCCCAGGTCTTTGTTCACATGGTTTATTGCACAGCCGGCATTAATGCCATTATTAAAGGTGACAAAAGTGGTTCTAGGAAAACTTAAAGTGTGACAGTTACTTTTACCTGGAGTTCAGAGGTGGTTCTCAGAGCTTGTAACTAGAACTGCGTCCAAAGGCTCTCCGGTTATATTTCATCATAGCCTTTATCTGACAGATGTCAAAATACCTGAAACAATAGTGATTGTTTACCCAGTAAAGAGGAAGTGAGTAAATAAAAGATTGCTGAAGGAAAATGGTGTGTGGCTATGTTAAAAGGAATTCACAGAGAAATGCATTAGCCCCTTTTGAAATATAAATAATTTAGACATCAGTTTTATTGACAAGGCATTCATTACCAATGTAAATGTCAAAGAATTCCTATTTGAATGCCATAGATAATATTAATAAACCCAAATGTTAATCTTTATAATCAGACTTATAATTTTATTAAAGGAGGAAGCTAAATCCTTAACTATTCAGTCACAGAATAATACAATAAACACTTCTGTTTAGAAATACTAATATGCACCAAAGTTATATTGGAAAGATATTAAATTCATGTCTCATGTCAATAGTTAATATTTAGAACAGATTAATAAAAATATAAAGGAGATGTAAACATCAAAAAAGATCACTAGCCTTCCTATTCTTGCTAAAAATAAACCTTGATAATAGGAACTAATTTAACTCAAATCACCTTTATGAAATTATTATAAAACTTTAAATATTCACAAAATTTTAAATACTCACTAGAAAGTACTCTTTGAAAAACGAATTTGCTATTTTTAGTGTTGTGGTTTGAATAAGTCAACACAATTGATGTCTGTTATACAAATATATAAGGAAGAGAAACTTTCACATTAATGTATTATAAATGAAGATATTATTTAGTCACAAACTGATTGAATGTATTTGAACTCTGCCCTGATATCTAATTCATAATTTAAAATAGTTAAACTTTACTTCATAATCCCTCTGGGGTAGTTTCCTTGTCTGTAAAGTGAAGGAGTTAAGCTAGATGATCTCTAGGATTTCTCATATTCTGAGACTATCGCATAGAAATCTTTCTATCCAAAATGCTGTAAGGATTGTGGATACAGGTTAATGAAGTATATGAAGTTCATCACTAGAGTAGTAATAACTCAACGACTAATTCAGAGTTCAACTAAAGTCATTGAAACAAATGCTATTTTCAAACAAGTTACTTATTTCATGTTCTTAAAAACAGTAAAATTATAAGAACAGGGCTCAAGAAAGAAATACTGTACACAAGTGCTATAATTATTTCTGTAGTAATTATAGTCAAAGAAAAACAACTATACAGTACAGAATATTTTCAAATACTCTGTATGCTAAACACCATTAAAAGTAGTATCAAAAACCTCGTAGTGTGAAATAAAATTAGAGATAGATAGCATCATTATCTTATCTGCTCAACAAAATTTGCCAGACTATATAAAAATCACTTACCATTTGATTTATTTTTATGTTTGGTTATGTTTTTCATGTGATGTAGAGAAAATACTTTCTCCCTAAAATATTTATTATAACATTTGCAATAGAGTAAAATCTGGAAACATTTGGAATGTCCAGACATTTAAAAGGATGTTTTAAAAAGAGGACGTGGGGCTTCCTTGGTGGCGCAGTGGTTGAGAGTCTGCCTGCCGGTGCAGGGGACGCGGGTTCGTGCCCCGGTCCGGGAAGATCCCACATGCCGCGGAGCGGCTAGGCCCGTGAGCCATGGCCGCTGAGCCTGCGCGTCCGGAGCCTGTGCTCCGCAACGGGAGAGGCCACAGCAGTGAGAGGCCCGGTTACCGCAAAAATAAAAAAGAATTAAAAAATAAATAAATAAAGGACTTGTTCTTAGAAAACTATATTTAATGAAAAAGGTTATACTTTCTTAGAAAAAAATTATGGAGCAAAAGAAGAAATCAGTGCATTGATGTGTATATGAATGTTTAGTCTGTAGGTAGTTTCTATTTTTTCCCTTTTACACTCTTATATTTGCTAAATTTTCTTTAATGAGCATATGTTTTTTTGAGTGCAAAACAATTCACCGTTAATTGTTTTTAATTGCAAGAAATGTGATAATGATGACAAGTTGGCCTTCTTGCCAGGTCTGAAGCAGGAGATCTAGGGCACAGCCAATGAAGCAGATTCTTTGAGTGCTACAACTTACTGAGCCACCCATCCATTCTCACATCTCTCCTGCTTGTGATTTTGGTGCATGTATCATGATGTTGGAGTAGAGCTGATGTCATGGGAAAGGAAGAAAATTCATCTTGAGCTTTAGTGTTCAAGAAATTGATTCAGCTATTAGGTTCACTTGTCTAAAAGAAAGACTTGAGGTTGCCCCCAAAAATATATTGGCTAATATTAAAATAATCACATATGTTTATTACAAAATTTACATTATGAGAATTAGTAACACCAAAAACAATGACATATTTCCTCCGTAGATTGAGAAAACTGTCACAGCAGAATATGAACTAGAATATCTACTGCTCGAAGGACATTGCTTTGACATAATCACAGAAGAACCTCCTTGGGGTCTGCAGTTTACACTGGGCACAAAAAATAAACCTGTTGTGGTTGATACAATAGTGATGGCCAATCTTGTAAGTATTATACATACTCAATGGATGATACTTAATTAGATGTTTTGGTGAAATCCTCCAAGTTTTCCTAATAATATGAAATAATTTGTATCCTACTGTTACTGAACAGCTCCCAGAAAAAAATCCTTGAATAAAGTAATTAAATAAAGCGAACATGAAGGGAGTCATACTTTCAGAATGTGCTTTTAAGGTTATTGCAAAGTCTTCTTCCTTGGAATTCATTTGTAGAAATCATTCGTTCCACAGTTAGTAAACACTTATCTTGGAGTATTCATGAATAATCTTTCTTGAACAATTGGACCTCATTTTCATTCATATAACCATGATCATGTTTTTCTCATCTTAAAAGGGATATTTTCAATTAAAAGCAAACCCAGGTGCTTGGATACTGAAATTACGCCAAGGAAAATCTGAAGACATCTATCAAATAGTTGGGTGAGTTATATAAACCACTTTCAAATTTTTATATATAAATAAGTTTTTAGTGTGATATGACCAAGATCATCAAAACAACTAAAATACTCACAAATGCCATTAGTATAAAACAAAAACTTCTTATAAAACTGTGACATTTGTTCCTATCATTGTTTTATTTCAAAATATAAAAGGTATGACTAAAGTATACATCTTGTTCTTTACTCCATCTCCTAATTTTCTATAGACTTTTCCATGTGTTAACATAATGAACATCTTTATCGTTTAATGACTATATAGTATGTATAGCATCTTATATAGCAAAGCCATTATCTGTGAGTTATGTTCAGTTTTTCATTTTTATAAATAAGAATTGGTTTCTTTCACAGTAAATTTCCTACTCATTAATGAGACTAGTATAAAGCAGGGATCATCAAACTTTTTCTATTATAGGAGCCAATAGTAAATGTTTAATGTTTGAGGGCACATATGATTTTTGTCAGTATTTTCTTTTTCAACAACCATGTTAGAATGTAAAAATCATTTTTAGCACAGGGGCCATACAAAAATAAGCCACCAACTTGATATTGCTCACCAGCCATCGTTTGCCAGCACCTGGTAAACTCTTTTTTGTACCCCTTAATATCTGTAGTGTTCATTTATTTCAATAAGTATTTATTGGGCACCTATGATTATAACAAGCAGTGTGCTTAACAAAGGTAATATATGGGCAGAGGTTATTGTACCTTTTTTCAATGCTTTTTTCCCCTTTTCCTTATAGTGCCTAGAACATAGTGTCATTCAACAAACATGCTTAATAATTTAAGCATACAAAGCTGGGAATGCTGAATTCTTCTTTTTAAATCTTTTTTTTTTATTATTGAATGAAAGATTCTTTAAATTCTATAGTGCTTTACAATTTTCAAAAGTTTCACACACACTATTTCATGTAATCCCATAATAACCCTTTTCTTCCCTATCCCTATAGTGCCCCCCTTTCCCTCTCCCCACTGGTAACCACTAGTTTGTTCTCTCTATATATTTGTCAGTCTGCTTTTTTAAAATATTATTCACTAGTTTATTGTATTTTTTAGATGCCACATATAAGTGATATCATATTTGTCTTTCTCTGACTACTTCACTTAGCATAATGCTCTCCAAGTCCGTCCATTTGCCTGCAAATGGCAAAATTTTATTTGTTTTTAAAGGCTGAATAGTATATGTGTGTGTGTGTGTGTGTGTATATATACACACACACACACACAAAACAGCTTCTTTATCCATTCATCTGTTGATGGACGCTCAGGTTGCTTCCATGTCTTGGCAATTATAAATAATGCTGCTGTGAACACTGGGGTGCCAGGACTGGAATTGCTGGATCATATGGTAATTCTATTTTTAGTTTTCTGAGAAACCTCCATACTGTTTTCCACAGTTGGCTGCACCAATTTACTTTCCCCCCAACAGTGTAGGAGGGTTCCTTTTTCTCCACATCCTTGCCAACATTTGTTATTTGTGTTCTTTTTGATGATGGCCATTCTGACAGGTGTGAGGTGATATCTTGTTGAGGTTTTGATTTGCATTTCCCTGGTGACAAGCGATATTGAGCATCTTTTCATGTGCCTGTTGGCCATCTGCATTTCCTCTTTAGGAAATGTCTATTTAGTTCCTCTGCCCATTTTTTAATCGGGTTGTTTGTTTATTTGATGCTGAGTTGTATGAGCTGTTTATATATGTAGATTATTAACCCCTTATTGGTCATATCATTTGCAAGTGTTTTCTCTCATTCAGTAGGTTGTCTTGGTTTTGTTGATGGTTTCCTTTGCTGTTCAAAAGCTTTTAAGTATAATTGGGTTCCATTTGTTTATTTTTGCATTTGTTTCCTTTGCTTTAGCAGACAGATCCAAAAATTACTGCTGCAATTTATGTCAAAGAATGTTCTGCCTGTTTTCTTCTAGGAGTTTTATAACATCTGGCCTTACATTTACGTCTTTAATCCACTTTGAGGTTATTTTTATATATGGTATTAGAGAATGTTCTAACTTCATTCCTTTACAATTAGTTGTGCAGTTTTCCCAGCACCACTTATTGAAGAGACTGTCTTTTCTTCATTGCATACTTTTGCCACCCTTGTTATAGATTAAGTGACCATAAGTGTGTGGGTTTATTTCTGGAGTCTCTGTTCTGTTCCGTTGATCTGTGTGTCTGTTTTTGTGCTAGTACCATACTGTTTTGATTACTGTAACTTTGTAGTATAGTCTGAAGTCAGGGAGCATGGGGAATGCTTAATTCTGTGATAGGGTGAAGGGTAGGAGGAAGTCAGTATTGACATTAGAAATGAGATAATACCTCAAGAGAGTTTTGAAGAATTATAGGAACTTACTGCTAGTCATACGACAGCCAGAACATTCCAGGAAGAGGATGGAGGTACAGATCTCTCATCTAAAACTCTTAGGGCCATATGTGTTTTAGAATATAGCATTTTCCAAATTTTACAAAGTTATTATATTATGATGTATTGAGCAGGGTCTAAGAAAGCACTTCATTAAATATCATTTCTGTCACAAACGTGTGAAATTCACACTAAAGGAATATATAATGACTGTAAAAGAAAACAAAAAGACAAGACACAGGTGGAGAAAATATTTGCAAAGCATTATTCAACAAAGAATTATATAAAGAACTATCAAAATTCAACAATAAGAAAACTTGATAAAAAATGTGCAAAAAACTTGAGCAGACTCTTCACCAAAGAAGATACATGGATGTCAAATAAGCACGTAAAAAAGACGTTCAACATTGTTAGTTATAAGGAAAATGCACGTTAAAACCAAAGTGAGATACTGCCACACATCTATTAGAATGTGTAACATTAAAAAGACTGACACTAACAAGTGCTTATGAAAATATGGAGCAACAGGAACTGTCATACACTATCATTAGGAATGTAGAATAGTACAGCCACTTTGGTACAGTTTAGCAGGTCCATAAAAATTTAAATACACACTTACCATATGATCCAGGCATTTCACTCATAGGTATTTACCCAACATAAAAGGACATATATGTTCATACAAAGACTTGTACATTAATGTTTATAGCAGCTTTATAAGTTGTAAAACGGTAGGTAATTAAGACAAATTATGGTGACGGAAGTCAGATCACTTGTTGCTTGGAGATGGAGGGCGGCTGGGGTGGGGAAGGGGCAGGTAAGCAGGCAAAGTGTTGGAGATAAACAGGTGAATAAAACACAGTTCCTACCCTTCCACAATTCATCCCAGTAGGAAAGATAGTTAAGGAAATGAATGACAGTAAAACGTTTTAAGTGCTACAAAAGAGTGCTGTGGTGGTACAGAAAATAAGCAAAATACACTGTGACTTTATATTGACTCTTCTTATAAAAATCATGGTTTCAAAGGATAAATTTGCTTCATCTTCTTTGGTCTTTGCAAACTATACTGCCAAGAACTCTGTGTTTCTAAATCTGCCACTATTGTTTCACTGTTGTTTTTTGCAAACAATTAGGTAAGCTGTGATTCAAATTCCTTCTCTGCCACCAACTCTGTATGAGTTTGCAAAAGTTTCTGAAGTCTTTATTTCCAGATAACAAGAGGGGATAATCCTACCTGTCTTGTGGGGTCTTGGTAAGGACTACATGAGATTAGTGTCTCATGTCCTGAGTAAATGTCCATTTCCTCCTCACTTACTCTTTCTTTCTTCTTTACAATTACATATATTATTGTATATTGTATATGTATATTGTATAATATATATGCAATATGTATTATAATATGCATAGTATATATTATGTAAAACAGTTACTATATTAGGTTCTATTTAATCTTCTTTACCATTATTTGTTATTATACACAGCCTATAAATGGATGGTTTAGGGAGAAAATAGCCCCTGATTTAATATTAAGTACCACTAACAAATCAGTGCAAAACTGATTTTTCTCACTCACAGTTAGCCAACTCTTGGTGATGGAAGGAATTTCAAATTTGTTTATGTTCCTTATAAATGATAATATCATGAATTTCCCTCAGCCATAATTTACTTAACTCCAAATATGATTAATATGTCACTAGATAGCCAGAGTGGAAAAAACATAAATGATGCTACTCTTTGATTTTTTTGAAATTAAAGTTTCAGTAATGAAAAACAGGTCAATTTGAAATATGACAAAAATGGAAATTCTGTTTATCCCAATTTATGATTTAGTTCTAATTGATATTACATTTATATTTAAGCAAAGTATTCTTGAAATATGCTGAAAAGCTAAGCTAAAGTAACACTGACATGAGTGTCTAAGTTCAGATTTTAAAACCATGACTATATAATTTGATATTTTTAAATTTGCCTTTTTGTTTATTAGGCATAATCCTCACACATGTACTTTTTATGTCTATCCATGTTTTTATAATCTTTAACTGCAAATCATCTACCCATACTCTGTGTTGACTATTATTTACCTTGAATTCAAAAATACTCAATAAAATTATTCTCTCCTAGAAAATTTTTGTAGCGCTACTAAAATCAGACAAATGCTTCTCAGATTTTCCTCATTACACAGAGTAGCAGATGCTTTACATATACATATATATTTTTATATATGCCTTCAACATGCTAAATTATTTTGCTAGTCTTTTTCACTTGAAATCTTCAGGAAAACAGATTACCTAATTCGTAGTTATTTTACACCTTTGAAACTGATCAGCTTCTCCTGTGCTTTATATAGAAGGCAAGAGAGGTTTCAGAGCTCTGCCCACTGGCCCTGGCGGTGGTTATAGCTCACTCTTTGTGAAGCCCTTCTGTGAGCTCTTAGAAGGTCTCTAATTGCTGCACCTCACTCTCGTTTGATTCCCTGGTCCCAGTTGGTGCATCTCTATTCCAGGTGACTTCTCTAGCATCTTCCTCGGTCTCTGGGCATCCTGGGCTATACCAACAGCGTATTTCTGCTGAGGTCTCCTCATATCTCCAGGTTGCTGTTTTGGCAGGATGCGTGACTACCCCATGATAGCAAAACCAAATCTCTCCTACTTGGCTACTTCTGACCCATGAGAAGTACTTACACATCACTTGCCTAGCAAACTCTAGGAGTGCAGGCTGGTCTCAAAGGCAGTAAGAGTGGTAATAAGTCAGTCCTCAAATATCAGTCCATGGTCCATTTTAACTTTCCCAGACAAGAGCCAAATGCAGTCCTCTGTGTCTCACAACTTCAGGAAAGTACATTGCAAAGTGCTTTCCCCTTAAAGCATCTGCCTTACTGAGTTTAGGATTAGAAGATAGTGCTCCCCACACTTCCCCAGGGGGCGTGTAGAGGTGCACACTCACAGCCTGGCAACAGCTCTCTCCAGAGACGCTCTTCAGCCTTCATCTCACTCCTTTCCTCCTTTCAAGTGCCTCAGTTGAAGCGTTTTAGTATCTTTTTAGTACCCCACCCCCCAAACGTTTAGTTCTTTACCATCACATTGCCGTTAGTTAAATATAAGCTTGACCAGATTCACTATTGATCATAGGTTTTATATGTTTCTTTCATCTTTCACATTCATTTTTGGTTTGGGTGGCTGACTTTCCATATCAGAGACGGAGTTAACACAGGGAAATGGATTCTTGATTGGACTAGGAAGGATTGGAGGAGCTAGCTCTCCAGGAGAGCTGGCTCCCAGGACCAGCCCAGGAACTCACCAGCCAGAAAGAACTGCTACCTCTCCCATGATCAGAAGAGTGAGAAAGCATGAAGCTGCTCCACTAACCCGTCAACTCCCTGTCAGTCCCCAGAGAGCTGAGTTTGCACACTGGAACCCTGGCATAGACAACCTCTAGGTCTCCATGACGTCGCTTGCCCAAAGAAAACAGGCATCACTGCACTGACCCTCCCTCACTTGTAAATTCCAAATCACATGCACATGTATCTGTTTAGTAGAATCTAATTATTAACCAGAACCATAGCTGTAAAAGAATCTACAAACAAAAAAGAGTTTTTAGCTTTCTAAGCTCTGCAGTATATGCTAAAAGGTGGAACGGGTATCGCCTGCCATATCACGATATGCACCAGATTTCTACAGATATTTTCTGTAGAAACCTTAGGGGTATACTCTTGATTTTAAAGGCCTGAAAACGTTTTTGCCTTTCTTTGGCTTATCTTCTAAGTCCTGATAATAGTACTGATTATAATTCTCCTCAGAATGCTTGAAACAAGACTTCTTCATCTTATTCTACCATCCAGTGTTTTGGATTCGAAATGAGAGGCCGTGTGATTAACTTTTCCTTTACAAAAAATTAAATGATATTTATAGTTGGAATTCCAGGACAAATATGTATGCGTCCTTTTTTGTAAAGTAATACTTCCTGATGTGTGATGAATCCTTTCATTTTGAAGTCAATGGCTTTTACTGAGAAATATTCTCTCACGTCTCTTATTGAGAATATAAATGATTTGAGTGCTCCTTTTTTCCCCTGTATTAACTCCTTGTCAGTGAAGCCCTTGTCCTCTGACTTCCTGGCTCGTTCCCTTCATTTCAGCGGCTGACTGTCTTCATGTATCCAGTGGGTTTTAGTTGCTTAGTGTTACTTACACAGGTGTAACAGTGCAGTCGTGAAGAGCCAGACTACTAGGGCTTAGTCTGGATCTAGGATAATTATTGTACCTTCCTCAGAGGATGGGTGTGTGGATTACATGAGTTAATATCTATAAAGTGCTTAAAATAGTGCCCGAAGTAGAACAAGAATCGTCATCACTACCCCCTCTACCATGTGGGATGGAGGAAGTTGCTTTAGATCTTGTACGGGCCTAACTGCAGTGTTGGGCCGCCTCTGTTCTGGTCTCAGTGGATGGTGGATCCGACAGCTGAAGTTGCTGATGTCCTTGAGCAACATTTGGGACTGGAAGCTCTTGCAAGTTTTTAAGAGATTTGACGTTTCTACTACATAAGTTGGAATACTTTCTTTTTTCTAGTGGTAAATGTTGGCAGGGGCTGTGCCTCGTGCCGCGGGTCAGGCACCTCATCTGAGGCACTGCGAGTGAGAGTCAGAGACGTGTGAGTCGGCATAGCCCTAGAATCCCCAGGTTTTTATTTTAGAAAAAATTTCAAGCGTATGTTATGTCTGACTGAATGCAAAGTCTCTACTAATTTGACATCTGATTGCTTTCCCTCTTTGAAAAAATTCAGTTTTATGGTAAATGCTTTTTACAGTAGCATTTTTCAGTTCATAGTGAAAATAGTATCAAAAAATTTTTGAGCAAAGCTGTCATGTTTGATTTATTTATGCAGTGTTGAAAATTAGACTATGAACTACATAATGTGTAATATAAAATAGATCCAAGTGGTGCAGATGGACATGACAGACACATTTTCAGTCTTACAAGTTTAATGATATACTTCAAATTTTGGCATTTGAAAATGGCTAGTAAATAATGAAAAGTAGTTGTATGGTGTAGATTTCCTTTGATTATGCTGTATAAACAACTTATTTTAAAGTCTAGAAAATGTTTCATATTTTAATTATCATTACAATATATGAAAGATCTGACTTTTGTGATAATTTTAGTATACAGGAATAAAGATAAGCTATAATCTGCGCTTTCTGAGTGACTAGGTGATATCAAATTTAGTGAGTTATTTTTGTACGATCTTAATTTGTATTAAGTTAAAATTGGATAATTTTGAAAATTGTAGTGTATTGCAGCGTATCTTTTTTTTTTGCGGTACGCGGGCCTCTCACTGTTGTGGCCTCTCCCGTTGCGGAGCACAGGCTCCGGACGCGCAGGCTCAGCGGCCATGGCTCACGGGCCCAGCCGCTCCACAGCATGTGGGATCCTCCCGGACCGGGGCACGAACCCGTGTCCCCTGCATCGGCAGACGGACTCTCAACCACTGCGCCACCAGGGAAGCCCTGCAGCATATTTTAATTGACTATAGAAACAGCAGATATGACATATACACAAATGATATTATACTTATGTCTATTGCAAAATGAATTTTTTCTGTTATTTGTACCATCATAATTGTATGTCTTTTCTTAAATTGATTATATTTACATGTTTTTTCTGCTTCTAGGCATGAAGAAACTGACTCTCAACCAGACCTAGGAGAAGTCATTGTTGTGCTAAACAGCTTCAAAAGCAAAATACTGGAAGTACAAGTGTGTGAGGCCAAAGCTCTTTACAGGCTTTGTTCTTAGTATTAAGAATTCTTTTTGTGTCCTTAATTAATTAATTTTTATTTTACTACTGATTTCACAGTTTTAGTACCTAAAATCTCATATTGGAACTCTGGCAGTGAAAGGAAGAAGAGGATTAAATCATGAAGGGAAAGCAGAGAGCTTGAAGATAGAAGAGAAGAAACGATTTTTTTTTTTAAGTTATGATGTGTCTACTGTATCTACTATATTTGTAACCAAATTATGTTATAAATTAGGCTTCAGAGATGAGATCCGGAATACAGGTTGAAAAGTTACCCCTTTCAACAGGAAAAAAAAAAAGTGATGTTTCAAAAACCAGAAAAGTTTTTAATGATGGCAGGTTTAGTTCTTTTGGACAAACTCACCTACTTAAAATCAGTAAAAATGCTGGGCGAAATGTTTCTAAAAAATTTTAAAAGCACTGAGGAGCTGACAATAATGATAATAAGGAAATACAAAACCAAAATTAAAGGGAAAATGAGAGCCTAGTGAAGTAAGCAAGCACCGAAGCTGCTCTTATCCCAGGAAAGCTGTTGTTGCCCTGAAACATTTGTTCATCCTGGTACACTTGAACTATCATTTTGATTTAATTTGCGAGGTGATGGGGACAGAAATTAAAACCCTAGACCCACATAAAGTGGGTAATCTATTAGAAGACCCTCTCTGCAATAAGCTGGCTATAGCTTCGGGGTAAGGATGAACCATAGTAAAGTATACCACGCAGTCTTTTAGCTCAAATTGGTATCACCTAAGAAATCAAAGGAACCCTGAGCCTTGAATTTGCACTAAAATGGCTCCAGATTAATAAGGTTTTACAGGCATCTGACAGAAACATCCAGATATCTCTGGAATAAGACTACTATATCCAAATAAACAAAGAAAACCAACAGAAACGGCAGATGACAGAGAGCAGATGCAAAAACACTCCATATGTTAGAATTATTGACACAGACACTGAAACAACTATGCCTAAAGTGTTTAAAGAAATAAAAGATAGGCTTGAAAACAATTGCAGGGAATAAAAAACTATAAAAAGTGCATATCTGATATTTTTTTAAAGTAAAACTTCTAAAACTGAACAATACAATGACCAAAGAATTCAGTGGGTGGCTTTAACAAGGCCTCAGGAGAGAACTAGTGAGTTGGAAGATAGACCAAAAGACATATCCCAAATTCAACTGACCTTATAAAAGAGGAAACTACAGCAGAGAGTATATAAAAGGCATAGAGAATAGAGTGAGAAATCTAAGATACCAGGATTGCATTTAAACATGGCTCTGCCACTCACTAGCTGTGTGACCTTGGACAGATTACTTAACCTCTTTCTATCTCATTTTCCTTATCCATAATAGGAGTTAATGATGAAACCCTCCTTATAGGTCTACTATAAGGATAAGATAATTTAGCTTTATGAAGTACTTTATGAGTGTTTAAAAATAAAATCCATTTAAATGGAGTTCCAGAAGGTGAGGAAAGACAGAATGAGGTACAGGTACTATTTGAAGCAATAATAGCTGAGAATTTTCATGAGTGATGAAAGGTACTAATTTGCATATTCAGGAAGTCGAGTGATTCCCAAGCAAGATAATGAAAAGGAAATCTACACCTAGACTCTTGTTAATAAAACTGCAGAAAACAAAAGACAAAGAGAAATCTTGAGAGTAACCAGAAGAAAAAAGGAAAATTACCTTCAAAGAACTATAGTTAGCCTGACAGTTGGTTTCTCAGCAGTAATAATGGAAGCCAGAAGATAACGAATGATATCTAAAAACACTGACAGAAAAAAGGAATGTCAACCTCGTATAATTCACCCTGAAAAGTATTTTTCAAGAAAAAACGTAAGGTATTTTCAGACAAATAAAAAACTGGATTTGCCACCAGCATGCTCACACTAAAGGAAATTCTAAATGGTATACTTCAGGCAGAAAAAGAATTATCTCAGATGGAAGATCTGAGTTTGAAAAAAGAATGAAGAGAAAGGAAAATGGCAACTCTGCGGATGAATCTGTGAACAGTGAATATAAAAAACAACAGTTATGTCTTAGGATCTTAAAAATCAATTAAAAAATAACAATAGCATTTAAGGCATTATATAAATAAGGGTGTGTATAATAACATATAAGGTTCTTATATTGACCAGGACAAGGATTATGATTACTTTTAGACTTAAGGGCAAATCTGAACGCTTTACATTTCTAAGATAACCAGTAAAAGAATAGAAACAAGGCATAATGTCATAGTGAAGAGGAAAATGGAATGAAGCAAATTAATATAAATGGACTAAGAAACAAGAAATAAAGCAGAATACATGCGCCATTGAAGAAGCACAAAATAGTAAGTAAGAATTTAACCCAATTACATTAAATGTAAATGGACTACATGGTCCAGTCCAAAGACTAAGATTGTCAGACAGGATTTTTTTTTAAATCCCACTCTGTGTTTGCAAGAAGGAACATCTAATATATAACAATACAGTTTCAGGGTAAAGATGAAAATAAAAGTGTGGCGAAAGTATACTAGGCCAATACTAACCTAAACAAAGCTTGTATGGCTATACTAATATCAGAGATATTAAAACAACATTATTAAAGGTAAAGAAGGTTACTCTATATGTGTATATAAGGCAGAAATAGAATTACCAAGAGAAACTGGCAATTCTCTATAATACTGGGATATTTTTAACATACGTCTCTCAGTACTTGATATAACAGGCAGACCAAAAACTCATTAGAGATGGAGATTTGAGCAGTGTGATTATAAATCTTGACCTAATAGATGTATATAGAACACAATAGCCAATAACACCAAATGAACAATCTTTCAGACACAGACATTAATAAAAATTAGCTTTACGTTTAGTTGAAAAGCAAGTTTCAACAAATTTCAGAAGAATGAACTCATACAGAGTATGTTCCCCATCTACAGTGCAGTAGAAATTAATATGCAGAGGTAACTAGAAAACACCCATTTTGCCAGAATCTCTGTGATCTAATAATGGTAGGCTACCAGAACTCAAGCCTTACATACCGCAGAGATTCTAAACCACCAAATCATCAAAATTGACCTTGCATCCCACATCATAACCTGTTTCTTATCACCTCTGCTCTTTTTCCTGTGATCAGTTGTACATGTTTATACTCATCTTTGATACTGTTTTTCCTCTACTGGCTTTGGCTTCCTTTCTCAGGAAGAGAAACTTATACTGTGTCCTTCCAGATGAAAAACCCCACAAACTCAGACCAGCTGCTTAAGTTACTAACTCATCCCCAGCCTTTTAGGACCAGCATTCCAGCTAGTTTTATCCTAGCCCTACAAACAGGAGAGAAAAATATTATTTCTGCTGGGAGACTGGGGATGTCTTATCTTTGAGGAATTTTGATCATGGAAAAATTATTTTCTTTTTCTTGAGCTGGTTTTTTTTTCACTCTCTGTATTGGCTCTAATTTTACCTGTTGGTCCCTGGTATAGAGGAGGTCTGACTCTTTCACCAAAGCCACCAAATCTTTGAGGGTGATAATCATGCCTTACCTGAAGCAAACGTTCTACAGCCTGACCTTGCCTAGGTGCTTCGGTTGTTTTTTAGTAACAGTTTTATCTGCTCACCTTCCATCTCTCAAAATTATACAAAAAGACAGGAAAAAGGGAGGAGAAAAGATAAGCAAGATAAAGGTTCAGCCCATGAACTCCAGTAGCCACTAATAGGAATTCCAGGAAGGAAGAACAGAAAACGGAGGAAGGAAAGTATGCCACAGATAGAGAAATATAAACGCATCCATGTCAAGGGGTCCACAAATGAGTGAAAAATGGCCCACATGAGATCCTAAAAACTACCAAGGAGAAGAGGCAGGTCACTGCAATAGAACGACACACTAGCATCAGATGTTTCATTTTCAAGACAACAAAACAAAGATTTCAGTGTTTTGAGGAAAATTACTATGAATCTAGGATTCTTCGGGCAAATATTCTCTGAAGGGTGAAGATTTAGAAAAATTATCTTTCACACCCCTTCTTGAAGGTGTTTGCCAGCACGATGAAGATGAAGCAGAAGAAAGAGGAAAATAGGTATTGTAAGAAATGGTGAAATCAGTGTGAAAACCAATGCAAAGAAAGCTCGAAAGACGCAGTTAATTGTTAAGCCCCAAGAAAAATGTCTTCAAGAGGACAGGAATTCCAGACAGTTAAGTAACAAGAATAATAAACTGGAAAATATTAGGTATATGGTAAAGAAGAAGTATATCTCACCACAAGAAAAAATAAATACAATAAAATTCCAAGAAAAATACACTTCTGTATTGGTGAAATGTGAGAAAACAGAATCCATGGGAAGCAGGAGGAGGGTCCTAGGAGGGCGTGGTGGTCACATCATCATAACTGTGGAGGAAACGTAACTGTAGTAGCCTTTCAGCTCTTCAGTGCGTTGTATTTACAGTGTGACAATAAGCACTTTTCACTGATTTTCAAGTTGCAGAATAAACATGGCGTAGTGCAAAAGATACAGTTAGGTTTACCAAGCTAAATGTAAATATCCATACTTACAATGCTAAAGTAAAGTTTTAGCTAATGTAAGTTGGGAGGCAGAGGGAAAAGGTAGAGATATTAGTGTCCTTATAACAGGCCATGCAAGAGAAACTTGAATTTGTTGGAATAAAAAAATACAGATTTAAGCATTATTTAAAGTTACAAAAGTACTCAGTAGAAGAACTAATGACATAGTATTATCAAAACCTCCAGACAGAGGAGAAGGGAAGGGTGATATAAGGAAGCTGTTCATCTTTTGTTACAAAGAATGAATAATGCCTAAACTCTATGAATCAGATATACAGTAGATAACATCCACGGTTGACAATTCAGTAAATACAAGTATAAACACGTTATTTAGCTGTATGGAGGCAGCCACTAAAAACAAGAGGCTGGACTGATAGTTGAAATCAGATTGTGTCTATAATATACTAAGATCTTTCTTGGCTTCACTTACTACAACTATCTTAGATTTACAAGGGTCACCTTGTCTATATATTTCTAACCATGCAGCATAATATTTGAATCTACAAAATTCTAAAGTTTTTCTTTATCATGCTATCTAGGTACAAAAAAAGCCAGACAGAATTCAGGAAGATATCCTTTCTGATAAAGATGAAAAAACAGGACTGTGGGATTCCATTAAAAGGTGATTACTAATGAATATTTTAACTATAGACCCATCAGGAGTCTAGTTTGTGGAAGCCCTGCAGATGGTAAATATTTAAGTCAAGCACAGGTCTTCTCTAGAAAGGATAAGACAAATACATAAATGTTACTGACGTAAGACAGGAAACTGGAGCTATAAGACAACTGAACATAAAGGGCTGTTCAAACCAGGGAAGGGAAGGTCTATATCCAGTTAGGAGGAACCTCAGAAAAGACTCTGGAGGAGTGTGTGGCTAAGATACGTTCTAAAGGATGGACAGGAGACAGAGTGAAGGAACCTGGTTACGTGAAGTCAAAAAGATTGCGTGTGTTTCTCAGGGAACAGGAAGTAGCCCAGGTTAGCTGGGATGTTGAATATAAGGGGGAATCTTTAAGTTAGGTTGGGACCCATATTAGTTAATCAGAAAAGGAATATTTTGGCTCACATATCTAAAGAGTCCAGGAGTAGAACTGACTTTGGGCATTCAGGTGATGTAGTCCAGAAACTCTTTCTCCAACGCCTAGTTCTATTATCTGTGCTTCCTTCATTTTCAGACAAACTTTTACAAGAAAGAGCTTGCCATCTATCTCCCATGGGAAGAAATTGCCTCTTTCCAGATAGTTACCAGCACAAGTTCCAAGTCTGACTCATTGGCCCAGCTGTTGCCTTGTATACCAGACTGAACTGATCCCTGTGACTTACTGACTAAGCTTGGGTCGTGTGGCTACCTCTAGAGCCAGCAAGAAGGCCCATCCTGCCTAAACCTCATAGAATGAAATTAGAGGAGGAATAGCTACTCACCCCCGACCTGCCCACAATACCAAGTTACTGTGGCTAGAAATGTAAAGGGCGTTAGGTGGGCAAACACAGACGTGGGCTGCTGTAGATCCACACTGTAGACAACTCTGAAAGTCCATTTTAGAGATTTGAATTTAATTTGAATTATGATAGAGAACTATTGATCATTTTTATCAAAGATAAGAAATAGAAACTTCAGGCCAAATAGCTTCGGCAACCTAAGCGGAAACACTCCCGTCATTTTGGATTTTGCCCAGTTTAGGCCTCCTTTTCTATAGCTGACTCCTTGTTTGATAGGAAGAATTGTGTTACTGTCCCAGTATGTGCATTGAACTGGTTACTGACCAAGAAAGGCTCGAACTCACTACTTTGAGAGGACTTCAGAGCAGGTTCGTTTGACGGGATAATGTAACAGGATCTGGGCAAGAGTATCTGTTCATGAGCTTCCATTAAAACCAAAGGTAGAGACAAGAAGGAGTAAAGATAACTGTTAGACTATGGCTTAGCCACTTACTACACAGCGAGGATACCAAAACAAAATGCTGCTTTGTTAGAGAGAAGGTAAGTTTGGGGGATGGTAACTCCTCCAGATGCATAAGCGTATGTTACAGTGTTTTCACTTTTTTATCTTAGTTTTAATCCTAACTTCAAGTGATTTTTTTTTTTTTCCTTCCTGAATCAACTGTGTATTTTTCTTATTTGGGGGATTACAATGAGAAAACATTGCAAGAATACATCTGCTATGACAATTCTTATTTGGCAAAATATATTCCATGTCAATTGTGAATTGTTTCGTTTTCTAAAATCAGTCATTTAAAATATCTGTGCGTATAAAAATGAGATTTCTAATAAAATAAAAATTTTCAATAGGAAAAAGAAGAAACGATACACTATGAATACCCCAAATAACATTCAGTCACTTTTATATATGAGGTGGGGCATATCAAAGGCTGGTCTGGGTCCAGAAAGGGGTGACAGTGACAGCTGGGCCCAGATGAAGCTGTGGCGATGTAAACCGCATCGTGAACGGACGTGGCTCCCCAGTGCTGTCTTACCCCTCCTGGAGACACGCCCAAGGCACAGAGGTCCCCGCAGCCTGTGGGGAGGCTGTCCCTGGCCAGAGGAGCTCTAAGCTGCGGGCGCCTCTTATAGCATCTTGTCCTGGGAAGGCACAGCCACAGCACTCAGGGGCCTCCCCTGTTAGCACAGACGGAAGCTCTGGTGTGCCACTGTTAACACTTGCACGTTCTGTTTCTTCGTTCACGATTGGCCTTCCTAAAGCCTCAGTATGTTGCATATGGCCGTAGAATGCCACAGTTCATCCTCTGCTCTTAAAACAACTTTTGTAACTCACAAAGATTCAAAGGTATTATCTCATTAACCTAGAGAAAATAGAATAGCATTCTATGTTGTCCAATTTTAAAAAATCATAAAACTTCAAGTTACACTGTCACATGTTTAAATAATTCATAATTTTTAGGATAAGTACTTGTTTACAGTATAATAACCATTCAGTTTGAAAAGCCTTCCTATTTTTCTTATCAAATTTAATATTTTATTTAGGTCTGTAAAGTTTGCAGATGTGTATTAAGAAAATGACAGTCACTTCTTTTTCATTCAAAGTTTCACAAGGAGCCTGCATAAAAAAGAAGACAATAAGGAAACAGACGTTCTAAACATTTTTTCAGTTGCTTCTGGCCATTTATATGAACGCTTTTTAAGGTAGGTATATTTTTTTATTTGATGTTTTGAAAAGTAATACATTTACATGGTCCAGAAAGAATTTTTAAAGTTTAAAAAAATAAAAGAAATTACAGTGGAAAAAGAAAAATCTCCCACCTCTGTTTCCTTGATACCCAGTTCCCTTTCCCACAGGAAACCAATGTTATTATTTTCATAGCCTGCCAAATATATGTATAGACAAGCCCAAATATGTATTTTTGCTTTTTTTAACTCCCTTTTCCCAAATAGTAACAAAGTACATAGTGCTTTTGCACCTTGCCTTTTTTATTTTTTTTTACCTAAAATTATGAGGGAAGTATATTTTCTAAATACAGTGAAATTCCATGTGTTTGATTTGAAATATTGTTATTTTTTAAGGTTAGAAAATGGACATATTTTGTAGTAAGATGTGTGAGGAAAAAAAAGAATATATAGTGAATTTTCCTTTCCTGGTGAAGAAATACCATGTTTTATAAAAAGGGGGAGGAGTCCGAGAGGAGGAGAGCAATGTTTATGAACCACAAAGGGCTACTTTTTAACTGCTTCTATAGAAGGGTCACAGAGAACGCCTCAAAAATGTTTGAATATGTGTTGATATTTTAAGATGTACTTTAGATACATCTGTATCTTCTCCAATCAGAGGTCTAGGATAGCAAAACAAGTGGCCTGTCCAGTGACTTTATCAAAACACGACATGTTGTTCAGCCCTTCAAGGTTTACACACCTGCTATTAGTGACACAATAACAGAGCCAAGATTAGACGCTAGTTTAACTAAACAAGACTGTTTCAGACTAGCTTCTTTCTCTTGTCAGCTGGACCAAACAAAAAGCAATCAATTTAGTCTATACCAGGTATATATATACACACATACTTACGTATATACAATATATGTGTATATATACATATATTCTTATACGTTACATACTTGCTGAGCAGCCATAATATTTGAAGATACGTCACTATTTCTCCATAATTCATAGTGAAAACTACCAACTAATATCTTTAAATATTTAAAAGCCTTAAGAGAAGTAGGATGAACCCCTATTAATGTTAATTTATTGAGTTTATTGTTGTTTTATGCAGAATTATGATGCTTTCTGTTTTACGGAACACCAAAACACCAGTGAAGTTCTGGTTTCTTAAAAATTATCTCTCACCAACATTTAAAGTAAGTACATTAATTTTTTTAATAGAGTAGTTAATATTTCAGAAGTATATTCCTGATATCATTGTAAGTTCACATAACATTTCTCTTTTCAGAATGAGTCTCTTGAAATGTATATTTACTCAAATTACTATATGTAATCAATTTAAAACCTTGATAATCAGTATTTTTTAATCTAGTTTAAGAAAAATTCTATGCAGCTTTTATTTAAAGAAGTGATTAAAAACACAGCAGGAGATGGTTTATGTTTAAGTAAACTCAAAATCAGGATTAGTGGGTTTTCATAACAATAAGTAAATAAAAGTTGGCAATGAAAAATATGTACAGATTGTTAATTAAAAGAATTAGATTCTGTCATATTTTGACAAAGAAAGGCAGGAACAGTAGAAAATATGAAAACTGCACCACAGAGAATAGTTTGATAGGACCAAGAAGAGTGGGGCTCTGGTATCACATGCGGTGCATCGGTTGGCGTGGTAATGTGGGCACTATAGGTAGTGTCTCCAGCAATTTGTATTTAGAAGTTTTTCGACGGCCAACATCTGTTACCCTTTACTCAGCCCTGCACTCTTGCCACAGAGTGTACCCCGTTTTTTCCTATTAATCAGATTCCAGGCAAGTTAGGGTCTCATTCAACAGCAGTTCAGAGAAATTTTCTTTCTAGACCAAAACCAGCTGTGAAAGCAGAAATACAAACAGGCAACCATGCTTTTATTCCTTGGTGTTGCCAGGCACATTGCTAAGTACTTTACCTACATTATTCAGTTGCTCTTCATAAAGTCCTGTTCCCAGAAAACCACGACTCAGAAGTTACGTAACTGGCCTGCACAGTTGGGAAGTATCCAGGACCACTCTTAAGTTTAGAAACCCACTAGAAGGACACACAGAACTCAGAAAAGCAATGATACTCACAATTACAGTTGATTACAGCAAAAGGATACAGATTAAAATCAGCAAAGCAAAGAGATGCATAGGGCAGAATCCAGGGGACACCAGACCGAGCTTCCAGTTGTCCTTTCCCCGTGGAGTCATGTGGACAGAGCTCATACCTCCCAGCAAAACTGTGACGGTACACATGGAGTGTTGCCAATTAGGGAAGCCCACTCAGACCTGCTGTCCAGAGTTTTTATTGGGAGTTGGGTACATAGACCCACCTGACGGCCACCATGACTGACCTTAGCATCTAGCCCCTCCAGAGCTTGAGCTGATATCTTGTGGCCCAAGGTCTCCATCATAAATCACATTGTTAGCACAGACTATCTGGTGTGGCCCTAGGTCCCCAGGTAAACACAGACGTTCTCATCAGGCAGGATATTCCAAGGTTAGCATTTACTTCCCAGGAGCGAAGGGCAAAGGTCCCAACCATTCTTTGAGCAGGATTTGTCCTTTATGGCACAGGCCTTAGATCAAATAGCTAATTAGTAGCTGAGATTTGAGCCCAAGTGTTCCGACCTCAAAGCCCAGGTGCTTAACACTTATGAAACAGCTCCTCTACCCTCCCCACCACCACCAAGAGTGCCGCCTCCTGTACGTACTTGTAAACCGAAAAAGAACCCATAAATATAGACAAGAAGTCTTACTAGTGTGTTACTAAACTTTTAACATGTGATGCAACACTGCATCGGGGGATTTAACTCTGCATACACTGAGACGATACAATGTGAAGATTCTCTTAACAGGAAGTTATATCATTCACTAGAAACGCAGTGCTATGTGTGGAAAAAAGCCTTGTTCTGCTGCGTGGCCAAAGGTGATACCATATCTGAAATAACATTTTCCTTCTTTTTGTAATTTGTTCTTTTTGCTCGAAATTTTTACCTTTTATATTTTTTTCAGGGAAATATAATGTGTACAAACGGTAAATGTGCAACTTTGATGAAGTTTTACAAATTTAAAACACCTGTGTAACCAGCAGCCAGACACGGAAACAGAAATTGCTAGTACCCTAGATCTTTTCCCTTCAATTTTAAAAGCATACCTCCTTTCTTCCTTCAGATCTTCGCTGAATTATACCTACTTTGGGAATAACCCTTTCCTGACTACACTGTGTAAAATGACAGTCCCTTCTGATCTTTCATTGTATTTCCCTTCCCCTTTTATTTTTCTCCATAGCACTATCTTCTATAGATACCTTACTAATTTCACTTATTTTATCTAAAATGTAAGCCTCACGAGAGCCATGATTTCTGTCTGTTTTGTTTCATTACTGGATCCCTAGGGCCTAGCATAGTGCCTGGCACATAGTGCATTCTCGGTGAACATATTTTAATACATATTCGTTGAATTAAAAAAAAGTTTTTCTAATTTATCCTAGTTTTTTTTTTTTTAAGTTTGAAATGAAAGCAGTGACTCCCAGTAACCGTTCTAGCCATAATTTCAACGTTTTGCCACTCACAGATAAAACCAATGCTTACAGTAAGGAACATACTTTAAATCTACATCGTTCTTACAAGAGCAGGGAGAAAATTAAACTAAGCATATAACCAGCAACTAGCTACAAGTGAGAATTGAGGAGATGAATGCAAATTCTACATTTGCTGACCCGTCTTTACCCACTCCTTTACCATCATCCCTCTCAATATTTGGGCTCTTGAGCCAAACTTAGCTAACAGTGTACATATTTAATTAGCTGCTCTGTTTTAAACAGAATAAGATACTCTAAGCCTATAAGACACTGAATCAAATATTCATGCCACAATAACTACCTTGTATTTTTAATCCTTGAATTAAATAGTCATAAATCTCAAACATGAAACTCATATGGAGAATATAGTTTATCAATTTACTACTAATTTTGTGGGTTTTGTACACCCTTTTCATCTTCCTATCTCTCTGACCAACCAGCATGTTGACATGTGCATAAAGTGTTTGATGCACAGGTGTTCCACGATCCAGAGGCTTTCCTTTCTATCATCAAGTTTTCTCAGGTCAAACATTAGTAGTAAAAGTAGAGGAACAATTATCTTATTTAATAAGCCTGCTAGTGTACCTATTTTTAATGCCTTTAAACTATAAAGTTTTATGTATACTTACTTCTTTATGTTTGTCAGCATTGTCATATTTCTGATTAATAGGTGTAAGTTGTAAAAGTACCGTTCAGACATTTTACCGATTCACTTGTAACAACTTGTAAACTCTAACCTTTAAAATGTTAATTTTTTCTCCAAAACAAAAACTGCTTTCTGTTCCTTGAACATAGTCTTTGATTTGTGTGTGTGTTTTAGGAGGTGATCCCTCACATGGCTGAGGAGTATGGATTCCAATATGAACTAGTCCAGTACAGGTGGCCCCGGTGGCTTCATCAACAGACGGAAAAACAAAGGATTATTTGGGGTTATAAGATTCTTTTCCTTGATGTCCTTTTTCCTCTTGCGGTGGACAAAATCATTTTTGTTGATGCTGACCAGGTAATAAGATTAACTATTGTTTTTAAGAGTACTTAAGACTTTTTTACACTTCTGAGTATAGGGATGCAATTTATGTTGTTGCTTCTTATTACTGTCTTTGTTGCCACGCTATGTAAACATAAGACATAATTTTGACATATAAGCAAAGTATCTTTTTTTTAAAAAAAAGTCAGCATTCCAGGGGAAAATCAAAGGTGTTGCCAGAAGTACCATTTATTCCTTAGGACGAGGCAGTTTCTTCCTCTGAAGTAGTAGTTTTTTGTTTTGGGGGGGGGGGGGTTTGGTAATTAAAAATAAAAGAAATACTTATATTAGTCATAATAAAAGTAGCTATGTGAGTTCCTATGGATATGAGCTGAAATTTGTTTCAAGTGAACTATTTCTTCTTGCTGGAAAAGTTAGCAATTACACACACTCTCCTCTCATTCTTCCACCTTCGGCCACATTCTTTGGCAATTAGCCAATAACCAAATCCCATCATTCTGCCACTTAAAGAAAAGAGTCCTGAATTTGGCCAGAAAAAATTATGATCCTCAGCTTTCAAAATTTATATATCCAGAAGTTTTTATGACTTTTCCCCTTTTCTCCTTGCATGCCTTTGTAATCACTAATGGTAAAGAATATTTTTAAAATACACATAATTTCTCTTAAAAATTTAAAAAAATACACAGAATTTCTAAGAATGATAATATGTAAATATAAATATTACATAAATCAAATGCACAAGTTAGTATTTTTATTTAGGACCAAAAGTATATTTTCAAACCCTACTTTATAATTTACTAGTATTCTAAATTCTGTTACTTTTGTATTATTTTTCAAATGGATAAATATGAATCGTTATAATTAAAAACTAAGAAAATAGGCAAAAGTGTAATGAAGTAAGCATTTCCAAACATACTGTCTAACATAAAATTTATTTTTCCTATTTTCCCCCAATATATACAATAATATTTTTCCAGCAGGCTAGAGTCTATTAAAAAATGAAACATACTAACATTATGACATTGAAGCCACTGAGAATAATTAAGAGATTTTTCTTTATGATTCAAACTAATATTTGCCAATATATAATAATGGAGATACATCATAGAAATCATTTTGAAGTATTACTCTATACCTTGAGAAGTTAAGAGCTATGTACTTGTATATTTAATTCCTTACCAAAATATATTTTGTTCAAAATACCTTGATTACAAATCAAAACCACAGTGAGATATCACCTCACACCTGTCAGAATGGCCATCATCAAAAAGAACACAAATAACAAACGTTGCCAGGGATGTGGAGGAAGGGGAGCCCTCCAGCACTGTTGGTGGGAGCGTCAACTGGTGCAGCCGCTGTGGGAGACAGTAGGGAGGCTCCTCAAAAAGCTAAAAATAGAACTAGCATGTGACCCAGCAATTCCAGTCCTGGGTATATATCCGAAAGAAACAAAAACACTAATTCAAAAACATACACGCACCCCAGTGTTCATAGCAGCATTATTTACAGTTACCAAGATATGGAAGCAACCCAAGTGTCCATCCGCAGATGAATGGATAAAGAAGATGTGAGGTGTGTGTGTATGTGTATAATGGAATACTACTCAGCCTAAAAAATAAAAGAAGAAAAAGAAAAAGAATAAAATGTTGCCATTTGGAGCAACATGGATGGACTTGGAGGGCATTATGCTAAGTGAAACAAGTCAGACAGAGAAAGACAAACACTGTATGATATCACTTATACGTGGCATCTAAAAAATACAACAAACTAGTGAATAAAACAAAAAAGAGGCAGACTCGTAGACAACAAACTGGTGGTTACCACTGGGAAGAGGGAAGGAGGGAGGGGCAATATAAGGGTAGGAGATTAAGAGATACAAACTATGAGGAATAAAATAAGCTACAAGGATATACTGTACAACACGAGGAATATAGCCAATATTTTATAATAGCTATAAATGGAGTATAACCTTTAAAATTGTGAGTCACTATATTGTACACCTGTAATATATACTACAGGTGTATATCAAGTGTACTTTAATTTAGAAAAGAATATTAAAAAATACCTTGATTAAAAATGATGTAACAAGCTATTCTTATTAATGAGTAAGACCACTGTCATACAGACTAGGTATGTAAATTTTAGGCTTCTTTTAATCTGTAAGGGCAAAAGGAAAAAATAGAAATTTGGTAAACTGGTGCTACATGACAGAACTGTGGGGAAAACTCAGTTCTCTGTCTTTCTACAACAAGGTGATGATGATTTGAGATTCATATTACAGGGGCTTCTATTATTTTATAGTCTTCATCAGAGAAAGTATTCTAATTATTTAGGTTGTGAGACATGACCTAAAAGAACTCCGAGATTTTGATCTGGGTGGAGCTCCTTATGGGTATACTCCCTTCTGTGATAGCCGCACGGAAATGGATGGATATCGTTTCTGGAAGACGGGATACTGGGCATCACATCTTTTAAGAAGGAAATACCATATCAGGTAAGAAGAGTTATACTCTTACCTTTGAGTGAATAAATAACTTGTTGAATTACAACACTCAGTTTTCTTGGAAAATATACAATAATGGCAGCCCATTATCTAGTGCTTATTATATGCCAGTCACTCTTACAAGACTTTACATATATTAACTCATAAAATCTCTGTGACAACCTTTTGAGATATTGCTGTCATCTCTATTTTATAGATGTGGAAACCGAGGCATACAGCATTTGTGTACCTTGCCCAGGCTTATGCTGCTAGTACATAGCTGAGCCCGGAGTTAAACCCAAGTAGTATGGCTCAGCTGTATGTTCCTAACTACTACAGAAGATTTCACCTTGGTTTGTCGCATAACAAAATGAAGGTTATCTTCAAAGCTGTTACTGTTTTGTAGGCCCATGAGTTTCAGGAGATCTTGGAAAAACTTAAGGTGACCTTAAGAGGATGTGGATCCTAACAGCGTCATATCAAACTTCAAACTCCTTGGAAACAGTGTTAGACATCAGGAGCAAATTATGAAAGGATTCATTATTATTAGACCCAAGGATATCTAACGTTAGTGCCAACAGTGTAGACGATCACAACGTAGGCTCTCAAGGAGTCTTCGTTTCTTGCAGTGCCTTATACGTGGTGGATCTCAAGAAGTTCAGGAGAATCGCAGCAGGTGACAGGCTCCGGGGCCAGTACCAAACTCTCAGTCAAGATCCAAACAGCCTTTCAAACCTAGATCAGGTAAGTAAAATATTCATGGAATAATTTTCAATACATAGACAGACTGTTCTATCTCCCTGTTTATAGATGTCAAAATCTTGTATTTTTAGCCTCTTTCTTCCCTTTATGCAATTTTGTATTAGCTATCTTGACTTAACATATTTTTTCACTTCAAGCCTAACATTTTCAGAATAGCGTTTGATCTTCACCTTTCCATGCTTAAACCTCTTCTTTCCACTATGTGCCCTATCTCACTTTGTTACCCTAAATTTTTCTTACTTGTGTCCATCATCATTTAAACATGTCTGTCTCCCTCCCTCCCTCCCTTTCTCCCATTTCTCTTTCTCTGTGATTTTTAAGATAAACTCCCTTCATCCTGTGCCCTCCCTGACTACTGCCTTACATTTTGTTTTTCTTCACAAATACTTTTTTTCTCAAATCCCATTATTTCCTCATTATTGTATCCTGCTCATTTCCTCATTTTAGCAATTTAAACAGAAGAAAAAGACCCTGTAGCCTCTTTATTATTATTCCTCTTTCCAGTGACTAAAGAATATAGGTTCTGGATTTCCCTGGTGGCACAGGGGTTAAGAATCCGCCTGCCAATGCAGGAGACACAGGGTCGGATCCCTGGTCCAGGAAGATCCCACATGCCACGGAGCAACTAAGCCCGTGCACCACAACTACTGAGCCTGCGCTCTAGAGCCCGCGAGCCACAACTATTGAAGCCTGCTTGCATAGAGCCCGTGCTCCACAACAAGAGAAGCCACCGCAATGAGAAGCCCGTGTACCACAACGAAGAGTAGCCCCCGCTCTCTGCAACTAGAGAAAGCTCGCACGCAGCAACGAAGACCCAACGCAGCCAAAAATAAATAAGTAAATTAAGAATATAGGCTCTTACTAGAACCTTACATGTTTGTTAATTCAGGAAGTACCTGTTGAATACTTGCTATGTGTCAGATATTCTCCTAAGCCCTGGGACATCAGAAAACAAAACAGAGATCCTTAGCTCATGGTGCTTTCATTCTAGTGGGAAAATAACTAAATAAATTAATGAACAATATTTAAAGGTAATAAGTGCTTTAGAGAAAAAATAAAACACGAAAACATGATAGAGCTCAGAATGGTGAATAGGGGTTAGAGTTTGTTGTTGTAAGCCGAGCGGCCATACGTCTATACGCAGGTGACGTGCAGATGGAGGCTTAAGAGCTGAGCACGCAGGTATCTGTGAGAATCCCAAGCAGAGAGGATATCGAATGCAAAGGTCCCAAGGTGGGAGTGGGCCTTACATGTTTGAGGAATAGTACAGAGGGGAAAAATAGTCTGGCATAGGGAAGAGAGGTGACGGAGGGTCTAGATAATGTAGAAATTTGAGGCTGTTTGTTTAAAAATTGAGCAAATGGAATATTATAGGTCAAAATACTAATGACTGATTCAGGAGCACACTGATGAAGGACTGATTTAAAACAATCATTCTTGAAAGTTGAGAGAACTCCAAATATGTAGGTGTGCAAATGCAAGGTAGCGTCTTTGCAATATTGCCAATTAGTAAAAAACAGACGTAGAGTCCTCAGTAGGCCCCAATAACATTCCAGATTTAAATTATGAATATCACATTTTTATAATTCTTAGTCATTTCCCCAGTGGATTATTCATAAGGAACCCTACTGGTTATCTGCATGTGGGCAACTAAGGAAAGGACCCATTTTTCAAGCAGACCAGCAAACATCTGAGGGACTCTCCCAGCGCTGCATCACCACATTTGGGGGCTGGTTGTCCTTCTTCGGACGCATCTGGCTACCATTCCCGCCAGTCCACTGATCAGTTCTCACTAAAGCCAAAGTGATATCTTCTTATCCAGTGAACACATCTTGTTTCTTCTTATTTGCCTTTTTTGTGATGCGGGTGTTTTTGACCTCTCCTTTCTTGAAACTCCCTTGGCTTTCATAATATCCAATCTTCCTGGTTCTTCTCTGATGTCCGTGACTTTCCCAGCACAGTTTATTTGAGAACTACTCTTTTTCTACCTCTTATTTAAATGTTGCTATCCTCTTAAGTTTCTGCCCGTGGCCCACTTCTCATTCTGTACCCGCTCTATTGGCTTCTTACATACACTGGCTTTAATTTCCAGCTTTTCTACCAAGAATTCCCAAACCTTTATCTCGCTCTTCTCTCTCCTCTGAATGCCTAACTCATATGTTAAATCTACTGAAATAGACCCAGTAATGCCCAGAACTTTTTTGAAATTAAAGACAAAAACCCGAGCTATATTCCTCCTCCACTGTTCTTTACATCAGCAGCTACTGCTTAGCTGCCTGTTACAGGCTGGGTTATCCAGGAAACAAACTGACTCTAACGTGGAAATTAGCCTGCAGGAAGTTTATTAGGAAGTGCTCTGAGGACTAACAGCTGTTGGAGAAGGGAAGGAAGCCGAATTAGGTGAATTCTACAAATTCAGCCAAGGCCTCAGACAACCCCCACAGGGAGTTCTGGAGCTGAGATGGCCTTTCCCGGTTGTCACAGTTTGTCGAGGGGCCCAGGTCTTTATTCCTTCACCGAGATTCCCCTAACCTAGTGATACAACCCAGAACCTCCCAGAGTTATGGGGATAATAAGCGCAAGTTCCCCAGGAAGGTCACTGGGAGGGATAGGCAGGGTCACTTCTACTTTGCCCCTTGGACCCACGCCCTCGTCCTTAATCTTCTTTCTGGGCCCCTGACCCATCAACCAAGCCGTTCACCATTTCATATGAATTTATATGTATTTTAGCCTTAGGCTGCTTCTCTTCTGTATACAACGTGAATGATACGGTACAGCAGTTAAAACAGTTCTTAGAAAATTCATAGCACTAGGTATATTAGAAAAGAAAAAGGCTTTCAACCTCAGCTTCTACCTAGAAACTAGAAAAAAAGAGCAAATTTGAAACCAAAGTATGTAGAAAAGAGAGAATAATTAAGGAGTGGAAATCAATGAAATGAAAAAAACGGAAAAATGGTATGTTTCCATAGATTTTCTTATGAACCAAAGCTGGTTCTTTGATAAAATTAAGAAAACATAAACCTCTAGCCAGACTGATCAGAAAAAAGATAAAAGGCATAAATTACTAATATAGAAATGAGAGACATGACAGCACAGTATCTACAGATATTGAAAGAATAATGAGAAACTATTACAGACAACTTTATGGTAATAAATTCAACAACTTGGATGAAATGGACAAACTACTTAAAAGACACAAACTACCAAAATGCACTCAGAATGAAATGGATAACCTGAATAGCCCTATAACAATTGAAGAAATTAGTTTAAATCTCCAGGCCCAGATAGCTTCTAAATTCTACCAAACTTACGTGAATTCTACTCAACATTAAAGAAAGAAATAGTATCAATTCTACACAAGCTCTTCCAGAAAACTGACATCACATTACTTTTGCCATATTCTGTTGTTAGAAGGAAGTCACTAGGTCCAGCCACACTCCAGGAGGAATAATTGCACAAAAGAATGAATACTGGGAGGCACGGATCACCGGGAGCCGTATCAGAAACTGCCTACCACAAACCCAGATGTCTATCAAAACGAGATTGGACAGAAAGATTGTGGTATATTTACTCCACAGTAAAAAGGAATGAATTATTCATACATATAACATCGATGAATCTAAAAGCCATTACGCTGATCTAAAGAAGCCAAGCCAAAACTATACATATCGCACGATTCTATTTATACAGAATTCTAGAAAATGCAAACCAGTCTACACGGACAAAAAGCAGTTCGTGTTTGCCCAGGAACTAACTGGCTTAGGTGAATGTAGAAAGGACAGGCAGGAAGGATTGCAAAAAGGCACAAAAAAACTTGAGAGTGGTGGATATACTCAATGAGCTTGATTGTGATCGTTGTGTCACAGGAATATTTGTATGTAAAACTTATCAGACTGTACCCTTTAAATAGGAACAGTGAATGGACTGGCATAAGGTTAGACATGTATAGATCAACGGTCTAGAACTGAGAGTCCAGAAATAAACCCATGCATCTATGGTCACTGGATTTTTGACACGCATGCCAGGATAATTTAATGGAGAAAGAATAGCTTTTTCAGCAAAGGTGCCGGAACAACAGCATATCCACGTGTAAAGAATGGATTGGACCCCTTCCTAACACCATATATAAAAACGAACTCAAAATGGATCAAAGGCCTGAATGTAAGAGGGTCAAGTATAAAAATCCTAGAAAATATTGGTGTACATCTTTGTAACTTTGGATTAGGCAATGGTTTCTTAGATATGAAACAAAAAGTACCAGCAACTAAAGAAAAAATAGGACTGCATCAAAATTAAATACTTTGTGCATTAAAAGACACAAGAAAGTGAAAAGACAACCCACAGAATGGGAGAAAATATTTGCAAATCATATATCTGATAAGAGACTAGTATCCAGAACATATAAAGAACTCTTATAATTTAAAAACAAAAAGAGAACCAATTTTTTTTTTTTTTTTTGCGGTACGCGGGCCTCTCACTGTTGTGGCCTCTCCCGTCGCAGAGCACAGGCTCCGGATGTGCAGGCTCAGCGGCCATGGCTCACAGGCCCAGCCGCTCCACGGCATGTGGGATCCTCCCGGACTGGGGCACGAACCCATGTCCCCTGCATCGGCAGGCAGACTCTCAACCACCGCGCCACCAGGGAAGCCCAAGAGAACCAATTTTTAAATGCTCAAAGGATTTTATTTTTGTTTTTGGGTGTGCTGGGTCTTCGTTGCTGTGTGCAGGCTTTCTCTAGTTGTGGCGAGCGGTGGCTTCTCTCGTTGCGGAGCACGGGCTCTAGGTGTGCAGTCTTCAGTAGTTGCAGCATGTGGGCTCAGTAGTTGTGGTACACGGGCTTAGTTGCTCTGCAGCACGTGGGATCTTCCTGGAGCAGGGGTCAAACCCATGTCCCCTGCATTGGCAGGCGGATTCTTATCCACTGCACCGCCAAGGAAGTCCTGCTCAAAGGATTTAAAGAGATATTTTTCCAAAGAAGATGTACAAATGGCCCATAAATACGTGAAAAGATGCTCAGCATCACTGGTCATTAGGAACTTCAAGTCGAAACTACAATGAGATACCACATCATACTCAGTGGGATGGCTATAATAAAAAGGACAGTAAAAGCTCTGGCAAGGATATGGAGAATTTGGAACCATCATACACTGCTGATGGGAACATAAAATAGTATAGTGCAGTGTATGTGTCTGTGTGTTTCGCCAGCCATGTTTAGTTGCGTGGAGGCAGGTGCAGAGTTTGGATTTAACCAGGACTATAATTTTGCCAAGCGAGTACAACTAAATGCGAGAATGGTAAGACAACTGAGAATATATTCAAGGGATTAAATATAATGATTAACCATGGAAATTAAGGAAGTGGGGGAGTGAAGACATCAGGGGGTAAAGGACAGTGAAATAGTGGTAGGATCAGTTGATTGGAGGTCCCAGTGGGGGTCAAAAGGTATTGATATCTGAGTACTTGATGGAGTAAGCTGAAAATCAAGAGGTTGTCAGAGAGTGGGAGCATGAAACTGAAATTATAGAGGACTCGGCCAGGACATGGCCATGTGAGAACATGGCTGAGATAAGATGGCAGACCAGGTTGTTTAAGGATTTAAAGAATGGATTCCCAGGAAGAGGGAACAGTTAACTAGCTTTTATTTTTTTTAATTAATAGACTATTTTTTTTAGAGCAGTGTTAGATTTACAGGAAAAAATTGAGCAGAAAATACAAAGAAGTCTCATATTTCTGGGCTCTCTATTCTGTTCCTTTGCTGTATTTGTCTGTTCTTCTGCCATTACCAATCTCTTAATTACTACAGAATTTATATGAAGACTTCAAATTCAGTAGTATTGGTCCTCTGACTTTGTTATTCTTCTTCAACACTGTGTTGGCTATTCTGGGTCTTCTGCCTTTCATACAAACTTGAGAATGAGTTGGTTGATACCCACAAAATAATTTTCTGGGACTTTCATTGGGATTGCGTTGAATCTATAAATTGAGTTGGGAAGAACTGACATCTTAACACTATCAAGTCTGTCTGTGAACATGAAATATCTCTCCATTTATATAGATGTTCCTGGATTTCTTTCATCAGACTTTTATAGTTTTCCTCGTGTAGAGGAACATATTTTGTTAGATTTTTTACCTAGGTTTATTTGGGGTTTTTTGTTTTTTTTGTTTTCGGGGGTGGTGTTTGGTGCTAATGTAAATGATGGTGTGCTTTTAATTTCAAATTCCAATTGTTCGTTGCTGGTATATAGCAATTGACCTTTGTATGTTAACCTTGTATCCTGAAACCTTTCTATCATTGCTTATTAGTTCCAGGAGTTTTTTTTTTTTACTGATTCTTAGGATTTTCTGCATAAACAATCCTGTCATCCTCAAAGAAAGACAGTTTTATTGCTTCCTTTCCAATCTTTATACCATTTCTTTCTTTCTCCTGTCTTGCTGCATTGGCTAGAACTTCCAGTATGATGATTAATAGGAGTGTTGAGAGAAGAACCCTAAAATTATGAATCTTGGAACTTAGATGGGACAGCTAACACAAGTACTGCTGGTGCCCTCCGGGAGAGAGAGGAAACATGCCCTTTGCTCTGGAATGTAAACAAATATTCTCTGGGAAGGGCTCTGCAATCCCTGGCATATATAAGCAGGTATCTCTGGGAAAGGTGTCTTTAAATCTCTGCAGAGGTCTCTGTCTTTAACTTACTAGGCTCATTTGCCATTTACACATCCTTTTACCCAGGTGCCAGCGATCTTTGCTTAGAAAGCTCTGAGTGTGCAGAAATGTGAAAATATTTGTGGAGCACAGTTTGCTGATAGGGAAATGAAAAGTCACCTCAGAATCTGGAGAGTGCGGTGTTGACTACATAAACAGTAATAGCAGACACGGTATACGTGATTAATCCTGGTGTTTCGAGGCAGATAAGAGGTAGAGAGGGCGTGTGGAATGGTGGGTTTCTGGGCGTCTCTCTCCACCTCGGATGCTGGGGGTGAAGCCCAGGGCAGGTGCGGTCTTTGTTCCAGTGCACAGGGTCATTCACGACACAAGACTGTTGGGTCAAATTAAGTATTTAAAGCTTCAAAATACAGACACACCTGAGATTTGCATGTTTTTGTAGGATCTGTTTCTAATCTAAATGAATCTTCAACTTCTTTCACTCTGACCCTAATTTCTCTACCTCTATGTTTAAATCATTCGTCTTTTCTGTAGGATCTTCCCAACAATATGATTTACCAAGTTGCCATTAAGTCTCTTCCCCAAGACTGGTTGTGGTGTGAAACCTGGTGTGATGATGAATCCAAACAGAGAGCCAGAACAATCGACCTGGTGAGTGTTTGCATCTTCCTCTGTATGAGCAGATGCGGAAGTGTTCCAGTAGAAATACTTGCTGTATTACAAACGGAATGGCACACATAGGGCACCCTGCTGCTCAGTCTGTTATTGACTGTTACATTTACCTAGGTTGGCAAGTAGAGGGCTGTGCTGGGGGCCCCCAAGACCACCCCCAGGTTTGATGATTCAATAAGAGGACTCACAGGACTCAGAATCATGGCTGTGAAGATATTACAGTGAGAGAACGCAAAGCAAAATCAGGAAAAGGCGCATGGGGTGAAGTCCAGAGCAAACCAGGTTCAAGCTTCCCAGAGCTCTCTCCCTGTGAAGTGACCCAGGAAAACCCTAATTCCTTACGCTACAAGAAGTACAACAACCCGTGTGAACGGTGGTCTATCAGGGCCGCTTACCAGAAACCCAATGCCCAGGATTCTTATTGGGGGCCTGGCCACGGCAAGCCCCCCTCTGCCTGGCACGTGCCAAGATTCCCAGCGTCCAGAAGGAAGGCAGGTGGTCACCGTAAACCACACGTTTGCACAGTTTAGGCACAGTGAGCCATTCTTAGACGGGAACGGTGGGAACACTCCTGAAACCCAAGTTCCCAGGTGCCAGCCAAGGGCCAGCCTTGCAAGCACGGGCCTAAGAGTAGTGGTCCCAGGCCTGCTGTGCTCGTTCTTTTCTGCACAAGGCCTTTCGAAAGAAGGGCCATGAGCTGGCTGAAATGTTTATGGATTAGCTGCCATCTTAACATGCCATCAGTTTAGTTGCCTTGCCAATAATTTTCCCAAATAGAGACAACCAAAATAACTCTGTCGACTGAAATTATCCTATACATGTCTATTTTTCTTCATTATTTTTGAGAAGTTTTTTTCTTAGATTTTCATTTTAAGCAGTTTTTGCTACACAGTTTAAATCTAGACCTGAAATATTTTAAACTAACTTAATTATCCAGCTGTCTAGACATTATATTCCAATACTGTATATTATCTTTAATAGTATAAGATATTATTCTTTTTCTGACCATATTGTTTTTATGTGCTAGAAGTATAGAATAATTGTTTACAAGATCTTCACTGAAGAACAGACTGTCAAAATGTTAGAACTCATAGTTTTGAACAAAATAAGACAGGGCAATAAAATATAGGGATGTTTCTCCAGATATGTATAGAAAGGTATAGAAAGAAAGTAGCATGCCAAAATGTTAGACTGCAATCATAGGGGATAGAATGTAGCAGAAACACGATGGCATTGGTAAGAAGAAAGCGACGGAAATTTCTAAAGAGAGGTCAAGAACATTACCGAACATAACATAAAATGTTAAGGTTATGTTGTATAAGGTGGTGACTCATATGTTAGTGACATAAGGTCTCCTTGGGCTCTTTAGTACTTAGATTCACATGAGCTGCTCTAACAAATGCCCATGTTTCCATGGTTTCACATACACCCAGGTTCAGACCTAAGTGGGTGTCCGATCAGTGAGCAGCTTCCCTGTACATCATGATTCAGGGACCAGTCTCCATCCATCGTATGGCCTCTTCATCCTCTGGGGTCCTGTCATCATCTGTGTCCATCTGGAGCTGATCCATCCAGTATGGCAGCTACATGCCACATGCAGCCATAGAGCACTTAAAACGTTGCCGGCGTAAACTGAGACGTGCCGTAAGGTGTAAAACACATCAGATTTTGAAGACTCAGTACAATAAAAAGAATGTAAAAATATCTCATTACTAATTTTTATATTGATTACATTTTGACTGATAACATTTTGGAAATATTGGGTTAAACAAAATATAGTATTAAAACTTATTTCACCCGTTCCTTTTACATTTTTATATGTGGCTGCTAGAAAATGTGGAGCTGCGTGTGTGGCTTCCATCATATTTCTATTGGATAGTGTTGATCTGGAGGGAAAGGAGAAAGGAGTGTGGAGAATACATCCTGATCCTGAAGGCCTTGGCCCTGTGGTAGGAATTGGTCGTGTGGCCACATCCAGTTGTAAGAGGAGCTAAGGATCGTCATTCCTTGATGGGCAGCCACTTCCTAGCAATAGGTCTACATAGAAGAAGGATCAGTGACATAAATTTTGGTGGACAACATCGTCTCTCCCACAGAAACATTTAAAATAAAAATGGAAGAACATGCTATTTTTGGTCATCTTCTTGGGGAAAAAGTTAACAAGAAAAATCCCAAGGAAATGGCCTAATGGAGAGGAAAAAGCATGATTCCTGGTATTGAAGGTGAGGACGAGAGTGTTTGTGAAGGTCATGATACTGTCTCAACTCCCTTTCAATCAAGGTTTCTCAGCTGGGGCATTATTTACATCTGGGACCAAGTAATTCCCTGTTGTGGAGGCGGACCTGTGCACTGTACCGGAGGGTGTTTAGCAGCATCCCTGGCCTCTACCCACTAGGTGGCCATAGCCCGCCCCCCCCCCCCCCCCGCCCCCGCCATTACAACAATCAGAAATACCTCCAGGCCTGGCCACAGCTCCCCTGTGGGGCGTGGTCACCCCACTTAAGCACCGCTGATAGAGATTGTAGCGGGGTGGGGGTGGGGGGAATTGTAGAATACACTAAGGACAAACATAGTGTTTTTGTTTTAATAGTTTCTGACATAGTTAGAATATAGTTCCATTGTCGTCTTTATAGAACACATTGCCTGTGAAATTAATTTCTACAAAGAAAATACTGTTTTCAAGTTACTTCAGAAATATATTACTTCAGAAAATATTCCACAATGCAATGAACTGAAAATGCTGGATGAGGAAGGGATTAAGACAGCAGGCCCGGGCTTCCCTGGTGGCGCAGTGGTTAAGAATCCACCTGCCAACGCAGGGGACACGGGTTCGAGCCCTGGTCCGGGAAGATCCCACATTGCCGCGGAGCAGCTAAGCCTGTGCGCCACAACTACTGAGCCCGCAAGCCACAACTACTGAGCCTGCACTCTAGAGCCCACGAGCCACAACTACTGAGCCCGCAAGCCACAACTACTAAAGCCCACATGCCTAGAGCCCGTGCTCTGCAACAAGAGAAACCACCATAATGAGAAGCCCACGCACCGCAACAAAAACCCAATGCAGCCATAAATAAATAAATAAGACAACAGGCTCACGGTTCATAACTTAGCTCTCCCATAAGGCACGAAGGATGAAGGGGAAAGCAAGTTGGGGCAACTATAAGAAAATGCCACGTAGAAGTGAGCTTCAGGACACATTCTTTGTTAAGCCTTCGTGAAGAGCAGACAGGATGCTTGTGTAACTCTGTAAAGTTTATGATCCTCCCATAGTCTCTCCTGTCTCAGTCAGTGGCATCTCCATTCTTTACGTTGCTCAAGCCAAAGGCACTAGGATCATATTTGATGCCTCTCTCTTCTCACAATTCACATCCAGCCCATGAGCAAGTCTTGTCAGCGGTACCTTCAAATACATCCAGAGTCAGAACCTTCTTAAACTCCTCCTCTACTTTTTGCCTTTTAACCTTGATTTAATTTCCCAAGAAACTCTATAATAGGACCAACTGCTAATTAAAATTGATCAAATATTAGAGGAACTTTGTAGATGATCTTGTTTTAATTTCGTCCTTTGCAGATGAAAAACACTAAGATTCTGCCACTGCCCACACCCCTGCCGCCACACACACACACACACACACACAGAGTTTAGTGACTAGGTCTTACCACCAGTAAGTGTGGACCGTCCAAGTCTTACTACCAGTAAAAACTGGAACCATGAGGACTGAGGATCCAAGTCCATTGCTTTTCCACTGTGCCTATTAAGCGGGCTAGTTGAATATTTTTAAGGTGTGGAGATGTATGAGCTACTCTGCATTTCACAACTGTCAGTATTTTGACAAATGAGTTCCAGTTAACTGATTTTTAATATCATAACTGCTAATGAGAACAGAGGCATGTGAAAGAGGATGAATGCTTTTGCCAAAGAAACTCAAGACGTTTCTAAAGGCTGATAAATAGTCTTGTGTATGGAAAACATAAAGTATATAAACCCAGGTTTTAGTCTGAAGAAAAGGCAATCAAATATTTATTAATATAGTCTTCTGTGTTCTTTTACAGGATGGTCATATAATTGGGTGTTTTGTGCAAACATTTTACAGAATTGTTTGACAGACTTCTTATGAGCCATCAAAAAGTCTTTAAACAATTTTTGTTTAAAGTTCTGATTGAGGTGTTTGCATTAAATACTTACTGCTTACGTAAACTATGATTTGTCATTTCACTTGATCCTTTCTCTATTAAACTAATTCCGGTATTTCAAGTACTTAGTACCTAGGGCCCTGCTTTTTATAAAATGCATTTTGTTTGCTCTAGTGACATAGCAGTGTCCTCAAGTATTTCCTTTATGTTTCCTCGAACATGGTTTCTTTTATTAACAAACCTTTATTTAAACTTTCAGTGCAATAACCCCAAAACAAAAGAACCTAAACTAAAAGCTGCTGCCAGGATTGTCCCAGAATGGGTGGAGTATGATACTGAGATACGACAACTATTAGATCACCTTGAAAACAAGAAGAAAAATGCAAGTAAGTTATTCTGCAGTGGTGTACGAACCATGTGTTGCATTAAGTGAAATTAGAATAGATTACAGACTCAGTTCTTGGTGAAGTTATCAAATGATTAGGTCAGAATTTCTTTACCAAAGTCTGTGACTTGATTACAAATTTCATTTTTATGTGGAATTAAGCTCGCAAATTTAAAACATGGATAGAGAATCTATTCCCCCATGGATATAGCTTCAGATCATCACATAGTCAGTGTAGTATTAACCTCCTGACATAATGTAGAGGTGAAAAAAGTAAAAGAAACACTTGTCTTTAAGACACACTGAATTTCCTAAATATGAAAATCCAAGCCCTGAAGTTTAATAAAAGCCTTACATAGCTAACTACAATATTACTTCCTGTCTCCTAAATTAATCTGGTACATGGTATAGGTTTCCCCATGAAAAGTTGGTTCCTGGATCTAGTAGCCTTGGTCATGACTAGAGGGTGATTTGGACTGATTTGTTTCCATTTCTTAGACTTAAAAAACTGAAAAAAAAAAAAAAAAAAGTAAAATAAAAAACTGAGGTTACCTTAGCATTTCATCATCACCCTACATAAATCCTCAACACCAATAAATGTGTGTGGGATATTCTTTTAAAGCTGATATTAACTTCTTGATTCCTTCATAATCACCTTTCCTGGTCAGTGCCTGTCTCTATTGTCCTTTGCTCTTTTTTAAAAGTAGTACTGAGCTTCTATTGTGTTCCAGTCAGTAGGTTAGAGACTTTCACAGGTTAGACTAGTTAATCCTCACAGTAATTCTTTCTAGTAGTTCAGAATATAATTCTTATTTTCCTCAGCTTTACTTTTTAGGGAGGCTGAAATGATTATATATAAAATTTCTCATATAAGCATGAAATTCTGTTGCATCTTGACTCTGTTTTCCTTCACAAAATCAGTGTGTGTTGTCTGAGAAGTTCAGTATTTAAAACACACCCAAGCATTTTTAATACTGTAGTATAAAGATGCCATTTCAATTCAGAAGAAGAAAGATTATTCTCTAAGTGGTATAACTGTTTTCAAAGGGAGAGAAGGAAAGAAGGCAAAAAAGAAAGGAAGAAAGGAAAATTCACATAATTACCTCACAAGCAATTTTAAAGGTATAAAACACTAAGATGAAATGTTTCTCTTCTCAAACTGGAAAGAGTTAAAGGATTAATAATACCCAGCATTAGCAAGGGTATTGAAAAGTAAGCACTCTCCTACCTACAGTAGCTGTATAAATTAAGGAAATTTTATAATATGCATAAATAATTAAAATATATGCCCTTTGACCCAGCAATTCACAAGAAACTTACATTTAAACGAGAAAAATTATGCATATATATACATGTTTGTTACAGCATTGTTTTTAATAATGAAACAGAATCTGTCCATCAATAGAGGATCGATTGCATAAACACTGATACATACAATGAAATATAATGTAGCCTTTCAAGAGAATTGAGACAGATTTGTGCTGACAGCAAATTTTTAAGTTAAAAAAATAGGTTATAGAGTATTTATAATGTTATTGACCCACATCTTAATTAAAGAAAAACTGCATGTCTGTGTATATATGTTTTTGTATGGTTATATATATAAATAAGAGAGGTTTTACAAAAGAGATTTTTGGGTTTATTGCTTTTTTTTTTTTTTTTTTTTTTAACCGGTACGCGGGCCTCTCATTGTTGTGGCCTCTCCCGTTGCGGAGCACAGGCTCCGGACGCGCAGGCTCAGTGGCCATGGCTCACGGGCCCAGCCGCACCGCGGCATGTGGGATCTTCCCAGACTGGGGCACGAACCCATGTCCCCTGCATCGGCAGGCGGACTCTCAACCACTGCGCCACCAGGGAAGCCCAAACTGTTCTATTTTTAGCCTTCCACTTTTTAATCTTGGAATAAACACCAGGCTGTTTCTTTCTGCAATGCAGAAGAAGGAATGAGAGTGGAGAGCTGACGTGCACAGATTTTCCATACAGTCCTTCAGTTAATTGCTTCACTGGGTGATGTACTCCCCACCAGTGTTTTCTGTTAGGAGGCTTTCCCAGGCTTCTCTGTCAAGAAAATCAACTCATCATGTCAGCTGTGTATTCTGTTTTCCGCGTTTAGAAATTCGTTGATAACTCTGCTCCAGTGTTGTCTTGTAACCACTTCTCCCATTGTCTTTATTGCTATTCCCTTTTATATTTATCTTTCCAGTGGAGTTTAGTGGAGGGATATAGTCTGCCATCTTGAATTATGGAACAGGATCCATTTTAAATGTATATTAATTAATTTCTGCCTGAAAATATCATTTTGAATTTTCAGTGTTCTTAAATCAGTATGCGACAGCTCAGTGATGCAGAAGGTGAGGAAACCATTTTGATCTCTAAGGGTCTTCGCTAGTACCGATTCTCACATTTGTACAGTATTTGTGTCTGTGTTTGAATGCTCTGTCCTCCCATCTTAGATGAGGACCATATACGTCGTCTGCTTTTTGTTGTCCCGTTACATTAATAACAGGATACTTTGTACGTGGTGAGTCATCTGTCGGTACTGTTCAAGGCCTCTATTGCCAGGCAGGGTGCTAGGTCCCGAAGATAACAAAGATAAATAAGGTGTGGTCCTTGTTCTCATAGAGTCATGGGACCTGGCTTCTAGGTGGGTAAAGAGGCAAGGAGTTATGATACAATGTAACAGATACCATAACATAGAAAGAGCTATTCTTATGGCACATAATGAAGCAAGTAGGTACTAAACTAACAAGAGGATCCTCAGGGGGCACCTATGCTTTTTATTATATTAATTCATACCTCAGTCAGGTTTAAGCTAATGTGATGTTTGAGATTTCAGGAGCTAAATAAACTTTCCTCCCCTACAGTTCTGACACATGATGAACTCTAGCACGGGCCTGTGTTAAGAAGATGAGAAAGTATGACGAGAAATCTGCCACCTGCTGGGGAAATGTGGAACTACTGCTAAGACTTCTGAAAGTTTCATTAAGGATCAGTGACATATTCTTCAATTTAAATTATTTAAAAATACATGTGTTTAATGTATTGAATAAGTTTAAGTTATATAAGCAATGGCCATTGAGTATTTAAAACTAGATTGTCCTCTTTCCCGATTGCTTAAAACAGTGTTTTCACCAGTTAAAGTGATAATTTTGCCAGATAACCACGTAGAAGAACGTATCTGACTAGCTGGTCCTCATGGGGAATTAGCAAACCATCTACATGTTTGGATATTCCAGCTCTATGTGCATCCATATTTCTTCATTCAAAAGATGCTTTTAAATTAGAGAAATCTATTTTGTGTTTTTTCTTCTGAGAAAGAAGGACTCATGGTTATCTCCGAATAATTTTTTTTTAAAGTAAGCCCATTTACACCTTAACTGTTGTTTTAAAATGGAAGTAGTGTCACAATGTAATTATTTTGTTTATTCTAAACCATATGATGTTTTAATCCTATGCAGTATTTGTATTTTTTTAATGTTTCTAATTTTTATTTTATAAAATGATATTCATGGGCTTATGGGGTATATATGTATTCTTTTTAAAAAAGAACTGGCTAGTTTTATAGAAACTTAGTTAAGAGTGTAAACAGTTTGTTTTCCTGTTTTATATTAATAATAGATGAATAGGAATAGTAAATGTTCAAAAACTATCCAACTATTCTAGAATCATAGGATCTTGGGACTGGAGAAGACCTCAATGTCATTTGGACCCTGTCCCCTGAAGAAGCTGATTGAATAGGGCTGAGGTGAGCGTGGGAAATCATGATTGTCTAAGAAGCTCTCCAGATGACTCCGGTGATAAGTGAGGTTTGAGGAACAGCTCCCCTTACAAGGCCCTGCCAGGTGGGCCCTCAAGCCATCTTGGAACCTTCCAGGCCCACATGGAACTGTCTGCCTCTGGAGACTGGCTGGTCCATCTTTGGACAACTCCGTACAGAGTTCCACAGTGAGCCCGAAGCTGTCTACTGGCAGTCTCTACTCTCGCTCCTTTGAGCTCTTCTGAATGAACCCAATCCTTCTCTATTGGATGGCACAGCCCACAGAGTATTTGAAAATAACTACTTTGCCCCCAGCAGCTTCGTTCTTCCTAATGAGAGATCACAAGGCCTCTCCCTCTCCCTGTAACCTTCCCTTTGTTACTTGTTTGGGTTTGTCTGTGATAAAATGGAGTGTTCCAGGTGGGGCCTGGAATGGAAGTAGATTGTTCCTGTGGGTTCCCAGGGTCCTAAGGGATGCTGTCAGAGGCTTGAGTGGTAACTTGGCCTGGGGTGAAGACCCCAGTTCCATGGGGTCTCCGGTTCACTCCTCTTTGGAGTCGGGGCTTGGTGAGAGGTAAGAGTCTCTGTAAGCTTCTAGCTTAGACCAGGTGCTCCAGCCCAGCTACCTCAGGTCTGCTGTGGTGCTTTCGGCAGAAGCCCCAGCTGACTGTGAGATGGTACTTCACTAGGTAATGGCACCCGATTTCCACACTTATTACTACCTACCATCTCCAATATGCTAGATTCTGTACTTCACAGAATATAAGCTAAAACTGAAGAATAATGTAGTTTGTAGCTTGTGATTTGAATGGCTAAATTTTACATGTCTCATTTCCAGATGAATGATACCTTATATCTAAAAATCCAGACTTGTAAATATTTCTTTACAGGGAGATTCTTTTATGAAATGGCTAACTTTTACGTCAAGTGCATGTAGAGTGCAGCGCCATACAGAGCTCTGCCCTCCTCGGGGACGCGCTAGGGGAACTGAACCGCAGCCCACCTTGGAGCGCAGGGCAGCCCTCGCAGAGAGGGCCACCAGCTCCGCTGCCCTGAGGGCGCTGGAAGGTAGCCCTCGGCCTCCCACATACATTCCTGACCCTGAATTCTGGTGTTCAGGTGCAGGCCGTATAGCAAATTTTAACAAAACTCAAATCCTAGGAGAGAGCAGAGACAAACAGTATTTCCCATTTTGAGAAGTTGCAGTCCACTTCTCCTTCCTCCTTCTCAGAGGAAAGTCAGAACAGAGCGTATCTGAGAATTAGGAGATTTTGAGTTTTAACCATGAAAAGACATTTAAGTTTGGGGTGTAAGTTTTGGTATAAGGTAAACCCAGACTGAAGACAGTCCAAAGTCTTCATGCCTCCCACATGCTTTGGTACAAGTGGTTAGATGTTGGAAGTGCTCATCCTTCGGCTCCAGTTATCCTCAAGTTCAGGGAACAATGAAGCTCCTAGAGGGAGACAACAGAATACTTCCAGGAAGCACCACAGGCCGTCAGCCTGGGCTTACAGACAAAGTCAGGCTTTTCTTTAATAGTAAAAATGTAGTTTGACACAAATGGGAGGCTGCCCAAAGAAACAGCTGCTCCCGTGGGTCAGGTCCAGCGCCTGGGAGGCAACCAGACAGACAGCTGCTACCACCCAGAAGACCCAGATGAATAGTGTTCAAGGCAGTAGGTATATGTCAAGTCCGACTGTCCTTCAGTAACTAAAGCATAGCTGAGAGAATTTTCTTCCCTGAGATACAGCAGCAAAGAAGTTGGTGGCATTTAACTTCCCGCTGGAACACATCAGACTGTTGTTCATCGAAGGGTTCTGACATTATGTCTCAGATCCCTGGTTCAGAGATCAAACGAAAAGTGCTAACGGATCCAGGCTCAGTACCACGACGTCTCAGTCACTTCCCAGCCCCTGTCTTGCCCACTTCTGTTCAGCAGACTTAAGGGGGTCCTCCTTCTTCCAAAGAACCAACTGATTTTAAGACCTTACTTTTGGTGGCAAAGTGAGGGAGGTGAGGCACAAAGGTTCAGGACTTTGGTGGTGAGCGTGCAAACAGGCAACTCTCTGATGGCAGCACGTGGTCAGGGGTGCCAGCCCACCCTGTAACCACTCAGAAGATGAGTCGAAGTGTTAGGTAATGGGACAGCTGTTCCCCATTTTGCTGTTTATCAGCCCGGCTTATCAAACATCAAATTCTATTTTCTGAGAAATTCTAGAGTGAAGTCTCTTTACTTAGAACCTACTGTTAACAGCTTCGTTTACAGACTCCAGATTTGGAGAATCATCTTGTCGCCTACAGTTCATAATTACTTGAATTTAAGTGTATTTCCATCGTGATCCTGCCCAACTATGTAAGGTTTGCATCCTACGTGATTTCACTTTAAAATCAAAGGTTTTGATTACAGTTGAAGGACGAAAAGGTATTCCAATTCTAAAAGACTGGTTCAAGACCAAAAGATTTGAATGACAAAGGCTCTGGGTAGCCCAGTGTTTAAAATTTGGGGCAAAGTCAGAGGAGGAGTAATTTTGGTACTAGCCTTGTTGAGTAAGATGAATTGCGAAGTAAACGTAACTAACCATACGGTGGAGTATCTAATCTAGTCCAGAGCACCACGCTCAAATTCCCTTATAAACAAAAGTCAGCAAACCCACCAGTGGCGTGTAGGCTTTCCTTTGTTTTCCCACAGTCTGCTTCCACCAGAAAAATGTTTCCAGTTTCATCCGAAGGCCAATAATCTAGGTCTTCCTAACCTGAACAAATCCAACAAATATCTAAGTACCTACAGTGCGCGAGGCTGTCCTTTGGAAGTTACTAGGCCAGCTTAAGTGGCATTCACTAAATATCCAAATGAAAATGCTGGGCAGGGAAAGTGTCAGGAAGGCGTGAGAAAGTGACATTTAGGTGCAAAGGGAAGCAGGAGGAAGTGCACACAGGGCGCAGACTAGCAAGGGGGTAGTTTTGTTCCTTTGAGGATGAGAAGGAGAGGAGGGGGTGGGGAGGCTGGAGCCAGGTGCACAAGGTGACCTAGGGGAGTTTGTCAAGTACGTGGAGCGCTTTGGTGATCTGACCCTAAAGTGCAGTGAAGGGCTCTCACGTTCATCAGTGTTAATCCAGAATCTCTCCGGGGCTATTTCTATGCCTGCATTGTTTCCTAAGAGTTATATTTATTCATAACATCATTCCCGACTGTATGGGGTAAAAGCTCTTGGATAAGGACAAGTAGCCTTATTTGGGATCTGATGATGTGATTTTTCTTCATTACACAGCGTCCGAGACAAAATTCCCCTGGCCTAAGGCCATGCTGTACAGAGCATTCACTGCATGTTGACCTACCAAGAGGAAGAGAAGCTAGTTTGCCTGCACTAAAATCTTGCCACTGCAGAATGAGGTCTTTCCACTTTTATGAGGTTTTAGTAACCTGTGGCAACAAAAGCATAAGCACTGCAGGAAATACAACATTGCAACAGGTGGTATGTGTGAAGGAGTATTAATAAAATCCTAAGAAAACTGTAATACAGTGAAGGATTGTTAGAAGAGTTATCCTTTGCTATCTTTAAAGAATCTTCCACAGAGAGAAAAATCACATCCACTTAGGGCACCCAGTCTTAAAAAATCCATTACATAGATACATACATACATACAAATGAGACACTATTCTTACAGAAATCTCCTGTAAGAGCAGGGAAACATGCAAATAACGCAGACTTAAATCCACCAAGAAACGCTGCAAGCAGTGGTTTCTCCTTCGTGCTTTTTAACAATGTTCGATTCCAATTTCCTCAGGAAGACCTTGGAACTCCTTCTCCCAGTGGCCCTTCCAAATCCAGCTGCTCGGTCCCTCGTGATATTAGAACTGGAGGAGATGCTTCTCCCAGTAGACTGACCTTAGTGAAGGCTGGAAATGTATTCAAAACAAGACTGCAACCTCGGAGTTGTCACCTGGAGGCCTTGTTGGAAACTGAATCCTGCGTGAGGCAGTGGCAAGGTGACTGTGCGTCTCGTGCTTCTGTTGATCATCTGTTGATCTCCAAGGAAGGACTGACTCGGTGGATAGAGGTTCGCGGAGTTCAGGGTCTCTGGGGTGTGACCTATGTGCCTTAAGATTGGAGTGACTGGATTTCTTGGGCGTGAGGGTAGGAAGGGGAGGGGATCAGGGCTTACAACCCCTGAGGGGCTGGCAGACTCGGCTCTCCCCTCCTGTGCGCAGGCAGGCAGCCCTCAGGCCTGTTGCAGGCACGTGCAGTGTCTTCAGACGAAGGCTGATTGACGATGCGTTGCTAAGGTAGGTATCATGATTATTAAGAATGTGGAAACTGCTTTCTGGGTAAGTTCTCTACATATTCTAGCTGTCCTGTAGTTTTAGGACACGCAGAATACACGAAGAAAGCTCCTTTTGTTTGTAGTTAGAGATCTGACTGAGATAAGCCGCGGTGTCCCCACCACCCCTTTCAGAACTTTTAACAGAAATGTGCATGTTATGATATAAAAGGGAAAGTCCTCAGAGCCAACCTAAGTGTTAGATTTTAACGGTACTGAAAGTGAAGAACCGCCACCTGTTAAGGCCTCACTGTCCTAGGACCTTGGGGGGCTGGGTTACGAGACTGTAACATTTATGCTTTTTGCGCTCTTCCTGCAGCTCGTGTCAAGCAGGAGCCCTCTGTCACCTCAGTAGCTGACTACGTGTAAAGCAAAGTTGGAAAACAGACTTCTCCAAAAGACTGAAAGCAAGAAAGTACTCATTTGACCATAAATATTTTTATTAAATGTGAAAATACACGGGCATAAAAATAGTACCCATATTTGTAGACATGTCTGAGACCCATTTCAGTTAATGTTCGGTGGTGTTTTTACTAAGACACGAAATTGAGATGGATTAAGTTACTTCGTCTTGTCTCATTCAAACCAACCACAGTAGGAGTAACGGCCTAACTGATCAGACATCTCCAGTGTTTCCCCTCCCCTGTGCTCCGCTTTCCACTGCGCGGAAGAGGTTCAACCCACAGAGGCACGAAACAAAGTCTGTTTACTACACACAAAGCCACGCAGTGGCTAATTTTACTCTTAAATCATTCAGCAAATGAGATCATTAAACGAAACTAATTATCCCCACCTATTAACATCATTTGCAATTACAGAATAAACTCTGCTACTAACAAAAAAGGAATGATCTGATTTAGAATAAGGATAATTGTTGGTAAATCAGCATTTGCCTTCCTCCTTCCTTTATAAACATGGAAAAGTCAACTACATTCAACGTAGCTGCATGAGTTTCTCTAGGTTAACCACTGGTGTGTACTCGATGAAAACTGCACAGGGCCAGTCACCGGTGCCCTGTCCCTCTAAGGAGGCGCAAGCCTGACTGAGGAGACATTTGTAACGAAGCGTCTTGTGCCCTTTTTTCATGGTAAATGTCACATACAACTTCTGACCAATTTCATGCTTTACAGGTGAAATCTTTCATTTTCCACCATGAATAGAAAATGGTACCAACTTAAAACTGCGATTCTTTTAGCTTTTTTCCTTCATACTTGGTTATCAGTAGTATTTTTCTCTTAAGCTCTGGGTAGTTTTTACATTCCATTATCAGAGTCCCAAAAAGTTCTGTGGTCATACTGATACTTAAACTTTTAATACTGCCTGAAGAGAAAAATGTTTTAAAATTAGTATTGTTATATCCAATTCACATTAGTAAACTATTGAAGTCGTTTCCCAGTTTTCATTTTATCCATGTTAAGAAAGCACAGCCTTTCAGAAGTGGGCATTAATTTATCCTCTCTTTTTAGAACTTCTTCAGGTTTATATAGGCTGATGTGTTGAATACTTGTTGCTGTGGAAGAATATCCATTTACAGGCCAGAGATACTTCACTTCCGGCGCTCACTGAAAAGGGAGGGAGGAGTTCAACAGGGAACGTAATACAGCCACGGCTGGGCGCCCCGCTCATTTGGCTTTTCCAGAGAGCACCACACCGGTTACCCGGCACCCGCGGGAGCGGTGGCGACCTCCTGCGTCAGGCCGCCAGGACGGACAAGTGTCCCTTCGCACTCCCAGCATTCTCCTCGGTCACTCTGAAAGAAGCGTGGAGTGACCACCTTCCCAACCACGCAGATGCCAGAAGACGGCTGATGACCCTCACAGCTGGAACTTCAAGGTCGTTATTTTCTTCATTAATTAGCAAAACAACAGAGCCCAGAGAATTTCTGTTCGTGGCGTTGGCGCTGGGCACCATACTTGCTTCTCCCTCTTCACTGAAAACGAGTAACTCTGCACATTTCCACTGCGATGACTAAAGTCCGTCCACGGTAAGGCTTTAGGAACAGGATTTATAGTTATTACCGGTGGAGAAAAAAGTGAAGCAAACAGCCCTCTCGGCGGCGGGGTGGCAGTCGGCGGGGTGACGGGTGCCCAGGACGTGTGGCCCGCCTCCAGCCCTGCGGACTCCTTCCAGCTCCTCTTCGCTACAGCCTTGCACCCTCTCCTCCGGATAGAACGGCAAGTGGTTTGTTATTTCCTCCTTCTGATTCTGTGTGAAAACTCTTACTTTTGAAAGTCAGTAGAGGCCATCGCTAGATTTCAGAGAGTTCACAGTGACATCATATATGAAAGAACCAGATTGAAAAAAAAATTGCTGATGTAACTAATGAAGTAACAAGATTAAAGAACAAAAATGAATTTCCCTTGTAAATTACTTTCACACTGACTTGAATTTTGAGACATTAAAACAAAATGAGAGCTGCAAGCTGTTTGCTAGTTTTCAAAATGCAATCTTAAGTTTATTGGTAAGAAATAAACTTCTAAATAGATGCAGAAAGCACTCACGTGTTTTGTTCATCTCAACTATATGTTTTGTCTCAGTTTAAACAACTTTTTTCCACGCATGTTTCAGGATGACTGTAGAAGAAAACGATTTGTGCTTGGCTGGCTGTTGTGGATATTAGCAGTCAGGACGGTCCCTGCAACTCAAAGAAAATGCTTGATTTCCTGAAAACAATGTATTAAGCCTATCCTGCTTAAACTGCTTCAGAATGCTCTGAGGCAAAAACAAAAACCTTTCCAGAATGTAATAATTTTTATCTAAAGTAATTCTCTTAGATTTTAAATGCAGCATCATAATTCCATAAATATTTCGTGTTCTTGATTAAAGTAACACTCATTTTTTTTTTTTTAGGGAAAAAATTATCCAGTATATAAAGAAAGACTGAATAGTTCATTTCTCTTAAGAAGAAGGTATCCCAAGAAGAGATGCCATCTTGACAGTGGACATACAGCTGGAGCTGACTAGATCTGTAAACCTGTTTTCTGTTGTTTTGTTGTTGTTTTCTGGCAGAGAACATCCAGAGGCATCAAGGTCTGAAAAAGGGGCAGCAGGCCTGCTATTTAATGCCCACCTCAAAACAGTCCCACACGAGCATCCACGGGCCAGGTAGGCCAGGACCTAAGAGGTACTGTCGGCTGTATTTACTAAAAGTGGGAAACATGGCGTTCTGTTTGTTTATGTTGACTGAGCGACTTTACATTTCTAAGCCAATCCTGTTACAGGAAATGCTGTTTAACTCACAACTTCAGTTGTTAAAGTACTTCATTCTGCACTACAGCAATATTATTTTAAATACCACTGCTATATTATCTGAACCTATTTTACATATTACTTTTTCGTTTGTTGTGTTTCATATTAAAAGGGCCAGTAGGATTTACAATTAATTCTATTTCAGTGATTTTCAGTATTCCCCTGCAGGTACTGAACAAAAAAACATACATGCTTAATTAACATCGGTCCACATCTAACCCTGGCTCCAGCGACTATCATTCGGTAGCAGGTTTTCTAAAGGACAGGCTCTGCCCACCTTCCACGACAGCCACGTTCATGCTCGTAGAGAGACGGGAACGCACGTGGAAATTTAACACGTTTACAATGACCGGACTGACCGGAATTAAGCAGAGCTGTCCCTGAGAACACACAGCTCAGCATGTTCATTCCTCTGGGAGAATCCTGACACCACAGCTCCTCACAAACGCAGGCACTGACAGACGCGTAAGCAAGGATGTGAAGAAAAGAACTGCCATGTGCTCCAGTGTAGAAGAATACAAACTCTGTGCGCCTGTCTCAGACTCCTTCGTCCCGACGTTCACAGCCCAGACACAGAACCGAACCGTTCCCCTGCCTCCCAGCCCTCACAAACCCATCAGCCTCAGGTCTAAACGGATAAGAACAGATATTTCCTATGAAAACAACTCTTTGGTCATGGACAAACCGAAAGACTGAAATTTTTTTTTCATTAAGATCCTGGAACAAGGTTTTTTGTGTTTAATCTTTAAAAAATGAAGAGCAGAAAAACAGCTGGTTTAATTGAAGTGGAATTTAAATCTAAAAGGTCCGCCTGAGCTGAAGGGATTGAACCCTTGCCATGAGTTCCAGCTTCTGTGGAAAGGGTTGCCGCCCCCTCCTTGTTGGCTTTCTGCATCCAGGGGATCTTCTCCATCGTCAAACTTCTTCCTCATCTCTGTAAAAGAAAGCAGCGAGCTAAGAGCCAGGCGCTGCCAGAGGTGCGGGCTGAGGCGGGGTCTGAGGACCACACCCCTCGGCTATCGAGACAACCGTGACCGACTGATGCTCAGATCCAGCCTCCCTCTCCCACCCAGATCACAGGTTCCAGGAGAAACCAGTCATGGAGAAGGCGGTGAGGTTCAGGGTTGAAAATGGATATTCATGCAAGTTCGGACCCCCTAAATCTTCTCTCCTCACAAGAAGCTACCCAAGGAAATTCTTCTCTGGGAAAGCCGAGGAGTTGCAGGGAATGAGACCTCAAAGTCACGCACGCTCTTCTGATCAAACGGCCGTGTTCACCGTCCTAACCCCCAGTATCACGTCAGCCAGGCGAACCTCGTCAACCCATGAAGCATCTGGGCCTCACTATTAAATCTAAACAGAAGGAAGGCTCCCAGACCTGAGGGAGGGAGGCGCCCTATCGTACAGGCCAGGAGGCCGCCTCCACTGCTGTGCCTGTCAGTCCAGAGCGAAGCCCGTGATGAGACAGAGGCCAGTGCAGACACGGGGGAGACGGGAACCCTGCGGGCAGCAGACAAGCAAGCTAATATCCTCATAGGAACAGCTGCCATCTTTACAGTAAGGACGGGGGCCGAGAAGAAGGCACAGAGAACAGAGAAGAACTCCTAGTGACCAAGGGTGCGGCTCTCTTCTCGATGCACGCGGCTCTGCCCGCAGGGCCCCCTGCTCCCCTCAGGGCTCAGCTCCAGAGCGCCTCACCTGCCCGCTGCGCACGCTGAGGACAGAGCCATTCACGGGCATCGACATGTGCAGAATGAAAGAACAAACAGCGTGTATCCTCCTGTACTCGTTAAGTAACTCCTCCCTCTCCCACTGGATTGTAAGTTACTTGAGAACAAACATCATTTACTTTCAATTCCATAGCGTAAGTAGTTCAGAAACTTGTCAAATGGGCATAAAATGTGATTTCCTTCTATTTTGTTAAATTTGTCTAGCTCAAGTCATAGTTTCTCCTCCCACTGACATGGAAAGCCACAAAAAAGCAGTAGGTAGTAGCTTAACATGAAATTTCCTCTGGAAGTGTCAAAGCACTGCTCGGTATTATTATTCTTAAACCGTCTCCCTCATTTTCCAGGTCATTTTAGCTTATGGTGAAATAACATATCAACCAGTAAATCGAATGACCATTAGAGCTCGGGCACGATTCCTGGGGAGCCACTCTCAGAGGGGGGGTGGGCCCTGGGCCAGGGATCTGCCCCTGTCCCACCACTGCACATTCCTGCCTGGCGGTCCATATCCTAATCAAGCTCCTGTAAGTTTGGTATAAAAATTCACATTGATCTGTGAAGCTGGAAGGAAAAAGCCTAAGAGGATCCCTCTTGTTGTACTTGCATTATCATTGGTGAAAAAACCTGAGGCCCAAAAAGTTCTAGGAACTTATTCAAAAAGAGGTAAGAGTCACCCTCAGGCCTCCTGATTGCACACTCGGTGGCGTCTCCACTGCACTGTGCACACGAGGGTCCCTAGAGTCTGACAAGGGTAGACATGAAAATGGGCTTCAGGGACCATCACCAGCTCCCGAGGTCAGCCCCAGGGGGCCCACCCACCACGCGCCCCACTGTCCACTCCTGACACGGCCTCTAAGACGGGCAAAGGAATAGAGCTAAGAAGTCGCCAGTCACTGACTCGGCCATTTCAAGAGAACAGAAACATTAAAGCAAACAGTACCTGGGTCGGAGAGGACTTCTTTAGCAGCTGCTATGTCAATGAACTTTTTCTCAGCTTTTTTCTTTTCTTCTTCATTCTGGAAGTTATCTGGGTGCCACTGCAGTGCTAACTTTCGGTATGCTTTAATGATTTCTTGTTTTTTGGCATTTCTGAAGGGTGGTAAAATTAATTCATAATCACTAGTTAGGAAGTGTCCAACATACTGCCAGGAGGAGCTAAGAGGGGCAGTTAGGGAGACTCCACTGGCAGATCAGCAGCCCGGTTTTCTGAATACCACATCATAACCGGCTGAGCGTCTCCCCCAGCACTCCGTGTGACCCTTACAGGCGCCAGGCTTCCTGATGTCAGAATCTCACCAGCAACAAATTTAAGTGCTCCTGAGCTTTACAATTCTCCCTTAAGAAAACTGCACTGATGCATTTTTAAACCTTCTGAATTTCCAAACTACCATGATTCGATTCTTGGCATTAAAAGAGACACTGACTCTTTGAAGCCCACTTTGTATTTTGCTCCTGGCTTATTAGCTTACTCAAAAGAACAAAGTTTCAGACTGTTGATTGAAAGAGTGATGGTTCCCCTGTTCAGGGAAGGTGGGTCTAAATATAAAAGCAGGTATTGAGTAAATTACATTCTCCCTGTGCCTTCAAGTTCATTCTGAAAGTGCTACTTTATTTTTAGGCCTAGAGATGTTATCTTTTCCCTAACCCCTCCCTCCCTCCTGTCCCCACCAAAAGAAAGCTCACTCCCACCTCTTTACCCTTCTTAAAAAATCTAGGCCCAGGACCTATTCATGCCACAGTGTCCTTTCTTTGTCACCAACTACTAATTCTCCATCATTGCATGACTAGTCTCTATCAAAGAAATTTATCTGTAATATATTCAAAACAGCTTTATGATGTTCAAGATTGTTAGGGTTTAATCTATGACTGAAATTACCTAAGAAAAGGAAATGAATCAGAGGGAAAAAAGAGCAACAATTAGCTTTAAAACAGTTGATTAAAAATAACAATGTGAATTTTAAATTTATAATTCACCTTTTTACTCCCAAGATTTTATAATAATCTCGTTTCTGTGACTGTTTCAGTAGCCTCTGTGCTTTCTCTAGACCTTCTCGAATCTGCTGGTCATTCTCATTGTGTTCCTGAGCAGTTTCATAGTCCTGAATAGCTGTCAAAATACGGTGAAGACAGTGCTGTTAAAATGAATTAAATGTTTGTGACCTTTACATACCCTGCAAATGTGATACTAAAGTCACCATCCTCAACCCCTTCCTTTGCCATTACTAAGAGCCTAAGAAGTGATATCACCTTAATAATTTCGTTCAAGACCACAAAAGGCATAATTAAGGCTGAATCAGGTAGCCTACTGCTCCCGTTCAGTAAAAGCCACACTGCTTGTCTACCTGCCCACCCTCCCACATTACCTTCCCCACAACTGTAAGGGGTCTTAATATCAGCACTTTAGGCAAAGCAATGAAGGGCCTGTTGCACAGGAAAATACGACAGCAGCAAAGAAAAGCTTCGTGGGTAGCTATGGGGCCACGGTTCAGAAGGGTGAGAGGCTCAGAGACCTGGAGAAACCATCAGCAGTCAGAATGAGCAGTTCACCCGCAGGTTTCAACACAAACTATTACAAACCTGATGTTTTTTTTTTTTTTTTTTTTTTTTTAAGTATCAATCAAAACAGAAAGACAGGGCTTCCCTGGTGGCGCAGTGGTTGAGAGTCCGCCTGCTGATGCAGGGGACACGGGTTCGTGCCCCGGTCCGGGAAGATCCCACATGCCGCGGAGCGGCTGAGCCCGTGAGCCATGGCTGCTGAGCCTGCGCGTCCAGAGCCTGTGCTCCGCAACGGGAGAGGCCGCAGCAGTGAGAGGCCTGTGTACCGCAAAAAAAAAAAAAAAAAAAACCAGAAAGACACATACAGTCCTGGCATGGGAAGTCTGATGACACTTCACATGGCATCTTTCTTTTCATATTATTCTAGATATTTAGAAAATACCAGGCCTCCGGATATCTAACGTCATGCAGGGCAGAGGCCGCTCCTTAGAGGACCTGCTGGCAAGCCTGGCCCTTGGCTGACGACTGGCAAGTTGGGTTTCAGCAGTGCTCCCACCCTTCCCTGGTAAGAATGGCTGGCCTACCTAAACTGTTTGTATAAACCATGTGGTTTATGCTAAACATCTCGCCTTGTGGGCATTTTGGTGCAGGCTAGGCAGAAGGTGCCTACCTGGCCAGCCCCCAGTAAAGACCCCGGGCCCTGGTTCTCCGAGGAATTAAGCTTGTCTTGCTTGATTTCGCAAGACTCTTGGAACCTTCCACCCGGGCGCCTCTGGATCTCACCCATGTGCCTTTTCCCTCTGCTGATCTTGTTTGTATCCTTTCATTAGGATAAGTCTTAGCCCTGAGAACAACTGTTTGCCGAGTCCCAGTGTCCTCCTTCTGAATCACCTAACCTGGGGGTAGTAATTTTTCTCACTGTCCTCCTTGGGCAGAGAACTCAAATAATGGATTGTTGGGTTCAACTTCTCATTTTTTAGGGAAGTGCATTTCACTGTGGGAAAGCCATCTCTCTGGATAACAGGCCTGAGCATTCATCTTGGCAACAGCTAATCCTGGAAGGGGTTTAAGAAGGCAGCTTGGGCAGGTTTAAAATGAGAAAGATTAGAATAAGGTGGACAAATTTAAAGTTAGCCTGCACTACATAGAAAAATGAACCAATACGACCTTCGGCTCATGGGGGACGCTTCAAGCTACTATCCTAATTCCTGCCTCAGTGCATTAATATTAAATATTAACATGAAACATTAATATTACTGTCACCCAACCAACAGTGACATCATAAAATACCTTTCCAATTTAGCACACAGACACAAAGCCATTATAAATAGTAGTGAGGTCTAACTTGCAATACGCATAGCACTTGATATCACAACCTAGTAAGGAAATACACTTGAAATTTAGTACAAGGGGAAAATGTTTCAATATACTCAATTTTTCTATTTATGCAAACCCTACATTTAAAACATGTTTTCATTCTTAAATGTTCAGAGTATCTTCCCTTCCCCAAAGCAGTCTTCTGTCTCCTATCTTTCATTAACACTTAAGGTAGATACATTCTTCCCAATACAGGAAAGATACAAAATTATAAGTTGTTTCCTAAAATTCACATGATTACAGGTAGTTAACTAATCAGAAACTTAATATGGACGATGTAAGACTTCCCATGGACATAAACTAGACAGCTCATTCTTACTTATATTTTCTCATAGTGCACTCTCTAAGGGGGTATCTTCAAAAAAAAAAGTAAATGACACCCAATTATGTTCCATATTATATGTCCCATATAACTGAACAGCTGTAAAGATTACAATAAGCCAGAAATATTAAGGTCCTCAATGAATAGTATGTTACATATTAGCCAAATCAATCATTTTCTAACCTCTGAACCTAAAAACTCTGATCCTTCCCAAATTCTTTTTCTCCTATGTGCCCCTCACCCAGTTCTTAAGGAGCAGTGCAAACAACCAGAGCAAGACGGCAGACTAAGTACAGGAATTTCCTGTCTTCCATCCCACTATCCCACAAAAATGACAAAAAATAATATAACCATGGCAGCCCTGAAAACTACAGTGGACCAGAAATTTTGACAAATTTCTGGAAGAGAGAAGGCAAAGAGGATCACATTAATAACGAATAAACCTAATAGAACCACAATCCACACATGCACTGAAAAGAGGCCCTAGCAGATTTGGAAGCTGTTCTTTTTGGCCAAGGGTTCTGAGTTTAGCAAGCAGGAGGGCCTTTAAGGCAATCATCAGGGTACTTCGCGAGATGACTAAGCAGTGGCTGGGCAGCCTCTGCCCCTGTATGTGGAGCAGCTGGCTGCAGCATTAACCCCAAGAGCATGTGGAAGGCCCCTGACGTGTGCTGCTGGGCCCAGGAAGAGAAGCAGAGCCGAGCCCACGGGTACCCAAGGCCTCCATAACAGGTCTGGAATACACACAGGAAAAGCAGTTCCACCCAGAATTTAAACACCAAAGGACTCCACCTGGTAAGTTAACTGTGTGAAGTCCTGCTCATTTTGGCAACTGGGCAAGATGACAACCACGGTAGGGAACATCTTCCTCTGAACAGGTCCTACCCGCTTAAAGCCAGCGTGAGCTCCCCAATACAGAGAAGCATTCGAAAAGACAGGTACACACAACATGCAGAGGTGCAAACGGCTCCCCTCTCTCACACTCCATTATTCCAGTAGCAAAAGCCCCGAATCAGCTTCCCTTCAACACCTATCCAGAGCTGAACCATTCCTCACCACGTCCACACTTAGCACTGTGATGCAGTCCATCATTAATATACCTGAACAGCTATAATAGCTTCAAAAGGTGTTCATCAGGTGTTCCCAGCTTCCACCTTACTCCCCTAAAAGTCTATTCTCAAAACAGGGACCTTAGAGGTCCTTTTAAAGAGTTCATCAGACCTCCAATATAATATGCCCCATGGAGCTTTCTTCTCCCGCGTATCACACGAAACAAGGTAAATGGTGGGGGTGACGTGGGGGGACACAGCATTCTCAGCACAACAATACAAGGAGACTGTTCAAAGGCTGCTACAATTAGCTGATAGCAGCCATGAATCCAAGATGAGAGGAAGAAGCAAACAGTGAGAGAGCCCTAAGAGAAAAGATCACAGAAAATGCCAGCAAATACACGATGAGTATGGACTCACCCTGAAGTGAGTGACAACCTACATCGTGTGCCTAGTACAAGAAGCATGAAATCTGGAGCAGACACGGTGGAGATAACGCAGAGGCCTTGCTGGGGAGAAGACAAGAAAGGGAGAATACGATGAGTGACAAGAGCAAAGAGCCCTGGGCAACACATCCCAGGCAACTTGGAGACTGTGTGCTCTCTGCAAGTGACGGGCTCACCCAGAAGTGCAAAAGACACACCCCTTTGGTGTAGCAAAGGAAGTGGGCAGAGGGGCTGGCAGCAGACGACCTCCTGGACACAGTTTGGTTCACAGAAACAGAGAGGGCAGGGCTATAGAGAAAGGCCATTTTAGCAGGAAGCAGAATGTCTGTGGGAACAGTGAAGCAGGAAGTACTACAACTGTTAAGTATAGAAGCTGCCTGTCCCCAGCACCCCTTACACACACACCCAGAGGACTGTCCCACAAATAGCCAGGGCAAGGTAATTCAAGTCACTTTATGATGAGCACTAATGTTTTTATATGGCACAGTCTCAATTAAAAGCCGTTTAAATTTTAAATTAAAAACAGGAGAACACCAAAACTTGCCAGATGAACATGCATCAAAACAACATAGCCAAAGAATATATGAAAATTCTACGCAAACGTTATGGCATAAATTTTTAAAACTTAATCCAATCACCTCTATTAAGGGTAATCACAAAGCACAATAAGAACTCAGCAAAGAGTGAGACAAGGAAGAGATAAAAATGTGAGTAATCAGAACTCAAGAAAAATAAGAACAAATTAAAACTATCATGGAAGTGAAGATGAAATGAGAAGAAGCACAAGGGAGAAGAAGCATATGGGCAAAAAATAAGGACCTAATAAAATGAAACGGAAATAGAGTTTAAAAAACTAGAGAAAAAAATTATGGCTATAGATGATGAGCAAAGAGAATACAACCAGTACTTAACTGAATCTTTGAAGCAGAAAACCAAACCAAACAATACAGATTAAATTTAAATACAAATTTAAATTTAAGAAAACTTTCCTGAAATAAAAATGAATCTATGTATTGAAAGTGCACAGCAGGTGCACCAGGGCAAAGTGGCTGAGATGGTCAACTCTAAGATATATCCTAGTAAAATCAACACACCCAAAAGATAAGGGCTCTTTGGACAGCCAGACCAAAACCAAAAAATCTGGCCCCAGATTTTCCATAGCAATATTCAGTGCAGAAGAAAATGGGAAAATAACTATAAGATATACAGAAAAAGTGTGAACAAAGGATTTTATCATCTAGCCAAGCCATCCTTCAAGTATAAAAGGTACAAACAGCTTTGAACATAGAAGAAATCAGAATTTTCCCAGGAGCCCCTCAAGGAAACTACTACTGGATGAATTCACCAAGAAAAGGCTAGAGAAAGCATGGTCAAAGGAATGATGGTACACATTAAATATATTCAATGTAGAACTGAGACTAAAACAAACCAGGGAATTATAGTGACAGGGTAGAGTGTATGCCCTGCCAATGCAGAAGGGATACAGCTTAAAGGGGAGAAAAGATGAGAAAGTCAGTTCATTAATTCCCACCAATCACAGCTAAAGCAATCAGGAAACATCACCCACTAGTGAGCAACAGGCAAACAATTAGAATTTCATTAACAAGTCTTAAGTGGTAGGGGAAAGGGAAAGAAGAGGAAGAAACATGCTAATATTGTTCCTTGCTGTAGGAAACTAATATATATTGCCCAAAGAAAGAGGGCTAAGTTAATAAACCTATAAAAATAACCAAGAGGAAAAATACAAACCTTCTAAAATATTAGAATAGTATATACAAAATAATACAGGCCAAATATATTCTTCACACCAATAAGTATAAATGTGCTTATTAACTCACCTATTTAAAAGAATTTCATACTGGACCACAAAGCAAAACCCAACTCTACGCAAGAAACACACCTGAAATGAAGTGATTCCAAAAAGTTGAAACTAAAAGTATGATCAAAGTTTCACCAGGCAAACGCAAATAAAATTTGGTTCACTATCTTAACATCAGATAATTAGAATTTAGGTTAAAAACACTAAACAGAGGGAATTCCCTGGTGGTCCAGTGGTTAGGACTCAGCACTTTCACTGCCATAGTCCTGGATGCAATCCCTGTTTGGTGAACTAAGATCACATAAGCCACTCAGCATGGCCAAAAAAAAAAAAGCATTAAACAGAGCAAAAAAGGGGGAGTGTAGAAATCATAGTGAAGACATATTATGAATATCTGTGCATCAAATAAAAAAGCAGCAACCATTTATAAAGCAGAAATTATAAGAGGCACTACAGAGATGTAAGGACACTAGTAGTGGAAGACTTCAACCCCTCTGTTCATATGAGATCAAGTGGCCCAAAAAAAAGGCAAGAAAAGGAAGACCACAATGTAAGGTAGATCTGATTGATGTGCCAAACTCTGTCCCAGAAACAAAAGAGTATATCTATTTTCAAGTCCCTGACTCATGAGCTCAGCCATTTTAGGCCAAAACTAAGACAGTAATAAATTCCAAAAAATGGTAGTAGTAAAAACATTCTTTGATCAAAATGTTTTAACACTGGAAATTAATAGTAAATGAGAAAATAGGACTTTTCCACCTAGGCTCTGTGCACCATTTTAAAACTCTCCAACAACTCTTATGACAAAGAAATATAAAAATAAGAAGTGCAAAATATCTAGAAAATAATAATACTGAAAACACTACCATTCAGAACCTACAGGACATAGCTCAAGCAGTGCTAAGAGGACAATTCATAGCCTTAGTGGTTCAATAAAAATTAAAGATGAAAAATGAATTATGAGATTCAAAGTTAGAAAAAAAATTGTAGGACAAAAATAGAAATTAATGAAACCAAAAAAGATCAAAACTGTTAAGCTTACTTCTTAGCAGAAATCAATAAAAACCTCTAACCTAGTCAAGAAAAGGAAACAAGCTCAAATACAAAAAGCAATAAGTGAAAAATAATCAGAGATAGAAGAAATTAAATTGAGACTACTTTGCTAAATTCTCTACAAATAAATCTGAAAACTCAAGAGAGTAACTCAAACCCAGTCCAAAAGAGACAGAAAATCTAAACAGAACAATTTTCATAGAGAAAGTTGCCAAAACCCCATCTCCCAATAAAGCAGTGGGCTCTCCATGGAGATTCCATAACACTGAAACAGGAAACTTTCCAAATAATCACAAAAAACTACCCTAACAGTTTTCTATATATGAAAGTCCAGGTTAAAAATCATTTTTCCTCAGAATTTTTGGAGAATATTGCAATACTCCTTTCTAGAATTGATAGAAGGACAGGGAGAGAGCATCATCAGGAGAATTTAACAGTCATAAATGTGCAGGCTGCTAACAGCAGAGCTTCAAAATACATAAAGGAGAAAAAGGACAATATTAAAGGGAAAGGTAGGAAAGTCTGCAATTTTCACACCAGGTAAAGTTCCCTCTCAGTAACTGATGAGAAAACTAACAGAAACATTACACCCAGCAACTGCAGAATACACATTGTTTTCAAGTGCACGTAGAACATTCAGCAACATAGAGCCTATGCTGGGTTACAAAACAAGTCCACATAAATTCAAAAGGAAACAAATCTAAATAAATTTAAAAGGACAGAGCGTATACACAGTATGCTTCCTATGCACAACAGAATTAAATTAGAAATCAATAATAAGGTACTAAGGAAACCGTGAAATATTTTAAAATTAAACAAAACGTCTAAATCACCCATGCATCAAAGAAGCAGCCAGAAGGAAAGTTAGAATACATTTCAAATCAAATGACAATGAAAATAAAACAACGTGAGAGGGCAGCTTTAAATACTTATATTAAAAAAGAAAAGAGGCCTAAAATCACTGATAGTTTAAAATTAAGAAGCTGGAAAAGCAAAAATTAAACCCAAAGGAAGTCTAAAGAGAAGAAATCAATGAAATAATAAAGAAAAATCATGTAAAACATTAACAAATCAATAAGTTGGTTCCTTCAAAAGACCAACAAATTTGACCAAACTCTATACTGATCAAGAGGAAAAACAACAACAACAACAACAAATTGTCACTATTAGAAATGAAGAAGGAATCATCACTTCAGACCTTACAGACATTAAAATAATAATAATTTCATAGACCCAAAATCAGCAACGTAGGTAAAATGGACAAATTCATCGACGGACACAACTTACAAAAACTAAAACAAGGGCTTCCCTGGTGGCGCAGTGGTTGAGAGTCCACCTGCCGATGCAGGGGACACAGGTTTGTGCCCCGGTCCGGGAAGATCCCACATGCCGCGGAGCGGCTGCCCCCATGAGCCATGGCCGCTGAGCCTGCGCGTCCGGAGCCTGTGCTCCGCAACGGGAGAGGCCACAACAGTGAGAGGCCCCCGTACCGCAAAAAAAACAAAAAAAACAAAAAACTAAAACAAGATGAAACAAACGAAATATATGAATAGCCCTAATTTTTTTTTCTTTTTTCTTTTGGCCACTGCATGGCATGCAGCGCTTCCACAACCAGGGATCAAACCCACAACCCCTGCACTGGAGTGGAAGCACAGACTCTTAACCACTGGACCATCAAGGAAGTCCTGAATAGCCCTGTATTGATTAAAGACACTGAATTAATCATCAAAGACCTTCCTACTAAGAAAACTCTGGGACCCAAGATGGTTTCACTGGTGAATTCTCCCAAACTTTAAAGAAGAAATCACACCAATTTTATACAATTCTTGCAGACAATGCAGGAGACCGGAACAATTTCTAACTAATTGAGTTCAGTACAACCTTAACACTAAAATCTGACAATGATATTACAAAAAAGAAGTTACAGAGCAATGAACACAGATGCACACTTCTTAAAATACTAGCAAATCAAATCCAGCAATATCTAAAAGAGGATAATACACCATGTCCAAGAAAAGTTTATCCCAATAATTCCAGGTTGATTTAACTTCAGAATATCAATGTAATTTTTCACATTAACAGAATAAAGGAGAAAAACAAATATATACATAACACTTCTATAACTCTAACAAAAAGAAACAACAAATTTTAAGTGGGTAAATATTTGAACACTTCACAAAGAAAGGTATTTGAATAAACAAGCAGCGCATGAAAAAGTATTAAACAACCTTAGTCATCAAAGAAACACATATTAAAGCCACAATGAGATACTACTAACACATACCAAAACGTATAAAATTAAAAAGACTCACAATACCAAATGTTTGCAAGGATGTAGCAACTGGAACTCTCATACTTTATTGATGAAAGTGTAAATTTTAAATTACTTTTTAGAAAAGGGTCTAGCAGTTTCTTTAAAACTAAGCATACACCTTACCCTGTGACTCAACAATTCCACTCCTAGATATTTAGACAAGGTAACTGAAAACATGTCTAAAAAAACCTTGCAGAATAATGTTCACAGCAGCGTTTTTCATGCTAACTAAAATCAGCCCAGGTGTCCATTAATATTAGAATGGATAAAGTATGGTATACCCATAAATTGGAATATTCTTCAGGGATAGGATTAATGATGAAATATTGAATGCTTTTCCCTCTTCTACAGTAGAAAAAGTAACAGCCTTCCAGCCCACTACCTGTCTTTAAAATAAATCTTCACTGGAGTACAGTCTCGTCTACGTGTGTGTGTTTTGTCTATGGCTGTTCTTGCGCTGCAGTGGCAGAGCTGAGTAGGAGCAACAGAGACTGCACGGCTCACAGAACCTGGAATTTTTACTCTCTGGACCTTTACAGAAAAAGTTTGCCAGCTTCTGCTCTTCAGCAATAAAAAGGAATGAACTGCCAATGACTATAACAACATGAATAAATCTCAAAAACATGCCGAATGAGAGAAGCCTTACACAAAAGAGGACATACCATATGGTTCCGTTGATATGAAGATCTAGTGTTGGTAAAACTAACCTGTGCTGGAGAAAATCAGAATAACGGCTGCCTGTAGGGGTAGGATGGGGACCGCCTGGTAAGGGACAAGAGGATAATGTCCAGTTCTGAATCTTGACAGAAGTCTGGCTTTGACAAAGACTCTCTTATACCAAAACTTTAGACTGGCTCCTCAGAGTAAATCTTTCTGACTAAGGCCCAACCTTGGGCTTCCGTCTCTGTCCTTGCAGAATCCAGGTTGAGCAAGAATCCTGCTAAGATTCCCCACCCTTGGTATCTGACCAAACTTGAGTTTGATATCTGATCGAATTCCCCCTCCCCTACTCTGGCCCGCCTTCACCAAGAACTCAGCTGAGTCCATCTAGCAAGAACCTCCCCTCTCCCTAATGCTTCCTCTTTGTAATTTCGCATCCAGTGACCATGCACCAACTCTGCTCCTTGATTAGAAATCCCACTTGTCCTCTCTAGAGTCAGACTTGAGCCCAAACTTTCTCTCTCTCACTGCCAGAGCCCAGGGCAGTGTCCCCTACACCTACCATGATAGCACCCCCGCCCCCGAATAAAGTCCTCCTTAAGGTCTTTAACAAGGGTCATGAATAATTTTTCTCTTTAACAGGCTGCATGGATATCAGAACTCAGGACTGGTATCCCTAAGATCTGTACCTTTCATTTTATCTATTGGGCTGGCCAAAAAGTTCGTTTGGGTTTCTCCGTAAGATGTTACAGAAAAACCCAAACGGACTTTTTGGCCAACCCAATACAATTACCTCCTAGTTAATAATAAGCAAGGTGAAGTATCTAGGAAAAAGTAAACCAAAATCTACAACTTTTTTTTGAAATGCATCTTAAAAAGATAAACTGATGGATACATGGAAGGACAAAGACAGATAAATGTAATAGAACATAGTAAAATGTTAATTTTAGAATCTAGATGGTGAGGACATGATTGTTCACTGTAAAATTCTTTCAACTTCTATCTTTGAAATTTCTCATAATAAGATGCTGGGGGTAATGCTTACCTGCTGTGAGACTGTCATAATACAGACGATGAAAATAACTCTTCTACCACTGTGTTTTACACATATTCATCCTTAGACTACAAAGGGGAAGTTTTATCCAAGTACCCTTACAATATAGATTCACTATTAGCACAGAAGTATGAGAGAACCGTGAGATATTTCTGACACTACAAAGGGCTGAACAATTTTAAGTCAAACTTCCATCAATGGAACTACCTCCTACAATAGACCACATTCTAGCACTGGACTCTGAGGGCAAGCCTAACCATTATACTTAAACAGTGAAGAGACGAACTATTTTTAATTCTGTACACAGGGGCGTAAGGTGGCCGGCACCCTAACTGAACCTGATACATTACTGTGCTTTATACATGTGTTTTGTTGAAATTTTTATAGTGGAAAAGAGATAATAGTGCTAACAGTAACACAGCAAAAGAAAATTCCAGTTTCTGTCAGATTATAAAATTTTAACTCTCGTGCAATAATTTCTCTATCAACAGTTAAGAAATATCACCAACCGTATTCAAAGCACTGGAGTACACAGACACAAATATAGACCATGTACGTAGTCTGTTTCAATTTAAGATGGTAAGAGATTCTTGGTTTTTTTGTTTTTGTTTTTTTTGCTTTTAAAGAAGCCACTTCACTGTTTGAGGTCACACCTGTTTGTCACAGTAATCACTTTCTTGTTAACCGGCAAATAAAAAGCCAAAACAGAAACATATCCACGGCCTACTTCCTCCTCTCTAAAGCTACCCGCTGTCCTAGTCAAATGCTGTCGCCTTTGGGAAGGCAAAACACCCTTTCAATTCCCCTGCCTTCTGGGCTTCCATTCTGACTACATCTTCTCCCATACCGGCAGTGTCCTTCCCTAATACTTACTGAATATTTTTTTTTTTCCAATACTTTAAGCTCTTGACCAATTCAGAAATTAGCCTTGTAACATTATCTTTTTCTGCTGAATAATACTGCTTCACTCCCGTGAATGTTTTCTATTTCCCTATCTACATATTAAATTCATGGATTCCTTGGTATTTCCTACAGGAAGTCATAGGGTTGGCACTATAGAGGGTGCAATGTTTTCTGACTGGCATGATAGGCAAGTGTGTTAAATCTAAGCTAACTGGTAGATGTGCTAATCCCCACAGAGCAGGTACCTCTGCAATCTTCCCTGTCACCATGCACTTTTCAAAAGAGAAGAGGAGGCTGCAGCTTGGCTAAGCAGCCTGGCTGTGAATAAAAACAGAGGCAGGACGTACAGTTATGAAATTTACAGCCAAGGGAATTAAGCAACCCACATACAGTATATTACCCTAGTTGTCTTTGCAAAGGAGTAGCCATTTTTCTGTTCTAACTACCTGCTTCCAACTCCTTAGGTGAAGCTAAACTAGGATGCACCTAAGGCAAGATTTGAGTTTCAGAAATAACTGCTTTCAAGATTCTGATTACACTTGTCCATGGTTATGACTGGTGTGTAAAAATATCAATATATAAACAGCCTCCCAACTTTAGGTATGATCCTAAATAGAGCCAACACTGTCCAATAAAGACCAACCTCTTCCACTTCTCCTCCCTAAATCAGGAGCCAAGGACCCCTGGCCGACAAACTTGAAAAAAGAAGCAGCCATGAGAAATCTGATCCACTCAGAAAAACATGGTCTCCTTCCTGCCTAGGGATGAGCCCCATAGCCCCATACCTGACCGCCATGCTGCCCAATGTGTGTGCTATCGTAGACACTTGCCTGAAATTCCATCAATCTGATATCCTTTAGGGTTAAAAATGCTTGTATCACAAGGCATAGAAATCTACCAGTGTTTTATACAAATATCTTAAATTAGGCCACTTCTCCTAAAACACAGCTGTTTTGGGGGCATAAGAATGCTGAAGCAAGCAGGTGGTATGAACTTTGAACACAGAATACTTTTGTGGACTAGGGAGGTAGCATCACTAGGCAGAGTCCTAGAATAAGCAAGAAGGCACAAGAATCCGGTTACAGATCATAGGACGTCAAAGATAAAATACGTCTATTTCACAATTTGGCCCAGGCTGGCCCTTCATCCAGAAAAAAATGCTACCAACTAGGTTCCTATTCTCAGAATTCTGGATACTATTAGTAATACTAAAATAACAGCCGTGTCAAATGGAGTTAATACAGCAGTCATACGTCAGACCTAGAAGCTAGCTACCCCACCAAGTACCATTTGTATACAAAAGTCAACGCAAGTTCCAAGCAACTATCTAAAAATGGAGCCATTTACTAGGAGCGCTGTACTAAGAGGCATCACTTTGAGCGTCATCTTCTTTAACTGTCACAACAGCCCTATGTAATAGGTACTATTCTCATTCCTGTCTTGCAGATAAGGAAAGTAAAACATAACAGGCTAAAGTTACTTGATTGAAATCACAAGGCAAAAATAAACGGCACACTCCCAAAGATATGCAAATGGCCAACAAGCATACGAAAAGATGTTCAACATCACTAATCATAAGGGAAATGCAAATCAAAAGCACTAGACATCACTTCACATCCATTAGAATGCCTACTATTAAAGAAAAAAAAAACAAAACAGAAAATGTGTTGAGGAGAACAGAGAGAAATTGGAACCCTTGCAACACTGCTGGTGGGAATGCAAAATAGTACGACCACTATGGATAAAGCAATGTGGTGGTTCTTCAAAAAATTAAAATTACTTTATGATCCAGCAATTTCACTTCTGGTTATATATCCAGAAGAACTGAAAGGTGGGTTGAAGAGGTATTTGTACAGTCATGTTCTAGTAAGCAGAATCCCCTAATATCTTTCCGGATCATTCTATCATAAGCTGCAAATTAATAAATCTCCATGTTCCATTATTCACTAATCTAAACCTATTTTTTCTTCATTCATTATATACCTACCATCATTTTAAACTGCTGATTGAAAAAAAAGTAAAACCAGCAAACATAATACAAAAAGGCTTCATATGTTAACTCAGGATTTCAACATATTATTTCACCTTTAAGTAAGATTACTACTCGGTTACATCATTTACTAAACCTCTGATTCAAATCCAAACAACTCAAGTAACGCCTTTCAGTTTCAACTATACAAACTTACACCCTACCCAGCCCCTAACCCAAAATAAAAGACCTAGCAACCCATTGTCTCTCTCTCCATGAGGTTGCTTGATTTTCATAAGTTGTGACTAAACAACCATTTTATTCTTCTAAAACCATAATTCAGAAAGATCCTGCAATGCACAATCTAAACTCCCCAGAAAGACAAAGAATAAACTCCTATGTTTTTAAAAATTTTAAATGCTAAAATAGACTTCAAAGACAGACCTATTATATTTAGTATTAAGCATCTTTTTCTTCAAGAATTAAGCTGTCAAATTTCTCTAAAAACTAAAGTTGGTTTAATATTCAAGATACAAAGGCATCTTGGGCTTCCATGGTGGCGCAGTGGTTGAGAGTCCGCCTGCCGATGCAGGGCACACGGGTTCGTGCCCTGGTCCGGGAAGATTCCACATGCCGCGGAGCGGCTGGGCCCGTGTCCCATGGCCACTGAGCCTGCGCGTCCGGAGCCTGTGCTCTGCTACAGGAGAGGCCACAACAGTGAGAGGCCCACGTACCGCAAAAAATAATAATAAAAAGATACAAAGGCATCTTTCAACTTATATTTAGCAGCCTACAAGTTTTATTTTTTAATTTATTTATTTTTGGCTGCATCGGGTCTTCGTTGCTGCGCGTGGGCTTTCTCTAGTTGCGGCAAGCAGGGGCTACTCTTCGTTGCAGTGTGCAGGCTTCTCATTGCGGTGGCTTCTCTTGTTGTGGAACACGGGCTCTAGGCACACGGGCTTCAGTAGTTGTGGCACGCAGCTCAGTAGTTGTGGCTCGTGGGCTCTAGAGCACAGGCTCAGTAGTTGTGGCACACGGGCTTAGTTGCTCTGCGGCATGTGGGATCTTCCCAGACCAGGGCTCAAACCCCTGTCTCCTGCATTGGCAAGCGGATTCTTAACCACTGTGCCAACAGGGAAGTCCCTTAACCCTTTTTTCTTAACAGCTAAGCTTAAATTCTTCTGCAGCATCGCTGATTTCAATTAGAGCTGAGGGTTCACATACAGATAAGAAAAGTACACTTTGATGAAGCATTCTAATAACTAACTGGAATGCAAAATCCTAGAATATAGCCATCTAGGAGCTCAAAAGTGAAAAGAGCAAGTATGCGAAAGGAATCTATGTAATCACATGCCTTACTGATGCATTCTTGTGGCTCTTAAAGCTCATCATTTTGATCACATACATTTCAAGCCTCAATCAGACCTCAAAGACTATAGTATACAAATGTCCCACAATGTAACCAGAGTTGTCAACACTCCCAGGAAACCATTTAGAAGCAAGATTCTTTTTAAATTAAAGAAAGCAGGAAAAAAGTAAATGATCAGTTTGCCTTAAAAATGAGTACCACAAACCTTTCTCAATTATAAGTGTAGTTATCTGTATCTTAGTATAGGTTTTATCATTGCTGCAATGCATTCTTACTACATTTAAAATAGCTGCACAGAAGTTGAGACACAGATGTAGAGAACAAACGTATGGACACCAAGGGGTGAAAACCATGGTGGGGTGGGGATGGGGGTGTGAACTGGGCAACTGGGATTGACATATATACACTGATGTGTATAAAATTGATGACTAATAAGAACCTGCAGTATAAAAAAACAAACAAAAACAACTAATACTAAACTTTCTTTGGGTTATTTGTATGGAAATATGTTAATATAAATGTTTCAGACATTACATGAAATTTCTAAAAATCTTATATGTTCTGGTATAATGCTATAAGTCATAATTCCAGTTATTACTTTAAAATGTATATCTCAGAAATAACTAAATTTCCTTGTCAATTGCATTATTATGAACTTTCATCAAATCTTTAACTGTGGTCATTTTTAAGTCTCTTGTCATTTACAGAGTTCTGGGTGTACTCTGATGCTTTTGCAAAAATGTTCCTATAAAAGGGTTTCATCGTCAAGGAATTCATGGAAAAGACTGACAAGAACAGGTTTCTGGTAACTGACTATACTGCTGAACTGAGTGAATAAGCATTTTCAGGAGTCTCATGGAAAACTGATGAATTCACAGAAGTGCTAACAGAAGATCAAGATGAAAAAAATTAATGACATGGGACTGAGTGAACTGATGAGGATGATTATAATTTTTGTGACTTTCTGTTTGAATAAAAAAAAATCCCACAAGGACTCAGAGGCAAAAAATATACAAATCATTTTTTACTGCAAAGTAAAGGAGCTGTTACAAAGGACGATTACTGGACTGAATGTCAATATTATGACATTATGAGTGTGTTTCGTGTTTGGTAACTGCAATTATTGTTGCTTTTGTTGTGGTCATCCATTTACAATGCTTGGTGTCAGTTTATTTATCTCTTGTAAAAATAAAATACAGTGTGTGTATGTGGAAAAAAAATATAAACATTGCCAATGTTGTATCTCTTCTTATGGAAATTAATAAAAATATTAAATGTGGGTTTCCCTGGTGGCGCAGTGGTTGAGTCCGCCTGCTGATGCAGGGGACATGGGTTCGTGCCCCAGTCCAGGAAGATCCCACATGCCGCGGAGCCACTGGGCCCGTGAGCCATGGCCGCTGAGCCTGCGCGTCCAGAGCCTGTGCTCCACAATGGGAGAGGCCAAAAGAGTGAGAGGCGCGTGTACCGCAAAAAAAAAAATTAAATGTGAAAAAAAAGGAATAAAATAAAACAGCTGCACACTTCATTAAATAAATATGCAGCAATTAATTGCGGAAAAGAAAAAAGAGCATCACAAACCAAGTTTCACCAGAAAAATACACTTACTGGTTTTGATTTAAAATGCTTTACTTGCTCTCTAACCCCTGCTCCGGCACACCACCAATACACACACTCGGCTCTGGGTCACCCCTTACTTGTCTCCCTTCAAGCAGAATCCAGCTACCATGCTGTGAGGACACTCAAGCAGCCCTATGGAGTGGTCTAAGAGGAACTGAGGCCGCCTGTCAACAGTTAGTACCAACCTGCCAGCCATCCGTGTGGCTGACAGGGTCTTCATGCTCCGGCCGGGTCTTCGTGCTCTGGCCAGGTGTCAGGCCTGTGCCTCTGAGGTGGGAGAGCCGAGTTCAGGACATTGGCCCACCGGAGACCTCCCGGCTCCACATAATATCAAACAGCAAAAGCTCTCCAAGAGATCTCCATCTCAGAGCTAAGACCCAGCTCCACTCAATAACCAGCAAGCTTCAGTGCTGGACACCCCATGCCAAACAACTAGCAAGACAGAAACAAAACCCCACCCACCGGCAGAGAGACTGTCTAAAATCATAATAAGGTCACAGACACCCCAAAAAACACCACTGGATGTGGTCCTGCCCACCAGAAAGACAAGATCCAGCCTCATCCACCAGAACGCAAGAACCAGTCCCCTCCACCAGGAGGCCTACACAACCCACTGAACCAACCTTAGCCACTGGGGGCAGACACCAAAAAAACAGGAACTACGAACCTGCAGCCTGTGAATAGGAAACCCCCAAACACAGTAAGTTAAGCAAAATGAGAAGACAGAGGAACAAGCAGCAGATAAAGAAGAAAAGTAAAAACGCACCAGACCTAACAAATGAAATAGGCAGTCTACCTGAAAAAGAATTCAGAGTAATGACAGTAAAGATGATCCAAAATCTTAGAAATGGAAAGGAGAAAATATAAAAAACATTTAACAAGGACCTAGAAGAAGTAGAGAGCAAACAAACACTGATGACAACACAATAAATGAAATTAAAAATTCTCTAAGGGCTTCCCTGGTGGCACAGTGGTTGAGAGTCCACCTGCTGATGCAGGGGACACGGGTTCGTGCCCCGGTCCGGGAAGATCCCATGTGCCGCGGAGCGGCTGGGCCCGTGAGCCATGGCCGCTGAGCCTGCGTGTCCGGAGCCTGTGCTCCACAACGGGAGAGGCCACAACAGTGAGAGGCCTGTGTACCTCAAAAAAAGAAAAAAAAGCAGCAAGGGAAAAACATCTAATAACATAGCTGGGAATCCCCATATGGTTAACAGCTGATCTTTCAGCAGAAACTCTGCAAGCCAGAAGGGAGTGGCAAGACATATTAAAAGTGATGAAATGGAAAAACCTACAACCAACATTACTTTACCCAGCAGGATCTCATTCAGATTCGACAGAAAACTTAAAACCTTTATTGACAAGCAAAAGCTAAGAGAATTCAACACCACCACAACAGCTTTACAACAAATGCTAAAGGAACTGCTCTAGGTAGGAAACACAAGAGAAGGAAAAGACCTACAATAACAAACCCAAAACAATTAAGAAAATGGTAATAGGAACACACATATCAATAACTACCTTAAGTGTAAATGGATTAAATGCTCCAACCAAAAGACACTGACTGGCTGAATGGATACAAAAAAAGACCCATATATATGATGTCTACAAGAGACCAACTTCAGACCTAGGGACACATACAGACTGAAAGTGAGGGGATGGAAAACGATATTCCACACTAATGGAAATCAAAAGAAAGTTGGAGTAGCAAATCTCGTATCAGACAAAATAGACTTTAAAATAAAGACTATTACGAGAGACAAAGAAGGACACTTTGGGATCAATTCAAGAAAGGATCAATTCAAGAAGAAGATATAACAATTGTAAACATGTATGCACCCAATATAAGAGCATCTCAATACATAAGGCAAATGCTAACAGACATAAAAGGGGATATTGACAGTAACACAATTAATAGTAGGGGAATTAAACACCCCACTTTCACCAATGGACAGATCATCCAAAATAAAAATAAATAAGGAAACACAAACTTTAAATGATACATTAAAAAAAGATGGACTTAATTGATATTTATAGGATATTCCATCCAAAAACAACAGAATACACTTTCTTCTCAAGTGCTCATGGTACATTCTCCAGGATAGATCATATCTGGGGTCACAAATCAAACCTTGGTAAATTTAAGAAAATTGATATCGTATCAAGTATCTTTTCCGACCACAACGCTATAAGACTAGATATCAATTACAGGAAAAAATCTGTAAAAAATACCAATATATGGAGGCTAAACAATACACTACTAAATAACCAACAGATCACTAAAGAAATCAAAGGGGAAATCAAAAAGTACCTAGAAACAAATGATAATGAAAGCACGATGACCCAAAACCCATAGGATGCAGCAAAAGCAGTTCTAAGAGTAAAGTTTATAGCAATACAATCCTACCTCAAGAAAACAAGAAACATCTCAAATAAACAACCTAACCTTACACCTAAAGCACTTAGAGAAAGAAGAATAAAAAAAACGCCAAAGTTAGGCGAAGGAACAAAATCATAAAGATCAGATCAGAAATAAATGAAAAAGAAATGAAGAAAACAATAGCAAAGATCAATAAAACTAAAAGCTGATTCTTTGAGCAGATAAACAAAATTGATAAACCATTAGCCAGACTCACCAAGAAAAAAAGGGAGAAGACTCAAATCACTAAAATTAGAAATAAAAAAGGAGAAGTAACAACTGACACCGCAGAAATACAAAGGATCATGAGAGTTTAATACAAGCAACTATATGCCAATAAAATGTACAACCTGGAAGGAATGGACAAATTCTTAGAAAAGCACAACCTTCCAAGACGGAACCAGGAAAAACAGAAAATATAAACAGACAAATCACAAGCACTGAAATTAAAACTGATTAAAAATCGTCCAACAAACAAAAGCCCAGGACAAGATGGCTTCACAGGCGAATTCTATCAAACATTTAGAGAAGAGCTAACACCTATCCTTCTCAAACTCCTCCAAAATATAGCAGAGGGAGGAACACTCCCAAACTCATTCTACGAGGCCACCATCACCCTGATACCAAAACCAGACAAAGATGTCACAAAGAAAGAAAACTACAGGCCAATATCACTGATGAACATAGATGCAGAAATCCTCAACAAAATACTAGCAAACGGAATTCAGCAGCACACAAAAAGGCTCACACACCATGATCAAGTGGGGTTTATCCCAGGAGTGAAAGGATTCTTCAATATATGCAAATCAATCAATGTGTACACATTAACAAATTGAAGTAGAAAAACCATATCATCATCTCAATAGATGCAGAAAAAGCTCTTGGCAAAATTCAACACCCATTTATGATAAAAACCCTCCAGAAAGTAGGCATAGAGGGAATTTACCTCAACATAATAAAGGCCATATATGACAAGCCCACAGCCAACATTGTTCTCAATGGTGAAAAACTGAAACCATTTCCTGTAAGATCAGGAACCAGACAAGGTTGTCCAGTCTCACCACTATTATTCAACATAGTTTTGGAAGTTTTAGCCACAGCAATCTGAGAAGAAAAAGAAATAAAAGGAATCCTAATCAGAACAGAAGATGTAAAGCTGTCACTGTTTGCAGATGACATGATACTATACATAGAGAATCCTAAAGATGCTACCAGAAAACTACTAGAGCCAATCAATGAATTTGGTAAAGTCGCAGGATACAAAATTAATGCCCAGAAATCTCTTGCATTCCTATACACTAATGATAAAAAATCTGAAAGAGAAATTAAGGAAACACTCCCATTTACCACTGCAACGAAAAGAATAAAATACCTAGGAATACAGCTACCTAAGGAGACAAAAGACCTGTATGCAGAAAATTAAAAGACACTGATGAAAGAAATCAAAGAGGATACAAACAGATGGAGAGATATACCATGTTCTCGGACTGGAAGGATCAACATTCTGAAAATGACTATACTACCCAAAGTAATCTATAGATTCAGTGCAATCCCTATCAAACCACCAATGGCATTTTTCACAGAACTAGAACAAAAAATTGCACAATTTGTATGGAAACACAAAAGACCACGAATAGCCAAAGCAATCTTGAGGAAAAAATGGAGCTGGAGGAATCAGGCTCCCGGACTGCAGACTATACTGCAAAGCTACAGTAATCAAGACAGTATGGTACTGGCACATAAACAGAAATAAGGATCAATGGAATAGGACAGAAAGCCCAGAGATAAACCCACGAACATATGGTCACCTTATCTTTAATAAAGGAGGTAAGAATATACAATGGAGAAAAGATAGCCTCTTCAATAAGTGGTGCTGGGCAAACTGGACAGCTACATGTAAAAGAATGAAATTAGAACATTCCCTTACACCATACACAAAAATAAACTCAAAATGGATTAAAGACCTAAATGTAAGGCCAGACACTATAAAACTCTTAGAGGAAAACATAGGCAGAACACTCTATGACATAAATCACAGCAAGATCCTTTTTGACCCACCTCCTAGAAAAATGGAAAAAAACCAAAAATAGACAAATGGAACCTAATGAAACTTAAAAGGTTTTGCACAGCAAAGGAAACCATAAATGGGATGCAAGGCAGCCCTCAGAATGGCAGGAAATATTTGCAAATCAAGCAACTGACAGAGGATTAATCTCCAAAATTTATAAGCAGCTCGTGCAGCTCCATATCAAAAAAAACAAACAACCCAATCCAAAAATGGGCACAAGACCTAAATAGACATTTCTCCAAAGAAGATATACAGATATCCAACAAACACATGAAATGATGCTCAACATCACTAATAATTAGAGAAATGAAAATCAAAACTACAGTGAGGTATCACCTCACACCAGTCAGAATGCCCATCAAAAAATCGACAAACAATACATGCTGGAGAGGGTGTGGAGAAAAGGAAATCCTCTTACACTGCTGGTGGGAATGTAAATTGATACAGCCACTATGGAGAACAGTATGGAGGTTCCTTAAAAAAACTAATAATAGAACTACCATGCAACCCAGCAATCCTACCACTGGGCATATACCCTGAGTAAACCATAATTCAAAGAGTCATGTACCACAATGTTCATTACAGCACTGTTTACAATAGCCAGGACTTGGAAGCAACCTAAGTGTCCATCGACAGATGAATGGATAAAGAAGATGTGGCACATATATACAATGGAATATTACTTAGCCATAGAAAGATACGAAATTGAGTTATTTGTAGTGAGGTGGATGGACCTAGTGTCTGTCATACAGAGTGAAGTAAGTCAGAAAGAGAAAAAAAAATACCATATGCTAACACATATATATGGAAATCTAAAAAAAAACCAAAATGGTTCTGAAGAACCTAGGGGCATGACAGGAATAAAGACACAGAGAATGGACTTGAGGACACGGGGAGGGAGAAGGGTAAGCTGGGATGAAGTGAGAGAGTGGCGTGGACATATATACACTACCAAATGTAAAATAGATAGCTAGTGGGAAGCAGCTGCATAGCACATTGAGATCAGCTCGGTGCTTTGTGACCACCTCGAGGGGTGGGATAGGGAGGGTGGGAGGGAGACGCAAGAGGAAGGAGATATGGGGATATATGTATATGTATAGCTGATTCACTTTGTTATAAAGCAGAAACTAACACACCATTATATAAAGCAATTATACTCCAATAAAGATGTTAAAATAAATAAATAAAAGAAAATGCTTTACTTGATTTGAAACAAAAACTTTTCATTAAGGGCTCTAAGACTCACTTCTTTTCAAAATCACCTCATTTAAATGTTTATAGCATAATATCACATGAAAAAGATCACAAAACAAAATATATGAAAGAAAAAAAATATATATATATATATATATGTGAAAGGATTCTATACAATTACTGTATTTCCCTTAGTTATCTTCCAAAAATAGGGCACTGCCTTTATTCAAGGTCTTTACAACATCTAGCAGGAATCTCTCTCTCTGGTACTTCAACTTGAACAAAGTTCGGTAAGCAGGTATCCTAACATTTACTAAACAGCTTAGGGGTCACAGAGCATCATTTTATATTTACGCATATATGTCACATGTATGTCTGCTGTAGGTAGAATATATATACTGCATACATGCATAGAATATGTATGCATAAAATACACACTCATACATATGCATAAAGTCTGAAAGGTGTAAATCCAAAACAAGCAGTGATTACCTCTGGATGATATGAGATCTATAATTTAAATTTTCTACCTTGTTATATATCTTTTCTAACTTGTCTCCAACAAAGAAAGTTAAAATTTTTATTTTTATATTCCACTGTACTGGTGTCAACAGCAGAACTCTTTCCTTATATGGTATAGTTTTCATGTTCCACCAAGAAAGAATAATTTTCAGGTTCTCTGCCATTTTTCTAAAATTGCCAACATTTTCAGGTACTCTGGTAAACTTGTTCTAAACAAAAGGATGTTAAACAGGTGCTAATTGCACATATAACAACTTTTAGGTATCGCAAATCAAATTCCTTAAAGATTTACCTTCATCGTACATCTCTTCTATTAAATAGGCCTCTGCTCGGTCTTTCAGAGCGTTCACATTGTCAGGTTCCATCTGTAAAACTTCCGAACACACTCGAATAGCTTCAACAGGCTTCTCATCCTAAAAGTAAGTGTGAGAAAAGAATTTATAGTTGTTTTCCACAATGTCAAGTTTTTACAATTCTGGGAGTGAGTCAACAGTTACCTTCGAAAAGCAGTGGCAAATCCTTTCTTTTGAACGAATTGTGTACTCAGAAACACTTGGCTCTGTTTTCATGACAGATTCATATTTGCTGGTCGCATCTGTGTATCTGTTAAATGAGCAAATCATGATAAGTAAAAAATGAAATTCTATTTCCAGAGCTAAAGAAACGACCCTCTACTCTTCACTATATGTTACTTAATCAATTGACCTGAATGAGCACATCCCTTCAAAGACTGCTTCTACCTTATTAATCTACAGTAGCAAGGAAGGTTGTCTCTGCACTTAAGAGTTGGGAGATAACACACATGACCACAGAATATGTATCTGGATAAATCAAAGCATACCTGTGAGTACCCATCAAACCAAATAATGAATTCTCTACAGAAAAGTGCTCATGATTTTGAAACTGAGGAAAACACGTTGTTAGAGTCCGACTATACAAGGCTTATACTTTCAGCAAAACAGAGATCAGGTTTTCTTTCTTAGTTACTACACACTTTGATGAAATAACAGCACCCATTACATGTTATTTTATATAACAAATATCAATATTCAAATCTAAGTACATTGTAATTCCTTGCAGAAGAAACCTGCTTTTTATTTTTTTTGGAGATTTCAACAGTTTTCTATTCACTTAGTTGTGTGTGTATATGTGTGTGTGTGTGAGTATATGTATTTTATATAGTTTTATCACATGTGTAGATTCGTGTAACCATCACCACAATGAAGATACAGCTCTACTCCACCTCTGTAAGGTTCCTTCATGCCATCCCTTTATAGTTACACATCATCCTGCTCCCTAACCCTCAGCAATTTCTCATGTTTACCATCTCTATAATTTTATTTCATGAATACTATATAAATGTAATCATACAGTAGGTAACCTTTTTAAAAAATTTTTATTTATTTTTGGCTGCATTGGGTCTTCGTTGCCGCACGCGGACTTTTCTCTAGCTGTGGCGAGCGGGGGCTATTCTTCATTGCGGTGCGTGGGCTTCTCATTGCAGTGGCTTGTCTTGTTGAGGAGCATGGGCTCTAGGCGCATGGGCTTCAGTAGTTGTGGCACACGAGCTCAGTAGTTGTGGCGCACAGGCTTAGTCACTCCGCGGAGAAGAAACCTGCTTAAATTCCCAACATTACTAGCTTTCTAAGAACAATAAAAGCTATTTCAGCACTTTTTTAAACCAGTGGAAAGTACTAGTCATGTTATGCATTGTTACTTTCCTCATTAATGGCAAACTGTTGGGTTGGCCAAAAGGTTCCTTCAGTTTTTTCCATAAGATGGCTCTCGCAGCACTTAGTTGTCTTTAGCTTCATTTGAAACAATTATGTTAGACTGTATGTGACAGCTGTCATATCAGTGTGCATTTAAAAAAACATCAAAATTGGTGGGCTTCCCTGGTGGCGCAGTGGTTGACAGTCCGCCTGCCGATGCAGGGGATACGGGTTCGTGCCCTGATCCAGGAAGATCCCACATGCCGCGGAGCAGCTGGGCCCCGTGAGCCATGGCCAATGAGCCTGCACGTCTGGAGCCTGTGCTCCGCAACGTGAGAGGCCACAACAGTGAGAGGCCCACGTACTGCAAAAAAAAAAAAAAAAAAAAAAAAAAAAAAACTGGTGAATTTTTGTGTAGCCATTTTAATGTTGAAGATGGAAGAAAAAAAGCAACATTTTCAGCATATTATGCTTTGTTATTTCAAGAAAGGTAAAAATGCAACTGAAATGCACAAAAAGTTTTGTGCAGTGTATGGAGAAGGTGCTATGGCCGACTGAACATATCAAAAGTGGTTTGCGAAGTTTCATGCTGGAGATTTCTCACTGGATGATGCTCCACGGTCGGGTAGACCAGTTGAAGTTGACAGCGATCAGATAGAAACAAAAACTGAGAACAGTCAACATTATACCATGAGGGAGATAGCCAACATACTCAAAATATCCAAATCAAATGTTGAAAATCGTGTGCGCCAGCTTGGTTATGTGAATCACTTTGATGTTTCGGTTCCACGTAAGTTAAGCGAAGAAAACCTTCTTAACCATATTTCCACATGCAATTCTCAACTGAAACGTAATGAAAACGTTCCATTTTTAAAACAAGTTGTGACGGGCGATGAAAAGTGGATACTGTACAGTAATGTGGAATGGAAGAGATAGTGGGGCAAGCAAAATGCACCACCACCAACTACACCAAAGGCCGGTCTTCATCCAAAGAAGATGATGTTGTGTATACGGTGGAATTGGAAGGGAGTCCTCTATTACGAGCTCCTTCTGGAAAACCAAACGATTAATTCCAACAGGTACTGCTCCCAATTAGACCAACTGAAAGCAGCACTCCACGAAAAGCATCCAGAATTAATCAACAGAAAACACATCATCTTCCATCAGGATAACACAAGACCGCATATGTTTCTTTGATGACCAAGCAAAAACTGTTACAGCTTGGCTGGGAAGTTCTGATTCATCCACCATATTCACCAGACATTGCACCTTCAGATTTTCATTTATTCCGGTCTTTACAAAATTCTGTTAACAGAAAAAATTTCAATTCCCTGGAAGACTATAAAAGGCACCTGGTACAGTTCTTTGCTCAAAAAGATAAAAAGGTTTTGGTAGATGGAATTATGACGTTGCCTGAAAAATGGCAGAAGGTAGTGGAAAAAAAGGGTGAATACGTTGTTCAATAATGTTCTTGGTGAAAATGAAAAATGTGTCTTTTATTTTTAGTTAAAAAACCGAAGGCACTTTTTGGCCCACCCAACGCAAGCTACATTTACATGCCATTGTGGCACATTATTCCCAAAGTGCTGCAATCTTCAAATTTAAATGCCACTGTATTAAAATATAGGTTTAAATACAAAACTTAAGGCAAAAGCTAGACATCAATGTCAAAATCCTAGTTGGGATACTGTTCTATAGATTTCCAAGATGGTACAATTGTAGGAAATTATACCGAGTATGCAAGACCTCGCTCTATTTCTTAAAACTATGTGTGAAACTACAATTAGAAATTAAAAGTTCAATTAGAAAATAATGCACTTCACTTAAAAAAAAAAAAAAAAAGGTAGCTTCTGGAAAGGTGGAGTAGATGTACCTTCCCCAATTCCTCTAGCTAGATACCTGTGTAAACATCCTGGACATTATATGTCCTTTTTTTAATATGAAAAGACTCAGAAAGGGGGAGACAAGAAAATTATGGTCCCACCCCCACCAATATCAGCAGGTCAACTGGAGAGCCTAGACTTCTTCCCTGGTGAGCCTGTAATGAGGTGTGTCCACAACCAAGCAAGGTGGTGTCAGAGAATGCCACGTTGGGAGCCATAACTTTCATCCATGGCCAGAACTGAGTCCCCAAAACTCTTACCCACACCAAGCAGTAGTGACAATCCCACACCTCGAATAGCAATGAAGGCCAAGTGGGAAACCTCTACCTCAATCTGGCAGTTCACGAGGTTGTGCCTACCCCCCAGGCCCTCATGCTCACTTTGCTGGAACAATGTCAGGAAAAGCCACCCAAAACAGAAGATTTAAATAAAATACAGTATCTTATAAAATGAACATATCCAGGTTTCAATTAAAAACTAATCATCAGGGCTTCCCTGGTGGCGCAGTGGTTGGGGGTTCGCCTGCCGATGCAGGGGACACGGGTTCGTGCTCTGGTCCAGGAAGATCCCACATGCCACGGAGCGGCTGGGCCCGTGAGCCATGGCCGCTGAGCCTGCGCGTCTGGAGCCTGTGCTCCGCAACAGGAGAGGCCACAGCAGTGAGAGGCCTGTGTACCGCAAAAAAACAAACAAACTAATCATCATACCAAGAAATAGGAAGATCTCAAACCAACACCAAGAGGACAGAGATGTTAAAGCAGCCATGAAAAAAGCAGCAATTAACCAACATGCTTAAAGCAAATGAAAAAATAGAATGCCTCAGCAAAGAAATGGAAAGTCTCAGCAAAGAAATAAAAGATATGAACATTCCAAATAGAATTTTTAGAACTGAAAAGTATAAAAACTGAAATAAATTGCTCACCACATGTGCTCAAGAGCAGAATGTAGGGGACAGAGAAAAGAATCAGTGAATTGGAACAATAGAAATTACCAAATCTGAACAACAGAGAAAACAAACTGAAAAAGAAAAATAAACAGAGCCTCAGGGACTGTAGGGCTAAAACAAAAACTCTAACATTTATGTTAATTAGAGTCTAAGAAGGAAAACAGAGGGCAGGGCTGAAAAAGTATTCCCAGAAATAATGGCTGGAAACTTCCCAAAATTTGACAAGAGACATAAACCTACATATTCTAGAAGCTAAGGATACGCCAAACAGGATAAACACAAAGAAATCCATGCTGAGATATATCATAATTAAACTTCTGAAAACTAAAGACAAGGAAATAATCTGAAAAGCAGTCAGAGGAAAATAACTCCTTATCTTTAGGGAAAAAACAATTAGAATGACAATGGATTTCTCATCAGGAACCATGGAAGCCAGAAAGAAATGGCACAATATTTTTCAGCTGCTGTAACAAAAGAACTGTTAACCCAGAATCCTGCACTGAGAGGAAATGTCTGCATACTCTGTATACATCGCTATCGCTCTAGATGTATATTACCTTTTAATAATCAATTTATGTGCCTGTCTCCCACACTACACTACCAGCGTCTTAAGACCAAACACTACTATTCATATTCATTTCTGCACCCCCCAGTACATAGTCAGTTCCTGATACAGGAAAAATTCAGTAAATAGTTGGTGAAATATAAAATAAATCTGCTGGTAAGAATATTATGCAGGGACTTCCCTGGTGGCAGAGTGGTAAGAATCCGTCTGCCAGTGCAGGGGACACGGGTTTGAGCCCTGGTTCTGGAAGATCCCACATGCCGCGGAGCAACTAAGCCCGCGTGCCACAACTACTGAGGCCGCGCACCTAGAGCCTGTGCTCTGCAACAAAAGAAGCCACTGCAATGAGAAGCCCGTGCACCACAACAACCTCGCTGGCTGCAACTAGAGAAAGCCCACACGCATCAACGAAGACCCAACACAGCTGAAAATAAACAAATTGTAAATAAACAAATTTAAAAAAGAATACTATGTAGTTACCATTATTTATATTCTGCCTTATTCAAAAAGTGTACAATTGTAGTTTTGCTAAGGCTCAATGCCATCTAAGATACTGCACCCTCAACGGCAAGAAGTAAGAGCGAGCAGCTCAGTTGTTCTTTTGTGGCCACAGCCAGACATATGAGGGAAGGTAAGATCCTCTACACAAGCATAGTCTTACCTGCCTTCTTTGATGAGCTCTTCAGCTGACTTAATCAGCTTATTAAGTTTCTTGACTTGTTTATAGTGTGCAAAACACCTTTTATGATCCTGGTCGAGTTTAAGACATTCACGAACTTCACTGTTCATGGATTAAAAGAAGGAAAATACTCCAAGTAAAAATAATCAATAAATGGTTTTTCATACTAAATATAGAAATCACAATAAAAGGTATTTTTTGCCTGTAACAATTAAAATATACTGACAATAATTTATCATACACTGTTATCTACGACATTGTATTATGCACACACATTTATTAATTCTAGTTCAAATGACTTAAGTAGAGATATATAACAAACACTATTTTGCTTCTGCAAATGTAATACCCTCCTATTTATTATTTCATGAAGTATGAAAAGAACTAATGTGGAAGCAGAATAACTTAAGAGATAACACAAAATTATAGATATATAAAAAAGCCTTAACCATAATTTTATTAAAGTTACAAAGAAAATGGGAGTATTCTCTTACTGCAAACAATAAAAAGATGAGGAGATGTGTATGTTACTAGAACTGACCTGAGAGACAGTTCATGGTCTCCTAGCTCATAGTACAGTGTGCTGATTTTATAAAATGCCTCAGTATTATCATTCTTCAATTTTGATGCAGCTTTTAAGTCATTTATCGCTTTCCTAGGTTCCCCTTCTTTTATAAAACATTCAGCTCGAAGTTCCCGTAATTCTGCATCCCAAACACAAACCTTGAGAAACAAAAGAACTAGACTTAAACAGTAAATTATGCACATTCATACTTGCACCTGATATATTTTATCTACATATTTATCAACATAAAACATCCTCAATTAACATGATGACTCCTATATTGTAAGTAATATTAAAAAGTCTAATACAATTTAGATGTGACAAAAATAATGAGATGTGACAAAATAATTTCTCCAAAGATGTCTTAAATAAATTCCAATGGGGTAAGGGATATATGTACTAACAAGGCCCTTTTTCTACCCTTCAGTTATATAATTCTAAAACACTGAAAATACGAAAACATGGTATTTACTATTAGAAGGTGGTTCCCAGTGAAGTATATTTGATTTTTTTATACACATTTATTTATTTAATTTTTTATTTTTGGCCATGTTGGGTCTTCGTTGCTATACATGGGCTTTTCTCCAGTTGCAGCGAGTGGGACCACTCTTTGCTGCGTTGTGCGGGCTTCTCATTGCGGTGGCCTCTCCTCTCCTATTGCGAAGCAAGGGCTCTAAGCACGTGGGCTTCAGTAGTTGTGATACGCGGGCTCTAGAGCGCAGGCTCAGCAGTTGCGCACGGGCTCAGCTGCTCTGCAGCATGTGGGATCTTCCCAGACCAGGGCTCGAACCCGTGTCCCCTGCATTGGCAGATGGATTCTTAACCACTGTGCCACCAGGGAAGCCCTACTGTATTTGATTTTGAAGAGAATATTTTCTAACTGGATTTTTGTAGTTAACAATTCTAATTTCTAGTCTCAAAAAATAAAATCTAGGCTCTAAATTCACAAAATATTTTTATTCTACCAGTAACTATATTAAATGATCTTTTACAAAATGTTACCTCTTTGAAATTAAATCCGCATATCACAAAAATAAAGAGAAAAACAATGTGAGAAGGCTGAAGCTTCACTGTTTCTATTTTATCAAAAAGTTGACAATGTTTAGTACACCATTAGTATTCTTCAAAATGTAAACCCAAATGCTCACCAATAAGACCTGTGTAAGTGTCTTTATGTATTTCTTAGAGCTGTATTAAAGTCATGTCAACTTTTCACAGAGTAAGATATCAGAATCAACATTGTATATAAACTAAATACAACAAGCTAGGTCAAGATGGATAGTCTCATTACTGGAAGGTGAAAATCATAAATTTATATTTCCTTGATAAAGCATTAACAAAATAATTTAGTAAACCACGAATTCCACTAGACATCACACAATTTCCTCTATGAAACTATCAAAAAGTGGCCATTCTACATACATCGAGTTTATTGCCAAGATTAGACTACACAAAGTGCTATGAAAATGATAAATAAATATGAATTATGACTGCTTCCATTTGAATATTATTTTAGACTTCCTTCTGAAACCATTACATCCTTTGTCATTAAGTCCTTGCTGAGGCAGACTTAGATTTCCCTATCTAGAACCCTCTGGATCCTATCAACTCTTCATCTGCCTTCTTCCCTAGAAACTTCTCACTCTAAACACTCATCTTTCCTCCCAAACATCATTTTTCCTTTTTCTTCAACCAACTCTTTCATCTTTTACCCCATTAACTAACCCCTAGAGTTTTCTTAACCTGCCCCCCCCAAATGCAAAATCAAACAGAAAACAGCAAAGCAGGCAATGTACAAAAATATGCAACTCCCACTCCATAGCACCTTCAGTATATTTACTGAAAATTTCAGTCCAAAATTTTGCTCTGTATAAACACCATCTTTCAATTAGGAGCTGAAAACCCCAGGGTCAATCTGATTTTATGCTATCTAGGTTTTTTGTGGTATATAACATGTCAAAGTATATACACATACCTTATAGTAAAAAGCAGTAAGTGTTAGGCATGTCAGCTGCAAGAGCAAAAAAAAACTTACCTCTAAAACCTTATCAAGGAAGGTTATAGCAGCAATATAATCTGAGCTTTCAAAAGCATCAAGTGCTTGTGAACGCAAATGCTGCATTTCATCAGATTTGATAAGTTGGGACTGGGCTTCTTTTTCTTCATTTTCACTTGGATTTGATTTGAGCTATAACAATAATAAGAAATTAAACAGGGTTTTCAATCTCTTGAGTGTAACAACCATAATATACAATGAAAGTATATTACAATATACAAGTAAAGTACAATACAATAATATACAATGATCTGACCCTTCCAAACACTCAAGTTCATCGGGGGAAAGGGGTAAGGAGACACTGGCACAACTGGCTTCTCCAATGACTCGTCCCCTGGTGCTGATCACTGTGGGAAGCAGCAGCAAAGGCATCCTTATTCCCACCAATATGGTGCACGAGAGCAAGCAGTGGAGCTAGAGTCAAACCCAGTGGAGCTGGGTCGCCAAAACTTACCAGGAAGCAAATATATTTAGGAATGTGAAAAGGTAGAGAAGAATGAAGGAAAGCACCTTTCTCACTTTCTTACATATAGCTCTGCAGAAAAACCTGAGTTTTATGTGTTTTGCCTTCTAATTATATTTCTTAAGTATTTATTTTTAAGTATAAAATCATTTTATCACAATAATGAAGAGCATAGGGAAACTGAAGGAGAGGGCAGTTTTTTAGAGGTTATAAGATAAAAAAGATTTGATACCAGAGCGTTTGAGGTATAATAAGAAAGGAAGACTTTACAGGGAAAAATAAGAGAGTAATATCTTATTTAAAAGGCTTATGACATGATTTTAGGAGGTTCACACATTGACTCTTTTATTAAACATCTTTATCAAGGTATACTTTATATACCATAAAATTCACTCGTTTTGACTGTGCAATTTCATGATTTTTAATAAACTTACAAAGTATGCAACCATTATCACAGTTTTAGACCATTTCTGCCACCTCAATAAAATCCCTTGTGTCTGCTTACACTTCATTCCTGCCCCCAGGTTGGCCTCATATGCACAGTCAACTCTTAACAATTTCTTCCTCCAGATGGAAAAATCTTAAGCCTAACGGCACAGAAAAATTAGGTGCCTACATTAAAAAGCTACTGATTATGGGCTTCCCTGGTGGCACAGTGGTTGAGAGTCCGCCTGCCAATGCAGGGGACACGGGTTCGTGCCCCGGTCCGGGAAGATCTCACATGCCGCGGAGCGGCTAGGCCCGTGAGCCATGGCCGATGGGCCTGCGCGTCCAGGGCCTGTGCTCTGCAACGGGAGAGGCCACAACAGTGAGAGGTCTGCGTACCGCAAAAAAAAATAAATAAATAAAATAAATAAATAAATAAAAAGCTACTGATTTTTTGGAAAGATTTTTCTTTAAGATTAGTTTCTATGTGATAATTCCTGAAATCTAATATTCCTACTAAGATGGGAATTGTAGTTAATGGGCTCCCGTTTTGGGTGAAGTATAGACACCAGTAGGTTATTTCTAGAAATACCTCCCCTTCGGTTGACCAATCACACTGCTTCCCTTTCAGTGGACTCATGTTTTAAAAACACCCCCAGTAGCTACCTGGTAGAAGAGAATACTCCGAATGAGAAAACTTAGGAATATTAGTTCTTGGTGAAGGGACGGTATTTCTCCATTTTGTTTTTTGGATATTTTAGGTATTCTTTTCTGTCTGTTTAATCTTTGGCTTTTGAAGGAATGGCTAGGACTCCAAGCATTCACAGGTAACTGGGAAATGGCAACCTTAGCTCACTGTGGAGGAGGATTTTCCCTGCATGACTGAATTTACAAGTTGAAGGAAGCTACTTTGGGCTATGGAATACCTGTCTTTGTTTTAGCATCCTCAGGGTAGTCTTGAGTATTTTTAATAAACCACGCTGGAAGGAGTATAAGTGTATATGTGCTGTCACTTTGCTCTGGGTAAAAGTAGATGTTTAGTGATGACTTGTTTCCACAATGATAATGATGATGATGATGATGATGATGATGATGATGATGTGTCAGGTATCCAGCATTATAATTCAACATCTGTATACACTACAAAGTGATCACTCCCACAAGTCTAGTTACCATTCATCATTATACAGCTGACCCCCTCCACCCATTATACCCAACTCCCAACCCCCATCCCCTCCAGTAACCACTAATCTATTCTCTGCAACTATGAATAAATTTCATTTTGTTTGTTCATTTGTTTGTCTTTTTAGATTCCACATGAGTGAAATCATACAGTATTTGTCTTTCTCCATCTGATTTATTTTACTTAGCCTAATACACTCAAGATCCATCCATATTGTCACAAATGGAAGGATTTCTTTTTTTATAGCTGAATAGTATTCCACTGCATATACATACTACATCTTATTTATTTTTTATTTTTTTGCGGTACACGGGCCTCTCACTGTTGTGGCCCCTCCCGTTGTGGAGCACAGGCTCCAGACGCGCAGGCTCAGTGGCCATGGCTCATGGGCCTAGCCGCTCCATGGCATGTGGGATCTTCCCAGACCGGGGCACAAACCCGTGTCCCCTGCATCGGCAGGCAAACTCTCAACCACTGTGCCACCAGGGAAGCCCCTACATCTTCTTTATTTGTTCATCCATCAATGGACACTTAGGTTGTTTCCATATCTTGGCTATTATAAATAATGCTGCAGTGGACATAGAGGGGGGCATATATATTGGTAAGTTGTTTCCTATATGTACACTACTGCCCCCTTTTGGACAGAATGTATTAGAGACTGCCTCTTCTGGATGGAATTTGCATCTTTTCTCTCCCAAACTTTTACAGTCTATTCTCTTCAACACAATCTTTCTTGTAGGAAGGTGAGGGAGGGGAAGGCCCTAAACCTCGAGGGTGAGAATGGGGGGCTCAGCCTCACTCCATGGTCAAATAATGGGAATGGGAAAGAAGGAGTGAGCTCTGGTCATCTGGGCTTCTTTGGGGTTGGGAGGGAAAAGGAGAAGAGGGGGAGATTCTTCCAGGGAGGTAAGAAAGGAGTCTGAGGAACAAACTAAGGGCATATAACTCAGGAGAGTTTCAAAGAGGGTTAAGTGAGATGAAGCTTTTCACTCTTATCCCAAGGTTGCTGACTCCTCCCAACTGCCCTCTCATGTTCTGGGATACTTACCCGTGGAGAGTGAACCCTACTGATATTTCCCTCCCTCCTTTTGTCATGTTTCTTGATATCCCTTCTTTTCTGTGGTGCTTTACAGTTCTGACTCTTTCAGCCAAACCTCTATCTGTAACAGTACTTTATTTCTTATTAACCATAGTCACTATCTTTTGGAGAAAAAATCATAATAATGAACATAGATGTAAAAATTGTCCACAAAATGCTAGCAAACTGATTCCAGCAACACACTGAAAGGCTCAGACACCATGATCAAGTGGGGTTTATTCCAGTGATGCAAGGAGTTTTCAACATCTGCAAATCAACACAGTATACCACATTGACAAGAATAAAAACTATATGATCATCTCAATAGATACAGAAAAGACTTTTGATAAAATTCAACATCCACTTGTGATTAAAAAAACTCTTCAGAAAGTGGGCATAGAGGGAACATACCTCAACATAATAAAGGTCACACATGACAAACCCACAGCCAACATCACACGCAATGGTGAAAAGCTGAAAGCGTTTCCTCTCAGATCAGGAACAAGACAAGGATGTCCACTCTCACCACTTTTATTCAAGTCCTAGCCACAGCAATCAGAGAAGAAAAACAAATAGAAGGAATCCAAAATGGAAAAGAAGAAGTAAAACTGTCACTGTTTGCAGACAACATGAGGCTATACATAGAAAATCCTACAGATGCTACCAGAAAACTACTAGAGCTCATCAATGAAATTGGTAAAGTTACTGGATACAAGTTAATATAAATAAATCTGTTGAATTTCTATATACTAGCAATGAAATATCAGAAACAGAAATTAAGGAAACAATCCCATTAACTGTCGCATCAGAAAGAATAAAATATCTAGGAATAACCCTACCTAAAGAGGCAACAGACCTGTACTCTGAAAACTCTAAGATGTTAATGAAAGAAACTGAAGACGACATAGATGGAAATATACACCATGTTCTTGGATTGGAAGAATTAACATGGTTAAAACAACCATAGAACCCAAGGCAATCTACAGATTCAGTGCAACCCCTATCAAATTACCAATGGCATTTTTCACAGAACTAGAACAAAAATTTTTTAAATTTGTATAGAAACACAAAAAACCTCGAATAACCAAAACAATCTTGAGAGAGAATGGAGCTGGAGGAATCACATGCCCTAACTTCAGACTATATTAAAAAACTACAGTAATTAAAACAGTGTGGTACTGGCACAAAAAACAGAAATACAGATCAATGGAACAAGATAGAAAGCCCAGAAATAAACCCATGCATGCACTTATGGTCAATTAATCTACAACAAGGGGGCAAGAATATACAATGGAGAAAAGACAGCCTCTTCAATAAGTGGTGCTGGGAAAACTGGACAGCTACACGTAAAAGACTGAAATTGAACATTCCCTAACACTAAATACAAAAATAAACTCAAAATGGATTAAAGACCTAAATGTGAGACCAGGTACTATATAACTGCTGGAGGAAAATGGAGGCAAAACACTCCTTGACATAAATTCCAGCAATACTTCTTGGATCCATCTCCCAGAGTAATGGTAATAAAAACAAAAATAAACAAAAGGAACTCAATTAGGGCCTTCCCCGGTGGCGCAGCGGTTGAGGGTCTGCCTGCCAATGCAGGGGACATGGGTTCGTGCCCCGGTCTGGGAAGATCCCACATGCCGTGGAGTGGCTGGGCCCATAAGCCATGGCCGCTGAGCCTGCATGTCTGGAGCCTGTGCTCGGCAATGGGAGAGGCCACAACACTGAGAGGCCCACGTACCAAAAATAAATAAATAAATAGGAAAAAAAAGGAACTCAATTAAACTTAAAAGCTTTTGCACAGCAAAGGAAACCACAAACAAAATGAAAAGACAACCAGCGGACTGGAGGAAAATTTTTGCAAATGATGCTACAGACAAGGTATTAATTTCTAAAATATACAAACAGTTCATATAGCTTAATATCAAAAAAACCAAACCCAATGAAAAATGGGCAGAAGACCTAGACAGACATTTCTCCAAAGAAGACATACAGATGCTCAAAAGGCACATGAAAGGATGCTCAACATCACTAATTATTAAAGAAATGCAAACCAAAACTACAATAAGGTATCACTTCACACCAGTCGGAATGGTCAACATTAAGAAGCCTACAAATAATAAATGCTGGAGAGGGTGTGGAGAAAAAGGAATCCTCCCACAAAGTTGGTGGGGATGCAAACTGGTGCAGCCCACTATGAAGAACAGTACGGAGGTTCCTTAAAAAACTAAAAACAGAGTTATCACATGATCCTGCAATCCCACTCCTGGGCATATATACCCAGAGAAAACTCTATTCGAAAAGATACATGCATCCAAATATCCATAGCAGCACTATTTATAATAGCCAAGAAATGGAAGCAACCTAAATGTCCCTCAGCAGATGAATAGATAAAAAAGATGTGGTGTGGAGATACACACACACACACACACACACACACGAAGATTACTCAGCCATTAAAAGGACTGAAATTGGGTCATTTGTAGAGACGTGGAAGGACCTAGAGACTGTCTTACAGAGTGAAGTAAGTCAAAAAGAGAAAAATGAATATATTAATGCATATATGTGGAATCTGAAATAATTGGTACAGACCATCTTATTTACAAAGCAGAAATAGAGACAAAGATATAGAGAACAAATGTATGGATACCAAGGGGGAAGCGGGGGGTGAATTGGCAAATTGGGATTGACATATATACACTATTGATACTGTGTATAAAACAGGTAACTAGGGGACACCTTCAATATGGCGGAGGAGTAAGATGTGGAGATCACCTTCCTTCCCACAAATACATCAAAACTATACCTACACGTGGAACAACTCCTACAGAACACCTACTGAACACTGGCAGAAGACCTCAGACTTCCCAAAAGGCAAGAAACTCCCCACGTACCTGGGTAGGGCAAAAGAAAAATGAAAATACAGAGACAAAAGAATAGGAACAAGACCTGCACCTCTGGGAGGGAGCTGTGGAGGAAAAGTTTCCACACACTAGGAAGCCCCTTCAGTGGCGGAGACGGGAGGAGGGTGGGGGGAAGCTTCGGAGCCACGGAGGAGAGCACAGCAACAGGGGTGCAGAGGGCAAAGCGGAGAGATTCCCGCACAGAGGATTGGTGCCAACCAGCACTCACTAGCCTGAGAGGCTTGTCTGCTCACCTGCTGGGGCGGGCGGGGGCTGGGAGCTGAGGCTCGGGCTTCAGAGGTTAGATCCCAGAGAGAGAACTGGGGGTGGCTGCATGAACACAGCCTGAAGGGGGCTAGTGTGCCACAGCTAGCCAGGAGGGAGTCCGTGAAAAAGTCTGGACCTGCCTAAGAGGCAAGAGACCACTGTTTCAGGGTGCACAAGGAGAGCGGATTCAGAGCACCACCTAAACGAGCTCCAGAGACGGGCGCGAGCTGCGGCTATCAGCACGGACCCCAGAGACAGGCATGAAATGCTAAGGCTGCTGCTGCCGCCACCAAGAAGCCTGTGTGAAGCACAGGTCACTATCCACACCTCCCGTCTCGGTAGCCTGTGCGGCCCGCCACTGCCAGGGTCCTGTGATCCAGGGACAACTTCCCCGGGAGAACACATGGTGCGCCTCAGGCTGGTGCAACGTCACTCTGGCCTCTGTTGCTGCAGGCTCGCCCTGCATTCCGTATCCCTCCCTGCTCCCCTTGTCCTGAGTGAGCCAGAGCCCCCTAATCAATCACTATTTTAACCCCATCCTGTCTGGGTGCGGAACAAACACCCTCAGGCGATCTACACGCAGAGGCAGGGCCAAATAGAGAGCTGAACCCCAGGAGCTGTGTCAACAAAGAAGAGAAAGGGAAATTTCTCCATGGAGCCTCAGGAGCAGTGGATTACATCTCCACAATCAACTTGACGTACCCTGCACCTGTGGAATACCTGAATGAACAACAAATCATCCCAAAATTGAGGCGGTGGACTTTGGGAGCACCTGTACACTTAGGGTTTGCTTTCTGCATCTATTTGGTTTCTGGTTTTATGTTAATCTTATTTAGTATTTAGAGCTTATTATCATTGGTAGATATGTTTATTGATTTGGTTGCTCTCTTCCTTTTTTTTAATATACATTTTTTTTCCCTTTTTCTCTTTTTGTGAGTGTGTATGGGTATGCTTCTTTGTGTGATTTCCTCTGTATAGCTTTGCTTTTGCCATTTGTCATAGGGTTCTGACTGTCCGTTTTTAGTTGTTGTTGTTTGGGTTTTTTTCAGTATAGTTTTTAGCACTTGTTATCTTTGGTAGATTTGTTTGTTGGTTTCGTTGGTCACTTCTTTCTCTTTTCTTTTTTATTACATTTTTATGTTTTCATTTTTACTAATTTTTTTCTATTTTAATACCTTTTTTTTTTCTTTCTTCTTCTTTTTTCTCCCTTTTCTTCTGAGCCGTGTGGCTGACAGGGTCTTGGTGCTCTGGCCAGGTGTCAGGCGTGAGCCTCTGAGGTGGGAGAGCTGAGTTCAAGACACTGGTCCCCAAGAGACCTCCCAACCCCACATAACACCAAATGGCGAAAGCTCTCCCAGAGATCTCCGTCTCAACGCTAAAACCCAGCTCCACTCAACGACCAGCAAGCTCCAGTGCTGGACACCCTATGCCGAACAACTAGCAAGACAGGAACACAAGCCAACCATTAACAGAGAGGCTGCCTAAAATCGTAAGTTCACAGACACCCCAAAACACACCACTGGACATGGTCCTGCTCACCAGAAAGACAAGATCCAGCCTCATCCACGAGAACACAGGCACCACTCTCTTCCACCAGAAAGCCTACACAACCCACTGAACCAACCTTACCCACTGGGAGCAAACACCAAAAACAACAGGAACTACAAACCTGCAGCCTGCAAAAAGGAAACCCCAAACACATTAAGTTAAACAAAATGAGCAGACAGAGAAATACACAGCAGATGAAGGAACAAGGTAAAAACCCACCAGACCAAACAAATGAAGAGGAAATAGGCAGTCTACCTGAAAAAGAATTCAGAGTAATGACAGTAAAGATAATTCAAAATCTTGGAAATAGAAAGGAGAAAATACAAGAAATGTTTAACAAGGACCTAGAAGAACTAAAGATCAAACAAACAATAAAGAACAACACAATAAATGAAACTAAAAATTCTCTAGAAGGAATCAACAGAATAACTGAGGCTGAAGAATGGATGAGTGACCTGGAAGATAAAATAGTGGAATTAACTACCACAGAGCAGAATAAAGAAAAAAGAATGAAAAGAATTGAGGACAGACCCAGAGACCTCTGGGACAACAGAAACACACCAACATTCGAATTACAGGGGTCCCAGAAGAAGAGGGGGAAACAAAAGGGACTCAGAAAACATGTGAAGAGATTATAGTTGAAAACTTCCGTAATATGGGTAAGGAAATAGTCAATCAAGTCCAGGAAGCGCAGAGAGTCCCATACAGGATACATCCAAGGAGAAACATGCCAAGACACATATTAATCAAACTATCAAAAATTAAACACACAAAAAAATATTAAAAGCAGCAACGGAAAAGCAACAATTATCATACACAGGAATCCCCGTAAGGTTAACAGGTGATCTTTCAGCAGAAACTCTGAAAGCCAGAAGGGAGTGGCAGGACATATTTAAACTGATAAAAGGGGAAAACCTACAACCAAGATTACTCTACCCAGCAAGGATCTCATTCAGATTCGACGGAGAAATTAAAACCTTTACAGACAAGCAAAAGCTAAGAGAATTAAGCACCACCAAACCAGCTCTACTGTAAATGCTAAAGGAACTTCTCTAGGCAGGAAACACAAGAGAAGGAAAAGACTTACAATAACAAACCCAAAACAATTAAGAAAATGGTACAAGGAACATACATATTGATAAGCACCTTAAATGTAAATGGATTAAATGCTCAAACCAAAACACAGAGACTGGCTGAATGGATACAAAAATAAGACCCATACATACACTGTCTACAAGAGATCCACTTCAGACCTAGGGACACATACAGACTGAAAGTGAGGGGACGGAAAATGATACTCCATGGAAATCAAAAGAAAGCTGGAGTAGCAATTCTCATATCAGACAAAATAAACTTTAAAATAAAGACTATTACAAGAGACAAAGAAGGACACTACATAATGACCAAGGGGTCAATCCAAGAAGAAGATATAACAACTGTAAATATTTATGCGCCCAACATAGGAGCACCTCAATACATTAAAGCACATGCTAACAGCCATAAAAGAGGAAGTCAACAATAACACAATCATAGTAGGGAACTTTCTAACACCCCACTTTCATCAATGGACAGATCATCCAAAATGAAAATATATAAGGACACACAAGCCTTAAATGATAAATTAAACAAGATGGACTTAATTGATATTTATAGGACATTCCATCCAAAAACTGCAGACTATCCTTTCTTCTCAAGTGCTCATGGTACTTTCTCCAGGATAGATCATATCTTGGGTCACAAATCAAGCCTTGGTAAATTTAAGAAAACTGAATCGTATCAAGTATCTTATCTGACTGCAACGCTATGAGACTAGATATCAATTACAGGAAAAAATCTGTAAAAAACACAAACACGTGGAGGCTAAACAATACACTAAATAACCAATAGATCACTGAAGAAATCAAAGAGGAAATCAAAAAATACCTAGAAACAAATGACAATGAAAACATGATGACCCAAAACCTATGGAATGCAGCAAAAGCAGTTCTAAGAGGGAAGTTTATAGCAATACAATCCTGTCTCAAAAAACAAGAAACATCTGAAATAAAAAAGCCTAACCTTACATCTAAAGCAGTTAGAGAAAGAAGAACAAAACGCCCCCCAAGTTAGCAGAAGGAAAGAAATCATAAACATCAGGTCAGAATTAAGTGAAAAAGAAACTAAGGAAACGATAGCAAAGATCAATCCTACTAAAAGCTGGTTCTGAGAAGATAAACAAAATTGATAAACCATTAGCCAGACTCATCAACAAAAAAAAAGGAAAAGACTTAAATCAATAGAATTAGAAATGAAAAAGGAGAAGTAACAACTGACATTGCAGAAATACAAAGGATCATGAAGGATTACTACAAGCAACCATATGCCAATAAAATGGACAACCTGGAAGGACAAATTCTTAGAAATGCACAACCTTATGAGACTGAACCAGGATGAAATAGAAAATATGAACAGACCAATCACAAGCACTGAAATTGAAACTGTGATTAAAAATCTTCAAACAAACAAAAGCCCAGGACCAGATGGCTTCACAGGCGAATTCTATCAAACATTTAGAGAAGAGCTAACACCTATCCTTCTCAAACTATTCCAAATATAGGCAAGAAACTCATTCTACGGGGCCAAACTCATTCTATGAGGCCACCATCACCCTGATACCAAAACCAGACAAAGATGTCACAAAGAAAGAAAACTACAGGCCAATATCACTGATGAACATAGATGCAGAAATCCTCAACAAAATACTGGCAAGCAGAATCCAACAGCACATTAAGAGGATCATACACCATGGTAAAGTGGCGTTTATCCCAGGAATGCAAGGATTCTTCAATATATGCAAATCAAGCAATGTGATACACCATATTAACAAACTGAAGGAGAAAAACACATGATCATCTCAATAGATGCAGAGAAAGCTATCAACAAAATTCAACACCCATTTATGATAAAAACCTTCCAGAAAGTAGGCATAGAGGGAACTTACCTCAACATAATAAAGGCCATATACGACAAACCCACAGCAAATATCGTCCTCAATGGTGAAAAACTGAAACCATTTCCACTAAGATCAGGAACAAGACAAGGTTTCCCACTCTCACCACTATTATTCAACATAGTTTTGGAAGTTTTAGCCACAGCAATCAGAGAAGAAAAAGAAATAAAAGGAATCCAAGGAAAAGAAGATGTAAAGCTGTCACTGTTTGCAGATGACACAATACTATACATAGAGAATCCTAAAGATGCTACCAGAAAACTACTGGAGCTAATCAATGAATTTGGTAAAAGTAGCAGGATACAAAATTAATGCTCAGAAATCTCTGGCATTCCTATACACTAATGATGAAAACACTGAAAGTGAAATTAAGAAAACACTCCCACTGACCACTGCAACAAAAAAATAAAATATCTAGGAATAAAGTTACAAAAGGAGACAAAAGACCTGTATGCAGAAAATTATAAGACACTGATAAAGTAAATTAAAGATGATACAAATAGATGGAGAGATATACCATGTCCTTGGATTGGAAGAATCAACATTCTGAAAATGACTAAACTACCCAAAGCAATCTACAGACTCAGTGCAATCCCTATCAAACTACCAATGGCATTTTTCACAGAACTAGAACAGAAAATCTCACAATCTGTATGTAAACACAAAAGACCACGAATAGCCAAAGCAATCTTGAGAAAGAAATACGGAGCTGGAGGAATCAGGCTCCCAGACTGCAGACTATACTGCAAAGCTACAGTAATCAAGACAGTATGGTACTGGCACAAAAACAGAAATAGAGATCAATGGAACAGGATAGAAAGTCCAGAGATAAACCCATGCACCTATGGTCACCTCATCTTTGATAAAGGAGGCAAGAATATACAGTGGAGAAAAGACAGCCTCTTCAATAAGTGGTGCTGGGAAAACTGGACAGCTACATGTAAAAGAATGAAATTAGAACACTCCCTAACACCAAACACAAAAATAAACTCAAAATGGATTAAAGACCTAAATGTAAGGCCAGACACTATAAAACTCTTAGAGGAAAACATAGGCAGAACACTCTATGACATAAATCACAGCAAGATCCTTTTTGACCCACCGCCTAGAGAAATGGAAATAAAAACAAAAATAAACAAATGGGACCTAATGAAACTTCAAAGCTTTTGCACAGCAAAGGAAACAGTAAACAAGATGAGAAGACAACCCTCAGAATGGGAGAAAATATTTCCAAATGAGGCAACTGACAAAGGATTAATTTCCAAAATTTACAAGCAGCACATGCAGCTCAATATCAAAAAAACAAACAACCCAATCCAAAAATGGGCAGAAGACCTAAATCGACATTTCTCCAAAGAAGATACACCGACTGCCAACAAACACATGAAAGGATGCTCAGCATCATTAATCATTAGAGAAATGCAAACCAAAACTACAATGAGATATCATCTCACAGTGGTCAGAATGGCCATCATCAAAAAATCTACAAACAATAAATGCTGGAGAGGGTGTGGAGAAAAGGGAACCTGCTTGCACTGTTGGTGGGAATGTAAATTGATACAGCCACTATGGAGAACAGTATGGAGGTTCCTTAAAAGCCTAAAAATAGAACCACCATACGACCCAGCAATCCCACCACTGGGCATATACCCTGAGAAAACCATAATTCAAAAAGAGTCATGTGGGCTTCCCTGGTGGCGCAGTGGTTGGGAGTCCGCCTGCTGATGCAGGGGACACGGGTTCGTGGCCCGGTCCGGGAGGATCCCGCATGCCGCGGAGCGGCTGGGCCCGTGAGCCGTGGCCGCTGAGCCTGCACGTCCGGAGCCTGTGTTCCGCAACTCGAGAGGCCACGGCAGTGAGAGGCCCACGTACCGCAAAAAAGAAAAAAAAAAAAAAAAAAAAGAGTCATGTACCACAATGTTTACTGCAGCACTATTTACAACAGCCAGGTCATGGAAGCAACATAAGTGTCCATCAACAGATGAATGGATAAAGAAGATGTGGCACATATACACAATGGAATATTACTGAGCCATAAAAAGAAAGGAAATTTAGTTATTTGTAGTAAGGTGGATGGACCTAGTGTCTGTCATACAGAGTGAAGTAAGTCAGAAAGAGAAAAACAAATACCGTATGCTAACATATATATACGGAATCTAAGGGAGAAAAAAAAGGTCATGAAGAACCTAGGGGCAAGACAGGAATGAAGACGCAGACCTACTACAGAATGGACTTCAGAATATGCGGGGGGGAAGGGTAAGCTGGGATGAAGTGAGAGAGTGGCATGAACATATATACACTACCATATGTAAAATAGATAGCTAGTGCGAAGCAGCCGCATAGCACAGGGAGATCAGCTCGGTGCTTTGTGACCACCTAGAGGGGTGGGATAGGGAGGGTGGGAGGGAGGGAGATGCAAGAGCAAAGAGATATGGGGATATATGTATATGTATCACTGATTCATTTTGTTATAAAACAGAAACTAACACACCATTGTAAAGCAATTATACTCCAATAAAGATGTTGAAAAATAATAAAAATAAAGAAATGTATTTAAGAAAAAAACTAAAAATAGAACAACCTACCATACAACCCAGCAATCCCACTACTGGGCATATACCCTGAGAAAAGTATAATTCAAAAAGAATCATGTACCACAATGTTCACTGCAGCGCTACTTACAATAACCAGGACATGGAAGCAACCTGTGTGTCCAGTGACAGATGAATGGATAAAGAAGATGTGGCACACATATACAATAGAATATTACTCAGCCATAAAAGAACCAAAACTGAGTTATTGGTAGTGAGGTGAATGGATCTAGAGTGTGTCGTACAGAATGAAGTAAGTCAGAAAGAGAAAAAACAAATACCATATGCTAACACATATATATCGAATCTTAAAAAATATATATATATTCTGAAGAACCTAGAGGCAGGACAGGAATAAAGACACAGAACATAGAGAATGGACTTGAGGACACAGGGAGTGGGAAGGGTAAGCTGGGACAAAGAGAGAGAGTGGCATGGACATATATACACTACCAAATGTGAAACAGATAGCTAATGGGAAGCAGCTGCAGAGCTTGGTGCTTTGTGTCCACCTAGAGGGGTGGGATAGGGAGGGTGGGAGGGAGATGCAAGAGGGAGGAGATATGGGGATATATGTATATGTATAGCTGATTCACTTTGTTATCCAGCAGAAACTAACAAACCATTGTTAAGCAATTATACTTCAATAAAGATATTAAAAATAAATAAAATAGATAACTAATGAGAACCTACTGTATAGCACAGGGAACTGTACTAAGTGCTCTGTGGTGACCTAAATAGGATGGAAATCCAAAAAAGAGGGGATATATGTATAGCTGATTCACTTTGCTGTACAGTATGAACACAACATTGTAAAGCAACTATACTGCAATAAAAATGTAAAATAAAACAAAAAAACAAAATGTGGTGTGCAGATATACATACACACACACACACATGCACACACACACAATGGAATATTACTCAGCCATAAAAAGAATGAAATAATGCCATCGGCAGCCACATGGATGGACCTAGAAGTTATCATACCAAGTGAAGTCAGAGAGAGAAAGACAAATATCATATGATACCACTTACATGTGGAATCTAAAAAAATGATACAGATGAACTTATTTAGAAGACAGAAATAGACTCACAGACATAGAAAACAAACTTATGGTTACCAAAGGGGATAGCGGTGGGAGGGGGGGATAAATTAGGAGTTTGGTATTCACATATACACACTACTATACATAAAACAGATAGACAACAAGGACCTACTGTATAGCACAGGGAACTATATTCAGTATCTTGTAATAATTTATAATGGAAAAGAATCTGAAAAAGAATAGATTTTACACATGTATAACTTAATCACTTTGCTGTACACCTGAAACTAACATAATTTTGTAAATTAACTGTACTTCAATTTTAAAGATGGTTATAAAAAAACAAAAACCCTGTAATAACTATGGGATGGGGACTTGAAAGAGGTAAGTTGCCCTCTAATCTACCCTACTCTAATCTAAATACACTCCTAATTTGGTACCTCAAGTGAAAACAGCAGGTTGTTTGACTTCTGAGATGCACCCTCCCTGGAATTTATTCCTTTGTGTCATCCCCTCCCCTAGAGTATGGGATAGAGCTGGTAACTCCTTTTAACAAACAGAACAGGACAAAGGTCACAGGATGTCACTTCCCTGATTATGTACAAAACACTGTGATTTCCATCTTGCTGGCATTCTCTCTCTTGCTGGTAATCTCTTGCCTTCTCACTTGCTCACTTTGATGACGCAAGCCTGCCAGGTAGTGAGATGCTTTATGGAGAGGCCCAGGTAAGAAAGAATTGAGGGAAGCCTCTGGTCAACAGCTTGGAAGAAACCAAAGTCAGTCTAACAGCTCAAGAGGAACCAGCAGTGACCAGGCAGAGACCCAGCCCCCTCCTCAGGGGACTCTCACTCACACACATTTCCAAAGCACAAATGACCAATAAAGCTGATGCTCTTAAAAAAAAAAAAATACCTCATCCTGCCAACAACCAAGTGAGTTTGGAAGCAATTCCTTCACCAACTAAGTCTTCAGATAACACTACAGCCCTATCCGGCACTTTGTAGCCTGTGAGAGATGCTAGAGCAGAGAAGCCAACTAACCCTGTTCAAATTCCTGACCCCATGAACTGTGAGATCATAAATGCATGCTCTTCCTCCTTTAGGAAAGCCCTTTTTGACCCCCGACCCCCAACTCCCAGCTCCATTAGGTAACCCTACTGGTATGTTCCCACAGGCTCAATCATAGTACTTATCATTAGCTATCCTAAGAGATTAGTTTTCTTTGTCAGCAACCCTCTAACCCTACCACTCTTGACTTGCAAATATGCACTAAAACACTCACTGAACTAAGAAATGACCGTAGGCACTGGTTACAGGAGTCACTGATAGCTTGAAGACAAACTAAACCACCTAAGATCCTTTTCAGGACTACGACAACCAGTATGGACCTGAGGCAGCCCTGTTTACAGGAGACCCTCTGGCAGCAGAGTAACCTGTACACTTAACAAATATGAAATTCTCATTGTAGCCCAAAAAGAGATTAAGCATATTCAAACTTCTATTCCAAGGTGTAAAATCTGTACCTGAATGTAGCTATCTGACTGTATATTGTTATTAGTAAGATGAAATCTTTATGGACTTTATAGACTGGTAAACTCTCTTAAATACCACAAAAAGCTCACTTAAGAACATAGAAAGAAAATAAATTATATATCATCTATATTCACAGATCAAAAAATAAAATATAAGAATTCTTTAATTGGCAAAGATAAAATATAGTCATAATATAAAATTTATCTTTTCAAACCATTTTATGGTACCAAACAATAAAGATTGGACCATGTCATCTCTTCAATTTCTATGCTTCACAATGAGGAAAATGAGGTCCTCAGAAGGTAAGAACTTCCCAAGGTCACTTTACAGTTCTCCTCCAAGAGGTAATGGATATTACCAGTTTCTTGCATGTCTTTCCAAAGGCTTTTATCAATATACAAGCAAATACACGTTTTCTCACTCTTTCTAATGCAAATATCAACAAATGTTCTACACCATGCAGAACATATACACACGTTTCAGACCTGTGCCTACATTCCATAGGAATAGCCTGCAAACGATGCATACTGTAAAAAATTAATAAACAGATCCTCAAAGCCAAGGAAGAAGAGCCTAAGGCTTCAGGAGCCAGTTTATTTTTCTTTAATCATTTGTGTGCCTCAGTTAATCTTAAAATCTTATTTTGCAGTGAAACAATTTTAGGCTCCTGATAACATTAGGAAGCCTCAAAATACCAACTGAAATAGGCATTCCTTTCATTTCTGGATTTCAAAAGTTCTCCATAATGGCCACTGGTATTCTAAACAGTCTTTGGTCAGGTTGGTCCATTTTGTTAGAAATGCACATGAGGAAGGACCATAGTTTTTAAACATGGGGGGCCCTCAAAATATTTTTGTATTGGGATCCCATTTCTCAGAGATTTTTTTCCTAGAGTAAAGGAACAATTTTCAAACAGCTTAAACAGTTTACAGCTCAAACAGCTCAATTCAGACAGCTTGCAAGCTAATACCAGCCAATTCTAAGGAAATAGCTTGGTGTTGGAAGAGCCAGACCAAAGGCTTTTTCCATCCAGTTTCCAGAGAACAGCCCCTATTCCAAAGCAATGGGCCGATCGCTAAACTGGTTCAGGAGAAACAGCCCCTGTCTCCGAAGGAATGCGCGGAAGGCTAGCCAGCTTCAATAAAACAGTCTGATCTGAAAATCAGACCAAAATGCCAAATGAGTACTCTCATACAGAGCAAGGCCTTAACCGGTAAGACAAAACCTTAAAATAGATCCCAAATAAAGCCCGGAGAGCTTCAAATGCAAAGAGGGCATAAGCTGGGATCAATAAGAAAGATGTACCTTCAAATTCCAGGGTCAGTGAGAAAAGCAGTGAGCAACAATGAGCTCATTTATGGATAATGCACCTGTTTGCTTGCCAGCTCTGGAGCCACTGGGAGTCTTCTCTGATCCCAAAATGTTGACCTAAAACAAATAGATTGCCAAATATTTCTCCAGCAAAGTTGTACTTATTCGGGATCAGCAAAGAACTGCAGTTTGGGGTCTGCGACCATGGCAAGCTATGTGCAACTCCCCAGATAGCAAGGGAAGGAGAGCACTTTTATAGAGGGGGAAAAGGAAGTTGGGAGGGCTGTAGTAAACAGAGTCCGTGGCTTTTCATTCACTGAGTCCTTGCCAGGAAAGGAGAGGAAATAACCCAAATGTCTATCAACTGATGAATAGATGAATAAAATGCATCACACACATACCATGCAATACTCAGCAATTAAAAGAAATAGCTAAGTGATATATAATGCAACAGTCTACATGAATCTCCAGGGAATTATGCTGAATAAGAAAATTCCAAAAGGTTACATAACATTTGAGACCACATATGTAACATTTTTCAAACGTCAAAATTTAAGAAACAAGTAACAAATTAGTGGTTGCCAGGAGTTATGAATGAGGGGCTGAAGCAGTAATGGGAGGGGAGTGGGTGTGGTTATAAAAGGGCAACAGAAGGGATCCTTGTGGCAAGAGGACTGTTCAGTATCTTGACTGTGGTGATGGATACAGGAAAAAGTGTATAGAATTAAATACATATAGAGAAATGAATATTAGTAAGACTGAGAAATCTGAATAGACTGGTAGATTATATCAATGTCAATATCCTGGCTGTAATGCCATAATACAGTTGTTTTTTTTTTTTTTTTGCGGTACGCGGGCCTCTCACTGCTGTGGCTTCTCTTGTTGCGGAGCACAGGCTCCAGACGCGCAGGCTCAGCGGCCATGGCTCACCGGCCCAGCCACTCCGCGGCATGTGGGATCTTCCCAGACCAAGGCACGAACTTGTGTCCCCTGCATCAGCAGGCGGACTCCCAACCACTGCGCCACCAGGGAAGCTCCATAATATAGTTTTAAAAGATGTTATCATTGGGAGAAACTGGGTAGTGAGTAAAGGGTACACAGGACCTCTATGTATTATTAATTACAATTACATGGGCATCTACAATTACCTCAATAAAGATTTCAATTAAAAGGAACATATCGGGGACCTTGAAGATGGCGGAAGAGTCAGAGGCGGAGATCGCCTTCCTCCCCACGGATACACCAGAAATACATCCACACGTGGAACAACTCCTACAGAACACCTACTGAAGGCTGGCAGAATACCTCAGACCTCCCAAGAGGCAAGAAACTCCCCACGTACCTGGGTAGGGCAAAAGAAAAAAAAAAAAACAGAGACAAAAGAATAAGGACGGCACCTGCACCAGTGGGAGGGAGCTGTGAAGGAGGAAAAGTTTCCACACACTAGGAAGCCCCTCCGCGGGCGGAGACTGCGGGAGGCGGAGGGGGGAGTTTCGGGACCGCAGAGTAGTGCACAGCGACGGGTGCGGAGGGCAAAGCGGGGAGATTCCTGCACAGACGATCGGTGCCGACCAGCACTCACCAACCCGAGAGGCTTGTCTGCTCACCCGCCGGGGAGGGCGGGGCTGCGAGCTGAGGCTCGGGTTTCGGTTTTGGACGGAGCTCAGGGAGAGGACTGGGGTTGGCGGCTTGAACATAGCCTGAAGGGGTTAGTGCACCACGCCTAGCCGGGAGGGAGTTCGGGGAAAAGCCTGCACCTGCCGAAGAGGCAAGAGACTTTTTCTTCCCTCTTTGTTTCCTGGTGCGCGAGGAGAGGGGTTTAAGAGCGCTGCTTAAAGGATCTCCAGAGACGGGCGCGAGCCGCGGCTAAAAGCGCGAACCCCAGAGACGAGCGCGAGCCGCGCCTAAAAGCGCGAACCCCAGAGACGGGCGCGAGCCGCGGCTGAAAGCGCAAACCCCAGAGACGGGCGCGAGCCGCGGCTAAAACCGCGGACCCCAGAGCCGGGCGGGAGACGCTAAGGCTGCTGCTGCCGCCACCAAGGGGCCTGTGTGCGAGCACAGGTCACTCTTCACACCCCTCTTCCGCGGAGCCTGTGCAGCCCGCCACTGCCAGGTTCCCGGGATCCAGGGACAACTTCCCCGGGACAACGCACGGCGGGCCTCAGGCTGGTGCAACGTCACGCCGCCTCTGCCACCGCAGGCCCGCCCCGCACGCAGTGCCCCTCCTTCCCCCATCCCCCAACCCCCGGCCTGAGTGAGCCGGAGGCCCCGAATCAGCGGCTCCTTTAACCCCGTCCTGTCTGAGCAAAAAACAGACGCCCTCCAGCGACCTACACGCAGAGGCAGGGCCAAATCCAAAGCTGAGCTCCTGTGAGCTGTGAGAACAAAGAAGAGAAAGGGAAATCTCTCCCAGCAGCCACAGAAGCAGCGGATTAAAGCTCCACAATCAACTTGATATACCCTGCATCTGTGGAATACCTGAATAGACAAGGAATGATCCCAAATTGAAGAGGGGGAATTTAGGAGCAAGATCTATGATTTTTTTCCCTTTTCCTCTTTTTGTGAATGTGTACGTGTATGCTTCTGTGTGAGACCTTGTCTGTATACTCTTGCTTCCACCATTTGTCCTAGGGCTCTATCCGTCCATGGTTTTTTAAAAAAAATTTTTTTTCTTAATAATTAATTTTAATTGTAATAAATTTATTATACTTTACCTTCGTTCTTTCTTTCCTTCCTTCCTTCCCTCCTTTAGACAACGAATCACCCCAAATTGAGGAGGTGGTCTCTGAGAGCAAGATTTATGATTTTTCCCCCTTTACCTCTTTTTGTGAAGGTGTATGTGTATGCTTCTGTGTAAGATTTTCTCTGTATAGCTTTGCTTCCAACATTTGTCCTAAGGTTCTATCCGTCCCTTTTTTTTCCTAAATATTTTTTAATTCAATAACTATATTATACTTTATTTTATTTTTACTGTATCTTCTTTCTTTCTGTCTTTGTTCCTTCTTTCCCTCCTTCCTTCCTTCCTCCCTCCCTCCCTCCTTTCTTTCCTTCTCTGCTTCTTTCTTCCTTCCTTCCTTTCCTCCTTTCCCTCATACTTCTACCAATTCTCTCTACTTTTTCTCCCTTTTATTCTGAGCCGTGTGGATGAAAGGCTCTTGGTGCTCCAGCCCAGGAGTCAGGGCTCTGCCTCTGAGGTAGGAGAGCCAACTTCAGGACACTGGTCCACAACAGACCTCCCAGCTCCACATAATATTAAACGGTGGAAATCTCCCAGAGACCTCCATCTTAACACCAGCACCCAGCTTCACTCAACGACCAGCAAGCCACAGTGCTGGACAACCTATGCAAAACAACTAGCAAAACAGGAACACAACCCCACCCATTAGCAGAGAGGCTGCCTAAAATCATAATAAGGCCACAGACACCCCAAAACACACCACCAGACGTGAACCTGCCCACTAGAGAGACAAGATCCAGCCTCATCCAGCACAACACAGGCACTAGTCCCCTCCACCAGGAAGCCTACACAACCCACTGAAACAACCTTAGCCACTGGAGAGAGACATCAAAAACAACGGGAACTACGAACGTGCAGCCTGCAAAAAGGAGACCCCAAACACAGTAAGATAAGCAAAATGAGAAGGCAGAAAAACACACAGCAGATGAAGGAGCAAGATAAAAACCCACCAGACCTAACAAATGAAGAGGAAATAGGCAATCTACCTGAAAAAGAATTCAGAATAATGATAGTAAGGATGATCCAAAATCTTGGAAGTAGAATGGACAAAATGCAAGAAACAGTTAACAAGGACCTACAAGAACTAAAGATGAAACAAGCAACGATGAACAACGCAATAAATGAAATTAAAAGTACTCTAGATAGGATCAATAGCAGAATAACTGAGGCAGAAGAACGGATAAGTGACCTGGAAGATAAAGTAGTGGAAATAACTACTGCAGAGCAGAATAAAGAAAAAAGAATGAAAAGAACTGAGGACAGTCTCAGAGACCTCTGGGACAACATTAAACGCACCAACATTCGAATTATAGGGGTTCCAGAAGAAGAAGAAAGAAAGGGACTGAGAAAATATTTGAAGAGATTATAGTTGAAAACTTCCCTAATATGGGAAAGGAAATAGTTAATCAAGTCCAGGAAGCACAGAGAGTCCCATACAGGATAAATACAAGGAGAAATACGCCAAGACACATATTAATCAAACTGTCAAAAATTAAATACAAAGAAAGCATATTAAAAGCAGCAAGGGAAAAACAACAAATAACACACAAGGGAATCCCCATAAGGTTAACAGCTGATCTCTCAGTAGAAACCCTACAAGCCAGAAGGGAGTGGCAGGACATACTGAAAGTGATGAAGGAGAAAAACCTGCAGCCAAGACTACTCTACCCAGCAAGGATCTCATTCAGATTTGATGGAGAAATTAAAACCTTTACAGACAAGCAAAAGCTGAGAGAGTTCAGCACCACCAAACCAGCTTTACAACAAATGCTAAAGGAACTTCTCTAGACAAGAAACACAAGAGAAGGAAACGACCTATAGTAACGAACCCAAAACAATATAGAAAATGGGAATAGGAACATACATATCGATAATTACCTTAAATGTAAATGGACTAAATGCTCCCACCAAAAGACACAGATTGGCTGAATGGATACAAAAACAAGACCCTTATATATGCTGTCTACAAGAGACCCACTTCAGACCTAGAGACACATACAGACTGAAAGTAAGGGGATGGAAAAAGATATTCCATGCAAATGGAAACCAAAAGAAAGCTGGAGTAGCAATTCTCATATCAGACAAAATAGACTTTAAAATAAGGACTATTAAAAGGGACAAAGAAGGACACTACATAATGATCAAGGGATCGATCCAAGAAGAAGATATAACAATTGTAAATATTTATGCACCCAACATAGGAGCACCTCAATACATAAGGCAAATACTAACAGCCATAAAAGGGGAGATCGACAGTAACACATTCATAGTAGGGGACTTTAACACCCCACTTTCACCCATGGACAGATCATCCAAAATGAAAATAAATAAGGAAACACAAGCTTTAAATGATACATTAAACAAGATGAACTTAATGGATATTTATAGGACACTCCATCCAAAAACAACAGAATACACATTTTTCTCAAGTGCTCATGGAACATTCTCCAGGATAGATCATATCTTGGGTCACAAATCAAGCCTTGGTAAATTTAAGAAAACTGAAATTGTATCAAGTATCTTTTCTGACCACAACACCATGAGACTAGATATCAATTACAGGAAAAGATCTGTAAAAAATACAAACACATGGAGGCTAAACAATACACTACTTAATAATGAAGTGATCACTGAAGAAATCAAAGAGGAAATAAAAAAATACCTAGAAACAAATGACAATGGAGACACAACGACCCAAAACCTATGGGATGCAGCAAAAGCAGTTCTAAGGGGGAAGTTTATAGCAATACAAGCCCACCTTAAGAAGCAGGAAACATCTCGAATAAACAACCTAACCTTGCACCTCAAGCAATTAGAGAAAGAAGAACAAAAAAACCCCAAAGCTAGCAGAAGGAAAGAAATCATAAAAATCAGATCAGAAATAAATGAAAAAGAAATGAAGGAAATGATAGCAAAGATCAATAAAACTAAAAGCTGGTTCTTTGAGAAGATAAACAAAATAGATAAACCACTAGCCAGACTCATCAAGAAAAAAAGGGAGAAGACTCAAATCAATAGAATTAGAAATGAAAAAGGAGAAGTAACAACTGACACTGCAGAAAAAAAAAAAATCATGAGAGATTACTACAAGCAACTCTATGCCAATAAAATGGACAATCTGGAAGAAATGGACAAATTCTTAGAAATGCACAACCTGCCAAGACTGAATCAGGAAGAAATAGAAAATATGAACAGACCAATCACAAGCACTGAAATTGAAACTGTGATTAAAAATCTTCCAACAAACAAAAGCCCAGGACCAGATGGCTTCACAGGTGAATTCTATCAAACGTTTAGAGAAGAGCTAACACCTATCCTTCTCGAACTCTTCCAAAATATAGCAGAGGGAGGAACACTCCCAAATTCCTTCTACGAGGTCACCATCACCCTGATACCAAAAGCAGACAAAGATGTCACAAAGAAAGAAAACTACAGGCCAATATCACTGATGAACATAGATGCAAAAATCCTCAACAAAATACTGGCAAACAGAATCCAACAGCACATTAAAAGGATCATACACCATGATCAAGTGGGGTTTATTCCAGGAATGCAAGGATTCTTCAATATACGCAAATCTATCAATGTGATAAACCATATTAACAAATTGAAGGAGAAAAACCATATGATCATCTCAATAGATATAGAGAAAGCTTTCGACAAAATTCAACACCCATTTATGTATGATAAAAACCCTCCAGAAAGTAGGCATAGAGGGAACTTTCCTCAACATAATAAGGGCCACATATGAGAAGCCCACAGCAAACATCATCCTCAATGGTGAAAAACTGAAAGCATTTCCACTAAGATCAGGAACAAGACAAGGTTGCCCACTCTCACCACTCTTATTCAACATAGTTTTGGAAGTTTTAGCCACAGCAATCAGAGAAGCAAAGGAAATAAAAGGAATCCAAATCGGAAAAGAAGAAGTAAAGCTGTCACTGTTTGCAGATGACATGATACTATACATAGAGAATCCTAAAGATGCTACCAGAAAACTACTAGAGCTAATCAATGAATTTGGTAAAGTAGCAGGATACAAAATTAATGCACAGAAATCTCTGGCATTCCTATATACTAATGATGAAAAATCTGAAAGTGAAATCAAGAAAGCACTCCCATTTACCATTGCAACAAAAAGAATAAAATATCTAGGAATAAACCTACCTAAGGAGACGAAAGACCTGTATGCAGAAAATTATAAGACACTGATGAAAGAAATTAAAGATGATACAAATAGATGGAGAGATATACCATGTTCTTGGATGGGAAGAATCAACATTGTGAAAATGACTCTACTACCCAAAGCAATCTACAGATTCAATGCAATCCCTATCAAACTACCACTGGCATTTTTCACAGAACTAGAACAAAAAATTTCGCAATTTGTATGGAAACACAAAAGACCCCGAATAGCCAAAGCAATCTTGAGAACGAAAAAAGGAGCTGGAGGAATCAGGCTCCCTGACTTCAGACTATATTACAAAGCAACAGTAATCAAGACAGTATGGTACTGGCACAAAAAGAGAAAGATAGATCAGTGGAACAGGATAGAAAGCCCAGAGATAAACCCACGCACATATGGACACCTTATCTTTGATAAAGGAGGCAGGAATGTACAGTGGAGAAAGGACAGCCTCTTCAATAAATGGTGCTGGGAAAACTGGACAGGTACATGTAAAAGTATGAGATTAGATCACTCCCTAACACCATACACAAAAATAAGCTCAGAATGGATTAAAGACCTAAATGTAAGGCCAGAAACTATCAAACTCTTAGAGGAAAACATAGGAAGAACACTCTATGACATAAATCACAGCAAGATCCTTTCTGACCCACCTCCTAGAGTAATGGAAATAAAAACAAAAAGAAACAAATGGGACCTAATGAAACTTCAAAGCTTTTGCACAGCAAAGGAAACCATAACCAAGACCAAAAGACAACCCTCAGAATGGGAGAAAACATTTGCAAATGAAGCAACTGACAAAGGATTAATCTCCAAAATTTACAAGCAGCTCATGCAGCTCAATAACAAAAAAACAAACAACCCCATCCAAAAATGGGCAGAAGACCTAAATAGACATTTCTCCAAAGAAGATATACAGACTGCCAACAAACATATGAAAGAATGCTCAACATCATTAATCATTAGAGAAATGCAAATCAAAACTACAATGAGATATCATCTCACACCAGTCAGAATGGCCATCATCAAAAAATCTAGAAACAATAAATGCTGGAGAGGGTGTGGAGAAAAGGGGACACTCTTGCACTGCTGGTGGGAATGTGAATTGGTTCAGCCACTATGGAGAACAGTATGGAGGTTCCTTAAAAAACTACAAATAGAATTACCATATGACCCAGCAATCCCACTACTGGGCATATACCCTGAGAAAACCAAAATTCAAAAAGAGTCATGTACCAAAATGTTCATTGCAGCTCTATTTACAATAGCCCGGAGATGGAAACAACCTAAGCGCCCATCATCGGATGAATGGATAAAGAAGATGCGGCACATATACACAATGGAATATTACTCAGCCTTAAAAAGAAATGAAATTGAGCTATTTGTAATGAGATGGATAGACCTAGAGTCTGTCATACAGAGTGAAGTAAGTCAGAAAGAAAAAGACAAATACCGTATGCTAACACATATATATGGAATTTAAGGAAAAAAAAATGTCATGAAGAACCTAGGGGTAAGACAGGAATAAAGACGCAGACCTGCTGGAGAACGGACTTGAGGATATGGGGAGGGGGAAGGGTGAGTTTTGACAGGGCGAGAAAGAGTCATGGACATATACACACTAACAAATGTAGTAAGGTAGATAGCTGGGGGGAAGCAGCCGCAAGGCACAGGGATATTAGCTCAGTGCTTTGTGACAGCCTGGAGGGGTGGGATGGGGAGAGTGGGAGGGAGGGAGACGCAAGAGGGAAGACATATGGGAACATATGTATATGTATAGCTGATTCACTTTGTTATAAAGCAGAAACTAACACACCATTGTAAAACAATTATACCCCAATAAAGATGTTTTAAAAAAAAAAAAAGGAAAATATCATTCAATACAGATGCACATTCTCGTGGAAGAATCCTACAATAATAATAGCAAGGGTGGTTTTAAGAACACACTAGCAGAAGCACGACTCTCAGAGGACAATCAAAAGTGTAAAGTTTCATGAAAGTCCCCTTCTTATTTCCAAGAGGTTTTAATATTGATGACAGAAAAGACATTAACTCAAGACATATCCACACTTTTCCAAAAGGATATATTCAATACCCAGTAAGGACTAATTTGTGATAAAGCTTTATTCTAAATTGTGGTATTTCTAAAAGGCTACTCTAGCCTTTGTAACTGGAAAAGAATTCTAAGTAATAGATTTAAGTATTTGTTTAAAAGAAAGAAATACATTCTTATGTTTTATCACTCATCCATTTAACAAATTTTTACACAACACTTGCTGGGTACAAAGGACCGGGGCTAGGGGAAGGTCACTCCAGCACTTTACCTCCCCATCACCTGTCCTTCAGCCTCCTCTCTAACATGTTCCCACGTAGCAAGGTAGATTAGATAAACAGAAAATGACATTGAATTTTATTAAGACCATGAGATAGTTTCTGATTCAATACAGTTAACTTCTAATGTATTCTGGATTTGTCTGCACCTGTCTGAATATTATGACAAAGGTTATGAAAACATTAAAAATTTTAGTTTTATTTTCATAGTGGTTATCATCACGGTAACTAAGCATTTTGATAAACTACAAAAATGCAAATAATTAACAATGGAAGATACATATATATATATATACATAGGCATACCCTTTCTAGACCACTCCAGAATCAAATCCATGTGGAACAAAAAAGCAGGTCTTAAAACAAGTCCCATGAGGGCATAAAGACATTAGCTAGCTGTCTCTCTTCAAATCCTTTTTCAGGATATAACCCCTTCAATTACATGTAATCTGTAACACTTCCCCCAACAAACCCAAAACACTTTATACTTTTTAAAGTAGTCATGTGGGTGATTGCAAAATTGCCTTTTAAGATCTGTTTCATTATTCCTTTCAAATCAAATAAAGGGTTTCCCAAGTCACTCAGGCAACTTTTAGAATAGCTCAGCTGACATCTTTAGATTCTCATGGAGGACAAGGCAGAACATGAGCTATATAAACTGAGTTAGGATTACTTATTTATTCCATACACTTTACCTTCCATCTGTTAAAATGATTCTTTGATGCCAGCCACTAAATATTAATTCAGGAACTATGGATCTTACACACATAAATCAAATGATTTTCCCTTTCAGGTATAAAATGATTATTAAATGTCTTAATATAAAAAAATAAGTTCAGTATGTTCCCTCAAAATATCTTCACAGAGCCATAAACAAATTGAACTTAACTTACCACTTTTTTAAAATCATCTTCTGCTTCATCAAGTTTTCCTTGTTTGAGTAACAAGTGACCTCTCTGTAATCTTGCCTAGAAAAACAAAAAAAAGAGTATACTGAGTACTATGAATTTCTAAATTTTCTTTAAACACAAAGAATAAAATTAAATAAGCTAATCAAATATTAAATTTTCCTATGCTCATTTGACTTCACACTCTGAGAATAATTCCTGGAACCAATGAATGTGTATAAATTTTGTTAAAGTATGCTTCCTTTAAATATACATTTTACTATATCAAAAAAAAAATGAAAACATGTGTCCTCACAAAATCTTGGACATAAATGTTCATAGCAATAGCCAAAAAGTAGAAACAAACCAAACTCCCATCAATAAATCAATAAGCAAATGTGATATGTCCATACAATGGAATATCATTCAGCCATAAAAAGCCAAAAAAAAACTACTGACACATACTACAATATGGATGAAACTTGAAAACATTATGCTAAGTGAAAGAAGTCAGACACAAAAGGCGACATATTGTATGATTTCGTTTATATGAAATATCCAAGTCAGACAAATCCATAGAGACAGAAGGTGCCAGGGGCTAGGAAAGAAATGGGAGGTGACTCCTAATGGGTACAGGGTTTCTTTGGGTGGGGGGTGATAAAAACGCTCTGGAACTAGATAATGACGATGTTTGCAGAACCTTGTGAATATGATAAAAACTGCCGAATTGCACACTTTATAAAAGGGTGAGGGGACTTCCCCGGTGGCGCAGTGGACAAGACTCCACGCTCCCAATGCAGGGGGCCCAGGTTCGAACCCTGGTCGGGGAACTAGATCCCATATGCATGCCGCAACTAAGAGTTAACATGCCGCAACTAAAGAGTATGTCTGCAGCAACCAAGCAGCCCACCTGCCGCAACTAAGGAACACACATGCCCCAACTAAGGAGCCCACGTGCCCCAAATAAGGAGCTGGTGAGCCGCAACTAAGACCTGATGCAACCAAATAAATAAATATTTAAAAATGGTCACATTCTTTTTAAAAAAAACGGGTGAATTTGATGATATGTGAGTTATATCTCACTTAAAAAGTACTTTAAGCCAGCATGATAACTTTTTACCACTATAATAAAAGTTGTTATAATTTGGGACTTTACCAATCAAAGCACTGGAAATAGTTTTTTTTTTATTAACTCTTAATGCACATATTTACTCCACTATAACCAGAATAACAATGCCTTGTCCTTTTAACATCCATCAATCATCTCTGATATTCCTCTTCTAATGCGCATAATCCCATCTCTTCCAAGAATACCAACTCTCTGATGATCACTGTCTACCATAAGACAGAAACCACACCAATATTCTACTAAAACTTATATATTACTTTTATAGTACTTAAAAATTTCCCTAATCCTCTGTCAAATGCATCAACACACATAAAAAGCAAGATTAAAGCCATTTCAACTAGCTAATAAGTACTATAATACTAGGAAAATGAGGTACTTAACCTCTGTGGAAGGTTATGCTTAGCTGGGTAAAGTAATAAAGAAAAATCTGACACTTGTGAATTCCATCTTAAAATAATAGTAATATTTCAAACCAAATGTTCACCCATATCTAATCAATCATCTCGAATACTTTCTGGATTACGGCAGGACATAAACAATAAGTGAATTACCAAATTAATTTTGAAACAATATAATTGGGTCCTATTATTTTAAGCTATTACAGTGACCTGCCAATTGTCAAGATATCCTATTAGACCGTAAATTCCTCCACTTCTGAAGCTTGAGTGTGGGTTCAGGGCAGGACTCTTGTCTAATTCAGCACTGTATTCTCATCACAAACCACTGCTTAATTAAGCTACACCCTCTTCTTTATTCTTCCCACTACACCCTTAATTGAAACTGTCATCAGCCACCTGACAGCCTCTTAGTTCAACAGTCTCTTAATCAGCTCATTTCTCAGCCTCACATCTTGCCCTACACTCCATCCTCCACACAGATATCCTTCTAAACCACAAGGCTAACATCACTACCAACCTTCTAAAAATCACCTAAGGTACCCACTCCACTGTGCCTCCTTCACACAGGCCTTTGATTCCAGGGACTGAGTTTCTCTTGTTGCCCGGTCCACTACATCCGAGTGGCTTTCTACATCCTCCAGCTATGCCTAGCATGCCAGTCTTCCCCTTAAGAAACAAATCACCTCTTCTGAGTTTCCTTAAATTTTCCTTTAAAGAAAATTTAGATGAACTTACTGCAGTGAAATCCATCTTCAATTCAATCACTTTAGTTAAATCAGGAAGTGCTGCTTTTGATTTGCCCATAGCTAAGAAGACAGTAGCTCTCCGATAATAAGCAACATAGTTATCAGGGTCACCATCTGAAAATTAAAATAACAAATATTAACTCTCAGTACTTTATTCAAAAAACCAAGTCATCTGAACAGTATTAGAGTTTGCAATTCTACCAGCAAAGGCATTAAGAAAAGAATTTCTTCATCAATACTGGGTCATTTTGCCTAGCAAGATCACTGCAAATAAATCCAGAATAAGGGCTCAGCAACCTGTAGCCTCTGAGCCCAAAACAACCCACAGACTTCAAGTTAATATTTTTTACATTTTTAAAGAGTTGTCAAAAAAACAGAAAAATATGCAACAGACACTGCACGGCTGCAAAGCCTAAAACATTTATTATCTGGTCCCTTAGGGGAAAAGTTTGCCTACCTTTGGTCTAGAATATTAACTATATTCAACGCTTAACTTTTATAAGTATCCAATTCTGTTTGCAATTCTGTTTGTCTTTGTTGAAATTTTCTTAAGTGAAATTCTGATTGAGAATATGGACTTTGCACTTACAGGATTTTAGAAAATTACAGACTTCCATTTAAACTGATATACTGAGTGTGCAACTGCTCTCTCCCAAACTCCAACTAAAATGGCAGTGAAGAAATAAAGGTACAGACCATGGGACAAAGGAGAATGGAAAAGAGTGTGCGACCAGAGAGTAAGGCAAGAGTCGTTAACAATATCTGAAGGCAGGAAAGCAGACAGATGAGCTAGGTGCTTGAACTAACTCTACTCTGCTCAGCACCTACAAAATGGGGGAAGGAGTAAATTCAATTAGAAGTAAACCTCATGCTGCCAAACAATCCTTCTAAAAAGCAATGTATATATATACACATTTTGTTTTCTTAAAAATTATCTTGACCAAATCCAGTCATGTACCTTAAAAAAATAAATATTTATGCACACAGATACTCATTACCATAAGATTTACAACTAAAATTCCCTAAAAGTTCTGTCCCTGAAGGTCTTATCATTTGTAAAACATTACAGTATGGGAACCTATATGGCAGGATAGTATATTATCACTCAAAATTATGATTTTAAGGAGTTGTTAACGGCTTTGAAAACTACCTGAAGTACTGCTGGGGGGAGCTAAGGCAGGAAGAGCAAATAGGCTATAAAACCATATATGAAAAAGATACACAAATGGCCAACAAGCACATGAAAAGATGCTCAACATCACTAATCATTAGGAAAATGCAAATCAAAACCACACTGAGATACCACTTCACACCCATTAGGATAAGAAAGGGGAGAAAAAGAAGACAGAAAGGGAGAAGGAAAGGAAAGAAAAAAAGAGAAAAAGAAAAGGAAAAGAAAGGGAAAGAAGGAGGAGAATGGGAGAAAGAAAGAAAGGAAGGAAGAAAGGAAGGAAGGAAGGAAGGAAGGGAGGGAGGGAGGGAGGGAGGGAGGCAGGGAGGGAGGATTAGTAAGAGCGTGGAGAACCTGGAGCCCGTGTGCACTGCTGGAGGGAATGTAAACTGGTGCGGCTGCTGTGAAACACAATACGGAGGCTCCTTACACACTGAACACAGAATCACCCTATGAACCACCAATTCTACTTCTGAGTACACATATCCAAAAGAAATGAAAGCTGACTGCCAAGACATGGAAGCAACCTAAGTGTCCATCAGCAGATTAATGGATAAAGAAGATGTCCTGTATATATATACAATGGGATATGAGCCATAAAAATGAAGGAAATTTTGCCATTTATAGCAACATGGGTGGACTTGGAGGGCATTATGCTAAGTGAACTAAGTCAGACGGAAAACGACAAATACTGTATGATATCACTTATATGTGGGATCTAAAAAATACAACAAACTAGTGAATATAACAAAAAAAAGAAGCAGACTCACAGATATAGAGAACAAGCTAGTGGTTACCAGTGTGTGGGAGGGAAAAGGGGAGGGGCAATATAAGGGTAGGGGATTAAGAGGCACAAAATATTAGGTATAAGTTACAAGGATATATTGTACAATATGAGGAATATAGCCAATATTTTATAACTATAAATGAAGTATAACCTTTAAAAAAAAAGAACTGAAAGCTGATATCTGTACACCCATATTCACAGTGACATTATTCACAATAGCCCAAAGGTGGAAACAACCTAAATGTCCACCGGTGGATGAGTAGATAAATAAAATGTGGTATACACATACAATGGAATATTATTCAGCCTTAAAAAAGGGATGGAATTCTGATAAATGCTACATTACAGATGAACCCTGAAGACATCATCCTAAGTGAAATAAGCCAGACACAAAAAGACAAATATTGTACAATTCTACTTCTATGAGGTACCTAGAGTAGTCAAATTTATAGAGACAGAAATTAGAATGGTGGTTGCCAAGGAAGGACCGAGAAGAGACGGGGATCAGAAATGAGATGATGAAAAAGTTCTGGAGATGGATGGTGGTAACAGTTGCACAACGATGTGAATGCACTTAATGCCACTGAACTACATCCTTGAAAATGGTTAAAATGGTAAATTTTGTTATGTGTATTTTACTACAATAAAAAAAATAAAAGAATGAGGCAGTCAGGGGAAAAACAGGACTATTTTTGAAAAAATAAGAGAATTGGGCATTTTAACAATATAAGACTTCTTTTCCTTAAATCTAAAACAAAAAACAAAAAATCCATATATGTTCCCAGCTAAGCATCACTGAACTTTCTTCCCTGATCAACTTCCCTTGGAAGGTAAGGAAAAAAGAGCAAAGTCAGTAGCCTCTGCTACTGACTTTGTGGGAAATACAGGTTATTTCCCACAAAAATTGTAATTAGCTTGAAGAAAGAGTAAGAAACAGAGGAACTATATTTACAGCATTACTAGCCAGATATATAATATTTCTGGTTCAGTTCATATTTGATTTAGAATGTGCAATAAATGTAAAATATATGGCACTTGGTCAGCACAACTGGCCATAAGAATATCTGACATCTAAGAATTAGTGAAACTTACAGTGACTGTGTCTGAAAGCAGAAGGAGATTCACTTCAGGTCAACAGTAGTTACGTGGGCAGAGACTGGATTTTCTTCTTTATACAGTTCATATACATATTCCAAAATGTTTCACAATGAACATGGATTACTTTTATATTCATTAATTTCAAAAAAGTTACCCACTCCTAGGCATGTATCCGGAGAAAAACATGGTTCAAAAGGATACATGCACCCCAATGTTCATTGCAGTGCTGTTTACAATAGCCAAGACGTGGAAGCAACCTAAATGTCCATCGACAGATGAATGGATAAAGAAGATGTGGTACATATATACAATGGTATATTTCTCAGCCATTAAAAAGGATGAAATAATGCCATTTGCAGCAAGACGGATGGACCTAGAGATTATCATACTAAGTGGAGTTAAGTCAGAGAGAGAAAGACAAATACATGATATTGCTTGTACGAAGAATCTAAAAAAAAAAAAATGAATACAAATGAACTTATTTATGAAACAGAAAGAGACTCATAGTCTTAGAGAACAAACATGGTTACCAGGGGGGAGGAGGGGGAGGGATAGATTGGGATTGACATGTACACACTGCTATATTTAAAGCAGATAACCAACAAGGACCTACTGTATAGCACAGGGAATTCTGCTCAATATTCTGTAATAACCTAAACGGGAAAAGAATTTGAAAACGAATAGATACATGTATATTTATAACTGAATCACCCTGCTGTACATCTTAAACTAACACAACATTGTTAATCAATTATACTCCAATATAAAATAAAAATTTTTAAAAAGAAAAAAAAAAGTTAAGTTCTCCATGACTTATTTACACTAATCGAAGAATAAGAAATACTAGAAACGACATGATTTAAGGCCTAGAGTTTACACCACACATCTTCATATGTCCAAAACCTACTCCATCTCTGAGGCACAGCTCAAATGACTTTTTTGATAACACATGTGAAAATAAACCTTCCATTATTTTGGTTTCCATAACACTCTATAATATATATCTCCCACAGCACCTAACACTTATCACTACCTCCTGATATCAATTATTTATATGCTTACCTCACTCTAGAAAAAAATACGTTCCTTGAGTGAATTCATTTTTCGTGTCTCTATAGCACCTTGTAATCAAATGAAAGGAAATGGAAACAAATTCCTGATAACTCCAACAAGGGACAGTCCCACATGCACTCAACACTGAGACCTGCCAGGAATAAGCCAGGGACCCAGAGAAGTCAGCACAGACATGGCTCTCAAAGAGACGTGCCTCACCAGGACACTCAGATCTTCTCCCCCACGAAATGAGCAAGAGCATTTTCAAAAACAGGTGTTGCTAATTTTGAATACAGTACGACCCTCTTTCAAGAAAAGAAGAATGCTTAACTGCTGGCTTCGGGCATTTTATCAAGAAGGCACCTTCAGCAAAAATTGCAATGGACTTCTATTTGGAAAAAACTTGACCATTTCAGTCTATGTAGAAAAACCTCCAAAGGTTAAGTATGACAAAGCTTTTTATTAAGTATTTGATTATACATACATAACAAATGTCTATATAAAGTATTTCTGGGGCACTCACTTTCACTTATTTTGCTATTCAGTTTTTAGGTATTTTTAAGATATGAAATGGGATTGGAACCCCAATTTATAACACTGAACCTATAAAAATAAGGAATCAGATGTCAATGGTTCAACCTATGAATCAAGAATCAATGTGCTTAGTGGTATAAGGTCACTTGAATGACAAATATCAAAATAGCCTTCCCTGGCTCTTCATCTTAAAATACCATCAGTTCCCAGAACTAGTGTCCATTCCTAAATCATTATGCAGGAAGTAGTAACTGAACAAGAATTGGTTTAAGAAACTCATGCTTAGTTTCTCACAATACAAGATTTGATAACCTTGAAAATAATCACTTTTCCTATTATCCATCCAAATATGATACAGTTCATTATTTAAATTATATGCAAGCCTACATCTGCAAACACTAGACTTCATTTGAAAACATATCAAATTGTTATACTAGTTTATTCAAAATTTGAATATGAGAAATGAATTTAAGGTGTAATCCTAAAACTATCCAACAATTCAAATGTGAGAAAATTAGCCCTAATAAAGAAAATACAACTACTATCTGGAGAAAAACATCAGAAAGCCAATTACGAATGATTCTGTAAATGGTGGCAGTGGGGTGAACACCACCCTTGCAAAGGTACAGAAAACTTTTCATTCTTGCTCCCAGCGAACCCAACTCTTCCCCTTCATTCATTCAAACGTTTACTGAGCACCACCAGAGACTAAAATAATAATAGTAATAATAAGATAGTACTTATCCTTAAGAAGTTCACAATCTTCTGAACTGAAATATGACCTTTGAAGGTCACTAGAATACACTGTGTCCTTTTGTGTAAACGTGAATAGTAATGTCCATCCCCATTTCACAAGTAAAGTTCAAATGCAATGAGAAAGCACCACAGTATGTTTAAGTACCAAATTAATGAAGCCATGGATTTTTTTTTGACTTAGCCAGATTATGTTAAGTGTGATACCGGTTATCTTACCAAGCAATTGGAGAAACCTATCATTTCATTCATGCCCACCATTTAATCCACCACTTTAGACATTCATTCATGCCAAATACACCTAAGACACTCTGTAAGGTCTACCAAAGAAATGTTTCAGACCCTAGGACTCTTTATCCCCATAAGACCATGCTGTAGAAATGAGAGGCAGGGCATCCTCACACCTGCACTGTGGTTTTCTCTGATGATAAAATCTCTAAACAAAACCTGTGTCTGACTACGTCATAATAGTGAAATAGATGCAACTGTTTCAGGAGACTATTTAGAAAGTGATACCAACACTCTCATTAAATCACAGTTTCCAACAGATCAAGAGTATTTAAGTGCCAAATCTTAAAATTCTTGCCAAAAAACATTTATACACCAGATGCAAAGAAATTTCAAACCAAATAACCAATAGATCTGTACTACAATTATCTGTGCTGCTACTGAGTTTTTAACACATAAACCTTGTATTGTGTAAAAATGTAATTATCAAACATACCATGCCTAAGTAATATTCAAAATGTAACCAAGTAATTTTTCAAAAATGAAAATGGGAAAGGGGTGTCACAGCCATAAATCATGTCAGCTCTAACATTATAATAAAAAATGAGTCATTGATATGCCCAATGCCACTAGCCAAATTCTATTACAAACTCTAACATCAATTTCTAATCACAGGAAAAGTTAAAGAGATAAAGTACATTACAAAATTCAGCAGTTGGGAAGTATAAACATTTAATGAATTTTTTATAGTCAGTTTAAAGCAATGTCCTAAAATATGGGTGACATTTTACCACAAAAGAATATTGTACATTTTACAGTAGCGCAGCTCTTTGAGCTACTGCAGTAACTAGAGTAACTGCATAACTTATTAGTCTAGAAGTCAGGAGACCTGGACTAATTCACTGTTAGCAAGAGGCTTTCACTAACTCACTGGGTTACCTGAAGCAGTAAACATGGCCATACTAAACTGGATGTCTGGTAAATGAGACAACTGAAATAGAAGATCTACAGTTCTTTTCTGATAAACAAACATCTCATAAGAGACTCAATAGGTCATGACACCACATCACCCTATCACTACCTACTGTATACTCCCATCAACTACAATTTAAACTCTATTTTCTATGGTTAGTTATTTTACATAAACTAAAATGATGACTATCTCAAACTACACAGGTCTTCCTCAAATTATGGCAAGTGTACCATTTGAGAACCACTGTTACTTGCCAAATTACGATGAACAAAATGACACTGCTATTTGAATTCTGAAGGCACTAGCAGTGTCTCACTTTTTCCCTTTACTGAATTTCACAAATAAATTACCACGTTTTAGCTTTACTAATTTATGTCTTTCAGTGCAGATAATAATATATTATTGGTTATTTTTGGGGAAGAGCCATCTCTAGAATTCTTGTATGGCAGTGAAGCTAACAAAAAATAGGCAGTCATTTTAAACAATGTTAACAATATGCCACAGCCCTTAACGTTCTTATTAATTTGTGAGATTAAAGAAAGCAAATAATAGGGCTTCCCTGGTGGCGCAGTGGTTGAGAGTCCGCCTGCCAATGCAGGGGACGTGGGTTCGTGCCCCGGTCCAGGAGGATCCCACATGCCGCGGAGCGGCTGGGCCCGTGAGCCGTGGCCGCTGAGCCTGCGCGTCCAGAGCCTGTGCTCCGCAAGGGGAGAGGCCACAGCAGTGAGAGGCCCACGCACCGCAAAAAAAAAAAGGAATGAGGAATATCGATATCAAAAAGCTTTAGCAAAAAACTTTATGTAGTGACTCATAAGAAAATCCTCTAAGACCTCATTCACAACCTATTTACTCTGGTCACCTCGTTTCTCACAGTCCCAAGAGATTACACACTGCAAAGATAGTTGATGCTACAGACAGACACAAGTGAGCAATAAGAAAAGCAACAGCCTAAGGGGTAGAGAGAGTCTGACCAACAATGAACAGGAGATGAACTGCAGGATCCCCCAAGGGCCTCAAAGTAACTATTACACTGATGATCTCAAATCATCAAGAAAATTAAAACTGTATTCAGTGAAATCTGCTTAAGGAGGCAGAAAAATATATACAGTCGGCCCCCTGTACCTACAGGTTCCACAACCACAGATAGAAAATATTCGGGAAAAAATTCGCTGCGCAACTATTCACATAGCATTTGCATTACATTTACAACTGTTTACACAGTATTTGCACTACAATATGTATTATAAGTAATCTAGAGATGATTTAAAGTATACGGGAGGATGTGTGTAGGTTACATGCAAATACTACACTATTCTATATAAGGGACTCGAGTAGCCACAGGTTTAAGCATCCGAGGGGGCCCTGGAACCAATCCTGTGAGGATATCTAGGGATGACTGTAATACATTGAGAAAAGTGTTCTGTCAAAATTATCTTGAATTTTTCTTAGTACTTAATAGTTGTTAAGTCTCAATTACGTGGAAAAATCTTATGTTAGATACGTATGTATTCAAATATTGTGCTTTTATTAATCTATTTCACCCAGAACCCTGTATTTTAAAATATTTTATTTAAACAATAAATAATATTTATTTTAAATGTTATCCCAAAAAAGGGTTATAACATTAGAATTCACTAAGATGGCCACTGAGTGTTTTGGTTCTGAGATACAAACCTACTGCAGCATGAAACTGAGATAAGGCATCAGCTAGCTGTCCAGCTGCAAGAAGTTTCTTGCCCAATTCAAGATGTTTCTCAACATCTGCATTTACTCCACATTCAGCACCTAAAAACAAATAAAAATAATAATAAATTAACTTTCCACGAACCAAGACTTAATTCTAAAAAATAAAATGTTTAAAAAATAGCTGTCGGCCTCCTTCATTTACTTAGATAAGTCACAGAAGCTGAAAAGCGACCTAGAGAAAGTAACAATAAAGTACAAATAGTGCTTCATTTTATAGAGTAGAAGCCACCCAAAAATATACCCATATCGACCTAGTTAGTCAAAAGAATGTACCCAGTCTACAAAATGCAAGGAAAACTGCCTAACACGGTACTACCAAAAATATTTATAATTTGTTGTTCAACAACAAAATTAGAATTGCTTTGTTAAACTAGAATCTCACTTCAACGAATATTAGAGTCCACTACAATAATCAAGAACTTACTGAGCATCTACAGGGCACCAGGCACTGTTCTAGATACTTGGGATAAGTGAACAAAACAAAAACCTCTATCACTCATGGCACCTGACATTATAGTAGCAGGAGACAGACATAAGAAAGGAGTGAATTACAAAGTAAGGTAGGTAAAAAGTAGAGCTGCATGAAGGGGGTCAGGAGTGGTGGGGCTTTCAGTATTAAATAAGGTGGTCAAGGGCCTCATTGAGAAGTTGACATTTGAGCAAAGACCTACTTGAAGAAAGTGAGGACTCACCAGGCAGATATCTACTAGGATAAGAGCTTGCCAAGAACAAGGGCCAGCTAGTGCAAGGGCCCTGGGTCAGGAGCATGCCAGGTATGTCGTGGAAACAGCAGGGAGGTCAGGATGGCTACCGCAGAGCCAACAAGGGAGATAACAAATAAGATGAGGTCCAAGCAGTAGAGGGTCCGACTAGGTACAGCTTTGGCTTCACTCTTAGCGAAATCGGGAGCTGGCGAGGAATCATGAGTGGAATAATACGATCCGACTGACCAGGCCTATTTTCAACCAACGTGCCGCCTCTCGGCTCTGAACTCATCCTTCAGCTCTTGACTGTAATGATGGGCCGGAGCGTGTAAGCATTCTTCTGTACACTGAGCACAGTGTTAGGCTTTGTCAGGAAAGGGTGCTGAAGGGGCACTGCAGGAAGGACACCTCCTGGTCCCCACTGCTGCCTTTACTTTCTTCTGGCTCCTGCTGCGTGGCGTGCAGCGGGGAGGACATCCAGTGGTGCCCTGGCCTAGCCGTACACCCAGGGATCCAGTCCCTCAGCCACCTGGAGCCTTGGTCACACACCCGCTCCCAAGCACGACGCCAGGTACTCCAGGCTTCACACCCACAGCAGCACCCCAACTCCCCCCCACACCCAAGCCCACCAGCTGGGGCTCACCTACACCTGAGAAGGTGGTTTCTCGCTTCCCCAGCTACTATGGACCAGCTCTATCCCCGACAACTCAGCGCACTTTCCTACCAGCAACCTTAGCCTGCAACTATACTGTCTCCGATGAAGTCTGAACGCCAGCCTTGAGGAGAGGGTCCCCCTCCAAGTTGGCCCTTCCTTGGGGAGTGTCTCTCAGTCCTAGACTATCCTGCAGAGTTCTCTCTACATCATTATGGTCACCCTCCTATCATAATAATTCTTTATATTAAACTTCCCCCTTTAAAATCACCTGTGGTTTCTGTCTCCTGCAGGGACCCAGACTTTTATACACAAATGGTACTAGGAGTGGTTCTAAGAGACAGAGCCACAAACATGGGATTTAATGATTGGTTTGGTCATGCTCTTGAGCTTGAGTGCAGGGCTGAGTTCCCTGTCAATGAGAAACAAGAGGTTAGTAATCTGTAGCAGGTAGTAGAATCAATTAATGAAGATATCATTTGTGGTTGACAGAAAATGAGTACTAACTGAGGCACATGCCTTGGAAACCGAAGTGGCTGCTGCACTTGACCATCATGGCAGTAATGATGAAAGAAGGACTGCGACGTGGGGTGGGTTCCTCTGAGCACACTAGAGCACTTACAGAGAGAAAATAACAAGCTCGGGGCTAACTCCTAGCTCCACTCAGTCTGAGAGATTCCATGGCAGCCTTGAAACCATCTCTCTCTCTTTTTAATTTTGCTTGTAGCCACAGAGCTGATTTAGCTGAAAATCAGGCACAAAACTTAATTCTGAGGGCTGTTGAATTAAAACAATAGTTGAATTCAGAGTCTCGCCAAGTTTCTCCTGTGAAATTCAGGACATGTATTAGTAAAGAATGGGATCCTCAAACTTAGAACGGAGACATCTGGTTGTACCTGGATGAAACTGACCAACGTAAACCTCCCAGCCCTTCTAAGACTCCTTTACCAGTAGAAAGAGCTTGCCTTCCACTGCTTACAATCCTAGGACAACTACTTAGGGAAGATGCCGGAAAGGGGATGCTCAATCAGACCCACCCTAACCATTCCAGATGTCACTAGCACGTATATACACTATGACCTAAGGAAAATAGTTTACACACCAAAAGAACTGCAAGACTTTGCTGATAAACTAACAGAAACCCATGGAACACGTGTGGGAATGGATTCTAAAGGTGTTAGAGCAAGAAAAGTGAAATATAACACTGTATCTGGTATCATTAACTGATGTGTGCCCACTTACTAGAGCAGAGCTCAGCAAACTGTTTTTGTAAATAAAATTTTACTGGAACACAGTCACGCCCCTTCATTACACACTGCCTAAGGCTGCTTTCATGCTACAATGGCAAAGTTGAGTAGTTTTGACAAAAGCCATAGAGCCCACAAAACCTAGGGATGACTATAATACACTGAGAAAAGTGTCCTGTCAAAATTATCTTGAATTTTTCCTGGTACTTACAGTTGTAACTTAAGTTACATGGAAAATTCTTATGTTGGATGCACACGCATTTGAATGTTATGCATTTATTTTATTAACCTACTTCACCCAGAATCCTATATATATTTTTAAATATTTTACTTAAACAGTAAATAATATTTATTTTAAATGTTATCCAAAAAAAAGAACTATAAATTAGAATTCACTAAGACGGCCACTGAGTGTTTTGGCTCCAAGATACAAACCTAATAATGCAGCACGAAACTGAGATAAAGCATCAGCTAGCTGTCCAGCTGCAAGTGGTTGCTTATCAAGGAAAAATGGCGTTTGCTGCTATACAAGAGTGGCAAAGAGGGCTACATCTGGAACTCAGGGGATTCTGTAGGGTGTTAGTACTTTCACGCCCAATATTAAAGGTTAATTAAAAACTACAGCAACCAAAAACAGAACAGTTAAGCACTCAGACCCTTCAGGAACAAAGGTCTGGGTTACGCCATCAGGTAAAGAAGCCAGAGTAGCTGAGGTTCCAGCCGAAGGCATGAGAAGTATGGAACAGGAAGTTGACAAAGGATGCCATATATATCAACTCTGACCTCATGACTAATTACAGACTCAGGACTATAGTAGCTTTGCACATTTTCTCTTTGCTTATTTATACACATGTTTATTTGTATATATAGTCAATCCTCACAATTCACAGATTCTGTATCTCAGAATTTGCCCACTCCCGAAAATTCATTTGTAACCCCCTCCAATTCCTCTGTAATCCCCAAAATAATATTCAGGGTGCTTTGGCAGTCATTTGAGGACATGTGAATATGTAGAATGGTGGCACACTTGAGTCACTCAAAGTGCACGTTCCGAGCTGAAGTCAAACAAGGTGATACTTTTTCTTCCTGTGTGAGCTCTCATGTTATAAGCAAGTGTCCTTTCTACAGTATATTTAGTGTCATTTTTTTATTCTTGCGGGGTTTTTTTTTTTTTGGTCATTTCACTGTGTAAAATGGCCCCCAAGCATAGTGCTGCCTAGTGTTACTAAGGGCAAGAGACTGCACTGTGCCTTTCAAAGAAAATATGTTTGGGGAATTCCCCGGCGGTCCAGTGGTTAGGACTCCGCGCTTCCATTGCAGGGGGCGTGGGTTCGCCCCCTGGTCGGGGAACTAAGATCCTGCAAGCCATGCAGAGCGGGCAGAAAACTAAAAAAAAATTTTTTAATTAAATAAAAGAAAATAAGTTTGTTAGATAAGCTTCATTCAGACATGAATGATAATGCTGCTGGCCGTGAGTTCAATGTTAGTCAATCAATAATATATATTAAATAAGATATTTTTAAACAGAAACACACACAAAACAAAGTTATGTTTTGATCTGCTAACAAACATGTAGTGACCTGAGGCCTTGCAGGATCCTAACCCTGAATTTCCTCCCAGGTACAATGGTTCAGTATTTGCTAATTCAACGTTCGTAAAGACATATGGAATATAACTGCCATGAATAAGGAGAATCAACTGTACTAACCACATTTTCTCTAATTCCCATTTTTATTTTACAATATGCTGTTGGAATTAACTTTACAATTTCGTTTTTATATAACTGAATACTGAACAGGACAGTGATGGACTCAGAGTAGTAATTAGCAATAGCCAGTAACGGACACAGTGACTGTTGGAAATGTATCTTCTCAACCAGGGTACAGGTGAGAACTTCTTTGCTTGTAAGAAGAGCTGTACCTTGTTAGGCAGGAAATGGAGTATTTTTGTTCTGAAGTTCAAACGTGTGTAGAAGGCGCATATGGACACGAAGCAGCCAAAGCATTTCTCTTTTACAGGGAACACGATGTTACGTGTTTCAGTGTGTAAAGGGACATTGCAGGAAAAAAAAATCCGAAGTCATCCCTCAGGAAGGCAGGGGGACGCACGGGCAGGAGCTGGAGGGGCTCTCCGGGGCACTGAGCGCTCGAGCCCTGGTGGAGGCCAGGGTTACACAGGCACACGCGGTTATCAAAGCCCAGCAGATTTATGTTTGGACAAAGTGGACATTTTATTGTATATAAATTTTAATCCCCCCCCAAAACTACTGATGATATGCATGTTAAAGTATTTAGAGACCTGTGTATTGATGTTATTTTGAAAAACATTTTTTAAAAAAGGATTAATGAATGGATGGATAGAGAAATGTCCAGATGGATATGTGTTAAAAACAAGCATACTGGACTTCCCTGACGGTCTGGTGGTTAAGACTCTCCGCGCTCCCAATGCAGGGGGCACAGGTTCGATCCCTGATCGGGGAACTAAGATCCCGCGTGCTGCGCGACGCAGCCAAAAGAAAACAAAAACCAAGTATACTAATTACACTAATGATAGAGCTTAGGTGATGGGTATAGGACTGGACAGTATAAAACTGTTTCAACTTTGCAAAATGTTTAGTAACAAAATGTTGGGAAAACATACACTACAGTAAGTGTTTGGATGGGAGGAAGACACACAGGGTGCTGTGAGGGCACAAGTGAAGGCGCCTAACACCTGTAGTTAAAATTAAATTTAAAATTCAACTACTCAGTCTCACTAGTCACAGTGTAAATGCTGGATAGCTAGCAGCTAGTGTGTGGGACAGCAAGGATGATACAGAACATTTGCCACCATCACAGAAAGTTCTACGGGACAGTGCTGGGGGTGAGGTGGGGGGTGCGGTCTCCCCGAGGTCCCCCCTGAAACCTGACGGACAAATGGGGAGGATGGACCTGTGGGAATAGGCTGAAGAGAGAAACCAGCACTCCAAACACAAAGAACATCATACTTAGAAGCCCAGAGCTCAAAATTAATGAGGCTTTCAGAGAACTCCAAGTCCAGGATTTCAGCCAGCTCTCCTCTCCATCATGACTTCATTGCTCTGAGTGGGTCACTTTCACTGCTAGAGGATTCCAGTAAACAGCCAGAAGGGACGAGGGAAACCAATAAACTCTCTGTTACAATAACCCAGGCAACATGATGCTGACCTGACCGTGGAGTAGTAGCAATGGAAACAGAGAAGAATACACTGCTTAGAAAAATAAGAGAAAGAAAAAGACGACTACCTGTGACTTATGTCAACTGTCTGGATGCAGAGGTCAAGTGAAGAAAGAGCAGGAGTCCAGGAAGACACCCAGAGCGACTACTTGAGCAACTGCCTGCTATTTCAGTCATCAAAAGCTAGTGAATTCCTGATTTCATCGAACAGAGCAAAAAGCCACATGAAATGCACTTTACCTTACTATTTACCCTACTAAACAAAGCAGCTTGCTTTTCCTATTCCTGGTCTGCAGTTTCTGTATAGTGTTTTATTACCTTGGCTGACTGTTGGAGCCCTCTGTACAATGGAGGAAGGGAAAAAGGGAGAGGGGGAAGGAGGAAACTTTAACTTGGTGGTCTCAAAAATTTGGAGCCCTAAAACTATAATTTAGAGATAAAATGCACCCCTTTGTTCACAGCAGCACTATTCACAACAGCCAAGACATGGAAACAATCTACTGAATGTCCATCAAAAGATGAATGGATAAAGATGTGGTACAGATATACAATGGAATACTACTCTGCCATAACAATGAATGAGATAACGCCATTTGCAGCAACATGGATGGACCTAGAGACTATCATACTAAGTGAAGTCAGTCAGAAAAAGACAAATACCATATGATATCGCTTACATGTGGAATCTAAAATATGACACAAATGAACTTATCTACAAAGCAGAAACAGTCACAGACACAGAAAACAGACTTGTAGCTGCCAATGGGGAAAAGGGGGTGGGGGAGGAATGGATTGGGAGTTTGGGATTAGCAGATGCAAACTATTATATATAGAATGGATAAATAAAAAGGTCCTACTGTATAGCATAGGGAACAAGAATATGAAAAAGAATGTGTGTGTGTGTGTGTGTATATATATATATGTATAACTGAATCACTGTGCTGTACAGCAGAAATTAACACATTTTAAGTCAACTGTACCTCAATAAAATTAATTTAAAACAAAAAACTCAGGGTCCTGCACAGCCCTATTTGTTTAGGGCAACAATGTGAAAATACCTAACCTATTTAAGAGCGTGTGGGTAAAATTTGGAGAAATCAGTTGGGGGATTTCAGTGGGCTGGGAAAGTACTGTTATTTTTCCCACTTAAAATGAAGATATACGCTCCTGCCCTGTGAAAATTCACTATGCAAAATAGATTTAGAAACTGATTATATTCAGAATGTGAGGGTCACCTGTTTCCACCTATTCCATACCATATCCAAAAATATAACCTACTTTTCATAACGAAGATTATGGAAATTAATGTTTCACTTAACAAATGTTACTGAAATCTATATGTAAGGCTGTGGCCATAACAGTAATGAATAAGGCAGCCTCTCCCAAAACAGCACCGAGGAGAACCCAGCAGCCTTTAGCTTTATGAGGACCCCCTAGACGGCAGGTAATCATGGACTCTGGAGAGAGAGGCTACTTTCCAGCATTACATTGGAGTCTCTGCCACATACTGAAGTATTTACAGAATACATAATGTGAAGAACGGGACTGACGTCAAAATCATCTTGGAGAGGAGGATGAAAATATAGATGAAATAGGAGCGACCCGGTGCTGGTAATTTTTGAAGCTGGGTGACAGACAGTACACAGTGGTAAATGATACTATTTTCTCTACTTTGGTATATTTTTAAGATTTTTCCAAAAACAAATTTTTTTTAATTTAAATCCTTTCAGTGAGGAAAGACTGGCTGATCAAAACTACCCCTTACATTAAAAAAAAATTTTTTTTTGAAGGAAGTAGTCCATGGGGACTAGAGTAAGACAGTCACCTAAGCACATGAGCCTACCTCCCAACATGCTCAAATTCTAGAAATGAGAGAATTCACTTAAAAAGATAAATGCATAACCTTGCTGGAAAAAAAATTTTTTTAAAGAAGAAGAGGGCCACCTAAAATACAGAAATTTGGGGAAAATTCTCAAAACATAAAAAGGACAGGATTAGATTGGTGGGCAAAATCATATCCAAAGACCCTCTCAGGGGAAATGTACCATAGAGGTGGCTGCAGTTCTCTGAGGGATCCAAACTCTGATACAAGGAAAAGGAAGGGGTCCTGGGGATTTCTCAGCCTCCAGACAGGCAATCGGCCTTCTCCCACTATCAGAATTCAAAGATTAGCAATGAGCAATTCTGAAAAACAAAGCTAATCATAAAATCAATCCATAAGAAACTAACACCAAATAAGAAAATTAAGGAACCAAACTTAGTGGAGCAAAAAAAAAAAAAAAAAAAATCTAAAAATGAATACAATTGACACTCTTACAGATCCACAGGATGCCACACACATTAAAAAACAGACCAAAGGTCTATGCACTGACTAATCTAGCAGTAGGAATGCAGTGGAGAAAAAGCTGGATAAACAAGATCATTTCTGCCAGAGGGAAGGAAGATGAAGACTTAATATAGTCAAATAAGTCCTCCCTGAGAAGATGTTTGAGTTAAAGCATAAAAGGCGGGAGAGCAGTCCTGAATGACAAGAAGCCTCCAGCATGCCAGAATATGACCAGGCAAGGAGCAGAAAATAAGCTCAAAGCCAAGCTCAACTCTAAGGAATCAAAAGGAGGCTCCCAGCATGTTAAGAAGGATAGAGGATTCAGGCAATATAGATCACACTGGGCCTTGCAGGCTATGGTAAGAAATCTGGGTCTTACTCTAAGAGCAAAGGAAGTCATTAGATAGCTTTTTAGCAAGGAACTGACTATCTGATTTACATTTTAAAAAGATCACTTTGCCTGCGGTGTGGAAAACAGATTAGAGGCGGGAAAGAATGGAAAGGACTGTGGTGGTGTGAACCAAGGATAGCAAGTTTCATTACAGTAAATATACTCAGATTTCATTTATGCTTTAAAAAGAAGATATAGTATGTATTTCTGTACTGTTTAATTTTTTCTAGTAAGAATGTATCCATGCGCTTAAAAAGAAAGTGAACTGAGGAATGTGTTTTGTTAACAATGTACTGATTAAATAATCACTTGCAATTGAAAACTTTTAGAGAGTATTTGTTAACACTAGAGACATAGTTTATAATTAAGCAGCCTAATAAGTCAGGAAAGAAGAGCAAAGTAACCCTGCCTTAAACGTTTTCGTTAAACTGTAGTTCAAAGATGTAGCATTATAATCAGACACTGTGGGGAATATAGATGATACAGGCTCTAAAATTTTAAAGTCCTTATCTTTCATAAATACTAAAATATTTATGAATGAAATGATGTCATGTGAAATGTTCCAAAATAATCCACAGGTATAGATGAAATAAGATTGCTCATGGGTTGAAAATTGTTAAAGCTGGGAGATTAGTACTGGGGGATTCATGATACCATTCCCCACCTTTGTAAATGTAGAACATTTCACAAAATAAGGTATTACTTTAAATCTTTTTAAGAGATAGAGGTGGGGAAATTAAAACAATTAAAGATAGTCCATTTTGATCTTCTAAAGGTAAATTCTAATATAAACTCTACACCCATAAACATTTACAGTTCCTAGTGTAAAATATAAAGGATTGTGCATCACTTATGCAGAAACGTGTGCAGAAACCATGTTAAAATGATACTAGAGAATGAACTAGGGATGGAAATAAGAATGGTGAAAATGCTGTGTGTGGGCTATGGAAGGATCCAGCCTGTTACAGTAAGAACAATTAATTACTAGGGCAAGTTGATGGGTTTATCTATGTGTTCTCAGCATGTCGGAGCAAAGGTCTAGTCTTCAAATTAGCAAGAAGATTTCAAACATCTCCCATTTACATTTTCTCAAAAGGGAAGATCAGATCAATGTACTGAATAGAAGATTCCAGATTGCTTGAGGAGGTAAGAAATCTGGATACGAGATAAACCATTAGTCACAGTACTTTCCTTATCCAGTCATGAAAATGTCTTAACAGGAAAGATGTAACACAGAAAGAAATTAAGAACCTACTATATAGTGGATACTTTCAGTATATTTATTTCACTTAATTTTCACAACAAACGTAGAAAGTAAACATCTTTCATACTTTTATAACTGAGGAATCTGAGGCTCAAAGAAGTTACCCAACCTGCCTGAAGACTCACAGTAACTGTCACAATAAGATTCAATTCCAAAGCCTAGCTTTCTTTGCAGCACAGCTCAGGAAACTTTTCCCCATATAAACCAGGCTAAGCTTTCTTTCCACAGCTACTAAGCCTTGTATGCTTCACTCACCGAACCCATCATTTAATGTAACATTTTAGCCACAATCCTTTCCAACCTCACAAGCGGAGCCTGAAGTCTAGTGGGAACCAAGAACATATTTGTGAAGTTCCCTGAAGTACTTTGTCCAGATGCCCCCAGCCATTCTTCACGGAGAGCCACAGCGGTGTCCTGCTTCAACAGGGCTTGACAGAGCTTGGGTCAAACCGTCGCTGCAACACCTCCCCACAGCACCCTGGAGGCCCCTCCTCGGCCACCTGCCACCATGACCGAGGCCCCCTCGTGGGTGTGCCGGAGCGACCACCAGGACTCGGAGGCCCCCATCAACCACCAGACCCACCTGGAGCTCTAGGCCTCCTCCGTCTACCTGGCCGTGTCTTGCTGCTTTGACCCCAATGGTGGGGCTGTGAAGGACACTGCCTAGTATTTTCTTCAGCAGTGTCATGAGAAGAGAGAATACGTTGAGAAACTGATGAAGTTGCAGAACCAGTGAGGTGGCTGAATCCCAAACTCTTCAGGATACCAAGAAACTAAACCATGACGACTGGGCAAGCTGGCTGAATGCAACAGAACATGCACTACACTTGGAAAACAGTGTGAATCAGTCCCTACTGGAACGGCACAAACTTCACTGACAAATGATACCCACCTGTGTGATTTCAGTGAGACTCACTACCTAAATGAGCAGATGAAATCCGAAGAACTGGGTGACCATAACACCAGCTTGCACAAACGGGGGCCCACGAATCTGGCATGGCAAAGTATCTCTCTTACAAGCACACACTGGGAGACAGGGACACTGAGAGCTGAGCCTCAGGCTGGCTTCCCATGGCCACAGGGTCACTTTCCTGGTCACCAAGGCAGTGCATGCAAGTTGGGGTCACCTTTACCTCTTCTATAAGTTGCACCAAAACATCCATCTACATTCTTTCATTTGTACTATTCCTTCAAGTAAAGTAATGTGGTATCCCTCCAAAAAGTTATGTATACTGTCACCCCAAAGGTTGAGCTCCTCTCCAAACTAACTTTCTCTTGCCTTCTATGATTAAAAGAGGTATCCAGCATTTCTCTGTGCCTTTTAAATAAAACTCAGATCTTTATTATGTTACAATTTTACCCAATATAATTTCTATTTAATAATGTGATAAGTAAATACCACTTCCTCTACAAAAATTTCAATCATCCAGGGAGAATTACTATTCCTCCAGTGCATCTTGGTCACTTTTCCATAACAGAACTTGCCATAGTGTACGTGGCGGTTGTGTAGGCCCCCTTCTCCCCGAAAGAGATGGTGTGCCTCCTAACCGGGATCTTCTCTCACCTTCCTCCAAATCCAGCCCCCATGCTACTGCAAGAGCAATCCTCCCAAGATGCACTCCTAGTAACAATTCTGCAGTATTTTCAGGTCGCTGGCTAGATTCAACCTCAGTCCCTTCTGATCTAAAGGCAAACAAGACCTTTCTTGATCAGGTGCCTTGATGTGGGTCCAGCCTTATCACCCCTCACTCCTTCACCTCTTAATTTATACTCCAATAACATAATGAACTGGCTGAACTTTCCTGAACATACTAGTACTTATGCTGCATCCCTTTAAACTTGCTATGCCATGAAAAGGCCTCCCCCACTTGCCCACCTGGAAAACTCCCACTCCCCCTATCAGGATTCTGCCCTCAAATGCTGGTTCCTTTGTGAAACTTTCCCTAACTACCTCAGTGAGAAGGTGGGAAAAGTTCCTCCTATGCTCCTGCTATACTGTGCATCCCTCCACTCACAAGTACATGACTTCACTTTGCAATACCCCAGTCTCAATAAGCTGACCTTCACAGTTTGCCTGCCTCTCACAACCCCCACAGTCCCAAACCTGATCGAAAGCAAGTCGGAGAGAATGAACGGTCTTTTCCTCTTTTTATCACCTAGTTCAGTACCTTGCACAAAGCGGACACTCAATATTTATTGAATGAATGTAACTAAATTCCTTCTTAAATGTATAATTCATCAGAATAATAGAAGCTAAGATATGTAATAACAATTAAAAAATCAAACTGATACTACTACCAAAGACTCATAAAGACACTAATATGTTTCTTTAAAAATTGCAAATGTGGCTGTTTTTGCAATCTCAACTGTGTTATTTTGAGCCATGGATAATTTTTTATTCCATTGCCACATCCCGGGAGACAGTGACAATGAAAGCAGTCTCCTAATTCTGAGAGATGAGGCAACCAAACATCCTGCCATCTCCTGAACAGAATTAAACAATAAGTTTCTCCATAGACAAGTATCAACCAAAGGTCAGCAAAATAGACAGGAAAAAAGGTGGAGTAGCTAACTCTTTCACTGAAGTTAGTATTAGAATCTGTCATATTTTAGAGAGCAAAATATAAAGAATTTTAAGAAACATAAAGTTGAGGGGTTAAAAGTATGATGTGCTGGGCTTCCCTGGTGGCGCAGTGGTTTGGAGTCCGCCTGCCGATGCAGGGGACGCGGGTTCGTGCCCCGGTCCGGGAGGATCCCACGTGCCGTGGGGCGGCTGGGCCCGTGAGCCATGGCCGCTGGGCCTGCGCGTCCAGAGCCTGTGCTCCGCAACGGGAGAGGTCACAACAGTGAGAGGCCCGCGTACTGAAAAAAAAAAAAAAGTATGATGTGCGGAGAGTCACAATCAAGACTGGAGCAACCAGACTGAAAAAGGCAAGAACAAAAGGTCAGAGATGCTCAGGCTCAAGCCAAGGCCAGGTGGCAGAACAGAAGCAAGTTTAGGGTGGTTGTTCAGGTTGGAGCACTTAGAATGTCAGGGAGGAGGAGAACCTTAAGATCATTCTAAAAAGGTACACAAGGGAAAAAAAAAAGTACTGTCTGTAAAAGGTCCTATCTAAATCCAAGATCAAAGCAAGATGGGGCAGAGTCTGAAAAAAGTCTCATGACAGAAACACAGGAAACTGGAATCTGGCCACAGAAAGAGCAAGAAGTTCATTATCTTCGCAATTCCACAGTCAGTGAGGACCAATGACGAAACAGTTTTAATAAAAATACACTGAGCTGGAAACCCTAGACCTTGTAAGCATCTCTTTCCAATTACTCTAACCTAAAAAGTGTTTTAGTATACAAAGCCAAACCGAAAGGAAGAAAAGGCTGAGTAGTTATGTAGCAAGTACATATGAACAATGCCTGCATGAAATCTTCCTGGGTAAACCAGGAAAATAACATCTATTGTAACCAAGTTTGCTCGATTTCAACGGACATTAGTCTTTGTTTCAATTAACTATGGAGGCATAAATGTTGTGATGGGACTCCTTGTTCAAGGAATTTCAACTTGGAAAATAAGTGTGCAATGGTCCTTACCCAAAAAAAAAAAAAAAGTTAAAACAGTCAACCTCACTCATCCATTCTAAAAATAGTTATTGCACATCTACTTCACGTCAACACGTTTTAGGTATAGAGACAAGAGTGTTTTCCATAAAGCTTATATTCTAGAGGAACAGACAGACAAGAAATACAAATGAGGTAATTCAAGACAATATTAAGTTTTATTAAGTTTTATGAAGAAAATACAAAAAGGTAAAGGGAGAGACCTAGACCTAGACCGTGCTTCTTACACAATATGTCAGGACTGAAACATGAATGCTCATTTGGCTGTTCTCTGAAATCTTCAGAGTATAGGAACAACAGGAATAAAGACAGTCAAAAAATGAGCTTGGCATTTGCAAGTAAAGTTGATGTGGCAGGAGCCTAGCAATGGAGAAGATTAAGATGAAAAGAGATATAAGTAAATAGAAGTCATATAAGTAAGGCTTCGCAGTATTAGTGGAGTATTAGGTTGAGAAGAGAACAGAAGATGAGAATATAGCAGTAGAGACTACCAACCACTCTTTAAAGTTCTGCTATCAAAACTTTGGAAACACTATAGTGGAAATACTATAGCATGTTGAAGTGCTGATGTCAATGACCCAGAAGAGGAAGAAAATGATGATACAGGAGAAAAACAATAACTGTAGAAGCAATATTTTCAGAAGGCAAGAGAAAATGGAATCCAGGGCATAAGTACAGGAACTGGGTTTTGCCAGGAATAGAGATGCTTTATCCATTAATATAAGAAAATTAGCAGAATGGGTAGAGATGCAAGTAGGCTAGTAAATTCAGACGCAGAAAGAAGAGGAAATTGCCCTGTGATGGCATTCATTTTCCCAATAAAGATAAGGTCTAAAAGAATGAGGCAACAGAAGAAAGAAAAGGAGGGTTTAAATTGGAGATTTAAGGAAAGAGAAAGAGGTTTGAGACACTGATTTTCAATAGACATACTAGGGAATTGTAGGAACGTTAGCAGTACTGAGTGTGCATGTGAAAGAGATTATATGCTTAAAATGAGACCAGTCAGCAAGGTTATCTTCATTTTTCTCCATCCATGTTCAGCTGTGAGGTTTGACAAACAAGTTGGCCAAGTTGGATTTAATCAGTTCAAATTTTGCCAGGTGAGTAAAACAAAAGAGCACAGGGGCAAGAAAATTAAAGGATGTTTTCAGTGGAGTGACTACAAGATGGACCGCTAAATCTACACTGAGAAAGTAGGGAAGAGGACATGGATGCTTCACAAAGCATGTTTTATGTCCCCAAGCAGTCTGTAAACTCAAAGGCAAAAACCAAGAGTTCTATACTACATATACCTCACCAGAGAACACTACAGTGAAGCCTCTGCTAACTGATTAAATGAGTCTTCTCCATATTCCAGAACTCCATATAACATAAACTCATCAGATTTTTTAAACTTATTAAAAAATTTTTTTAAAAAGCAGCATTCCAAAGATCTTGAAAAATCAATTTATGGTTGACATGACGTTTTTGCTCTTAAGAGCAGGTGATTGGGTTCCCATGATTATTTCCATAGAAACAAAGATTAATAGCTGGACAATAACCAAAGGAACACGATGGCAATAGAAATTAAATTAATTAACTTCATATGGGAAAGTAAAGCCTAATTACTACAGGGCACCCATCTCAGAACAACTCCCCCTGTCCCACAGAATCTAATCACCTGCCTTTCTGGGCACTTTGCAATGCTAACTAGTCAAATGAATTGGGACTTGGACACTATTGCTAACTATAGCCTATATCATTAACTGAATTTAAAATAATTCTAGAAGCAATCTGATCATCTGCTAAAATACTTAGTTTATAAGAATCTCCCCTTATCCTCAGGGAATACATTCCAAGACTCCCAGTGGATACCAAAACCACAGACAGTACCGAACCCTATATATACACTATGTTTTTTCCTATACATACACACCTATGATAAAGTTTGATTTATAAATTAAACACAGTAAGAGATTGACAACAATAATAAAATAGAACAATTATAACAATACACTGTAATAAAAGATGTGAATGTGGTCCCCTCTTCTCAAAATATCTTACTGGACAAATACAATGCCTTTTCCATCTTAACTAAGCACTTAACACACACTGTGGCCGCACCCTTTGCAGTCTGAGTTGCGACAGCCAAGCTAGCACAAATTTCTTTTTCTTTTTTCACAGTTTTACGGATAGAAGATTCGTTCTTACCGTGGATATCAGCAACCTCAGCATACAATTTTTTTTCTTTCCTTACTAAGTCAAGGGCTTCCACTTTTTCACTTAAAGGAAGCACTTTACGGCTTCTCTTTGGCATATCCAAATTTCCGGACTGTCAGCATCACTAGGCTTGCATTTGGGGGCCATTATTAAGTAAAATAAGGGTTACTTGAACACAAGCCCTGAGATACCGCTGATAATCCAGATAGCTACTAAGTGACTAACAGGCGGGATACATGGGACAAAGGGATGATTCATGACCTAAGTGAAACAGCGTGAGATTTCATCATGCTACTCAGAAAAGTTCGCAATTTAAAACTTATGAATTGTTTATTTCTGGAATTTCCCATTTAATATTTTCGGACCACGGTTGACCACAAGTAACTGAAACCAAGAAAAGCGAAACCACAGATAAGGGGGGACTACTGTATATAAATTACTGAAAGTCCTTTGTTTTCGCTACTTTATTCTTTTCATATTTAAATAATGTCAAGAAAATCCTAGAGAACACAAAACATACTTTTAGTAAGTTAGATTCACATAAGAAGTATCACCATCTTTTGTACTCAGGAGATTTCTAACTATTCTTTTCCCAATGTCCAAAATATATGGCTTAGTCAGATCAGTTCAGTGAAATAAAGAAAAATTGAGTCCTGAAAGAATGTTAAGGAAGAAAAAGAGATAAAAGAAGGTTTGGTTCCCAGGTTGTGTTCCTACTTAAATCACCAAATAGAACACACCATTAGCAGAGAATTAAAATAGCTTCCTTATCTGTAATATGAGAATACTAAAGTAGATACTTATACTAAAGTTTTCTTTCTGCTCCAAAAATTCTATTCCCAAACTAGTGCTTTGGACTTCCCCCTTTCAAAGGTCTTTTTGAAAAGGGATGCTAAAAGATTTAACCTTTCAATTCATGAGCCTATCACATATTTTCTTCCTCTGAATTACATTAACAGAAAAGCCTAGAAAAAAAAAAGATGAATATTTTAAATCAGAAAAAACTAGGCCAGCTAAGCTAATTATTGGCGACAGTCTCCAACATATGCAAGGTCTTGTTTCTCACTCACTCTTCTCACACCCATTCTCATTTATTTCTTCTCTCCCCAAGCCTTAAGCCTAACAGTGGGATCACACAGTCCTGAATGACTCCAGAGGACATTTAGGTTAGAGAACCCAGAGGCAGAACTTATTTGGGAAAACAGGAGCTAACCATTTGCTAATGCAAGTCAGAGGTTCTTTCTTATCTTTATATCCCCATCACCAAATAAAATAATAGATATGTAATAACAGATACCTAAGTTAACTCCGCTATATAATTTATTACATCAGTGATTCTCACCAGTGATTTTTAGAAATGCAAAATTTCAGGTCCTACCTGGACTTACTGAATCAAAAATTTGGGGAGTAAGTTTCAGCACTCTGTTTAAAAAGCTCTCCAGGTGATGCACACTCAAGCTTGAGAACCACTGTATTAAACATGTCAGGAAATCACCTTCCTGTTCATTATTGCTGGTGGCAAGCAAAGAAACAAACAAAAATGCTGATTTTTCTCAGCTGCCACCACTTACAAATGCTTGGGCCCACATTATGCTGTTAACCACTTAACTTCTGTTTCCAGCCCACACACAAGATGAACTTTAGAGTCAAATAACTTGAGTTAAACTTATGGCTCTTAGAGTTAACAGCTATGTGACCCTATCCAAGTTAATTAAACTCTTGGAGCCTCAGTTCCCTCATCTGTAAAGCAGAAATAACATCACATACCTCCATGAATAAGATACAGCTTACAGAAAGGTATCCAGGATAGTGTCTGGCACACAGCAGACCTTCAATAAATGTAAGATCTTTTTCCTTTCTTCCCTACCACCTGTACCAAGTCCCTGCTACTTTACACAGACAACACCCTAAAGAAGACAGCACTTTAGCACCCCTCTGAGAAATGTTACCAATGCCTCCCATACCAAAAAGCTCTCTGGTGAGGTTTTTCTTCTGGAAAATACCACAGGAGAGACATGAAGTGTTATGAGTCCTACAGAATCATATACAGAACAGCGATTCTAAAAAGGTGGTCTACAAGCTAGTGGAAAAAGCAAATCATTCAAAATTGTGTACCTGTGTAACTTAAAAAATAATTGACGTTAAGCACAATATAGGCAACTTTCTCTTACGTGGCCATAATTAATTAATGACAACTGGGGATTAACGCTAAACTTCACCAGGCAGGAGGTGTTAACATCAGAAAACGCAAAAGAACTGGAATGCATGACCTATATTAAAGTGGTCCAGGCATTCCAATTTCACTGTCAAATTCTTTGTCCCAATGTTATCACACTATATATCTTGTTTTTGGGTTCCACAAAATATATGGTCTCCAGGGGAACCCCCCCTCCAAAAAAAACACCACTGCCATAAATGACACCTAAAAATTGGAAAGTATTACTCCTTTTTGTAAGTTTATAATTTTGAGGGGATTTTACCATAAACAATTCCCAACTTCAGCTCCACACTCCCTCTAATATTAAGTCCAATATTAAAATGTTTAATTTGACTACTAGCCTATTCATGGGGACGAAAATAGGTCAGTGCACGTGGTATGTCATTATACTCGAATATTTCGCAGGGTAACCAAGTTAGCAGCGTCAGTTCAATGAGCGCTTGCAGGTTTCACTCATACTCCTCAAGCTGACAACTAAGACGGAACAGCCCTCTATTTTTGCTGTTGTGTTAGAGTAGCCAACATTCCCAACTGTAGGACCGTAGGGAAGCTGAAGCATTCGTATCTTCTTACGGGGACATTTTTCCAGAGAACTCGTAATAGGAAAGCTGAACCAACAACAGGCTGGGAACTGCAAAGCCACAAACTTAGTGCCCTGCCCGCCGGGAGCTTGAATGCCTGCACCGGCTACTTAACGACTGCAACCTAACAACTTCTAGACACAAGACAGCAGAGCAGGGTGACGGTTACTCACTTTTAATATTCAACACTGTCTCCCTCACCTTACTCAGCAAGACATCCTCCCCACCGCCAACCCCCCGGAACCCCTTGGGCCACCTTTACCGCCTCCTCCCAGCACCACTGCCCTAGAGTCCCCAGGCGCCAAGCGAGGGTCCCGAGCGAGGCCGGGAGCCGACGGCTGCCCGGGTCTCCGCGTCCCAGGACGCCCCAGAAGCCGCTGCCCGGTGCCCCGCTTCCCCCGACCCCACTGGCCCCACTCCTCACTCCAAACCCGCTGTCCCGGCCCCGCGGCCCGCCGGTCCCGCACCTCTTCCCCAGACAAACCCGGAACCGGGAGCCGGCCCCCGCCCAGGGGCGGGCTTAGGCCCAAGCCAGGCCGCGGAGTCCCCGGCTCTCGCCCCACCGCCCGGGCCGCCCCGAGACTCGTGCCGGGACGGAGGCGGGGAAGCGCTGCGAGGCCTGGCCCGGGAGCCCGCTCCTCCGGCCGGGGCAGGACACGACTCACCTTCGTACTGTAGGTCCACCAGAACCAGCAGGAAGGGGAACACCGAGCCCAGCCGGCTGGTCACAGAGCCGGGGGCCACCATGTCCGAAGGCGCGGGCGCCGAGGAAGAGCAAAGGTGCGGGGCCCACCAGCCCCCGCCGGCGCTCACGCTGAAACCGCGCCCGCCCGCCGTCCGCTCCTGCTCAGGCCTAAGGCGGCTGGCGCCCCGCGGAAGGAGGCAGCGGTAGGCGGGGCCCGGGCGGGGCTACGCCCCGAACGCCGCCGCCGCCCAATCACCTTCTTCCTGGCCACTTTCCTACTGGGCTCGCCGGGGTCGTGGTTCGCGCTGATAGGCTGTGGGGGCCGCTGCCCCCGCCCCTTCTCTGATAGGATAACGTGGAAGCACGAGACAAGACTGCGTCCGCCTGCGGTGGAGCTGTCAGGAGCTCCAAACCGCAGCGGCGGGCCGGAGGGAGGCGGCCGGGCAGCTGTGTGGCAGCCGCCGAGTCCGCATGCGCAGGCCGCGGAAGCCTTTTTGGGCCGGTCCCCGCGCGCTGGGTCGGCGAGGAGGAGGATGTCAGCAATCCGAGGTTTTCCAGTGTGCTGTTTGGAGAAAGGTGAATCCGCCGCTTCCGCAGTGAGAAGCCAAACCTGGCCCCAGGAAGTCTGCGGGGGTGGATCGGGGAACAGGACAAGTGGCAGAGCCTACTACCTCCCTCTGAGAGTCTCGGAACCTACACGGACCGCCCTGAAGAGCGGTGGCGAAACGATCAGGAGAAGCTCGGGCTCAGTAAAGTAGGGTGAGCCGATGGAGCCGGGAGCATGTCAGGACAACCAGGTACATTAGGGACCTAAGGGAGGTAAGTGAGAATGGCATGGAAGATTGGGACCCATTCCCCGACTGTCCAGTGGACCAGCGTGTCCAGAAAAAGAGCAATTCTGGAAGATTCTGTGCAGAAGAAACCAGGGAAGCACAGCAGCTAAGAGAGCAAAGGGTTCTTGAGAGTGCAGCCAACGTCAACTATAAGGAAAAAAAGAGAGACGTGTTAGGACGGATCTTGTATCTTGTGCTCAACAGAGGAAACTCAACAAGGTAAAATTCAAGTTACACAATTTGGCATTAAACTTGTTCACCGCCACTTCCTCCGGCGTCCTCAACACAACGCACACTATGCACCAGTGATGTTTCACACGGGATGAAACAGTAATGCCTTTCTGTGTTAAGCGCTGTCAAGTGCAAACTTACTACTTTACCAGTGAGTATGCATTTGCTATCTTGGCGCTACTGCACACTTTAGAACTCATGAATGATAAATGGCACGGTGAATTCGTTATTTCCTAAAAATACACTCAGGAGGGTAAAAGCTTTCTAAGCTTTTATTCCAGAGGGAACTAAGCAAAGGAAATGGTTTGGAGAAAGGGAAAACAAACAAAAAACTGAGTCCCTTAGTAGTTGTGGTGGAAAGCAGTGTAACATAATGTGAAGAGCAGAGGATTCAGATCCAAGAAATGTAGTTCCCCACCACAGCTGTTATCTAGGTTATCTTCATCTGTAAAGTGGGTATGATACTGATGGCCTCAAAGGTTTGTTTTGAGGTTTCATGAAGTGGGTAAAAATTCTTGTAAATTATAAAGATTTATACAAATGTTACTTATCCTTCTAACAAGAGCAAATCATGAGACTCCTCTTTGGATTTTTTTTTTTTGGTTTGTCCTTTTCCTTATCGACCATCACAAGGTGGTGTTAGTGAAAAAACAGCAATGATTTCAGTGTCTACAAGTAGTGCAGACATCATCCAGATGAGGTACCGTTGCCAAGGCAGCCAACATTGCTGATCAAAATCAGAACGTTTTGTAAACAAATAATACTACACCATGAATTATCACCAGAATGCTGCCTGTGATTCTGGTCCTAAGGAAGAAGCAGTGCTAAAGAAGTTCTAAGGATGGAAATTAAAAATGATTAACGAGAGGACAGACCTTGTGCTATAGATAATAAAAATAACAAGGGCCTTCATTGTTGAGTGATTTTGGAAATTCATTGATCAAATTGCATAGCCATGAATCCTAAAGTCTTAAAACTAGGATTTACAAAGTATCTCTTGAAAGAGATAATTTTACAACAAAGAAGGAAACATTTTAAATAGCAATAAGTGTACAGTGCTAAAATTATCCTTATATGTATAAAATGCTTAGGAATGTTTTCTCCAATGTTCATCTGGGCATAGTTTTCACCTGATCACTCTTGCCAATAAAACCAAAGTAATCCAGTGATTGTAGAGAAAATTATAAATATTGTTTGCATTTATCAACATTTATGCAGTCCTTTTTATTTATTTATTTTTAAAATATTTTATGAATGTATTTATTTGTTTATTTGGCTGTACCGGGTCTTAGTTGCAGCACACGGGATCTTTAGTTGTGGCATGTGTGTGAGATCTACTTCCCTGGCCAGGGATCAAACCCAGGCCCCCTGCATTGGGAGCGCAGAGTCTTAGCCACTGGACCACCAGGGATGTCCTGCAGTCCTTTTAAAATTAAGCATAAACACCATACTGTAATTGATAGAACCTATTCATTATGATAGTAAAAGACAAAATAATGGTAGAATATTTAAATTGCACTATATGCAAAACCAGCAATATTATATAATTTCTAATATATAAAAATATATTGATCTAAGTTTACTGACCGGAAAAATAATTTTGGTAGAGAGTAGTGGACAGATCTAGAACACATTTTTTGGAGGAAAGGAGATCAGATTTGCTGATGGATTAGCTCTGGAGAGAAGTAAATGTTCAAAAGCAAATATGATATTTATAACATCTTTTTACACCACATTAAAAACAAAATAGGCAACATTATAAAGAACATAATGCTGAAGTATACATCCTTCTGCATTTATCTTTATGAACTTGTGCTTTCATTTCTATAAAAGGGATTTCTAAAAGTGGGATTGCTTTGTCAAAGAATGTGTACACTTAAAAATTTAAGATGAGGACGTCCCTGGCAGTCCAGTGGTTAAGACTCCGTGCTTCCACTGAAGGGGGCACGGTTGGATCCCCGATCAGGGAACTAAGATCCCCCCCATGCCATGCTATGCAGTCAAAAAATTAAAAATAAATAAATAAATAAAATTTTAAGATGATTGTCAGATTATTTTCCCTAAAAGTCAGGGTAATTTGTATTACTAACAACTATTTATCTCCTCACATACCATCACTAGATATAACTGATTTTCATAGTTCTTGACAAGCTGATGGTAAAAAATCACCCTTCTAAGTCAAGTTTACTACTTGATTGCAGGGATTTGGGAGATCTGATCAAACTTTGGTGTTCTCATGTAAAAATTTGGCTTTAAAACCATGTCCTGTCTTCTGTCTGCTTGTCAACCCATTTATGTTAGTAGGCTTCTGGCCACATCAGTCTCTGCTTCCTTCATCACATCATTTTCTCTTGCTTTTGACCTTCTTCTGTCTTGTAAGGATCTTTGTAATTAATTATTTAGGGCCCACTTGGATAATCCAGGATATTCTCTCCCTGCAGGATCCTCAATTTAGTCACATCTGCAAAATCCCTTTTGCCATAAAAGAGAACATTGTTGGGGGATCAGAATGTCGATATCTTCAGCGGGAACACTATTCAGCTTAACATGGTACTCCCCTCACTTCAGGAGATAGACCTTAAGTCCCCTCTCCCTTGAATGTGGGCTGGACTTAATGACTAACTTTTAAAGACTAGAGTGTGGAAAGGGGAGAGTGGAGTAACTTTACAGTGGAGAAACTGGCAAACACTACCTTGGCCAGGTGGTCAAGGTAAACATTACCAATATTAAGTTATATTGATCCCATATAACCCCCTGATATGAGGTCATGAGAAGGACACTTCACTTCTGTTGTATTCTTTCCATTCTATAACCTAGTCTAAATATGAAAAAAAATCACATAAACCAAAATTGAGGGACAGTCTATAAAATACCTGATCATACTCCTCAAAACTTAACAGACCAGAGGAAACTAAGGAGACATGATGACTGACAGGTCTGTCTTAAACCACATCCAGAAATAGAAAATGGATGTTACTGGGAAAACTACTGAAGTCCAGATAAAGTCTCAAGTTTAGTTAATAGTAATGGGCCATTATTAACTTTCTTAGCTTTGACAAATGTACAGTGATTGTATGTAAGATGTTGGCAATAGGAGAATAAATGAGTGTTTAGGACTGCTCTGTAGTATCCTTGCAGCTTTACTCTAAAATTATTTCAAAAATAAAAGTTTACTTAATTGTAAAGGGCCTGAGTATTTTTAAATCAACTGTAATGAGTTTTTCTGCATCTGAACTTCTTTTTCCTTGAAGAAGAAAGAGAATTAGTACTTTACAGAAATAGTTTCTTAGTTGTTTGAAACCAGCTCCTCTCTTTTCTTTCCTGTTTTTCCTCTTTTCCCTTCACTTGGGAAATTGTTGATTACTTGATTTAAAATCTGTTATGTACACACTCTAGGAATATTCTAGTCCAGATAATCAAAATATCTATAAGAAAAAGTTCATTAAGTATACTTTCTGTTTTTAAAATATGTACATGTAAATGATAGCCTGTGTTAAAATAATTATTAGATAAATTTTTGAAACATAACTTAAAGATTCTTTAACATTGGTCCTGGAATACAAGGTTTTAAATTGTTTTTTTTGTTTTTTTTTTTTTTGCCGTACCCAGGCCTCTCACTGTTGTGGCCTCTCCCGTTGCAGAGCACAGGCTCCAGACGCGCAGGCTCAGCGGCCATGGCTCACGGGCCCAGCCGCTCCGCGGCATGTGGGATCTTCCCGGACCGGGGCACGAACCCATGTCCCCTGCATCGGCAGGCGGACTCTCAACCACTGCGCCACCAGGGAAGCCCTAAATGTATTTTTAAAGGTTCATGTACTATTTCTGATAAATAGGTGAATCTTTGGACAATTGGGATGAGTTAATATTGATTTAAAGACAGCTCTATGTCCATCCTCATGTTCACTGCAGCATTATTTACAACAGTCAAGACATGGAAACAACCTAAGTGTCCATCAGCAGATGAATGGATAAAGAAAATGTGGTGTGTATATACACACACAATCGACTAGTATTCATCTATGAAAAAGAAGGAAATCCTGCCATTTGAGACAACATGAATGGACCCTGAGGTCGTTATGTTAAGTGAAATATCAGACAGAAAAAGACAAATACTATACGATCTCACTTATATATGGAATCTAAAAAACCGAACTCATAGATACAAAGAACAGGGAATTCCCTAATGGTCCAGTGGTTAGGACTCCTCAATTCCACTGCTGGGGGCCCAGGTTCAAACCCTGTTCAGGAACTAAGATCCTGCAAGCCACGTCGTATGGCCAAAAAAAAAAAAAGACCAAAGAACAAACTAGTGGCTGCCAGAGATGTGGGAAGGGGAGGGTTGTGAAATAGGTGAAGGTGGTCAAGGTACAAACTTCCAGTTACAAGATAAATAAGTGCTGGGGATGTAATGTACAGCATGGTGACTATAGTTAACAACACTGTATTGTATATTTGAAAGCTGCTAAGAGAGTAGATCTTAAAAGTTCTCATTATAAAGAAGAAAATTGTAAATATATGTGGTGATGAAAGTTAACTAAACTTACTGTGGTAATCATTTTGCAACATACACATATACCAAATCATTATGTTGAGCACCTAAAACTAATACAATGCTATATGTCAAATTCTATCTCAATAAAAAAAGAGACAGGGGCTTCCCTGGTGGCGCAGTGGTGGAGAGTCCGCCTGCCGACGCAGGGGACACGGGTTCGTGCCCCGGTCCGGGAGGATCCCACATGCCGTGGAGCAGCTGGGCCCGTGAGCCATGGCCGCTGAGCCTGCGCGTCCGGAGCCTGTGCTCCGCAACGGGAGAGGCCACAACAGTGAGAGGCCCACGTACCACAAAAAAAAAAAAAAAAAGAGAGACAGGGACTTACCTGGTGGCGCAGTGGTTAAGAATCCACCTGCCAACGCAGGGGACACGTGTTCAAGCCCTGGTCCGTGAAGATCCCACATGCTGCAGAGCAACTAAGCCCACGAGCCACAGCTACTGAGCCTGCGCTCTAGAGCCCACGAGCCACAACTACTGAAGCCCGCGCACCTAGAGCCCGTGCTCCGCAACAAGAGAAGCCACAGCAATGAGAAGCCCATGCACCACAATGAAGAGTAGTCCCCACTTGCCACAACTAGAGAAAGCCCATGCACAGCAACAAAGACCCAATGCAGTCAAAAAATAAATAAATGAATAAAATTTTTTTTAAAAATGCCAACCAAAAAGTACTGAGCTAGTTTATCAGGTATGATGCATTAGAAAAAAAAAAGAGAGAGAGCTCTATGTCTCCTCCAGATTTTATTTTTAAATATTTATTTATTTATTTGGCTGCACCAGGTCTTAGTTGCAGCATACAGGATCTTTTTCAGTTGTGGCATGTGGGCTCTTAGTTGCAGCATGTGGGATCTAGTTCCCTGACCAGATTGAACCTGGGCCCCCTGCATTGGGAGTGTGGAGTCAACCACTGGACCACCAGGGAAGTCCCTGTCTTCTCGAGATTTTACTACAATATTATATTTTATATACAATGGGTAAACTCTTCAAAATTTAAACCTTCTAAATTTCTAAGTTAACTAAATGAAATCATAATAACCAGTCTTGAAAAAGATTTCTTAAGAAATTTCAATAACATAAATCATAAGGGCTTAGTCCTTATTTTCCAGATTCTTACATCTAAATCCAAATATATTAAATCTAAATGTTATAAACACAGTAATTAAAAGAGTATCAAAATGGATACTAAAAAAAATAACATGAGTCAACTATAAACGGTCTACAACAAAGGTAAAACTTCACACTGTGGTCAATTAATTTCAACAAGGATGCCAAGACAGTTTAATGGAAAAAATATAGTCACTCCAACAAATGGTGTTGGGACAACTGGATAGCTACATGCAAAAGAGTTAAATTGGACCCTTTCCTTAGACCATATACAAAGAATAACTCAAATTACATACACCTAAATGTAAAATCTAAAGCTGTAAAACTCTTACAAGAAAAGAGGAGTAAATCTTCATAATCTTGGGTTGAATAAAACCTTCTTAAATACAACACCAAAAGCACAAACACAGAAAATTAGAAAAAGCGAATTCCATGAAAATTTAGAAATTTTGTGCTTCAAAGGGCACCATCAAGAAAATGAAGACAATGCACAGAATTGGAGATTCATTGCAAATCATATTTGGTAAGGGACTTCATCCAGAATATATAAAGAACTCTTAGAACTCAGGAATAAAAAGGCAGCCCAATTTTAAAAATGGGCAAAGGATCTGAATAGGCATTTTTTCCAAAGAAGATATAAAAATGACCAATAAGTACATGGTTAGCCACTAGGGAAATGCAAATCAGCATGACAACTTCATACCCACTAGGATGGCTGTAATAAAGATGAGCATTAGCAAGAGTTGGTGAGGGTACGGAAAAATGGGAACACTCACATATTGCTATAGGGAATGTAAAATGGGACAGCCAGTTAGACATCAAAATGTTAAACAGAGTTACCATGTGACCCAGCAATTCCACTCCTAGGTATATAGTTTAGGGAAATGAAAACATGTTCACACAAAACGTTGTATACAAACATTCCTAGCTATTATATGTTCATAATAGTCAAAACGTGGAAACAGTCCAGGTGTCCAACAAGAGAATGGGCAAACTGTACTAAAAATCATAAAATACTATTTGGCTATAAAAAAGGAATGAAGTATTGATGCATGCTACAACCTGGATTAACCTTGAAAAAGATTATGCTAAGTGAAGGAAGCTGGTCACAAAAGGCCACAAATTGTATGCTTCCATGTATGTGAAATGCCCAGGATAGGTAATTCCATACAGGCAGACAAATGAGTGGTAGCCTGGGGCTTGGAGTAAGTATGAATACTAATGGGTATAGGGTTTCTTCTTGGGATGATGAAATTCTAAAATTAGGTAGTGGTAAAGTTTGCACATATCTGTGAATATACCAAAAGCCACTGAGTTACAGACTTTCAATGGGTGAATTTTATTTCACGTGAATTATCACTTTAAAAAAAATTTTAAGGACTTCCCTGGTGGCACAGTGGTTAAGAATCCGCCTGCCAATGCAGGGGACATGGGTGTGAATCCTAGTCTGGGAAGATCCCACATGCCGCAGAGCAACTAAGCCCGTTCGCCACAACTACTGAGCCTGCGCTCTAGAGCCCGCGAGCCACAACTACTTAAGCCCACACGCCCAGAGCCCGTGCTCCACAACGAGAAGCCCACGCACCACAACAAAGAGTAGCCCCCGCTCGCCACAACTAGAAAAAGTCTGCATTCAGCAACGAAGACCCAACGCAGCCTAAAATAAATAAATGAATTTTTTAAAATTACATTCGATGCTTAAAAAAATATTTTTCAAGTAAAGGAATGGAAAAACATTTATCATGCAGACAGTAATCAAAATAAAGCTGGAGTAGGTACTTAAAATAGTCAAACCTATAGAATCGGAAGGTAGAATAGTGGTTGCCAAGGGCATGGGGGAGGAAGAAGTGGGGAGTTGTCCAAGAGGTATAGAATTTCAGTTTTACATGATGAAAAAGTTCTAGAGATCTGTTGCACAACAATGTGAATATACTTGACACTACTGAACTACACACTTAAAAAACGGTTAAGATGGTAAATTTTTTACCACAATTTAAAGCTTTTTTTTAGATCTCAGCACAGCTGCAGAAAAACACATCTAGAAAAAGAAAGAAAGCTGGAGTGACCAATTACATTAGTATCAAAGTAGAATTCAAAGCAAAGAAAGAAAAATTATAAGGGATAAAAAGGGACATTACAAAATGATGAAAGGAAAATAGATAACTGAGAACCTGCTGTATAGCACAGGGAACTCCACTCAGCGCTCTGTGGTGACCTAAATGGGAAGGAAATCCAAAAAAGAGGGGATATATGTATACGTATAGCTGATTCACTTTGCTGTACAGCAGAAACTAACACAACATTGTAAAGCAACTATACTCCAATTTTTTAAAAAAAAGTCATGAAGGGATCGAGTCACCAAGAAGACATAACAATTCTACAGGAAATACTCCTAACAACAGAGCTTCCAAATATATAAGCAAAAACTAGCAGAACTGAAAGGAGAAAGAGACATTCACAATTTTAGTTGGAGAGGTCAATACTCTGAGTAATACATAGAATGAGTAGACAAAATCAGAAAGGAGGGCTTCCCTGGTGGTGCAGTGGTTGGGAGTCCGCCTGCTGATGCGGGGGACATGGGTTCGTGCCCGGTCCAGAAGGATCCCATATGCCGCGGAGCGGCTGGGCCCGTGAGGCATGCCCGCTGAGCCTGCGCGTCCGGAGCCTGTGCTCCGCGGCGGGAGAGGCCACTGCAGTGAGAGGCCCGCGTACCGCAAAAAAAAAAAAAAAAATCAGAAAGGAAAAATCAGTACACAAACCGATCATCAGGCAACTAAATTTAATTGACATTTATAGAACACCTCACCCAATACACTTTCTTCAAGTGCACATGAAACATTCACCAAGATAGGTCATAAAACAAACCTTAACCAATTTAAAAGAATTGAAATTATAGAAGAATTAGAAGAATTTAAATTACATAAGGTATGTTCTGTGATCCACGATACAATTAACCTAGAAATCAATTAACAGAAAAGTAGTAGGAAAATCTCCAAATACTTGGAAACAACACAATTTTAAGTACTCCACGAGTCAAAAAGGAAGTCTCACGGGAAACTAGAAAATATTTTGACTCAAAGAAGAATGAAAATACAACATACCAAACTTTCTGGGTAACAGGTAAAGCACACAAGGTCCAGCGCAGGTCCTGTACAGCTTTCTACAAGTAGTGAGCAACGCATCCAAGCTGTTGTAACTTGCCACAGCACACTAGGTCTTGTGTTTGCCCAGGGATGGAAAGAAAGCACTTGAATCCAGACGTGACGTGTTATTTACATCTCCATTGGCTACAGCTAGTGACATGACTCCATATAACTTGAAAGGGATGCTGAAGTTTGTTGGGGCACCCAGATAATCAATGAGTCCTAATATATCCATTACATGAGCAGGACTAACAAGGTTACATGGACCAGGGCGGTAACGGCAAAGATGGAAGGAAGTGGTAGGATTTGGAATATATTTTGGAGGAAGAGCCCTGATAGATGTCGAGGTGTAAGAAGGGGGGAAGGCAGGAAGAAGGCCTAATTTATGAAAATCAGTAAGTCACTTTAGGAGCCCGACAGAGGAAATAGCAAGTGCAAAGGCTATGAAATGGAAACAATCTTATGGTGTTTTAGGAATAGAATGTTGAAATGTAATAAACTTAGGGGACAGTAGTATGACGTGAGGTCAGGAGGTAGGCAGGAACCAGAACATATAGTGCCATTTAGGCTGTTAAGGGAGTTTCTTATCTCATTCCATTGTAAATAGGAAGTCACTGGAGGAGTTTAAACAAAGGGCTGACATTATTAGATTTAGATTTAAGAGCAATCATGCCAGCTCCTGTATGAACAAAAAGATCTTAGAGGGATAAGCTGTGAGCCAGTTAGGAGGCTGTTGCTGTAGGCCAGGTGAAAGATGACGGTAGCTTGAACTATGGTAACAAGAGATGGAGATGGAGAGAAGCAAACAAATTTGGCATGTATTTTGGTGGTAATAAATGGGATAGATCAGAGTAGGACCAAGTGAGTAATCAGGTTACCTTCATTCAGTTAATGAATGCTTAATTGCAATACCAAAGTATAGCCAAAATATTTTCGATAGCTATTTAGTTTCTGGAAAGACCAACTGGCAATCAGATGCAAACTGTTCACTTGTTGAACCTGTGTTTACAAATTCATAGCAATTATATGGAAACTAAAACGAGAAAACAAGCAAACAAAAGAAACTTGCTGGAGCCTAAGCAAAGATAAGTATTTCCATGGACTAGAAACACCACAAAATCATGTGTAAGCAGAAGCCAGGGGAATGCTAGCCTCTGTTTTTGATCTACGAAGGGACCAAAAGTAATCCAGAAACAGTCTCCTCGTTCTCCTGGGTGCTTGACACCACCAGCAGCAGCTCTGTTACAGCTGCTTGTTTACATGGAATTGCAGAAACCTATGAATGGGGAATCAAGCTGCTCCTGGCTGGCTCTGCAATTTCAGTCTGGAACTGCCAGTATAGGACAGGAGTAAGCATAGAGAAAGAAAAAGGGACACACAAGGAAGCAAACAAACAAAAACTGACTTTTCCACTCCAAATGGAACTGCAAAACATATCAAGAACTCTAATGCTAAAAAAGACAGGCAACAAATCAACTGAAATTGAACTCACTTAAGAGGAAGTTAATTGAATAGACTAAGGAGGCTTACAGATATACATAAAGAATTCACATCCATACTTACAAGAAAGAATGGAGGACTTCCCTGGTGGTGCAGTGATTAAGAATCCACCTGCCAATGCAGGGGACACGGGTTCAATCCCTGGTTTAGGAAGATCCCACATGCCTCGGTGCAACTAAGCCCATGTGCCACAATTACTGAAGCCTGCGTTCTACAGCCTGTGAGTCACAACTACTTAAGCCTGTAGGCCTAGAGCCCGTGCTCCGCAAAGAGAAGCCACCGCAATGAGAAGCCTGCACACTGCAATGAAGAGTAGCTCCCGCTCGCTGCAGCTAGAGAAAGCCTGCACTCAGCAATGAAGACCAAACGTAGCCAAAAAAATAATAAAAGAATGGAATAAAAATGGCATAAATGGAACAGGTGGTTGTAAAAAGTAATTGTATTAATTGCCTAGGGCTGCCATAATAAATTACCACAAACTGGGTGGTTTTATTACGAACCAGGTTGGTTTGCCCACTCACAGAAAGCCAAAACGCTGACACTACTAGGTTTGCCACAAATAATGCATTTGTTCGCAGGCAGCCAAGCGAGGAGAGAGAGAACAAGTCTCAGTCCTGCCTCCCCAAAGGCAGGGGAGGTATTTTGGGGATAAAGCTGAGGTATTTTGGGGGTAAAGAAGTAGAGTGGTCGGAGGCACGGGGATCGTAGGGAAAGGTGATTGGAAATAAGAAAAAGGTAAGGTAATCACCATTTTGCACAGGTGTAACTAAGCTACAGGCTTCTTCACTAGGACGCATTTTCAGAAAATGGCGGCGTGTGCATGTTCTGAGGGTGGAGTTTTAGGCCCTCTGATGTCAAAAGTTCACCTAGCAGGGACTGCCCTGGTGTTGCAGTAGTTAAGAATCCGCCTGCCAATGCAGGCGAAACGGGTTCGAGCCCTGGTCCGGGAAGATCCCACATGCCGCAGAGCAACTAAGCCCATGCGCCACAACTACTGAGCCTGTGCTCTAGAGCCCCCAAGCCACAACTACTGAGCCCACGTGCCACAACTATTGAAGCCTGAGCGCCTAGAGCCCGTGCTCCCCAACAAGAGAAGCCACTGCAATGAGAAGCCCGCACACCACAACGAAGAGCAGCCCCTGCTCACCAAGAGTAGCCTCCACTCACTGCAACTAGAGAAAGCCCGCACACAGCAACAAAGACCTAACGCAGCCAAAAATAAATAAATTAATTAATTATTTTTAAAAATTTCACCTAGCGGACACTGGCACATGCCCTGCTGGAGGGTGGGTGGTCCTAACCAGTCTTAACCGGCTCGAGCTAGAACTAGACACAGCTGACTCCAAGTTCCTGAAAAACAACTCAGGCAAACACCTTGTTTAGGCTACGTGCTGCTTGGAGAGCATGCAAGGTTTTTGTAGCAGCAATTAAGATGGCCTTGATCAACGAAGGCAGGTTACAGGTGTAATGGATTTCACCCGTGGCTTCACTTAAAAACAACAGAAATTTATTCTCTCATAGCTCTGGAAACTAGAAGGCCAAAATCAAGGTGTTGACAGGGCCACACTCTCTCTCTGAAGGCTCTAGAAAAGAATGCTTCATTGCTTTCTCCTCATTTCTGATGGCTCCCAGCACTCCCTGGCGTTCCTTAGCTTGTGGTTGCAGCATTCTACTCTCTGCCTCCGTCTTTGCACGGCATTCTTCTGTGTGTCCTCTCCTTTTCTTCTTGACAAATTACATCTGCAGAGACCCTCTTTCCAAATAGGGCACAGTGTGAGATCTGAGTGGACATGAATTTTGGAGTGATAAGCACTATTTAACCCACAACAATAATCAATAAATAATCTTTGAAATTAAAAGTAGTCCGTAAAATTTTAAAAAAGCTTAATATACCATATGTACACACACACACACACACACACACACACAGCCTAATAGATGGAATAAGCTCTAGAACACAAAGTGAGAGAATTAATATTAGAAGACATTTAAAAACATATCACTATCAGAAACTCTTAGATCAAGTACACACACAACCCTTAGTAAGGACTGGAAACCCTTAGAAAATCTGAGCAAAAATTTAACAAGCTTTATCTAACTCTGTATTTAACAGCTCTATATATAGAGAGAGATGATGATCTGTCTAGTAAATAGGAGATTTTTTTATGAGGACTCATGAAACATTGTCAAAAATCTACCAAATACTCGTCCACAGAGGAAGTTTTACAAATTCCTAAGAATCATTATTATACGTTTTAAGTTCTCTGACCATAATGCAATTAAATTGAAAGTCAACAATAAACCGATTTTTCCAAGTCCTGGAAACAAAAAATGTATCCGTAAACTACTCATGGTAAAAAAAAAAAAATCATTATGAAAAACTACATGATAATGAAAATGCTACATTATCATAATTTGTGGAATACTGCTAAAGCAAATATTGGGCTGGCCAAAAAGTTCATTCGGGTTTTCAGAAGATGTTATGGAAAAACCCAAACGAACTTTTTGGCCAACCCAATGTTTAGAGGGAAATTCAGAGCCTTAAATGCTTTCAATTAAAAACCAAAAAAAAAAAAAAAAAAAAAAGGAAAAAAGAGGAGTTGTACTTAGCTCAGGATGCTAGAAACACTACAGAACAATAATTAAGAAACAGAAAGAAAGAACTAATGAAAACTGAGCAGAAATTTCTGTGATAGGAGTGGTGAAGAAATATGAAGGATCCAAACCAAAAAGCTAGATATTGAAAGACATTAAAAAATGGACAAAAATAGAGCAAGCTTAAAAAAAGAGAAAAGATGTATATTAGCATTTAAAAGGGGGCACACAACTACAAACATGGTAGAGATATTTTAATGTGTAAAATAAAACATTGAGTGTCTTTATGCCAATAAACTTGAAAATAGAGATGAAAAGAAAAACAGGATGCCTGAATAAGCCAAGAGCTAGTAAAGAAAATAAATTAGTAATTGTGCATCCCAACCTAAGAACAGCTACCTGGCCCTCACAGATTTGTAATCCCTATCTTGTACAAAATATTTCAGAGTATATTTTTAAATTAAAATCTCTCCAACTCAGTTTAAAAGGCTTGATGCTAAACCTGGAGAGAAAAGAAAACCATGAAGTTAATTATGAGGGTAGATAAAGCAATCTTAAATGGAATATTCCCAAATCCAATTCATCACTTAAAAAAAAAGATAACCAAGAAGAAGTTATCCAGAGGTACAAAGATAGATCAACACTGAAACATCTTGTAATGAAATACATCAAATTAACAGGTGGATGAAAAATCATTTGAACAGATTCAATTCTTAGATAAAATATAGCACTCATTCAGGTTTAAAAGGAAAAATCTCAGCAAAAAAAAAAAAAAAAAAAGGAAGCAAACTGCTTTAACTTGGTAATTGGCATTTATCAAAACTTCTGTTTTGAGAATGGTAGTGTCAGATCAGTATCTCCTTCTTTCCCTCTTGGAAATCACCCAAAGCCACAACAACAAACAAGAAACAGAAAAGCAAGTTACAATATCAACAAAATGTAGGAGACTGTTGAAACTCCAGTTCCCAAAGTAAGTGGGAGAGATGCCACACAGGAGAGGAATCAGAGAGAGGATGCCCGCTAATGCTCATCTCAAAAAAAGACAGCAAGATACTTCTCCAAGTGTTACCAACCTGGGTTCTTGGACTCTTTAATCAATAAAAATTGATAAAAGGCCAGACTAGGAATTCAGGCAAGGCTTTATTGGTACTTGTGCTGCAGCATGAGAGAGTGAAAGCAAGTAACAGGTGCCCCTGCTCCACTCCCCAAGTGGAGTGGAGCAGGGGCAGATAGGGTGAGGGTGAAGGTGGATCAGGGGGTTGGGTCGAGGGAGGAGTGACTTAGGTGGTCTGCCCACCCCCTTGGTGGCACCATATGCAGGGGTCATGCGTGGTACCCTGCTTTTGCTCCTGGCACCTCACAAGTGGCCGTTGGGTTTTGGCCTTTTTGTATCTTACTGTTCATACTTTACCCCAACTGTACCATGCATGCAGTTATTTTTAGTCCCTTAGAGTTTCTTTGTATTCTGTTGCTCGATAAGACGTTTGTCCAGGTGCAAACATTCCAGTAAAGGTTCCCAGGTCCCAGATCCCAGCCTGTCTCAAAAAGTTAGAGGCATGCTTTGTAGTGAAAAACCCAAATATCTTATTTGCAACAAGAAGAATGTGATGCACTAGTTAGGGAGAGAATCTACTTAGGACACACTTTGGTTCCAAGAAGCAAAAAGTATGGGTCTGAAAGATGATTCACTTATTTATTAATTATCATCTCCAGGAAGCCATTTACCCCATGGCAGAAGAAGAGAGAAACTTGACATGATGAACAGCTTTGTGGCTACCTGTCTCCATTTGCAGAGAAGAAATAAAAGCTAGATTAATTTATACAAAAACTTGGATCATAAGAAAAATTATGACTAATATGGAACACAGCCCAATCTCCTCCTCTGTACAAACTTTCTACAAAAGCAGTTTTAGAAAAACATCACCTGATTCTAAAAGTTAAGTACAGTTGACCCTTGAACAACGTGAGTTTAAACTGCCTGGGTCCTCATATACGTGGGTATTTTTCAATAATAAATACTACAGTACTACTTGACCCGTGGTCGGTTGAATCTGCAGAAGTGGAGGAACCGTGCATATGCAAGGCCAACTGTAAGTTGTACTCAGATTAACTCCCTTCGTTGTTCAAAGGTCAACTGTAATCAAAAACAACGGAATCAAACAGCCAATAAGCACCAGAAAAGATACTCAACACGACTGGTCATCAGGGAAATGCAGATTAAAACTATAATGAGATCCCACTACACACCCACCAGAAGGGCTTACAATGAAAAATGACTGACAATACCGAGTGTTGCAAGCATGTGGAACAACTGAAACTCTCATCATTGCTGGTGGGACTATGAAATGGTACAACCACTTTGAAAACTGGTAATGTGTTAAAAAGCTAAACCTGTATCTACTCGATGACCTAGCAATTCTACTCCTCGGTATTGATCTTAGAGAAATGAAAACATATGTCCACAAAAAGCCTTGTACAATAACGTTAATTGCAAGTTTATTTATAATAGCCACAAATTGAAAATACCTCCTCCATCAAAAGGAGAGTGGATTATAAAAAAGCTGTGAAAACTTCTTTCATATCAATTTAATGATTTTTAAAATGCAAACACATTGTATACTATGTGCAATGTTTTCTGATACCAGGAGCATTCTTTTAATATACAGTTTCAAGTCCTCCTTTATTTTTATTTATTTATGTTTTTGCAGTATGCGGGCCTCTCACTGCTGTGGCCTCTCCCGTTGAGGAGCACAGGCTCCGGATGCGCAGGCTCAGTGGCCATGGCTCACGGGCCCAGCTGCTCCACGGCATGTGGGATCCTCCCGTACCAGGGCACGAACCTGTGTCCCCTGCATTGGCAGGTGGAATCTCAACCACTGCGCCACCAGGGAAGCCCCCCTCCTTTATTCTTGGAAAATTTTCTTATATGCTGATTCATTTGTTCTTTTCCCTTATTTTCATTTTCTACCATGGGAACTCTGAAATGTGTATATTAATTGCATATTTTTGCCTGTCCTTCACATCAAGTCTTTTTCTGCCAATCCTTATTTTAATAAACATTTAGAATGGGTCAGTCATTTCTAAACGTTCAATACCATAAGACAATTGAGCAAAACTTACTTAAGAATAAAGGCCACAGAGCAGCAGTTTTAGATATGCAAGAACACTAGAATATTGTTCCTATTAGTCGTTCCTGAAGAAGTTTTTTTCTGGATTCATATATCATTATATTTGCCTCCAAGAAAAATAGTCTCATGGGGGCTGCACTTATAATTAAATCTTTTCCCACGCCCTTTGTCACAATCCTAAATTTCAAACCCTCTACCAGATCTGGGTGGATTCATCACTGTCAGGGCCCCAGTACAATGATCAAAATTGCATATAAAAGAAATGTTTTTAAACATATTTGATTTTTCTAACTTTTTATTTTAACATACATTAACACTTAAATGTTACAAGGATATTTTCCCCTTCCTCCACAGCCTCTAGAATTATTTTAAATTCATTTAATGAGACCTGGTTCTGGGAACTACAGCACCCAACTTCCACAATAAGGAGGTAGTTGAGCAGGAAGAAACTGGTGCTTGATGACTTTGTGGGCCCACCAAAACAGACCCACACTACCTCTCTCTGGATTTCCTTTAAATAAGACAAATTTATATTCTATTTTTTAAAAAGTTACAAAGCTAGTACAAAATATCCTCATAGACGCTTCACCCAGGGTCCCCAACTTGTACATTTGCTCCATCATTCTCCCATTCTCTCTCTTTCTGTGTCTCTCTCTCTTCTGATCTATTTGGAAGTTGCAGGCATGATGCCCTGTTTCCCTAAATACTTCAGTGTGTATTTCCTAAAAACAAAAACATTCTCTTACATAACACAATACAGCTATCAAAACTGGGAAAATAGGGGGCTTCCCTGGTGGCGCAGTGGTTGAGAGTCCGCCTGCCGATGCAGGGGACACGGGTTCGTGCCGCGGTGCAGGAGGATCCCACATACCGCGGAGCGGCTGGGCCCGTGAGCCATGGCTGCTGAGCCTGCGCATCCGGAGCCTGTGCTCCGCAGTGGGAGAGGCCACAACAGTGGGAGGCCCGCGTACCGCAAAAAAAAAAAAAAACTGGGAAAATAATATTGATACAATATTCAATACTTTTGGTAACAGATTCTATCAAAATTTTGCCATCTTCCCTAATAATATCCTTAATAGAAAAGGAAAATCCTAGATCATGAATTATATTCAGTTGTCATATCCTTTAAATTCCCTTAATTTGGAACAATACCTCAATCTTTCCTTGCCTTTTTTGACCTTGTCACTTTTTACGAGTACAGGCCAGCTATTTCGCAGAACGTCGCTCAATTTGGGTTCGCAAATCACTTACAGCAATTTTTTTTTGTACTTGATCTTCCATAAAAGAGGGACATTTTCATTTTCTTAATGAACTTAAAAGGATATTTTAACACATTGGGACACACTTAATTACTAGATCCTTTCAGAACAGCAACACAGAATGCCTTCTCGGACAGGTTGTTCCATGTCCTACCAAAAATTCAGGTAATCTTATCTCGTCCAGGCTATCCTTGGCCTTCTTCAGGGTGTCCTGATTTGTTTTGCTTTGTTTTTTATCACCTCTTCCCCTGAGGGTCTATTGGATCTATTACTGTCATCTCTATAATTGAGCTCAAAGGGCAGCCTGATATGACCATACATCTTAGCTTGGGTGTAGGCAAAATTTTTACCCAGTTGGGTCAGCTAAAAAATACTGAATCTGTTGTAAAGGCTCTTTCTTGGAAAGCTAGGAAGAAAAGCAAACATTTCCCCCCAAAAGACAGAAAATACATCAACCTAGACATGCTGAAAAATGTTGCGCAATCTCATTCTTGCATAATTAAAGTATAGCCATAGATTGGTCTGGATGATAGAAGTTATCCATCAAACAACTGTGTCCCTTCTCTTTGCCTTAGTGCTATGATGGATGAGTTGCCGTATCAAGCCACTCCTATGCAAAATTTAAAATTTTATCCTTCTTTGTAGGTCCCAAGTAGCTCTTCCCATCCCTGGTTAACCTTATAGTTCTACAGTAAATTGGATTATTGTTCCCATTATTTGCTTTCCTATAAAAGGATTTACCTTCCTGTCTGTAGCCCTGTGACTTTGTGACCTTCTTTGAGTACAGTATACTTCCCTGCCCTATTCTCATTGGGTTTTATAATGTGATTTGCTTCGGCTAATTGAAAGTGAGTAAAAGTGATGTGCTTCCCGGCAGAGATTTCAAGAGCCAATGTATGACTTGGCTATTCTGGCAAAAGAAAAGCACGTCCCAGCTAGGGATGTGGGTCCTGTAAGGAGGCCACACGGAGCAAAACCACAACAAACATACAACTCACATGAAACATAAACCGTAGACCTTTCTATCATGAATATGATATTTTGGGGTTGTTTCTTTCTTCAGCATAATCTGGTGAAAGCCAGCTGATACCTTTTCTGCTCGCCAGCCACTCTGGAATTACTAGACCGTATATTGGTTCCTGAGATCCACCGTGCCCATTTGGAAAAAAGATTTGATGTGCACGCCTGAGAAAGGGAGAGTCTTTTAAAGGGATCAGGGCTAAGGATCAGAAGCAGTTCTTGAATCCTGCTTCCCCTTACCGTTCCAAGTGAAGATAAGATTAGAAGGCAGGAGGAAAAGAGAGGAGGTAAAAGTGAGCAATGGCATGTATCCCTTTACGGACAGAGAAATTCCTGTGAAAGTGTTTGGTTTTCTATCCTGTTCTAAGCAACAATGACTGTCCTGTCTTATGGAGCTGGTTAGGATCCTAGAATCTGAATGAAGAAAGCTAAGATTCCAGAATCCAGATGGAGAAACTACAGATGAGGGGCAAAGTGCCTCCCTGGGAGAGAGAAATCTAGATTATTCAAAGGGCTCTAAAGGTGCTGTCTTTTGTTCTGCCTTGTATGTATCTTCAAATCTTGAATCTTTAGGGAGAGAGAACATTTTGAAGAAAGCATCAGATGCCCTTCCTAAAGGCCGGATCAGAGAGTAGGTAATAAAGGGGGGAGAGTTGATGTTCTTCATACTAGATACGTGTATCTTTCACTCTTCCTCTCGGAATAGCTTCCTTTTGGGATTTGACACTCCCTGCTCCTGGCAGTTTTGTACCACTGATGGGTTTCTCCATCACAGCTCCTTTTGCTGCCACCTCCACCAGAGGGACCCATCAGAAACATGACCTAAGCTAAGTAGGTCCATCACCTTCTCTCTCACAGGAATTTGAATCTTGAGCAGAATTTCAAAGGGCTCAAGGTAGATGGGGCTGAATTTTCTTTGTGGCAGTGAGATTGCCCCGAGTTACATAGAACCCTGGTCCGGGGTTACCCCATGGCTGAGTTACATAGAACCCTGGAGCTCAGCTGGTCACTGTCTTTCATGAGGGCTGATTGTTCACTTTCTCCTTTGATATTATGAGCGATCCAATATCCTGTCAATAACCCCATCCCTTTCAGTTAACAGAATCATTTTCTGTTGCTGACAAGCGAAGAAACTTAATACGGAAATTGGTGCCTGAGAACAAGCGCTCTTGGGAAAATGTGGCATGTTTGGAACTACTTATTTGGCTAATATGAGGTAAAAGAATCTGAGACTCCCATTAACATTCACTGGAACAGTTTGTCCACTAAGATTGAGGCTAAGTAGTGGTTGCCACTGATGAATCTAGAGGGATGAAGAATGCTGGACAACTAGGCATACTGAACTTTTCTCATCTTATGTATAACTTAAAACAAAAGAAAAAGATCAAATCTCAAAACTTCACCTTGGCAATATTCCAGTTCTTTCTGTGACTTTGATGAAAAGAATCAATTTTTATCTAAAGCTGTAAGACTGTGGACACACAAAACCAAACACAGAAACGGATTTTGTGAGTTGGGTTCACGGTTGTCCTAAGTCTTTTCCTGTGAAGGTTGGAGAACTGATCAGAAGACAGTGGATCCTGACAAATGGAAAGGGTAACATGTAAGAGGATATGTAAGACTGAATGCAGGGGTTCTCAAAGTGGGGTTCCCAGACTAGTGGCATCAACTGGGAACTTGTTAGAGATGCAAATTTTCTAGCTTCAGCCCAGACCTACTAAATCAGAAACTCTAGGAGTGGGCACAGCTGTCTGTGTTCTATCTTCTAGCAGACTCTGATGAAAGTTTGAGAGCAACTGGGGTGGAGGATTTGAAGTCCTCAAACCAGCCTGAAATAACTCCTCACTCTGCTTTCTTTGGCCAAGGAAACTTTCCCACCTTTGTAGGTGAGAACTTATTAGTCCCCTCTCAGGAGCCAAGCCACACTATTGCTATGGCAACTAGAATGGCAACTAGCATGGCCTGGGGGGTGGGGAGCATGGGTGAGACAATCCCGAACATCGGTACGGAACAGTTAGAAACCTAGACATTGTAGGAATTTGCTAATGTATATCTGCCCCAAATTGAGAGAATATGTGGAGGAATAGATTTTTTTTAACAAATTTATTTATTTTATTTATTTTTGTCTGTGTTGGGTCTTTGTTGCGGTGCGCGGGCTTCTCACTGCGGTGGCTTCTCTTGTTGCGGAGCACGGGCTCTAGGAGCGCAGGCTTCAGTAGTTGTGGCACATGGGCTCAGTAGTTGTGGCTCACGGGCTCTAGAGCAGAGGCTCAGTAGTTGTGGCACACGGGCTTAGCTGCTCCGCGACATGTGGGATCTTCCTAGACCAGGGCTCGAACCCGTGTCCCCTGCATTTGCAGGCGGATTCTTAACCACTGCGCCACCAGGGAAGTCCTGTGGGAATAGATTTTGAGGTTTCTAGATCAAGGAGCACGGTCCCTATTTTGGATCAGGATGAATGTATAGGTAGATATGGACCCTTCCCAGAGGTTGTGTATGCAGTGTATGACAAGTTGGGGGAAAGACGTCAACATAAATGTTCACTGAACTTTGTCCCACAATCCATTACATTCTCAAAGTCAGAAATCCCTTAACAAGTAGAAGAAGGAATTGAAAGCCTTCCAGGAAAAGGGAATAAAGGATTGGATAGTTTATGCTCATCTAGTCCAAGCACCTCCTCACCACATCTTTGATATAAATGTTTATTTTAATAATAAAAAGGGTATCAGTAATGGTTTTACTGTAGGAAGTCGAAGCCTCTCTAGGTAGTTAAAGCTGCAAGGTATTTGCACCCAATCAGATACTTGCAAAATCATGCAAAGGGCTAGAGCAGTGTGGGGTGGGGAGTGGCACCACTGGGGCTGTGAAGCTCAGGAGTTTGATCCTCTGATAAAAAAGGCAGTGCAGTCACTGCTGTTTCAACAGCCACTTGACACGTTGAAAGTGATGAGACGTGGAATTCACCTGCTGCCTTTACCCATTGACACTCTGATGCTCATGATCTTGCTTGCCGGCAAAAATTACAGCAGGAAAATCTCTTCTGTCTCTTTTCTGTCGTTCAAATCATTCAAGAGTGTGTCTTGGACTTCCCTGGTGGTGCAGTGGTTAGGAATCCGCCTGCCAATGCAGGGGACACAGGTTTGAGCTCTGGTCCGGGAAGATCCCACATGCCACGGAGCAACTACTGAGCCTGCGCTCTAGAGCCCGTGAGCCACAACTACAGAGCCCGTGAGCCACAACTACCGAGCCCGCGTGCCACAACTACTGAAGCCCGTACGCCTAGAGCCCGTGCTCCGCAACAAAGAGAAGCCACCGCATTGAGAAGCCTGCGCACCCCAACGAAGAGTAGCCCCTGCTCGCCAGAACTAGAGAAAGCCCGCGCGCAGCAACAAAGACCCAACACAGCCAAAAATAAATAAATTTATTTTTTGTTTAAAGTGTGTCTAACTGGCAGAAACCAATTGCTTCCAGAATATGAGCTGGAAAGAAGTCTGGTTGGCACGGTTGTTAGCTTCCTCGCTTCTGCAGAGCAGGAAGACACATTAAAGGAAGAGGGCTTGAAAGCGCAGTGAACTAAAATTCTGTATCCATCTCCTAAGGGAAGTGACTGCTCTTTACAAAAAGCCCTCTCTAGACTTGGAATGCTGGGTGCAAGAGCTGCCATTGAAATGGACTCCCAGATCTCAGGGGGCATGGGAGGAGCCCAACATGCTTGGGCCCATGTCGGGGCTGTTAACTACCAGAGGTAAAGCCAGCTTGGTAATCCTACCATGGTCATATCAATCAGATTCTGATAAAAAGTCTGACTCTCCCCCATAAATAAATCAGGGGCTTCAAAGTGCGGCATTTCATCAAACCACAAGTTCTCATCTGGTTTGTAGGGCCCCTCCCATCCTACTACAAACACCAGGACTGAGCCACCTTCCATGAGAGTTAGGTTTGGGTTTTGGTTTTTGGTTTTGAACCCATCTTCCGGACCCTAGTCAGTTCAAGGCAACACATAAATGGTTCAATTGAATTGTAAATTGAAACTGTCATCAAGTCATTTTCTCTACTTAAGCCACCACAGAACAATCAAAGAAAGGGAGGTTCTGGTACTGGTTGCGGTGTAGTTTCAAAATACCTCCTCAAAATCTTTGATGCATCCTGCCTTCAAAAGGCAAACCTGATTCCCCTCCCCTTGGGTGTCGGTCAAACTTAGGGACTCACTTCTAATGAGCAAATTTCCCTCTAAGCCCCATTTTCACTGCATCCCACAAATTTTAATAAGTTGTATTATTATTTAGTTCCAAATATTTTAAAATGTCTCTTGAGAGAAGCGTGTTGGTTAATCTCCAAATATTTGGGGATTTTCCAGCTATCTTTCTGCTACTGATTTCTAGTTTAATTTTACTGTGGTCTGAGAACATATGTTGTATGATTTCTATTCTTTTACATTTGTTAAGATATGTTTGATGGCACAGAATGTAGTCTATCTTTCTGAACGTTCCATGCAAATTTGAGAAGAACGTATATTCTCCTGTTGTTGGATGGAGTATTCTATAATTGCCAATTAGATCAGGTTGATTGATAGGAGTACTTGGGTCAATTTTGTCCTAACTGATCTATTAATTGTTAAAGAGGGATGTTGAAGTGTCCAAGTATAATTGTGGATTTGTCTATTTCTCTTTCCATGAGTACATACATGTTAAGGATTACGTCTTCTTGGAACACTGACCCCTTCAACATTATACAGTATTCCTCTTAGTTCCTAATCATTTTCCTTGTTCTGAGGTCTGCTTTGTCTGAAACTAATACAGCTGCTCCAGATTTCCTTTGATTAGTGATGTATCTTTCTATCCCTTTTAAACCATCTAAGTCTTTATATTTGAAGTGAGTTTCTTATACGTAACATACTGTTGGGTCTAATTTTTTTTAATCCACTCTGACAATCTTTTAATTGGTTTATTTAGACCATTCACATCTAAAATGATTATTGACATAATTGGGCTAATGGCTTCCATGTTTGTAACTGTTTTCTATTCATTCTTTCTTCCTTCCTTTCTTTCTTTTCTTTTCTTTTCACCCTCTTTCCCTGCCTTTTCTGGTTTTAATGGAGCAGTTTATAACATTCCATTTATCTCCTCTCTTAACATATTAATCATACTCCTCTTTTTAATTTTTTAATGGTTGCCCTAGAGTTTGCAATATACATTGACAACCGCCTGCCAGCAGCATCCTATTTTAAGTTACTCAAAGGAAGCTGAGGCTGAGAAGCCAGGTTTGAATTTAGAATTCTTGCACTCAGCCAAGCTCCCAGGCAGCAACTCTTCTCTTTTGTATCCTGGCACCATCCCGACCAGAGAGAGGCCTTGTGTGCCTAAGGGTTATATTTGCCAATCCATATACCTGCGCTATTTAGTACTTCTAAATAGTCTGCTGACTGCGGCCACCCCATGTGGCTAACCATAAGCAATACGGTCCGTCTTTGAGAAGACAGACTTGGAGAAGCAGCCCATACAGGCTCTGAAAGTTGGCGTGGACGGTTTGTGCGGGAAGTTCCAAGGTTCTACGAAGTATGGTCTAGCATGGGAGAACACAGGCTATGGGAGGACCAGGTCCATTAGCTTCTTGGGCTTTTCTAAAGGGCCAGGCCAGGGTGGAAGCCCTCTTGCCTTAAAAGGTAGTATGGACCCCAACACTCATCTGACTCATCTTTACACAAGTTGTGCTTGCTACTCAATTTTTCAAAAGTAAATAATATACTGTCTATATAATATGTAAACAATATAATGTGTAAACTGTACAAAAAAGGGAATGATTTAACCCAAAAGTTAGGACAACTGTTAAGTAGGAGGATGGAAAGGGATATGATTGGGGAGGTACAAAGAGGAGTTTCCAAAATGCTAGGAATGGTTTAAACTGGGGGGTGGGTATACAAATGTTCACTTGATTATTCTTTAAACTGTACATATATATCTTACACACTTTTCTGTATACTATATATGATATTATAATTATAACTAAAAGACATTAGCCAGGTGATCAAAAACGAAGGGCAGAAACAACATGTATTGTCTGATTTGATACCTTTTAATTACTTTGATTCAAAGTCCACTTTGAATATCTAATCTTTGTTTTACTCCTATAAGACCTGGTAATGTTTAATAATAAATAGATACCATGCTAGCCACCATCCCCAACTGCCTGCCTCAGTGTAATTTTCATTTTGTCACACTTGCTGTTTTCAAACAGGAGAAATGAAAACAAAAATGTGAAATAAATTCAGATATAACACTTTAATTTACTAACTATACAAAATGATCAATAGTAACCAATATTTCTATTTTCCCTTTTTAGGATCATTTCTGTCTTCAAAACCACATACTTATTTGAGCACTTACTATGTGCTCAGTGTGCTAGAACACATCAGGTTCTCATAGCCTGATGCAGGAGACAGATACCTAAATAACTTTAAATTTTTTAATTATTTAATTACCACAGCAACACCCTGCTCAGCTGTGATAACTGGTATAAGAGGTTTGAAAGGATCAAGAATGTATGATTGGGCTTCCCTGGTGGCCCAGTGGTTAAGAATCAGCCTACCAATGAAAGGGACACAGGTTCAAGCCCTGGTCCGGGAAGATCCCACATGCCGCGGAGCAACTAAGCTTGTGCTCCACAACTACGGAGCCTGAGCTCTAGAGCCCGCAAGCCACAACTACTGAGCCCACATGCCACAGCTACTGAAGCCCGAGTGCCTAGAGCCCGTGCTCCACAACAAGAGAAGCCTCGACAATGAGAAGCCCACGCACTGCAACAGAGTAGCCCCCGCTCACCGCAACTAGAGAAAGCCCGTGCGCCGCAATGAAGACCCAACACAGCCAAAAATAAATAAATAAAATTAAAAAAAAAAAAAGAATGTATGATTGCTGCTATGCCAATGCCAAGGTCAACTGGTTCATCTTATTTCTTCCAATTCTGCATATGTGGCATACTGGTAACACAAATGGTGTATTATCAAATAATGTTAATTAAGCAATTATCCTCTAAGGCATGCACACACACACCACAAAGGGCTACAGAGTATATAGATTTTGCAAAGCAGTGGCCACATCTCCCTCACACTGCCTGAAATTTCTATCTAGAAATCTTTACCCATACTACTTTAGAGCATTTTTATGGGATCCTGGATCTTTCCAATTTAAGCATTAAATTGAAATTGGACACATTTTTAAAAACCTGTTAAGGTTGTCCTAGGTCTTATGATTTTAATTAAAAACTAAAACAAGAAAGGAATTCAACATAAATACTTTTTGAGCTATTACTATTTTTGATGCCTTGTGCTAAATAAAGTAGCCGATAAAGTTAATTCAGTCAAAGAGAAACACAAGTAAAGGCATTTTACAGTAACACGTTGTCATCCAACAAAAATTATGAAGTTACTCCTTTCTAAGTGAAGAACTATTTTGCTACAACAGACAGTAAGATTTTGCAAAAGATGCACTCAAATTTCTCAATCTGGGTCAACCTCATGGTTGTTAAAATATGTGCATACTTTCTGGATTACGCATTATATGGAATTTTGCCCCATTGTTAGACCGTGTGTTCGAGTTTTAGGTTAAAAAACAGTTACCTTACTCTTGACCCCGGACGTCCCCTCTCCCCCAGCGACAAACTTTCTGCCAACAGAGATCCACGCCTTTCGTCCTAAAATGGGCATAACCAAAAGAGACACGCAATCTAGATGGATTTAAATCCTTGTGTGCTTCGGCAAATGGTCTTTAATCCTGTTTTCCCCGTCACTCAAGTGCAAGGCTGCATGAGATAGCCCTATAAGGTCTCTTGCATCTGCAGACTTCTGTGATTAAAATGCATCTCTTCTTAGAAGGAATTCACAAAAAGCCCCTGCCTCTATGGGAAATTAGCTAGCTGGGCGTTAGGCTAACCGCAGGGTAGGCGTAAATCTGGTTTCTCTTTGAAAAGTCTTCCTGGGGCTAGCATCCCACGCCAGCAACAGAGCGCGCCCAGGCACCACGTGTCTGCACCAACAGCGGGATTGGCGGAGCGCATTTTCGCGCGGCGGTCTAGACGCGCACAGTCCCGCCCAGCTGCCGGAGGAGCCGGGAGGCAGAGAGAAGAGGCCGGAGGGAGATCGCAGATGGGAGGGGGCGGGAGGGGGGTGGGGGATCCCGAGGCGCCCGTGGCCGGGAATCTGGGAGGGCCTAGAGAGGCGCCAGGCGGTTAGCCTCGCCACAACTTGCCCAGGACAGACAGGCCTCACTCTGCGTCCTGGAAGAAGGAGCTGGCCCGCCGCTTCCCTCCCGGCTGCTCCTCGGCCTCCACGGGCCCGCCCGCGCTAGCAGCGCCCCTAGAGCCTGCGTCCGCAGCTTCGCCCCTGTCTGCCTGTAGCGCCCGGCGCCCACCCAGAAGCGGGCAGCTGGGGTGAGTCGAGGTCAGGGATGCGCCAGGCGCCCAGGGGAGGCCGGGGCCTCTGGGTGCCCGCGAAGCCGGGCCCTCCTTCCTCTTTTCCCGCTGCGAGCCGAGGCGCTGCAGACCCCGCTGGCCTGGCTGCCGCAGCCCCCCACTCCCCCGTTTGCTTGCCTTCTAAGGGGCGGCGCCGGGACCCCACTGGAGCCTGCGTTCCCCGGCCTTTGTCTTTGTGGGTTCGGCGGTCGTCCCCATGGTGCGCCCGGGGCGGGAGGCGCTGCGCCCGGCTGGGGGCCCTTCAGAGGGAAGGGGAAAGCGTGCCCCCTTCTTTCCTGTTCCGGCCATCTTGCGACTCGCGTAGGGGCGAGGGCCAGCGGCGCGGCGCTCGCGGCCGGGCGGAGTGGTGGCGGCGAACGGAGATGGGCGCCTCGAGCCCCGCGCGCCTCCTCCCCAGAATGCAGTGGGAGCGCGCGGAGTTTCAAGGGCTTGGACCCAGAGCCCGGGGGCACAGGAAATGTGAGGGACAGGGGCCGGGAGCTGACGTTTCCTAAGCGCCTAATTCATTCGGATCGTTCTTTTTTTTTTTTTTAATTTATTTAATTAACTTATTTTTGTCTGGGTCTTTGTTGCTGCCCCTGGGCTTTCTCTAGTTGCGGCCCAAAGGGGCTAGTCTTCCTTGTGGTGCGCGGGCTTCTCATTGCGGTGGCTTCTCTTGTTGCAGAGCACGGGCTCTAGGCACTCAGGCTTCAGTAGTTGCAGCATGCAGGCCCAGTAATTGTGGCTCACGGGCTCTAGAGCACAGGCTCAGTAGTTGTGGCGCACGGGCACGTGGGATCTTCCCGGACCGGGGCTCGAACCCGTGTCCCCTGAATTGGCAGGTGGATTCTTAACCACTGAGCCACGGGGGAAGCCCCTCATTCGGATCATTCTTTATCCACTTGTCCTTTTGGCAAATTCTTAACGCGCCTCTCCGTGCGTGATCTATGCCAGGTGCTGGGGATATAATGGTGAGCAAGAGAGACCACGGCCCTTGTTCCCGCTGATCCTGCAGCCCAGTGGATGGAGTCCAGGGTACATAGACCTGCCAGGTCTGTATCCTGACGTCTATTTAACAGACTGGGAAACTGAAGCCTAGGGCTGCCGTAACTTGTAGGTCAGGCAGTAAGTAAATGGAAGAATCAGACTTTGAAGCTAGATCTTTAAGACTGTCATGCTGGCTGTAGTTAATCGATAATAGCTCTTTTTCTTTCAAAATCCCGTTCAAAATTACTTGGATGCACGGCTTCTATGAAGTCTAATGAAGTGTGTGCTTAGTTTCTGGATGCTTTCCTGTGGGCTTATTTCTAGTTCTCAGTGTCTAGAAAGGGCTAGAAATGTTTGACATTACAAGTTTGCTTCCAGTTACTCTGAACTGTATTTTCGTTTCTTCTGTTCTTTGGCTGTTAGGAGAGACAAAAATTTTCCTGATGGTTGGTCCAAGCAGGGACTCCCGGGTGGACTGAGGAATGGCTGGCTTTTCCTCAGTTCATACATCTCTGTGGTAACCACAGGCAGCTCCCAGAAGACCTCGAGAATGAGAGGCCTGAGGTCTACGAGTTGCTGCTAGAAATAGTTCAGCCTCTCCAGAAAACAGAATGCAGCTGCCACACAAGTTTGTAAGGTAAATACCGGGGCCCTGTAAAGTTCCCCCTCCATTTAATTGTCTTTATCTTCACATTTTGAAAAAAAGTATCCTTTTGGAAAGACAAGTAAGGTATTACGTATTTGGGGAAGTTCTTTGGTTTGAAATTCTATCCGAATGTTATATCTAGGTGGCCAACCCAGAGAGGAAGAAAGACTCCATTTTACAAAGTATCTTGGATGTAAGAAATTTAGGAGGCCTTCCATCAAATATAATTAACTACACTACAAATTTAATTTTTAAAACAACTTTATTGAAGTATAATGTACAAAATGCACCGTTAATTTTCAGTGTACCATTCAGTGAGTTTGGAAAAATGTATATGCCCGGGTAATCAACAAGACAATCAAAATAGAGAACATTTTTTTTATTATACCCCAAAGTGTCTTCGTGCCCTTTTGCAACTAGGCCCCCTTCCATCCCATTTAATTTTACATAGATTTGTTGCTTCACGTTTTCTGAGTTGTGCGTGAAAGAGGAGGATGGATGGTTCTTTCTAATCTCAAAAACCTAAGGCGAGGATCAGAGGCTGGCAGCTAGGATGTGGCTCCCCGCGCCTTAGAGACTTGCAAGGTGGTGCCCCGCGAGCCGGCGCTCAGGAAGTGTGCCCTCTCGAGGTGAACCGGTGTGTTCTCGGCTGGCTCACGACGAGTTCTTCTTTGGCCCCGCAGGGCCCTGGGCGCACGCTGACCGCGCGCTGGCCGGCTCGCACTTTGCTCCAGGTCCACGCCCGTGGCGCTGCCATAACAACGGCCTAGACGCCCAGGCCTTAGGCCGCCGCCGCCGCCGGGTCCCGGCCTTCTCCCCGCTCCGAGGGGTGGGGCGGCGGCGGCCCGGGCCGGGTAGACGGGACTGCCCCCTCCTCCGAAGCCGGCAGAGGCGGCGGATTTGCTTCCAAGCATGGTAAGAGGCGGCAAGCCGGGGATGCCCGCCTGCCGATGCCGGGCTGGGGCGGCGGGGACTCCACGGAACTCCCAGCCCCTTCCGCCTCCCCCATTCTCTCTCCTTCCCGCAGCCCTTTCAGAAGCACGTGTACTACCCGCTCGCCAACAGCCTGGAGAGACCCGCCTCCGAAGCCGCCGTGGCGGGCGGGGCCGCCATGGCCTGCGGCCCCCCCAGCGCGGCTTCGGGCCCCCTGCCCTTCTTCCAGTTCCGCCCGCGGCTGGAGAACGTGGACTGGCGGCGGCTGAGCGCCATCGACGTGGACAAGGTGGCAGGCGCCGTGGACGTGCTCACGCTGCAGGAGAACATCATGAACATCACCTTCTGCAAGCTGGAGGACGAGAAGTGCCCGCACTGCCAGTCGGGGGTGGACCCGGTGCTGCTGAAGCTCATCCGCCTGGCGCAGCTCACCATCGAGTACCTGCTGCACTCGCAGGAGTTCCTCACCTCGCAGCTGCACAACCTGGAGGAGCGGCTGCGCCTGAGCCTGGCCGAGTGCGAGCAGAGCAAGAAGCTCCTCACCAAGCAGGCCGGCGAGATCAAGTTACTCAAGGAAGAGTGTAAACGCAGGAAAAAGTTGATCTCCACCCAGCAGCTGATGATTGAGGCGAAAGCCAGCTATTACCAGGTGGGAAGCTGCCTTGTGATTACCCAATAAAACGCTCAATTCCTACTGGCTGGGATATTGAGAGTCCTTTCCTACAGCACTGCCTTTTTTTTTTCTTTTTTTGATTTGTACTCTAAATTAGAAGAAACAGCATATATTTAAGCGAAAGAGTAATTTTAACCAACAGATAACATGGTTCATTACCTTGTGTAGACTAGCATAGGGTTAATAATTAAGTAACGTTGACTGCAGTGCTTTATTGAATTATCTAAAAGCTGGTTGTCTAAGAAACTGTTTCTTCCTCCTAATCGGTGTAATGAAAAATAAACCAGGTACAAATTGCTGTTGAGCTGCGGCCCCAAATGATATGGCATGCTTAAATTTGTGGATTTTTTTTCCTCATTTTTAAATTTTGAAATATTTTTAAATTTACAGAAAGATTACAAATCAGTGCAAAAACTTCCTTACACCAATTATTAACATTTGCCACATTGGCTTTATTTTCTCTGTCTCCCTTTCATACTGTTACCTTTGAACCATTGGGCAGTGAGTCGCAGACTCTTAAGTATTTCAATGTGTATATTTCCTAAGCAGGAGAATACTTGCTGATATAACAGTACTACTTAAAAATTTTTTTAATTTTGCCTTTTTGTTCTTAATCTCCCAACTGTTAGGGGGTTAGACATTGAACCCAAGATAAATATTGTCATTTTTGTGTGTAACAGAAATCAGCATATTTATCTTTTTTATTGGTTAGGTGGAAGAAGCAAAGAATGTTTGATGAAGATATCAAAGTAAGCAGTAGACTGACAAGACTGATTTCACACCCCTACATTCCAGTCATTTTGGCTAAATAGGACTTAAAAGGCCTCAGTGGATTTAGGTAATGGTGGAGGCAAAGCAGGAGTGAATGTGGAGAACTGGGTGTAGGGCTCAGAAAACAGTGAGGTTAATAGTGCTTAAGACTGACCCAACAGGAGCCTTGAGAGAAGTGTACTTAAACTAGGTGAACAGTTGGGAAAGAATGCTGTTAGAAAGTCTTAATGTTTAGCCTTGGGTATACAACCTTTAGGTATAGTCATCCAATGATACCTGATGTTGCTAATTGCCTATGTGTTTCATAACTGCTATTTAAAAACTAAATATTTATAAATAGTGCTGAGATGGCTCTTTAAATGTAATTATCATAAAATGGATAGAATAGGTTGTGTTTAAAACATTAAAGACAGTTTACCTGGCTTTGGTATTATTCAGTGAAACATTAAAACCTGTAACATAAAAATTATATGTTCATAAACTTTTTTTTTGTTCTTTTGGTTATCATAAAAATAGCTGTTCGTAAGTAAAGATTTTCAAATGTGAATGATAATATGATAAAAAGTAATGGCTCACTTTTATCAAATGAGTGACACCTGCCGACTCTTGGCCACTCAGACTCGGAATGGCGGTGGTAGCTGTATGGTGTGCCCAGGTGTGGCCAAGAAGAGATAGGAATGACCACACCCCCTTTTCCTACTTAGTGTAGTACACGTATACTCTGCCCTCTATTAAGTGACTTGCCGTTGTCTCTTTATGGAGTTCTTGAGCAGTGAGAGCCTTTAGGGTGACAACTCTGGAGTTAGACTACCTGGGTTTGAATTCCACCTATTCCTCTGTGCAAGTCTTTTAACTTCTAAACCTCAGTTTCCTCATCTGGAAAATGAGAACATTAGTAGTAGGGTTGCTCTGAGAATCCCGTGAGATAATGCATGTATAGCACGAGGAAAGCTCAGCAAATAGCATCCAACAAGTGGATGTTGATTTCTGCAGTGGCTTCCCTGTAGTGAGCTGTGGCTACCTGTGACCTATCTCTTTATGAATCCTCAGGCCAGAGGTCACAGTGCTGAGATGCTGTGAGAATCAGTGTTTCAGGGAGGGGTAGTCAAAGACTGCTGCTAAGAATAGTTGGCCTGTAAGCTAGCAGGAATTCCACGGTGTTATAATCTTTGTTAGAGATTCGTAAGCTAGGGATGTTTGGCCTATAGTAAAATTTATGGGAAGTCAATTGATTTTGTTTAAATAGTTATTTGACTTTAGTCTGCAGTGTGAATTTTTATTTAAATAGAAACCTCCAACAGCCGAGGAAGTTTGATGGCCATGTGTAAAGGCCAGTGTGTACCAGTGATCTGGCTATCAAATTATTTTTAAAACTTGAAAAATTAAAAAATTCCAGTGGATTATAATAGGACTTAGACTCTAAGAAGACCTTTCATTTTCACAGCTGGAAGACTCAGATTCCTCCCCACACTTCAGCAACACAGATAGATTTTGGAATCTGTCAGTGAATTTCTGTCCCTTGTTTCAATTATTGAGCCCCTTTGAGTTGGAGATGAGTGTTGGGGAGTAGAAAAAGCATGCATTTTGCTGTCAGAGGGACATGGGTCAAACTGTAAACAATAAGGCTGCAACTTAACTTTCTTGAGCTTTGATTTCTTCATGGATAAAGTGGTTGCCATGGAAAATTTAAGAGATAGTGATGTAACAGGGCCTAGCTCTTTTTTTTTTTTTTTTTGCGGTACGCGGGCCTCTCACTGTTGTGGCCTCTCCCGTTGCGCAGGCTCAGCAGCCATGGCTCACAGGACCAGCCGCTCCGCGGCATGTGGGATCTTCCCGGACCGGGGCACGAACCTGTGTCCCCTGCATCGGCAGGCGGACTCTCAACCACTGCACCACCAGGGAAGCCCGGGCCTAGCTCTTAGTGGGCATAGTGAAAATCTTTATCTCCTGTTCTCCGTCATTGTCTTTGAGAGGTCTTAAAAAACATCTGGAGGAATCAAAAACCTCCATCCTACTCATTTAGGTAAAGGAATCCTGAGTTCTTGTGTTAATTCCATTACACTAAGTATTTTTTAATTTTTAATGATTTTGGATAGTAGTGGTATTAAGACATCTGCATGTTTTATATAGCGTGCAACCTACATGTAGTCAACATTCTGAAACCAAGTACACTGGACATAATTTGACATATTATATCCCTGGGGTTGTCATGGAAAGAGTATCAGATTCCTTTCTATGAATAGTTCATAGTACCTAATTTTTCTTAATTCATTATGTCACTTTCTGTCCTAAAGATGCTTTAAGGGACTCCTTTGAAATAGCAGTTTATATCATTCATCTGTATATCAAACATATTTATCATATATTTAAAAGTATTTTTTTAAGAAAATGCAAAGGGTTATAGGATAAAGTTTTTATAGCATTTTTTAAAGTTTTATCATTATCTTATTAATGGAGAAATTTGATTCTACATGATGTAGAATTCCTTCCCACCTTCTTACCCTGAAAGGGAACTTTATTATTTCTAAGGCAGAATCTTTGTGCAATAAGTAGGATTCCTGACCCTCCTGCTGTTTTTCATTGTAAAGAATGATCTGACTTTTACTAAGTTTCTAATTACTGTAAGATCTATTATAAAGTATGTTTTAATCCCAGTGATGGTAGATCAGATAGTTTTGGCTTTGGGGCCTGATAGACCAGTTGTTTTAGGTTTCACTAATCCGTTCACTTTTAAAAAACTGACTAGTATTCCATGGTGTACATGAATCAGAGTCTGTTAAACTTTTACTTTTGTAGGATATCTTGCCTGGAACCCGTATCTGGCTCTTATGAATAATGCTGCTATAAACATTCACTTGCGGGTTTTTGTGTGAACTTAAGTTTTTTCTTTTAGAGCAATTTTAGTTTCATTGAGGGGAAGGTACAAAAAGTTTCCATATATCTCCTGCCCCTACACATGCATAGCTTGCCCCATTATCAACAGACCTAAGTATTTCATTTTGGGGGGTGCTAATGTAAATGTTATTACATTTTTAATTTCAGATTCCACTTGTTCATTACTGGTATATAGGAAAGCAGTTGACTTTTGTATATTAACCTCGTATCCTGCAACTTTGCTATACTTGGTTATTAGTTCCAGGAATTTTTTGGCAATCCTTTTGGATTTTTTACACAGACGATCATGTCATCTGCAAAGGAAGACAGTTCTGTGTCTTCCTTCCCAGTCTGTATATCTTTTAATTTTTTTCTTGCCTTATTACATTAGCAAGGACTTAAAGTGCAGTGTTGGAAAGCACACTCAGGGGCAGTGGTTTGCCCTGTATCCTCCCCTCTCTTACAGATCCAAGAAGAGTTGTGGATTTTTCAGTCTGTTCAGCTTTTTCCTTGTTGTTAGGATGGAGTGGCGATTTTCAAGCTCCTTACATGCAGATCCAGAAACCAGAAGTCTGTTAACTTTGTTTTGGTATTTTTGTCATAGAAATTTCTCATGTTGATGTAGTCAAAATGTCAGTCTTTTCTTTTTGGAGTATGAGCCCCTTCTTACCCTGAGCTCGTGAGTCTTCTGTATTATTGCAATAGTTAAAATACGTATTTTCTATTTTGAGAAATTAAAAGTTACACTTCCATGTTTCCTCTTCCTTTCCTTTCTCCAGTGCTGTGTGTAGCCCAAGAGCCACACTTACACCCTAGCCAGTGTGGGCAGTCCCTAAACTGTTGTGAGGAAACCAGAACAGTCCTCAAGAGCAGAGAAGTCCTAAAAGATGCTGTAAAGATCCTCTGAAATGTAATGCTGAGAAATATGCCATAATGTTAATTTTCTGGGAAATTAGAACCTAAAGTTTTCTGATGCAATTATACTGATTAAGAGTAAGGCAAAGGGCTTCCCTGGTGGCGCAGTGGTTGAGAGTCCGCCTGCCGATGCAGGGGACACGGGTTTGTGCCCTGGTCCGGGAAGATCCCACATGCCGCAGAGCGGCTGGGCCCGTAAGCCTGTGCGTCCGGAGCCTGTGCTCCGCAGCGGGAGAGGCCACAACAGTGAGAGGCCCGCGTAACGCAAAAACAAAACAAAACAAAACAAAAAAGAGTAAGGCAAAAGCTGAATAGGAGAACATGTAAATAGCACAATAGAGATGAAACAGCAAAATCCAGACTGAGAGTAACTCTGCAGGACAAATGTTCAATTTCTTCAGCAAAAGAATTATAAGGAAAAGGAGCTTGGAGGCTCAGCCTATAGACAAAAACAGAATTAAGAGACAAAACAACCAGTTGCAGGATATGACCTTACTTGTATCCTGATTCACAACAAACTGCAAAAATGTTTTCTAAGACAATGTGTGAAATATTGGGGAAAAAATAAACAAATGGTTGGATATTTGTTGATAATTAAGAAATGAATTTTCGCATTTTAAAAGGTGGGATAATAATAATATGATTGTGTTAAAAAAAAGTCCTTTTGGAGATAGATTCTGAAATACTGACAAATGAAATATACAGTATCCAGGACTTACTTCAGAGTAATCCGGGGGGAGGATATAGATGAAACAAGTTGAATTTTTTGCTTAAAAATTGTGTTAAAGTAGAGAATAGAGATATTGGTAGGATTGATTTTTTTTTTCCCAGTAACTTCATTTTAGGAGGCCAAATATTTCTAAGCATGTGCTCAATGATTTTTTAATGCTGGTCTCTGGGGATAAAGCTATGAATAAGGGAGAAAAGAGTTCATGCTCTCAGGAAGCTGACATGCTAGAACCTAGAGGGATTAGGCAGGAGACAATAAGCAAGTGAAGTAAATAAACCTGAAAATATTAACTGGTGAGATGTACAATGATGAAAACAAGACAGTGTGATGGGACAGTGCCTGTCAGGAGGCTCATGCAGGAAGATTTGCTGAGGACACGCAGCTCAGCCCAAGCGTGGAAGATGCTCCGTAAATGACGTCTTGAATGTCGAGAAGGAGCCAGTCATGGGAAGGTCTGGGGAAGACTCGGGCAGGGGACCAGCCAATGCAAAGGGTCTGAAGCTGGCTTGCTTGAGGGACAGGAAGAGGCTGGCATGACTGGAGTGTCATGAACAAGTTGATGCTGGCGGGCTGTGAAACACCAGTCTTAACAGGGGCAGCATCAGGGGTTCCCAAAACCATCAAGATGGGCTACTTTAAATGTCAAGAGATGGCTTTCGCTGTCCTGTGTTCAGTTTGGGAAGAACACCCTGGTCTTGTATGTCTTTTTAGTTAGGCTTTCAGTATCACTTGCCAGGGTGGTAACATTTGGGGGAAATCCCCCAAGAGATAATGCTTCAGGGACCCAAATTTTAATTCAAACTAGGTGGAAGGGCACTTGTTACAGACACTTGGATTTGTTGCTCTCTCCTTTTCAGTGCCGTTTTTGTGACAAGGCCTTTATGAACCAAGCTTTTCTACAAAGTCACATTCAGCGCCGCCACCCTGAAGATTCTCATCTTGGTAAGTCGTGAGCGCTACTTCAAAGATCTCTTTTCTTTCTGGTGCCTTTTTATTTTTCAGTGAGACATGGTCCAAAGCATCTCTCAATCCTTTTAAAAGAAAGCGTCATAGTCCTTGTTCACTCATTTAGTTAGTATTGAGCCCCTACTGTGTGCCATGCACTGCCTTAGGGGTCGGGGATACCGTCATAAGCAAGACAGACCCTGTCTGGCTCTCTTACACCCTAATGGGAGGGATGGAGGATTCACGTTTAAACAAATGAATCAGTGTTTCTTTTTAAATGGTGGCAAGTGCAATGAAGAACATAAAGTAGGAGAATGGGATGGAGAGTGACTCCTAGTGACTCCTCATTAAGGAGGCTCTATTTGATCAGAAACCAGAATGGTGCTGGGGTCCCAGCCTGCAGGAAATTTGGGAAATGTATATCCCGGGCAAGGGGAACTCGCACTGTGAGGGTGTGTGAGGAAAAGGCAGGGCATGGCATGTTTGGGGAACAGATAGAAGGTTGGTGGAGCAGGGTGAACAAGGCAGTGGTGGGTTAGGAAGGGACTAGGTCACATAGGGCCTTGAATGCCCTGGGTGGGCATGTGGGTGATTTAATAAGCGTAATGGGAAGCCACTGGAGGATTTTAAGTTGCGGGGACATGATCTGATCTGTACCTTAAAATGACCCCTCTAGCTGCAGGTGGGGAACAGACTGTAGGGGCAGAGGTGGAAGCAGCTGGGATGCATGATAGCCCAGGTGAGAGAAGGTGGCAACTGGACCAGGGCGGTACCAGGGAAGGTGGGAGAAGTGGAGATGGAGAAGGTTTATTCTGGACGCAGAGGCCACAGAGATGTGACTCAACATGAGAGCAAGAGATGAAGCAAAGATGATCCTGGGCTTTTGTCCTGTACATTTGGGTGAATGGCTGTCACGTTTCCTGAGGGACAGACCAGGAGTGGAGCAGATTGAGGGAGGAAGGAGAATGGAGAATTTGTGTCGGCCGTGGGTACAATTAAGTCACACGTACAGTTGCCATGCAAGTGGAGATGCTGAAGGTCTGGAGGTCAAAGTGAAGGCCCAGGCTGGAGATAAAACCTGGGAGTCGTTAGCAGAACTGGGCTGGATGACATCACTTAGAGAAGAGAAGATGGCTAGGGTCGGCCCCACACTAGGAGCTCAGGAGGAGCAGCTGAGGGAGTGAGTAATCACAGTGGTGGAGGCAGGAGGGAGGCTGGGAAGTGTGTTGTCATGGAAACCAAGGGGCATGAGTGTTTCAAGAAGGAGACAGTTAAACCAAATGATCTTGAGGCACAGAGGAAGAGGAAGACCTAGAATTGACCATTATCGTCACAGTGACTGTTGGTGACCTTGACATGTGACATAATTCAGTGAATTATTGGGGATGAAAGCTGGATTGGAGTGAGCTGGGAATTAGGCAAGGAAGTGGTCATGTCCATTACAGACATTTATTTCAGTAACATTTGCTGGGAAGGAAAGCTGGGACAGGAGGCAGTGCCTGGAGGGAAATATGAGACCAAGGGAAAATTTTTGTCTTGTTTGAGGTGGGAGATACTAAGATGTGTTTGGGTGCCAGTGTGAATTAACCAGTGTATAGAGGGGGAAATTGAAGAAGCAGGAGATAGGAGGCTTACCATGGAACCAGGTTTCCTACTAATTTAAATGTTCTCAGGAGCAAAGAATGCAAGGTCTGTTTCTCCATGAGCAGATCAAAGCATACTGCTGATTGCCACAGTAATCCACAGAAGTTCTCATTACAATCTTAAATTCCACTTATAAGCTGTGGACCGCTGATACAATTTAGCAATGTATTGGAGAAATTGGGAAGATTAAGTATTTTAATTAACCTACCATTCTTCAGTGTGAAACTGACCTTCTTTCTCTTCTGTTTCAGTATCTTATTCTATCTCATACTCGTTTCAGAGAGTATTTCAGACTCTGAAATGAGTATTATTTCTTCAGGTCATCTTTGAGATTCTGACTTTCTACCTTGGTTTCCATACCTTTCATGTCTACACTCACAGACACATGTATATCCATTCAGTCATGTGTACATCTGCATGTAAGTACATGTACATAAGTATTCTTCCCTTCACTTGTTGCTCCCTTTAACGACTTTTCCGTAGTTCGTTTTTGCCCCATGGATGGGTTATGGCCCAAGTTTGCATTTTGAATGCCAGCCTCTGCTTATCTTAGCACAGATGAGGTTCTCAGGAGAGTTCGGTGGGAGCCAGAAGGATGGTGACCATAGAGATTTCAATACTGTGGTACCTGCCGTGGAAGCTGTTGCTTCCCTTCTCTGACTGAGACAGGCATCTTGCAGAAGAGCCCAGGATTATTCCTTGTACCATTTTTGCTCCCTGAATGGGCTCTCACCCTATCTATGTAGGATAATCCAACCTCAATCTAGTGGCTGAAAGAATCGGCTAAAAATAATTCAGCACTCAATAATATGAAGGACTGAAAATAAATGTTGAATAGTAGAGAGTAAAAGTTGGCTCATGCGGCATGAAAAAAGTAATATCCCAAGAAAAAGCAGTTTCCTTTGTCTTTGTCTTATCCATAGGATGTACCCCAAAAGTTTTCAGGTAGGTTTTCTAAGAGATGGTATTTTAACGAGGTATTTCTGTTGCAGCAGAGTATAAGACAAGGGCACAGACTGACAAGCTCCAGAATGAGATCGACATGTTGAAGGAGCAGCTGCAGCTCACCAGGTCTCAGCTAGAGGCTGCACAGCACGTCCATGTAGTCAGATTCTCTAAGGTATGCTAAATTCAGAAACAGTTATATGTTGGGAAGGATTGGGGTTAATTCCTTGTAAATGTTTGGTAGAATTCACTAGTGAAACCGTCTGGTCCCGAGCTTTTCTTTTTTGGGAGTTTTTTGATTACTGATTCAATCTCCTTACTCATTATTCATCTGTTCAGATTTTCTCTTTCTTCATGATTCAATCTTGGTAGGTTGTATGTCTCTAGGAATTTATTTCTTCTAGATTGTCCAATTGGTTGGCATGCAATTGTTCATAGTAGGCTATCATGATCCTTTGTAATTCTGTAGTATCAGTTGTAATGTCTCCTCTTTCATGTATAATTTCATTTATTTGAGTCCTCTTTCTTTTCTTTGTTAGTCTAGCTAAAGGTTTGTCAATTTTGTTTATCTTTTCAAAAAATCAACTCTTAGTTTTTTTAATCTTTTCTGTTGTCTTCAGTATCCTGTATTTCATTTATTTCTGCTCTAACCTTTATCATTTCCTTCCTTCTGCTAACTTGGGACTTAGTTTGTTCTTTTTTTCTGGTTGAGGTATAATGTTAGGTTGCTTATTTGAGATCTTTCTTTGTTCTTCATGTAGGCGTTTATAGCTATAAACTTTCCTTTTAGAGCTGCTTTTAATGCATCCCATAAGTTTCGGTATGTTGTGTTTCCATTTTATTTGTCTCAAGATGTTTTTGATTCCCCTTTTGATTTTTCCTTTGATCCATTAGTCGTTCAGGAATGTGTGTTTAATTTCCAGTTATTTGTGAACTTCAATTTTTCCTTCTGTTACTGTTTTCTAGTTTCATAACATTGTGGTCAGAAAAAATACTTGATATAAAGTCAGTCTTCCTGAATTTGTTAATACTTGTTTTATGACCTAATATATGATCTATCCTGGAGAATATTCTGTATGTACTTGAGATGGATGTGTATTCTGCTGTTATTGGGTAGGATGTTCTGCATATCTCTTTTAGGTCCATTTTGTCTATAGTATTGTTCAACTCCTGTGTTTCCTTATTGATTTTCTGTCTGGATGACCCATTGTTGAGAGTGGGGTATTAAAGTTCCCCTACTATTATTGTATTGTTGTTTATTTCTCTTTCTCATTCTGTTGGTATTTGCTTTATATATTTTAGGTGCTCCAATGCTTCATGCATATATATTTACAGTTGTTATAGTTTCTTGATGAATTGACCTCTTTATCATTATGTAATGACCTTTTTTTGTCATTTGAGAGCTTCCTTTTTTTTTTTTTTTTTTTTGCGGTACGCGGGCCTCTCACTGTTGTGGCCTCTCCCGTTGTGGAGCGCAGGCTCAGCGGCCATGGCTCACGGGCCCAGCCGCTCTGCGGCATGTGGGATCTTCCCGGACCGGGGCACGAACCCGTGTCCCCTGTCTCAACCACTGCGCCACCAGGGAAGCCCCTTCCTTTTTTAATGTAGGTGCTTACAGTTATAAATTTCCCTCTGAGCACTGATTTGTCTGCTTCCCTTTTTTGGTACATTGTGCTTTAATTTTCATTCATCCTAAAGTATTTTTGAATTTCCCTAATGAGGTTTTCTTTGACCCATTGACTGTTTAAGAGTATATTGTTTCGGGCTTCCCTGGTGGCGCAATGGTTGGGAATCCGCCTGCCAATGTGGAGGACATGGGTTCGAGCCTTGGTCCGGGAAGATCCCACATGCAGCGGAGCAACTAAGCCCATGCGCCACAACTACTGAGCCTGAACGCTAGAGCCCGCGAGCCACAACTACTGAAGCCCGCGCGCCTAGAGCTCGAGCTCCGCAACAAAGAGCAGCCCCCGCTCAACGCAACTAGAGAAAGCCCGCGTGCAGCAACGAAGACCCAACGCGGCCAAAACTAAATAAGTAAATAAATTTAAAAAAAAAAAAAAAAAAAAAAGAGTATATTGTTTCACACATTTGTGAATTTTCCAGTTTTCCTTTTGTTAGTGATTTCTGGCCTCATTCTGTTGTGGTTGGAGGAGATACTTTGCATGATATCAACCTTTTAAAATTGAACATCATTTTAAGGCCTAACATATAGTCTATCCTGGTGAATCTTCCACGTGCATTTAACAAGAATGTATATTCTGCTGTTGTTGGGTGCAGTGTTCTGTATGTTTGTTAGGTGGAGTTTATTTGTAGTGTAGTTCAGGTCCCCAATTAGGAGAAAAAAAAAAAAAACACAGCAGCAGGTCATCCAGAAATCAAAGGCTGATCGGACCAGACCTTGAATTTAGCTTATATAAAAATGTATTTGTGTTTATTAAGGGTGAGATGGGGCCACGCTACCCAAATTGGTATGGTATCAAGAAAAGTTCTTCTCAATAGACTTTTAAAGTATGTTTACATTTTACATATGATTGCATGCCTACTCTACAAGTTCACAGATCATAGAACTTTTGAGACTTTGGGCCTCTGTGTCTGTGCTTTAAGGAATATAAGGACAAAAGGGTGCTGTGTGCTGCCTTTGGTTTAGAGAAATCATTGTGCACAGACCTGCCGTTATGTGCAGTGTTTTTGCAACCAAAACAAACAGAAGAAGCCTAACTGAAATTTGCAAGTCTAGCTGACCCATTCGAGGTGAAACTATGTCCATTTATTTACATTTCTGCATACTTGCTTCATACCAGAGCTTTGAAAGCCATGTATTAAATCAATTTCAGGAATATGAAATGCAGAAAACAAAAGAGGAAGAATTTCTGAAGTTATTTGATAGATGGAAAGAAGAAGAAAAGGAGAAACTAGCTGATGAAATGGAAAAAGTCAAGGAAATGTTTATGAAGGAGTTTAAAGAACTAACTTCTAAGAATTCAGCATTAGAATATGTAAGTATTGGGAGCTCCCTGGTGGTCCAGTGCTTAGGACTCTGAGCTTCCAGTGCTGGAGGCACAGATTTGATCACTGGTTGGGGAACTAAGATCCCACAAGCCACGTGGCTCCACCTGAAAAGACCCACAAAAAACGTTGAGAATATGTAAGTATTAAACCTCGGAGTCTTCATAGCAATGTTAGAGTCGTGGCCTTGAGAGGTGGCATTAGAGTGGCAATGTGGCCCGCGGATCCAGAAGTTCCTTTGTTGTGCTGTGGCCCAGACACCGCTCCTCCCTGAGAGTCTTGGGAGCTCAAGGCATAAGGAAGAGACAGCAAGTCAGAAGAGTCGTTTCCTTGAGAGTGGGAGCTTTGACCCCAAACCCCAGTGCAGAACACTTGGTACATTTTAGATGGATCAGAGAAGAAGGTCCCTCTTTCTTAGCTGGTTAGGTTTAGATAGCCCAAAAGAGTAACTCCCTCCCTGAGTTTTAGAGCTTTCCAAAGGAACTTTCCAGAAAGACTGACAGAGATTGCCAATGTGGGAGAAGGAAGCTGACCCAGAAAGTCAGAGGGAGAGTCTTTGCCAGGCCCCTTCCTCACCCCAGGCCTAGCAGGTTTGAGTGAGCTGGATGTCGCTAAATGCAACCTCCGCTTCCCTGTAGGAGCAGCCGTGGTCACAGTGAAGCAAAGGAGGCAAGGGAAGAGTGTGGAGCTCCCTCTAGGGGCCAACATGTTTATAAACTAAAATAGAGGGATAGTTTTGGAATACTGCTAAGATCCTTCTCTAAAACGGCCTGAACCCTCTCACAGGGATGGGCAAGCTATGACCTGTGACCCAGACCTGACAAACCACCTGATTTTGTATGGCTCTCAAGCTAAGAGAGCTTTTTACACTTTTAAGTGGTTGAAAAAAGTCAAAAGAAGAAATATTTCACGACACGTGAAAATTATATGGAGTTTACCTTTCAGTGTCCACAAGTGAAGGTTTTTTGGAACACAGCCATACTCTTTCCTCCACACTTTGTCTATGGAGCTTTTGTGCTGGAGCCATGGAGTTGAGAGGTTATGACCAAGATCTTACGTGTCTCCCAAAGTCAAATACTATCTGGCTCTTTACAGAAAAAGTTTGCCAGCTGCTGTCATATCTTTACAAAGCAAATGTGGCACGAGGTTAACTACTGGTGAAGGGGGAAATGGGTGTTCATACTCTTCTTTCAACTTTTTCATAAGTTGTAATTTGCACATAAAAAGTTGAGGGGAAATTAACTTGGGACGGCTCGTTGTGTCTTTTCTATAGGGCTTTCTTCAGTCAACTCCCTGTTGGTTCAACTATCCCCTATCACCTCGCTTGGTTCTAAGCATCAGAACCTGTCGACAGTAGTAATTCTTTTACCACCCCTACTCCAGGGGCTTCTCCCAAACTCAGACCCTTGGCATCTTCTCCAAGTGGGATGTCGTATTACCCACAGTAGTGGATTCTGATAGTAACCAATTTAAGACTGGCTTTTTATGTCTTCTCCATCAAGGCCACACTTTTTTTTCCTTGTGATGAAGCTGCCAGTATGGCTCTTTTGCCTGAGATTCCCTCCATGGTTATCCCTGCCCCCAGGATCATTGTGGAATTGGACTTTTCCCTACCTAGGACTTTTTTACCATTCATATAGATTTTTTTTTTTTTAATACATTTATTTATTTATTTCTAGTTGCAGCGGGCGGGGGCTACTCTTCATTGTGGTGCTCGGGCTTCTCATTGCGGTGGCTTCTCTTGTTGCAGAGCACGGGCTCTAGGCGCGCGGGCTTCAGTAGTTGTGGCTCGCGGGCTCTAGAGCGCAGGCTCAGTAGTTGTGGCGCACAGACTTAGTTGCTCTGCGGCGTGTGGGATCTTCCTGGACGAGGGCTCGAACCCGTGTCCCCTGCATTGGCAGGCAGATTCTTAACCACTGTACCACTAGAGAAGCCACACATATTTTCTTCAAACAGCTTTTTTGAGATGTTTACATATCATACAATTCACCCACTTAAACTGTACAGTTCAGTGGTTTTTACTATGTTCACAGAGTTATGCAACCATCATCACAGTCATTTTAGAACATTTCATCACCCAAAGAAGAAGCCTTGTACCCATTGGCACTCCCTCCCACCCCTGGCAACCACAGATCTACTTTCTGTCTCTATGCATCTGCCTGTTCTGGACATTTCATATAAATTAAATCATATAAAATGTGATCTTTTGTGAGTGGCTTCTTTTCACTTAGTGTAATGTTTTCAAGATTCATCCACATTGTAGTATGTATCAATATATTTTTTTAATTGCCAAATGATATTTCATTGTATGGATACACCATATTTTATTGATCCATTATTCGATGGACATTTGGGTTGTTTGCCCACTTTGGCTATAGAGCGTTTTAAAAATTATTATTAATAATAGACTTTATTTTTTGGAATAGTTTTAGGTTTACTGAGCAAATAGTACAGAAAGTTCCATATAAATACCCCTCTCCTAACCCTGTACACAGTTTTCCACATTACTAACGTCTTAAATTAGTATCATACATTTGTTACAATTAATGAGCCAATACTGGTACATTAGTATTAACTAAAGTCCATACTTCATTCAGATTTCTTTTGCTTTTACCTAACATCCTTTTTCTGCTCCAGGGTCCTATCCAGGATACCTAAGTACATTTAGTTGTCTTGTTTCTCTAGGCTCAGGCTTGTATTTGATGACCTTGACAGTTTTAAGGTGTACTTTTCAGGTATATTGTAGGATGCCCCTCTGTTGGAATTTACCTGATATTCATCTCATGGTTAGACAGGGTTTATGGGTTTTGAGGAAGAAGTCCTCAGAGATAAAGTACCATTTTCATCACGTCATTTCAAGGGTACATACCGTCTACATGGTTTATGAGTGTTGGTGTTGACCTTGATCACCTGGCTGAGGTAGTATTTGTCAGGTTTCTCCCCACCCCGCTGCCCCCCATTCCATACTGTGCTCTTTGGAAGGAAGTCACCTTGTACAGCCCAGACTTAAGCAGTAGGGGACAGTGCTCCCCCATCCTTTTGTTTTTGAAGTTAACATATTACCTTCTGAGGGTATTTACTGCCAGTAACTTTGGGAATAACCTACAAGCAAAGGGTAACATTAAAACCTTATGTCCCTAGTGGTCCCTGGAAGATGCTGGCCTCCTCACTAAATCATCCTGAGAATCAACTGCACCCAGTTCCTCTGTTTCTGGCACTGTTGCCTGCCCATTAAAGTTTTAAAGATCGATTCTCTAAGATTAGAAAGTTTAGGTTTTCCTTTCCCTTTCTCTCCCAGTGCACGTTCTTTTGTTGGAGGTAATGAAACGGGAAAACCACTGGGAATGAGAAGCAGGAGAAGCACGGTGAACGTCCAGGAGGATAGTCAGGTGCTCCCCAATTTTGTTCTCTCTGTCAGTCGTATAAAAGTGTGAACATCTGTACCAGTGATTCTGAATTTTATTTTATAGCAATTGTCAGAAATCCAGAAGTCCAATATGCAGATCAAGTGTAACATAGGCACATTAAAAGATGCACATGAGCTTAAAGAAGAACGTCCTCAGCATCCCCAGGATTTCCAAAATGTGATGCAACTTCTTGACAGTCAGGTATGTAAAAGTGGGTGACTACTTCAGTAGAGGCCTGATCTTTCTCCGTGAGGTAATTTACAGTAAGCACCATCTACAAAAAAGTGCCTCTTTCAGTGACAATGAAGGTGACTAATTCTTTTTTCCTTATCTCCTAACACATGTGTAATTCAGAATAGGTGTTCATTCGATACTTACTGATTGACTAATAGATGTGGATACAGAACAGTTGGCAAAGTTGTTTAGTTTTTCCTTGACTAATACCTATTTGAATTGGTTCATATTACCTTAGTAGTTATTTTTCATGTTTCATTCAGATGTAGACCCACTTTCAAAAGGCATAGAAAGGCATATTGAAGCCCTGACATTTTAGAGCTTAAATATATGGCCGCCTTGGCAAACTGGTGGTCTTTTACACTTATCAAATAAATTACAGTCATTTGGAAGTGAACCTCAGTAATCAGTACAGCCTTCGTCCTGGCTGTTTTGGTCACACTGATTTAGGGGAACTTTTCTTTTTTTTTAGCCAGGAAACATAGAGATTAAAGCTTATGAATTCAGGATTTTTTCAGAAAGCAATATTATGTCATTTTAAAAGGTAAATGTGTTTTTGAACATGGACTACTGCCACTGCTTCTTGTCTTGCCTCTCTCCCCTCAATCTACCTTTCGTGTTATAGCCAGGGTGATCATGTCACCATCCTGTCTAAAATCCTTCAATGGCTCCTCATCTTTCACAGAACAAAGTCTAGGACCCTTAACCAGCATTCAGAGTCCCTGGGCATCTGGTCCTGCCATCTCCCACCATTTCTTGCCTTTACCTTGACGCCCCAGTAGCCCCAAAGAGCTCCTGGTTCCCGGGACGAGGCAATCTGATTTTGCTTTTTCAGCTTTCTTTTTTATGCACCTTCCAGTTTTCAGGCCCTGACACTTATTCAGCTGGGATGGCATCTCTTCTGGAGAGTCCTCCAGGAGTTCTGGGTTATTGCACTGCCACAGTCCTCCAAGCTGGACCTGATCACGTGCACATTATGTGGGAATCCTCCATTGTATGTCCACTGTTCTTCCGGGCAGGGCAAGCAGGGCCTGTCTCTTAGTTCTCTCCCAGCCTGCCAGCGGCTGCCCAGCGAGGTGCCTGGTATGCGGTAGGGGACCAGGAATTGGGTCCTGAACTGAACTGTTGGCATTTGCTCCCAGCAGGCTGCTGTCTCACTAGTTGAAGGACCCAGTTATGAAATCCTCAGGTCCCACCTAAATTTCTTTTGTCTCCTTCCTGTGAGCTCTATCAGTTCAGAACCTATGGACCCAGAAACCTTGATGTTTCCTTTTAGCTTCTGAGGTTAACAAGCTAGCACCTGTTTTTTTTAATTAAGTTTTATTGGAACACAGCCATACTATTATGGACCGTTTCTGACTGTTCATTTACATATTACTTACGGCTTTTCTCCTACTTCTAGTAGTAGTGACTGAGTCATCTGGCCCCCAGAGTCTAATACATTTTCTGTTAGCCCCTTAACAGAAAATGTTTGCTGAACCTTGCCTCAGAGTATAAGATTAAAACCAAGTGCAAGTGTGTTTAAACATTTTTGACTGTATTTATTTACTTTTTTAAATGCCTGCTAAAATTTTACCAAATAGATGGTTGGGTTTCATAGGTACTCACTAAAAAGGAAGCTTCCGTTTTGAGTAGATGTCATTGTTACAGTTACACTAAATTACTCTTGTTTTACTAATTTTGTAGGAAAGCAAGTGGACAGCTCGAGTTCAGGCTCTTCATCAAGAACACAAGAAAGAGAAGAGCCGGGTAAGATTAAGAAACCAACGACCTATAAAAAGTGGGTCTTTCTGAAAAGAATATTTGCTTTTCCCTATAATAAAGGAAATATTTATCCACTTAAGACATTTGTGGAGAAATATATAACAGAAATTAAAATTACTCATCATTCCAATACCATAGATAACCAGTGTTACTGCTTTGTTATAATTTCTTTCAGTCTTTTTCCTATGCTGTAAATGTTGCGTTTCTATAAGTATAGAAACCCATGCATATAATATGTCTCACAGATTTTGAATTTTGCTTTATATCTATAACTTTATACATTTTTCATTTAATATATCATAAACAGTTTTCTATGTTTTAAAATATTATTCATAAGCATGATTTTTTTAATGGCTCCATGATGATCTTATGGCTGTATCATCAGTTATTTAATCATTTCTCCATTGTTGAATACATGTTTCTAATTTTTAAACAATACAGAGTGGCAGTCTAAATAAGTTTTGAATACAGGCATACCTTGTTTTATTGCACTTTGCAGATAATTGCGTTTTTTACAAATTGAAGGTTTGTGGCAACCCTGCATTGTCAGATGATGCATTTTTTAGCAATAAAGTTTTTTTTTTTAATTTTTATTTATTTTATTTTTGGCTGTGTTGGATCTTCGTTGCTGCGCGTGGGCTTTTCTCTGGTTGCGGTGAGCAGGGGCTACTCTTTGTTGCGGTGTGCAGGCTTCTCATTGCGGTGACTTCTCTTGTTGAGCACCGGCTCTAGGCACATGGGCTTCAGTAGTTGTGGCACACGGGCTCAGTAGTTGTGGCTCGCGGGCTCTAGCGTGTAGGCTCAGTAGTTGTGGTGTGTGGGCTTAGTTGCTCCGTGACATGTGGGATCTTCCCGGACCAGGGCTCAAACCCGTGTCCCCTGCATTGGCAGGTGGATTCTTAACTACTGAGCCACCAGGGAAGCCTGCAATAAAGTATTTTAAATTAAGACATACACATTGTTTATTTTAAGACATAACGCTATTGCACACTTAATAGACCACAGTGTAGTGTAAACATAACTTTTGTATGCACTAGGAAACCAAAAAATTCACGTGATTCGCTTTACTGCTGTGATCTGGAACTGAACACACAGTATCTCTGAGGTCTGCCTATAAAAAGAAGGATTGTTCACATTAAAGTCATTTTAATGAAAACAAAAATGAATTGTAACACCTATTCCTTTTCCGCTGAGTACATCAGAAATTTAAGTGTTAAAATGCTTTTTACAGGGCTTCCCTGGTGGCGCAGTGGTTGAGAGTCCGCCTGCCGATGCAGGGGACACAGGTTCGTGCCCCGGTTCGGGAAGATCCCACATGCCGCGAGGGCTGGGCCCGTGAGCCATGGCCGCTGAGCCTGCGTGTCCGGAGCCTGTGCTCCGCAACGGGAGAGGCTACAACAGTGAGAGGCCCGCGTACCACAAAAAAAAAAAAAAAAAAAGCTTTTACAATAGTGTAAAAAATGTAAAGTAGATTTATTTGAGATTTTAAGACAGGAAAACATCTGTTGATTTTTTCACTTTAAACTGTATGTGTTTTGTAGCCCACTTTGTATCCCCTTTTGGGCAAACAACCTAGACTGGGTGGCTTATAAACAACAGAAATGTATTTCTCATAGTTCTGGTGCTCCAGGAATTAGACAGAGAGCTTGTTAAAGGGGAGTAGTGTCTGGGATGTGTGTAGATATAACGCCCATGTTTCTTTCTCTAGTCTAAGCCACCCTTCTGAGCTCCAGACGAAGTAGCCAGCTCTGTACTGGACATCTCCACTGCTTCTTACATGTAACATGTCTAAAGTGAAGTTCTTGGATTTGTTCCCAGAGGTGTCTTGCTTTTGGCTGATGGCACCCTAGTCCACTCAGATGCACTCCCTCAGCCCCCAGTTCCAGGCTATTGGCAGGTCCTGCCGAGTATCTCATATCCATGTTCTTCTGGACATTTCTGTTGCTTCCATCCTCCGCTGAGCTCCCACCATTTCCAAGAGGGCCCAGTAACTGGCTTCCCAATTCCAACCTTTTGCTCGTGTAACCTGCTCTCTGCAGAGCAGCCGAAATAATCTGGCTGTCGGCCACCACTGTGGCCTCATCCTGAACCTCTCTCTGAACCGACTCTTTTTAGCTACGGTGGCCTTCTGGTAATTTGTAGAACGTGTGGCCTTTTTCTCCTTTTACACATGGTTTTCACTGCTGGGAGGTCCTTCCACTTTTTTTTTTTTGAATTTAATTTTTTTTGAATTGAATTGAATTTTTTTTTTATACAGCAGGTTCTTATTAGTCATCAATTTTATACACATCAGTGTGTACATGTCAATCCCAATCGCCCAATTCATCACACCACCACCCCCACCACCCCACCGCCACTTTCCCCGCTTGGTGTCCATACGTTTATTCTCTACATCTGTATCTCAATTTCTGCCCTGCAAACCAGTTCATCTGTACCATTTTTTCTAGACGCCACATATATGCATTAATATATGATATTTCTTTTTCTCTTTCTGACTTACTTCAATCTGTATGACAGTCTCTAGGTCCATCCACATCTCTACAAATGACCCAGTTTCGTTCCTGTTTATGGCTGAGTAATATTCCATTGTATATATGTACCATATCTTCTTTATCCTTTCATCTGTTGATGGGCATTTAGGTTGCTTCCATGACCTGGCTATTGTAAATAGTGCTGCAATGAACATTGGGGTGCATGTATCTTTTTGAAGTATGGTTTTCTCAGGGTATATGCCCAGTGGTGGGATTGCTGGATCATATGGTAATTCTATTTTTAGTTTTTTAAGGAACCTCCATACTGTTTCCACTTGTTCTTTATGTGGCTGTCTCCTTCCCCTCTGATTTGGTTTTCTCTGCTGTGTAGCAAATTACCACAGATTTATTATCTCACAGTTTCCATGGGATAGGAGTCCAGGCACGGCTTGGCTGGGTTGTCTGCTCGGGATCTCACAAGCTGCATTCAAGGTGTCAGCTGCGCTGTGGTCTCATCTGGGGCTCCGGGGCCCTCCCAAGCCCGTTCAGGTGATTGGTGATGTGCAGTTCCTTACGGTTAGCCGTGGGAGTGAGACCCCCGGCTCCGCCATTCACAGGCTGGCTGTGACGTCTTCAAGGCTAGTAGGAGAGCATCTCTCCTGCCTTCATTCTCCTCCTTCAAGAGACCTGACGTCACCCCGAGACCACTCCATCCAGGGAGGTGGTCCCCGCCCCCCGTTATTATCCTCAGCGCTTCACAAGTGTAGCTCTCAACACTGTTTTAAATAGTTTGTTTACTTGTTTATTGTCTGTCTCTTCAACCAGATCACTAGCCCTGTGAGGGAAGGGCTCTGTTTACTCCTCCGTTGTATTCTCAGCATCCGATAACGTGTCTAAAATGTGGTTGGTGCTTATTAAATATTTGCTGAATTAATGCAGAAGGTCGATAGGTGGCCAACAAGGGGGTCACACAGCCTTTTTGTGTGTGGATGGGGAGATGCTGACTGTACAGTTCAGAAGAACAGGGTGGAAAGAGCTGTGTGTCGGTGTGACGTGATATTTGAAGCAGGTCCTCTTAACCTCAGGGCCTGCTTGTCTGCCTCGCTGCCTTACTCACCTTTCATGCTTTAGGCACTTAGGCAGGTGAGGAGGGGAACGGCCAGTGACAACTTAGAGGAGTTGCTTTTCTGTAAGAACGTTGAATCTTTCCTTCGAGGTGCTCTAAGGCAGTAGTTCCTAACCAGGGGCATCCTTCAGAAAGACCCGAGGCTCTTCCAAAATACAGGTGTCCAGCTCTCCCCACTGAAGGCCTGATTCAGTAGGTAAGTCTGGGACATGCAGAGTTTGGAAACAACAGTAAGAACACCAGCAAACCCCCGACGATTGTGCTTTGGATCCATGGTTTGAACCACGGCTCTTACAGTTTGAAGTTCTATTTTTATTCTTCAGGGTGTTTTTAGAGCATTGGGGTTTAGGGACAGAATTCAGGCTTCCTTATTAATAGGGGGTGATTTTAGTCCTCGTTCCTTTAAGCCTCTTGTGGGAATGTAAGTCACCTTCTGGCTGGAATACAGTGTACAGTATAAGTTGTAGAGGTTTACACTTGGCCACTGTGGGTGGTGATAGAGAGGAAGACCGACTGCCAGTGGTTTGGAGGAAGGAGAGGCCTGACCTGCTTGTGAGTGAGGCGCCTCACCCCACGTGCTGGGAGCGTGGAGTTTTTGTGCCACCGCCAGGCTACGCTGCTCCCTTGTCTGTTGGTTTTGCTTGTTCAGAAGCTGCTTGCTTCTTCCTTCATTTCTCTTAAACCCTAACAGAGAGGCAGGTTCAATAAGGTTTAGTAATCTGTGCCTGAGACCAAACTATTAATTATTCCACATGATTGGTGCCTCCTGTTCCTACAATGCACATATTGTATTTCTCTGTTTAAGGGAAGTTGCGTTTGCCAACTTTTTATTGCTTTACCTAGATTCTTGGCAGTCTTTTTTTGGTTTTGTTTTTAAATAACATTGGTAGGAGTTCAAAGGGAACCACAGATAAATGATGGCATGCCCTTTTCCACCCAACAGAAGACTCTTAGAGCTTGGGAGGTTGTAGAATGGTCACGCAGTGGAAGGAGAGGAGGATGGAGTAATGTGGCTGGTAGAGAAAAAGTGCAAAACTTGAAATGGTAGAAGGTCACAAGAAAGGGGCTCCAGGGCCACAGGCCTTTTGAAATAGTTTCTGGCTATCTCTTTCTTAGACTATCACATTTTCTGGTCAATTCTCAATTCCAGTATCAAAATGATGCCATCCCTTAGTTTTTCTTATGTACCCTTTCTGCTTGGGCCCTGGTCCCCATATTGCTGATTCTCAGCCTCCACCCAGAGCCCTGTACGTTTTTATTGGCTTTTCCTTCTGTTTTCCAACTCCAGATTTCCCAAACTGCTTTTGGGGGTACTCTTCCAGTAGTCTGTAAAAATGTGGGAAAGATTCCTGACAGTGTCCTCCTGGGGGCAGATTCTTAGCATCTACTGGGATATGTAGGGTTCTTTTTAGTCCTTACTCAGGAAACCCTTTTAACTTGGTTCAACCTATTGTTTGTCCGGCCTCATGTGAGCACAGAGCGCTTCAGAGGGAAGACCCTGCAGTGTATGGATTGAGAGCATTAACTTTTTGTTGTTATTTTATTGTTTTTCTGTACAATGTAAATGGATTATTTTTAGAGTAATTTTACGTTCACAGCAACGTTGAGGAGAAAATACACAGCGTTCCCAAATACCCCCTGCCCACCCCGTATGCACAGCCTTCGCCATTATCAACATCTTACACCAGAGTGGTACATTGGTTACAACTGATGAACCTACACTGACATGTCATTATCCCCCAAAGTCCACAGTTTACATTAGGGTTCCCTCTTGAGTTGTACATTCTATGGATTTTGACAAATGTATAGTGACATGCAGCCATCATTATGGTCTCATACAGGACACTGACCTAAAATTCCTCTGTGCTCTGCCTGTTCATCCCTCCCTCCCTCCCTCCCTCCCCTCAACCCCTGATTCTTTTTACTGTCTCCATAATTTTGCCTTTTTCAGAATGTCATATAGTTGGAATCATACAGTATGCAGCCTTCTCAGATTGGCTTCTTTCACTTAACAGTATGCATTTAAGCGTCCTCCAAGTCTTTTCATGGTTCGGTAGGTCATTTCTTTATAATGTTGAATAACGTTCCATTGTTTGTATGGACCACAGCTTATTTATCTCTTCACCTGCTGAAGGACACCTTGGTTGCTTCCAGGTTTTGGCAATTATGAATAAAGCTGCTATAGACATCCGTGTGCGGTTTTCGTGTGGACATAGGTTTTTGGCTCCTTTGGGTAAATGCCAAGGAGTACAGTTGCTGGATCATTTGGTAAAAGTATGTTTAGTTTTGTAAGAAACTGCCAGACTGCCTTCCACACGGCTGTAGCGCTCTGCATTCCCACCAGCAATGGATGAGAGTTCTTGCTGCTCCACATCCCTTGTCAACATTTGATATTGGCAAGCTCTGGATTTTGGCCATTCTGATAGGTACATTTTTGTTACTTTTTGATTTCTTTCTTTCTCTCTCTTTTTTTTATTTGTGGTACGTGGGCCTCTCACTGCTGTGGCCTCTCCCGTTGCGGAGCACGGGCTCCGGACGTGCAGGCTCAGCGGCCATGGCTCACGGGCCCAGCCGCTCCGCGGCATGTGGGATCTTCCCGGACCGGGGCACGAACCCGTGTCCCCTGCATCAGCAGGCAGACTCTCAACCACTGCGCCACCAGGGAAGCCCTTTTTTTAAAAAATTTATTTATTTTTGGCTGTGTTGGGTCTTGGTTACTGCGCGCGGGCTTTCTCTAGTTGCACTGAGTGGGGGCTACCCTTCAATGTGGTGCCTGGGCTTCTCACTGCGGTGGCTTCTCTTGTTGCGGAGCACGGGGTCTAGGTGCACGGGCTTCAGTAGTTGTGGCTCGCTGGCTCTAGAGCACAAGCTCAGTAGTTTTGGCACACGGGCTTAGTTGCTCCATGGCATGTGGGATCTTCCCGGACCAGGGGTCCAGCCCGTGTCCCCTGCATTGGCAGGTGGATTCTCAACCACTGCACCACCAGGGAAGCCTGCAAGTACAATTCATTAATACGTTTCATGACATAGACTAAGTTTGAAAACGTTGACTTTGAAGACAGGAAAGTTCAAGTCTGGGCTCTTCCCACTCAAGTTGTCTGTGTTTGGGTCAGCTGCTTACCTCTCTAGACTTGAGTTTCCCCGTTTGAACAACGAGGTCAAAACTTGGATCCATGAGGCTGTGGTGTGGATTCAACAAGATGAAATGCCTAACGCAGGCTCTACACGTGTTGAGTGTCTGTTAAAAAAAACCTCGCCTATTAGGAAATGCTGCTCCAGGCACTCTCTGTGCTCCTCTCAGACACAGTTACCCCCCTTTATTTGACCTGCACATCCCTGTCTCTGTTTCCAGGCCGTAGGCTTGGAATGTCCTTTATGCCATTTGCCAAGGGTATTTTCTCTTCTGTTGAAGCAACTTCCGAAGTTGTTTTAAGAATGTTTCCTTAAATTATTGAAAACAAATTCTTCTTGAATTCTTGTCCAGTATTTGATCTTCCCTGAGGTTAAGTCTCAAAAGATGAATCTGTGCATCTTTGGATCTGTTCTCTGCTTCTCTTCCTTCTGTTTCCTCCCCCCCCCCCCCTCCCTTCCCCTTCCCCCTCCCCCTCCCTCCCTTCCTTCCCCTTCCCCCTCCCCCTCCCTCCCTTCCTTCCCCTTCCCCCTCCCCCTCCCTCCCTTCCTCTTTTCCTCTACCCCCAACACCCTCCACCTCCCATTTCTCAGTAAATATTTATTGAGAACCTGCTAAGAGCCAGAGACCATGCTAGTTGCTAGGCGTATAAAATAATTCAGGTGGGCTCTCCGGCCCAGGGAGTGCACTTTCCAGCTGGGATGATGCATGTGGATGTGTGAGAACAGTACTGCGTGGGGTTGGAGCTGCTCTGAGGGAGAAGGCTTGGTCCTTATCCTTGCTCGTCCCTGTGTGATTTCATGTAACGGCTCAGGTTCCCTCCACTGTTCACATCATCAGTGTTGGCTTTCTTGGGCCATGAGCTCCCTGGGAACAGAGATGAAGCCCCTTGTATGGCCAGGGCCTTCATACACGGTGATCAGAGAGTTATTCAGTGTGTAGATAACATAGGCCAGCAAGAAGGTACGGCATGTATATACAAACTGCCAAAAGAAGAAATTTACATGCAGTTTGCAGATGAATGCCTTTCTTCATTGGTTTTTCCAGCTCCTGTCACATATAGAGAAACTTCGAACCTCAATGATAGATGATCTAAATGCAAGTAATGTATTCTACAAGAAAAGGATAGAAGAGCTAGGGCAGAGGCTCCAGGAGCAGAAGGAGCTGATCATCACTCAGAGACAACAGGTATTTTGGAGTATATATTGGCACCATTTTAATGTAAACAGTGCAGTTTATCTAAGAACATGTGTTTTTATTTTAGAGCACTTGTAAGATGGATAAGATAAAGAAGATAGAATATTCTTTTCCCTGTGGTTGTTCGTATAAGTAAATAAAATCATTTTTAAAGGTATTTTAAAATACCGTAGAGCAATCAGATTTATTCAGTTAGAATTCAGAATAAATGTGAAGGTAGCTAAAATTTCTTTTGGTAATTCCTTACCAAAAGAAGCAGCTGAATCCAAATGCTGCTTTTATAAAACATTTGTCTCCATGTCATTAAAGTCCACGTGTCCTGTGTCTTTGGAGGATTTAGTGAAAAGGTTCATTTACTGAGTACAGTATCTGTCCATTATCCAGTATGTCCCTGTCTAGTTCAAACATGGATCACTGAAAGACTATTCTTCTTTGCAGATTAAAGAGTTTACCAGTAAACCATTAAACAGTGTCAGTGAACCCAGAGGTAAGTGGACCAGGATCCCAGCGCTGGAGGCAAGGCGGGCCTCCCTAACCGTGTGCTGGACTTCAGAAGAATGTTGGGCCGCGATGGTTCATGAGTGCTAAGATGTGCTAAGTGGTGCTAACCACAACCCAGAGAGTTGAAGACTTTTAAATACCTAAATTGTCATAGAATGCTCTCGTATCCTTTTTATCAGAATATCGTCATGCACATAATACATGCTTAGTAACTGTACCTCTGGATGGATGTGCAATAAGACGCCTTATGATTAAAAGTACAGAGTCTGGGGGCAGACTGGGTTCAACTCCCATCTCTGGCACTATGTAGCTTTGTGAGCCTCTGCCCCGGTTTCCTCAGCTCTAAAGCTGGAATATTAGTAGTAATTACATCATAGGCTTGTTACAAGGATGAAATGGGAGAACATGTGTAAAGAGCACCTGTTAAACACTCATGAGTGTTGGCTATTGTTATTAATATTAAACTCTTAATTATCCTAAAGTGCTGTAGAGGCTTGCTGCGTGATTCTGCATTGTGGTAGGCTGGGGTTAAGGGTTTGTTCTAAGTACAGTGGGGGCATATACAACCTACTGATGGTAGCAGTGATAGCCATCCATCTCCGTATCGTTCAAGAGCTAGTCTAGAAGCGGGACTGGGAGCCAGAAGTGCAGGGTCTCCCAATACAGCGTAAAGCTTGCCTTTTGCCTGGTTTTCTTCCGAGTGATCCCAGTCTTGGTTCCTGTACATCTCAGGTTATTAAGGCATCTTTGTTTCCTTGAGGGATGCCAACTGGGGATTGATAATGGGTGTTATGAGCTGGGTTTCCTCCCTGTCTCTGGGGGCTATGGGAGATACAGGCATATCTCGGAAATATTGCAGGTTCAGTTCCAGACCACTGCAATTAAGCCAATAATCACAATTAAGTGAGTCACACAAATTTTTTTGGTTTCCCAGTGCATAATAAAAGTTATGTTTATACTATACTGTAGTCTATTAAGCGTACAATAGCATTATGTCTAAAAAAATACACATACATTAATTAAAAAATACTGTATTGCTAAAAATGCTAACCATCACCTGACAACGCAGGGTTGCCACAAACCTTCAATTGGTTAAAAATGCAGCATCTTCGAAATACAATAAAGTGCAATAAGATGAGGTATGCCTGTACATTGACCTACACACTTGTTTCCCTCGTTTTGAGATAAAGGTTTGGGAAGGGTGGTGGTTCCCTATAACTTCTCTTGGAATAGTAAGAGTTCAGGTAGTGAGGAATAACTGTGTAATTCCTTAGACAGCATACACATTTGAAAAATAATTTTAGAAAAAAGTTAGCTTTAAAAGATGTATGTTAAACATCTTTTTTTGGTAAGTCGCTATATGTTGGTAAAATTCATTGGTTTTTTTGGGGGGAAATATTAGGATATGCGCTAGCAAAATATAACCCATAGCGTGTGATTTTTGTTATTAATTTACTTTTTTTTGTTATTTCAGGGAATCCTTTAACCTGGCAAACTTTTGAATCTAAGCCGACTACCCCAACTGTACCTAGTAAGTTTCTATAATAGGCTCAGGTTCTAAAGATATTTTTAAAGTGCTAAACCCATCCATAACTTCTACTTACTATTTTTAGAGACATTTCTTTGAACATCAGTGTGTTTGGAGATTATATAATGATCTATTTTGGTTCCCAGATTTGACCTAGTTCTACAACCCAATATTGTAAATATCCGTGTGATTTTGTGGTGATTTGGGTTAGCCGTACCTGTTACCTTACTATTACCTTATTACCTTACCTGTTAACCTTATTCGCTTAATAAAGGAACAACTAAAAGCTCTTCGGCAGCACTGCAGTTTGTACTCTTGGATTTCCCAAAGTCATAACACTGTGACCACATGACTGTGTGTGGTGGCCACCACATTTTGGCATCACTGAGACCCAGTGCTGCAGGGTTTGACGCGATGGTCCCACCAGTCACTCGCTTGAAGTCAGCTCAGCACAGCTGTCTTCCGGAGCTGTCAGGATTTGGCCAGAATCCAAAAACACATAATCTCTACAGTTCAAAATGGACAGATTGTTTTCTTAATAATAAATAGTTGAAATATTTTTGTTTCCATTCAAGAAAGCATGCGTACAGGATCTGAATAACGGGGGAGAGGGCCTGCACCGAGGCCGGGCACTGAACAACCATTCATATGGGCCCAGGACTTGTGATGATGAAAGGACATTGATGAGCGCGTTTGGGAATTTGGCACAATTGACTGGAAAGGGCTAATTGTTTTAACTGCTCAGCTGCTTCTTGAGGCCTCTTGATGTTGATTCTGGAAGCTGAAGAGGTTGAGAGGTGCTCAGGAGGAGAGGGTAGTTTAAGTGCCAGGAGTAGAGCTGAGGGGAGAACAGAAGCATTTCAGAGAAGTATGGAAATTTAAAAGACACTCAATTATTATTGTTTATATTTTAATTATACTTAGCGCAATATTGGAACAATAATGTATTCCAATAAAACTTTATTTACAAAACCAGGTAAGGGCTGGTATGTCCCACAGGCTGTAGTTTACCAAACCTGGATCTAGATTAGCAAGTTGTAAATGGGTTTGAAGGCCGTATTTCCAGAATTGTTAGCAGTTTACCCATAGTTAGGAGTTGAACACTTTCACACTAGCCATTGTAAAGACAAAATTGTATGCCTATAGGGTAGCTGAAGTTTGTGGCCAGTATTTTTTAGAATAGGATTAGAATTAAAGATCTATTCTAATAAGCTAGGGAAAGAGTCAGTAAACTAATAGATAAATAAATAAATAGTTGAGAGAGGAACCTCAGATAGGAATTGTCAAATATTGGAAGAGAGGCTGTAGAATCTAATTTTCTGAGATATTTTGAAGTACAGGGTGTTCAGTCTTACTTGAATCAGGTATACTCCTCTCTGAAGGCTGTGGCTGAATTAATGTCTTCTCACGGTGTCTTCCAGCCCAGTGATTGGGGTAGTCTTTTTAATTGATTTATTGTACATGAATATTCATAGCAGCATTATTCATAATAGCTAAAAAGTGGAAACAACCCAAATGTCCATCAACTAATGAAAAGATAAATAAAACGTTGTCCATACAGTGGAACATTATTTGGCCATAAAAGTACATGCTGATGCTGACACATGCTACAACATGGATGAACCTTGAAAACATGATGCTAAGTTAAAGAAGCCGATTACAGAGGACCACATATATTGTATGATTCCATTTCTATGAAAGGACCAGAATAGGTGAATCCATAGAGACAGAAAGTAGATCAGTGATTGCCAGGGGCTGGGGGGAGGGAGAGATGGGGCTAATAGATACGGGTATTTTGGGGAGGTGTACATGTGGTGAGAATGTTCAAGAATTAGATAGTGGTTACGGCTGTACAGCTCCGTGACTGTATTTTTTTTAATTTAATTGAAGTACAGTTGACTTACAATGTTGTGTTTAATTTCTGCTGTACAGCAAAGTTACTCAGTTATACATATTCTTTTTCATATTCTTTTCCATTATGGATTATCACAGGGTATTGGATATAGTTAGTTCCCTGTGCTATACAGTACGACCTTGTTGTTTATCCATCCTATATATATAATAGTTTGCCTCTTTGACTATGTTAAAACCCACTGAATTGTATATTTTAAGAGGGTAAATGATATTTCAATGGGCTGTTATTTAGAAATCGGTTTAGGTTAGTCGGTAATATCTTTGTCTTTTGTCCCTCATCGTCTGTATATATCTTGACTAATTGGACGAATATTTGGTTACCATCATGTTCAGGTGCAGATGCTATAATTACAGAACGCTGTGAGCTTTTTCTTTTTATGCTTTTTCAGTGAATGCCCCAGCCCCACAGACTTTGGATGCTAAGTCAAGTCTAACAATGGCACATGGTAAGTTTCAGCAACGCCTCAGCATTTTATGTACAGTTTCCACCCTGAGTTAGGTAACTTATTAACTGAAAGTGCTTCTGTGTGGGGTAATTATGCAAACAAAACGTTTTGGTGAATGCAAAACAGTTCATGAAACTGCAGTCTTCCTATGTAATGTTACTGTGAACTGATCATACCCACCCGTCGCAAAGTATAAAATGTATCTACTGCTGGGCTCACAGGTACAGATTTTAACTCTGGGTAGTACTTGGATCATTTATGATATTTGGGGGAAAGTCATAGGTATTGGGTAAGAGGATGACTTTCTACTAGACCAGCCAACCAGCACATGCCACAGGGCATATGTGCCTGTTTTTATAACTTTCAATGTGGCAGCAAGTCACCTTTTTTAAACAAACAGTTTCAGTGATTGGTTGGAAAAAAAGCTAGAAAAGACATGTGATGGAAACCAAAAGAAAAAAGTAGGAACCACTGGATGAAACTGCTACCAGGATCCAGTTCTTGGCCCAGGCCACTGACTGATAATTGTCACTAACATGATCCAGTAGACAGGGTGAATATTTATAGACATGTTTTATTTTTATACAGCTAAGGTGCTAACAGTTTTTATAGTATCTTTTTCATATATTGTTTTCCTAAGGTCTGCTGTATATTAAATGAATTAGGATGGGAGGGGGACCACCTTTTTCCTGTCTTACCTGCAAATGCTTCTGGAATCTAATGATTACTTCATTCCACTTTTCTTTTTAGCCTGTTAGTTAGGACTTAAATCCATGGTCAGTCGAGTTGGACTTTTTTGTTTTCATAAATATTTTGCTCCATATATCATGGCCTTTTGTAATTATCATTTTTACTCACTGACTGACTCATAAAGTGTTTATTGCCCCTTATTTTTTTCCTAAGATCATTTCAGGTGGATCGGTTCCCTTTGGCATGTGTTTATAATACGTACTGCATAAATTCTTCACATATTGGATGTTATTATTTACAAGTGTTTAGAACGTGCAGGGTTTTTTCCTTTGAACCAGGAACAGAGATAAAATGTATGTTTGACCTGTAGAAACTTCTTTAATATTGAAGATATGAGAAAATTATCTCCGGCAATTATTCTCTATTCATTTTATTTATGTCAGGTCTAAAGTCTCTCTGTTGCCTCCTTTTTTAAGGTTGATTTTTTTTCCACTCTTTTTGAGATTCTTGTTCCCATATAGTTCCATTACAGAGTATTGAATAGAGTTCCCTGTGCTGTTCAGTAGTAGGGTTGATTTTTACAAGGCATTGCTGGCTACTTCTTTTTTGTACCTCAACACGTGTTTTCGTTTCTTTTGTTTCCCACCTTGTTCTTGTGAGCCTCCTATCTGGCATTACACGAGGGCCATATTTTCTTCGTTTTATATTTTTGGTACCCGATAAAGGACGCATACAGTAGACATGTAATGCTCTCTGGGGCTGATTCCAGGGTCCTGACAAATCTGTCAGTCTAGAGCACTGTGTCCTGTGTGGACCCTGGCCTGAATCAGCCATGCCCCCTTGCTGGCATCTGTTGGGATTGAAATGCTCGTTTTAAATGCCAGCCAGACCTGGCATGAGGCCCACAGCCCTTGGATTGGGATCAAAGCTGATTTGTGAGCATCTCAATGGGCAGGGGCAGAGGAGGAGGAGGAGGAGGAGGCTTGGCCCACTGCCTGGCCACCCCCAGCTGTGGCAGCTTCCCCGGGTGCTGGGGGGCAGGGGCACAGGGAGGGTTGGTCACGTATCGCACAGCATTAATTAGCCCAACTTCCTCTCTGTCTTTCCCTTTGTTCTATCTCAAAGCTTGATGAGGTCCTTTACCATGAAAAATCTCATGATTACTCACCGGCTGAGGTTGGGTTCCCTGAGATGCAGACTCTGGGCTGGAGGTTTGCGGGTGCTGTCTGGGCAGTGCTCTCAGACAACACCTGTGAGAGAAGTAGGGTGGGGCGTTAAAGGGATGTTGATCCCAGATGCAGCTACAGCGGAGGCCTCAGCAGGTCTGACCAGGAGCTTTAGAGCTGGGGTGGGCACTTTGGAATTTTCCTGGATTGAGGCCGTCAGTTATAAGACATGGGTTGCCCCAGGGAGGGGGCACGCTCCTTTCAGCTGAGACAAAGCAAAAAGTAGAAGCAAAAGGTGGCAGGAAAGCACTGGATGTGAGTTATTGGTGCAGACGAATTGTTTGGCTGAGCATAGAGTATGCAAAAGAGATTTGAGGGGCTTCCCTGGTGGCACAGTGGTTGAGAGTCCGCCTGCCAATGCAGGGGACATGGACATGTGTTCGTGCCCCGGTCCGGGAAGATCCCACATGCCGCGGAGCGGCTGGCCCCGTGAGCCATGGCCGCTGAGGCTGCGCGTCCGGAGCCCGTGCTCCACAACGGGAGAGGCCACAACAGTGAGAGGCCCGCGTACTACAAAAAAAAAAAAAAAAAAAAAAAGAGATTTTGAGGGACAGGCTGGTTCAGGTTGTTCACGGCAACCACTGAGTGCTGGGCTGAAGCTGTTTGGGTCGTCCTTGTGGCATTTTGTAGCTGCTGAATGTTCTGAGGCTGAGCATGGCAGGATTGGAGAGCTGGGCTGCAGGAAGCTTAGCCTGACTGATGCGTTCAAAGAACCTGAGCTGGGAGATCACTTGGGTATGTTAGAAATAGTCTAAGAGATTCCTCACCTAAGAATCGGGATGTGGTGATGAAACAGAAGGAAGTGGACGTAACAGCTGTTCCATGGGATTGGTGGAAAGGCTGTGCAAGTGATTGGGGGCCGAAGGTGAGAGAAGGCTCAGAACATGATGAGCTCAGGTACTGGGTGGACAGTGGTGCCATTCAGAAAATTCCGGAAGATAAACCCAGCAGCACCAGTAGGGAAGCACTGGGGCTTCATGGCCAAGAGTCTGGAGTTTGGAAGCAGACATTCTGGTTTCACGGTTGACTCATGAAACTGTAGGGGCCTAGGTTTCCTTACCTGCCAAACGGGGAGAAGAGTCTTGGCTACTTCAGTGGGCTGCAATACGCACAGAATGAAGCAAGGCCTTTGGAGCAAAAGCCAGTGGAGCAAGCACTGGCTAACCGTTAGCTTCTAGGGTAGGGGTGATGAGGTCCAACAGAGTCAGCCACTGGAGAGAGGGCTTGGTGAAAGTCTGGGAGTTTTTCTTCTGGAGGTAATGGTGGGAGACTGACATAAGGATTTTTCTGGAGGCCTTTGGCAAGTTCGGAGGGGAAACTCAAGCCCCCAAGAGTTTCAGCTCTCACCCTGGAGATCTCAGCTCGGGGCAGGAACTGGAGGCTGGACCTGTGGCTTATAAAGCATGAGAATGGCAGGCCTTCCCTCCCAGTTTGGGACGTCAGTCTGCTTTGGGAGCTGGGGTCTGGTCAACCTCACTTCCTCAGCCTTTATTATTATAGGAGCCCAGGTTCGGGAATCTGCCCCTCCTCCGCCCTCTGCATCGCAATGTCAGATTTTGACAATTAATCCTGACTCAAGAGACATAAGTCATAGGATTATCCCTGTAATATAATGATAATAAAATGCATATGATGATTTTGTAAATTTTATAAAACTTTTCCTCATAACTTTATTCTTGTCATTTTCATAAAGTACAATAAAATATAAACCATGTGAATTAAAAAAATGAGATCAGCTTAATCCTCCTAAAACCTGTTTTCAGCAGTTCAAACTAATAGAATAGTCTGTTTGTATAACTTTATTTTTTAAATTTTTAAATTTTTTATTGAGGTATAGTTGACATATATTAATTTCAGGGGTACGATATAATGATTTGACATTTGTATATGTTGCAAAATGATCAGCACAATAAGTCTAGGGCTTCCCTGGTGGCGCAGTGGTTGAGAGTCCGCCTGCCGATGCAGTGGACGCGGTTCGCGCCCCGGTCCGGGAAGATCCCTCATGCCGCGGAGCGGCTGGGCCTGTGAGCCATGGCCGCTGAGCGTGCGCGTCCGGAGCCTGTGCCCCAGAACGGGAGAGGCCACGGCAGTGAGAGGCCTGCGTACCGCAAAAAAATAAGTCTAGTTAACATCCCCTGCCACACATAGGTACACATTTTTTTTCTTTATTTGTATAACTTTAAAATCTTGATGCTGAATAACAAATATGAAAGCACCTTTTTGATGTTCAACAGTTGTGTTACATGGATGGAATTACATGCTCCTTTGTGGGGCCATGTTTACATTTCAAAATTAAAGTGGACTCCTATTTACTAATAGGCTGTGTTGCAAAAGTTCACTTGAAAGTAGTTTAAAATGCATTTCTCCCATACAGTCAATGTCAGATATGTTGAGTAGATTACTGAACAAGCTGTAAGAGCCTATTTTTAAACACCTAAATATAATATGTATTTATTTGTATATTCCTATTATATGTGTGTGTATGTGTATATTTGTATATGCCTAAAATAGAGTATCAGAAACACCCTTTAGTAAATTAAAAGCCAGACCTTCAAAGTAGGAGGTAGTAAATCCGAGGTGATACGTGCAAAGCTCTTAGGTCTGTGCCTGGCAGCCCGGTGAGCACTCAGGAATTGTTGCTCTCATTAGCCTCCCCACTCGCCCACCCTGGGGTCTGGTGGCAGGATGAAATGACCCCCGTTTTGTAGGAGCAGATGGAGAGCTCTCTGGGCAGGTGCCCCATGTCAGTCTCCAGGCTGAAGATGAGGGGCCCAGGCACCTCCTAAGTCAGACTTTTGGTTGCATTTCATTCTGTGCCTAATGCCTGACTGCTGTGGTTAGTTAGACCTTCAGCCAAAACCTGGAGAACCAAGAAGGAGCTTTCCCTCTGTTGATCGGATGGGGTTTGCTTTATCTGTGCTGCCTGCGGGTTTCCTTGTGTGGGCACAGTGACATTTCCCTGGGAAGTCACCCAGAGGCCTCATCTCCGCCGGCCACTGTTCTGGGGTGGGATTGGGAAAAGCCCATCTTCGTTTCTCATCTCCTCACCTTCACCCTGGTGACTCTCTGGGAGCAGAACTAGGTCTTGAAATGTGGTTTAGGGACACGAAGGTGTATAAGAATGGGTCTTGGTCCTACTGCTGACCCCAGGATACCTCTCCTTGCCCTTTTACCATTCTGGTCCTTCCACTTAAAGACCCTGGGGCTGGCAAGAAGTGGGAATCCCAAGGCCCTGGGAATTTTTAATGTTTTTATCTTTGGAAATTGAATATTTTCAATAATTTTCTATCTAGCCACCTGGTCAAGATACAAGGAAAATATTTTTAGGGATAAGTGAAGGAGATCTTTTGCAGTTGTGTTCTTGTGCCTTAAAAAAATCATGTCTGGCACTAAGTTGATGAGCAATAAATTTTAACTTTATTATTTAAAATGTAATTTCCTGAGGGTGGAGTTAACAGAAAATACGTAGCAAGGGAAGATACTATGGAAAGGCGACCAGCTTTAACTGGCTGCCTTAATATTTTTCTCCCAGTAAATTCTTGCTATTTTAGGCATGGTTAAAATACTGTGGAACGATATCTTTCAAAATTGTTTGAAAGGAACTAATTTTACTTTGCTGTCGTCCTATTTGTACTATTCTTATTTTTCCTCATTAATAGAACAGGCATTCTCATCGCACATACTGGAACCAATAGAAGAACTTTCAGAGGAAGAAAAAGGTAACAAAGAGGGGTTATATCTGCATCAATCACATTTAGATGCTAAAACCCAAGCTTTGGAAGTATGGTTCAGTGGTTTTTATGGTAGTGTATCAAAATTAGGGAAGACATTTAGGTTTGGATTACATTTTCAATCTACATGTAGTATCTGTCATCCTATGCCCCCAATGTGCTGTTATATTTTTCCCCCACTTTACTGTTTCTTAACATATGAATAAGAAATTTCCTGTGTCAGTGAACTTGAAAAAAAATTTTAAGCCTTTATGTCAATGCAGAGATTTTTTGATCAGATGACAAGTCAACACAGTTGTGTGCCAGATTATACAAAAATCTTCATATCTCAGTAGTTATTTCTCATGCCCTGAACCTATGAAATGAATAGGTGAAGTGCCCATTTCAAAAATTGTTTTTAATAACAAGGAAGGCATAATGTCTAAGCCCTGAATGTGGAATATTTACATGCAGAATATCTTAATGGCAGAATTTGGGAGCTGTTACAGGTTTGGGGAGATAATTAAGATGATTACTGCTTTCTCATCTTATTTGGTAGTAATAATAAAACTTATTTTCTACCAACTAATCTTTGAAGCTTATGAATATTTACATTATTAACAATATTTTCTAATGCTAGATTTATCCTAAAACAATTATGTTCGAATCAGTTTATCATCATTTTCTCCTTAGTAATAATAATGCTTTACCATATTTCGCTTCTTTAGGAGAAAGCAAATTGTTAGTATTTACATGGGCTCTGGTTTTGTCATTTTTGTTAGGAAGAGAAGTAAAATTATATGTTCTAGTATGTAAATTCCTGATATTTCTTATAACTGCTTATGTGTTCTCTAGACAGTTTCCAGTTTTTTTGTTTGTTTGTTTGTACAAGGCTACAACTTGAGAAGGGACTGCATCAGGCATATCTATAACATCTACATGATGTGTATTTTCATTTTACTTGCATGTAACATGCTTTCTCTCTCCTACATAAGTATCATTTATTGATGTCTGAAACACAAAATCCCTTATTCTCAGAAGAATCTATGAAATGTATAAGGAGGTTCATAGATAGGGTCAAAAATTTTGAAACTGGAATCGCAAGTCATATAGCTCACACTCATTTAAAAATGAGTCAGCTGGTTTCCAAGAGGAATCCTGATTTGTCCAACATCCCCATTTCAGTTCCAGGTTTCACCCACTGCATATTCTGCCTGTGTTTCTTTTAGAAGTCTACCTAGACCATGTAAGGCATGAGTTAGGGATCGTTGACAGCAAACACCATCATCGGCTGTTGCCACATTTAGGGAACTGAGTTGGGAAATAAAATAATCTTTGCCACCCTCCACGCGTTCAGACACAGCTCTGGTGAGGGACGAGAAAGTGCTGAGGACCGCTGAGAACAGCCAAGTCCCAGCACACTGTCACAGAAACCAGTGACCGCATCTTTCTGGTGCCTCCGTGGAGCCAGCATGATTGATTGCCATCAATAAATTCCTCAGCTTGTGCCAACATTTGCGGACAAAGGCCTGTGCAGATAAATCTTAGCAATGGTTTGCAAAAACAGTACAACTTTTTACCGAGAAGTAACTCATATGAGACTGTTTCTTCAACCTTACTTTCTGACAGTTGTGTTGAGACAGACTTGATCTTGCCGTTCTGTAAGATGTTAGAATGTGAGGGCCAGGAGGGATCTTAGGGGCTATTTTATTTTTCAGAAACTTGAAATATGGGGGGATTAGGAGCTTACTCCAGGTCGTCGAGTTTAATTAGTGACAGTGCTGGAACTAAAGTCCCGGTTTTCTGTCTTCCGTAGTTTAATGCAAAGAACAAAGAGATGGAGGAAGGCAAACTGGTCCGGCCTTTGCAGGACTGGCTGGGTCATCTTTGGGGAAGTCTCTTTACCTCTGGTTTTAGAGTCCTCGTGTGAATAATGAGGAGATGGAGTACTAGATGATCAAGTCCCCTCCAACTCAGAAATTCTGTTGTGTTTTGCTTCGTTTTGCTTTTTGTGCATTTGTTTTGTTTTTTTACTACTTGCTTTGCGCTACAATTATTTGCTTACCATAAATGTTGTGTTGTAAGTCTGATGTAACTGATCACACGTGTGCGTTAGTCTGGCCATCTGCTTGGGCATGCTTTAAAATTTTTAATTGGAGGAAATGCTGATCTCTAGAATATTTTGTCTTGTTGATCTTGGTGAGCAGTACGTGCTTTATTTAAAATCTTCAGCTCTGATTGTCTCTCAAGTAATTCATTTCACCTTTACATGAAAACTGGTATTTATCCACTCTACCTTCTTTCTCTCGCTTCTGTCAGCCAGCCCCAGCCTTGTAAGAGTTCTTCCTATCAAGGGTTTTCTAATTATTCACAAATGGCTTTCCAAAGCAAGCACAAACAGGTAAAGGGAATTTGAGGACAGAGGGAAATGTTTAATCTTCCGTCATTTGGGGGAACTTGGACATCAAAATGAACTTTTCTTCGGGGGTTGAGGGTGAACCCAGACCAGTCAGCAAATGAATTCAGTTACTGCCATCAAAGGCCTTGCAACTCTTCTAGACTGGCAAATCCATCTGGGCATCACTTGACGCCTGCATGTGGCCCCATGTCCCAGAGCCTGTCTTCAAGCTGTGCTTCTGTATCATTCCTTATATCTGAGATGCTGGCCAAAGAATTTTCTTTGCCTAATTGGGGTGGGAGGTGCATCTCTTTCCATGGTAGCTCCATGACTTCCAGGTTCTCTCCTGGTACGTCCTTTTACTTTTAGCCCCAGACAGTTGCAGACTTGATGGCCAACCAGCAGCCAAAGCCAGTGACAGCTGTGGCTGCAGCTAAGCCCTCTAGATTCTGATGGATTCAGTTCCTAGGACAGAAGTGTTTTTGTGTGTGTGTGTGTGGTTTCAGAATAGTGGAAAAACATTGGTGGGAAAACAACAGCATGAATGCTGACAGTATAAAGTTTAAGATTACTTCTGATTTTTATTCATATAGAATCACATAAAATTTCATCATTTTGATTTAGCAAGCCACCGAAGCAAAGTATAGAAGAGCATCATCATGCAGGATTTTCCCTCCTATTTAATGTACAAATAGCAATTTGACCAGTTTTGCCTTCAGCAAAACTGTTAATTAACGAACAGAAATATTCTTTACTACCGGACTTGACTAGTATTTAGAAAACATCTTAACCAAAGGGCATATTTTCAAGATCTTCTGCAAATCCACATGCCATCAGAACCTAAAAATTCCATCTGCTGAGGTGGGTAAGACCACGTAACAATGGAGTATCTGTGAGGACCCGCCTGCAGCCCCAGACCTAGGCAGTGGCATCTGGTGCCCCCTCCTTTGGGCGAAGTTCTTTTGTTAGGAGAATAGACTTCAAATGATAATGGTACCATTGTCACATTCTCCCAGATCTGCCTTTGGATGTTCACGAAGGGTCTCAACTACCCAGCACTGAGTCTGTTTCCTTGAGGCTTCAGTTTCCTTTGACATAAGGACTCAGTTCTTCAAGGTCGTTGTAATCATGCCCCTTTCTCCAAACCCTCTTAAACTAGACGTTTTTTTTGGTAGGGAATAAAAGGAATAAGGAAAGGAACATTAGGAGAATCTGGGCTGTTATTTTTCTTTGTTTTTAATTATAGGTTGTTTTAAGGAAAATATACTTTTCCTAAGACTTTTTTAAATTTTGTTTTCATTTTGGTAAGTATTTTGAGAGGCATTATAATCTTCACATTTTGAAATTTTATGTGAACTTAACCTCCACTCAATTTATTATACAAAAACTTAATTATTTAAAAGACATAGGGCTTTTTCTTCATTAAATGATACCTAAACTCTAACTGAATTTAGGAGTAATGAATTCTTGAGGAAGTAGTAAGAATAATTTTAGGATTAAACATTAAACTTCTAAGTAAGTTTTTTCGACTTTGCTTCTCTAGAGACCTATTTCTCACATTATTTTCTAGCTATAATTTGATTAAGTAATCAAGAAAGTCTTTAAAGATACTGAAGTTTTGAAGCAGACTTAAGGTAGTTTTGTTTTTTTTTTAAATAGCATTACTTGGGGCTTCCCTGGTGGCGCAGTGGTTGAGAGTCCACCTGCCGATGCAGGGGACGTGGATTCGTGCGCCGGTCCGGGAAGATCCCACATGCCGCGGAGCGGCTGGGCCCGTGAGCCATGGCCGCTGAGCCTGCGCCTCCGGAGCCTGTGCTCTGCAACGGGAGAGGCCACAACAGTGAGAGGCCCTCGTACCGCAAAAAAAAAAAAAAAAAAAAAAAAAAAGATATATATATATAGCATTACTTGACTCTTTATTTTTTTAACATCTCTATTGGAGTATAATTGCTTTACAGTGGTGTATTAATTTCTGCTATATAACAAAGTGAATCAGATATACATATACATATATCCCCATAAGGTAGTTTTAAAAGCTACAGTACTTAAGCATTATATATTGTGCTGAATGACTAAACTATTCAAAAACTTTAAAACATTATAAATGCTTGCTTGCTGTTTTGAAGTTGTGTTTTGCCATTTTCTGCTTAGAGGTTTAATGTATTTGTTTAATTCCTTTTTAATATGTTATAAAAACTTATTTCAGGAAAGGAAAATGAACAGAAATTAAATAACAAGATACATTTAAGGAAAACTTTGAAGAATAACCCTTCCCTCACTAAGGAAATAAAAACAGTCTTGGAGCAGAGTTTGGTGGAGAAACTGGAAACCTTGGGGATTAGTGCAGTAAGTTCACCCACTTTGGGGATATTTGCTGTTTTGTTTTGTCTTGTTTGGCTGTACCGCATGGCTTGCGGGATCTTAGTTCCCCGATCAGGGATCGAACCCGGGCCATGGCAGTGAAAGCGCGGAGTCCTAACCAGTGGACTGACAGGGAATTCCCTATTTTGTTCTCTAAATAAGAAAGGATCAGAGAAGAGAAGAAGGCATGTCAGTTCTGTCACATATGGAGATCGGAGGCTAATGTGACATAATGCATTAAACACTTCAGCTGGCATTCACTGGGTGCCTGGCACCTTTCAGAGAGCTTTCCAGATAGTAACTCATTTAAACATAGAAACTAATCTCTTAGGTAGGTGACAATATCATCTGTATTTTACAGAGAGGTGAAGTATCTTGCTTCAGGTCACATGTTCGTGATGAAGGAGCCAGGGTTTGCATCCAGGCAGTTGCAGGGCTGCTTACATTCTAATGTTAACTCCGAATTACTGCCTGTTACAAAATCAGCACTTAAGCTACCCTTATTAAATGAATGGATGAATGAATTGTATCTCACGTTGTTGCCAGATTGAATCGTTCTGTACATCATGATATGTATACTCTTTGCTTTTTACATTTTTCATCGCATACATAAAATACACAAGCTTAATTGAACAACCTGAATTTATATACCTGTGTGTGTGTATACATCACATGTGCATATATGTATGTGTATGCAAAAGTATGTGTGTGCATGGAATGTGCACAGATATGTGCACGTGTACATGTGTGCATAACATACATGCAATGCATTATGTTTATGTGTGGCTGTGTGTATGCAGGTCTGTGTACTTGCACGTGTGTGGATATTGTGTATATGTGTGTGTGCACAAATCTGTGTATGTATATATGTATACATGTATATACAGATGTGCATGCATTTGTATGTATCTGAATGTATGTGTGTGTATACACATATACGTGTGTATACAGATTTGTATGTATGTGTGTGTGGGGGGGGGTGTATGATCTGAACTACCACCCAGATCAAGAAAGAGATCCATCATTGCCAATACCCTAGAAGACTCTCTTTTGCTTTCCTTAGTCAATATAACTCCGTACTCCCCAGCCAGAGGTAATGGCTATTCTGACTTAGTTTTTCTTGTTCTTGAACCTCATAGGAGTGGCATCCTACACTGTGTTTTATTTTGCGTCACTTCTTTTGCTTATGATTTTTCCTGTAAGATTCATACTTACTGTTTCATTTAGCAGTAGTTTGTGGTATAGTATTCCATTGTATGAATATACAACATTTTCTCTATTCTCCTGTTGATGGACATTTGGATTTTCAGTTTTGGGCTCTTTTTGGCCATTACATTCTTGTGCATGTCTTTTGGTGGACATAGGCATTCCTTTCTCTTGACTGTGTATTTAGGAATGAAATTGCTGAGTGTAAGAGTATACATGTTTAATTTTAATAGGTGTAGCCAAATAATTTTCCAAAGTGTAAAAGTTTACACTTTCCCTATCAGTGTGTGAGAGTTCCAGTTCCAGTCTGCATATGGTTTTTGGGTTATATATTTTATTTGGAACGTTTCCTTTTATCCTAAGATTATAAAAACACGCTATATTTTTTTCCTAATGCTTACATAGTTTTTTTGTTTACTTTTTTTGTCTATCTGGGCTGTAACAATTAAGTTTGGAAACAATGAGTTAGAGATCTAACCTTATTTCCAGTTGGATCAGTTGTCTCAATATCTTTGGTTGAGTAATCCACCCTTTCCTCGTTTGTTCGATATAGCAGTTTTATCATATAGGACATTTTATGTACATTTGGATTTATTTTTGGACTTTCAACTGTTCTGCCCTTTCAACTATTTTTTCTATTCCTTTGCTAACACCATACTGGTTTAATTTTAGTAACTTTTTCCTGTACCTTAGTATCTGTTATAGGTCATGCCTTTTTCATTAGTCTTATTTCAAAAGTTTCTTGGCAGTTCTTCCATATTTTGTTTTCCAGTGAACTTTAGAAACAGCTGCTGCAGTTCCAGAATAACCCCTGTGGGGATTCTGATTGGAAGTGCCTTAAATTTTGTATATTATTTAGGAAGAACTGACATTTGTACAGTATTGGGTCTTTCCATCCAGCTGCAGGGTACAGGAAGACATATTGAACACCTGCTCACACAAACAGATGGTAGATCCATAATGACAGATTGTAGGATGTGAAATGAAGGAAAAGTAGAGGGGAATGAATAACTGAGGTCAGAGAAAACTTCTTGGAGGTAGCAGTTGATCTGATGATGGAGATTTCTGTCCCCTGGGCAACTGGGTGCGTGGTGGAGCCGCTTCCTGGGATGGGGAAGACTGAGGGGAATGGTGGGGAGGAGATGGGAGTGTGTGTGTGACACTGATATTGAATAAATGAATAAATAGCTCTTTAACTGATTTTCTTCTGTCTAGATACCCTTCGAATCCAAAAGAATTTTCTCAAATCACCTCTTAAATTATGGCATTTTCCTAATTGAAAACCTCTGAGGATTTTCGCTTATCTGTGGAATAACCAACCTTTAAACTTTTCATTTTGGCATCAGTCTCCTTTTCTGCTCTCCTCACCCATTCCTCTGTAGCATTAACCACTAGACATGCCTTGACTGTTTCCCATTGCCTGCCTTTCCCACAAGGTGATCCCACCCATCTGGAACACTCCCTCTTTCTACTTGTTTCACTCCACCCATCCTTCAGGCACAACCCAGCCTCCCCCTTAAGGCTTCTTGGCCCAGTGGGGCCTCTGACAGCCCCTCTCCCTTAATTCCTCTAGCCCTTGTGGACTCATTCAGTCCTTGTCACACACCTTGCGCTGTTGGTTAATCAGTCACACACACGCCTTCCATGCATTTGGTCCTGGCCCCTACAGCCCCGTACCTTAGCCAGTCACGTACAATCATACACACACGTTATGTGTCCCACTGCCCCGTGAGCTCCTTTTGGGACCGGGACCGGGTATTATATGTCAGGGCATCCCTCACCTTACATGCAGCAGTAAGGACAAAAGGTTGGCATGGTTAATGCTGACAAATGTCCATGAAATGAAAAACATCCCAGGATAATTGATTAACTTAACATTTTATTCCTTCAGGATATACGTGGTATTCCAAGTGACCACTTGAATAGAGTGCTAAGAACCATAGAATCAGCAAGACATGAGCGAGAAAGACAAATACCTAACATTCAGCAAATTCGTGAATTCCTTGAACATCAGGTCAGCCGTAAAACTGAGGAGAGAACACTACTGTCCACAGGTAAGCCTGCTACCAACTGCCATTTCATTTCTGCAGATGGGAGCAAAATAGAACAACCGTTTCATAATTTTCAATGGTTCACAAACCTTGGAACTTAATTGGCAACTCTATTATTGTTTGAACCATGAAATGTTGGGTCTTAGATTGTGTTTTTTACATTAAAAACCCCCTGTAGTGTGGAGTCTAGACCCTTGAGACAGGCTTGTTCGTTTCGGTGCCAGCATAGACAGTATTGTAGTATTTTATTCTGCTTTTCACGTCATGGAGACTCACGAATGACACTATTCCAGACAGGTACAGTGCTTCTCAAGTGGACACCCTTTCAACTGGAGAAATACCCAAAGCAATACATCTTCCTCTCAAAAGCAGACAGTTGGTTAGACAAAAACCTGTTTTTACTGATAGGACATCTGTTCCAAAGTGAGTATTTTCAAGCCTAAAATTTTTTTATTAACGTTCGTCTCAGTCAGCTCGGGCCGCCATAACAAACTACCATAGACTGGGTGGCTTAAACAACAGAAATTTATTCTTTCACACTTCTGGAGGCTGGAAGTTTGAGATCAGGGTGCTGGCACAGTCAGGTTCTGGTGAGGTTTCTCTTCCAGGACCCACAGATGGCCACCCTCTCACTGTGTCCTTACATGCCAGGGAAAGCAAGAGAGCCCTGGTCTCTCTTCGTCTTCTTACAAGGACACTAATTTCTTCATGTGGGCCCCATCCTCATAACCTCATCGAAACCTAATCACCCCATCTCCAGATACCATCACACTGAGGGTTAGGGCTTCAACATATGGATCTTAGGGGGCCACAAACATTCAGCCCACAGCAATGTTTGACCCAACAGAGAATCACACTTGGAATGCTTACCCATCTCTCGTTGTCTCAGGGAGAGTTGCTGCTGCTCACCCTTTAATAAAGCAAAAATCACCAATTCCTTAGAAATATATATATATATTTTTTTTTTTTTCTTTTTTTTTTGGTATGCGGGCCTCTCACTGTTGTGGCCTCTCCTGCTGTGGAACACAGGCCCCGGACGCGCAGGCTCAGCAGCCATGGCCCACGAAATCTGTTTTAAATTACATTATTCACTTACACCAGAAATATTTTTCTCTTGCTTTTAGAGTTAAAAAAAAAATCACAGAAGATCATTTTCCCAGAAAGTCTTCAACTGTTGCGTGAGTACTGAGGAAGCAGGGGGTGGTGATGTTTAAAAATTCTTTTCACTGAACATTTCTTTCATTGTAAGTTAGTATGTTCATTGTGGTTCACTAGAGCCATAATTAGTACACATCATATTTAATCTGTGATTCCTTTGTTACATCTTTGTTTCTTTATCAGATATTACCTGGGTCAACAGTACTTATCCCGTGTGGCCTCTATTAATAAGTGGGACCACACCTGAGTCATTTCTGTTATTTTTTTTCCCCCAACTGCCCACCTCCCGCCCGGTGTCTAGTAATGTTCGATAAATGCGTGATGTTGCTTTTTAATGTCTGGATCCGTGATAGTGTAGCCGGATGAGATTTTAGTGTTCTAGCTCCTTGTGGAAGTTGATAATGGCCCTAGACCTTACTCTTTTAGGCTCTCTTATGATACTAAGAACCCTAGCTCAGTCATTTCTTAACTGTGTGACACTGATTCAGTGGCTTGCCTGTTAAAAAGGCTCTGTTTTCTTATCTGTAATATGGGACGATGCTACCTTTTTCACAGGATAGTTCTACAAATTAAATGAGAACATATGAAAAGGGCTCAGCCTCAGTACTTGGCCCATGTGGGTACTCAATAAATTGTAGGTATATTATTGTTATTAATTGAGTAAAACTAATTTTATAATAATTGAATTCATCATCATTGACTTGTTCTGGCAATATTGATGCTTTATTTCTTCATTAAGGCATTTTGTATATATACTAGAGACAGAATAAATATATTAAAGACAGTGTAAATAATAACTCAGCCTTCAAAAGTACTCTTCATGTACATAATCTCATGGGAAGAGCCTTATTTCATGGGATGTAGTGTAACTGAACGTTGTATGGAATTTAGGTGCTCAATGAATTTTTTTTTTTTTTTTTTTTTGCGGTACGCGGGCCTCTCACTGTTGTGGCCCCTCCCGTTGCGGAGCACAGGCTCCGGACGCGCAGGCTCAGCGGCCATGGCTCACAGGCCCAGCCGCTCCATGGCATGTGGGATCTTCCCGGACTGGGGCACGAACCCATGTCCCCTGCATCGGCAGGCGGACTCTCAACCACTGAGCCACCAGGAAAGCCCTCAATGAATGTTTTTTAAATGAGTGAATACCACTCTGAATTTCTGTTTCTCTTTAAAATGGGGTGATAATTCACGTGATGATACGAATGAGATTACATATTTATGTAAAAGTCCTTTGTAGGGTGCCGTGTAAAGGTAAGCCGTAAGTAGTGACACTATTTTAAAAGATGACATAGTTTTATTGCAAAAATATTTTTTTCCACTGTGAAATATTTTTCTTAGGTGTGTGAAAACCAATATTAAGAATATACAGATTTGGGCTTTAAGGAGTAATGTCCTAACTTCAGCACATTTTGGTAAATACGCCATGTGGCTGGCAGGTCTGGATTTGAAATGACTCTTCAGCCCTTTGTGGCCCTGGCTGCCATCTTGTTCTGTGGCCACATGGGTGTCTATTATGCTCTCTGGAGAAAATTCCCACTGCTTTAAGGGACAGATGGTAAATCCTGAAACTTAGGGAAACAGCGTCCCCTATTTGGGTTTTGATTTATTTAGGACCCCTCCCTTCAGTTCAGAGGAAGAGCTGGATGATGAGGACCTCCTCCAGGCCTGTGTCTCACCAGACTTACTTCCTGTGCTGTCATCTAAAAGCAACAAGAGTAGCCTTGGAAGGAACACCGTCAAAAGTGACACTGACTGGACTGAGGGAAGTGAAATTGAGGACTCTGCTATTTCTCCCAAGCCCACAGGTAAGCTTTTGTTATTGAAAACCCCTCTGGAAATTTTGTTTAGGACAGTGGTTCTCACCTGGGGGCACCAAGCACTGGGGAGTCTGAGCTGAGAAAGTGCCTGAGGAAAGGATGGGGCTAATCCAAAAGCTGCTGCCGCCTAAAGAAGATGGACAGGGCTTAGCAGGTAATTGATATTCAAGTGGAAGGAGAGGAATGGGTTGGGGACACCTGGATGTATTCGTAACACATATAAGGGCTGCTGAAACAGACTACCACGTACTCTGTGGCTTAAACTACAGAAACTTACTGACAGGAGCTGGAAGGCCAAATCAAGGTGGCAAGGTTGGTTCTTTTTGAGGGCTGTGAGGAGAGGATCTAGTCTGTGCTTCTGTCCTTGGCTTGTGGATGGCTATCTCCTCCCTGTGTCTGGTCACACTGACTTTCTCTGGGCGTGCATCTATGTCCAAATTTTCTGCTTTTGTAAGGGCACCAGTCGTATTGGATTAGGGTCCACCCTAATGACCTCACCTTAACTTGATTCTCTCTTTAAAGGTCCTACCTCCAAATAAGGTCACATTCTGAGGTAATGGGGGTAAGGACTTCAACATATGCATTTGGGACACGATTCAGCCCCTAACACTGGGTGACCTTGAGACTGCCTCACTGAAATTAAAGTTTCTGACCATGTACTTGAATGAGACCATCCTTCTCTGATTTAAACGTTTTATTCTTCTAGTCTAGAGGAGCATGATTTCTTTAAAGGAAGTATTTGCAAAGCTTAGACTCTCTCAAATTGTTTGTAAGGCTATTTTGGAACTGAAGATAAATATAATTTTTTTTTAACTTCACCTATTTTCTGTGGCTCCTATAGGAACCTCCATTAAAACATTAACTGGAAAAGTTGAAAAGACAGTTTCAGATCACAGAAGTGTGAATAAGCCAGTTGGTGGGCTTAATGTTGCTGAGGCGTTCATCAAACAATCACAAAAAGAAGATCTAAAGGTGATATCACTTTTACTTGCTAAGCACACACAAATTCATCTTTTAATGAATATACCTTAATAATTGTATTTTTTACAGTGAAATGTAAAACAAATATAATCAGTTAGTATAGTAGAGGTTGAGATTTTTACATTGTCTTGTTTTCAGTATCGTATTTCTTCCTATTCCATAGAGGATCAAAGATAGTGAAAGGATAACTGGTAATGATGTCCTATGCTTATCAAGTTTTACAGGTTTTCACAACCCTGTCACGTGTATTATTTGACGTTTGCAGATATTAAGTAGTTTGTTCACAGAAACTTGTGACTGATCAGAATCTGGGGACTTCAGATCTGAGTCTAGGAACCTTTCTGCCACCGTGGCGAGACCTGGAAGTGAAATAGGGACTTCCAGGGTTGGGAGCCAGAGTCGGTGGAGAGATGCTTCAGGTCCATGACCCAAGCACAGGGCAAAGCCAAGCTCCCCTCCCCGAGTGGAGGAGAGGCCCTGACACACTCCAAGGTCCCACACCAGGCACCAGAAGTGTGTCTGTGGACAGAGACCTGGGCAGGCTCATCTGTGTTGATGGGGTCTGCCAGTAGTAGTTGCTCTTTTCTTAATTTTTCCCTTGAATTAGATTTCATTCTTCCCCTGCTCATCTGTGGAATCCAGAGCATTTCGTCAAACTACGTTCGTAAGTTAGTGCCATTTGTGTGACACAGCCAAGAATGACAAAAAGTCACAAAAGGTCAAGAGAGAGCCACTGCGTCTTCCTCAGAAGGGGCGCCGGAGAAACACGCACTCCTTTAGGTCAGGGCCCTTTCTGCAGGGCCCGCATGTGATGTCTCCTGCAGTTAAATGTCTTAGTATCACAGAGGTGAGAGCCCCAGAGCCAGCCTGGCTGCTCCTTGGGGCGCATCCTCACTTGACTTCTACAACGTAGTGTTCCTGGAATTCGCTAAGTTCATGATTGCTGAGTAGGAAATGTTCATTTCCACAGCGAGGAACAGAAAAAGAGTGATTCCCTCTGCTTTCAAAGCACAGATTTCCAAATCCGTTTCATTTCCCCTCCAGAGATGACCAAATGGCCAGATTGGGGGATCCTTTGAGGCTCCCAAGTTCTCATCATTCAGTGTCAGCGGCTCAGTCTGGCCAGCAAAGTGGTCAAGGGGCTCTAACACGCACAATTTCTTTAGGAAACGTTCATTATTCTCCACGTATTTTTTTCAGTGTGCAGATGTGGACGATAATGACTGGGACATATCATCCTTAGAGGAAGAGAAATCTTTGGGGAAAAGAATTGGAAGAGAACAGAAGGAAGCTCCACCTGTGAAGAATGAATCAAATTCTCCTCAAGTGCCAAGTGCCTGGGGTGCAACTAACCAGAAAGGGCCAAAGGGAGAAGGTTCGCTGCTTTGGTGTCTAGCAGAAGCCTCTATAAATATCCAAGCTATGCTAATATATTATCAGACAAAAACACTGTTGGCATAACAAAGATCTTGCTTTCCTTACGTTATTTGAACAAGGACGGAATGTGAACAACTTTCTGATCTGTATATATTTACTAATTTTCTAAAATTTAATTTTAGGTCTAATCCTTAGTCTTTAAATTTCTAAAATACCTATTTTTGAAAATGCCCATATAAATAGTCTCTTCACGCAGATGCCTCATGGAAATTTAAATTTCTGATCATATACCTAAATGAGGCCACTTTTTCTGACTGTCTTCCTGTATTCATCCTCATACATACATTCATCATCATATTTTTATTTTCTTCCAAGGAAGATTCTTCTTGTAGCACTGTAGCCAGTGGGATGAATGACAAGTGAAACCATCCACTGCTATTGTTCCTATTCACCCAGGCTAGAGTATGGGTAATAAGTCCAGTAACTTACCTCTCAACCCATTTAATTTTTAAAATCAGAAAATATAATTTGTATTTTTTCTATCAGAGTAATTCTTCTCCACTCCACGTCTCAGCCTTTCTTCATCTGTGCGTCCAAGGAGCCGTGCCTCTGAGTAACGGGCTCAGACCCCTATTTCTAGGCTCACTGACTTTAGACATGAACTGGGGAAGTTCTGCTAAGACAGAGGAGGATTTGACTCCTTCCCCACTCCCTGCACCTCTCATGCCCCCTCTTCAGGATTTTTGTTCCCACATCTGTAATTTTAACAAATACGTGCACATCTCTACTTGCTCTGTCTGTCTGTAGCAGGGTCTCCTGCCTCATCCCCACCCCACCCCCACCGCCCTTTGTAAGATGAGCCATTGCTGCCTCTACCTTCACTTGACCTCTTTTCTCCACCAACGTGTCAGTCATAACACTGACCTTCTGTTCTGTCACCGTCATAAGTTTTCTGTGCTTTGTCTCAAGATCCATCCTAATCTTTGAAAAAGCAAAAGACATGTTTATGCTACGGTGACTCTGTGAGGACACAGGGCCAAGAGGATGCCCTGAGTACATTTCCTCCCTCCGCCCCAATGTCATGGCCCCACACCCCTTAAAGAAACATTTCTGGAGTCACATGCAAGTGGAATTCTCAGCCCTCTCCTGTTTCAGTGGCTCAAGGCACTTTTGAACTAACTTCATGTTTAAGCTCATCTACCCTAGAAAACCCGGGGTACCGTTTTACCATTTAATCCCTTCATTTTATTCTCCTCTCTTTACCACTGCCAGCCTCCAGGCCCTGTGCTGAATGCTGGCAAGGGGAGGCCGGGCGGAAGCTTCCCTACGAGGGCCCCGTGAGGCTACCCCAGAGACGTGGTGGGACTGTCCACAGCCTCTTTCACAGTTTGTAGGAGCTAGGGGTGGGGTTGCGAGCAGACTCAGACACGAGTGATGAATTACTGTCTGAAGTGGAGGATTTTTTACAGGCTGGACAGTGTGCCTGTTTCATCACTGGGGCCTCCCCCGCCCCCTCTCTCCCTCACAGGACCTCAGGATGAATCCAGCACATTGAAAAGCAGCTTAGTAACCGTGACTGACTGGAGTGACTCTTCAGATGTGTAACTGTCACCCCACGCATCGGGAGGCCCTTCCAGACGCCAGCGGTACTGCAGAACCACAGTCTTTCAGTACTGCCTACACGACCCTAATGCTCCTGCTTGGCAGTATCTCCTACAATAACAAGGAAGCTGACTCTCCAAGAACCAGAGTCCCTTTTGTGGCACCTAATGCAGTTATTACAAAACAAACAGTCAGCAGTATTTTGAAGCATATAAAGGTGTTTAAGACTGCTGCTTAAAAATAATGTGTCGTTGACGTCATCAAAAGTTTTTTCTTCAGAACGGCACTCTAGTGTTTGTTTAAGTGTATGTTTTTTTCAACTAATCTTTAAGTGAATTTTTTTTAAACTTCTTATAGCAGGTTTTGGTTTGAATTAGGACCTTTTTTTATATCTTTCTTACGTATGTTGTCACGTTGGAAGTGCTTTATTATAAAGTTCTGTCAGTATCCTTAAAATTGAATGCGTGGAATCAGTGAAATCTTCAGTAGATTGCTTATTTTTCATATAGAAGTAAGTTTAGAGTTATAAAAATATAGCCAGGCCCACGTTAGATAACTCCATTTTCCAGAAGTACTCTTACCATATGCAGCTTTGAGCCATTGTAAGCATGTCGTTTTATTTTAGAACTTGAAATACCATTTCTGTGGCGTCATCTTTACCTTGGCTATTTTATGAATAAAATGTAGCCAGTTTAAATGTCAGTTAACTTATCTATAAACAGAACAGATCGAGTCAATACTGAATTCATATGTGTCTGTAGTTTTTTTCACTTTTTTTAAATGCCGCACCCATATTCTAAAGTACCTCAAGACTAACTTAATTTTATTCTTAACAATGACATTGTCAACATTCAAAAAGTTCATATAAACTGTTTTCTGCATTTTTTATACTTTGTGATACTATCTGTACTCTGTTTCCAAAAATAAGTTACATTTTAACTAAATGGTTTTTTGGATTTTGGATCTTTCTTCATTTTGCCAACCTTTCAAGTAAAGCCCTCCATTACATCCTTGTGACTGTGGCTGAGTTATTAGAGCTGATTTCTGAGTTAGGCTTATCTCGTTAGAGGATTTAAGCTTGCCTTGGTAGCTGTGCCATGTAAACACACTGACCTAAAAGTTAAAACAATGTTTTATCTGTTTCTGCCCCACCAGAGTCCTTTTTACTTGTGGGCCACTCTCACAAGTAAAACTTCCCACAAAGGCCAATTTTTTAATTTTTAAAAACTTCCCACAAAGGCCAATTTTATGCAGATGTACTCACTTGATAAGTTTCTAAAAGCTCTAATAAGTGCTGAATCAAATCTTCATTGTAGGAGGACAGAGATAAGCAACCTACAACAATGCCTAAGAAGGAACCCAGGCCCTTACATTCACTCACTTATCCCACAGAGATCTGTTGAGCTCCTTGTTTGTTTGTTTTTAACATGCATTATTAGTTCACTTATAGAACAACTTTGAGACAGTTATTATAATTTTCTTGAAGATGTGAGAAACAGTTATACAGTAACTTGCCAAAGCCATACACTTAGAAAGTGACAAAAGTAGGCTTTAGACCGGGTCTCAAATCCAAGTCCTGGGTCTGCCAGGTCTTAATTCCTGAGCAGAAAGGGTTGGAGAAATATGATGAATGTCTGCTAAGGAAACCCAACAGTTATGTTGAAAAGACCGATCCTTTATCTGTTAGTCCTGTCATTTTAGATTGCACTAGAATTGGCGTGTTCGTTTTCCTTTGGGCTATCACCTTAGATTTCTCCTCACTGACACACAACTAATGTGTTTCTGGCTACTGACACAGTGTTTCTGTACTTTGACCCCTTCTCCGTAAATTCTTCAGAAGCTAGAACAGTTCAGTACAATCAAAATAATGTCTTCACCAGTACAGCTCTGTAAATTTGTTTTAAAATTTGTTTTAAACACACACTCACAAAACCCGGCCCCGCCACTGGCCTGTAGCATCTAACCTCCCTCCACGGCTTTCAGTTCATTTGTGTCCCTGGAAAAGGTATTCAAGTATTATTATGGTCTGGGAAAAAAATCATATATATATATATATATATATATATACACACACACACACATATACATATGTACATACATATATATGTGTGTAATAAACTTGTTCTTTTTCTTTCATTGAGCACTTCCAAACAATGTGATTTTCCTTTTTAAGTCTTTCACGCTTGAGGAAAATGAAAATGTTACGGTCACCCATACTGTGATTAGTATTGGAAAGGGTCTGACTCATAGATTTACACAGACAACCAATTATCCAAAGCTTGAGACTGTATATTTCACACTAGACTGCCTCAGTTCAAAGTCGTGGTTTTGTCACTCGCCGCGGCAAGTCACTTCAACCCTCTGCTTTCATTTCATCCCCTGCCAGCTCAGGTTGCTACAGCACTTACCTCAGGGGGCAGTTATGAGGATGGAGTGAGTGAGGGCACACGCAGACTGAGATAACTATCGCCCTTACGGGCATGAGGTAAAGGGGCTGGCCCTAGAAATAAAACGGCGTCTGGTCGGAGGTCACTGGAGCAACTTAACACGTCTTGAAAAATGCTGTCTCTCCATTACCGGTTAGTTCCACGCACACGACCTGAGCGACACACTGGAACTTGGTCCGTTATTTCTGAGCGGGGCAGGTACAATGCAGCTCCAGGCCTTCCTCTGTTGGCCCCAAAGTCGGCCATGACGGGCGTCTCCAGCTCTGCTCTTGCAGATGCCCCACCCCAGGATCTGCTCTCTGTACTGGAGAAGCCGGAGCAGTTATTTAAAGCAGACGTGCCAGGCGATGGGCAATAGCATTTGGCCCCGTTAGCCCTTGCTGGAGCAGCCGTGGAGAAGTACGGGGGTGACAGACAGGGGTCAGAAACCAGAACTCGGCTCTACGCAGCCAGTACATGCTCGTTCAACCCAAACATCTGAGGAATAGTCTCAGATTGCCCCCATACTGTTTACAAGACACGACTCCTTATACACCTTCTGTTTAATATATGAAGAAAAAGAAACATAAAAAAATGGAGACAAAGACTGCAAGGTCTGAATGATTAAGAAGGCTACGTTACGAATACTGGAATCTTTGGTGCTAAATACATATACATATTTTACGATGTATAAAATATATACAAATCCTGTAAATAGCCCGTTTATTTTTTTATAGAAAGCCACAACAGAATATGATTAGTATGTAACTATGTAAGAACATTTACATACGATAATCAACAAGTTCTTCAAATTTGTATTTTAAAAATAGTTTGAGTGTTAATTGTAGGAGGGCCTTGATGGCAGCATTCTGTGAACAGTTCACGTTCAAAACAAGCTCAAGACACGGCTAGAGGGCAGTGCTCTTTTTAGACGTAAGCGTTTTTATCAAACTGTTTTGAAGGGTTTGTGGTTTTAAAATCTTCTCCACCGTGATACTTTGTCCGAGAAGACATGATAGATGTGGCCCCATTGTATGTGTATCCCATTCTGCAAGGCAAAACACAGTTTGGTAGATTGTCTTTTACACGTAGGTCAAACAAAAATGGGAAGAAACCATTTTGCCCCTACTTCCATCATAGCTAAGTTTGTCTCCCTGATTACTTTTATCTTTCTTCCCTTCTCTCTCTCCCCAAGAAATATTTCAATGTCATTTCTGAACAGCTGGTGTGACCAAGAGAATCTGCAGAAGAAACTCATGGCTTCTTAATTTGTTCAGTTACTCTCCTTCAAAACTTATTTAAGGACTTCCCTGGTGGCGCTAGTGGTTAAGAATCCACCTGCCAATGCAGGGGACACGGGTTCAAGCCCTGGTCTGGGAAGATCCCACATGCCACGGAGCAACTGAGCCCGTGCGCCATAGCTACTGAACCTGCGCTCTAGAGCCTGCGAGCCACAACTACTGAGCCCATGTGCCACAACTACTGAAGCCCACACACCTACAGCCCGTGCTCCACAATAAGAGAAGCCACCGCTAAGAGAAGCCTGTGCACCGCAACGAAGAGTAGCCCCCGCTCGCCGCAACTAGAGAAAGCCCATGCACAGCAACGAAAATCCAACGCAGCCAAATAATAAATAAATTTATAAAAAAAAGAAAAATACTTATTTAAAACTCATCTTCCTGGAAACTAGGAGACTGTGGTGACCTTAATCAGCAATTTCTGCCTATGTGAAAATTCTGATGAGGCCAAAGTGAAGAATATACCCCCAGAGTTAGACCCAGATTTCTACTTACATCAATAGCTTTGGAATGTAAGAATGTCAAGCTCTGGGTTTTTTTTAATGAACTATAATTATATTTATTCTATTCAATATAATATTTACTATATTAAATGTCATATTTAGTATATATTCCTAACCTTTCCCAATTCTGGGGGTTTTGTTTTTTTTGTTGTTGTTGTTGTTTTGCGGTACGCGGGCCTCTCACTTTTGTGGCCTCTCCCGTTGCGGAGCACAGGCAGGCTCCGGACGCGCAGGCTCAGCGGCCATGGCTCACGGGCCCAGCCGCTCCGCGGCACGTGGGATCTTCCCGGACCGGGGCACGAACCCGTGTCACCTGCATCGGCAGGTGGACTCTCAACCACTGCGCCACCAGGGAAGCCCCAATTCTGGGTTTTTGAAGTTTCTAAGAATCATATGAACTATCTATAATTTGTCCCACGTGTAACAATTTAGAATAGTACTGTACTTTTTAACAGGTCATTTTTGTCTCTTTTTCATACCTGGGTGCTTTGTTGTTGTCAGATATTGAAAAGCAAAATATGACACCACCAATTATGCAGAGTGAGGCTCCTGCCCATCCAATAAACAGAGCAGCTCCTAATTCATACCTGTGAAGAAGTATCACACAAGTATAAAAGCTTACTTATTTGGGGAGTAAACAACGTTTAACACTACTAGCCAACACTTATTAAATGCTCATAATACATTTTTGCTATTGGAGCTTGTACAGGAAGTAATAACATCTGTATAATGATTTAAACTTTTCGCAAAGCGTTTTTATAGCCATCACTTGACTATATCTTCCCAACATCCCAAAAGGAAGATGAAAGCATCGCTGCGGGCAAAGCAGGAGCAGTCAACTCAAGCTGGGGCCTCCTGGCCAATCAGCATCTTTCCTCTGGGCTCTGCCTGAAGCTCACAAAGGTTTCCATCTCTTTATTCTGTCAAGCAGGCTAAACCATTAAGGCAGACTCCAGTTAGAAAAGGGAAAGTTGCCTTTGCTTTCATTTTAGTTCAACTCAGTGTTTATCAAGCACCCGCTGTGTGCAGTCATGTGCAAGGTACTGAAGGGTGGCAGAACATGCCACCCCAAATGTGCCACTTTGGCAACAAGGATTATTTTGAGCTGAAAGCAACTGAGAAGAAACAGGTACGGGGAAAGCTCTCTGCCTTCCCCCCATTTGCCTAAAAGCAGGACATAAATTTGTAAAGCTGTTCCCTATCCCCTCTCTGCCAGGAAGGAGAGAAGTTAATTCCCAGAGACACTGTACAGGTTGCTCAGCCCACAAATGGCACCAGAGCAATCTATGTAACAAACTTCACTAACTCATCTTCCATTAGTTCCCTCATCACGTGCCTTCCCATGATTTGTGCCTCTAGAAGCTCAAAGTCTTTTTCCTTTGTCTTGCCACTTCTCTACAAACGTATTGTTCTTTTGTTAAGATGCTATATAAGCTCAAGTTCTAGCCACCCCTTTGAGTTACGCATCACTGGGTACTCCCATGTGTATGTGTGACCCACATGTTAATGAACTCTGGTTTTCTCTTATTAATCTACCCTTTTTTTCAGTCTAATTTACAGGGTCCCAGCAGAGAATCTAGGAGAGTAGAGGAGAAAATAGTTTTTCTTCTTCTACAGTGTCAGTGAAAGGTCAGTGATAGGTACAGCCTCATCTCGCTTATCACTACAATCTAGTGAGAGATGAATAAAAAATAACTATAATTTAGTGACAGATTGCTGTGAAGCATCTCCTAGACGGCAGGCCATAGTACTCTGCTCACGACTAGAACAGATGGAAAGATAAGACAGCCCCTGACTTGGAAAGGTCACCATACAAATGTACAAATATGGCTACTGAGAACAAGAAAGGAAATCACAGCTGAGTGCTGGAGGAAACCCTTTTAGGGGAGGAATATATATACGTTTCAGAGAAACAAATAAGGAATGAGGAAAGTATACCAAATCTAGGGCTGTAGTGTTCTCATGTCTGCCTATCCTTTTCCTGAAGAATAGGGATTTTTTTACTTTTTTTCTTTTTTTTAAATAAAGAAGTGATCCTCAAACTCTTTGAGCCCACAGACCGCCATCACAAGGCAAAAACTGATGGACAACATTCCCTACCTAATGGTGCTTTTCAGTGTCAAATGAAGTCAGAGTGGGAAGGGTCTGTTTGGATCATACAGAATCCACAGAGGGGCTGAGAACGGAAAGGAAGAGGTGAGAGTGAGAGGGGAAAGTCAGGGCCAAGGTCAGCTTGTCCCCCTGAACCAAGTGCAGGGCCAGGGCCAGGCTTAGGTGGCCAGCAGCTGGCGTGAGTGACCTGTGCCTGTCCTGAGCTTTGCCTCATCCTTTTCTACATGCTGTGGTGCTAGGTCTGAACTCCCATCTGGGCAGGCGCAGGCAGCAGTGGTGGTGTGACAGTGTGGCCCTGGCCCCCAGCCAGCAGGAGCAGGAAGCAACATTTACACAAGATGAGGGCCGTGTGGTCCACATGCCCATTTCCAGATCCGGCTTCTGAGGTACTTCACAGCCTCCATTTGCAACTGGGAATGGGTGACGTACACAGTACACGCTGCCTTGTGATCCCTTCTTTTCTCACTCTTGTGTTGCCTTCCCTGGGAAATCAAATTGAGAGCTAAAGGAAGGAACAGCTGTAAGCACCTCACCCTGCCCTGGAGAACTGATTAAGCTCTGGGAACCGAGAAACTTCTTCAACTGTTCCAATCAGATACAGTAGCAGAAACAGAAGGTTGACGTAAGTGGGGAAAAACCCCTTCGGTCTGCACAAAAACCAGCTCAAAGAGGACTGAAGAGTGAAGGAAGGGCACAGGTGAAAGCAAAAGAGCTGGCCAGATCAAGTGTTAAACTGGTAGTTTTATAAAAGATACCTTCATTAAATATCATGTTACACATCTAAAAAGGATATCCTGGATGTCCACAACCAGCCCTCCTTGTATGATGTTTGGATGAGATTACACAAATAAAACGAGCAGAGGGGCTGCCAAGGTGTAGGTGCCTGTCACCGGACCTCTTTAAACATCTGCAATTCCCACAGCAAGCTGGCATCAAGTCCGTCTGCTGTCATCCTTTTACTGCAGAGACAACTAAAGGATGAGCGTAGTGAAAATTTCTACTTGGAGGACATGAATATAGGATTACAATTGAATGATACTTTCTATTTTTCTTTATTTTTCCCCCTAGAGCTTAGGCTGTTTTCTCTCCTGAAACTATGCATTAGTATTTAACTCTCAGTATAAATACTCCTGGAAGAAACAGTCTGAGACTTTTTCCGAAATATTTAGCTTTCTAAAATGGGATGCCAGTGCCAGGCATCATGGTTAAAAGTAAGTCTCTAATTATTAATAATAGTCCATTACGGGTTAGGGTTGTAGAAATCAAACCACAGCTCGGCACTATCAATTCATTTAAAAAGAGCAGGGACTTCCCTGGTGGTCCAGTGGTTGAGAATCCAGGCTCCCAATGCAGGGGGCCCGGGTTTGATCCCTGGTGAGGGAACTAGATCCCGCATGCCACAACAAAGGTCCTGCACACGGCAACAAAGGTCCTGCACACGGCAACAAAGACCCGGAGCAGCCAAATAAATAAATAAATATTAAAAAAATAAAAAGAGCAGGGGCTTCCCTGGTGGCACAGTGGTTGGAAGTCCGCCTGCCGATGCAGGGGACGCGGGTTCGTGCCCCGGTCCGGGAGGATCCCACATGCCGCGGAGCGGCTGGGCCCGTGAACCATGGCCCCTGAGCCTGAGCGTCCGGAGCCCGTGCTACGCAGCGGGAGAGGCCACAGCAGTGAGAGGCCCGCGTACCGCAAAATAAATAAATAAATAAATAAAATTTAAAAGTAAAAAAAATAAAAAGAACATACAAATGTGTAGAAATCAGAGAATAAATTACCCAAGCAGTTCAAATGTTGGAAACTCTGTCTTTATATTCATTTAAGCATCTTGAAACTTTCTGAGGGGACTTAAGAGTCACGAGATTGGCTTGTATCAAAAACTGGTTCACTTATTCCTGTTTTTAAATATATTTTTAGATTTTCTTGAGGTCACTAAATATAGACTCTATTCCAAGGAGAATATCATTTCCTTTTGAACTTCTTATGAATTCTGTCAGAGACAAACATCTAGTAAACAGAACCATTTCAGAGCTGAAGTCTTTAAGAGATTCCACGTCTATACCAATAATTTTTAACAATTTGGATGTGAGGGCTTTTGTGACTTGGTTCTTTCTCTTACAGAGACTTTTTCTTCTTCATTCTGTTGAAAGACACGTATAGCAGACTTATTCAACAGTGACTTGAATTCACACCCATCAGTGTACGTGATCTGGCAAAAATGGCCTTGTATTATTGAAAGACAGGATTGAAGGTAACATCCACTCGTTTGTTCTGGGCAACGTCTCCTTTAACATTTATCAGGAAACTCTTGTCTCTGCCTGGAAATCTTTCTTCATTTTTGGTAACAGGAAGAAGCAGACTTCAACACCTCAGATGATTAGCCAAATTTCATATCTGCTGCAGGTCTGTCTTTTGTTAACAATATCCTCCTGGCCCTAGACCAGCTTTCCCACTACGAGAGCGGCCTCTTTATCGAGCTGTTAAAATCACCAAAGTTTCTTCATTATTCTGAAAGGCTATCAATTTGCTTAGCATCAGACAGATCCAGGACCGTCAGGCTAGGGACATAACTTCGTTTTACAGATCAGAACACTGCTTTTGGAATATCTCTCAGACATTCTGCTCAATGGATAGGACTCATCAAAGCTGCCTTATTACCTTAATTCATGTATATAATTGAATGTGAATCTAGTAAACAGTAGGGAAAATTTTCTCTTCTATACACAGAAAGTAAAACACAGACTGATCACTTATTATTTTCCCAAAAAAGAACCATAAAGATCTAAGGCATTAAAATGTACCCTGAATTACTAGATGAAGTTAATTCTTATTCACCTGGCTGTACCTGGGGCTCCCAGCTACTGGTCACATCTTCATTTCCTGTTGAGAGAGCCTGAGCTAGAACCACACCTGGCCTAGATTCTGATGAATTTCATACTTCGCCTCCTATTTCAGCCTTGTAACCTGCACAGTAATCCTGAGTGAACGGATTGAGGGACACCTCTTATTTTCAGCTACTCCCTCTGTCTCTCTTGCACCCAATCCCCTGTTGTGACTTGATTTGCCATCCACGGGGAGCTGGTGTAGCCTATCCTGGTCACCAGCACAGAAATGACAGGCCAGGCATTGTGCGAACCATGTGTTTCAGGATGGATGAGAGAACACAGCTATGGTCTCAAGGATCTTACAGTCTATCTAGTGGGGATGGTCAGACATTAAGCAAATAATTATAGTAAGCTGTGATGAAACTTAACAAGAGAAGCAGAAGAGCATGTTTTTGTAAAGTAAACATTACCTGTTCTCCCAAATCTGTATAGATGTGATTCAAGTAACAGTCCACCACCACAATAGCTACTATTACTATCAGCTCACTGTACTAGGATTTTGTTTTGTGTGCTAAGTTGTTTTGGCATGTGTTATCATATTTGATCTTCATTACAATCCTGAGAGAGAGGTCTTCCTACGGTCATTCTACAAATGAAAAAACTGAAGCTGAGGGAGATCAAATTACTTTCCTCCCCATACCTCAGCTAAGCAAATAGTAGAACCAGGATTTAAAACCCATAACTATGATCCCAGTCCCCGAGCTCTCAACCAACACTCTTTCTCCCTTTTGTGTACACCTTAGCTAAGTAAAAGATGGGATCAATGTGAAAAAACACCATCAGTACAATGCGTTTTCAGTTGTCATTTCAGAAAGATGTGTTTTCGCTCTCTCTGGCTCATTGCATTCTCAGTGGCTCTAGGGTATGGAATTTTTTCAGAATTCCCTCAGGCTGTCTTTTCACCCAGCACAAAAAGAGGTGAGCGTAATAATTAAAATCAGGGCTTGTTGGACTTGAAAAAAGAAAATGCAGCTCCTCCAAACACAAAACAAAAACTGTTTCACAAATGAAAAAATCCTCATCCTTTTAAGATCCCCAGAGAAAAGTCAGCTTGCTGAAGGTCACAGAGCTAGGTGCCAAGTCTTTTGACATCAAGGATAGTCTTTTTTCAAACATACTGTCCTACTCCTCATTTTAATCAAGGGTGGTAGCAGCCAAAACATTCCAGTTACTTTAAAACAATATGTTAAAAAAAAAAGTTTAAAGTTTAGGAAGCACACCCATATATTATCAATGTTAACATTTTAAAATTGAATTCCATTGGTATACCAATCTTTTAAAGATTACTAGCAAAAAGAAACTTTCCTCAACTCATAGGCTTATATAATCCAAGGTCTATGTAACTGCACGGATGGATTTTACGTAAACAAGCATTCTACAGGCATTATCTACAAACATACATTTCCCCCAAATACTCCACATCCTTTTGGGGTCCCAGGCACCGGAAGCAGGCTGTTTAGTGCCCACCGACCCGTGTATCTCCCCAGGCTGCTGCAGTCTCTCCTCTCCTTATGCAATTCACACCAGTTAACAGTTTGCTCAACGGTCTGGAAGAGGCCACAAGATTTCCTACCCAAAGCTTCCTACAGGACGATGAAATACCGGCAGGTGCTTCGCAAATGGTGGCTAGAGTAGAATGGGATAATTTAAATAATAAGCACCTACTTGCACATGGAACCTTCACAGAGAATTCTCAAATTTAGGAAACGCAAAATAAAGACTGATTTGTGTGTGTGTGAATTCTACATTGCTTTTCAATGTTCGTAACACGCACGCATTTTCTTCTCTGGTTTAGAGTTTATAACAGACATGCGTGCTTTACCTTTCCGCGTGTTATGAGTTATCATTAGGGTAGTTCAGAATTCTATAGACTGTATGTTAAGAGCAGGTAATCACCTACCACGTGCCACTGTCGGGGGTGCTGTCTATATGTCACTTTCTTTAATCCCCCTAACATTGAGAAGCAGCAGGTGCTATCCCCATTACCCAGAGGAAGCAAGTGCATCTTCCCTAAGATCACAGAGGGGCCGGGGCCAGGGCCAGGAGCTGAGCAGAGAGTGAACTCAAAAACCCGCCTCTTAACCCCTCTGCCTCCTTCCCTCTCTAACCGTGTGCAAAGTGCACAGTGAGTGCCCTTATAGGAGTTCTGATTCTTGCCGATTACTCATGGAAATTTTATAAACCATCCACAGTATAACTTAATATAATATTAGTCAAAGTACATTATAATGTAAAAGGACCACCTCCTGTTCCCAAAATTACACAGTTCAATTCAAAAACAAATCTGTTACTGAGCAACGTCCATGCCATTGATCTCCATTCGTGTGGATAACTGGGGGTTTACTGGGCCTTGATTTTAAGTGGGAAACGATGTGTTGAGTCACAACACAAAGTAGGCACAGTAACATGTTCTCTCGTAAACTTTGAAGTCTGAATAAACTGACACTGCAGGGGGGGGCGGGGGCTGTGCTCCAAGATGGGAAATTCCTAAAGCAACCAGGGCTGTCCTGTGACACCTGGGGCCATGACCAGCAAGAGTCTGTGGGTGTGAAGGTGGGTTTGCACAACTGTTTATGTTGAAGGAAGAAAATACAGATGGATTTGCAGCAAAAAAGCGTGGGTCAATTAAAAGCATACCCTAGGGCTTCCCTGGTGGCGCAGTGGTTGAGAGTCCGCCTGCAGATGCAGGGGACACGGGTTCATGCCCCGGTCCGGGAAGATCCCACATGCCGCGGAGCGGGTGGGAGCCATGGCCGCTGAGCCTGCGCGTCCGGAGCCTGTGCTCCGCAACGGGAGAGGCCACAACAGTGAGAGGCCCGCGTACCGAAAAAAAAAAAAAAAAAGCATACCCTACATGAAATCCTCAGCAGACTGCCTGAAAACAGTTTAGAATCGAACCTGGAGTTGGGAAGATGAACATAGGATGAGTTCTCATGAGAAGGGTCTCAGAAGTGTCTATCCATTTGACAGTTTCAAATTGCTGCGTATCTCTAACTCAAAGCTGTGATGGAGATGATCAGAAATAAAGAGAAGGAATTACACAAGCCTTGTTTCTTTTAAATGGGTTCATGCTAGGTCCCTTAACTGCCTTCCTCTTGAGAGTCAAGTGTCTTACAACAATTATCCTTTCCACTAGGCCTCCAAAATTTCAATATACGTTTCTCTGTGGCCACCCTTAACACAGCATATAAGATAATGACCTGCTACATTAATATCCTCTGCTTAAGGGTCAGTACCATTAAAATTCATTTACTAGCATTTACTGAGTGCTTACTATATGCTAGCACATTCTAAATAGCTGAAATGTACTATCTTGTTTCATCCTCACAATAACCTCATAGTTATTGAGGACAAAGGACACAGGACACAGAAAGGAAAGTAATTTCTTCAAGGTTACACTACTAATAAATGGCAGAGCTGGGGTTCCCTCCCAGGCAGTCCTGATCCAAAGTCCTCATTTCTTTTTTTTTTTTTTTTTTGCGGTACGTGGGCCTCTCACTGTTGTGGCCTCTCCCGCTGCGGAGCACAGGCTCCAGACGCGCAGGCTCAGCGGCCATGGCTCACGGGCCCAGCCGCTCCGCGGCATGTGGGATCTTCCCGGACCGGGGCACGAACCTGTGTCCCCTGCATTGGCAGGCAGACTCTCAACCACTGCGCCACCAGGGAAGCCCCAAGGTCCTCATTTTTAACCAGTGTGTAGGCTGCCTTCCTTGCCCATTCCTTTAACCAAATCTCCCCAAGCGTACAGTCTTTCCACTCTAGGAGAGGTGCAGACAGACAGTTGTACACCACTGCTGACTGACCATACCTGCTGGAAATGTCACGGAGCAGGGACTAGCTACAAGAGATGCCTAAATCAGCAAGACGTGGTCTTCACTTCGAGATGCTCCTGATCTGGTTTGGAAGATGGACCGATAAGCAAGTGTCACCGCCCAGTAGGATTATAATCGGAGCACAAAGGGCAAAGGGAGCACGGAGGTGGGCACGTTACGCAGAATGCAAGTCCTGCAGGATATGCAGTGGTTAGCTGGGATGTGAACAAAGGGAGGGAATGGGGTGGTGGTGCTAAAAGCTGAGTTACCAGAAAGGCTGGCAAACTGGAAGGAGTTGTGACTTCATATACTGGTCAGTGAAAACAAAACACAGTTGCCAAACACTTGATTTCCAAGTATATTTTTAAGTCCTGCCAGCGTTAACCAAAGCATCAGAGCAATTCTGATGATCTGAAGTGGCCAGTGCTACCACAGAACAAAGTGAAATCACAGAGTAACACCTTCTTAATATTTAACAGTCAAATTCTGTTTTGTTCCTAACACTTGGCACTTCTATGGAATCCCTTATCTGAGAATCTATGAGCCTTTTACCAAAAATAATTCATTCTCCAAATAACCTCATGATTGCGATAAGCTTAAGTACACAGACATCTATAATTCATTAAATTATAATAAGGACAGAAGAGAGAAGTTAAATATCTAGGCAAGGTCACCTAGTGAGATCGATATTCCTTTCAGCTTCACCCAGGAAAATGTGTGTAACCTAGAAACGTCCTTCTTGAATTGTCTCTTGTGCATTGAACTTGACAGATAACAAGAATGAGGGAATCTATTGGGAAGTAGACAGCTGTTTACTTCTCTAACTACTAAGTAACCACAATGATGAAAAGATTTTACCAAAGTAAAACTTAGATTCTAAAGTAGAAACTAACTGAATGAAGAGTGCTCGAGATAAATAACTCCATGGTTTTAAAAGCTCTCAAAAAGGCTGGAGTATGATAAGACCCAAATATGAATATCTGAGCCAAAACATTCATGATAAATCTCATTGACTAAAAGCGAATAAATCTAAGATCACGATTTCCTGTTTCCTCAGTTAAGGAAATTGGTTCAGTGCCCCAACTTTGCATGACTTGAAAAGAAGTTTCTTTGTGCAGAACAACTCTTTAAGCCAATCAACTCTTCGGAACAGTCTATTTCAGAAAAAACAAAGCAAGACACTCAGAAGTTAGTGGTTTGGACAACAAAGCCATGGGGGGGATATGTGATTATATTTCAACACAATGATAACGGTGAATCACGCTAAGGAGTGCTGGTGACCATAAGCTTGCAAGAGGATAGATTTTTTTATGTAGTAGGTTTTGCTTTAATAAAAAGGAGGAAGTTGGTTTGAAACAGCCCAAAGGGAAGAGTTGAGAAATAGTTTTAAAGGCTTTGCAGGAGCCCATCCTGGAGCCATAAAACATAATCACAACTTGAATGGACACAAGGAAGTAAAACAAAAGGAAAAAATGGAGAAATGGCAGAAACAACCACAGTCAGGTGAAGCTCTTTAAAGATTGCAGTTCTGTCAAATGATTGTAGGCAGGAAGAAACATCTCCCCATATGAGCTGTGGGAAAGGAAGGGTTTCAGAAATAATTAGCCACTGAACACAAAGCCTACTACTGTTTGCAGCGCTACTGCCACAATCTTTATGCCAACGATACACCAGAAGCCACTCATTCTGTTCCCTCGTCAATAAAGCACCTACAGAGTTCCCTGCACATAGTAGGAATGTGGTGGGAGCTCTGTGGATGAGCTTAGTTGTGTGTTTGTAACTTAGGCAACCAAGGTGAGTCTTATATAGGGATGTCCTCGAAATCCACAGAGAAGATTCAATTTACATGTTAGAGAATCCTTAAGAAAAACAGCAACAAAACTAGGTTCTGAGGCCTGAACTGTTTTGCAGTGCATTTTGGGACAAGTATCTGCTCACCAGAAACTTAAACTAGAGCCTGTGGCAAGCAGGTGTGCCTCATCGCCCTTCCTAAGGGCCAAACACACGCATGCGTATGCCACAGCCAGGCCATCTAGGACCGAAGGGAGCCACGCTGCTGGAGAAAGATGAATGCATGATAAGGGTGCGAAGAGGAGCTGCCTCCTAGCTCCATCCTCTCTGAGGCTTCCTCAGTCTGCTGAGATAACAGAAGGCTTTTCTGCTAATCCTGAAAGGACTAGTTCTACAGATCAGGATTTCACATACCGGGCACCATGCTAGGCAAGTAAGAGATGAAATAGATGTTTTCTGACCTCAAGGAACTTACCCTCATGCAGATCCATGAAGACACCAAAGAAATAGTCAGAACCCCCTAGAGCGGTGCCCTTATCCCAACTCTTCCAGGGCTGGCCCTGCCTTTGGTAGTGATTCTCCAACATATTCCTCTGTGTGTTCACGCACAAACTACATCAGAGGCACCACTTACTAAGTTCTAGCAAATGCCAGCTAGGAAGCCCTATCCCCTAGAATATGCCAAAATCAAAATCTCACTTTAAAAATTATGATATTTTGTAAGACCTACGGAGGGACTTCCCTGGTGGTACAGTGGGTAAGACTCCATGCTGCCAATGTAGGGAACATGGGTTCAACCTTGGTCAGGGAACTAGATCCCACATGCTGCAACTAAGAGTTCGCATGCCACAACTAAGGAGCCCTGGAGCCACAACTAAGGAGGCTGCCTGCCATAACTAAGACCCGGTGCAACCAAATAAATATTTTAAAAAACCCGAAAACCTATGGAATCAGTCTACTTTGTGTTGATACCCAATTTGCCGCTTATTAATCCTCCTAATTTCCATCTCCTTCTCCTCCACTAGAGGTGTTGATAAAAGGAAAACACATGACAGCAAGTTAGTCAACTGGTTGGTTTTTATAGAAGTTGTATTTAAATAAAGTTTGTGAATTCCTGTAGGTGTCACATGTCATCTTCATGCCTCTTTTCTACCATTGTGGGTAATTAGCATCTGATCATATTTAACAATTCTCAACAGGCGTTGATAATTCCTTGTACATAAGTCATGGTCTTTCTTTGTGCCAGGTACTGCTGGGATAGAAATGTGAGTGAGCTCTGATCTCAAGGAGCTAAACATGTTCTCAATATGCAGGTTTTCTTTTTTTTTTTTTTTTAATAAAGTCTGTATTTTTTGGTGTGAAGGACCTGTGATCTACCAATTTGTAAGCCATGGTGTTTTTCATAATCCCTCACTCTTGTGTTTTTAATGACCTAAGGTAAATTGGCAAATTGTAGGTGTTATATTTTTAAGTCATTGCAGAAAAGAGCTAATAAAGACATCCATAAAGATAAGGTACATCTTAACTACTACACACAATTAAAAAGCAACCTGAATAATAGCTAACACAATACAGTTATTAATACAAGGCTTTTGCTCTTTTCTAATCAGTTCTAAGGGTACATATACACACTCTCTTAACTCTCACAGCAACTCTATGATTATCCTGATTTTCCAGATGAGAAAACAGAGAGAGGGTAGGCATAGACAGAAAGAGGGATGCTGGGAAGCTCACAGTGGGAATGGAATAGTTCAAAGTAGCACCAAGAATGCAGAAAAGAGGAAAACCTCTCACAGTCCATAATTACTGAACTGAGTTTAACGAAAATCTGAAAGAATAAGAAATTCCAGTGGT